>NC_140493.1:72091214-73323714 GCF_964271855.1 Acomys minous | reverse complement strand
CCTCTTAATCTAGGGAATCCACCAACTTCTCTGTGTGTTTAGGTAGGAGCCCATCCCCAGCTGCTCTGTGGGGGGTAATTCACCAACTACAGTGCCTCAGTTTCCCTACCAAAGGATTGCTAGGAGGAGCTCTGGCTTCTTATGGGAATGGAAGGGCCCATATTCCTCCCTGGGTATACCAGCAAGAATAAGGGAGAGAAAACAGCAGCCCATTAAGCCTTCAGGGACGGCTGATCTTCTCCTGTGAGGCCCAGTACCACGGGAGCGTGAGTGGGAAGGGGGAAGGTACTGGTAACGTTAGGAACTCGTATATCTGGGTCCTGATAGCTGGGAGGGGAGCCAGGTATAATGGTGCAGGCTGTGACAGTGGCACTTGGAAGACAGGCAGGACAATCAGGGGGTTCAATGTCATCCTCTGCTATCAAATTGAAGTTAGCCTAGGTTATAGGAGACCACTGCCTCAAACAAACAAACAAAAACAAACAAACCAAAAACAACCCCCACCAAAACCCAAACCAAGCCCCTCCCTGCCCCCCAAGTATCTGGAAGGAACCTCCGTGGCTTGCAAAGGGCAATGCAGAATGCTAGGGGCTTTGAGGCCTCCGAGGCCCAGAGGCAGCAGGGAGCTCCACTCTGTCTATGTGCTGGCCTCCTGTCTCCTTCTCGGCTGAACAGCACAGTACAGCTAGCTGAGGCTGTATGTGGGGCGTTTGCTAAGTTTGCCAAGTTCACAGGACCCTCGGGTCACCATCCACACTGGTTTCTCCGAGGCCAAACTCAGAGCTCAGACCTATCTCCAGACATGACCCACCGTGCCTCCTTTGCTCTGAAGTGTCCCACCTAGGCTGGAAAATGACACTTAAACCTCATTTAAACCTCACAAGAATCTACAAGGTACTTACTATCATGTAAGCCACTTCTCTGGGGGTGGGGGTGGGGGGGGCAGAGTTGGGTGGGAAGCCAGGGCACCAGGGCTCAAGTTTGAACAGATGGTAATTTCTTCAAATATATTCATACCCAGGCAGAACAGAGAACCTGAGCTCCCTCCAACCAATACGGCGGCCAGTCCTCCTATCCCTCATCTACCCGTCCATCCACCCACCCATACATCTCACATGTCTGCTATGGACCTACTGTGGCCTGAGCATCACCCTCATCACATGGATGGGGAAACTAGCAGAGGGCAAACATATTAAGAGAGGCCATCTCAAGGTTAAGGAGTGAGCGGACGAGGCCGGGCCTGGTGGCACACGCCTTTAATCCCAGCACTTGGGAGGCAGAGGCAGGCGGATCGCTGTGAGTTCGAGGCCAGCCTGGTCTACAAAGTTGAGTCCAGGACAGCCAAGGCTACACAGAGAGACTCTGTGTAGAGAAAAACCAAAAAAAAAAAAAAAAAAAAAAAAAAAGAGTGAGCGGACGGTCAGGGCAGAAATAATTTGGGGTTCCTCCATGGTGTTCACTGAGTCCAGCCTTGCTCTCCCTTGCTTCCTTCAGCCCCGTTCAGTTGTACAGACTATAACTCCTGACACCGGGTCGTCCCAATGTGTGTTTCATGAAGCCCTCTGCCTCCAGCTCTGAGTGCCACTGGCTCTCAAGCAGCTGAGACCCGAAGCAGCGAAACTAGAATATTCTGTGGGATCCGGTCCCAACTAGAAGGTTGGGCGGGGCTACCAGGTCCCTGGGGAGGCTGAGAAGTCAGTGGTTGGCCTAATGGGGCCACAGAACGGAGCTCAGCTCGGGGAACACAGCCATTTGTTTTGCCTGCTGCTCAGCACCCAGGACAGCGGCCCCGCTTTCCCTGAGGGCTAGAAAGCTGCCCTGGGCTTTAGAATGTCCCCAACACTCTCACTCCTTCCCTATCATGCATTTGTGACTCGCATGGCCTGCATCCCAGGACAATGTCCAATCTGGGTCTCGCTCCCGCCCCTTGAGCTCTTCCTCCTGAGAAGACCCTCTCCTCCATCTCTAGCGGCTCAGGAGCTTCTGCGGAAGCTGTGAGTACTCAAAATATCCCACAGGCAGCACCTGGAGCTGACAAGCCAGCTGCCGTCCCGTAGAGAGCTCTCGGGTGCAGAACATGGGAACCTGGGGTTTGGGTAATTGCCATCTTCACCTGCAGTGTGTCCTCTCTGTCCCGAGGAAATGACCACAGAGGTGTGTGCTGGGACAGGGGAAGGTGCAGGCAGCTGCCCTCCTATGGGGTGGGTAACCCGCCCATCTGTCAGCTCCTTACTTCATTCCCAGGCCTCTAAGCAGAACAAATTAATGAGGCTGTCCCGGGAGTTTCTGGCTCAGCAGAGCCGTCCCCACCCGGCATGCCACCGCCCACTGGGGACTCTGGCCCATTCATGGATATTTACAGCCCCATAAATTAAAAAGTCCAGGCTGCAGCTGCCGAGGTCAAGAGGCTGTGATGGGAGAGTGGGGGCTTTCTCTTCCACCACTGTTTCCTTGCAAATGAGGATGCTAATCCAGAGAGAGAGAGAGAGAGAGAGAGAGAGAGAGAGAGAGAGAGAGACCCTTGTCCTTCCCATGACCTTTTCCCTCTAATTCTTCAAAACATCGACTGCATCAGGGTGAGCCAGGGGTAGGTCTCCCCAGCCCTCAAGCCTCAGTCACAGTAGAAGGGAACTGGTCCTACGACCAGGTTCTGACCCCTCCCTGACCCCCAGCCTCTGCATTTGGAGCCACGAGGAGTCCCAACACTCTCCCCTCTCTCTCTTGTCACTGACGGGTAGCTAGGGAAGGCAGCTCAGGCCTCACCAGGCACCAATCCTACACCAGGCTCCTGAACACACACACACACACACACACACACACACACACACACACACCTCACTTCACAGGGTTCCAGAGCCAAATCCCAATGGCTTGAGGCTAATAGGCCAGTCAGGGAGGCACAACAGGCTCCCTGTGCTGAGTGCAGCCTGGCTGAGTGTCTGGACAAACAGCAACTCCATACCCCAGCCAACATCTGGAGGGAGGAAGAGACTGGCCTGTCCCAGAATGTGGGGAACTGGGACAGGTGAGAGCAGTGTCCTCCCAGACTCTGGTCCTCTCCACTTGACAGCCCCCACACGACTCCAACTTCTTCAGGACTACCCCAAGGCTTCCTGAGATGCTCATGGACAGAGCTCTCTCCTCTCGCTTGGCCATGCCACAGGCTGCAAGGGGACACATGGGGCCCGTGACTCAGAGGCAATGCCCCAGAGGTCAGGAATAGCGGTATTACCTGGACTGACTCATCTAGCCCAGCTTGTCAGGGCTACTCAGGGAGCAAAGCTGACAGCTGCCCTGCTTCTCCTCTGTAACCTAAAGCCTTGCTCCCTGCTTCCTTCCCAGGACAGAGAGAGCTGAGCAGTCCAGGAGAAAGAGGGAGGTAGAAGGCAGATGGGAGGAAGGGGGCTTGAACAGTCAGTCCCTTTACCTCCTGACCTATTGCAGGCCCGCTGCAGAGGCTCCTGGTTTGTTCCCTATCTCTGGGGAAGCCCTGCCCCTCCATCCTTAGTTTCCTCCTCTATAAACCAGGCGTGGTGGCACACACCCGTAATCCCAGCACTTGGGAGGCAGAGGCAGGTGGATCTCTGTGAGTTCAAAGCCAGCCTGGCCTATATAGAGAGTCCAAGCCAGCCAAGGCTACAAAGTAAAACATTGTCTTAAAACAACAACAAGCCGGAAGCGGTGGCTCACACCTTTAATCCCAGCACTCAGGAGGCAGAGGCAGGTGGATTGCTGTGAGTTGGAGGCCAGCCTGGTCTACAGAGCAAGTCCAGGACAGCCAAGGCTACACAGAGAACCCCAAAAACAAACAAACAAACAACAACAAAGAACACAACAGCCCCCCCAACAGTTTACTGAGAAAATAAAATGAGGTGACAGACACACAGTAGACATCCATGTTTGCCAGCACAGACCTAAGCTTGCTTCAGAAAAGTCAGGAGGTAGGGAGGGGGTCTGGCACAATTCCTGTGATCCCAGCAGTCAGGAGGCTGAAGCAGGGTTTGAGGCTAGCAGGGGCTACATAGCAAGATTTTACCTCAAAATAGGGTGGGGGGGGCAGGGGGGGGGACGACAACTGAACCATGCAGAGACTCGTTTTTAAACAAAAATCTCCAAAGGCGGTTTGGTTATGTCTGCTTACAGCTCAAGACACAGTGGCTCCATTCCTGCAACATAGGACAGGGCCCAGTATCACTATGCCACCAATGGAAGGGCCAGCATGAGCTGCCAAACAGGAAGAGAGGAGGCTTGCACAGCCCACACGGCGGCTGGACACCTTGTTCTGGTCCTTCACGGACCTGTAGTACACAGACAAGGCAGATGAGCAGACAGTGAGTGCATCGTCATACACCACACAGCCTTGTCCAAAGACTCTTTCTGGAAAGTTCAGCAGGGGTTGTGGTTCTTAGCTTCCACTCTAGGAAGCCAGCCTGACCAAGGAATCTGAACACTTTAATTCAACCCCTAAATCTACCACGTGTCCATGCCCACCTGGAAAGCAGGACTCGCTTCTTTACATGCCAGTAACATACAGTCTCTGCCTACCATCTATGCCAGGAGCCGTGCACCCATCTTCCCAACAATGCTGGGTCAGCGATTTTTTCTATGGTTTCCATGGGAAGTCTGTGGCTTGGGGAGGGGGCTGCCTCTGGACAGGATACCTTAGCCCCAAAGGATACACACAGGGTGATAGAGTGTTTGTTTGTTTGTTTGTTTTGGTTTTTCAAGACAGAATTTCTCTGTGTAGCCTTGACTGTCTCGGACTCACTTTGCAGACCAGGTTGGCCTCGAACTCCCAGTGATCCACCTGCCTCTACCTCCCTGAGTGCTGGGATTAAAGGCATGTGCCACCATGCCCTGCTTAGGGTGATAGTTTTGTTTCTTTGTTTTTAAGATTTGTAACAAGCGAGCCACCTTTCCAGCCCTCAGGGCCCTCCTCTGACCTGCCACTCATTCAAAGTGCTGTGGCCCTATTGCTCAACTGCTATCTGAGTGCATTGTTTGTGAATGGTCAGGCATCAAAGAATCAACAGACTCATTATCTACCAGGTCACTGCAGTAGGAGCAGGATAGGGATGTGGTCTTGGGTGGGTGACTTGGTAAGGAGCTGAGACTGAGACGCAGAGCCCAGGGGCAGGCTCCAGTTAAACCTCGGCTTTGTTTTGCACTCTGCCGGTTAATCGTGTGTTCCCGGGCCATGGCCAATGTGGCTGACTCTGGCAGCAGCGGCCTTGTTCTCTGTGGCTCATCTATAACCCATTCAGCACCTCATCTCAGCTTCCTGTCAGCCTCCAACGCCCCATGACCACCCACACCTTCAGTCAGCTTGCAGGGAAACTACAAATGAGGTCAGGCCAGGAGAAGACCCACAGGCTCGCAAGACACTGAGGGAAGAAAGCAGAAAACGCCTTTTGGGGCTCAGAAGTGGTTTTGGAAGGGATCGAGGAAGTAGTTCACTCAGCTGGTAAAGGCACTTGCTGCCAAGCCTGACAACCTGAGTTCAACTCCCAGAGCCCACAGAATGAAAAGCTGATTCCTACAGGCCGTCACCTGACCTCCACAAGTACTGTGGTATATGTGGTGCCCTAGTCCCACAAACAAATAGACAAAGCTGGTCTTCTAGAGGACCCAGGTTCGATTCTCAGGACCCACATGGTGTCTCTCCGCAACACACAGCTCTTACAGTTATTCCTCCTCCTATCTTGTTTGAACCCGAGCCTTCATACATGCCATGCGACACTCTGCCTCTCAACTACCCTTCTAGCCCTACTCTAGCTTTATTACATTTCTTCTTTGTGGGTGGGCATGAGTCACAGTGCACACGTGGAGGTCAGAGGACAATTTTGGGGTGTCAGTTCTTTCCTTTTACCATGTGGGTCCTGAGAACCGAACTCGGGTCCTTTGCCTAGGAAACGGACGCTGTTCCCTGCTATGCCATTTTGTTGGCCTGGTAACTTAAAAACTTGTTCAAATGTTTAGGAAAAACCCAGCAAGATTCCAACCCCACCCCACCCCCCAAATGAAAAGACAACAGTTCCCTTATGGAGACGTTCAAGTAGGATACGGACACACAGGACACGTGGAAGACAAGCTGATGGCCCTCCAGTTTCCTCCCTGTGACAAATGTTACTGTAAGCACATCAGACAAAGGTCAGAATGGTGAGGACAAAGAAGCTTCCAAAAGATCAGGGTCACCCAATGTCCTCACCACCTATCCCAGAAGGCATCTCGGCCAACTACTTGAAGGGCAGTCACCAAACGACAAGGCTTCCATGGTGGCTTCTCACCCTTTAGGGTCCAGTCAGCTTTATGCTGGGCACGGACTCCCTGCACGTTTGCATATTAAAGAACCATATGGCATGAAGAGTTGAGCCAATTCCACCTTCAACAACCTAGAAACATGACCACTGGTGTCCCCCTGACCCAGGAAGGGGAAAGAAGACACGGTCTGCCCCGGTGGCTCCAGGATCCAAAGCCTCTGACTTCCGTTAACTATCCTGGCAGGAATGAAGCTGGCCCACAGAGAACCTCTTCCCCTCTCTTTGGGTATCTACTAAAACAATGGTGCCTTTATTCCCAGCACTCAGGAGGCAGAGGCGGTTGGATTGCTGTGAGTTCAAGGCCAGCCTGGTCTACAAAGCGAGTTTAGGGCAGCCAAGGCTACACAGAAAAACCCTGTCTTGAAAATGCAAAAAAAAAAAAAAAAAAAAAAAAGAGTGGTCCAATAGGCTCATAGATTTGAATGCTCGGTCACCAGAGAGTGGCACTATCAGGAAGTGTGTGTGGCCTTGTGTGTGGAGGTGTGGAGGAAGTGTGTCACTGGGGGTGGCCTTTGGGGTTTCAAATGCTCAAGCCAGGCCCAGTGTCCCTCTCTTGCTGCAGCTTGTAGTTCCAGACGTAGACCTCTCAGCTACCTCCTCTCCGGCACCATGACTTTCTGTCTTCCCACATGTCGCCCAGGCCTCCCGCCATAACAGACAGTGGACGAGACCTCTGAAATCATAAGCAAGCCTCAGTAAAGTGCTCTCTTTTACAAGAGTTGCCATGGTCGTGGTGTCTCTTTACAGAAATGAAGGCGTGGTTATTATAACCAGTCAGAGCACTTTGCAGGAAACGCTGGAGTGAGACGAAGATGGCCGAGTATTGGCTTAGCTGTGCAGATTTCTTGCTGCTATTAAAACTGAAATGCAAATGGCATGTTTGTGCATGGAAGATGGGCTCTGGGGGTCACTAGATCTCTTTATTTCCCCATGCCAAGGCGGCCATGTTGAATAAATCACACACACACACACACACACCCTTTTTTTGTTCTTTTTGTTTTTCAAGATAGGGTTTCTCTGTGTAGCCTTGGCTGGCCTGGACTTGCTTTGTAGACCAGGCTGGCCTCAAACTCACAGCGATCCGCCTGCCTCTGCCTCCCTGAGTGCTGGGATTAAAGGCATGCGCCACCATGCCCAGCTAAAATCAATCTTAAGAAGAAAGAAAAGAAAGAACTCAGACCTTACTGTAAGAGAAAAATGGCCCAGAGTAAGACCTGGTGGCTGCTTTCCTAGAACTCATTTTGTCTGTCAGAATGATTGATTGGGTTTTCCTTTTATTTTTTTATTTATTTTTACTTCTGCAATGCTGAGACTTTAGCCTAGGGCCTTGTGAATGCTAGGCAAGCATTCTCTCAGCGAGCCACATCCCTAGCCTGCGTGGGCCTCTCCAGAAGCAGGCGGATGCTTCATGGGCCACCCTGGACTTGCCTCCAGTTGAGTTTTCTGGAGTGATGGCGGATACTGAGTGCCACACGCCCTCCGCCCTCCGCTTGGAGCCGCTCTCCAGCTGCACACACGGGCACTCCCCGCTGGAAGTTCTCTTCCATTCATCCAGACGGTTTGTTTTAAAATGTAATTACACACATAGAAGCTGGCGAAGGAAATTAGTCAAATGTGAAAGACACGGGGGGGGGGGGGCAAAAAAAAGCACGATACACTTTGTTCCAGGTTCTCATTTCTAAATCCAGCCGGATGTGTGAAGGGCTGGCAACAGGGTGGCAAGAGTGACCGAGGCAGCGCCATGGCTCCCTCCTGCCTCGAGGGGGCAGGCCAGCAGCAGGGATATTCCTAGGGACCAGAGGGAGAGTAGGTGGTCCTCAGGAAGGGAGCCATCTCCTGGGATCCTCACCCAGGCTCTCCCCTGCCCTTCCCCCCCCCCCATAAGCCCACATGTTCAGTCCCATGGGGCAATTACATGAGGAGAGGTCCCAGCATTAAACCTGTAACTAAAGCTGTTTCTTGTCTGTTTGTTTTTGCCAACCTCCCCACGCCCACTTCTTCCTCTCCCTTTGTGTTCAGAATCTTAGTTGAGGATGTGGTTGCTCTCGGCTACTCGGGTCTATTAATATCTTCCTGTTCTCCCATCACCGTTGCCTTCCATCCCTACCTCATTGTCATCTTCAAAGTGACATGTGTTAAAGGTTTCAGCCCAAGCTTGGAGCTGTTGGGAAGTGGGAGAAACTTGAGTGTGGGTCCAGTACAAAGCCTTTAGGTGACTGGGGGTGACTGGAAACGGGCCGTGGGGTTCCAATTTCTTCCCTCTCTTTGCCCCACGGTCATGAGGCTAGCGTCTTTCAACCCACTACATACTTCTGCTTTGATTTGCTTCCTTACTGGAAGATGGGCATCCAATTATAAGTTAGACTATCTAAAACCAGCCAGGTGTAGTACACACCTTTAATCCTTGGGAAGCAGAAGCAGGTGGATCTCTGTGAGTTAGAGGCCAGCCGGGTCTACAGAATGAGTTGCAGGATAGCCAGGGCTACACAGGGAAACCCTGGGTCCTACAACAACCTTGCTTTAAAGGAGGGGAGGGGCTGGAGAGATGGTTTAGTGGTTAAGAGAAACAGCTGCTCTTCTCCAGGACCCAGGTTCATTTTCCAACACCCCCATGGCAGCCCATAGCCATCAGAGCTCCAGGCCCACAGGATCTGACACTCTCTTCCGATCTCTGAAGGCACTGCATAAACACGGTGCACACGCAGTCAAAACACCTGCACACGTACATGTTAAGAAACAAAGGCCTCCGGAAAATCTTCCCAGCTAAAACAAAGGTGTTGCTCAAGATGCCTTTTCAACTGGTCCCCCTCACTAACCCAGGCTAGCCTCAAAGTAGCCCTATAGCCAAGGATAGCCTTGAACTCCTGACTGTCCTGCCTCTACATCACAAATACAGGCATCACAGGTGTGTGCCAGCCCGTCTACCAACCCTATGGTCCACGCTCTGAGAGGAAACAGCAAGCAAAAAAGAACCATTTCTCTGCAGAAGGTCAAATGCCCACCCCCCCAGATTCCAATCCAGCACTTGGTATTTTTGGTTTTGGTTTTTCGAGACAGGGTTTCTCTGTGTAGCCTTGTCTGTCCTGGATTCGCTTTGTAGACCAGGCTGGCTTCCTCTGCCTGCCTCTGCCTCCTGAGTGCTGGGATTACAGGTGGGCACCACCACTTAGCACTTTTAACTTAACTCCTTCCAGGCACTGCAAACCACCACATACTATTTTTTCTCACTGGTAACTGCCCAGCACTGACCCATCCCCACTGCAGAATGAGACACAAGATCAGCCTTCAAATGAGCCCATTTTGTGAGTAAATCTTCCCCCACAAGGATGACAGAGATTATATGCTACTGGGGCAAAGCATTTTTTTGTAATAGGAGCAGAAAAGGGGCCGATGGTTCTTTTATGCCCCTTCCCCCACCTCCCCAGCCTCCTACTGCAACCCACTTGCGTATAGAAAACTTTAATACGTGCTGTACAGCTCCTGCGTGCAAGGAGAATTTGGAAGGAGGAAAGAACTCTCTCTTGGGAGCCAACCGCGGTCTCCCAATACCCAAAGCAGTGTGGCTCCGCCCTAAGTGTATTAAACCACGCCTCCACAACACGTCACCGTCTCTGGAGCACTGAGCTAGGGAAGCCCACGCAGTCAGACAGGGAGACTGAGACCGGTTTCCGGCAGGGCTGGGAGGAAGGATGGTATTTAACTGCACACATACCTTTTCAAACAGGACTTTCCAGTGCTGGTGGAGAGGGAGGCCACGCAGGAGAGGAAGAAGAGAAAGAAAGGCACTTATCACCAAGGTTTCTGCAGACCCCTGAGGTTTCTGACATCACCTCCCAGCTGCTGCCCAGCAGGCAGAACCACGCTCGGGAGCCCACCAGAAGCAGCCCGAAATTCCCCCACAGACGAGCAAAGGCAGAAAACGCACAGTGCGGGGTGGAAAGGGGGTGTTTCGGGGGGGGGCAGTCAGATGCAGGAATAAGAGAAAACCCATTCCCAACCGTGCCTCAGGGGTTCTGGTAACTTCTGCTCCCTAAAGGTCACTCGGAGTCCGAGTGCAATGCCCTCAGATCCTGCCTATTGGAAGACTTTACTCAGGAGACTTAGAGCTCCTTGAGCGCTAGTTTTGCCTGCTTGATTGTGTGTGTGTGTGTGTGTGTGTGTGTGTGTGTGTGTGTAGGTGCCTCCCCAATATGCTTCCAAGACTGAGTGTAAGTACTGAGTACATAAGACTGTCTAAGGAGTTAGAGCCAGGAGAAAGCTGGAGAGATGTTGGATTCTCGGCTGTGGTTTCGTAGGTTGGGGTTCCTGTCTTAATTTCACCGCAGGGAGGGACAGGTCAGAGGCAGGGTGCCGGGAGAGAGTAGTTTTAACAACTCAAGGACCCAGGGCTTCCCAGTGTCAGATTCTACCTCGCCACCCAGGACAGAGGACAGATCTGAGCGGCAGATGGCAGGGAAGCCCTTTGAGGTAGCCCCCACCCCCACCCCCCGCGCGCGCGCCCCCAGACTGCCCCAGGGGACCGTTCCTGGCACCGTCATGGTCTAGGACTCCTGAGCCCCCTGCTGGGAGCACTTCGTCCCAGCGCTCTGGCTGGGTTCAGGGATTGGGACCAGTTTGAATTTCAATCAATGTCGCGACAAGGCAGATGCCGGGCGGGAGCTAATCTGGGAACGGAGAAGGGGTCTCCAGACTGGCCTGCGCTGTTTAGAGACTGGGGATCTGCGGCGCCGGTTCCTTCCCGGGGCTTGCAGAGTCCGCAGGTCGTGGAGGGGAGGGAGGGGAGGGGAGGGGAAAGGAGGGGAGGGGGAGTCATTACAGTGACGCGGCCGCCTCTGCAGGAAAACGCCGTGTCCCGGGCACTGCACCAGCCGCGGGGAGGGGGCTCAGCAGCCGACAGGTTCCCGGCGCGGCGGCTGGGGCTGTGTCCCGCAGGGAAGCCGCGGGAACCCGAGACGGGTGGGGTGCGCGCGCTTGCATCTGGGAAGACCCATCTCTCTATGCTAGGGCACCCCCCCCCCCGCCCCCGGCCCCGGCTCCGGCTCATCCTGGACGCTCCGGTGACATAACCTTGAAGCCTCCAAGTTACCCCCGGGGTAGGGAGCTGCAGCCGTGGCGGCTCCGCGCGTGGCGCCCCCCAGAAAGTTTGAGGGGCACAGGAGGGGGCACTCACGTCTTCTGGCGGGGCCGGCAGTCGCTCCTCGGCCTCGGGCTCCAGCTCCTCGATGCGCTCCGCCTCGGCGCAGGCGGCCACTGCGGGGCCGGGGCTGGGGTGCTCGCCCATGGCCCAGGCTGCGGCGCTCGTCCCGGGGCGCCGGGCTAACTTTGCGCCGCCGCGGCCGTGCCGCTCAAGGAGCTCGCTGCGCGCCTCGCCGCCTCCGCGCTCGCCCTCATGGCCCAGCTCTCCCCGCCGCCCTCGCCGCGGCCCCCGCGACCCCGGGGCGCTGGGCCCCCAGCTGCCAAACTTCTTCGCCTCCGCCGCGGGCCGAGGCGAGGGCGCCCTTGGGCCGGCCGGGCCCTACCGCTCCCCGCGCTCCTTCCCGCTCCGCGCAGCCCCCGCTCTGCGCGCGAGCCGCCTCCTCCCCACGGACTCCTCCGGGGCGGCGCGCGGCGGGGGCGGGGCTGCTCGCGGGGCCCCCGCCCCCCAGGCCGCCCGCGGGGAGGGAGGGGGGAGGGTTAGACGTGGCCAGGCGGGCAGCGAGCCGCTGCTCCTCAGGCGGAGGGGAGGGGGCGGGATGGTGACTGCGTTGCCCTCAGCCTGCTCAGCTCCGCACCGGGTTAACCATCACTCGGAGGCAGCAGATTGTTTGATGGAAGCAGAAGCTAGGTTACCACGAAGTTGGGCATGCCAGGGTTAACCAGGACTAAACTGAGAGTGAGACGTGAGGGCTGGCTCCCACCAGCTACCCTTACGTAGTTTATTCACTGCAGTCTTGGATTCTGGGAGGTCCGAGAAAGCCTAGGGTTGAGAGAAAAGTCAGGTGGTCTGGGACCCCTAAACCCTCTAACCCTTGCCCTATCGCCCTATCTCCATCCAGAGCTGTACGCCCTACTCAGGCTCCTTGACCATGTTAAACCCAGGAAAGTGCTCTGCCAGACCGAGGGTGGGGGGTGGGGTGGGGGTAGGGGGCCACGCGGACGGACAGAAAACTAAAACTAAAAAGCAGGAATGAAGTTAGCAAAGCAGTAAGGGATCTTTAAAGGAGAAAAGTGGAGGGCAGTTTACCTGTGGGAAAAGCCCTCAGAGAAAGCGGTCTTCCTGCATAGCTATAATCTCTGCCGGTGTCTGGGCGGGGGTAGACGCTCCCCAAGAGAGGCTCAGGGACTCCTTACTGGTTCAGCCCCTCCAGGCAGACCACATACAGAACCCTTTAGCCTCTTTCCCATCGCCATCCCCTCTCTCGGCGACGTCCTGTCAGAAGGACCTCTCTTATTACCAGAAGTTGCAATTAACATCTTCATTTTCATAAGACAAACGGAACTGCATCACGCAACCCCAGGATCCAACCTGTGACCATCTCGCCCAGCACTGACTACTCCCCTAAACCCAGAAGGAAATTAGTTCCATCCTAATTAGGTGAGTTTGCAACAGACACCAATTTTCATCTCGGTTTCAGAAAGTGTGATCATTTCAACTATTTTTGTTTCTCACCACCCTCCCTTCCCCTCATCTCTACTCTACTAACAAATCAAGATCCTGCCAAGATTTCCTTGTAAATAAAACTGTCTGCATGGGGGTGTGATTTTTGAAAACAGCCTTCAGGGCACAGGAGAGAGGCTGAATGCTCTGTGGAAAGAAAGAAGCCCATAAGGAGAACCAGCTGCCGTGGGCCCTGAGGGCCAGGGTCCCTGCCTCTACAAACCCCTCTCCTGATGGCTTGACATAACATGCATGGTGCGGGCTCTGCTGTACTCAGACCTCTGCAGCAGCAGCAGAGGTGGCTCTGAAAAGCCTGGTCGCAGAGGAATCGGAGAGAGACAAGTGCATAGAAGAGATGGCCTCTCTGCAGAGTTGTCCAGCAGCCTGGTACCCACTGACCCCCAGCTGTTCCTCACCTGCTTCCCCTTCTCCAGCCCCAGGGTCAGCTCCTAGCAGCAGCACATCCAAAACTCTGGCACCCCCTTCACGGGGGGAAAGTACCTTTGCAGGCTCAGTGAAATTGCTGAACATTTACTGAGCTCTTAAATACTAGGGGAGATCTTTGAGAGTATAGAGGTGACACACACCCTGTCCCTCCATAAATGGTTTGATTGGGCATGCGTGTGGAGGTGGGGTGGGGTGAGGCACCCAGCCATGTTCAATAATTCCTGGATTCCACAGAAACTCAGGAGTGATATGGGTTGGGAGGGATAGGAGGGGGTCCTTGTGGACCCGAGAGGTCTTTGCAAAGGAAGTTCTTCCATCACTAGGCCATGCAGAAGGTGACACAGCAATCCAGGCAGAGGGGAAGGCATGCAAACCAACCGGAGGGGAACTGCAAGGGATCTGGTGTGGTTGGCAATTAAAGCAAGGCATCAGTAAAAGAGTGCGGCCCGTGGGGGGTGGGGGTGGGGGTGGGGGAAGGAGTGGTGGGGAGGGCTGAAAGAGGGGACTGCTGGTTTTCTCAGAATGGAGTTTGGATTCCATCCTGAGGGCAGCAGGGAGGTGTGGGAGGGCAGCAATCAGGACAATAACACTTGAAAAGATCCCTCCTTCTTCAATGCAGCCAAAGGAGCCTTTAGACCCAGGTACTAGGGAGGCTGAGGCGAGGTGGGGGTTGGGGGTTGCAGGTTGGGGGCTGGGGGGTGGGGGGTTGGGGGTTGGGGGCATCAGTTGAGCCCTTATTGAGGCCAAGGCAATGCAGCTCTCTCTCTCTCTCTCTCTCTCTCTCTCTCTCTCTCTCTCTCTCTCTCTCTCTCCTTCACTTTTATTTTAAGACTGGGTCTCGTTAGGTTGCTAAAGTTGCCTCTGAACTTGTGACTCTTCCTGTCTCAGCCTCCCAAGTAGCTGGTATTACAGATCTGCACATCAGGCCTAGCTGGAAGACCTCATCTCATTCATAAATAAATAAACAGGGGCTGGAGAGAGATGGCCTAGCAGCAGTGGTTGCTCTTTCAGGAAACCCAGGTTTGGTTCCCAGCACCTACATAGTGGCTCACAACTGTGACTCCAGACCTAGATGATCTGACACCCTCATCTGGGCTCCTGGGCTCCATACACAGACAGACATCTAGGCAAAACATCCTCACACATACACTAATTAATTAATTAATTAATCCTTCTGACTGTGATTGAGAGGGAATTTGGCTTGAGTATAGGAACAGGGGAAGTACTGTCCAAAAAAGAGGTCAATGTTAGTATCCGCAGTTAGAAGGGCACTGGAGAGATAGATGGCTAAGTGGTAAAGAGCACTGTCTGCTCTTTCAGAAGACGGGGTTCAATTCTCAGCACCCACATGACTACTCACAACTGTGTGTAACTCCAGTTCCAGGGGATGACAGCCTCACACCAATACATATCAAATACAATTAAAATAATACTTATTGGGGGCTGGAGAGATGGCTCAACAGTTAAGAGCACTGGCTATTCTTCTAGAGGTCCTGAGTTCAATTTCCAGCACCCACAGGGTGATTAAAAACCATGGGATCTGATGCCCCCTTTCTGTCATACAGGTATACATGCAAATTGAGCATATAAAAAAAAGATTTATTTATTTATTATGTACAGAATGTTCTGTCTGACAGAAGAGGGAATCAGATCACATTATAGATGGTTGTGAGCCACCATGTGGTTGCTGGGAATTTTGGAAGAACAGCCAGTGTTCTTAACCTCTGAGCCATCTCTCCAGCCCCAAGCTCTTTGGTTTTTTTGTTTTGTTTTGTTTTGTTTTTTAAAAACATATTGGGGCTGGAGAGATGGCTCAGAGGTTAAGAGCACTGGCTGTTCTTCCAAAGGACCTGAGTTCAATTCCCAGCAACCACATGGTGGCTCACAACCGTCTACAATGAGATCTGGTGCCCTCTTCTGGCATGCAGACACACATGCGGGCAGAATACTGCATACATAATAAATAAATCTAAAAAAAAACATAAAGAGCAGAAAGATCTGAGTACCATCTGCAGCCCCCTAGAAAAGGTGCTCAACCTGTTCCCCAAACCTCATAGGAGAGAATCCTGGGGTCACCCCAGGAATCACCTCTTCATGAGTCCTCTACTGAAAGGAGAATGGCTGTTTGGACTTGGCAACCATTAAGACCATCCGTGACGCTCCATCTCTGTAAATCTGAGTCCACCCTTTTGTCTCATGTCCCCAGGAAGATCCAGCTTCACCTGGAAACCAGAGCCAACTCTTAACCCCAGGGGAATCTGCAGCTAGCTACTGTGTGTCCCCCAACAGGAAATGGAGCCTGCAGCCAAACCTAGAAACCTTCAAAGAATAGAATGACCAAGCCTGGTGGTGGTAGCACATGTCTTTAATCACAACACTTGGGAGTCAGAGGCAGACAGATGTCTGAGTTCTAGGTCAGCCTGGTCCTCAGAATGAGTCCCAAGACAGCTAGGGCCATACAGAGAAACCATGTCTCGAAAAACAAAACAAAACAAAAAGATCTGATTGTTTTGTAGCTTTAGTCCCATTCCAACATAAGGCATAATCAGAGCATGGAACATTCTGATAAAGACAGACAGAAATGGCCACTCTCACCTGCACTGAGTCTGCCTTGAGACTGAGTGGAGTCTAGTGAGAAGTGACAGCAAACCAAGCTGGTTGGCCTTTACACCTTTGCGTGTGTGTGTGTGTGTGTGTGTGTGTGTGTGTGTGTGTGTGTGTGTTATGTGTGTAGGCGTGTTTATGTGTGTGTGATGTGTGTGTATATGTGTCTATGTATGTGGTGTTTGTGTATGTATGTTTATGTGTGTGTGGTATGGTATGTGTGTGTGTGTGTGTGTGTGTGTGTGTGTGTGTTACTGAGTTCAAACCCTGGACTTTATGTGTGCTGGACAAACCTTCTACTGCTAAGATGTACCCACAACTCCACAACCTCTTTTGAAGCTCCCAACAAAACAGACTAAAGTAACTAAGAACAAGATAAAGTCCTGAGTATGTTAGCCAACTTTCTGCCAGTGTAACAAAATACTGACGCTAACACTTTGTAAAGAAAATACGTTTAAGGCCATATGGTGTGGTGGTGCATGCCTTTAATGCCAGCACTGGGGAGGCAGGTGGATCGCTGTGAGTTCGAGGCCAGCCTGGTCTACAAAGCGAATCCAGGACAGCTAAGGCTTAAGTGAGACATAGTGATACAGTGAGAGGAGGGGAAGGTTACTGCTCTGGCCGGCACTTTTGATGGTCCATGGTTGACGGGGCTGGTTGCTTTTGGGGTGATGGTAAGGTAGCACAGTGTTGCAGGGGTGTGTGGAGTAAAACTGCATACCCATAGCTGGGGAGAAGGAGAAGAGAGGAAGACTGGGGGACCTACAATCAAAGGGCAAGCCTGAAGGACACAAGGACCTGCCGGTGCCATACCTAAAAGTTCCCAAGAGGCCCTAGATGGGCCCAAGGGTTCATGGACCCTCAGGGGACTTTTATTATCCAACTAATAGCCCTGGAGAAGAGTGGTTCAAACCCGAGGGCGGGAGAGTACTGCCGAGCTGAAGTGTGAGAATGGGGCCGCTTTGGGATCGAGTGTGGAAGGGCTCCTGCGTGGAGGGGTTGGCTGTGGTGAAGAAAGAGGTCAAACTGTGCCGGACCTTCATGGGGAGCAGAGTGAAGCTGCTAAAGCCAGTAAGGACGACCACATTGAGAAAGTCCTTGGATGCGGTCTGAAGAGGCTGGCCCTCGCCCAGCAGTCGATGGAGAAGCGGTCTCGGCTTCCAACCCAAGCAGCATTTTAGGAGGATTAAGCTGGCAGCTGCTGGACTGCTCCTTTCAACTAACATGTTGCAAGTGTCCATTATTTGCCAGGCCCTGGCCAAGGTGCTGAGATTACAAACTGTTTTAAAAAACAAAACAAAACAAAACATCCAAACCTGGCCTTTGGGAAGACTATTAGAAAACCCTCTAGCGCCGGGCGTGGTGGGCACGCCTTTAATCCCAGCACTCGGGAGGCAGAGGCGGGCGGATCACTGTGAGTTCGAGGCCAGTCTGGTCTACAAAGTGAGTCCAGGACAAGCCAAGGCTACACAGAGAAACCTTGTCTCGAAAAAACCAAAAAGAAAAAAGAAAGAAAGAAAGAAAGAAAGAAAGAAAGAAAGAAAGAAAGAAAGAAAGAAAACCCTCTAATGGCACAGGGAGACTGTCACGGGGCTGTCTCTCAGACAGCTGGGCCTGAGAGAACAACCTGGCGGCCACTGAAAAGCCCAAAGGGGCTCAGAGTGTGGCTCAGTCAGCAGAGTGCCCGCCTAGCATGCGTAAGACCCTGCCTGGCCTCCAATCCCTGAACTGAAACAGGTAAAAAATAAAAAATAAAAATAAAAATATAAAAAAGCCAGGAGGAAAGCCGGCCCCTCCACGGGGGTGGAGTTGAGGAGTAAGAGGCTGCATGGAAGCAAGCTGTTTGTTTGTGGATACCTAAAGCTAATGAGAAGCCAAGGCTATAATTAACACTCGAAGCCAACGGCAGGCAGCATCCAGAAGCAGGATAAAAAGGGCAGCCTTCTCATCGCCACAACCTCTTACACGTGGGTTTACCCGCCGCCTTCAACCAGAGCCACGCCCCTCCCACAGCAAATCTAAGCTGATCCCTCTCAGCTCCACCTGTAGCTCCAGTCTTGGGAGAAGCCGGCAAGCCAGCCCCTGGGCTGCCGCCTTTGCCTGCCCGAAATGAAGACACGAGTTATTTTTGACTGAGATCCAAGGCTCTCGGCCCTGAATTCTTTTGTCTTCCAGGAATCCCCGAGTCATGTTTGAAGTCTGCAAGTCCAAACAGCAGACCTAGCTCCAGGAGGAGGCTGCCACTTGGAACCCGCCCACCGTCCATCCCCAGCTCCAGCGTTTCTTCCGTTATTGCCCGCTGTCTGTGAGATCAAACAGAACAAGGGTTGCCAAGAGAAGGGTTTTTTTTTTCCCCTCTTTTCCTTTCGTCTCTTCACTCCAGGGCCCTCACTTTTTTGAGTAACTTAAATCATTATTGAAAGCTGTCTAGCTTTCACAGACACCAAGCTTTTCAAAGAGAGACGTGGGCACCCAATGGTTGAGCTCAAAAAGGCACAGAGGAAACGCTGCCAGTCCCAAGACGGATCTAATCACAGGTTCAGACCCCCTGCCAGCTGTCCTGCCTCCTCTCACCTCCCTTCCCTGCCATCTCCTTAGGACTTGGCTGGTCCCCAGGGTCTCATTTCTGGGCCTGGATGTTTGGTTTGGTCTTGTCTGCTGATAAAGGCCCCGCCATGTTGCCTGTCTCTCTGGTGAAAAGCGTGAGGCCGGACAAGCCTCTCCTTCACCTTCCCACCAGCACAGACCCGGCCCTGCCTTCCTCCCCTCTGCAGCACTTCTTTCCTCTGGCCTCGCACTGCATTCATCTACGTTGCATCTTCCTGATGCCGGCCTGTGCATTCTTTGAAGAAAATGATGGCTTATTCAACTTTCACATCCATCACAATACACGAGGCTGCACACGGTGGAAGCCAAACAAATGTCTGTTTAATGAAAAACGGAGTATGCCTCGCTTGATATGACACAAAGTCTAGTTACATAGTTATTAATCTCAGCCTCCGACAAAAGACAAGCTTTATGTTATGAAGAAAAGATGGTTCCACATAATAACAATGGTGCGCTCGTATGCGTGTGCCTTTATTTCCACACATTTCCTCATTTGTCATTTCACCTTATCCCCAGAAAGGGCCAAAGAACAGCTACAATGGCCTCCACTTTACAAAAGGGCGTTTTAAGATCCGTGATCCCGGAGAACCATTCCTCTCACCAAATTGTTCATGGTAAGAGGTAAAGTAGAGGGCTCAGCGGCAGAGCTCTGACCTACCACTTATGGCTCGGTTCCTAGCACTGCAACGGAAATAAACAGATAAGCAAATCAATAAACAAACAGTACAACCTCCTGTCCATGATTGTATAAAATGCCCTCAGCTCCAAGGCTCTCCCAGAGCAAATGAGCAAGGCTCAGAGTGGCCAAATAGGGCTGGTCTAGATGCAGGCTTGCAGGGGTCAGGAACTTAGGGAGCTGTCCCAGACCAAATATCAGTCTACTTGTCTGCTTCTAGAAGAGGGAGAAAGGAGCCGGGCGTGGTGGCGCACGCCTTTAGTCGCAGCACTCGGCAGGCAGAGGCAGGTGAATTTCTATGAGTTCAAGGCCAGCCTGGTCTACAAAGTGAGTTCAGGACAGCCAGGGCTACACAGAGAAACTCTGTCTCGAAACTATGCTTTCCCCCAAAAGGAGATAGGAAAAAGATGTGGCATACCACTCTGTATACAGTGGTGTCAAACTCCACATCTTCCTGCTTCATGTTTCCGATGGCCAAGGCCATGTATGCATACCACTGTATACTGGAGGGCACTTTGCTCCTGTCTCTCCCAAGATCTCCCTAGCCTTGGGCTCACCATCTTTTGTCTCGGCCTTCCTCTCCTGCCCCTCCTGTGGGGCCAGGGAAACGCAGTGGAGGTTCATCTCAGGAGCAAGAGTAGATGTCCAAACCCCGGAAATCTCATCCTGAGATCAGCAAGGGTAGGATTGCTCCCTCCCGTCATGGGCCTGCGTGGCCCCTGGTATGTAGCCCTGTGCCCCCACGCTTGCCCTCCTGAAGAGGTCACATAGCCTGGCAGCAAGGTTAAACTTCCTTTCACCTTATGAATTAAGGTCCGGCGGCACAGGGAGTTCTTCCTTATGCAAATGAGGAATCCTCCAGCCTCCTTTCAGGCAAAACGCCAGTGTAGGTTTCTGCAAAGATTTCTGGGAAGAACGGCTTGGGGTGCACAAGGCCGCCTCTACGATAAGGAAACATCAGTGGCAGCTGAAGAAAAACACCCTGAACTTCATGTTCAGTAACACAAGAGTCAGCTGGCACCCGGAGGTACTGCAGACCCGCAGCGCAGCTGCCTGAGAGTAGGCAGAAGCAGTGGGCATTGAAGTCGGCTTCCTCCATGTCTCATCCGCACAGCCCAAGTGAGGCTCTGGGGGAACTCCTCGGTGCCTATTGTAAATACCATCTGTCACACTGCCTGCCCAGACGTGGCCTTCCTCCCCGGCAGGAGACTGTTCATTACGATTTATGCAGAAAGCACCCTACTTAAGCATGGTGCCACCAAGAGAGGGAAAGAAAAGCCTACAAGAGCCAAGGACGCCTGGGACCTGCCCCTTGGAGCAGCTGGTGGGGAAGGCTAGGCCATCCACCTTGGGTTAACTCTTAGCTCCCCCGGGGTGTAGCAGTCGGGAAAGAGCACGGTCCCCAGAGACCAGGAGGCTGGTGTGTTCGGTTCAGCTCCATCGCCACTTGCGGCATGACCTTGGGCAGTCTCCCCATCATCACCAGCATCCATTTTCTCATCTGCAAATGCAGGGGTTGGACTAGAGGAGCCCTGACCTCCCTCCCAGCCCTGACCTCCCTCCCAGCTCTTGCCTTCTCTCTAACCCTCCTCCCTATCCTGCTGGCCCAGAAGCCTGATCATTACCCATCAGCCTTCTTTCCCAGACAGGGCAGAGAAAACGCAGCTCAGGATAGGATTCCTTAGTGCCTGACGGCAGGAAAACAGGTCAGTAGAACTGGGTTCTTCTTCAAGCTCTGTCATTATTTAGCCCTGGGACTCTGGGGGAAGGCGCAATTCCCAGTCTCGTCTTTTGTGCAACAAGAGAGGGTTGGGACGGTTTTCTATTCTTTTCTTTTCTTTTCTTTTTTTTTTAAGAAGGCTGTATGTATAAAAATAAAAACCAAGCCAAAAGACACATATACTTTAACCCCAGCACTTGGGAGGCAGGCTTCTGTGTGTATATTTTTTATTTAAATTAAATTAAATTAAATCATGTATATGAGGGTTTTGCCTGATTGTACGTATGTGTGCTACATGCATGCAGTGCCTTGGAGGTCAAAGGAGGTCATTGGGTCCCCTGGAGCTGGAGTTACAGATGGTTTCCAGGTACCGTGTGGTTGCTGGGAATTGAACCCAGATCCTCTAAAAGAGCAGCCAGTGCTCTCAACTGCTGAGCTATTGTTCCAGCCTTTATTTTATTTTTTGAGACAAGGTCTCACCATGCAATTCTGGCTAGCATGGAACTTGCTCTGTAGACCAGGTGGGCCTTGAACTCACAGCTGTCTCTGCCTTCCAAGAGCTGATGTTAAAAGTATATGTCAGCTGGCCAGTGGTGGCGCACACCTTTAATCCTAGCACTCGGGAGGCAGAGGCAGGTAGATCTCTGTGAGTTCAAGGCCAGCCTGGTCTACAAAGTGAGTTCAAGATAGCCAGGGCTGCACAGAGAAACCCTGTCTCGAAAAACAAACAAACAAAAGTATATGTCCACTAAAATATTTTTAAAGATGTATTTTTATTTATGTGTATATATGTCAGTATGAGTATATGCCACATGTGTGTTGTGAGTTGACTAACAATCTCGGGTTCTCTGAAAAGAGCAACAACTGCTCTTAAGCACCGAGCCATCTCTGCAGCCCCAGAGGCTGCATCTCTAAATTGTTATCTGCAAATGCCTTCTTTCTCCATCACACCCTCAGACTCACTCTATAGTGAGAATGACCTTGAACTCCTGACCCTCGCGGGATTGCTGGCACGAGTCACCAGTGTGGCTTACGTGGCCCTGAGGTTGGAACTCTGGGCCTCACACATTTTAGATAGGCACCTCCCTAGCCGCCTTCCCTTCCCAAGCACTGCTGGTGAACAGACTCAGAGGTTAGTGAGGCATAGCTCTGCCCTGCTGTGGTCGGTGTCAGGTGGGAAAGACACAGACAGAACCTGAAGGTACCGAGTAGACATGAACTGTAAAGCACGTGGCGCCAAAAGGGAGTCCACATAGATGATTAAAGCTGAATCCTGGGCTGGAGAGATGGCTCAGAGGTTAAGAGCACTGGCTGTTCTTCCAAAAGTCCTGAGTTCAATTTCCAGCAACCACATGGTGGCTCACAACTATCTATAATGTGATCTAGTGCCCTCTTCTGGCAAGCAGGTGTACATGCAGGCAGAATACTGTATAAATAATAAATAAATCTTTAAAAAAAAAAAAAAGCTAAATCCTAAAGGACCGACAGGTGGACGAGGCTGGAGGTGTTCAAGACAGAAGGGACTGCATGCGCTAAGATCGGAAGGTGTGACTCTGCATAGGGACTGCTCACTGTCGTCAGGGTGACTGTGTTTGCGAGTCTAGGCTGTATCTCTCATCTTCTTTTCAGATAATCAGTGACCGCAGGGGTGTGCGTGAGAGGGGCTACTGTTGACAGTTCAGTGTGGCCATCCTGTCTGTGAAAGGCACCACCAACAGATGACCGAAGAACAAAAATGCAATCAGCGAAACAGGCTGGAAGCAAGAGGCTTGCTCAGATGGTTCTAGCATGACCCCTGTCTTTTTTTTTTTTTTTTTCCAAGACAGGGTCTCTCTATGTAGCCTTGGCTGTCCTGGACTCACTTTGTAGACCAGGCTGTCCTCGAACTCACAGCGATCCGCCTGCCTCTGCCTCCCGAGTGCTGGGATTAAAGGCGTGCGCCACCACGCCCGGCATGACCCCCGTCTTTCCAGCCCTGTATACCACTAAGCCAGGTCAGGGGAGGAAACTGGTTTTGTGCAAAACAGGACCCAGCGGCTGCAGTGGGCAGTTTCGGTTTCCTAGGCATTCGTTCGCCCCTGTGCAGCAGGAGCGTGGAACACACGATCTGCCCTACAGCTGTGGCAGCCAGCTGGGGCTCCTCAGGGAAAGGTCCAAGTCCTCTGCAGAGATGGAGTTAACCTGTCCCTTCCCCATGAAGGACATCCCGCAACAGGGGTGCATGTGCTTTGCCCAGCTTCTCCATCTGGTCGCCGTGCCTCTGTTTTGCAGCTCCTTGCCTCGCTCTGCACACTCCGAAGCGCACAGCAACGGTGGAGAAGGGAGACGCTTGCTTCCGAGAGCTCATTAGCTGTGAACAGCTCCAAAGGCAGCGAGCTATGGGGGGGCTAGGGAAAGCCTGGGAAGCTCTGGTAAACACTCAACTGGCTTGGCTTGCTGCAGCAATTTATATCCAAGAAAGGGGTGGGGGCGGGGGAGCACAAGTCAGGGAATTACCAGCAACACTGGAGGAATGAAGGAAGGAGCACGTTTGCCAGACGGTTCCTGGAGCACAATGGTATTTGCAGAGGGACGGTCTGCAGGGGGAGGTCCTTTCACCCGAGAGCAAAGGCATCTGCTGCAGGCTCATTCATTATCCCAGGTTTGTTAGCAAGAGGTTGGTGGCTTGGAACACACCCACGCTTGTCCTTGCTTCCCAGAACCTCGCTGCTGTGACTGCCTAAAGCTAAATTTTCAGGACTGGGCTTCTCCAAACGCCTCCTGGCTCTGCTGCTTTTGACACCTGCCACCTGTATCTTCTTTCCCAACTTAAACCAGTAAATCCCATCCTCCCCCACTGCCTGCTGCCATTCTCCCCTTAATGTAACTGGGGAGATTCAGGAGCCAACACAGCTCGAGCTCTGATGACAGGGCAGGAGACGGGAGGGATGAGGCTGGGAGCATGTAAGTGGGCTTACAAACCAGTAGCTGGAGAGGCCGTTAAATAAATGTATTCACTGCATCAATGCAGAGCATTCAGGAGCGCACTGCTTTTGTGCAGATCATATATGTGTCTTCCTTCATTAAACTACCGATTTTAAATAGAGACTCGGTGGGACCTGGCTTTGCCACCTGTTTCAGGTGTATTGGGCGCGTTGTGCCGATACCGCCAAACGCCTTAGTCCTGGATATGAGGAGAGGCGAGCGGACATCAGTACAAAGGTATCTCCGTGATCAGAGCCCCAGTGATGACGTCATGCATCTAACGAGTGGTGGCTTCCCTCTGCAGGAGCCAGCGTCATAGCTATGGAGAGGGGTTGTGGAAACCAATATATAAGATATTATGACAAGAACCCCCTTTTTTTTTTCAGGACAGGGTTTCTCTGTGTAGCCTTGGCTGTCCTGAACTCACTCTGTAGACCAGGTTGGCCTCAAACTCACAGCAATCTGCCTGCCTCTGCCTCCTGAGTGCTGGGATTAAAGGCGTGTGCCACCATGCCCGGCTAGAACACTTTTTAAAAAAAAGATTTATCTTATGTATACAGTCCTCTACTGGCATATACACCTGCAGGACAGAAGAGGGAATCAGATCACTTTATGGTGGTTGTGAGCCACCATGTGGTTGCCGGGAACTGAACTCAGGACCTCTGGAAGAGCAGTCCGTGCTCTTAACCTCTGAGTCATCACTCCAGCCCAGACAAGAACACTTATTAGGGTCCCATAATCAGATATCTGTTTGTTGTCACTTCTGTGTGGTAGTGCTACTCTCAGATCTTCTAAAGGTCAAGGTGTCTTTACAGTGCCCACTGTTTTCTGCGTCCTAGGACCCCAGCAGTCAGTGTGATGACAGCTTTGGTGGGGGAAAACTTCTTCATCTAGACGTCTACCTGTATCAGGCAAGGTGGCCTTCAGCAAGTCAGTTATTTCCAATCTGCCTCCTTGGGTTTGTTTATTTATTCAGTTTGTTGCTTATTTTGAGACAGGATCTCCTCCTATGGCTCCGGCTGGCCTGGACCTCACTACCTAGACCAGGCGTGTGGCAACCAGTTTTTTTGTGTTTTATTTTTGTGGTGCTGAAGACCGAACGCCTCATTTAAACTTGGCAGGTGTCCTGTGACTGAGCTACAACAGAGATTCATGTTTCTTTGGGGCTTTTGTTTGTTTGTTTTTGTTTTTCAGGACAGGGTTATCTCTCTCTGTGTAGCCCTGGGTGACCTGATGTCCTGGAACTCACTCTGTAGACCAGGCTGACCATGAACTCAAAGATCAACCAGCCTCTGCCTCAGGAGTGCTGGGATTGAAGATGTACGCCACTACTATCTGGCTGTCTTCTTTGGCCTTTAAATAAGGTTACTATCATCCATCTTGCTAGAATGCAGATAAAAGGAAAAAAGGGAGCCGGGTGGTGGTGGCGCACGCCTTTAACTGGCACTTGGAAGGCAGAGGCAGGTGGATCTCTGCGTTTGAGGCCAGCCTGGTCTATACAGTGACTTCCAGGACAGCCACGGCTTCACAGAGAAACCCTGCCATGAAAGACAAACAAACAAACACAAAAGGAGAGAGAAAGGAAAGGAAAGGAAAGGAAAGGAAAGGAAAGGAAAGGAAAGGAAAGGAAAGGAAAGGGTGTGGCTCACGTAGCTCTCAGATTCCTTCTCCCCTCCCCGCCAGCACTCTCAACACATGGTGTCAAAATCAAAAATAAAGTATTTCAGACACGAACACACTGTGGCATCTTACTTGGATATATTCACATTCCAAAAAGACCATATATGGCAGGTAGAAAATCTAACCAGGTAACCAAATTTGCAGTTTATAGCAGGAGGCAGTACCTTGTGGAAGGCTAAAATAGTTTCCACCGGATGACATAGCTGATGTTTTAAAAGGGAGATACAAAGAAGCCATTTCCCAATACAATGTCACAGGACATTGTGTCTGACCTCTTCTTGACGCAGGAGGCACCCAGTTGTATCCTAATAATAAATATGCACTAAATACAGCCTCCGGAGAGGACCTGGGGTAGCAAAACTGGCTTGGAGCCACACGAAGTTCCGGAGCCACAGTGCCCTCTAGTGCAAAGAACAGCCATAGCGCCCTACAATGCCAACAAGTCACCAGGGAGCTGGCCTGGGGGGATTCCTTACTGCTGGTACACAGTGCAGGCATCAGAAAGCAAGAATCAGCACACTTTCCAAGAACTGTTTTTCTGGCTATATTAATTAGAGACAGACAATTCAGTAATATTTGTTATTTGAAACTCATTAATGGTTTCATTAAGAGGCGATGGCGGTAGAGGCAGGCGGATCGCTGTGAGTTCGAGGCCAGCCTGGTCTACAAAGTGAGTCCAGGACAACCAAGGCTACACAGAGAAACCCTGTCTCAAAAAACCAAAAAAAAAAAAAAGAGGCGATGGCGGTGCACATCTTCAATCCCAGCACTCTTTGAGGCAGAGGCAGGCAGATCTCTGAGTTCATGGCCAGCTTGGTAACGCAGTCTGAAGCCCTCTTCTGGCATGCAGGCATATAAGCAGACTCATACACATAAAGTAAATAAATAAATAGTTTTTTTTTTAAGAGCGGATGACACAAGACTGCCATGCTGGTCATAGCTGGGGCTCTGAGATGGGCTCGGGCTTTAATTCACTGCGTACTCTTGGCTTTCACTCAGACATAACTAAAATCAGTGCCTGCTAAAAGACTCCTGAAGAAAGGACACACGGCTAGCTCTGGCAAGCCTGCTGTTGCTGATGCTTGCAGGACAAAGCAGGTGCTGGGAAGTACTGGCAGTTTCCAGATTGGCATTATAGATCACTTTCGTCTGGCACACCTGGGATGTGAGGCCAAATGACCTGAACTGCTCAGCTTTACGGCTGGACCCTTTGAAAGCACTTCTGCTCTTTTCTTTCCCCTGGATAGCAGGGTGGAAAGAACCAGACACAAGCACACAGAGATTTGCCAACTCCTCAGACCTAGCCAGCCGTCCTGGTGTTCCCTGCACACTCCAAATCACCCTCTCTCCCCAACAGAACGAGTTGGCTCACGAAGCCCCAGCAAGCAGAGGTGGGCCAAGCTCCTGCCTCCCGGTAACCTCGGACTCCCTTCTGCCACCGGCTTACATAAGCACAGCTGTATCAGCAGCCTGCCAGCTGCCAGCTCTCCTGGAAGATATTCGGCATTTTTCCTATCCTGGCTAAAAATAAGCCCCGGGCTCTCCTGGGCATTTGCAGGTGGTGCGCTCACTCTGCCATGATGGGCTTTTCTCGGGGTACTGTGATTCAGAAATGTGGGACTGCTTCCATCACGTCCGTAGGGGAAGCTCTGCTCGCTCCCTTGGGAGAGACTCCCAAGCAGAAGTCAACTCTAAGGAGAACTCTCCTGCCTCTCTAAGCCCCAGTCCTGCTGCGAGGCTAGGGTCCTCAGCAGGCTAATCAAACCCCTCCCTGCGGCTTCATCACATTTATACTGGGGGTTGTGCCGATAACAGTCATGATTCTTCGTTACTATAATTAAATGACACGTGAGAACTTTAGAAATCACTTTTTATAAAATGTGTTAATTTCTTAGGTTTTTTTCCCTGCCCCCCCCACTCTTTTTTTTTTTTAAGACAGGGTCTCCCTTAGTAACTGTAGGCTGGAGCTTGCTATGCAGGCCAAATGATGCTCCTGCCCCTGGCTTCTGAGTATTTGAATTATAGGTGTATACCATCATGCCTGGTTATTTTTTCCATTTTTATTACACTCTCAACCCCTTAAATCAGTGGTACAGTTCCTGATGTTGTGGTGACCCCCAACCATAAAATTATCTTCATTGCTACTTCATAACTATAATTTTGCTACTGTTATGAGTTACAATGTAAATATTTGTGTTTTCCAATAGTCTTAGGTGCCCCCAAAGGGGCAGGTCCCACAGAACCAATGTGAGAACCACTGCGTTAAATTAAGGGTCTCTATCACCGGCCTGGAGAGATGACTCAGAGGTTAAGAGCACTGTCTGTTCTTCCAAAGGTCCTGAGTTCAATTCCCAGCAACCACCCGGTGGCTCATAACCATCTATGAAGAGATCTGGCGCCCTCTTGTGGCGGGCAGGCATACATGCAGGCAGAACATTGTATACATAAATAAAATAAATAACTGTTTAAAAAAATAGAGTGATGGTCTTAAAAAAAAAAGAGTCTCTGTCATTTTACTCAATTAATACCTAAACATCTGCTACTCATGGTAACATTCTAGAAGCAGTGACCAAAACAGACCAAACCGAGGCCTTGGGTTACCTGTGTATAGGAAGACTGGAGTTTAAGCATGCAGACTGAAAAGACCTGTTGGTAAGGTAACATCTGAATAGGACCCTGAAGGAGGTCAGATGCACTGTGTGGACATGTGGGAGGTGAGCACGTATTTCAGGGTTGCAAGCAAGTGCAGAGGCCCTGGAATAGAAACTTAGCTTGTACGGCTTATGACTAAAACGGGAGTGAGCAGTGGGGGGTGAAGGCACAAGATGGAGTCAGGGAAGCTTGTGCTCAGAGGCCTTATTGGCCATTAAAAAGTGTCTTTTTAGGGCTGGAGAGATGGCTCAGTGGTTAAGAGCGTGGACTGTTCTTCCAGAGGTCCTGAGTTCAATCCCCAACAACCACATGATGGCTCAGAGCCCTCTTCTGGCCTGTACATGCAGGCAGAACACCATACATAATAATAAGTAAGTTTTTTTTTTAATGTCTTTTTACCTAAGATGGAAAGATCGGTGCCTGTGCTGTATCTTGCTGTTGTTGCATGCTTGAGACAGAGTACCATTATGTAGCCCAGGGTGGCCTCAACTCATGATGCTCCGGACTTGTACCCCCTGACGCCAGGCCCGCTCCCTCCTGTCACATAGAACACTCTAGATGCTGTGTTGAGAAGTCTCAAGGTGAGCAGAGGTGGAAATATGGAGGCTTAGAGACGCCCCAAACCAGACAAAACCCAAAATGGAGTTTTAGACATAGCAAATACAGTACCTAAAGGAGAAAGATACTGGAGTCGGGCGTGGTGGCTCAGGCCTCTAACCCCTGCGCTCTAGGGAGGCAGACGCACGACCACTGTAACTCTAGCTCAAGGAGAGCTGATGCCCTCTTCTGACCTTCTTGGTCACCGCACACAAATGATACCAACACGTGAATGCAGGAGAAGTAAATTTTAAAAATGTATAAACGCCAGGCCCGTGAGATAGCTCCGCCCCTAATGGTGCTCACCATCATGTGGGATGATGACTGAGTTCAACACCCAGAAGGAAGCTGGGTGTAAGGGTGTGCACCTTTAATCCCAGGGGCAGAGGCAGGTAGATCTCTCTGAGTTAGAGACCAGCCAGGTCTAAGCCCCAGGACAGCCAGAGCTACACAGTGAGAACTTGTCTGGAAAACCCAAGAGCAGACACACCGCGGTGGCGCACACCTTAGATCCCAGCATATTGGAGGCAGAGGTGGGTAGATTTCTATGAGTTAGGGGTCAGCCTGGACTACAGAGCTAGTTCCAGGACGGCCAGAGCTATACAAAGAACCCCTGTCTTGAAAAACCAAAACCATGTAACCCCATCACTCGGGAGGCAGAGGCAGGCGGATCTCTGTGAGTTCAAGGCCAGCCTGGTCTACAAAGTGATTCCAGGACAGCCAGGGCTACACAGAGAAACCCTGGTCAAAAAAACAAAATAAAACAAAACAAAAAACCCCAAACCAAAACCAAACCAACCAACCAAACCCATAGACAAACAAGATATTTAAAAGCTGGAAGAAAAAAAAAAAACAACTTGCTCTGGAATTCCTCACTTAGTAAAGACTAAATTTCAAAAGCAGAGGTGAGCAGGGCTATACAGGGTTACATCTGTCTCAAAAAGAGAGTGTGTGGTGACTAGAGAGGTGGCTCAGTGGTTAAGAGAACGTGTGAAACTTGCAGATGACCTGGGTTCAGGTCCCAGCACTCACACCACGGCTCATAACCATTCTTAACTCTATTCCCAGCTCCTTGAGCACCGGGAACACATGCTGTACACAAATACAGCCAGGCAAAGCACAACACATGTTTTTAAAAAAAAGACCCCTAATTCATAGAATAATCCTCAGCAATCCCACACCATCCCCTTATTTCAACTCAGGAAAAGGGATCATACTGTATGTTCACTATCCAAAACTTCTACCTTTGTTTTGTTGTTGTTGTTTGAGACAGGGTTCTCTCTCTGTGTAGTAGCTCTAGCTGTTCTGGAACTCCCTCTGTAGACCAGGGTGACCTCGGATTCAGAGATTAAAAATGTGTGCCACAATGCTTGGCCAGAACCTCTACTCTTTTTGTTTGTTTGTTTTGTTTTTTCGAAACAGGGTTTCTCAGTGTAGCCTTGGCTGTCCTGGACTTGCTTTGTAGACCAGGCTGCCTCTGCCTCCCAAGTGCTGAGATTAAAGGCGTGCCCCACCCCTCCTGGCCCAGAACCTCTACTCTTAAAGCTCTCTTTCTGGGCTGGGTGCTGGCAGACACCTTTGATCCCAGGACATGGAAGGCAGAGGTAGGCAAATCTCTGTGAGTTTGAGGCCAGCCTGGTCTACAAATAAGTTCAGGACAGCCAGGGCTATACAGAGAAACCCTGTCTCAAAAAACAAAACAAAACAAAACAAAACCACCCCCCCTCAAAACCCCAAAACTCCCTTTCTGATACAAGTCAGAGATGACCTGCTTTCTGTAAGCATTGAGGATCATATTCATAGAAATAGCAGGAAAAAGCTGGGTGGTGGCGCACACCTTTAATCCCAGCACTCGGGAGGCAGAGGTAGGTAAATCATTGTGAGTTCAAGGCCATCCTGGTCTACAAAGCAAGTCCAGGACAACTAAGGCTACACAGAGAAACCCTGTCTTGAAAAACCAAAAACAACAACAACAAAATAATAACAGGAAGATCTTGAGTATTGTTCAGGGGCTCATTGCTGCACACACACACATACACACATATACACATTGAAGGCATCTGACACATCCGAGTGTGGATCCCAACACCCAGGTAAAAAGGTGGGTGCAACAACGCACATGTGTGACTTTAGTGCTGGGAGAGGGTCAGAAGCAGAGAGAGGTGGATCTCTGGAGCTCACTGACCAGCCAGCTTAGGAAATTAGTGAGCTCCAGGTTTATCAAGGGTCTATCTAGAAAAAATAAAATAAAAAATTGGTGGAAATCTAAGAAGATAGGCCACATGGCCCTCTGGCTTCCACACACATACGTGAGTATATACTCAAACTCAGAATATACCCCCAACACACACACAATTTACAAGACTTTTATTTTTTTAAATCTTTCAAGGTGCCACACACCAGTAATTCCAGCACTTTGAGAGCTGGAGTCTGTGTGTGTGCGCGCGTAGTATTTTTTGGTTTTTCTTTCTTTCTTTCTTTCTTTTTTTTTTTTTTTTTGGTTTTTTCGAGACAGGGTTTCTCTGTGTAGCCTTGGCTGTCCTGGACTCACTTTGTAGACCAGGCTGGCCTTGAACTCACAGCGATCCGCCTGCCTCTGCCTCCTGAGTGCTGGGATTAAAGGCGTGCGCCACCACCGCCCGGCTGTATTTTTTGGTTTTTCAAGACACGGTTTCTCTCTGCCTTGGCTGTCTAGGAGCTCACTTTGTAGACTAGACTGGTCTCAAACTCAAGAGAGAGATGACTGCTACTTCTGGGATTAACAGTGTGCACTACCATACCTGGCTTTGAAACCTTACGGTTTCAAAAGTTTCTATCAAGAAAATGAGGACAGCTCATCCAGCTAGAGAGATATTCAGTGGTTAAGAGCACCAACTGCTCTTCCAGAGGACCCAAATTCAATTCCTAGTGTCCACATGACGTCACAACCACCTGTAACTCATTCCAGGGAATTGAATACCCTCTCTAGCCTCCTGGTACACAGACACCAGGAGGTTTTTCGGTGTCGTCCTGGCTGTCTTGGAACTTGATCTGTAAAGCAAACTGGCCTGCCTCTGCCTCCTGAGTGCTAGGATTAAGTGTTTACCATCATGGCAGTCTTAAGTACTTATTATTTTAAGCTGGGGGCAATTTGTGATAGATAAAACATACATGAAATAGGTAACTAATACATGTTTTTAAAAGACATGTTTCCTCTCCTCCATCACTCATTGTCACCATGGAGACCCTTTGCCAGCCATGAAGTAGGTCATGAGTACCAAGCATGATGCTGCACATTCCATTTCCCCTCCTTGCCTCTCAGTGATGATCAGCACGCACACCTGGACTTGTTCAATCTCACTTCTCTGCCATTAAACAGTGTGACACCTGTGGGTCTCTGAGCCACGTCTGTGCTGGCCTATGTCGCATGCACCTGACTTTCCTGTGCATACCCACCAGCAGTCCTTGCAGTCAGTGTCAGAGATGTGTGATGCTGATTTTTTGAAATGTATTTACTGTTTCTGCTAGCTGAGGAACTAGTCTAGACCTCTGGGATTTCCTCTCCTCCTGGTTTGAGCAGGTCTTGCTGCGGTACGGGATGGACCAGTAGCTGTACACTGAAAAGATTGGGGGGCGGGAGCAGCTCATCTTTTCCCCGGAGTAGGAGGGCAGCTGAGAGCATTCAGATATTTTGAGATGAGGCTGTTACCATGGGAATGTTTCCATATCTTTTTCCCTTAATGATGGGTAGAAACAATGAACAGTACAGCTCTCAAAATTCTAGAAATAGGGAGAGCAAGAAAAGGAAAACCAAAGCTAGAAGAACAACTTCCTAAAAACAGATTCAATCAAAACTGCACTGGCTGCATTGTAGGGGGTGTGAGCCTGAGATGTCCCCTGAGGTCAAGCCGGGTCCTGAGAGGGTAAATGGAGACTGGAAAGCACTTTAGAGAGCAGAGTTGGTCGTTCCTTCTAGGCTTTGCAGAGGGTTGAGGTGGGGACTGGGGACAGAAAACTGGAAATCTTGTGAGTTTAGATGTTTCTAAATATTTTTCCATCTTGTTCTGGGCAGGTCCAAGCTTACAGTCTCTCCACGTCCATGACCTCAGACTGCTCCAGGCCATGTTAGTACATATTCTTGTCCTGCAAACTCAGAGCATCCTAAGCTGAAACTTCTAGCAAAGGCTCTTAACCAAGAGCAGTCCCCTCCCTCCACTGCAGATGCACCGCAGAAGCCCTCTCGGGGCACTGTCAGCGACCTCCTATTTCTTTTTCTTGGGATGGGGTAGGGCTTGAGACAGGGTTTCTCTGTGTAGCCCTGCCTGTCTTGGACTCATTTTGTAGACCAGACTGTCCTTGAACTCACAGAGATCCTGCCTCTGCCTTTTGGGATTAAAGGTGTGCACCACCACGGCCTGGCTGAGCTCCCACTTCTCCAGCACACATGACTTCAAATAATCCATCTGTAAAAGTGATCTTCTTTTATTTATTATGCATATAGTGCTCTATCTGCCTGCATGTACACCTGCAGGCCAGAAGAGGGCATCAGATCACATTACAGATGGCTGTGAGCCACCATGTGGTTGCTGAGAATTGAACTCTGGACCTCTGAAAGAGCAGTCAGTGCTCTTAACCACTGAGCCACCTATGCAACCCAGTAATGATCTTCTTTAGCTGACATTTTACCTGTCTGCCATAATCCCTCTTTGAAAAGGACCTGTCGCTTTCTTTTCACACTTTTGTTTTCTGTTTTTGAGACAGTTTCATTATGTAGTCCTGGTTAGTCTGGGATATGTAGATTAGGTGGGCTTTGAACTCACAGAGATCTACCTGCTTCTAAAAGGGAGCTCTCTGTCTGTCTGTCTCCCTCTCTTTCAAAAAATATATTTATTTGAGATAGGATCTTAGTATGTGACTCTACAGCTAGTCCAGAACTCACAGTGATCCACCTGCCTCTTTTTCCTGAGTACCGGGATTAAAGCATGTACTAACATATCTAGGCCCATTAGTTGTTTTTGTTTTGTTGATTTTTTGAGACAGGGTTTCTCTTATAGTTCTTGCTGTCCTGGACTCTCTTGTAGACACGCTGGCCTCAAAGTCACAGCCATCCACCACCACGCCCAGCCTCCATTAGTTGTTTTTATGGAAGGGGGACAGCATTATAAACAAACAAAAAAAAAAACAAAACAAAAAACAAAAAACAAAAAACCTCCTCCTGCCGGGGCTGGAGAGATGGCTCAGAGGTTAAGAGCACCGTCTGCTCATCCAAAGGTCCCAGCAACCATATGGTGGCTCACGACCACCTGTAATGAGAGCCAGTGCCTTCTTGTGGTGGGCAGGCGCATATGCAGGCAGGCACACATGCAGGCAGAATACTGTATAGATAATAAATCTTTTCTTTTTTTAAAGTCATCCTGCCTTCAAAACAAATGGGAATTTAATCTGCTACCTGGGAATTTAGAATTTAAGAATTACTACTCATGATTGAGTCAAGATAGGGAGATTGAGTGTCTCCTTATTAGCACTTTGTGTATGTGTGCACATGGCCATCGTTTGTGTGTTTGTGTAAGTGTGTGTATGTGTAGGCCAGAGGTCAGTGTCAGGCCTCTTCAAAAGCTCTCTACCGTTTTGTTGTTGAGCAAGGGTCTCTCACTGCGCCTAGCGCTTACTCATACTCCTAGGCTGGCCGGCCACGAGCTCTGGGCATCCGCCTGTCTCCACCCTTCAGTGCTATCACAGATGCGCTTGTTCATGTCTGGCTTCTACATGGGTGCGGGGGATCTGATCCTTGTGCTCGTGGGTGAGCAGTGTTCCCTGCAAGTGGCAGCTTATAGGACCTGAAGCTGTACAGGACGCAGGGAATAGCTCAAAGGTCTCCCTTCCGTGAACAAGCACCTCGTGACCAGCCCGGCCCTCCCCATCCCCCACACTCCTCACAACCCCACACTGCCGGTGCCGAAATCTACGATCCATACGGATCAGCTTAAGTGTTTCACGTAGCCCAGAAGGAAGATTATTAGCAGAACACATGGTAGCTGTAAAGATGGGTGGTTCTACTGATCGGGAGGTAGCCAGGAGGTCCCAGGGCAAACTTCCTCAGTGGACTTGGCTCGGAAGCCTCCAAGGGCCTGGCAACACAAGACTGTCCTTTTAAGTGGCAGCCATCTTTTTTTTTTTTTAAAGATTTATTATTTATTTATTATCATGTATACAGTGCTCTGCCTGCATGTACACCTGCAGGCCAGAAGAGGGCATCAGATCACATTATAGATGGTCGTGAGCCACCATGTGGTTGCTGGGAATTGAACTCAGGACCTCTGGAAGAACAGTCAGTGCCCTTAATCTCTGAGCCATCTCTCCAGCCCATGGCATCCATCTCCTAATTCTTTCTCGCTGACTGCCAGCCAAGCAGAGCTTCCTCATCTGGGTTTGCACAAGGTCACTCTCTTTTTCAAAATGTGAATCGTGAATGTGGCTGGGCCCTGATGACAATGTAAGGTGATGCTGCATCTGCACCTGGCTGGCAACACAGCTGCATTGCTCTGCTGTCTCTCAGCTAACAGCCCAGCACGCATCCCTGCTGCTTGAGATGAGCACTGTCCTGTTCCAAGCACATTACTACATGGTGCATTTTCCAAATTCAGCTGCTGTTTTGACAGGTTTTACAGAAGTATGAATTTCAATTTCTATGAACCAGGCTGGAGCAGGTAATTCTTTCAGTGAGACAGGAACTGACCTCCAACCCCAGCAAGGGACACATGGGTTCCTGAACTTGCTGACTTCATGAGATAGATGACTCTTTAAGTGTGAATTATTTCAGGTCCAATGTGAGCATCACCTTCTGCAAAACTTTCTGGGAATTCAACTGGAGGAAAATCTGGTGGCCAAGCTTATCTATAGTTGCTCTTATAACTTCTCTACTTGTGGTATTTACATATAACGACCTCTCCCCAAGGGAGTGGAAGAGCAGGCACTACCACCCCACACATACAGCTCAGAACCTACATAAAGGAGGCTAAATACATGAATGTTACCAATGACCAGAGAGGAGAGACAGAGCAGCACACAGGGCAAAGACCCTAGCGCATCCCATGACTTGAAAGTGCAGATCAGAGTTCTGAGGTCTAGGCAAATGAACCTGAGCCTGCCAAGTCCCAGCATTTCTGCCTTTGGTTTTGTTGAGGTCCCTCCCTTCCAGGCAGCTTAGTCACTGGTAACATCTCTGCAGGAAATATTTTGGTTTTCCTTTAGTCACCCCCGACGCCATAATCTATTAACTGTACTGACTACCTGAGTTTTCTAGGACAAACAGCTTGAAGTTCTTTTATTTCTTCCCTCGTCGATTAAAAAAAAAAAATTGGTGAGCACTACATCTCAATTATTGTTTTTGGAACTGAATACAAAGTGGAGATTATTTCAGGCAAAGCTGTACTCTTACAACAAATAAAGAAATATATGAAAGAAGGAGTCTGGAGAGATGGCTCAGCAGTTAAGAGCACTGGCTGCTCTTCAAGAGAACTCTGCTTCAATTCTCAACACCCACATAATCATCTGTAATCCCAATTCCAGGGGATCCAATGCTCTCCTCTGGCCTCTGAGGGCAACACACACACACACACACACACACACACACACACACACACACACACACACACAGAGTAAAAAGACACTTATGGGAAAAAAAGGAAACTTATGTAGATAAAATACCTATAGACGTAAGTAAATGAATTTTTTTTGTCTGTGCTTTCAAGATAGGGCTTCTCTGTGTAGCCTTGGCTGTCCTGGAACTCACTCTACAGACGAATCTGGCCTTGAACTTAGAGATCCACTTGCCTCTACGTTCTGAATGCTGGGATTAAAGGCGTGCATCAACAACTAAAAAATTAAAAAATATATTTTTAAAGGGCGAAAGCAGGCTGGCAGGTGGACAGACAGATGAGCAGCCAGGTGGCTTCTTTAGATAGACTGCCTGAGAAATTTCCACTCACCAGGTAATATTTAAACCAAGACGTGAGCAACAAGACCATTCCGAGCAGAGAGCAGCTCTGAGTAGGCATGCAATAGGGCTAGAAATATTAAGAGCAAGACAGGTGCGGTGGAACACACCTGTAACTCCAGCATCCCGGGGAGGCAGAGACAGGCAGATCTCTGTGAGTCGAAGGGCAGCCTGGTCTATAAAGTGAGTCCAGACAGCCAAGGCTGTTACACAGAGAAACTCTGTCTTGAAAAAAAGAAAGAAAATAATCTTATGGCTGGGGGCAGGGTCACTACAACATGACAAACTATTAAAGGGTTGCAGGGGTAGGACGGCTGAGAAGCACTGGGTTAGAAGGCAATGCATGAGATGGAGTACACCTGCAGCAATTAGGAAACTGGCCTGGACTCTGAATCATAAATACGGAACAGAGGACTGGGGAAAGAATAGCCACTGCTAGGCTTCAGAGGCCGTGACTACAGTGCACAGCAGAGTCAGACAGGGATGTGAGATGGGACTGTGGGTTCTGGGAGCAAGTACAGTGCTGGTGGTAGCAACTTAGGAGTCAAAGCAAAACTGCTTAAGCTCAAGAGAAAGCTAGGCACTAAGCTATAGTATAAAGCCGCAGTCACCTAGTGATGACCACTAGAAATGAAGACAAAAGGGCTGGAGGAGCACAAAAGCTTTGGAAAATTTAACTTGACAATTGTTTTGTATTGGAAACAGGGTTTCTCTGTCTGGCTGTCCTGGACTTGCTTTGTATACCAAACTGGCCTCAAACTCAGAGAGATCTGCCTGCCTCTGCCTCCTGCATGTTAGGATTACAGATGTGTACCACCCTAGCTTGCCTTGCCATTTTTTTTATTTTTTGGTTTTTTGAGACATCGTTTCTCTGTGTAGCCTTGGCTGTCTTTGACTCGCTTTGGAGGCCAGCCTGGCCTCTAACTCACAATGATCCGCCTGCCTCTTTCCCGAGTACTGGGATTAAAGGTGTGCGCCACCACATCTGGCTTGCTTTGCCAATTTTAATTCTTTTCCATCCTTTCTCCTTTCCTCTTTTATTATTATGTACACAGTGTTCTGCCTACACATACACCTGCAGGCCAGAAGAGGGCATCAGATCACATTATGGATGGGTGTGAGCTACCATATGGTTGCTGGGAATTGAACTCAGGACCTCTGGAAGAGCAGTCAGTGCTCTTAACCTCTGAGCCATCTCTCCAGCCCCTCCTTTCCTGTTTTTAAAATTAAATATATTGAAATTTTATTAAAGGCAAAGAAGAAAGCCCAATGCTGCTCAAGGCTAATCAATATAGAGAAAAAACCCTGAGAATCAGAACAGTGGATCCCGATGCGAGGCTCATATACAGAGTAACGGCTTGACTCAAAGAAGTCACCTCCACTATTGTGTCCAGTGTACGCTATGAGCGGGTTTTAAAATCTAAGTACAGCAGATTAGCACGTGGTCATGTACACAGAAGGCTAAATTCCCCCACACAACTAAATTAAAATGAAATATTCTCCTGGGATTCTCTGACCTCCATGTACCAATCACACACTGGAATCAAATACAGCTAATGGCCCAGAAGAGTAAGTAGCTCCACGTAGTGCCCAGAACTGAGCCTGCTCCACCCTGACCCTTCAGGGGCTAGCTGCTCCTCCAGGTTAATTTGGCCACAGCACTCTGTACTTGTGAATGATTTTACTGGGAAAGAGAAAACACAAAACAAGACACCTCCTCCACATCAATCTGTTTCCACACAAACATGACTACAGTGCTTTTACAGTCTCAGTATTTCCTATTTCCAAATTCCAAGATAACTAAGTGATTTAATGACTAGCAACTGCTGCTTGATTAAATCAGTTTCTGTACATCTAAGGATAAACTGTTTGTTTTTGGTTTTTCGAGACAGGGTTTCTCTGTGTAGCCCTAGCTCTTTGTAGACCAGGCTGGCCCCGAACTCACAGAGATCCACCTGCCTCTGCTTCTTGAGTGCTGGGATTAAAGATGTGTGCCACCACACCCATCTTAAACTCTAGATTTTTATTGGTCACAAAAATCCAAGGAACCAGGTGTGGTGGCTTGTAACTTTAAGCCCAGTATTTGGGAGGCAGAAGCAGGTCTCTGTGATCTCTGTGAATTTGAGGACAGCCAATATCTACATAGCAAGTATCAGGGTAGCCAGGCTTACATAGTGAGACATTGTTTTTAAAAACAAAATAAAAAACAAAAACAAAAATATCCAAGGTGGCAGAGAGGCGGTTCAGTGACTAAGGTGCTCGCCTTAAGTCATGAGGACTATGGCTGAGATGCCAGAGCCCATGCAGATGGTAGTGGGCCTGCCTGTAGCTCAAGCTCTCAGGGGTAGAGGTGGGACGCCCCCTGGGACAGCTGGCTAGCTACATCAGCAAAATGTGCCTGTTCTAGGTTCAAACAAGAGACCTTGCTTCAAAAAACAAACAAACAAACAAAAAAGAGACCTTGCTTCAATAATAGTGGAAAGCAATTGAGAAAGACAGCCAACTCAAGCCTCTTTATACATGCATACACTAACACACACACACACACATACACACACACACACATACAATCTAATATATTCTCATAAATACACACTACATATACACATGAGAAAACATGATCACCAAAAAACTGATCACCAAAGAAAAACCCAGAAAGCCTGTTCTGTGGCATGGAAAGGTTGTGCGAGGTCCTAATCTCAGTATAGATCCTGCCTCTGCCTCCCCAGTGTTGGGATTAAAGGAGTGCGCCACCACGCCCGGCCAAGGCTGCTATACTTTATGAACCTTGGAACTGAGATTAAACAGACCAAGGATCTGAGTGTATCACGGGGTCAAGGGAGTAGTTTCTGAAACAATCACAGACACACGATAGCCACAAATCAGAGGAGAACGTCAGTTCTGAGCGCCTAACAGGTTAACAGACACTTGTTTCTTTTCTTTTTTCCTTCAAGACAGGGTTTCTCTGTGTAGCCTTGGCTGTCCTAGACTCAAACTGGACCAGGACCAGGACTCAGCCTGGACTAGGCTGGACTCAAACTCAGTGATCTACCTGCCTCTGCCTCCCAAGTGCTGGGATGAAAGGTGTGCGTCACCACGCCCAGCCTTCAGACACTTGTTCTTTAAGAGGATGAAAACACAAGAAAGGGCTGGCAGGATGGCTCCATGGGGTAGAAAGAGCTTGTCACACAAGCCTGATGACTTCAGTCAAATCCCCAGAACTGAGCCTGGAACCCGGGTAAAAATGAAAGAAAGCCACTGAGACGGAATGATAAAGTCATTCATTGGCTGAGTTCAAAACCTGGGACACACATGGGGGAAGGAGAATCAACTCCAGCAAGCAGTGTTGGCACCCACACCCACACCCACACCCTCTCTCTCTCTCTCTCTCTCTCTCTCTCTCTCTCTCCCCTCTCTCTCCCCTCCCCCCCTTCTCTCTCCTCCAATTCCAAGGAGTTCAAGGCCTTGAACTCACAGCCATTTGCCTAATTCTGCCTCCCAAGTGCTGGGATTAAAGGCATGGACCACCACGCCCAGCACTAAACAAAGAATTTTTAAAGTGTTCTAGGTTGTGAATCTGGAGCTCAAGGGGTTTGAAAAAATCAAGTTTCCTCAGTGGGGCATTCTCATACTGTGAAAATTTAGCCTTTTGATGCATGGTGCTTTCAAATTCCAAATCAACTACCCCAAACGAAGACTGCAAAAAAACTAATTAGAGTTTGGGCCTGTAACCCCAAACTCTCTGTGTGCTCAAGGCCAGCCTGGTCTACAAAGCAAGTCCAAGACAGCCAAGGCTACACAGAGAAACCCAGTCTTGAAAAAAAAAAAACAAAAACCAAACAAACAAAAAATTAAAATGTTATGAACAAGCTTAATAATAAAAGTTGGCTATCTATTGGTCTGTCTGTCTGTCTGTACTGAAGACTGAGCTCAAGGCCTTCCACATGCTTAGCACACATTCTTTTTTTTTTTTTGAGACAGGGTTTCTCTGTTAACCCTGACCGTCCTGGACTCATTTTGTTGACCAGGCTGGCCTCGAACTTACAGCGATCCGCCTGCCTCTACTTCCCGGGGGCTGAGATTAAAGGCACTCATTCTATCACTGAGTCATTCATCTGTTGATACTCACATTTTAAAGATTCGCATAATCACCTGTAAATTTTCCCTTTGCAGTGTGACCAAGCCTGTATCAAAAATATTTGTTGCAACAAAGTGCAACATGAATTTATAACCTCCCAAGTATTACAAGAATCCGGGAGCTAGAGAGATGGTTCAGAGGTTAAGGGCACCGTCTGTTCTCCTCCAAAGGTCCCGAGTTCAATTCCCAGCAACCACATGGTGGCTCACAGCCATCTATAATGAGATCTGGTTCCCTTTTCTGGTGTGCAGGTGTACGTGCAAGCAAAACACTGTATAAATAATAAATAAATCTTTAAAAAAAAAGAATCTGGGAGAATAATGTGTAGGCATATCCTGATGGCATCTCCAACCCTTCACAGACCTGTACTCTCCTGAGCATTTACTTGAGCAGCTTGCTTGCATCACACCCATATGCTAGCTAGTATGGCTGCACTTCTCCTGAATACATACAGACATTTTTCACTGTCACTACTCCCAAGAAATATAATAACTATTTATACAGCCTTTATACTGTAAAATGCATGGTAAGCACTAGTTAGATATTATGAGTTAAAGTAAACAGGATGTGCATGGGTTATACAGAAATGTTTTACACACACACACACACACACACACACACACACACACACACACACACACACACACACACACACCTCTGAGGACTTTGTTGTAGCCATGCAAGGTCTTGGAAGCAACTATCCAAAGATGCAGGGAAACACCTGTACATGTGAGAGAGCCTTTTATATTAGCTTACTTACACAAGTACAATTCAAGGGGGGTGGGGCAGCAAGGCTAATCTTACTTGCATTCTAAGGGCATTTTAGGAAAATGTTATGTTTTACCACAGAGATTAAGCACTTACCTCTGTCTCTTCCTTGCTGCTCATTACTCTACCATCTTCCTGCAGGTCAGGATGGAACCTCTTCACCTAGCACTGGCTCATCAGTGCACTCTCCACTGGTTCCTTGCAGTCGGTGATGTACAAATATGCACCAAAAGATGTCCACAATCCCTCTACTTTCATTTTGTGGGTCACTTCAGAATGGCTTTGTCTCCCCAAACGCCTAATATCACAGCCCACTCTTACTCTGGTATTTGTTATCACTACACCATGGTAAATTTTTTGGTCAGATGTGTAAGAGGATGATATAACACCACAAAGCAAAGACACCTGAGCACGAAGGGCGAGTGTGTTATGGTGGTTAAGCCATAGGACAATTCTTCAAAGTGACAGTTCTTTTAAAAATGCCTTATTGTTCATTGCAACACCGTAATAAATGGCCTCAGAATTGTCCATTTACAAGATGATGCAACTGGCATCAGTTTTCTTTTGTGAAAGGTTTTCTTTTGATCTTTCAGTTCTTAACTCTCACTTTTTCCTTAATATTCTTAGAGCTTGTATTTTTGGAGCAAACTGTCAAAGCCAGAAGAAACCTCTTACTGTATTTCCCCATCCTAACTAGTTCCTCAAGTGTATGTAAAACGAGGAACACACCTGCAGTGACTTGACCCCCACTCACCACACCACCTCAGCTGACAGACAGATAAGGGTATCCAGGCTGTACGGTGTGGGTCATACACCAACACAGACAAATGGGGCAGACAATCTGACTTTTTGTGAATGAAAGACACTTACCTTAAACTGAAAAGATTAGCCAGACATGGTGGCAGGTGCTTTTATCCTTTAATTCTAGCACTTGGGAGGTGGATCTATAAATCCAAAGCCACCTGGGTCAACAAAGGGAATTCTAGAGCCAGTCAATGCACAGGGATGAGACCTTGTCTCAAAACTCCATAACAAACAAACAATCAATCAACAAGACTGATGAGAAGAAGGTTTAAATAATAAACCCATCACTTTCTACACACATTCACCCCACCCAATTCGAGACAGGGTTTCTCCATGTAACCCAGTCAGGAACTCAGAGGTCGGCCTGCCTCTGCCTCCTGAGTTTTGGGATTAAAGGCGATTTAATCCCATTTTATCTTGACAAATTGTTTCCTTCCTGTTTCTCACAAACACAACAATCTGTTAAGGCATACTGATTTGAAACAAAACAAAAAGATAGATGGAAGGAAAGGAATAGCTGTCTTTGAAAAGTGCATAACGGAGATCAATTTATTTGGTGCATTAGAAATTCTCAGAAAACAATAAAAATTAACCTAAAAGATGGCGCAACCAGTAAAAACACCTGAGTTCTATCGCCAAGACCCACATTGTACCAGAGAACTTGACTCCTAACCTGTCTCTGACCTCCACATATACGCCATGGCACACATGGCCCATATACACACAGATACACAAAATAAAAACAATGTAATAAAAAAATTAAGAAAAATAATAAAAATGAGGTGTCACCATATTTAATTTTTTCTTTAAAGTTAGAATGAAAATGGGAAGAGGAAGGAGAGACAGGGAAAGGTAAGCAAGTGAACTGTTTCAAACTGGCTAAGTTGTTATTGTTGCTTTCGAAGTGCAATCTTGTGAGACAATTGTCTCAGAAGAACAAAGGGAAGAACCATCATGTAAGGAGAGACAAGCCCCGCAAACCACAGCTGGCCCTCGCTGAGACCACATTCACAACCGAGTGGATCTCGTACACCCATAAACCCTAATCAACTTCTTCCCTACTGAATATCACTTTTTTGTTTAAAAAATAATTTCTAGCAAGCTAGTCCAGGACAGCCAAGGCTACACAGAGAAACCCTGTCTCAAAAAAAAAAAAAATCAATTAAACTAAGAAGGGTAGAAACCAGAGGATCTGACTCACATCTCACGGTTTACTTTATAAGACAAAAAAACTCAAGATCACAGTACACAGCAGTTATTTATTTAAATACTTGAAAAGGTCAATGATGGAAAAAATAGGTTTATTGTGAGAGTTTATATCCATTAGATTTATTTTACCATTAAAAAAGTGTTGCCTCTAGATTATCCTGGCCAGATATAGAACACTTCATGACACATGCAGCTACGGCAATATGCTACAACAGACATGGCCACCACAGGACGGCTTCACTTGGGTGAGATTCAGCAGTGGTCAGGGCGGTGTGTTTATTATAACTAAAAACATTGATAATATACAAATTGTTTTCCCCATTTGATTGAAAGGGCTATAAAATCCCACACACTGACAAAGAAGCAATGCAGTGACATAGGTTAACACCTCCGCTACCTGCTTCTGCCTCAGATGCTCAGCCACACAACTTTCTAGATCTCATGATGGCTTCAATGCTGCCATAAGTGATGGAAACAAATGGCTTTGGAAAGCTGACCTTGACTCCTGTGTGATCTTAAAAATGGAGAGAAGTGGCTACAGGAGCCAAAGGATCATTGTGAGTCAACATGAAATAAATATGTGATTCATGAGTAAACACAAGCTCTGGGGTGACTGAGATCTAGCAGAGTGAGCCAAGTGAATACTAAACACTAATGCAGAAATGTCTGGAAACAACACTTCTAGAACTCAGTTTGGGAGACCATATCTTGCTTGAATATATACATTATTTACAAAATATTCCCTTTTGGCCTCTGAACTTTAGCCACCTAAGTTTGGCTACTAAGGTGTGTTCTTTCCACATGCTAGCAAATACTGCAGTAATTACTATCAGTAAAATACTCTTATGCATGAATTACAAATATTAATAAAGTAACTCTGCATGTATAAATATCTCAATTATTTCTAACAGAATTTAAAGCATTCAGAATGTACATAAAAGTATCTGTTTTTGGTAGGCCGGTTATTTTTTTTAATCATCGCTGTTTCAATAATGCTTTATACATAGCAAAGCCCAAAACTGCAAAAACGGTAGCACCAAAACTCGCTCGAAGCCAGAACGTGGAGCTCTTGAGGTCAGCTTGTGTCACGTGCCTGCAGTCAGAAAATAGAATTAATATTTAGAAGATTATTAGTAGGAAAGTTTTCCAGGAACCATCTAACAGTTTATCTGGGGGAGTATCTGCACACTTGTCAGGCTAATTGCATATATAACGCTTACCCAAAATATTATCGATATGGCTGTGCACACAATAAAGACATCAGTAAAGACATGTCTTTACAATCAGCTACTACTTGGAAGTTGAGATCTAAAACTTTCTATGTTTTTGTCACATGGGAAATGAAGTTGGATTAATTAGCTGAATACTTTTTAATATTTCCACAGCCCTTCACAGCGAGAATTAGGGCTGGATCCTCACAATTCTGAGGGTCACATTCATAGAATGCAAGTAGGACAAAGTGCTCAGGAGTCAAAAGCTATCTTGTAAGCAGTTAATTGACAAGTGACAATACTGTCTCAAGAGCAACACTTAATGTGTGAAAAATTTGAGATATAAAATGTATCCCTTCTAAAATATTCCAAAGAGGAAGTATAGATTGGCCAGCTTGCATTAGATTAGTTTGGTTACTGCTAATTAAAGAGAAAAAAAACCCAAAACTAAACCCAACAAACTTTGATGTTAGTTACAGGCAGTGATAATGACACTAAAGGGCATGATGTAATGTGATGCACTGAAAGGTAATGACACAAAAGAAGCTATATTATACATGACAAGAACAGGGGCAGCCTGCACCACAGACTGAGTTTGTGAGCATGCTCAGTTACTAACACTGCTAAGCACCCTCAGGCATCTCGAGTATGACAGCTTACCATGAAGAGGATAGAGATTAAAGCAATGGTCGAGCATTGTGGTTACGTGTGAGTCAAGAGACTTAGGCTGGGCTCTCAGTTAAGTGGACACAACCGAGGTGCTATGAGACCTTCCAGAATTAAGAGCTCAGAGACAGTCTTGGATGCTTTACAATTAGGCGGATTTGAAGCAAGAGTCAGATCATTAAAAGACCAAGACACTGTTATATGCAAAGGGTTAAGAGCCAAGAGTTCCAATTGTACACAACTACTTTGCCTTAGCCCTAGATACAGAATGTTTGGTTTAGTTCTCACAAAATGCAATCTGCTCTTCCCAAGAACACTGCAACACAAGCCCGTGCTCCGTGCTTCTCAGTGCAGCCAACCAGCACGCGCACTCCACACCTCATCCTTACCAGAAGTCTCTTCTCGTGAAATTATGTTTTACAAAGCAAAGTGATAACACAGTTCATTCTACATTGTAAGTTAGTTCTTCCAGCAGGCAATGTTTTTAGCTTTTAAAAGATTAGGGAGGAGAATGTTTAGTTCTGTTTTTTTCTATCTGGGAAGATTCTAACAAGGCCAGCCCACCAGTGGTGGGCAACGTGTTACCTGTCATCAAGAAAAAGCTGACCATGAGATGACTCCATGAAGATGGACCCTTCTACAGAGCGGACGGCGTGCACCTGGTGAGTAATACTGCCTTCGTCGTCTGCTAACAGCATGGCACCCCACTCAGCTACCCGGGCTTTTAACCTTTCACACACATGCACACAGTTGGCAGTTTATAGCAGAGCTCATGAAAGAACAGGACTCAAAAATAACATCTCTCAATTAAACATCCTTCATATATTTGGGGTTGCTTTTCTATCAGATTGAATCTTATGCTTTCTATATTTAAAATATAAGCATTACGTAGACAACTGCTGAGTTAAAGTGATCTCTATGTTCTCTTAGTACATTCACACATTGAACAAGGGCACTTGGAGCTGCTACTTGCACCTTACACAGCCCCAGGACTGCGCAACCCTTCAAACCTCTGCCATAAGCACTGCCTGACAACACCACAGTAGTCAGTCAAGCAAGGCTACAATCACTAGTTATGAAGTTTATGTGCTTACAATCTCAGAATATTGAAAACTAAAAGTACTATCCATAAAAAAAAAAAACCTCCAATATTCCAAACTGTTAGATCATCACGGAATCATACTGAGATGAACAGTTCATATCGTTAATGGGCAGAGATGACTTAAAGAAGTGGTTCTCAACCTGTGGGTTGTGACCCCTTTAGGAGTCAAATGACACATTCACAGAGGCCACCTAAGACCATTAAAAAACACAGCTATTTACATTACAATCTATGCGTTTTGGTTGTAAGCCTAGCCTTTAATGGCTGAGCCATCTCTCCAACCTTACCTTACAATTTATAACAGCAGAAAAACTAAGAGTTATGAAATAGGAATGAAAAAAAATTTATGGTGAGGGGGTCATCACAACATGAGGAACTGTATTAAAGGGCCGCAGCATTAGGAAGGTTGAGAATTACTGACTTCAAGTAATACCACAAGTTCAGAGTGTATTAGAGCTTTTGTTTTGAGTGTTATTATAGGGCACGGCACATTCCATTAATGAGCTGCATCCCAGTTCTATTTATTTATTTATATTTCTTTTGAAGCAGGGATTGTGATCTTGCCTAGGATGGCCTTGAACCCATGGTCTTCATATCTCTGCCTTCCAGGGATGGAATTATGGACAGGAGCCACTTCATCAGGAGAGCTTGTGTTTGTTTTTACATTTTTTCCCTTTATTCTTCAATGTACGGGGAAAAAGGGATTAGCATTAAAGCTAGCTATAATCACATTAGTATCTGTCAGAATTGCTTCTCATGAGTAGTCCTTAAATGGATATGTGCTTCATGATGCTCCCCTTTGTTGCTATTGTTCTCAGATTTCATTACTTGTAGGTGAGCTGGGGTTGGGGTAGTGCCCGGGCATGCACGTGGAGGTCAGAGGCCAACATGAAGGAGTCAGTTCTCTCCTTCCATTAGGTGGATCCCAGGGACTGAACTCAGATTGTCATGCTTAGCGGCAATGACTTTACCCTCTGAGCCGTCCTGCTGGCCCCTTTGTTGTCTTAGGTCTAATTCTGCTTCAGTCTTCTGAGTTCTGGCATTTTAAGTGTGTGTGACCATAGCCAGCTTCCTTTTTGTTATGTTTGTTGTTGCTATATGTTTAAACATTTTATTAGATTTTAAAAAATGTGTTTGCCTGCATGTATGCATGTGCACTACGTGCATGCTTACTGCCCTTAGCAGTCAGAAGGAGAGTACCAGGACACTGGCCGGCCTGCAACTGGCGTGAAGATGGCTGTGAGCTGTCACGTGGGTACGCAGAATCTACAAGTGCTTGTACCACTGAGCCCGTAGCTAAGGCCAATCCCTCCAGCCCATCTGTTACGCTTTCAGAATTACACTGATATAGTATCCCCTGTAACTTTTAAGAAAGGAATCTCATGGTTTAATTCTCATTCCTTTCATCTTTCCATTTGCCTTTTCTCACTATGACTCAAAAGAAACGCACTACTGTAAGTGGTGTTCTAATTACAATTCCACTTATGTGTCTCAGGGATAAACTTTTTTAATAGATGTATTTATTTATTTATTATGCAGTGTTTTGTCTGCATGTACACCTGCAGACCAGAAGATTTCATTATAGGTGATTGTCACCTACCATGTGGGTGCTGCGAATTGAACTCAGGACATTTGGAAAAGCAGCCAGTGCTCTTAACCTCTGAACTACCTCTCCAGCCCAGGGATAAACTTTTAAGAGAACACTCTTAGATAACTCTAATGCATGAGTTCTTTGAGTTATCAGGACACTCAAGTATTATATATAGCTTTTCTTTTTTTCAAATACACATCTATGCCAAGGGTACCAAAACTAGAATCAAGTTCTGTTTCTAAACACTCTACTGATAAGGTGTCTGGGCCTCCTGACCTTAACTCTACCTGGCATTTCTTACATCTATGACTAGTAGTAATGCCATTATTGATGCCAGTTTATTATTCTGATTTGGGGGGGGGGAGGTGTGTGTGTGTGTGTGTGTGTGTGTGTGTGTGTGTGTGTGTGTGTGTGTGTGTGTATGAGAGAGAGTGTGTGTTGCCAGGAATCAAAGTCTGGCTTCATACATGTGAGGCAAGAACCCTTACATTGACTTACAGCCCCAGCCCTGCAAATATAACTCTCCTAATAGAACTAGGAAACACAAACTGTTTTAAATTTATTTATTTTTATGTGCATTGGTGTTTTGCTTGCATGGATGTTTATGTGAGGGTGTCAGACCTTGCAGTTATAGGCAGGTGTGAGCTGCCATGTGAGTGCTGGGATTTGAATCTGGGTCCTCATCTGGGTCCTCTGGAAGAGCAATTAATGCTCTTAACCATTTAGCCACCTCTCCAGCCCTGCATGAACGATTTTTTAAAAAATTTATTTATTTATTATTATGTATACAACGCTCTGCCTGCACATACACCAGAAGAGGACATTAGATAACATTATAGATGGTTGTGAGCCACCATGTGGTTGCTGGGAATCGAACTTAGGACCTCTGGAGCAGTCAGTGCCCTTAACCTCTGAGCCACCTCTCCAGCCCCCACATTAACTATTTAATAAGAAGTTTCTTAGGAGAGATTAAGAAAGCAATGCACAGAACCCAGTAGAGATAAACTGTGACAGAAATCAAAAGGAAGCTGTTAACTGAGCATGCCTAATAGTGACATATTTTGCAAAAGGATGTAGATAGACAGTGATGTCAGGAAATGCTCCACACTCTCTAAGTTGACTACAGATGCTTAAAGAATTGTCATGTTCTTTAATATATAAACTAAATGGACAATAACCTGAAATCCTAATCATCAGCAGCTGACTGAAAAGCTGTGACACAAGTTCTTGAGTTATCTTAAATTTAAGTATAGGTGCTGGAGAGATGGCTCGCAGGTAAGAGCACTGGCTGCTATTCCAGAGGACCTGGGTTCAAGTCCCAGCCCCCACACGGTGACTCACAACCATCTGTATTTCCAGGGGATCTGACACCCTCTTTGGCCTTCTCGGGTACCAAGAATGTACGTGGTAGTGCACATAAACACATGTAGGCAAAAGCCCCATATATAAAATGCGATAAATCTAAGAAGAAAAAAAACCTAACCTATGTTATATATATATATATAGATTCAAAGAATTATACTTAAAAACATACAAAGGAGGGGGCTGGAGAGACGGCTCAGAGGTCCTGAGTTCAGTTCCCAGCAATCACATGGTGACTCACAATCATTTGTAATGAGCTCTGGTGCCCTCTTCTGGCCTGCTGGTATGCATAATAAATAAATAAATAAATATTTGGGGGGGGGACACGACATACAAAGGAAAGTAGACGCTGCATATAAGACACCAAAATAGGATTTCTTTGTTCACATTACTTTACTACAACATAGTATTCTAAGAGAGCACAAGAGTCCTAGTATCTAAGATCCTAAAAACCCATCCTTTCCATCAGATAATTCTATGAGAAAGCAATTCATTTTGGTCTGACAGTAATAAAATCCTTCCTTTAAAGGGCAGCTAAACAAAGTAACATGTCTTCCAACTGCATAGGGGAAGAAGTTGGGTGATTATCAAAGTAACACAGGCAAGCAAAGTAATCCATTAGTAAGTAGCTTAAAATAAACCACACATATAATCAGTTCTAAAATGTATTAAAAATACAATGAGGCGGGAGCTGGAGAGATGGCTCAGCAGTTAAGAGTACTGACTGCTCTTCCAGAGGACCCTGGTTCAATTCCCAGCACCCACATGGCAGCTCACAACTGCCTGTAACTCCTGTTCCAGGGGATCTGACAACCTCAATCAGACATGCATTCAGTCAAAACACCAATGTACATAAAATAAAAATAATTATATATATATGAAAACCGCCTGTCATTCTGCTGTCTAAAACAACAACAACAACAACAACAACAACAATGGGGACAATGTCCATCTATAAGATAAGTTAGCAAGTTGTGTGAATTATGCACTGTTACCAAAGTAAAATGCTGCTACCAAACTTAAGGAATAACATGAGTAAATAATTTAAATGGCTAAAGCAAATAAAATGGAATTTCAAAAATCCTAAAACCAAAATAAGTGCCAAAGAAAATTGTACCAAAATAGTGTATTGTAAAATAAACAATTTTAGTTCAATTATCAGTTAGGAAACATGGGAAAATTATATACAGAAACCTTGCTTTGAAAGAGATCAAGAGATTTCAGAAAGGAAAAAAGAACATAACCATTTAACATAACAATTTAAAAGGTGATTAAAATCACTAAGTGGCACAGGTGACTGAGGAAAAGAATACCTAAAGGACAGATTGACTCCGTAGACTCTCTGACACACATGGTAGCATTATCAGAGAAAGCAGTTCTCAAATAAGAATAATAGGCAATAAATAAGTAAGAATTCTGGGTAGTTTAAACCAAGAGTCAAGCTTATTCTTATATACTAGGTTCATCACTTTCAGATTCAAAAAAATTAAAATAATCTCAAAAGGTGTTTTCCCCCAGTAGCATAACTTACACTACTAGAAATGAAAGCATTCCCAAAGATAAAATGACCGACTACACACGAATCATCCTTCAAATATATGGTCGCTTGAATAGAACTGGCACCCATAGACTCATGTGTTTGAATGCGTGGCTCACAGGGAGTGGCACTATTAGGAGGTGTGGCCTTGTTGAAGGAGTGTGTCACTATGGAGGTGGGCTTTGAGGTCTCCTGTATGCTCAAGTCTGGCCAGTGTGACACAGTCTCCTTCTGCTGCCTGGGGATCAAGATGCAGAGCTCTCAGCTCCGCTGGCGCTGTCTGCCCGCACGCTGCATGCTTCCGGAGCCTCTGAAACTGTAAGCCATCCCTAACTACTTGTTGCCTTTTACAAGACTTACCTTGGTCATTGTGTCTCTTCACAGCAATAAACCCAAGCTAAGATCAGATGTATATTCAAACAATTCTAATTGTTCATAATTGTTCTAAAGGAAAACATGAAACTATTCAGATATGAAATATGTGTCTTTATGTAGCCCTTGCTATCCTGGAACTCACTATGTAAACCAGGCTAGTCTGGAACTTACACAGGGCCTTTTGTCTCTCCCTCCACAGTGCTGGATTAAAATCGTGCGTGCGTGCGTGCGTGCGTGCGTGCGTGCGTGCGTGCGTGCGTGCGTGCGTGTGTGTGTGTGTACACACCATTTATATCAAACACTAGGTGGAAAGTGGAAACCTTCCTCAAGGAATGAAGCGCTATGACTTTTAACTAAGTCTTTCTCTTCTGCGTATATTAACAATATTCATTACAATATGTTTAACATGGCAAACCAACAGTGACTGTCAGAACCTGAGAGGACAGAAGGCTCCATTCTCGCCCCGCCACCCACACACTGTGGGGTGAAGAACACAGGCTCTGTCTTGTGTCCTCTTTTTCTGCAGGATTTGTCTGTGACAGGATCTTGAACTTACGGCTATCTCCTGCCTCAGCACTACTCCGTGCTCCATTTTCATCTTAAAACTAAGACTGCAGAATGGTGGTTTATGGATATGCTTGGTCCTGGTAATGTCAAAGTCTTTAATGCATATTAGTCAATTACCAGCAACTTTCACATCAAATTGTTTTTTAGTGGGTTTTTGTTTGTTTGTTGAGAGAAGGTATATAGTCCCGCCTGGCCTGGAACTCTGTAGAGCTGGCCTAAAACTCAGAGATACACCTGCCTCTGCCTGTAGTGCGGAGACTAAAGGTATGTGCACCTTTTTTTGGGAGGGGGGGAGCAGTTTCAAGACAGGGTTTCTCTGTGTAGCCTTGGCTGCCCTGGAACTCTCTTTGTAGACCAGGCTGGCCTCAAACTCACAGCAATTCACCTGCCTCTGCCTCCCGAGTGCTGGGATTAAAGGCCTGCACCACCGTGCCTGGCGAGATAGTCTTATTCTAGCCCATTAGAACACATTCTGTGGTTTAAGCTGGTCCCAAACCCATAGTAATTCTCCTGCCTCAGCCTCCTTAGTGTTGAGATTAGAGGCATGGGTAATACCACAAACAAGCCCATGTCTCATAAACCCTTGATTCTCAGTTTCTTTTTTTAGAATCAGAACGCCAGGCAACACCAGTCCTGCACAGCACAGGCACACAGCAACATAGCAAATGTCTCTTATAGTCAGGCCTGCTGCAACCACCGCGCTCCTCACACTTGGGCACTGCACTCATCCACACCCTCACCTATTACTCTACATCCTCTGTGAACTGAGTTTTGGCCTCCACCCACCTATGCTGTTTTCCTATATCCTTCTGTTACTTAGAAGAAATCAGTATAGAAACCCTGACATTCACTGCAACTCTACCCCAAACACGGTGAAACAGCAACTGAGGTAAGAACGTGGTCCTCTGAAACGTGCATGGTTTTCTTCATATTCTGCTTTTGATTACCAGATGCCAGTGATGAGTGCTGACACTATTATTAAATTACTTCCCATTTGAACAGATGTGACAGAAAGGGCTGACTTGTTTGAAGATCGTGGTGTGGCTCAAGCACATGAATTTAAAGTTATCTCCAAACTATCTCACCTAGAAACTGACTGAATCACCACCAGTGCCACAGAAAATAAGGAAGTATGCTATGATAGCAATTAAGAACTTCTAGAACAGATAATGAAATAAGTGGTTTGTAATTGGTAAATTACCTTAAGCCAAGGTAGGTTCACCAAGAATAAGATATCAAATAGATGTCACTTCTTATTTAGTAGATAAAACAATGCATTGAGGGCTGGAGGAATGTCTCAATGGTTAAGAGCACTGGCTGCTCTTCCAGAGGTCCTGAGTTCAATTCCCAGCAACCACATGGTGGCTCACATCCATCTATAATGTGATGTGATGCCCTCTTCTGGCCTGCAAGTGTACATGCAGACAAAGCACTGTACAAATAATAAATACATCTTTTAAAAATTAAAAAACAACAACAAAACAATCCATTGATAAGCAGGGCAAAGCGATAAAAAATTATAGACTGATTTCAAAAAACACCCTCCCTGAAACTCCTGATAGATAAGATACAATGTCTATTTATTTGTATTTTAATTTTTTTTTAAGATTTATTTATTTATTTTATGTATATGAGTGCTCTATCTGCATGTACACCTGCAGGCCAGAAGAGGGCATCAGATCACATTATTAGATTATAGTGAGCCACCATGTGGGTGCTGGGAATTGAACTCAGAACCTCTGGAAGAGCAGCCAGTGAGTGCCTTTAACCTCTGAGCCATCCTCTCCAGCCCTGTTTTTATTTTTGAAGCTAAGTTCTCAGAATGGAGTTTAGTTAGGCCTCAAACTTATTACTGTGTAAAGCAGGCTGGCCTTGAATTTGCGATTCTCCTGTCTCAGCTTCCTGAATACTGGGACTGCAGGTGTGTACCACCACATCAAGCTTAATGATACATTAGTTTTAAAACTTCATTATTTACTATTACTTTTTATTGTTTTATTTTTTGAGATAGGTTCTCAAGCAGCCCAGGCTAGCTTCTAATTTTTTATATAAGCAAATTCCTGATCCTCCTATCTCAGTCTCCCAAGTACTGATATTACAGGTGCATGCCCCACACCTGGCTCAAATATATATACACATACACACACATATACACACACATATACATACATACATATATATATATATATATCCAACTGAATTTTACATCTATCATTGGCAAAGTTCCCTATGGCTTGTTCACTTTTCTCTCTTTACATTATCAGCAACTTGAAAACTAAAACACATCTAATTTATGCAATTTGCATATAACAAAATGATAGTTATATAATAGGGCAGATTATAAAAATGCTTGAATGACTGAGCTAGAACAAATGAATGAAAAAGAATGACATTTAGTAGAGAGATATACATACCTACTTTTACATTTAAAATGTCAACTAAAATATTTAAAAGACAATTAGAGAGGAAGAGATGTTTGCCTTAATAGTACTGCATATGAAAGATCAATTTTGATCAGCCCCAGTTAATAATATATGTCAACATTGGGATGGGCTGCTAAAACTTCAATCACATACTAGTTGGGCGCTAAACATGTGCTGCTCACAGTTCTGGACTAGTCAGGCACCACCTGGAGCCATCTTGGTGATGACAATTAAGAAAGATGAGGTCACTAAAGTCATCTAGTTCCGCCTGGAGAAGAGACTGTCTGAAGGACTGCTGTGCTGATGAGGGAGAGTGGGATATGCTGCTCTAAAGGGCAGAACTAAAGCTAACAGAGGGAAAGCTACAGAAAGAAATATCTAGCTAAAAAACAAAAAGCAAAAGCAAAGTCTCTCTTTAAAAAAGAAAGCTGTAGGCAAACAGCTGCCTCTCAGGAAGGCTTGCAGAGAGCGCCACTCTCCTGGGATTAGCCAGATGAATTCCAGAATCCAAGCCCAGAGCTCATATGTTTGTTGGTTTGAACTAGCCTTGCATCTCTGTCAGTCACCATGGTGGATTCTGCCTGGTTCCTCCTTTATAAGACGCTCTCAAAGGACAGAGGGCAGAACTTTCTTACCAGGAGAGCAGGGTAACCCCTTCACAGTGTCCTTCAAGGGGGCGCACTCTTATTCTGGGACTGCTACAGCTCAAAGCACCACTAAAACACTCACGGAATGCCTTTAAATCTAGTCTCCAACTCTAGGCAAACAGCATTTCATAGGCTCAGTTACTACAGTGGTGGTGGCCACATTCTTAGGTATTTAATCCAGCTAGAGTCTAGCCAGGCTCTATATGTAGCTAGAGTTTTCAAGGATGGACCACGTAGCACAGCCATTTTAAACCAAATCTATTATTAGCTTGATCATCTGTTTAATCAAGCCCAGCTCTTAATTATAGCTAGATGATTTTAAAAAACAAATTCATCCCTAGACAATTATAAATTTTACACAAGATACAAACTGATATTACATAGTTTTTTAAATTTAAAAAAAGCCACTGACTTACAAAAGGGTAGCATGATCAGAATAAGAAAAAAGCTCAGCTGGGCATGGTGGCGCACGCCTTTAATCCCAGCACTTGGGAGGCAGAGACAGGTGGATCACTGTGAGTTCAAGGCCAGTCTGGTCTACAAAGTGAGTCCAGGACAGTCAAGGCTACACAGAGAAACCCTGTCTCGAAAAAAACCAAAAATAAAAAATAAAAAAATAAAAGTAAAAATAAAATAAAATTAGATTAAAAAAAAAAAAAGAAAAAAGCTCACTGCTTTGAGAGCGAATACATCCACTCTCTTTTCATTTTTGAAAGAATATACTACTTCATAGGGTTATATCAGAGCTTAGCTCACAAAGAATGACTTCAAAAAAAAGTAATCTGCCTATTTAGAATAAACAAGTTTAACAAACCTGGGGGAGGAGAGCTCAGAATCTAGCACTATAGTCCTCCCCCCCCCCCCCAGATTTTTCCTTAACGCCTTTAAAGTTGATTATCATTCTCATTTCTAGAAACCGTGTTCTTTCAAGTAAACTTTCCAGGTACTTTCATCCCCAAAAGAAATACTGGAATTATAAAAGTTTCAAGAATAGAGAATCTAGTTCATATTAGTATGTTTGCCTATGATATATCATACGAACATGAACCAAGTACAGTACAATGTTTTTTATTTTGGATCGATGAATCTTTTCCTTGCTACAAAAGTCCTTCTAGTCTACAACTCACACCAAGATTTTAACATCCATGTACAATATTATCTCCTACAATGGTACGGATGGCTACTTTCCTAATGAAAAAGACTCAAAATCTTGTCTTATAGTTCCCCAAACAGACCTACTGATTTTAAAAAACATTATTAATGATGCTTCCCAAACTAAACATGTCACGACATTGAGACTTTCAGTGGGGTTAGTGGGAGTCAGTTGGCTCATGGCCTTTGTAATGAGTATCTGTGTAATAAATAGTTATCCACTTATTCTTTTGTATTTTAACAGAATGCCTGGTACCCAGTAAATAAAGGTAAGAACCTGTTAAGAACTGCAGTGAAGATTTTGTTCTTTACAGATTGCAGCAAGTCTGAGTTGAGGAAGTTCTGACAGATGCAAAATGTACACCTGTTGCAGGTGCACATGCAGCGTAACCGGGCATGGCTGTGAAGACACACAGAAGGACAGGGTTGAGTTCTCACTCGTAAATACGGCACAGGTCAAGTGTGCCAACTTAAACTAAGAAAGACGTAGGCATAAGCAACACTCTTTCTAGAAAGGAAAAGGACAGTGTGGGGCATGCTAAAGTTGTGCAGAATTCCACATTTGCTAAAAGCATAGTAAGCAGTCAGAGTTCTTCCTCCCTCCCTAAAGAAAATCTAGGGAAGATTAGCTAGGGGATGCGATCATTATCAGATGAGTTTTAGTGGAATAAATATGCACAGCAATAGATGGCACCCTCATCTAAATTAATAAAAAACAAAACTTGTGTAAGCCATAGCACCAACTGAAAGGAAAAGTTTGCTAGCATTTGAATAAGCACTCTCTCCTCTTCCTCCTCCTCCCTCAGCATACACACATGCCTGAAAACCAGGAAGGAGAAGGGTGACAAATGCACAAAAGCCAACCCTGAGAAGATGTGAACAACGTCATCTTTAATTCACCAAGCACCCTGGCTCCCAAAGGAAATCAGGGTGCTTCATAAATTTGTACTAGAAGAAATACAGGGTTAATCCCATCAGCTACAAAACACAGCAGCTCTAAGTATGATGGATGAGATTCTGGTAAGGATGTACAAATCTACAGTGAGCCAATCGAATCAGTTATGAAACTGAAGGGCTTTCTGACTCCTTTCTGGTTGAGTGGAGTTTCACTGGTTAGCGCAGGCACATGGGGTGACCCATTTCACCTAAGCCCTGACTACAATGCCTTCAATGACTGCTCAGTGGCCAGACAAACAAAGCCATCACATCACCCATGACGAGGTACTGGCTGGCGCAGAACCCACTGAGAAGAGCACCATCGGATGAATTCATGCCATCACTTCCTGTGACATCTGATCATTTTCAGAGGCTTCGCAGTCAAAGGACTGGCCCAATCTGCCTTGGCTTAGCTTGTGAGAGCTGATGAGACCACAGCACACGGTGGCGTGGGTGTGGACATTAGCAGCATCCCAAAAGTGCCTAACTCCCAATATGAAGAAAAACAAGAATCAAATTTGAGAATTAATGCTCATGACATTTCTTTTTAAAACCTGGCTTGTGATGAGAAAATTGTATCACTGCCACCAAGATGCTGCCAGCTGTCATACTGGAATCCATCCGTGATTTTTATAAAGTCAATCTGACTCTTTCACATCCATAAGGCTCCACCCACCAAAAAGGAGAAATGGAAATGATGCTGAGCAACAGGGAGATGCTTCATGAGAAGTGGTATCAACTGTATAAGAAGTGTCCATATATGTACATTTATCATATATACACACACGGGTTAGCATAAGGTACTTTAGAGACCCAGCGCTAGTCACACTCGCAGTTACCTATGCGGCTGAAGAGGTACATTGACATAGCAGGGACGGCATCGAAAGTTACAGCTAGGCAGGGAGTCTGACCAAGCAGTGCGTTTCTACATATTTCTAAATATTAACAGCAAGGAAGGAGATTTGGTCACCCTATAAGAAAATGTAAACAAAATCCCACAGAATCATAAAGAAAAAGTAACTTACAAAGCAGTTTTTAGAAAGACCCAGATTTTTCTCAAATTCTCTATTCTATCAGTGCTGCCCATGTCTCGGGAGAGGCTGCCTCTGTAATGATCCTCTCTGTAGATAACATACATGAGAGTTTTAAAGCAAAGGTAAAACAGAAGTAAGGGTTTTCAAATCTTATATTAATAGGAATGGCTTGTCTTCCAATACAAACAGAAAGTCAAAGGCTTGATGCTTTTTAAAAAGTATGTAATATCTAACACCATTATACTATCACTTTAAAAAAATCTATACAAATTAACACCTTTTTGGAAAGGCTCAGTCTTTGTTTATAACGATGTTTAATTATTACCACTGTACTTGAGTGTTACAGTGATTATACTCTTCTCTAGTTTTCGTAAGAAAAATGACTTTAAAACTAGCAGAGTAATAAATGGAATATGCTCTAAAATCCAAGGAAACGCACTGCCTGAAAAGCTGTTTTGTTACAAAATAGAATTTATACAAACACGCTACTTGAGTAGGACGTCATTAAGATCATGCAATTTTAAGGCAGTTAGTAAACTATCAAGATAACCATAGTTATATGCTTGTACATATGCATGTATAGATATAATAAATGTACATGAAATTTATGGTGATAACAATGTAAAATATTTATATAGTGGATGTTTCACTTATAACTTTTTACAGTACTTTAAAAAAAAAGACAAATCCTGAATCCAAACATAAAATGTAAAGTCAATGCAAATTCACAAAAGACTTTAGAATCTGGCACACATCAAAGGCCAATTAATCAACAGAAAAATTTTAAAATGAAATTGTGTTCATACGGAGATGCCTTATAAGCACAAAGCAACATGATGTCAGCTCCATTTTACCGTAACAGGATTACTGCCCAATGCTGGGTGGTGGCTGTGCTTTATCAGACTGTTCTGTTAGGACAGCTACAGCCTGCTCAAAAATACACAAGTACGCTAGAAGCACTGCCTGTATCACTTACGATACTCAAACCAAACTTGCAGTTGCTCAAATTTATTCCTTCTCATTAGAAAGTTTCTTTCTGTTGCTGAACAATTTCTATGTGACAAAGATGCCCATGGCTAATGGCGTGCAATGCTACTATGAATCATGCAACATGAACACGACACAGAGCAAGTACTTACGGGTACATGGCCATTGTTGTCAGTTTAACAAAGATATCCTTACTGGGTGCATCAGCAGTGTTGCAAGTGAAGGCTTGAGGTGGAGGCATTTTGTGTTTCCTGCAGAAATCTGTAGGTGAGATGCTATGCTCCTGCTTGACTTCATGCAGGTCTGACTTTGCAGCTACAACTAAGCAGGGAATTCTGCTGTCCATAAAATGTTGCTATGGAATAAAAAAAAAATTAAATCAAATATTGGTGGCAAGTTTAAAAATTACTATTTATCTAAATGTAAACTTCCCCAGACAGGCAAAGCCACAGCAATTCCAAAGGGGGAAAATGAAGTGAGAAGCAAAGTTTGGCAGCACGAGGCCAGTCTCCTGTTGTTACGCATGACCAGGGCTGCTTTCTCATGTAGGTAAGAAAACCTGGGGAGGGGCCCGGAGAGATGGCTCAGAGGTTAAGAGCACTATCCACTCTTCCAGAGGTCATGAGTTCAGTTCCCAGCAACCACATGGTGGCTCATAACCTTATCTATAATGAGATCTGGTGCCCTTGTCTGGTGGGCAGGCACACATGTTGTATACGTAATAAATCTTAAAAAACAAAACAAAAAAACAACCCTAATTCTCAAGAGCCATTGTAATTTTTTTCGATTATTTATTTATTATAATGTATACAGTGTTCTGCCTACATGTACCCCCTGCACGCCAGATGTACATAATAGATGGTTGTGAGCCGCCATGTGTTGTCAGGAATTGAACTCAGGACCTCTAGAAGAGAAGTCAGTGCTCTTAACCTCTGAGCCACCTCTCCAGCCCCATCACTGTCAATTTTAATGTTAAAATACCTACCTATTTTCTATACTAAAGAGCATCATTTTGTTCTATTGTCCCTGGTCTTTTAGCACATTTACTTATGCAGCTGTGGTGACGCTGTACACAGCACCTAAAGACGAGGCTGCATCATCTCTGTACTTCAGAATCAAAACTACTGTTTCTAGTGTTTATTACATTTTCTTTTTTGTTTGTTTGTTTGTTTTGCTAGTTTTTTGAGACAGGGTTTCTCTGTGTAGTCCTGGCTGTCCTGGAACTCACTTGGTAGACCAGGCTAGCCTTGAATTCACAGAGATCCACCTGCCTCTACCTCCCGAGTACGGGGATTAAGGGTGTGTGCCACCACCGACAAGCTATTTTACTAGATACCTTTTCTAGAAAACCATTCTTCAACTGTTAGATACTTGAATTTTCTAAGAGTTTTTTTAACAGTAAAGAAATGCTAGAATAAGTATTTTTGTACATACAGCTTTCTCCTCTCCTGACCCTTTGTTGATAATCTCCAAGTGAATGATACACCTGGCAAGCAGCCCTCGCCCTGGCTGTCGTTCTTAGGGTAACTGGCAATATATAATGCATTTTCATCTTAACAACCAAGACCTTCCATTAATGCAAAAGTTCTCAATCAGGAATACACATCACAGTCACATGTAGATAAAAACATGTCACTACCTATGACAGGGACTCTATTATGTAGAATGAAATGAGGATTTTCAGGGACAGTTTACATACATGCATATGTTTTTTAAACAACTCTACAATCTATTTTGTTGTACTTTCTGAGTAGAAAACACCACACTGCAGATCCTTAAAGTCCCACGTAAAGTTACAATTAGTCACAGGCATAAGAACAAACCTTAAAAATCCTGGCACAGTATTCAAAGGATTTGGGGTTGGTGACATCATAGACCAGGCAAACAACATCACAAATGGTCTCAGCCTCAGTTAGAAATTCTGACTCTGAGATATCATGCAGCTTGTAAAAAGAAAAAGATAATGGCAAACTTAGAACCGCAATATTGATATAAAGTAACTCGACAAATTTCAAATAAAACATTATGAAAGCACGCATAGTCTGAAACACAAAAATGATTTACAAAGAACATAAGAATATTAATAGTCAGCAATGTCTACTGAGTACAAATATTTAATACTATTTGGAAAATGTGGATATTTTCTTTTCTTGTTTTTAAGACAGGGTTTCTCTGTGTAGCCGTGGCTGTTCTGGAACTCACTCTGTACGGAACTCAGAGATCCACCTTCTCTGCCTCCTAAGTGCTGGGACTAAAGGTATGCACCACCATTGCCCATCTGTATGGATGCTTATTAATACTTAGTTGTTAGAAGCATTGCATAAGGAGCTAATTTGGTTAGAAATTTGGCTTACAAAGAGTAAGCAGCTTTCTGAAGTCACAAAGTTAATTTATTGTGAGTCAAGTATGAAACCGGAATCACAGCACCTAACGAAAGCACATGACCTTTCTACTGTATTTCACCACCATTTTTCCTCTTTTCATATACTGTCATATTTCTATATTCCTCCCTGATAAACATATAAACCTGATTCAGATTACAGATAAACTACCAAGCATCAGCATTGATTTCATGCTAATTTGTAGCAAGTAACATAGAGTTTGCCGGGTGTGGTGGCGCACACCTTTAATCCCAGCACTTCGGGAGGCAGAGGCAGGTGGATCTCTGTGAGTTTGAGGTCAGCCTGGTCTACACAGTGAGTCCAGGACAGCGGAGAATACATAGAGAAATCCTGTCTGAAAAGACAAAAACAAAACAACAACAACAAAAAACAAAAAACCCCACTGCTGGCATACTCAGGTAATCAAGTTTACTCCTTCTCAAGTCTCTGATGGAGTTGTTGAAGATCAGGTAGCTTAATTTTTCAATGAAGCTTAGTTGTCTAAGGGTTAAGATGTTTTTAGATCTAGATAGATGTTTTAAGTTGATAATGACAAGACGTGATGGAGATTGATTTACATTCAGAATTTTAGACACACGAAGATAGGAAAGATGTTTTCTTCAAGGCTATCAAATACAAATAGCCAAAACACTAAGAATGTAACATTTATGTAATTCCTGATTGCGTCATGCTATAGGTAGTTTATTGTATATATGTGTATTATAAATGTATATGTAAAAAATTGAATAAAAACATGAAAAAATTTTAAAGAAAGAAAAACATTAAAGTTTAAAATTAATATTTTGAGGCAATTACGTCTTTTAGTTATTAGCATGGAAGGTACATATGTATTGCATGTGTATAAAGGTGAGTGAGTAACTCTGTAAAGCTGTTTTCTCCTTCCATCTTTATGTGTGTTCCAGGGATTACACATACCAGGCCATCACCATCAGGTTCTGTGGTAAGCACTGATGTCATCTCACCAACACTGACTTAAAAAAAAAAAAAAAAAGTACTCAGGAGGCAGAGGCATACAAGCTCCAGGCCAGCCAAGTCTACGAAGTGAGCCCCATATCAAAAACAAACAAAGGATGTGTGTGTGTGTGTGTGTGTGTGTGTGTGTGTGTGTGTGTGTGTGTGTGTGTGTGTGTGTGTGTGTGTGTGTGTGTAGTAGACACTGGATCCCCTGGAGCTGGAGTTACAGGTGGCTGTGACCTGCCTGGTGTGGTGCTGGGATCAAACTTGGACCCTCTGCACAAGGAGCACATGCTCTAACTGCTGAGCCATCTCTCTAGTCCCCCAGCAGTAGATTTCTAAAATCAACATGGCAGACTAAAAAGGGAAGGCTGGTTTTGTTTTCCTTCTGTCTGAGTTTCATATTATACGGTAGCTAACATATAATTAAGTGCACAAATTAATTTTTCCCCATGTAATCATCACAAGTATCAGTGGAATTAACATCCAACGAGACAATCAAATGAAAAGTAACACGCATATTCCACATACAGTCGTGAAAGGGAGCCTAGTTTAACGGGCGCCCAGCACTCCAGGTCCCTGTGTCACACAAGGTCTTACCAGTAAGTACTTCTCTTGTCCGTACACATAGACAGTGTTAATTGCGTAATAGGACTTATGATCATCACGGATTTTCTTCTGCCTCTAAAAACAGAACCAAAAATCTCAATGTTTATAATAAAATATTGAAATAACTTTTTGATAAGCACACACCTGTGTTCATGTGTAGGTGCGTTACAAACAAAAAGACATCGATTCATCTCTATATTGCTAATTATCAGTAAAAACAGGAGACTGGCTTTATACTTCTTAGTTCTGAGGGTCTTAAACTAAAGGTGCGTTTATTTCACATAAAGTAAGAGCAGAAGCGGAATGAGCAGGATTAGTGAGCGGAGGAAATTGTGGAGCCGTCGGCTGGCAAGCCTCATGGTGCAATGTGGTCTCGTGTGAGAGCCATCTGTAAACAGTGCAGTCAGGACTTGTGTCAACTCTCACTCGACACAGGGACGTCACACCACTCTGCACACCAGTGACGTACAATCTAAACAATGACAAGAGGTGCACCGAGGACGTGGAATCTCAGGCTACACGGCCAGCTCCAGGCCAGCCTGAGCTACTTAATGAGACTCTTTTAACAAACAAAGTAACAATAATCCCGTTGAAGTCTCTATCTTGCTCCAATGGTGTTATCTTTTAGAAAATCAATGTTTAGATAGGGATTAAGTGACTGCACACCAATGACTCTAATAATTACCTAAAAAGGATAATGCCTAGAAAACTTTTGTAAACTTATTACCGTTAACGTTTGTTAGAATAAACTACATTCTGACAATCCTCACCAATAGGTTTCTTCCAAGGAGAGCCTGAAGAACTCCGCTTTTCCCGCAGCCTTTCACTCCAATTACATTACATCTGAACACATTTCTCTGAGTCTGTTTTTTCTGCAGGTCAATCTTTTTATCTCTTGTTACTAAAAAGAAAAACAAACAATAACTGTGCACTAAGACTCCATCCACCATCTATAAAATTGGGTGTTGCAGGCCGGGCGTGGTGGCGCACGCCTTTAATCCCAGCACTCGGGAGGCAGAGGCAGGTGGATCGCTGTGAGTTCAAGGCCAGCCTGGTCTACAAAGTGAGTCCAGGATGGCCAAGGCTACACAGAGAAACCCTGTCTCGAAAAACCAAAAAAAAAAAAAGAAAAAAGAAAAATTGGGTGTTGCTGCATCTCACGTTTAGGAAGTGCTTGATTGACAAACATAATCCCCCACCCCCACACACATGCCTCTAATCCCAGCACTTGAGAGGCAAAGGCAGGCTGATCTCTAAGTTTGAGGCCAGCTTGGTTTACAGAGTGAGTCCAGGACAGCCAGGGCTACACAGAGAAAAGAAAGGGGGCTGGAGAGGTGGCTCAGTAGTTAAGAGTATTGGTTGTTCTTCCGGAGGACACAGGTTCAATTCCCAGAACCCACATGGCAGCTCATTAACTGTCTGTAACTACGTGAAATAAAAATAATAATAATAAAAAAAACAAAACAAGAAAAAACAAAAAGAAAACAAAACAAAGCTGTGCAATCAGCACAGTAAAGCACCATCTCTTTCTTTGGAGGTGGGGCGAGGCAGGAGTTCTCATGGCCTACACTGGCCTACAACTCTCTACTAGTTGAGGATGACCTCGTCTTCACTTTCATCACTGGAGCACCAGCGAGGAGAATAGTAGCAAAAGCTCTATCCCCTTTGATTAAATCATCATCATCATCATCACCACCATCAAAATCTCTATCCCCTTTGAAATAATAATAATAATAATAATAATAATAATAATAATAATACTGCCAAATCATGAGAGATGAACAGAGATATAGAATGAGATGAGCTCGTCTTCACTCTATAACATTTGAAATTATTCCTTCTTTGGCCTCCTGGTAACTTGGTTCACATTTCTGAATGCTGTATAAACACTTACATTAGCATATATTAATTATTATAGTAGCAGGTCTCGCCTCCCCACACATTCACCCCTCCCCACTACCCTCTCCTTTCTTTCCCGCTCCCACCGCTGCCCTTCACTTTCCTAATTAGTCTTTCATGTCTTTTCCTTTTAGTTATTTTTATTTCATGTGCATTGGGGTTTTTCCTGCATGTATGTCTATATGAGGGTATTGGATCCCCTGGAACTGGAATTACAGACAGTTGTGAGTGCCATGCAGTTGCTGGGAATTGAACCTGGGTTCTCTGGAATGGCAGCCAGTTCTCGTAACTGCTGAGCCATCACTCCATGTTGTTTACTGACACATTAGGGTTGCTTATAGGAGCATGGGGGGTATTTACAGGGATAGGCATCTCACCACTTACAAGTGGCTACACCACTGAAGAAAATGTCTTCTCCACCCCGCAGCAGCCATTAACAACCTATACCTTTTCGAGAGAGGTGAGGCCCCGTAAACGCTTGAGGCACCAACCATGCACTGCTGTGTAGTAACCACAGCTATTGTGTTCAAAGGTGCCATTTTTGTTTTTAATTTAAAGAATGTATTTGTGCATGAATGTTTTGCCTACATACATGTGTGCGTGCCGGGTGCCCATGGAGGTCAGAAGAGAACGCTGGATCCCTAGGAACAGTCACAGATGCTGTGAGCCACCGTTTAGGTGCTGAGAACCTAACAAGCGTCCTCTGCAAGAACAGCCAGAGCTCTTAACACTGAGCCGTCTGCCTAGGCCCCCGCTTTTGTGTTGAGGGAGGGGTTTCATAGAACATAGGCTGGCCTCAGATTAGATCTGTAGCCGAGAACGACCATGAACTTTTGCTAGTATTACAGGTATGCACCACCATTCCTAGATTACACAGCACTAGGCATTAATACCCAGTGTCTCACGCCTGCAAGCCCTCAATCAACTGAACTTCCCCCAAAACTGGAGTAAAAAAATGCTCATAGCCATGAGCTGAATAGCATCCATGTGCTTACCTGTAATGGCCGAAGCTTGAGACTCTTGTTCCGTCAGTATGGAATAGCCTAGATAGCCCAAATACTCCAGGCAACGCTGTACATCTAAGTAGGTCGTGAGCCTAAAACCAGGAAGTTTACAAGGCTTATGTTCTGAATGAACATTCACAGAAAAAAATTCCAATAGCTAAAAATAAAAAATAAACCCCAAAAATAAAAAACCCACCACTCCCGATAGTATCTGTAACCCTGCTCTACTTTTGTACTTGTTTTTATGACTCTGTATATGTTTCTGTATGTACATATGTGTAAAGATGAGTGTACACATGTGCAGGCCAGAGGACAGTCTTTAGTATCATTCCTTAGGAGCTGTCTACCTTGCATTCTGAAGTAGTCTCTCACTAGCCTGGAACTCTCGCCATGAAAGCTAAGCTGCGGGTCAACAAGGTTTAGGGATCCATCTGCCTGTGTCCATTTGGCCTGAGGCACTGATAAGTGCAGGGCATATCTGTGCATTTTTACATGGGTTCTTAAAATAAAAACTCAGGGCCTTCTCAGTCCTGTACCAACAGAGCTATCCCCACAGCCTCTTTGACCATAACCTGTCCTGCACTGCGTCACTACAGCAGAGCTGGTAGGAAAGTACGGGCTAAAGGTGAGCTGCTCTATTCTCCCTGTCACAGAAAGCAAGCCTATGGAAAAGGAACTGCACAGCTGAATGCTGGGACAGCTGACAACCTGCTTCCCAGGCTAATACAATGTCCTGAACACACTGACTAGACAGAAACTATGCAGATTTGACAGAAAAGCAAAAAAATACCCAAGAAAGCACCCAAACTTGGTCCTTCTCAGGTACTTGGGGAGTGGGATAGTTTGGGATGTATCTCAGGTGGTCGAATCCTTAGTTTGATACCTAACAGCACATAAAACAGGCATGAAATCCCAGGCATTTATGAGGATTGGGAGTTCAAGATCAATCTCAGCTACGGAGTAAGTTCCAGGCCAGCTTAGGATAGGTGAGCCATAGACTCAGAAAAAGTAGACAGGGCTGGAGAGATGACTAAGCTATTAAAGGCTAGGCTCACAATCCAAAAGGAAAAAAAAAGTAAGAAAAGGGAAATAGTAGGAAGGGAGGAAGGGGATATCTAGGGAGGGGGAGGGGGAAAGGGAGAAGAGAGGGCAAGGGAAAAAGGAAAAGGAGAGGGAGGAGGGAAAGAGGTAGTGGAGAAAAAAGAGGAGGAGGAGAAGAGGAGGCTTTCCTTGGGGTGGAGCCTGTCTTTTTAAAAAAGGATCTACAACTTCTCTGGAAGAAAAGAAGTGTTTCTCAACAATGCTAAAGTATTGATGACATCATATAAGAACAGAGAATTTCCTTAATGTTCTTGGCACAATGCCAACCACGCTCTAAGAAGGTTTTAGACACATCCTCATTAAGTTTTACAGGTAATTAATTAAAAATCATTTCAAACAAAGAATGCAAACTCTAGTGCACAGTAAAACACACTTCTTTCCATATGCTGAAGGGTTGTGAAACAGTATTAACAGTTCCAATTTTGTTTTTGTTTGTTTTTGTTTTTTCTGAGACAGGGTTTCTCTGTGCAGCCTTGGCTATTTTGGACTCACTTTGTAGACCAGGCTGGCCTTGAATTCACAGAGATCCACTTCCCTCTGCCTCCCTGTGCTGGGATTACAGGCATGTACCACCATGCCCAGCAGTTCCAATTTTCTTAATCAAACCAAAAAGTACAAAATTTAGTTTCATTTTGAGGTAATGCTACTATTTCCTACAATATTAAAAAAAGAAAATAGACCTTCTAGACAAACTTAGAAAATTTCCACAGTTCCTCTGAGACACGCTGCTTAGAGGAAGTCAGGATTAAAAGATTACGAATTGTGACAGGCACACAGAACGATACACGCGACAGCACCATCATTTAAAAGTAACAGATGCCAGAGCTCTATACTCACGTCCACTGGGAAAGGAACCCCTGGTAGGTTATCCAGCCTCTTTCATTTGTGCAAACTGTGTTATTGACATCTGGTCCCCAAGGTATGTAAGGGAAAACTTTAAATAAATCTTTAAGTTCATCAGGTGACAAAGCACAGTCTCTGTCCTGAAGACACACAAGGAAGTGACATAACACTCAGATGCCCAAGTGAAAAGTCCCCAAACAAAACAGCTCCCTAGTGCAACAAAACTATGCTTTGAGAAACTCATTTTAAAATAAGAAATTTTGCTGGATATAGTGGTGCACGCCTTTAATCCCAGCACTTGGGAGGCAGAGGCAGGTGGATCTCTGAGTTTGAGACCAGTTTGGTATACAGAACTAGTTCCAGAACAGCGAGGGCCACACAGAAAAAAGCCTGTATCAAAATTAATTAATTAAAATAAAATATGAACTTTTTTGTGAGACAGGCATAGCTCTGAGTTCGAGGCCAGCATGGTCTACAGAGCTAGTTCCAGAACATCCAGGGCTGCAAAGAAAAAAAAAAACTATCTCTAAATAAATAAATAAAGCTCAGACTTTTTTTGTGTGTTTGATTTTGGAGGCAGTGCTTGGATTAAAGTTGTGCACCACAATCAATCCTAAAATAAGAACTTTTATATATATTTTATTAAGACATTTCTTCACATCATGAAACAGTCTACTGGAAAAACAAGACTTTTTCATCCTAAGAAAATAATAAAAAAACTTAAAGTTTAGGCAACATATCATAAACATCAGGTAGCTCAAATGATAAAAGAAAAGCATTCATAGAAAAGCATTTGACTATGTGCTTTGGAAAATCTCAGGCAAAGGCTTACCAAATCATGTTTGTCAAAGGTGCTTTGGAGAAACAAATATGCATGATGATTTAATTCAGTAGTGCAATCAGGAGGTATTTTTAGCCTGTTGATGAAAAAAATTTAAGAATAAATCATTAATCAAATATTAAAATTTGAGAAATGAATTAAAAAATTGAAACAAGTATTTCTGTGGGATGACATCATGAATAAGAATACTTTCTGAGGTCATAGACAGTCTGAGGGAAAGGTCTCTGGGTGGTTATAGCATTCTTCAGAAGAGTTATTAGTAATGTTCATTTCAAAGAGACATATACATATTTTTCCTACACATTATTAGAGCAGGTTGAAATAACATTGTAATATTATTTACAAATAATTCTAATTATGGGATGGAATGTGACTCAGCTTGTAGAATACTTGTCTATGCACAGAGTTCTTAGCTTAATTCCCAGAACAACATAAACTCGGGGTGACAGCGTACGTCTATACTCCACGCACTGAAGATGTGGAGGCAGGAGGATCAGGCATTCAAGGGTATCTTTAGCCAGCACACACAACATTGGACTCTAGCTCAAAAAACAAAAGAAAAATGTAAAAGGAGCCAGGAGATGACTTCCCAGCTAAAAGCACTTGCTGAGCAAGCCTGATACCTAACTTTGAATCCATGAAATCACATTTAAAATAACAGGGGCCGGCACTCAGGAAGCAGAGGCAATGGATCTCTGAGTTTGAGGCTAGCCTGGTCTACAAAGCATTCCAGGACAGCCAGGGCTACACAGAGAAACCCTGTCTCAAAAAAACAAGAATAACAACAAGAAAAGAAAAAAAATAGGGGGAGGGGCAAAAGATGTTGCAGGTGTCTATAATCCTCTGCTCTAGATAGATGATAGAAATGTAATACAAATATTTTAATTATAAAAAGCACCAGAATTTTTCTTCAGCACTTCCTGTTGGTGCACATTAGTAACCTCTATCTATTCGCTCTTCTCCCCTACTTACTTCCTTGTGATCAAACATTTAAGCAACTACAAATGAGTAAGGACATACAGGCCTTCCATCCTTTTGGAGCTAAAGAGATGGCTCAGTAGCTACGAACAGTGGCTATCCTTACAGATGACCCGGGTTCAGTTCCCAGCACCTACACGGCTGCACACAACTGTCTGGAACTCCAGTTCCAAGGGATCCAACACTCTCCTTTGCCCTCCATGGGCAACGGGCACACTCACGATGCACATACATACATGCAAATATTCAGGCACATGAAAGAAAACTTATTAAAATATTTCATCCTTTTATGGCTGAATAAACATTCCAATAAAGGAAATTTTTTTTTTTTTTGGTTTTTTGAGACAGGGTTTCTCTGTGTAGCCTTGGCTGTCCTGGACTCGCTTTGTAGACCAGGCTGGCCTCGAACTCACAGTGATCCACCTGCCTCTGCCTCCTGAGTGCTGGGATTAAAGGCCTGCGCCACCACACCCGGCCCAGGAATTATATTTATATAGCACTTTAATGTTTGTTTATCATGTGTGTTGAGTGAGGGTACACATGTGGTGTGGGTCAGAAGACAACTGTGTGGAATCTGTTCTATCCTTTCAACATCATGTGGATTCTGGGATTTGAACTCAGGTAACCAGGCTTTTATGAGAAACAATTTTATTTGCTGAGCAACCCAGCCCCAACTTTTAAAAATGATTTCTTGACCCATAAGTGACTCTGTAATGTGGCTCTTATGACCAGTGCTGCAGTAAACAAGTGAATGCAGGTATCTCTCTGAGAATTCCACCTAAGAAATCAGCAGTGGCAATGCTGGGCCATACAGGTCACATAAAACGCTATTTTTAGGTTTCTGAGGAGTACTCAATTTGTACTGCTACCAACACTGCACCAGAGTTCCCACTCTTCTGCATGCTTCACTGCTTGGTTTTTTGTTTGTTTGTTTGGCTTTATTATACTTACAGCTCCCTAATTCCAAGGAATCATATTCAAGTGAGAAGTGAACCACAAACACAAGTGAATGCAGGCACCTGTAGAGGCCAGAAGAGGAGTGGGCGTGGCAGAAGGCAGAAGGCACCCGATGGGAGTTGCTGGAGCTGAACTCAGATCCTCTGCAGGGGCAGCCTGCAGTCCTTAACTCCTGAGCTGCCTCTCCAGCCTTGTGAAGCAACTTCTTACAGGAGTAATAATAACTGGGGGCTGAAGAGACGCTCTGCAGGGAAGAGCCCTGGCTGCTCTTCCAGAGGATCCTAGTTTGAGTGCCGGCATTCACATGGTGGGTTACTACACTCACTGGTGGGTTACAGCCGTCTGCTGTAATTCCGGTTCCAGGGGATCTGATGCTCTCTTCTAACTTCTATGGACACCAAAATTACACACAGCGCACAGATATGCATGTAGGCAAAATATCCATATGAAAAACAGTTTAAAGTAATAATTGGAACTGAAGAGGTAACTCAGTGGCCTCAAATCCCCAGCACTCACATAAAGAGCTGGATGGGGTAACATAGACACCTGCACCCCAGTGTTGGGGTAGGGGTGGGGTGGAGTGGAGCATCAAGGGGGCTTGCTGCTTGCCAGATCTGCTCTAGGTTCAGTAAGAGGCCATGTCTCGAGAGAATGAGCAGGAGAGTGACAAAGCAGCACTCCCAATGTCCTCCTCTGGACGCACACTCGCATGTGTGCACTGCCCCCCACAGTAACAATAACCAATCTCACGCAGAATGTATCTACCCACATAAACGGCATAGGAAAGAAAACTTTGTGAAGGTCCCAGGGTAAACTCATTCATTCAGTATGTATGCACTGCAAAACTTTGTTGAGTGTTAGCCAACATTCAATTCTTTAAGTTTCAACCTAGAACGCATTAATGGACCAAGAATCTGATCAGAAAAATATTCCAGTCTCTTGACAATGGAGAAGGTTAGGAAAAAAAAATTTTTTTTGGAGCCATTACACAGATAGTTGGAGTGCAATTCTTAGACAAAGAAATAGCACCGTGAAGGTGATACATGACTAAAGGCAAGGAAGAAACGCCGGAAGATGCCAAGACCTGTAAGGCAGGCTATGACGCCCAAAACAGAGAAGAGGCACCCAAGACCACGTAGTCTCTCCTGGGAGGCCATCACTGAGCCGAAATTTAAACACCTAAGACTCAAACAGCATTACCAAAGGGAAATAACAGCTCATACATCAGCTGTTTAGGAAAAAACTACTTTATGTGAACTACAAACAAGCCATAAAAGTGAAGGGGAAGAAATAATAAAGGAGTCATCTTTTGACTCTAAAACTATGATTACTTGGTATCTTTTCTTCCTCTATTGTCAATACAAATCTTAGTTATATATATATATATAGGTTTATCCAAATCAACAAGGGAAATACAATTTTTTTAAAGATTTGAAAGGCTGGGTATGATGGTGCAAATATTTTTATTTTATTAATTTATTAGATTACATCTCAATTGTTATCCTCTCACTTTTATCTTCCCGTTCCCTCCCTCCCTCCATCTTTTACCCTTTTCCCCTCCCCTAGGTCTGTGACAGAAGGGGACCTCCTCCCCCACCATATGGTCACAGCCTATCAGGTCTCATCCTGGTAGCCTGCTTCCCCTTCCTCTGAGTGCCACCAGGCCTCCACCAAGGGGAAGTGGTCAAATAGGGGGCACCAGAGTTCATGTCAGAGTCAGTCCCGCTCTCCACACAACTGTGGAGAATGTCCTGTCCATTGAATCTTTAATCCAAACACTGGCAAACAGAGGTAGGCAGGCCTTTAAGGCCAGCCTGGTCTACATAGTGAGAACCTGCCTTAAACAACAAAATCTTCAGGTAAGCATATAAATAGATAAATAAGGCACTTAAGCTATATTAAGTACTATAATTAAGTACTGACTTCCAACTGTGGACGATTTTGCTTATGAGAGGACACTTTTGCTTGTCACAACTAGAAGAGGCATCACTGTCATTCACGCATCTGCTCACCATTCTATAGTGGAGAGGATAGGACAATCACCACAATAAATAATTTTGCGGCCAGTACATTGGTGCACACCTTTAATCCCAGCACTTGGGAGGCAGTGGCAGGCAGATCTCTGAGTTCCAAGACAGCCAGAGCTACGTAACAGAGAGACTCAAAAAATTCTTTGTTCCAAAATGTTCAGAGTGCAAAAATTGAGGAACTTTAAATTAGTCACAAGACACTTAAAAACTATGCATATAGAAGCAAAACTTTAAAAATATTTGGCAAGTAAAATAAATTAGAAAGGTAAGGTACATACAGGGGGAATAAATACTCAGGTGTGAGATCCAGATCATCATCATAACCAAACCGTCGAAGCACAGTCCAAGTAGTCTCATGCCTCCCCCTCTGGATAAAAAGTGTATGCAAAAAGAGAAAACCTGAAATAAAGTAAATCAGTAAATACAGCTGATGTAAACACTGTAACTGTGTCAGGGAGAACAGCATATAACGTGAGCTAGATTTGTGAGAACTTGAGTACTAGATTCACAGCCAAACAAAACAGTCTCCAGGCGTCAGACTCATTTCCCATGAACACCCAGCAGCAATGGACAAAAGGGACAAAGGTCCATCCCAAGAAACACACTGACAGCCAGAGCTACATGATGAAAACAAACGAGGTACAGCTCCCCTGGCTTATTTCTTCTTCTTTTTTTTTTTTTTTAATATATTTTATTGATTTATTCATATTACATCTCAATTGTTATCCCATTCCTTATATCCTCTCATTCCCCCCTCCTTCCCATTTTCCCCTTACTCCCCTCCCCTGTGACTGTGACTGAGGGGGCCCTCCTTCCCCTGTATATGCTCATAGGGTATCAAGTCTCTTCTTGGTCCCCTGGCTTACTTCTTAATGACAAATTCTGGGTTTTAATTCCATTTTTTATTACATCATGAGTCAGCAATAAACTCAACAAAGAACACTATAACTGGTAAATCTGACTCATATACATGGTCCATAGAAGTAATTTTCCCCAAAAGATTGCTTATGAGTACTAAGATGTCTGTTACATGTATCCCTTCCTTCATATAGATCTCTGCATAGCTGATCTAACCAATTTCCCTACCTCTAATTTACACTGACAGTAAAGATAATAATCTCTCACCAATACTAACATTTCCTTAATGTACAAATAATTCTATTTGAAAATACTCAATTTAAAGGGGTGGGAAATGAGCTAGAAATACAATTAAGTGGTAGAATGTTTGCTTTGCATGAGTAAGGCCCTGGGGTTAACCCAGCACATGAAGGAGAGAGTGATGAAAAAACCACCATTTCCCTACCTCTTAGCGTCAACCCGCTGTCAGCCACACCATCACTTAAGTGCTTCCTAACCACGTTCTTAACGTCTTCCAGAGCTTGGGGAGCTAAAGGAGTGTTGAAACAAATTCTCTAGCAAAAAAACATAAAATAAAATACATTTAAAAACAAATCAGAATGCAAGTCCACAAAAATACAAATCAGTGATAATCTACAAAATCAAAGAGCTAGAACCACGGAAAGTCAGTGCCATCTCTACTTCTTATTATGTAAGTGAAGCGTGTTAGACTTGAAGAGAAAAACTGGCAGCACTCCTTGTTCTGTTTCAGAAACACAAAGCTCCTTATGTGGTCACATAACACAAAGCCCAGAAAGCAAAGTGACTTAGAGTTTATCATTCTTCACACGCCCACTGAACACCATCACATCAAATTATCAAAAAGTCTCCGGCCCTGGGAATAAGAGGCTTTTTATAGCATAAGATTTACTAGTTGGGTGCGACAGTTTTTCAGAAAGCAGGTTGCTTAGTGCCTACTGTTGCTTAAGCCAGGAGTAAGGCAGCTACCTGGAAGAAGTTGAGCTCAGCATCATTCAGAGTGCCATCGTTATCTTGATCAGATATTTTAAATATACGAGTGAGGGCTTTTATACAAGCTGGTTTCATCTATACAGCAGGAGAAAAGAAAATAATTTTTTAATATAATTTCACAAACAACACTAAGAAAACATCTGACAGGTTTCATTTAACATCAAAAACTGGTAGCATGGCAGTCCAGTGTGGTGGTGCACGCCCTTAATCCCAGCACTTGGGAGGCAGAGGCTGGTGGATCGTTGAAAGTTCAAGGCCAGAGCCGGGCGTGGTGGCGCACGCCTTTAATCCCAGCACTCGGGAGGCAGAGGCAGGCGGATTGCTGTGAGTTTGAGGCCAGCCTGGTCTACAAAGCGAGTCCAGGACAGCCAAGGCTACACAGAGAAACCCTGTCTCAAAAAAACAAAAACAAAAAAAAACAAAAAACAAAAACAAACAAACAAAAAAAAAGCTCAAGGCCAGCCTGGTCTACAAAGTGAGTCCAGGACAGCCAAGGCTACACAGAGAAACCCTGTCTCAAAAAAAACAAAAAAACAAAAAAACACACACAACAACAACAACAACAACAACAACAACAACAACAAAAAAAAAGAAAGGCCAGCCTGGTCTACAAAGTGAGTCCAGGACAGCCAAGGCTACACAGGGAAACCCTGTCTCAAAAAAACCAAAAAAAACAAACAAAAAAGAAAGCTCAAGGCCAGCCTGGTCTACAAAGTGAGTCCAGGACAGCCAAGGCTACACAGGGAAACCATCTCAAAACCACCCCCCACCACCACCAAAAAAGAAAACCTGGTAGCATGAAGAAATGAACTAAAGCAAAGCTATTTACATATTTTTTTTACTACAGAGGACTGAACCTCTAACTTGATAGGCAAAACATTCTATAACTATGCCATCTCGATTCTTTTTAACTTTTTTTTTTGGTTAATCTGTGTGTGTGCCATGGTGCTTACACGTGGCAGTCAGAGAGCAGCTTTGGTTGTCAGGCCTAATCTTTGACCTTGTTTGAGACAGGCTCTATTGTGTGCTTATGGGAATCCTCCTGCTGCCTTAGCGAGCCGTCCTGACAGAGGAGCAGTGTGATTACAGACACAGGCTACTGCCTGCAGCTTCACGTGTGCGCTGAGGGTATGAACTCCAGCCTTCAGACTTCTGCAGCAGGCACTGATTCCCAGCAGCCTTTACTGACTTTGTACTTTGAGCCAGGCTCTCACTTATTTGCCCAAGTAACTGGGATTGTATACGTGCCCCAGCAGGCCAGTAAGGCCAACGAGTTTACTAAAGTCTCATTCTCTCTCCCCCCCACCCCTCCCTCCTTCTCTCTTTCCTGCCCCAGCAGGGCCAGCAAAGCCTGAGACATGGTCTTGTAATCTCTGAATCCTCCTGCCTCAGCCCCATGAATGGTGGGATTGGAGGCACACGCCATCATCCTTGTCTTTTGCTGTTGTTGTTTTATGTGTGTGTGCTCGGTTCTCTGACTTCAAGGCCAGCCTGGTATAGAGCGAGCTCCAGGTAAAGAACAGCTTAGGCCCAGCCCTAGTGGCACAGCAGCGCTCAGGAGAGAGTCCTCCTAGCTCCAGGCACTTCTGTTGAGGCAGTTTGGCTGAGTCAGTGAGCTGAGACAAAGTGGAGTGGAGCTCGTGGCAGTTCAAACTGTGGAACTCAGAGGCAGTTTGAGCGGCAGAGTTTTACAGAGACAGGCTGAAGAGAAAACACACTCAGAGGTGAAGAGCACTGTCTGAACTCCCAGAGGTCTTGAGTTCAATTCCCAGCAACCACATGGCGGCTCACATAATGACATCTGGTGCCTTCTTCTGGCATGTACTTGACAGTAGAGGACTCATATACATAAAATAAATAAATAAATCTTTAAAAAAAAAAAAAGAGTCCAGAAAGAACTAGAAAGGGTGATCTTATTCAGTAGTAAGTCTCTGAGGCGGAAAACATTCTAAGTCTAAATTAGATTGTAAGGAGGTCTAGGTTAACAAACAAGGCAGTAAGAGATCATCAGGACTAACATGATAAGAGAATCAACTCCTGGGAGCTGGAGAGGTGGCTCAGAGGTTAAGAGCACTGGCTGCTCTTCCTGAGGTCCTGAGTTCAATTCCCAGCACCCACATGGTGACTCACAACCATCTGTAATGTGACCCGATGCCCTCTTCTGGCCTGCAGGTGTACATGCAGGTAGAGCACTATATAAATAATAAATAAAATAAATAAATCTTTAAAGAAAGAAAGAAAAGAAGATAATCAACTTCCAAAAGTTATCCCGTGACCTCTATACACACACATGCACATGTATACACATGAATATATAATATATAGAAATGAATGGAGGAGGGAGAAAATTTTTTTTATTTTACTCTTTTTAATTGTGTGTATTTGTCTGTATGTAGGTATATTCACATCAGGGTGGATGTTGGAAAAATATTCTTTTTTCTTTTTTTTTTTGTTTGTTTATTTTCAAGACAGGGTTTCTCTGTATAACCTTGGCTGTCCTGGACTCACTTTATAGACAGGTTGGCCTTGAACTCACAGAGATCCACCTGGCTGTGCCTCCCGAGTGCTGGGATTAAAGGCATGTGCCACCACGCCCGGCTAAGAATTCTTTACTAATCTAAATTATTTCCAGAAATCACAGTGCCTAGAATGTTATACAAAACAGAATTTTCAGCCTTGGCTACAAAGACCGTGCCCCACTCCCAAGGGAAAAAATTCCTATTAATACAACACCTAAGAGTACTTTAGTTTCTGAAAGTACAGACTTTGATGAAAAAAACACATGATTATTTATATTCCATCAAATTACTATTATTACCTTTCTTTTGTTTTATCTACTTTTTTTGTTTGTTTTGTTTTGGGAGACAGGGTTTCTCTGCATAGCCCCTGCTACCCTGAAACTCACTCTGTAGATCAACTCACAGAGATTCACCTGCCTTTATTTCCAAAGTTCTTGGATTAAAGGCATGGGCATGGTTATATTATTACATTTTTATTTATTTATTTTTTTAAGATTTATTTATTTATTATGTATACAGCATTCTGCCTGCATGAGTGCCTGCATGCCAGAAGAGAGCACCAGATCTCATTATAGATGGTTGTGAGCCACCATGTGGTGGCTGGGAATTGAACTTATGACCTTTGGAAGAGCAGCCAGTGCTCTTAACCTCTGAGCCATCTCTCCAGCCCTATTATTACATTTTTAAAGGCAAACTCTCAAAACTCAGAAATTGAAGGTTATAAGCTCCTTCCTGCATCATTAAACGAACGAACAAACAAACAAACAAAAACCAACTCTAGCATAAGTTTAGACTTAAAACAATACATAGTCTAAAGGTTGAAATTTTTATGTTACATTATTTATGACTTATAATATACCTGAGCACTGAGGAGCAGATGGTGTCATGTAGGCTTTACTCAGGGAATGGGGGAAGGGCAGGGGATCAGCAGATTAGCAGAACTAATAATAGGCCTAAGAACAGGGCAACAGTTAGAAAGAATTCAGAATTCACTAATAGGGAATATAATGTATCACTGGAGTAAAGGACTCAGAGAAAAGTTCCTAAAATTGAACATATTTTTTAAATTGCCTTGACTATGAAATACAGCACCTAGCTGGAGTAGAATGGGTTGTATTCTAACAAATTAGCATTGGTCAGATAAGTTTAGCAAACACTAGGTTAAGGGAATGTTTGAAAAAGGAATCACAAATTAAGGAATAACAAACCAGGAAAAGAGGTAACTCAAGACTAATTATATTTACCAGGGGTCTGAACTTTTTCTTTCATGAACAACATAGCAAATATTTTAATCTTTGGAGCCAAATACACAAAATAAGATATGTGGGTTTTGTTTACAAAGTGTGAATTCCCTCATTTTTAACTAACATTTAAAATGTTAATATAAGCAGGCGTGGTGGCGCACGCCTTTAACCCCAGCACTCGGGAGGCAGAGGCAGATGGATCGATGTGAGTTTGAGGCCAGCCTGGTCTACAAAGCGAGTCCAGGATGGTTAAGATAAACATAGAGAAATCCTGTCTCAAAACACCAAAAACCAAAAAAAATTAAATAAAATGTTAATATAGTAAGAGGAAGTATAATTTTGTCACATAGGTCACTAAAGAAAATTTGCTGGCGTGGGGGTAGGTTACAGGGGTACCAGGTGGATCTCTGAGTTCGAAGCCAGCCTGATCAACAGAGCAAGTTCCAGGACAGCTAGGGCTGTACAGAGAAACCCTATTTTGAAAAATAAATAAATAAAATATAAAAGAAACAAAAACAAAAGTAGAATTCTCCTGAAGGGATCAAATTTTTTGTTCTTTTTTTCTTTTTGAAACAGGGCCTCTCTATGTAGTCCTATTTTATCCTAAAACTCACTCTGTAGACCAGGCTTGGCCTCAAACACAGAGACCCTCCTGCCTCTCCCTCCCTAGTCCTGGGACTAAAAATGTGTGCCACCACACCTGGCTGCACAATATTTTTGTTTTTGTTTTTTTAATTATCTTTATTTGTTTATTGGGAGGCAGGGAAGCATGACTGTGCCACAGTACATGCATGGAAGTCAGAGGACAAGGCTCAAACGTTGGTCTCAGGCAGTGAACTCAGGCAGACGGGCTTAGTGGCAAGGGCTTTTTTTTACACACAGACATCAAACCATCCCTACAAACGAGATTTTAATTGGGAAAAATCCATCCCCTGGAAGGCATCTATAGAGATGTATTAGATACCTTCCTTGGGGTCTGTATTTTAGGATGTGACTACACTGCAGATTCATCAGTCCCAGTTAGAGGTCTGTGAGAAAACCAACTACAGAGTTAGATGAACTACGAAATATGGAAATTTCCTTGGACTTGCATCAAAGCCTGAAAACAACTGCAGCTTGGGTTCGGGGACAGTAAGTGCTTTGCTACTGGAAATCTCCCTGCTGCTTATCTTGTGCTTGTCCTGGAATGGTACGTGGCACTGGGAACTGTCACAGCTACCTGGTGTTGCACTGGGTAACAGGTGGACAGCCAGTCAGCACTACTGCAGCACTGCTCAAACTGCTCATAGCTGCCACAGACAAGACAAGGATGGCTGGTCCACAATTTGGATGTAATATGGCTTTCATATATCACAAAATACAACTCCTTTTCAATAATTAAAAACACATAAAACAGCTCAAAGGTTGAACAAAAATTAAATATAGGTCAAGTTTGACTAATGGGTCTCAATTTGCCTAGTCAACAATATAAACTGCAAATTTTTCTTAATCTATTTTTAGATTTATTTGTGTGTGTATGTGTGTGTGTGTGTGTCTACATGCCATGTATGTGTGAGTGCCTGAAAAGGCTGAAGAACGTGGGCACTAAGACTCAGACTCAGGACTTTTGGAAGCCAGGGAAGCGCTCTTAACTGCGAAGCCATCTCTCCAGGCCTCCAAAAATCACACTTCAGACTGGGTATGGTGGTGCACGCCTTTAATCCCAGCACTTGGGAGGTGGAGGCACTGCACACCTGAGGCCAGTGTGGTCTACAAATTGAGTTCTAGGACAGCCAGAGATACATAGGGAAGACAGGAAAATCAGGATTGGAGAGTTGGCTCAGCAGTTAAAACCTCTTGTTGCTTCTGCAGAGGGCCAGGTCTGATTGCCTGCACTAACACAGCAGCTCACAATCTTCTGTAACTCCAGTTACAAGCAATGTGACATCCTCTTCCAACCTCCTCCGGCTCCACATGCACATGGTGTACATACACACGTGCAGGCAAAACAGTCACACACGTGAAATAATAAAATAAGTATGTTGACTGGTTTTATGTCAACTTGACATGAGCTAGAGTCATCAAAGAGAAAGAAGCCTCAACTGAGAAATATCTCCATAAGACCCAGCTGCAAGAAATTTTCTTAATTAGTGATCAACGGAGGAGGGCCCAGGCCATCGCAGGCAGAGCCATTCCCAGGCTGGTGGTCCTGGGTGCTGTAAGAGCGCAGGCTGGGCAAGCCACGGGAAGCACACCAGAGAGCAGCACCCTCCAAAGCTCCTGCCTGCTGGCTCCTGCCTTGCTTGACTTTCTGTCCTGAGGTCCTTTGGTGATGAACAGCAATTTGAAAGCATAAACCAAATAAACCTTTTCCTCCCTGACTTGCTTTTGGGTCATGGTGTTTTGATGAAGCAATAGAAACCCTAACAAAGACAATAAGTAAATCTAAAAATTAAAAAGTAAAACAAAACAAAATAAAAAACTCAGGTTGGGTGGCAGTGGCCTTTAATCCCAGCCCTCAGGAGGCAGAGGCAGGCAAACTGTGAATTCAAGGCCAGCCTCTTCTACAAAGTGAGACAGTCAGGACTGTTAGAGAAACCATGTCTCAAAAAACAAAAAAGAAAAAACTTGCACGTGAACAAGAAACATTAACAGCCAGCAACCCATCTGTAACAATCAAAAGGAAGATGTCAGTGGACATCGGAAGATGAAGAAATGAAAGTTGTCACTTCCATAAGATGAAACTAGAAGAAACTAGAAGCCAATGGTAGGACAAAGTGGGCTGGGCAGTGATTGCTAACGGCTGCAGGGCTTCTCTGGGGGATGATATAAGACAGTGGGGTGAGGGGGCTGGAGAGATGGTTCAGGGGTTAAGAGCACTGACTGCTCTTCTGTAGGAGGTGAATTCCCAGCACCCTCATGGCAGCTCACAACTGTCTGTAACTCCAAGATCTGACACCCTCATACAGACATATATGCAGGCAAAACACCAATGTACATAAATTTTTAAAAAATATTCTTTAAAAAAGACAGTGGAGTTAGGTAAGAGGTGCATAACTTTCTGTGCTATTAAAAAAAAAATCACTTAGGGGCTGGAGAGACGGCTCAGAGGTTAAGAGCACCGCCAGCTCTTCCAGAGGTCCTAAGTTCAATTCCCAGCAACCACCTGGTGGTTCACAGCCATCTATAATGTAATCTAATGCCCTTTTCTGGCCTGCATTAATATGTATGTGCATTAATAAATAAATCTTTTTTAAAAATCACTTAATTATTTTCCTGAAAGAGGTGTGCTTTGTGTTACATATCTTAAAAAATTCACTTTAAATCTATACTAAATTTTAAAAAATTCTGAGTATTTCTCAATGGAATTACTGTATTTCTTAGCTAAGAAAGAGAGTTGCATCACATGTACCAAGGACAAAAAACTACAAGAGGCCGAGAAAGGAGCTTGGTGGAAGCACACTGGCTCACTATGCACAAGGCCCTGAAATCAATTACTGACACAAACAACAACACTTAATCCCAGCACTCGGGAGGCGGAGGTAGGCAGATCACTGAGTTCGAGGCCAGCCTGGTCTATAAACGAGAGTCCAGGATAGCCAGGACTGTTACAGAGAGAACCACTGTCTCAAAAAATCTAAAACAAACAAACAACAACAACAACAACAACAACAAAAATCTACCAACACAAACAAAACTACTACCCAAGTTTTAGTTGTGATCCCCGGGTTTTCAGGCTGGTGAGCTGGATCACTGGGTAAAGACACCGGCTACCAAGCCTACCTTCAACCTCAGCTTGACCCCCAGGACCCCAGTAGCAGAGAGAAGGGACTCTCACAAGCTGTGCTCTGACTCTCACAGGCACACACCAACCTTACAAAATAAATAAGCAAAATGGTTTTTAAAAAGTTAATAGATTTTACAGCTGCAAAGTAAGTGAATCACTGTTGGAGTCTGGGCTATTTTGCTGGTGTGGCAGGGTTGGTGGCAGTGGCACGTCCTGAATGCAACAGGAAACTTTATCAAGACACACGGTCAGTGTGACTGAACTGGAACAGTCAATTTAACAATATAATAAGCAACACAATTCAATCCCACTAGCTTCATCCTCATAAAATGTTAACTGTTACTAAACCCCACTACCGTCCTGGAATCCCGGCATTGGGAAGGCCACAGCGCACAGCCGCGGTTACCTCTTTCTCCTCTGGGCAGTACAAAGGCCCTGTAGGATGAAGAACAGCTTTCTGTGCATAATAAAACAGCTCTGATATATTCTTCAGATTTTTTGCTGAACACTAAAGAAAAAGTAAAAAAAGAGAAAGTTTTAAATTTTATTTTCTGAAATCAATTATGATAGCTAAAAACAATTTTTAAAATGTTAACATAGAATATTCCTCCCTTGGAACTTCTCCCACTCTCAGGAGCTTTCCTTATTTTTTCTTACTTCATTTACATCCACTCTGCTTGGTGTGGGGGAGGAGGGGGAAGATCAGGGAAGAAAGCCAATATAAGGTAAGAGTTAGATTCCCTGAAGAACTGAAAAACATGTTTTCCGTTGTAGACAGTACCAAGGTCCCCATAGAGCGCAAGAGGAAAACTCTCTGTTTTATATGACTTCACAAAGAGCAGAAATTTTATCCCATCCACCATAATCTCCCCTCCCATTCAAAGTCTCAAATTATGGAACATTTTCCAACAACACATTTCCACACTAAAGCATGAGACCTACCTCCACACAGGTCTCTATTTCTGTGTATTGGTTCATAATAGGAAGGATGGTCTCCATGCTACTATATTCCACCAGATCAGATTTGTTCCCAACTAATATCAAAGGCAGCCTGAAATAGGGCATTAATGCAACAAAGAAAACAAAAGAGGTGAGATTTGTATTTTACCTTACATCATATCCATTTTAACTAAAAAGTTTTTATCTAATATTCCCAATATAATTTTTCTACTATATTCAAGGCAAGGACCCCTGACAGTAGGTTTATTCAGTCAGTCAGCACCCATTTATATATAAGAGTATCTGTTTTAAGGCACACACTAAGTATGAAGGGCATTAAGAAAAAGGTTCCTTGGGGGCTGGAGAGATGGCTCAGCAGCTAAGAGCACCGGCAGCTCACAACTGTCTGTAACTCCAGTTCAAGGGCATCTGACACCCTCACACAGACACACATGTGGACAAAACACCAATGCACATAAAACAAGCAGGGCAGAGTTAGCTCATGCCTTTCATCCTGTGAACTCTGTGAGTCCGAGATGCCTGGTCTACAGAGCGAGTTCCAAGACAGTGAGACTACACAGAGAAACCCTGTCAAAAAACAAAAACAAAAAACAAAACAAAACAAAACAAAAGAAAAAGTCTTAACTAATAACTCTCACAAATATGGTGAATGGTGCTAAGACCCACTGGACTTTATGCAAGAAATGTGGCAAGTACCAGCCTCACAGAATGACATGGTCCAAGGGGAAGGAATGTCTGTATACAAAAAGGAAAAGGGGCATTATGATAGAAAGCAGGTCAACTTAGGCAGAGGAAGCATATTTTCCACAAAAAGCTACAAAGACTATGCTGAGGATCGAGTGTGCTGAGCCTGACTGCAGATCTCAGAGGATGAGGGCTACTCAGAGATGCAAGCATTATGAACTGAGGGGCAGTAAGAAGAGAAAGAGCCAAGTGATCTGTTCTAGGGTGGCTTTAGGGTTTGTGTTTGCTTGTTTTTCAGACAGGGTTTCTCTGTGTAGCCCTGGCTGTCCAGGAACTCGCTCTGTAGATCAGGCTGGTGTCCAACTCAGGGGCCACCAGCCTCTGCCTCCTGAGTGCTAGGAATAAAGGCGTGCACCACCACAACCAACTAAAATGCTTTTGTTATGAAGACAATAAAGTATGAGCTTTTATTCACTAAAAAAAAAAAAAAGCAGTAAAAGAAACAAAAAAGCTTTTTAAAAAAACGCCCTCACTATATTTGTGTGTGTATGTGTATGCGTATGTGTGTATGTGTACACACAAGAATGCCATGCTGTGTAAGTGGAGGTCAGAGGACAACTTCTTACATTTATTTCTCTTTTTCCACCATATTCCTGGGGATCCAACTTGTGTTGCCAGGCTTAGCAACAAGAACTTTTTACCAACCAGAAAGGCTTTTGTTTTTTAATTTTTTAATTTATTTAGTTTCTCACTTTCTCTTTCCCCACGTGTGTGTGTGTGTGTGTGTGTGTGTTTTTAGAGGACGAATTTATTTATTTATTTATTTATTTATTTATTTATTTATTTGGTTTTTCAAGACAGGGTTTCTCTGTATAATAGTTCTGGTTGTCCTGGAACCTGCTCTGTACACCCGGCTGGCCTCAAACTCATCTGCCTCTACCTACTGAGTGCTGGTACTAAAGGCATGTGCCACCACACCCAGCTGGAGGACAACTTTTAAGAGTCAGTTCTTTCTACCATGTGGGTTCTAGGGATCCTCATGTCAAGTACCTTTAGCAATAGAACCATCTCATTGGCCCAGAAAAAGCTTTTTAAAAAATATGGTAGCATGGAGGAGGGCAGGGTGGCGCACGCCTTTAATCCCAGTACTCAGGAGGCAGAGGCAGGTGGATCTCTGTGAGTTCGAGGCCAGCCTGGTCTACAAAGCCAGAACAGGACAACCAAGGCTACACAGAGAAACTGTGTCTCAAAATCTCTAATATATACGGTAGCTCGGGGGCTATAGCTGGCTCAGCGGTTAATACTTGTTCTTGTAGAGGTTCATTTCCCAGCATCTACATGGTGACTCACAACTGCCTCTAACTTCAGTTCCAGGAGATCTGACGCCCCCTCTGACCTGTGGGACACCAGGCACACAGCAATAAACAGATATGTGAACAAAGCACATTTCCTGACAGAGGGTACAGAGAATTTAAAGATCTTGGGGTTTTTCGTTTGTTTGTTTGTTTGTTTGTTTTTTCAAGACAGGGCTTCTCTGTGTAGCCTTGACTGTTCTGGACTCCATTTGTAGACCTGGCTGGCCTCAAACTCACAGCAATCCACCTGCCTCTGCCTCCCGAGTGCTGGGATTAAAGGTGTGCGCCACCACCACCTGGCCAAATATCTTGTTTTAGGTAAGTGAAATCCGAGAGGCCTATGGGAAATCTAAATGGGTTATCAAACACATTGGAGTAGTGCACACTGTTACTTAGGAGCCCTAAATGACAGCTTGGAGCAAACACATCATTTTACTAGACTCCAAACTCCCAACATAAACACCTGCAGCATTAACTTTAACACCCCTTACATTCAGTGTGATTTTTATTGCTTATACTGTCCAAGAATAGACTCCTAAGTTTAGAAAGAATTAAGAAACATAGTAATTAGTTCTTTTAAAAACGTGTGCATCAAAGTAATTTATAGAATGTTTTAAAAAAAAAAAAAAGCAAGCCTAAGCCCAATCCTAAGTTTATCAATTCTAAAACCCCAGGCTGAAATGGAAACATCTATTGTTGTATGAAAATCTCTCTGATGACAGTACCAGGTACCCTGATTTAAAGCTATGTGACGCAGATCTAAGAGTCCTAAGGAAGAATAAGTATGTACCAAAATTAAATTAGACATCAGGCTTAGGAGAGAAGGTACTGGAAACTGTAAGGTCTACACAGGCATGGCAGTGCACACACAGAACGTCAGCAACTAGGAGGCTGAGACAGGAGGATTCTTAGTTTAAGACCAATCCAGACGACACACTGAAAATCTGTCTCAAAACAAAGTAAAAAAGTACAATCTGGGAAAAGTCAGTAATGAGGAAAGTACGTGTGTTCATGTGCTTCAATGAAGGAAATGTAAAAGTGAAGGACAAATCCTTCCATGCCTGCAGCACAGGCATTGCAGCTAGCTTCAAGTGCCAAAAGACATCTCCCTGCAGCAGTGCTGCAAAGGCCACCCCAGCAGGGCACTGGTGTATGTTTCATCCTGGCTGCCTGGATGTGGAAGCAGGGACACTGCAAATCTGAGCACAGCCTGGGAAACACAGTCAGAGTCTGTGTCTCCAAAATTAAATAAAACATAAAATTAAAAAAAGGCCCACACTGGGTGGTGATACACACCTTTAATCCCAGCACTCAGGAGGCAGAGGCAGGCAAATCTCTGTGAGTTCAAGGCCAGCCTGGTCAATGAAGGGCGCTCCACAACAAGCAAGGCTATTTATTACACAGAGAAACTCTGTCTCTCAGAGGAAAGGGGGAAAACGTAGCCACATAGTATATTAGCGACAACAAAGCCAAAGTTCTAAATCCAGTGGCATAAATTGGTTCTTCATATGCTGGCTAAGGTATATACGCTCTCTTCTCTGGAAAGGCCCTCCTAGAAACAGCCCCAAAAGCAGAAGGTGCCAAGGGCATGTGGACACTCAGGTCTTCAGGGAGCACTGTGGAAAACAACATTCTCTGATGATGGTGGTATTTGTTGTTTCTTAAGACTAGGCCTTTCTAAATAATCTTGGCTGTCCCAAACCTCACTATGTAGACCAGGCAGGCAGCAAACTCACAGAACCACTTGCTGGGATTGAAGGCCCAGACCAACACACCCTGAAATGACCATGGTCTTTAGCTGCACTTTTACCAAACCACTAGTCACAGGTAGCCACTGAGCTTCTGAGACATGAGAAAGCATCCGGGAGAACACAGACTTTAGTTTTACTTCATTTTAATTAATTTAAATTGCCACAGACGACAAGTAGCTATACCACTACACAGCTGAGTCATTTTCTTCTTTCCATTTTTGTCACAACAAAGTTTAAGAATCAACGAAGAGGAGTCATCACAGAACTTCAAGCCCATCTTAGTCAGTTTCCCTTCCACAAAAAATTAAGACAGGGACATCGAAGCCGGGCATGGTGGCGCACGCCTTTAATCACAGCACTTGGGAGGCAGAGGCAGGCGGATCGCTGTGAGTTCCAGGCCAGCCTGGTCTACAAAGCGAGTCCAGGACTGCCAAGGTAACATAGAGAAACCCTGTCTTGAAAAACAAAACAAACAAAGAAAAACAGGGGCATCATCAGATTTTCAGAGTATGAAAAACAGAAATTCTGAAAAGCTGAGCGAAGGGCCAGATATATACAATTAATACTTAAAACCTGGTTTTCCTAACATCTAAAAAGATTAAAATGGGGGCTGCAGAGAGAGTTCGTGGTTAAGAACACCTGCTGCTCCTCCAGGGGACCTGGGTGTGGGTCCCAGCACCCACATGGTGGCTCATCAACAATTAAAACACTAGTTGCACAGGATCTGGTGCCCTCCCCTGAGGTAGCATGTACATAGTGCACCAAACTTCTCATATACACATAAATAAATAAAAACAAGTAAGGAAATCACTTTGAAAAAAGATTAAAATGTTCTGTCAGGAGTAGTGGTACAGACCTTTAACCTCAGCACTTAGGAAGCAGACAGACCTCTGTGAGTCTAAGGTCAGCCTGGTCTATACAGTAAGAACCTGTCTCAAAGGAAAAAGGAAAAAGAAAAGATTGAAGATTGAAGGGCGACCAAGAAGGTACAGGGGGGGGGGGTTGGGGGACAAGGTGGCACAAAAGAAGAAGAAGAGGAGGAGGAGGAAGAAGAAGAAATATAAATAAATTAATAAAACGTGAAGAAGAAGAAGAAGAAGAAGAAGAAGAAGAAGAAGAAGAAGAAGAAGAAGAAGAAGAAGAAGGAGAAAGAAAGAAAGAAAGAAAGAAAGAAAGAAAGAGAAAGAAGGCGGCGGCACCAAGGCACCAGAGGCACACACCTTTAGTCTCAGCACTTGGGAGCTCTGTGAGTTCCAAGCCAGCCAAGAATATACAGTGAGATCCTGTCTCAAAAAAATAAATAAATAAATAAAAAGAAAGAAAGAAAGAAAGGAAAAAAGAAAGAAAGAAAATCATAAACAATAAAAATAATTTTTGTTCAATTAAATATTGGAAAGAAAATATTTTCATTTGACTTATAACTGAGAACATTTATGCAGAGAACTATCATTCTACTTAGAAAATTAATGAATATGCTCTCTTGCTTTTTTCCTCATCACACTTGTACCTTCCAAAGAACTGCACAGACCTCTTTGTGTGAATTCCTAACTGAAGATTTACAGGGCATCTTAGAGATGTTATATATTTAATTCTCGATACACTCATATGCATCTAGAATAAATACTACCTTTATCTCTGTTACAGATGAGGAAACTAGAGAGTCCTATGAAGTCAGAGGCTGACAGTTTCTAAGTGGCCAAACCAGATTTCAAAGGTTGCTCAACATTTTCAAGTCCTCTCCTCTGCCTAGTATACACTATGAGCAATCAACAACTGTTCACCCTGTGAGCAGTCACAGTTCCATACCTCATTAAAGAAGCAACTCAAAAAATAAAGTCTCTAAAAGTTAAAAAAAAAAAAAAAAAAGAAGAAGCAACTCAAGAGAGGGCACACGATACAGGCAAAGACAGACTCCCAAACAGACTCAAACAGTATTTTTGTTTTGGGGTTTGTTTTTGTTTTTTCCAGACAGGGTTTTTCTGTGCAGCCCTGCCTGTCCTGGAACCACTGGATAGATTTATTTTTTTACTACTTTATGTAAGTGTTTTGCCTGCATATACGTCTGTGTTCCATACTCGTGCCTGATGCCTAAGGTGGTGAGCCATGTGGGCGACAGAAATCCAACTTGAGTCCTTTGTAACAAGGGTTCCTAACCACTTTAGCCCTAAATCCTGCAAGTTACCCTCTGACACATTTGCACACATACATACATAGACACAGACAGTCAGACACACAAATAAATAAATATTTGAAAGAAAAACCAAATGTGGGACATGTTAGTAACTGGTGGATCTAGGTAAAGGCTTTACAGCTATGTTTGTTACTGCTTTTTACATCTTTTCTCCCCAAGTCTGAAAATTGCAATAAAAGTTTGAAAGCAAAAGAATAATACCTGCTGTCTTTGTCTGTCCTTTCATTTATGAGAGGAATCCATCGGCTTGTTACCTAAAATGAAAACAAGTAGGAGTGAAGCCACACCTTTGAACATAGTACCTTTGAAAGGTCCACACCTTTAGTCATAGCACTCGGGAGGCAAAGGCAGAGCAATTTGTAAGTTCCAGACAACCTGGTCTACATACTGAGTTCCAGACCCGCCAGGGCTACCTAGTGAGATTCTGTCAATAAAATAAAATAAAATGGAGGGGGGGAAGTATACTTTTATTTTTAAATTATTATTATTTTGTGATTATGAATGTTCTGTCTGCAATTACGTCTGCACACCATGAGCATGCCTGGTGCCGAGGCCAGAAAAGGGTGTCAGATCCCGTAGAACTAAAATGGTGCTACAGATGAAGAGAAGCTTCTGGAAACCTGACCCTCTGAGCCATCTTTGCTCTCTACTTTGCTGAGTCCTTAAAACTCTGACTAGAGGATCAGCTTTGATCAGATTTGCCCCCATAAAGCTAGGCAGGTGGCACATATTTGGAATCCCAGGCTGAGGCAGGAAGATCGTGAGTTCCAGGCCAGGATAGGCTACAGGGCAAGACCCTACCTTAAACACAAAAAAACAAAGCTAGGCAGTGGTGGAGCATGTCTTTAATACCAGCACTTGGAAGGCAGAGGCAGGTAGAACTCTCTGAGTTTGAGGCTAGCCTGTGGTCTACAGAGCAAGTTCCAGGACAGCCAAGGCTACACAGTGAGACCCTGTATCAAACCAAGAAACACACAAAAACCCCACAGAAACTAAAAGAAAAAAAGCACAAAAATTTGAAGTAAGAGGATTATAAATTCAATGCCAGCCTGTGCTACATAACAATTCTAGACTAGCCTAAGCTACATAATAAGAAAGTAAATAAATAGTAACACATTGAATTTAAATATAGAGAAAATGTAAATATACCTTATCAATAGAATGTTTGTTATTAACAGCATAAACTATGCAGATGACATTAGCCTGGAAAAAAATTTAAAAATTAGTGTATTTTGAAATAAAATATACACAACAGCATTTGATTATCAACCACCTAAGATTTTTGGGCCAAAGGGAGAAGGTTTTGAAAAAAACTATATAAGGAAAGTATCCCTAAAGAACTAGAGCAAAAATACACATTCAAACACCAACGATGACAACAAGGAGTTGAGAAACTCCTGGTAAACTGCACATGGTGGCACACGCCATACATCACTCAACGGGAGGCAGGGGAGTTAAGACAAGCCTCAAAAACACTGAGAATTCAAGGCCAGCCTGAGCTACAAGAAACTGTCTCAATCCCCAACGGTCCCTCAGAAAAAGCATTTTCTTGGTAAGAGAACTAAAAAGACAGACTCAGGATTGTCACTGCTCACGCCTCGTGCACACACACAATGACTGTTTATACATACCTGTGATATTTCCTGATGAAGTTGTTCATCACTCTGTTCTGCTTCTACAAATGACAAAAGTCAGTGTTTTATAGTTTAAAAGCTTTTGTAACTAACAGTCAAACTAAAAAAAAAAAAAAAAACCAAACCTATCTAACATCCACATTACATAACTAACGTAGATGAGTTTACAGTTAAAGCACTTGTTGGTCTTTCGGAGGACCCTAGTTTGGTTCCCAGCACCTCACAGCAGCACAGAACTAGCTATGACCCTCCCAGCCTCCATGGGCACTAAGCATGAACATAATACATTTACATACCTACAGGCACACATACACAGTCATAAAAATCAATAAATCTGATATAGTGTTGAACCACTTGGCAAAGAAGCAAACTAAGGGTGATCCAGAGAAAGAAAAAACCCAACTAAGACATGGAAGCTGGTTAGCAAGGAAAAAGTATGTCAAGAGGACAATTCAAGCATGGAAGGGCAGAGGCCTTGTGTCTAGATCTAGGCCATCTGATCACAGCTGCAAAAGGGTCAGGCTAAAGAGATCAGCAACTCAAAGAGTGAAGACAGACAACACAGACACAGAGCCCAAGGCTAGAGAATCTGGACCTGTCATCACAGCGGGCAGGAGTAATAACAAGAAAGGCCCAGAGGCAAAACTAGAGCCGGATGATGAAGAAAGAATTCCTTTTCTGGGCTGCTAGGAGGTGGGTAAGGGCTCTTGCTACAGAGCCTGATGACCTGCGGGCGATTCCCAGAACCCACATAGTGGAAGGAGCGAATCAAATCCAACAAGGTATCCTTTGACCTCCACACTCACTGGTGTCCACACACATACTAAATAAGTAATGTTCGCTGGGCGTGGTGGCGCACGCCTTTAATCCCAGCACTCCGGAGGCACAGGCAGACAGATCACTGTGAGTTCAAAGCCAGCCTGGTTGACAAAGTGAGTCTAAGACAGCCAGGGATACACACAGAGAAATCATGTCTCAAAAACCAAAAAAATTTAAAAAAAAAAAAAAAAAAGAGTAAAGACAGTAACGTGTACAGTGTTACAGTGATCAGAAACAGTAAGATGAACTCTGTGTGTACATAGCTGTGTGCGTACACATGTGTGGAAGCTAGCTATGATGCCAGTTCTCTTCCTCCATCACTCACTTTAAGTTTCCAGACTGGGCTCTCTAAGGAACCCACAGCTCACACGCTGGCTCGCCCAGCCAGAGGATGCGCCTAGCTCTGCCTCTGACCAGTGCTGCTGTTATAGCTCCAGTGCCCAGCCTCTTACTCCGGCACCGGGTATCTGGTTGCAGCTCCTTACATTTGCTCGGCAAGTACTTTGACTACTAAGCAATCTCCTTAGCTCCCAAAGTGACCGTTTTAATTCATTTTTTGCAACAAAGGTTGAGAAATTAAAAAACACAAATAGAATTCAACGACTCATAATACATGTGTCTCTGTGTGTGATCCTGGAGTTCAAAATCAGAGCTAGGCAAGCACTAGTTAAATGAGCTACATCCCCAGGCCCTAACTTTCTGACTCTTTTTTGAATAAGTACACGTGTATGGTATACATACATGCATGTATGCACATTACATGTATGTGATTCACATATGTCTCTAGTGGCCAGAGGCACTGGATAACCCTGAGGCTGGAGTTACCGGAGGTTGTGAGCCTAACGTGTGCTGGAACTGGACTCAGGTCCTCTGCAAGAGCAGTATGTGATTTTTTTTTTTTAAGACTTTATTTATTATTATGTATACAGTGTTCTGCATGCATGCATACCCTGTGAGGGAATCATATCACATTACAGATGGTTGTGAACCACCATGTGGTTGCTGGGAATTGAACTCAGGACCTTTGGAAGAGCAGGTGATGCTCTTAACCACTGAGCCATCTCTCCAGCCCCCGAAGTATGTGATCTTAAAAAATGAACTTTTGAACATTATTTTAAAGCTCAGTGAGGTTATATTTCAGGACTAATTCAATTTAAACCCAGAGCCTCACCCACAAGAGGCCACCCATTACCTGAGTAATCAACAATGTGTGTTGGAACTCTCTCAGGGGTAACATCAGCTGGAATGGTGATTTCTTCTGCCCTAGGAGGAACCTTTATTTGAAAACAAATATGAAAATAAATGTAGCAAAATTATCCATCAAACTTACTAATAGACCAATAGATTTATATATATATATCTTTTCAGAGCTTTCCTTTTAGGTATTCACTACATTTTTTCATTGGGGCACTTTATCATATAAGCAAAACTACAATAAAAACATTTTTTAAAGATTTATTATTGATACAGTATTCTGCCTGCATATGAGCCAGCAGGCCAGAAGAGGGCACCAGAGCTCATTATAGATGGTTGTGAGCTACCATGTGGTTGCTGGGAATTGAACTCATAACCTGTGGAAGAACAGCCAGTGCGCTTAACCTCTGACCCATCTCTCTAGCCCCAATAAAAACATTTTTAAGAGCCAGCAAGATGGGTCAGGAAACCCTGGAACCCTCATGCTGGAAGGAGAGAATCTACTCCTACAAGTTGTCCTCTTGCCTCCAAATGTGTACTGTGGTGTGTACGCACAAAGAGAGAAAGGTAACAAATAAAAACACAGTAAGAGCAGGGTGGTGGTGGATCACGCCTTTAATCCCAGCACTCAGGAGGCAGAGGCAGGCGGATCGCTGTGAGTTTGAGGTCAGCCTGGTCTACAAAGTGAGTTCAGGATAGCCAAGGCTACAAGAGAAACCCTGTCTCAAAAAACCAAGAAAAAAAAATTGGCAATAAAATAAAAAAACAAAGGGAAAAATAAGTTTCTAGCTAGGGTGTAGCTCAATGGCAGAGCGCTTCCCTAGCAACGTCCAGCCCAAGTTAAAAGAAAAAAAAAATTCTACCTTTGTAATCAGAGGTCATATTAAGACTATATCAAGTTTTTCACAAACTTAAAACAATTCTTTATTTGGTCTTCAAATATTAGATTTTTTTTTTAAACTATAGTTTTCTTTCTTTCTTTCTTTTTCCCCCCCCCCTAGTTTTTCAAGACAGGGTTTCTCTGTGTATCCACGGCTGGGAATTTAAAAATTTACAAGTAAGGAGCTACATTAATCCAGGGCATGCTTACCAGGTGTGCCTCAGCAATGGAGACCATGTCTAGCACATGTAGGCCCTGGCTTATTCCTCAGCCTTGCAACCCCACAGAAACACAAGACAAAAGGACAACTGTCAAAGAGATACTAATTTTGTCTTGGCTAGATAAAAACTGGCTGGCTCCATAAACCTTGTGTATAGCAATTCCACATTTCAGAAAGATTGCATATTTTCAACAAAACTGGGATGTGTAGTTATTCATTCTTTATTTTAGTTAATTAATTTTTATGTGTACAGATTTTGCTTGCATGTGTATCTGTGAACCACAGGCATACCCGGTGCCCTTGGAGACCAGAAAGGTTACGGGATTTCCTGGAACTGGGGTAACAGACAGTTGTGAGCCACCATCTGGGTGCTGGGAATCAAACCCAGGTTCTGGGGAAGAGTAGCCACTGCTCCTAACTGTTGGGCCATTTCTCCAACCCCAACTGCATGGCTTTTTTGTTTTGTTTTGTTTTTTTCTTGTTGTTGTTTTTGGAGACAGGGTTTCTCTGTGTAGCCTTGGCTTTCCTGGGCTTTGTAGACCAGGCTGGCCTCTGTCTCCCTGAGTGCTGGGATTACAGGTATTTACCACCAAGCCCAGTATAACTTTTAAATATGGGGGAAAAAATCATATCCACACCCAAGAGGAATACTATACAACTACTCTAACCTTAGTTAAACATGTGAGACTTATTTGTTCCTCAAGATAGGGTCTCACTAGCTGGCCTGGGACTCACTGTGATTCTTTACACTAGCTTATCGTGTACATGGGCATCACAGCACACAGGCAGTTCAGGACGGCATCAGTTTTATACGTCCACCCTGTGGGTCCTGGGAATTAAAATCAGGTTGCCAGTCTCGGCAGCAGGTGCCTTTCCAGCGCCTCAGTTAAAACTTTTGCAGAGAACTTTAGGTATTATACCCTAAGTAATTCTAAATTAATGTTAATGATTCCACAATATATTCCACTTTTTAAATTAAGGAATTACTATTTGGTTCTTTGTTGTTGTTCTAGACAGGGTTTCTCTGTGTAGCCTTGGCTGTCCTGAACTCGCTTTGTAGACCAGGCTGGCCTCAAACTCACAGAGATCCACCTGTCTTTGCCTCCTGAGTGCTGGGATTAAAAGCATGCACCACCACACCTGGCCTATTTGATTCTTCCATAATGCAAAGGGAAAACAAGAGTTCCAGCCACAGAATCATGAACCTGAAAATGCTACCAGTGGGAGACAGAGCTCAGCAATGAAGCTGTTGCTTGGTATACACAGGCCCTGGACTCAATCTCATCCACCACAAAAATCCAGTCAAACAAAGACAGTGCCAAGAGACACATCAAAGTCTTAGCTCAACAATAAAACTGTAAAAGTATTTCTTTCTTAACAAGAGTAAGAAAGGGTAAATGCAAACTGACATTAATCTTATTTTACTTGTGTGCGGGAGCAGGTGTACTTCCAGAAGGTAAAGTTACAGGTAGCTATGAGGCACCTAACACGGGTCCTGGGAATTGAACATGAGCTCTCTGGAAGAATAGCAAGTGCTCTTAGGTTCTAAGCTGTATCTCCAGCCTCAAACTCTGGAAGAAACTTGGAAGAAACAAAACAAAAAACCAAAACAAAGCAAAAACAAGCCAGACCTGTAAATGCAGCATTTGAGAGGCAGAGGTGGAAGGATTAGAAAAAGTTCAGACCAGCCATGACTACATAGTAAGTTCGAGACAATAATAATAATACCAAAACTAAATCCACCTGGTTTCTGGTGGTACTTCATTATTGTAAATTTAATGGCATACCCAACAATTCTTTGGATATGTAGACAAAATAGAATGAACTCACTTCTAATTTATAAAATGAAACAGGTAGGTAATCTTAGTTACATCAGAATTATAGTATTTCTGACAAAAACACCTCAGAGCTGGGCAGTGACAGGCAGAAGGCAAGAGGTATCCAGACCGTGATCTGCACAATACTCCGCATCTCTTTCTTTCTGGAAAATGCTTTCTCTCTAACAACAGCTTACACAGCTGACAGGCTCTCTAGACCCTTCCTGCTGCCACTGTAAACGTGAGGCAACTAGGCCAGGCTGTGGTGGCGCACGCCTTTCCCGGCACCTGGGAGGCAGAGGCAGGCGGATCTCTGTGAGTTTTGAGGCAGCCTGGTCTACAAAGTGAGCCTAGGACAACCAGGGCTACACTAAGAAACCTTGTCCCAGAAGGAAAAGAGAGAGAGAGACAACGAAGACCCAGAGTGACAAACGTCAAGGCCACTGGCTGGTGAGATGGCTCAGTGACTTGCCAAGCAGTCACAAGGAAGGAGCAGAGAACTGACCCACATGAGCTGTCCTCTGAGCTCCACGCTGTGCTGTGGCATGCATGGACGCGTGCAAGCACACATACACACAACGTAAAAAACAAAACAAAAAAATTTAACCGCAAAGTGAAAGGCACAAAATCTCTTTCATAAGCCAATGTCCTCTGTAAACTAATGAGCTTTTTTTTTTAAAAAAACTAATGAGCTTTTTAAAGTCTTAACTGGAAGAAACACATGAAGGTGGCATTGATGTCATTTTAACTTATTTTTTATAAGTCTAAAAACAAAACAAAACTAAATATGACAAAGAAATGTTTACCTCTTCTGGAAATTCTTCACTGACCAGAGACATAATCAGTGACGTCTTCCCAACTCTAGCTGTTAAAAGAAAAAACTTCACTTTAATAAACCACTTTGGTTCTACAGGAACTCAAATCCAGTAGCCACACAGGCAGTTTAGTAGTTGTCGAGGGAAAGGCAATCTTAGGCCCATTTCCGAAAGCCTCCTGCAGTGCAGGTGTTCTAGCACTTTCTAGTGCTTTGCCTGTAATTCCAGCTACGTGGGGAGGCTGAGGGAACAGAACACAGTAAGAAAAACCTTCATGCATTACCTATTGAGAGTTGTATATGAATCTATCCCATAATATAAACTGTCTAATGTTCCTAAAAATGAACGTTTTGATCATTTCTAAATTTTCACTTTTACAAATAATGTTGTAATTCACATTCTAAAGCACCAATCTCTGGAAGCAGAATTCAGGTTAGCACATAGTTAACTACGCTCACAAGACATACTTCAACGTACATCTTCACCAAACTAAAGACATGAAAAGGGCCTAACTTCCTGTGTATGTACACTCCTTCCTATTTTGTTCTATATTTAAAGGGTAAAATGCAAAAAAAAAAAAAAGAATAGCCAGGCGTGGTGGCGCACGCCTTTAATCCCAGCACTCAGGAGGCAGAGGCAGGTGGATCTCTGTGAGTTCAAGGCCAGTCTGGTCTACAAAGTGAGTCTAGGACAGCCAAGGCTACACAGAGAAACCCTGTCTGAAACAAACAAAAAATAAAAATAAAATTTTCTGTTCCAATTATCTTTTAAATAAAGTAAAGTTAAAATCTCAATGTTTATTATGAAATCTGACTTCTCTATTGCAGTCCCTTTTCTGATCACATAATTACTACTGTCAGACATAAGCCCTCACCAACCAAGTCTATCGGAGCCACTAGAGGGAAACAGACCACTGTCTGTTAGTCTCTGCCATGTGGCAAAACACAAATTCTAAACACAAGTCCAAATATGAAACATGGTAATTTCTAAGAGTTAAGAACACTCCAGGTTCCTTCCTAAAGGACCGAAAGCACAAGTCAAATCTGGGAAAATGGTGAGTGGTTAGAACACACAAGAGTGTGCGCTGGCCACAGCATGGGGGGTATGTGCAAGTAGAGAGACAAGTTACATGGCTCAACAGGTAGCTTCCAGCTCTGTTTTATGTGTACGTGTGTATGTGGGAGTATATGTACATGTGTATAGGTACCCAGAGGGTCCAGAGGACAGTTAGGACCCCTGGAGTTACAGGTGGTTGTGAGCTGCCCTCGTGGATGCTGGGAAACAAGCCTGGCTCTCCTAACTACTGAGCCATTTCTCTAGCCCCCCCTCCCCCTACAGACAGACTTTCTGATTGTCCTGTGTCAGAAGAGGCATGGGGCACTTCTCATGCGGCTCACAGCAAATTATCTGTTTTGATCAGAGCCTCCATTACAAAATGCCTGGCACCTAGCTAACAACACTAGCTTATCTTGCTCACCAATTTTCAGACAGGAAATGTGCAGCTCAAAAAGAGATTTCCTTAAGATCTCTCTAGAGCTACAGACTTTAGAGAATGGCTTCTCTCCTGCCGGTCAAGCCAGTGTTCTCTTTCCCACACTTTGAAGGCTGCTAAGGGACACACAAGCAAATAATGCAGTTTAGTTAAAATACTCGCTGGTGTCAGGCATGACGGCGCACACCTTTAACCCCAGCACTTTGGGGGCAGCGGCAGAGGCTGGTGGATTGCTGTGAGTTCGAGGCCAGCCTGATCTACAAAGTGAGTCCAGGACAGCCAAGGCTACACAGAGAAACCCCGTCTCAAAAAAAACAAAAAACAAAAAAAAACCAGAAACAAAAAAATTCTTGCTGGCTCATTGCTGACTAGTTAAGAGTACACACACTCACACTCAATTTCCACTTTTTCTTTTCTTTCTCTGTTTGCTCTTGAAGTGTTTGGTGGCACTGAAGCCTGCATCATTGCAGTGAGCTTGGTGCTGGCCAACATGTGCCCTGCCAGAACTGTGTCTCACCCAGACCTAGGACCTGCCTTGCTTTTGCCTGCACCCCTGCTACTAACACAGTGGCTTAACACTGCAAAACAGGCTTCTGGAATACCTGAGCTTCCACTGCCATCTGATACTGGCAATCTCTTTGTATGTTTTTTGGTTTTTCAAGACATGGTTTCTCTGTATAACCTTGGCTGTCCTAGACTCGCTTTGTAGACCAGGCTGGCCTCTAACTCACAGCGATCCACCTGCCTCTGCCTCCCGAGTGCTGGGATTAAAGGCATGCGCCACCACGCCTGGCGCAATCTCATTTCAAAAGAGCTAACTGTAACACCCAATGGAAAACCCGTTTCCACCTCTCTCAGTGAGGCTGGGAACCTCACCTAGCACATGGGCCTCACCCTGAGCGCTCTGCTCCTCTCCAGAAGCGGACAGCAGCTGAACCTGCCTGCTGGAAACCATGCACCTCCATTTCCTGCCTGGCAGCCCAGCTTCTTCAGAAACAGCAGAGCCCAGCCCCAAGACAGCCCAGGCCACTGCCAGACATGAGGGACAACTGAGAAGAGTTCAGAACAACGGAAAACATATTTTCTAAAAATGATTTGTGGCCGGGTGTGGTGGCGTACGCCTTTAATCCCAGCACTCGGGAGGAAGAGGCAGGCGGATCGCTGTGAGTTCGAGGCCAACCTGGTCTACAAAGTGAGTCCAGGAGAGTCAAGGCTACACAGAGAAACCCTGTCTCGAAAAACCAAAAAATAAAAATGATTTGTGTCTTAATTTCTGTCAACATTTGTGGAGATCAAAGGATAGATAACTTGTGAGAGCTGATTCTCTCCCTCCACCGTGTGGTCCTCAGGGTTGGTGGCAGGCACCTTTACTCACTAAGGCTTCTCGAAGGCTTCCGCGTACTTCCCCTGAGCCACACACTTGAGACAAGACCTCACTGTATAGCCTAGGAACTCGAAGTGGTTTCAAATTCCCAGCATTCTGTCCCAGTCTTTCAAGAAGGGAAACTACACGTATAAAGTACTGTGCTGAGTCCATGTCTATCCTTAATCCAAGTTCCCCACATAACATATAACATTTTACTGTATTTGTGTGTGCGTTATCCTTTATCTGTCTCGCTCTGTTTGTTTCCCTGTGTGGCCCTGACTGTCTGGGAACTCTGCAGACCAGGCTGAGATCCGTCTGCCTCTGCTTCCCAAGTGCTGGAATTAAAGCCCTGCACACCACCACCCAGCTCTATCTGTCTCACTCTTACTTAGGCAGTATCTGTATCTATTACACAACATGAGCTTACCAGCTAATGAATAGCTAGAAACACATACAGCATCATTTGAGAATAACTGTATCTTGGTGTATATTTCCTAAAAGTAAGTTCATTCTCCTATGTAGACAAAGTATCATGTCAGAGATATTAAGTTAACTATAAATACAGTAATATTATCCAATCTATTGCATTTACTTACTACTAACCTTTATAGAAAATGAGGGGGAGGGAAATTGGCTGCTGTCTCTTTAGTCTCTTTTAAACTGGAAGCATTGTTTGAGTCAGTTTCATTTAACCCGTGCTGGCCTTGAATTCAAAATATAGCTAAGGATGACACTGAAAATCTACTTTCTTTCTTTCGAAGACAGTGTCTTACTATGTAAGTCTGGCTGTCCTAGAGATCACTATGTAGATCAAGTTGGTCTTGAATTCAGAAATTCCCCTGCCTCTGCCTCCTGAGTCCTGGGATTAAAGGTGTGTATTACCAGGCCTGGCCTTCCATAATTTCTGAAATAAAAATTATGCTAGTGAAAACTGCCAATAAGTACTATTTTAAGTTATTTTGGTGCTAAAATTTGACAAGTTCTAGATTTACAGATATCAACTGAAATTAATCTAAATATTGACAAATGAGATATACTATTTTATGTTTTCAATAAATATATGCCTTTTTATGTATATGGAGTTTGTGTATGCTGAGATCAAACACTGGGCATCTCAAATACTAGGCAGGTGCACTGCTCGTGAGCTAGATCCCTAAACCCAACAGGTATTTCTGGCAGTGAACTTTGAATTGGAGGCCAGCTTGGTGTACAAAGTGAGTCCAGGATAGACAAGGCTACACAGGAAAACCTTGTCTCGAAAAACAAAGAAAGAAAGAAAGAAAGAAAGAAAGAAAGAAAGAAAGAAAGAAAGAAAAGTATTTTAAGAGTGCTGCATCTGAGCCAGGCATGGTGACATACACCTTTAATCTCAGCACTCAGGAGGCAGAGGCAGATAGCTGTGAGTTCGAGGCCAACCTGGTCTACAAAGCAAGTCCAAGACAGCCAAGATAACATAGAGAAACCCTGTCTCAAAAAAAACAAAACAAACAAACAAAAAACAAAAAGAGTACTGCATCTAAGATCCAAATAGCCCTCCAACATATCAACAGTGGGCTCCTGAGGGATTTCCTAGACTGTGAAAACACAGAGTATTTCTTATCAGCTGTTAAGCATTTCAGCAGAGACTACTTGCTGTCCACTATAGGATCCCTTAGCACAGAACAAATCAAATGGCAAACCGTCTTCCTGGTCGTAGCTCCCTGCTGTTGTTCCCTGGACCTTACTGTATCTCCTGCAATAGTTTTAGAATAGAGAAAGGGATTATGAGGAAATTCAGATTTCTTCACTTTTCAGTTCACTAGTCCAAAGGGCAGTTCTGGCTGCTTGAACTCCTATCAGCTCTGTGCCAGACACATGCCCAGGGGAGGCCTCTAACACAACAAAGGAGACACTGTGGGAGTAACATGACAACTAAGCAACCTTACTGACGCTCAAAGACAGAAGACACGGACACACACGACAGAGGGCCAAGGAGTGTGGGTAATTCAGTTAATATCATTTACGTCAGTTACTACTTCTTAGAGTGTGATTATACTTGTTCATATCCTACCTACACATCTAGAAAACAATCTGAGACAATTTAACTGACTAAATTATAAAAATTCCATCTAGGGTCAGACATGATGACATGTACTTTTAATCCCAGCACTTGGGAGGCAGAGGCAAGAGAATTTCTTTGACTCCAAGGCCAGCCTGGTCTACAGAGTGAGTTCCAGGACAACCACAGCTACACTGTAAGTGAGACCCTGCCTCAAAATAAAATCTTTTTTTCAACTGCTCCAGAAATATTCCCATGAGGAAAAGAAATTCTCAGCTCTTCTTTAAATAGTATACTAGTTAAAAGTCACATTTATAATATATTATATAAAATATATTTATAAAATCTATGAAAATTAAAAATAAACATTATGATCAATATATAAACTGCAATGTAAGTTTATTTTATAAAAGTTGATATATTTAACATAAATATTAATATGAAGGATATAAATTATCTTTTGTTAGCCAACTATCTAATGTTCTCAGTTAAATGGTTTATAAAATGCAAGGCCATAATTATTCTTAAGGACAGAGGCCTCTGATCCAGTTCATTACAATATACCACTTGTATGAGACTCAATGCTTCTAAACAAGTCATCCTTTGAAAAATATAACTCACACCATACAACAAATTAGGCTTTTCTGGGTTTGAAGCTTGTGTTTTTTTATCACATCTTTTGAATGTCTAGTTCCAAATGGCAGCAAATTCCTAATATTTAGGAAGGAGAAATAACATTCCACCATTCAAATTATCCTTCCAGCAATATTGGCTAGTTGGCTAACTTGCTAACAAACACCCTTTGTCTCAAAGAGCAAAAGAGCCTACCCTTAACCTTGTGTATTTTTATTGAGAATCTTGCCTTTACTCCCAGCACTTGGGAGGCAGAGGCAGGTGAAGCTGAGTTCAAGGTCAGCCTGGTCTACAGACTGAGTTTCAGGGTATCCAGGGATACACAGACAAACTCTCAAAAAAAAAAAAAAAAAAAAAAAGGAGGAGGAGAAAGAAGAGGAGGGAGGAGGAGGAAGAGGAGGAAGAAGAAGAAAGAAGACGTCTTAATTCTTTCTAAACAACTGTATTTAGAATAAAGTGAGCAGGGAGGAGGGTGACTATGGAGTTACACTTTGAGCATTTGGAAGAATAATTCTAGCAAGGATCTTCCCTATAATGGGAGGCTAAAGCAGAAGACCTGCCTTGGGTTTGAGGCTAGCCTGGCCTATATAGTGAGTTCCAAACAAGCTTGGGCTACAAAGTGATTTGTTCTCTCAAAAGGATGGAGGGAAACAAAGAGGGAGGGTGCTGGGTGAGGTGGTGCACACCTTTAATCTCAGCACTCGGGAGGCAGAGGCAGGAGGATCGCTGTGAGTTTGAGGCCAGCCTGGTCTACAAAGTGAGTCTAAAACAGAGAAACCCTGTCTCGAAGAACCAAAAAAAGCAAAAAGCAAAAAAGAAAGAAAGAAAAGAAAAGAAAAGAAAAGAGGGAGGGGATAACTATGTCATTACCAAGGAACAATTACAGACTTGGTGATTTAGCCAAGTGTGATGGTACCTTTAAGCCTAGCACCTGGGACACAGTGACGGCTGGATCTCTGTGAAATCGAGGCCAGCATGGTCCACAAAGTTAAGTTCTAGGACAACCAGGGAAGGTATACAGAGAAACCCTGTCTCGAAAAAGAAAGAGAGAAAAGAAGAAAGAGCAAAAGGCCAGGCATGGAGTCGCATGCTTTTAGCCCCGGCACTTAGGAGGCAGAGGCAGATGGATCTCTGTGAGTTCAAGGCCAACCTGGTCTACAAATCAGGTCTAGGACAGCCAGGGCTGTTACATAGAGAAACTCTGTCTCAAAAAAAAAAACCAAACCAGAGAGAGGAGAGAGAGAGAGGGGAGAAAGAGGAAAGAGAGAGGAGAGAGAGAGAGAGAGAGAGGGGGGGGGGGATATGAATTATGTACCTGGGCCCAGTGGCTAACACATGCAGTCCTAGAATTTGGGAAGCAAGATGATCACTGTGGCCCAAGATACCCAGTGAGTTCCAGGCCAGCCTGGGCTACAGTGAGACCAAAACAAAACAAAGACCAGTGAGGATGGTGGTAGGTATGGGACCAAGAACAATTACTCTACACCTTATCTTCTGAAACAGGGTTTCTCACAGAACATGGCAGTCACTGGTCCACTAGGCGGGCTGGCGACTGAGCTCTGGGCAATCTGACTGTGTCCACTCTGGCTACTCTGGAGTTACAGACACATCTGACCACACCCAGCCTTTTTTTTTTTTTTAAAGACAGGGTTTCTCTGTGTAGCCTTGGCTGTCCTGGACTTGCTTTATAGACGAGGCTGGCCTTGAACTCACAGCGATCCTCCTGCCTCTGCCTCTGCCACCAAGCCCAGCTATTCCCAGCCTCATTTTCCCACCAGACAGGGTCTCTCAATATAGCCCTGGCTGCCCTGGAATTCGCTATGTATACCAAGACAGCCTCAAATGCATCAAGTGCTGTGATTAAAGGTGTGCACTGCACATCCAGCCTTTTTTGGTCTTTTTTTGAAGAGTTATTTATATATGTGTGGGTATTTTGCCAGTGTATTTGTCTGTGCACCATGTGTGTACAGTACTGGAGGAAGCCAGGAGGCATAAGACTCCCTACAACTGGAGTTACAGATGGTGTAGGCCACCTTGTGGGTGCTGGGACGCAAACCCAGGCCCTCTAAGAGCACAGCCAGTGCTCTTGCCCACTGAGCCGTCCCTCCAGCCCCACGCCCAGCCTTTTTTTTTTTTTTTTTTTTTTTTGGTTTTGCAAGACAGAGTTTCTCTGTGTAGCCTTGGCTGTCCTGGACTCGCTTTGTAGACCAGGCTGGCCTCGAACTCACAGTGATCCACCTGCCTCTGCCTCTGCCTCCTGAGTTTTGGGATTAAAGGCGTGCGCTACCACGCCCGGCTCCAGGCCCAGCTTTTTACGTAGGTGCTGGGCATCCTCGCGCTTTAGTGGCAGGCGCTTTACCAACTGAGCTGTCTTCTAGACTTTGAAGGGCAGATTTTAATTCGTAGGTGCTAGTGACACAGAAAGAATCTCTCTAGAAAAAGAATCTATACTTCATACATAATACCTTGTGCAATCATCCTATAATGCACGTATACTGTACTGGTAAGCTGTCGTGTCTTTTTTGAGCTCATTGAGAACCTGGTTCTAGAAGCAGGGTTGCCTCCGACCTCCATGTCAGATCTAACATGTTTATCTCCGTGTTTACCAGGGCCTTTTTTCTGGAGACAGATTAGCCCACCTAACTCTGCAACAGGGAAGGGCGAACAGCAGAACAGCCCAAGAGTAAATTACTGTGCCCTCAAGAACACTTCACAGGCGCTCCGTTTCCAACAGGGACCACTGTCATGCATCCCGTCATAGATAGTAAGTGCCGCCGCAGGAAACAGCACCCAGTTCAGGCAGCCATGGGATGCGCATTCCAGGAGAGAGCGCTCAATAAGGAACTACAGCTGGCTGCCTTGCAGGACTTTCTGGACACTGTACGCCCTGCGCGGACAACTTGACCTCTCTGCTGCTATTCACTCCTTCACTTGGAAGCCGCACCCCAGGGCAGCCCTGCCCTGTCTGGGACTCCCTGTCCTTCACTCCAGCCGACTGGGGCTGCCCTCTCAGATTTGGGTTTGGTTTGTTTTGAGACAGGGTTTCTTTGTGTAATAGCCCTGGCTATCCTGGAACCCTCTTTGTGACCAACTCACAGACATCCTCCTGCCTCTGCCTCCTGAGTGCTGGGATTAAAGGCGTATGCCACCACACACAGCTCAGATTTTTTTTTTCAATTTTCTTAGAATTATTTTTATTTCATGTGTAGGGGTATTTTGTTTGCATGTATGTCTGTGCGCCACGTATGTGCTTGGTGCCCACAAAGGTCACACGAGGACACTGGGTCCTCTAGAACTAGAGTTGCTAAGCCAGGTCCACAGGAAGAGCAGTTGCTCTTAACCACTCAGCCGTCTCTACTAGCAACCTAGTAAATTTCTACTAGAAGCTCTGATCATCCAATGAGGGGTCTTCTACTCTCTACCTATCAAGTTGGCTGTCACTTACTATTTATTTTTTTACCTTGGCTCATTATACACCTAACTCACTCATTCAGAACCCAACTTATGACATTTGTAGATCATTCTCCAAACTGCACAGAATATATCCTTAGCCACAGTGTGTCCTCCTAGATCAGTGGTTCTCAACTTGTCGGCTACACCCTGGGGTCACATGTCAGATCTCCTACATATCATATACTTACATTACAATTCATAACAGTAGCAAAACTACAGTTATGAAGTAGCAATGAAAATAGTCTTGTGGTTGGGGGTCACCACAACATGAGGCCTTAAAGGGTCGCAGCGTTAGCAAGGTTGAGAAACACTGTCCTAGACAGAGGGCATAAGCACTATTTAATAAGTCTTAATCTTTAATATTTCTCCAATGGAAAGCAACATGCTTTCAAGTGACCTTAGAAAGTTTTCTAAAATACATCCTGGTTTATGCTCAAAGTCTCTTAGATTTATGCCAGTTTATACCTGAAGAATCATTCTTCATTCTCATCAATTCTCTAAAGCCTCTAGTGTTTTGAGACATTAGTCTCCTAGAAAGACAAGCAAGACATAAAATAGACATAGTAATGCCACAGTAACAATCTCCTCTAATTTACAGCCAGAATACAGGGCTCTCCCCGACCACAAAACACACAAGGAGTGGTCAACGGATAGCTGCTGTCCCTTCTGATCCTGACACAACCACTGGATTTAAGACAAGAGGCCAAACTTGTGGGCTGCCCGTGCCTGCAATCCCTGCACTAGGGAGGCCTGTAAGTTTGAGGACAACCTACACTCACACTTCCTAACAAATCCAGCCAGTAAAATACTGTCTTAAAAGAACAAAGAAGAGCCAGGAGGTGGTGGCATATGCCTTTAATCCCAGCACTTGGGAGGCAGAGGCAGAGGGATGGCTGTGAGTTCGAGGCCAGCCTGGTCTACAATGTGAGCCCAGGATATCCAAGGCTACACAGAGAAACCCTGTCTCAAAAAAATCAAAACAAAACAAAAAAATGAACAAAGAAGAGAGGAGGATAATGATTTTGTTGTGTTTGCTTTTTTGAGACGGTCTCACTAGGTTGGGCTAGACCTTTCTATGTAGACAATATGAGCACTACCAGTGAAAGTCTAGAAGAACTGAATTAGCTTCAACTCATCCGTTCTTTCAGTAAACACTCCACTGCTATCTTGTGCAAGAGTATAGAAAAGAACAAGACAAATCCCCTGTCTCTGGGGTTAGTGCGTAGGCCACGGACTTCTTGCAGAAAGAGCAATGAAGAAAACAGTGTGAGTGAAGCGAAGGCCACGCTGTGGAGCACCTTGCTGGACTTCCCTCTGAGTGAAAGTTTACCTCCCTAGAGAACTTTTTAAGTGTGCAGCACGACCTGGGAGTGAGAGCTAGGGATCAACCCAGAGCCTTGAGTATGCTAGACAAGTACACGGGAATTTTTTTTTTTGAGAGATATTTTTTAAAGATAGTTCCACTAGCTTCGTGGAGAATGGAGAAACGTAGATAAGGGAAATCAGTTAAAAGGAACACTGCAAAAGTTTAGACTGTAACTTCACTCTGCACCTTAGGCGGAGGTTGGGGTGGTGGACGGTGAGTTAGGTATGATAGAGAAGAGCTATCAGACCATTTGAAAACAAGAAGACAGATCCATGGTAGTGACTTTAAGCAGAGGTTCTTCTCATTTTAATTTTTAAAACAGGACTTCAGGCCTGGCGTGGTGGGCCACGCCTTTAATCCCAGCATTTGGGAGGCAGAGGCAGACAGATCACTGTGAGTTTGAGGCCAGCCTGGTCTACAAAGCGAGTCCAGGACAGCCAGGGCTACACAGAGAAACCCTGTCTCAAAAAACAAATAAAAAAAGAAAAAACAGGAGTCCATTAAAACTGTAACTTGATAAACAATATAGCTGGACAGTGGTGGCACATATCTTTAATCCCAATACTTAGGAGACAGAGGCAGGCAGATCTTTTATGAGCCCAAGGCCAACCTGCTCTACAGAGTGAGTTCGTGAACAGACACGATACACAGAGAAACCCTATGTTGAAGAACAAAAACAAAGCCAGCCAGTGGTGGTGCATGCCTTTAATCCCAAAACTCAGGAGGCAGAGGCAGGTAGATCTCTGTGAGTTCAAGGCCAGCCTCGTCAAGAAGGAAAGAGACAAAGAAAGTGAGAAAGAGGGAGGGAGAGAAAGAAAGATAGAAAGAGAAAGAAACAGAGAAAGAAAGAGAGAGAGAAAAGAGGAGGAGGAGGAAGAAGAGGAGGAGATCTGGTGTCCTCTTCTGGCCTGCAGGCAGAACACTAATAATAATAATAAATAACATAATAAATAAATAATCTTAAAAACAAAAACAAGGGCTTGAGAGATGGCTCAGAGGTTAAGAACACTGACTGTTCTTCCTAAGGACCTGAGTTCAATTCCCAGAAACCACATGGTAGCCTCTTCTGGCATGCAGGTGCATATGTGGGCAGAGCAATGTATACTAAATAAATAAATAAATCTTTAAAAAAACAAAAACAAACCTGTAATAATGTTACCTAATGCTATTTGGATAAAGTATTGCTAATTCTATAACTAACAAAGGCATTTTTAAAGCATAGTAAAACAAACCTAGCAAAATGTAAGTTTATTTATTTGTTTTGTTTTCTGAGACAGAGTCTCTCTACTATGTAGCACTGGATGTCCTAGAACTTGCTATGTAAACCAGGCTGGCCTCACACTCAATAGACATCCACCTGCCTCTGCCTCCCAAATGCTTGGATTAAAGGAGTCAAATCTGAACACGAAAAATTATGACCTGAAGACTAAGTTTCATGTGAGCTCACTACTTTTAAAGACTTTTAGGAATCTATTTTGTAATAGTAATTCACTTTTGATCTGAATGGTATTTGATAAATAATATTAAGCTATGGCATAGCATTCCCTGCAAACAAATGTCTTAAGGCTTTACAGACAGCCTAAGTTCCTTATCTTTGTATTAAGCAGAAAGCAGTTAGTTAGCATGATGCCTAGATAGATCAGAAGTGGGCCAAGAAAATATCCTTTTCACCTCAGCAGTACACCAGAATGACTGAGCCTACACAATGCTGAAACCTTTCACCATTTCAGAGCACCAGGGAATGAAGCTGCTACTGCCTGGTTCAGGAGAGACACTGACAGGAATACAGAGTAACGGAGTGACACAAAAGAATATATATACTTGAAATCCACAATACTAGAAAGGATAGATACTCCTTTATCTTTGCCTCCCCCAACCCCATCTTAAAGCAACTGAAAACTAGATGTTTAAGAAGCATATTAAAAACTCAAACCACAACCACTTTTTTCTAATACCAAAGGAATAGATAATAAATGTGTCAGATCTATATTAAAATGGTCTTTGACACACATTTACCTACCATTTGATCATTTTATTTTTAAATCTTTTTTTTTTAAAGGCAGTATCTCGCTATGTAGCCTAGACTTACCCAGAACTCACTAGATAAGCCAGATTTGTCTTGAACCTGTGGTAATCTCCTCCCTTCTGTGTGCTAGGATTACAAGTGTATGCCCTAAATCTAGGATTTAAAATGCTACAGCTAGGCTAAAGGCAGACAATAATTTACATTAACTCTCGAAACGTAGGGCCTGTGAGACCGCTCAGCAGCAGATAAGGGCACTTGTCTCAAAGCCAGACTGCCAAAGTTCAATTCCCAAAACCCACATGGTTGGAGGAACAAACTCCCACAAGTTGTCCTCAGATCTGCACACACACAAACAAACCTCAGAAATAAATTTAAAAAGTAAAGCTTAGGGCTGGGTAGTTTCTAGTCAGAGCACTAAGAAGAGTTAGAGGCCAGTCTGTCTCGGGGGGGGGGGAAGCTAAAATGACTGAAATCCAACATTTCAGTTAGGTATAACTAACTATACTCGTAAGACTTTAAAATGTGAAAACATATGTAGCTAGGCATGGTGGCACACGCCTTTAATCCTAGCACTTGGGAGGCTTAGGCAGATGGATCTGTGAGTTTGAGGCCAGCCTGGTCTACAAAATGAGTTCCAGGACAGCCAGAGCTACACAGAGAAACCCTGTCTTAATAATCCTGCCCCCCCTCAAAAAAAGAGGTGGGAGGGAGGGAGGGAGAGATAAAGAAAGTAAACATATGAATGCAAGGGCTGAGAAGCTCACTTGGTAGAGTGATTCCCTAGCAGGCACAGACCTCAGGTTGACAGCAAACCAGGAACCCCAGCCCTCAGGAGGTACAGCTGGAGGGCCAAAAGCTATAGAGCCAGCTCACAGCAAATGTAATACTTTATCTCAAAGAGGAAAGGGCAGAATAGATGAGTGGGAGAGGAGGAAAAATACATACATATAATATGGGGGGTTTTGGTGGTTGGTTGGTTGGTGTTTTTACAAGACAGGGTGTCTCTCTGTAGCCCTGGCTGTCCTGGAACTCATAGATATCCACCTGCCTCTGCCTCCCAAGTGCTGGGATTAGAGGTATATTGCACAGATACCTGGCTATTTTCTCATTCTTCCCCCCCCCCTTTTAAAATTTTTTATTTATTTATTTATTTATTTATTTATTTATTTTTGCTTTTCCTGGTTTTTTGAGACAGGGTTTCTCTGTGTAGCCTTGGCTGCCCTGTACTCACTTTGTAGACCAGGCTGGCCTCGAACTCACACAGCTATCCGCCTGCCTCTGCCTCCCAAGTGCTGGGATTAGAGGTATATTGCACAAATACCTGGCTATTTTCTCATTCTTTTTCCCCCCTCTTTTAAGTTTTTATTTATCTATTTTTGCTTTTCCTGGTTTTTCGAGACAGGGTTTCTCTGTGTAGCCTTAGCTACCCTGTGCTCACTTTGTAGACCAGGCTGGCCTCGAACTCACACAGCCATCACCTGCCTCTGTCTCCCGAGAGCTAGGATTAAAGATATGCACCACTGTGTTTGGCTTTAGTTTGTTTTCTTAACAGTAGATGATGGCCTAAAACTGTGGTGCCAAACTTCACCTGTCTGCGCTGTCCTGGAGGCTGAACTCAGGTCCTCATGTATGCCAAGCAAGTGCTCTACTCTCCCACTCAGCCATCCTGCTGCTTCAGGCTCCTGAGGAATGGATAACAGATGTGAGCCCTCAGCATGATCGGTACCACCCTTTCAGGAGGAGAGCAGTGCCTCCTTCAAAACCTAAGGCTTTCTCTTGTAAGTTTCTCCCTACGATCAGAAAACTCACCCTAGTTGTACCATTTCTCTCATTTGCTTTCATTACTAAATGATGAGATTTTTTTCTGACAAATTTTAACCTTTTGCATATTCCTAAATAATACTCTTAAAGTGGAATGTAAATATCCTAAGGGTGACACACTGAATCTTACACATGTATGGCATTTCTATTCGGACATTTTATACACTACTGCTACATGATTGATTCCTATATTGAATACCAGAGCCAAAATACCTTTTTTTTTTTTTTTTTTTAAAGACAGGGTTTCTCTGTGTAGCCTTGGCTGTCCTGGACCCACTCTGTAGACCAGGCTGGCCTCGAACTCACAGCGATCCGTCTGCCTCTGCCTCCTCAAGTGCTGAGATTACAGGTGTGCACCACCATGCCCAGCTAAAACTTATCTTTTTTTCTTAATTGTTTTTTTAAAAAGTATCAGACTTGTTTGAAGTCAGCCTGGTCTATAAAGCAAGTCCAGGACAGCAAGGCTACACAGAGAAACCCTGCTTCAAATAACCGAAAAAAAAAAAAAGCATCAGACTTTTATAAAATACAGCTAAGGGGTTGCCTGTTCACTTTCCCTAATTTTGATGCAAATGTAACAGCATCAACCATCCCTTAAATAATACCTTCCTTTACCAAGTAAAGGTTTGGGTGCAAAACACAGTTTAAGATATCAGTATAAATAAAACTTAAAATTTCAAAACTGAAAGCCAAAAGGTTTAGCTTAGCAAAGCTTAGTTCCAAATTCTGACTAGAGAGTTCACAAAGCTACAGGGGTAAGCAGCTCCCCGCTCTTTTTTTTTTTTTTTTTTTTTTTTTTGGTTTTTCAAGACAGGGTCTCTCTGTGTAGCCTTGGCTATCCTGGACTCGCTTTGTAGACCAGGCTGGCCTCGAACTCACAGGGATCCGCCTGCCTCTGCCTCCCGAGTGCTGGGATTAAAGGCGTGCGCCACCACGCCGGGCTCCCGCTCTTTTTGAGGCCCGAAGACCACCTGTATGTAACTCTCAGGGGTCTGACTCCCTCTGTCTCCGTCCCAATAGCACACCCTACTCCGAATCAAGCTGGGAGGGATCTTTGTGAAGTCGAGGCCAGCCTGGGCTACAGAGCGAGTTCCGGGACAGCGAAGGAAACCGTGTCTTGAAAAACAAAACAAAAACATTTCATGTGTGCACTTTCCTTTTTGGGGGTGTATCACAGTGACATATAAAGGCTACTCAAAATCTAATGTAGTTTACAATAAAGGGCTTCAAATCAGCATCAGCAATGGCAGAACGTTAACTAATAAACTTTTAAACCAATCACATCCTCTTTAGCCCTCTTTTTAATTTCAGTTGACATGACTGGGTCATGTAACTTGTAGTAAGACCAGGAATCCCTGCTGCACTGTCTTCACGTCAGCCAGCAAAAGCGGTTTTGTTTTTTGTTTTGTTTTGTTTTCTACCTGCAAAAAGTGAAGCCTTACAATCTCTAGGGAGTCTTGGGTACGTGCGTCTATTCTGCAGTCTTATATGTCTGCTCTTATTCATAAAGTAACTACCACATAGCTGGAAGAGCTAACGGGGCGGAAATTAAGACTTTTAGGATAATAACTGCCTCAACTAAAGGTCCCTCCCTAGTTAAGTATCGCTCACTAAGTACTCGTATTAACTTTAAACAGTCAGTTCAATGCAAAGCATAGGTATAGCAAAAAATTAAAATTTAAAAAAAAATTTTTTTTTTAGCCCGCTATCTTAAAACTCTTTTTCTCCTTGGTGCTGGAAACTGGATCCCAGATCTTTATACATGCTACAGTTCTACTACCGAGGTAGACAAGCACCCCAACGCTCCCTCTTAATGCCCGTGCACAGAAGCAGCGAAGGCAGCAAGTGAAGGGGGAAAAAAAAAAAAAAGATTCCAGAAACCTGACCTTGCCCACAAGTCCACTAGTTCTGCAACTCCTCCTCCCCCTAGTGTCCCCACGAGCCGGTTCCTGCAGTCCCAAGTGCCCAGTCGGCCTGTTCCAACATCTGCCCGGCAGGGAGTGACCGACAGGCTACCAAGGGTCGGACAGAAGGTGGCCCGAGAAACGCCGAGGCCCGAGAGGAAAGGACTGGAAGGGGCGAGGGCGACAGCCTTCGCGGCGAGACGGTCGAGCATTAAGGGACTAAAGGGGGACAAGGCCTGCGGGGAGCACGGAGGGACAGGGCAGAACCCTGGGAAGGGATAAAAGCCGAGGGGCTGGCAGGCTTGGAGGGAGCACTCCGGCGGCGAGGCCGGCCAGGGCGCGGACTCACGTTCTCCCACCAGCAGGATCCGCACGTCTTTCTTCATGTCGGAGGCTCGCAGGGGCCGCGCTCGGCCCGCACGCATGGAGCGCACGCCTCACGCCGGGAGCGCCCAGCCCGTGGCGCCGCTCTCCCCGCGCTACCGCCGCCCCCTGCCAGCCTCCCGGGCCTACTGCGCCCGAACCTCGGCCGCCCGGACCAGCCGCACAGACTCCTCCCCGGCTGCTCCGCTCTGGAGCCCCGGGCCAAGCCAGCTCCGCCTCCTCCGGCTCCGCGGACGCGGGCGGCGGCGGGCGTGGCGGCGAGGACGACGGCGTGCAGCGAGGGACACGCGCTTTCGGAACGCAAAGGCCCTCGTGGCTGGAACAGCGCCCCCGCAGGCAGGTTTGACAGTAGCCTCACCTCTAGACACTACGTGAGATAAAAGTGGAACCCACTTAGTTGGAACCCACTTGTTTTGCCGAATAAGAACAGAAGGAATTCTTTCTCCAGGGCCACACAGCAGGAGCTTTGTCATGACTCAGAGCAGGGATCTTCTCACTAAATGGTAAAATCCAGAAGGGCAGGTGACCTGTCTACCTGGTTTTCAGCTGTGTCCACACTGTTGGATTTTTCCTTTTTAAAATTGCTTTATTGGGCCGGGCCTGGTGGAGCACGCCTTTAATCCCAGCACTCGGGAGGCAGAGGCAGGCGGATCTTCGTGAGTTCGAGGCCAGCCTGGTCTACAAAGTGAGTCCAGGACAGCCAAGGCTACACAGAGAAACCCTGTCTCGAAAAACCAAAAATAAATAAATAAATAAATAAATAAATAAATAAATAAATAAACAAAACAGCACACACACCAAAAGTTACACATAATTTATGAATTTATGAACATAATTTAGAAGAATTCAAATGTGTACATAATCTGTTTCCTCTAGAAGGCATGTGGTGTGCAGCAGTTCAGAGGGTGCTGAGCAATTTTCTGGGTTTCAATCCAGATTCTATCGCTCATTAGCTATGTGATCCTGAGTCAGGTCTTTACTTCCCTGAGCCTATTCAGTCTTCTGTGGACTGGCAGTGATAGTTGCCTTCCTCATGGGCCATTGCAAAGAGAAACTGCAATTATGCTGGAAGTGGTAACACATGCCTTTAATCCCCGCACTCAGGAGGCAGAGGCAGAGACAGGCAAAAGTCCATGAGTCTGAAGCCAGCCTGGTCTACACAGTGAGTTCCTGCTGATTGGCAGATCTCTGTAGGCTCAATTTCCTTAACAATTACATTTTATTATGAACTTATAAACTGAGAGTGTCTCACTTATAACCCTGACGAACCTAAACAAAAAGGAAAAGGAGATTAAAGAGTACAATAAATGAAACCTTAAGGATATCAGTTCCAAGGAACAAGTCTCCTGACTTGTTCTGCAGGATTTCTTCTGCTGGAACCTGGAGCAACCAGAACCCGGAACCTCAGCCGGAGCCCGGAGCCCGGAAGCCTTCCCTCGAGTGGGTCTCTCTAGGACCATCTCGAAGTGGAGTGATGAACAGCCAAGCTATCCCAAGTCGCTCCAAAAAGCCCCCTCTAAGGGAAGGATATAGATTTATAGAATAAAAAGTAGATTATTGAATCTACTAGCCTCGAATATTTTACATTAATATTCAAATATTTTACATTGGTATTGTAGCTTGATGGAAATTTAGGGCTATTTTACTCAACTTTTGCTTTATGTATTTCATATTGTATGTTGATAGAAACCTAAAACTGTATATTGTGTGTTGGTTGAAACTTAAAGTCATTTTGTTCGACATTTACTTAATATATTATACATGTGCAACTCATTTGAAAAGGTGAGGTACAGTTCTAGTCTTATGAAAGCTAATCGTTATAACCTGTTCAGGATGGTTGGAGACAAAAGTTTGTAGTTAGTCACTTATAAATCTTAATAGATACTAAATTACTTAATTATTGAACAAGGCTTATTTAGTTTCTTATATATGTTATCAAAAAGGACAGATAGATGATGGATAGAATAGAGAAATAGTTGGTCTTTAAACATTCCCAGAGATCCAGAGAATATGGCATTTAATAATAAAGGGTTTTTATGACAGACACATTCACTTCTGGCAGCACCCCTCCAGTCTAATTATGAGGGCATCAAGAAATGATAGTGGCAGATAGCCACCGGACTGAGGAGCTGTGCTTATCTCTGCTGCTGATGACAGACTGACCGTCCACAATGGTCAAGCCTGATACTGAGAAATTGGCTGCCCAGTCTTGTAGAGAACAGATGGGCCAGTCCTTCAGCATTCCTGCTTCAGAGCAGTCTGTGAGATGGTTTTGGGCCAGCGGGCTGAAGACTGGGTGCCCCGACGATGGAGAGGAAGCTGTGACTGGGCAGGCAGTCAGCTCTCTCTGTTCAGTCTATACTTTTGGAAGTTGCTTGCCTGCACTTCCTTCATATTGGATACTATTTCCTTCTGGGGTCTCTGATGGGGTTGAAGACTAGATAGCCACAGTGTTACCATTTTTGAAAACCTCTGGACACTAGGATAAGTAAGACTCAGTAGAATAGGATAGTGAAATAATTTCTCCAAGACTGTCAAATACAAATGGGCTGGTCCTTGTTGATAGGGCTTTTACTGAATAATTCTCATAATTACTTTCATTGTATATAGTTTATTCTATTTAACAGAAAGGTGGAGATGCAGGAGAGATAAACATGTTTTGTGTGTGTGTGTGTGTGTGTGTGTGTGTGTGTGTGTGTGTGTGTTTATTCCAAGTGTGGGATGGGGAACAGACTAGTGAGAGCAGGATGTTTATCCCCTTAGAAGTCGAACCACTTCGTGGGGGAGCTTGGATGTTGCCAGCTGAAAATATTCTAGTAGAGACTCTGAGGGGCTTGGAGAGAGAGGACCTGGGATTGTTTTGGCTGTTCATCAGCACTTTGAAAGACACTCCTAGAGAGAGCTGCTCCAGGGAAAGCATCAAGGCTTTGAACTCCAGCTGAGGCTTCAGGTTCCGGTTGCTCCAGGTTCCAGCAGCAGCCTTGGTTGAATTGCTGGTTTGCTGAGGTCCAGCTGACTACGCCAGGAGAATCGTTCCTCGGCACTAATATCCTTAAGGTTTCATTATTGTGTTCTTCAATCTCCTTTTCCTATTGTTTGAGTGAGTTGGGGTGTAAGGGAGGTAGGCTCATTTAATAAGTTCATAATAAAATACAGTTGTTAAGAAAATTGAGGCTACAGCCCTCTCCTGTTTTGGGCTCATATATAGCTTATAGCTCCTCCCAGCGTCTGTCCATGTGTTTTTCAGGTGGCCACAGTCAAGTTCCCGCACCAGGTTGGTTTGTCTTCTAGTGGATTAACATCAGCTGTTCTCTCACAAGTCCGTTCCTCATCCCACTCTTGGGATCACAACAAAAAACCATGTTTATCTCTCCTTCAGATCTCTGTGAGTTAAAGATGAGCATGGTCTACCCAGTGAGTTCTGGGATCCTGTTTAATGTGTGTTGTGTACACATGTGTTTATGCAAATACGCATGCTGCCCTTTCTCCTGCTTGGAAGCCACAGCCAGAAGTCTGTCGCTGTTCACCTTGGTTTTGTTTGGCTGGCCAGCACGCCACGCTGGATCTACCTGTCTTCACCCTCTCACCCCCAGAGCCGGGGTTACAGATGCGTGGCATAGCGCTTTGCATATGGGTGCTAGAAATCTGAACTCAGGTCACTATGGAGCAAGTCCTTTACCCATTAAGCCATTTCCAAAGCTCCCAGACCTTTTCTTAAAAAAAAAAAAAAAAAAAAAAAAAAAAAAAAAAAAGTTAAACAAATACCAGATCAACAATCACAAAGGCCTTTGGAAGAAGGGAAAATCTTAGCCGGGTGTGGTGGCGCACGCCTTTAGTCCCAGCACTCGGGAGGCAGAGGCAGGTGGATCACTGTGAGTTCAAGGCCAGCCTGGTCTACAAAGTGAGTCCAGGACAGCCAGGGCTACACAGAGAAACCCCGTCTCAAAAAACCAAAAGAAAAAAGAAAAGAAAAAAAAGAAGGGAAACCCTTTCGGGAACTGCCATCTCAGTCAACATTTTGCGGAGGGTCGTGACCTCAGCCGCTCTCTGCACCAGATAGCAGCATTAATTCTAATTCTGCAAGCCTCCTACACACAGGAATTGAAAGAGAGAAGTTTCCACGGTGTTGTAGATGTGTACTGGTTAAAAGTTCTGACACTTTTTTTTTTGGGTGGGTTGGTGGGTGTTTTTTTTTGTTTTTTTGAGACAGAATTTCTCTGTGTAGCCTTGGCTGTCCTGAACTCACTTTGAAGACCAGGCTGACCTCGAACTTACAGAAGTCTGCCTGCCTCTGCATCTGCCTCCCAGGTGCAAGTTCTGACACTTTTATCAAGGCAAAGAGTCTGCTAGGCAGGATCTAGGGAGAAAGTTGACATGGGAAATGCTATTATGAGAAAGTGCTTTGTAAACAACACTGTATGTTCAATTTTCTTAACCAATATATTTTATTAACAACTTGGTGACCGAGCATACGTCACTTATAACCCAACTAACCAAAGCAATAGGAAATGAGGATTAATGGACACAATAACAAAACCATAAGGATATCAGTTCTGAGGAACGATTCTCCTAGCACAATCAGCAGGATTTCTTCTGCTGGAACCTAGAGTAACCAGAACCCAGAACCTCAACAGAAGCCGGAGCCCCGAAGCCTTCCCTCAAGCGGTTCTCTCTAGGGGCGTCTCAAAGTGCAGCGATGAACAGCCAAAACTATCCCAAGTCTCCAAAAAGCCCCGCCTCTAGTTTTCGGATCATTTATATATCTCCTCCCAGAGTGTGTTCACGGGATCTTCTCAGCTGGCAACAATCAAGCTCCTGTACGAGGCGGTTGGTCTTCTAGTGGATTAACCTCACCTGTTCTCTCATGAGACCGTTCCGATCCCGCACTTGGGATCCTAAATAATAGGCTTATCTCTCCTTCACAACACTCACTTTAACATCCTAGCAGAGGAGCCTGCACAGTTCAGAGCACTGGCTGTTCTTCCTGAGACCCGAGTTTGATTTCCAGCATCCATATGGTGGCTCACGGCTGTCTGTAACTCTGGATTTAGGGGATCTTGTGCCTCTGAAGGTGCTCAGCACTCACACAGTACATAGACATACCTGTAGGCAAAACAACGCACACGTGTAAAGTAAAATGAAGTAAGACAATCCAAGTTGAACGTGGTGTAATCACAGCACTCAAGAGGCTGACGCTGGAGGGTTGTGAGCTCCAGATAGTCTCAAACGAACCAAAAATGCTTAGACCCACAGCAAGGAGGCCACACCAAGTGATGTCATCCGGCAATATTTATGGATGGGTATAAGCCAAGGCCAGAACTTTGCTAAAGGGGAGGTAAGAAAGATTGATGTGCTGGGGTTTTCCCCACCTCTCTCTGCCTGTCCTGAAGATGATCCGGGTCCCATGGCTTGCCCTGAGCCCTCCACCTCTCTCTGCCTGTTCCGGAGATGATCCAGGCCCCAAGGCTTGCCCTGAGCCCTATGCCCTTCTCATGCTGGTAGCAAATGTCCACCAGGGCTCACTCAGAACTCTTCCTAAAGATAACATGGATCATGGCTAAGAGCAGGGAATTCTGAGTCCCCCTGCTTGCCTCTGAACATTAACTGGCCAGTTACTTGCTGAGCAGTATTAGTCAAGGTATTTAATTTCTCTGTTGCCTCAGATGCCAAATAGAAAAAACAATGGGACATATTACGTAAGATTGTTAGGAAAATTATGCTGTGTAATGAAAAAAATGTCTCATAGTACTGCCTGGTGCATGGTAAATTATATATTTTTTTCTTTTGTTTTATGTGCATTGGTGTTTTGCCTGCGTGAATGTCTGTATGAGCGTGTCAGATCTTGGACTTACGATTATGAACTGCCATCTGGGTGCTTGGAATTGAACCTGGGTCTTCTGGAAGAGCAGTCAGTGCTCTCAACCTCTGAGCCATCTCTCCAGCCCTGGTAAATAATATTTTAATGCTGGATATAAAATAAATCCTGAGGGAAGTAAGTAACTTCTTGTTTTGTACTGTTTTTGAGACAGGGTCTTTCTTTTTTTTTTTTTTTTTTTTTTTATAAAATTTTTTATTTATTATGTATACAGTGCTCTGCCTGCATGTGCACCTGCAGGCCAGAAGAGGGCATCAGATCACATCATATATGGTTGTGAGTCACCATGTGGTTGCTGGGAATTGAACTCAGGACCTTTGGAAGAACAGCCAGTGCTCTTAACCTCTGAGCCATCTCTCCAGCCCCGAGACAATTCAGACTTCTGCCTGCCTCTCACCTCACCCCACCCCTCCCAGGACCATCTGTCACCACACTCAGTTGAGGGAAGTTACTTCTGTCTACTTCTCAGAGTCCGAGGATCAAGCCCCTGATAAATTACACAACAAAACGCGAGGCAAAAACCTTCGTTGGCAGTGAAACCTACTGTAGGGATATTATTGGAGTGTATTAAATAGATCAGGTGATGCCAAGAGGACGTGTTGCCGGCTAGAAGGCCCTGATGGAATTTTACTCCAGTGTGCTAACGGGGAGCTTTCCTTTCACAAGTCAGCCTTTGTGCCACTGCCATGGAGGGACCACAGAGAAGAGGGAGCAAAGTTCTTCTGCCTAGAGATAAGAGGACCTATCTTTTCTGCCTATCAAAGGGAGCACTTGCAACACAACCTCTCTCCTGAGTCCCAGGAGGGTGCAACATCCCAGGCCAATAGGCAGGCCTGCTGGGTAAAAGAGACAGTGTGCCAGAAGATGACGGGCAGAGGGCAGGACAAGGGCTTCATCTCTGATTCTTTTTTTTTTTTTTTTTTTTTTTTTTGTTTTGTTTTGTTTTGTTTTTTGAGACAGGGTTTCTCTGTGTAGCCTTGGTTGTCCTGGACTCACTTTGTAGACCAGGCTGGCCTCGAACTCACAGCGATCCGCCTGCCTCTGCCTCCCGAGTGCTGGGATTAAAGGCGTGCGCCACCACGCCCGGCTCATCTCTGATTCTTAAAGTGCCTCACCAGCCTGGGCAAGAGGCCAAGTGGAACTTTGGCTGGCTTCAATCCCACCCTGCAGACCCATCTATCTTGGGCCCTCAAGCTAAACCCGAAGAAGCATCCATCACTTGCCCCGTCTTCGCTTTTCTTCTCTTCCTCGGTGCTGATGATCGGCAGAGGGCCTTGCGCGCGCCAAGTGTTCTGCCACTGCGTCACAGCCCGGTGATCTCCCTTTTCATCTTTCCTATTTCGAAGCAGAGCTCCACCACATTGCCCAGGCCGGCTCTGAACTCACTCTGTAACCTAAATGGGTTCTGACCTTGCAATCCTCCTGCCTCGGTCTCTCAAGTAGCTGGGAATTAGAATCCTGTTCCTCCGGGAGCCTGTGGGCCTCCGTTTCTTCATTTTTGTTCTTTTAAAAAGGCTGACTGCTTTTCCTACCGTGCCCATTCTGGTGGAGAGGAAAAAAAAAAAATCCAACCGCTCGGTATTTGGTAAATACTCTGTAAGCTTTCAGCAAAGTTGATCTTGGTTCAATGTTCAAACATCCATGGGCTCTCCGTGACCCCTGGAGGACTCCTGAAAGGGGTCTGTGTCTGCAGGACAGCTGGTTGGCTGACTAGAATTTCAGTCCTGTGGACAGATTGGAATGTGGCAGGTCCAGAGGCAAATCACCTTATTTTGTGCTCAATTCTGGCCCTGTGGAACAGCCATGTTTTGCCCCCAACAGGCAACTAGCTTCTACCAATCCAAAAACTAAGAATGCCATCAGCCAGTGTCTTGAGCCTATGGGAAGGCTCCCTTTATCTCTTTATACCTGTGTCTCCTACTTTACCCATCCATGTGTTTTACACTGGAAGTTATCCAAAAGGTGAGAATCCACCCCACTTGTGTGTTTTATTTATTTTATTTACTTATTTTGGTTTTTTGAGACAGGGTTTCTCTGTGTAGCCTTGGCTGTCCTAGACTCACTTTGTAGACCAGGCTGGCCTCGAACTCACAGTGATCTGCCTGCCTCTGCCTCCCGAGTGCTGGGATTAAAGGCGTGCGCCACCACCACCTGGCTCCCACTTGTGCATTTTAAACTCGCCTTAATGTATGACTTTCTCTTTCTGTAACACTATAGAACTTTGTGAGCTAGGATGTGGGGTAGCCTAAAATCTGTGTCCCTGGGCCATGATCATTCAAAAGGGCTTCAAAATATACTTTTCCCTTACACCCTTTAGGATGAGAGCTGTGGTTTTATGTCCCAGAGGTCACCCTGTAGAGGACAAAGTCTCTGCTTGCTTGACTTGGCTTGAAGGTATATCACTCACCACAGCCAGTTATTAAAAGGGACAGGTGCATGACTGTGTTGGGAGAAACTTTTCAGACAAAACCTCATCTGTTGATCGGGATGAATCCAGTTTTCCTCTGAGCTTTCTCAAGCTCCTCCAAATATAGTGAAGAACAAGTGCTCTTGGCTAAGAGACAATTAATATTAAGAAACCCATCAGACTGCCTCCCCACAAACAGCCTTGACTTCCCTTAGGAGGCAGTTACAGGCACAGACTCTGAATTCTGCATTTCTTCTCCAACAATTTGCCAACTGTTCAGCCAGAAGCAAGTAGTGCAATGTCTCTGAAATGCATAGTCCTCATCTCTGAAACAGAGCCATCTCATGGGCTCTCTCTGAGAAGGAAGCAATGCTGGCAAAGCATCCATTATGTTGCATGACAGGGAGTGTTAGCTCACATGTCACAGCCAACAGCTCACTTTGAACTCTCATTCTCTTCCGAAGGGCAAAGTGACTAGCCTGCTCACAGTGCCGTCAACTCTAAACGGCAAATGAGTATAATTTTTAATCACCTTAGGTACATTACTTGTTTTTTTTTTTTTTCTGACTTAGATATACCAACCAGAGTAGGCCACAGGACATTTGTAAAAAACAGAAAAACTCCATAGACAGTAAATTGATAATTTTTGCTTACTCCTGAAAAGAAAGCACCAAAATTAAATATACCCCTAGACAGCAATGAAACACACACACACACACACACACACACACACACACACACACACACACACACACACGGTTACTGTCATTTAAAATAGACAGAGTTGTATTAATGTCCATCTGTAGCACTGGGAAGGCCGAAGGCTGGGCTCTCTGGGGCTGGATGCGGATTCCCCTCCAGTTCGCTGCATCTCTTGGGTCACCAGAGCTGATGGCTCAGGCAACTGATCAGGATTGAAAGAAGAAAGACGAAAGGGAGCCCAGGGCTCCTTCTCTAGGGACTGGCTGTGCTGTGTGTGGCCAGGGAGGAAAACTTAAACTGACCACAACTTTCCTACAACCAGGGCTCCAAACGCTGTTTCTAGCCAAAAAACCGCAGGGGGTCGTAAAAGGAGGCCCTTTGATCTGTAGACAGGCCTCCTTGCAGAGCTCTCCAGTAAGCTACTGTACACTTAGGCCTGCTAGCTCTAGAAGGCTGATGATAAAGCCCTGAGTCTGCTAAATTTATTTGCAAATCTACAGGGAAATAAGAGATAAGAGAGAGATAGAAAATAAACCACTCACACACACATACACTCAAGAGAAAAGGAGGATGAAGTTAGGCATCTTGTTTTGTTTTTCGAGACAGGGTTTCTCTGTGTAGCCTTGGCTGTCCTGGACTCACTTTGTAGACCAGGCTGGCTTCGAACTCATACCAATCCACTTGCCTCTGCTTGCTGGGATTAAAGGCATGTGCGGCCACAGCCAGCTGAAGTTAGGCATCTTAACTTCAACTGGATGAAGTTAAGCTTCCCAATTTCAACACTTTTTTAAAAATATATTTATGTATTTATTACGTACACAGTGTTCTGCCTGCAGTACACCTGCGGGCCAGAAGAGGGCATCAGATCACATTATAGATGGTTGTGAGCCACCATGTGGTTGCTGGGAATTGAACTCAGGACCTCTGGAAGAGCAGTCAATGCTCTTAAACTCTGAGCCATCTCTCTAGCCCTCAACATTGTGTATTGTTGGTCACCGTACTAATATTTCTGAGAAAAGGGATTACCTCATAGTCAAAAAAAGACAATTAGTTACAAAACAGATGAATTCTAAAATACAACAGGTTACATGTTTTTAAGGTAAACATTTCTTATCTATATATCCATTACATAAGTTCACAGTGAGTTCAGAGTGACAGAGGTTGACAAGGCCGAAAGGTTAACAGGGTCTAAAACCTACAAGAATATATGACTTATCAATTAGAACTGACCTAGCTACACATTTTCCAGCTATCTCTTGTTTATAGTGAGTTCAGGACAATAATTTTATCTGTCCTGATTCTATTATCTGTACTGATTCTAAGAATCAGTAAATTTAAAATGACAGCATGTGATGCCACAAAGTGACAAGGTATAAGGAATTAGAACAGTTTGTATATTTAGACATTAAGGTTTGTGCTTAATGTAGACATTTCTAGGTAGACCCATTATATCTTGGGTTCATATAAAGTTTAAACCAACTTGCCTATGTTATGGTGAATACCAGGATGTGTGTACAAGAAGACCTGTGTACAACAGTACATCCTCGACAAGATCCTGTAGAAAGTTTGCTCAATCAGAGCTGTTCAATACCCAGAAAGTGACAGTTCATGCCAATGCCAGATATTTTTTTCTTTTTCTTTCTTTTTTCTTTTTCTTTCTTTCTTTCTTCTTTTATGTTGTTTAAGACAGGGCTTCTCTGTATAACCTTGGCTTTCCTGGCCTCACTTTGTAGACCAGGCTGGCCTTGAATGTAGCCTTGGATATCCTGGACTCGCCTTGTAGACCAGGCTGGCCTTAGACTCACAGTGATCCACCTGCCTCTGCCTCCGCCTCCCTGAGTGCTGGGATTAAAGGCTGGGCCACCACACCCAGCCCCAATGCCAGGTTTTAGAAAGATGTAGCAGTGCACAATTGATGGGGTTGTCAGAGGTCGGAGGCAGGTCTAGGGTGCTTCACAGTACAGACCTTGCAAAATATCGGATCCCTTGCAGAGATGTATAGCGAGATGGTGAGATCTGTGCCCTCTTCTGGCCTGCAGGCACACACTCAGGCAGAATACTTGTCACAGGGACCAGCTCAGCCGGGGATAGATCCTTGGGAACGAGAGTCTCAAAGCGTCGGTGTGTGAAGATAAGAAGTGACAAACAGAGCAACCGAGCAACCCAGAATTGAGTTTGTATCTGAGTGTATTTTTTAGGCAAGCAGTTTAAAATTTTATACATACATTTTTAAAAACGGGGGTGGGGGGGTGTGTGGCTACATTTTCTCACGGAGATTTAAGGATGTCAGTGAGCAATCAAGCATACATAGTGCAGGTACAGAATGCAAAGTTATTGTGTTGTCTTATTTTGAATTACAACTTTCAATGAAACAATGCAGGGTACAGAACACGCAGCAGAGACGTCATCATTTCTAAGTCCCTGGCTTGGCATCAACATGCATGTGCTCCCTTGGTCCAGGGTCAACGTTCTTTGATAAACTGAACTTATGTCCAGCATCTGTGTGCCAAGACAATTTTTCCCTTAGTTCTTTTTTTAATATCTGAGCGCCACTATCTCGAATTTTTGGAAACACTTTATTTCTCTGTAAGTCATACTATAACTTATTAACTAATGATTAATTTTTCAGTCGTGCCTCTTTTAATAAGTGGAGGTGAAGCAGAACTGCCCCAGCCCCCACCAGTCCCTGGCTGCAGCCCCGAGTTAGGGGCGCCTCACAGCAACGGGGTCCTGCCTCAAAAGCCCTGATTCGGCAGTAGAGTTAAGTTAGGAGACTAGGACTGAATCCCGATGAGAAAAGAAGAACTGCAGTTGCCTTCTCCTGGCAGCATCATCGGCCCCAGTCCAGGAGGCTCTCCCTGCTCGGGGGTCACAGCCTCAGGCTACAGACCCCACTGGAGGGGTCGTGACAAATACTGTATAAATAATAAATCTTTAAAAAAGATATGTAATTTCATTTCCAGGCTCGGTGGCACACGCCTGTAATTCCAACACTTGAAGGCAGAGGCAGGCGATCTCTGTGAGTTCAAAACCAGCCTGGTTAAGTGAGTCCAGGACAGCCAAGGCTACACAGAGAAACCCTGACTCAAAAACCAAAACAACAACAACAACAACAAAAAGATATGTAATTTCTTTGGAAATTCACTTAGGAAATAATGACAGGAAGTCCGTATGTGGCCATTACAGGTATTAATTACTTATTCTAATTTTTTAGTTACTGTTTTTTTGAAATGGGTTTCTCTGAGTAGCCTTTGCCCTAGAACTAGCTCTATAGACCAAGCTGGCCTTGAACGCAGAGATCTGCCTGCTTGGCTATTTTCTAAGTATTTTTGGTCTCTGTTTGGTTTATTATGGAGATCTCAACAGAACCTGATAATAAATATTGAAGGCAGAATGAAACAGAAACATATACATAGCTGGGCATGGTGGTGCACGCCTGTAATCCCAGCACACAGGGAAGCAGAGGCAGGTGGATCTCTGAGTTCGAGGCCAGCCTAGTCTACAAAGTGAGTCTAGAACAGCCAAGGTTATAGAGAAACCCTGTCTCAAAAAACAAACAAAAAAAAAAAAAAAAAGAAAGAAAGAAAGAAAGAAAAAGAGAAACTGGGAGTAATAAATTGACGCTACAAAGGATTACAAACAAACTTGCGTGGGAACTATTAAGTTTTACAGTACTGCCTCTACTATAACTTGAAGATAAGTAACAGTAATGACTAACCAGTCTTGTCAGAAACTATAGAAAAGCAGCGCAGTGGTGGCGCACACCTTTAATCCTAGCACTTAGGAGGCAGAGGCAGGCAGATCTCTGTGAGTTCAAGGCCAGCCTCGTCTACAAAGTGAGTTCCAGGACAGCCAGGGCTACACAGAGAAACCCTATCTTAAAAAACAAAAGGAAAAAGAAAGACTGTGAAAGGGAAATTTTGTAACTAATATAATTGAAGTTTAGGCTTGTTGAGAAAATAAACCTTTCTGTTAAGATTTATTCACCAGTGAGCTAGAGACATGACTCAGAGGTTAAAAGCACTGCTCATCTTCCAAAGGTCCTGAGTTCAATTCCCAACAACCACAGGGTGGCTCACAACCATCTATAATGAGATCTGGTGCCCTCTTCTGGCAGGCAGGCACACATGCAGGCAGAATACTGTATAAATATAAATAAATAAATCTTTAAAAAAAAAAACTTTATTCACCAGGCTGTGTGTGGTGGCACACACCTGTAATCCCAGCACTCAGAGGTAGAGCAGGCGGATCTCTGTGAGTTTGAAGCCAGACTTGTCTACAAAGCGAGTCCAGGACAGCCAGGGCTGCACAGAGAAACGCTGTCTCAAAAATCAAAACGAAAGAAAAAAGATTTATTTACTAAGATACAGCCAGTTAGGCTCCATTTCCATAGACACAGACGGCCTGGCTCCCAACCAGCGTATAGAACCATTCCCATATCAAGATACCGTGGGGGCATGCCTTTAATCTCAGCACTCTTGAGGTGGAACCAGGTGGACCTCAGAGTTAGAAGCCAGCCTGATCCCAGGACAGCCAGGGCTATATAAAGACTCCGCCTCAAAAAAGACAAAACCAAACCAAACATCAAGGTGATGTCCCTGATGATGTTCAGATCCTGGTCCTGTTATCAGGAAAAGTGGAGGACAGAACACAGGGCTTGGTGCATGCAAAGTAAACCCCCTACTGCTAAGCTACAGCGCAGCCCGTGTAATGTTCTGAAACACTGAATTGGTGGACCTCTTATTACACAGCAATTGCTAAGCAACATATATCCCCGCTGGCTGGGCATGCTTAAGGTCACTATTTGCTTCAAGGATCATTACAAAGACCCGCTGATCTCAGCGTAGCTGCAATGCTCGTGATTTCAGTTTGTTACATTGAAAGGGCACAGGCTGAAATGAACAACAGAAGGCACATAAGGTGCGGTCCCGGAGGGCTCCCTCCTCCCAGCAGTGGTACATGGGGACTTATACACTGTGTAACAGCTAGGGATGCTCGCCCAGCTGTGCTGTAGGGTTAGGCTTTTAGTGGGGGGGCGGGGGTTGTCAGTCATGTAAGTGTGACTTGCAGGCCCACAGGCTGGTTGAACCAACAGTCCTAGATGAAGCCAAAGTGATAGGGAGCGGTCCAAAGTCCTTCGCATTAGGCTGGCTGTTGAGGGCTTAGAGGTCACGACATTCAGGAGACACTCCAGGCCAGCTCAAGGTTCAAAGAACTCAAATCTGTTTAGTTAATCCTTACACACACACACACACACACACACACACACACACACACACACACACACTAACTTCAAAAGTGGGCAGAGGCATACTGTGTAGGCCAAGCTGGCCTTCTCAAACTTGCAGTGATCCCCCAGCCTCCGCTTCCCAAGTAGTGCTGGCCATATCCGGTTTCCTTAAGAGGAATTCTCTAGTTGCCCCTAAGCAGAGGGACTGCAAAGAGGCCACTGTTGTAACCCCGGGGGGCTTCATGACCGGACTTGCTTTATCTCCAGGTAGTTCCCAGGACTTAAGCCGTACACCCAGAAGGCAGGATGCAGAGGGACGGATGCAGAGACCTCACATTCATACAGAAGCCTCCTCTGGTCAGCCACTGAGTAGAAGGCAAGTTTCATCAGCTCAAGGTCCAGCCATACGCCCACAACCTCAGGGCGGCCCAAGGGAAGGTCGGTTTTCTTCACCATGGCCCAAGCAGAGAACTGGCCAGGCCCTTTCCACTCTATACACCAAGAGTCCTCAGTCCGCCCCAGGACCTGGTCCCGCCTCATGCGCCAGGAAGCCACCCCGACAGCCCAGTGGTTGCAGTTCCTAGTGTCCACTTCCCAGTATTTCTTCCCAGAGGAGAGGGCCTGGGAACATAAGACCTGGCTAATTAGAAATCTCTCGCAACTCCAAGGATAAGGCTGTTGATAGCGAGACACGGTCACCCTGCGCCAATTGTTGGAAACCTCCAGGTTACAGGAGATGCTCCTCAGGTCAAAGGTGGGACTGATGGCCCCTGCAGAGAAATAAGCACCACAGCCAGTTATGTTTTTCATTTTTGCATATGGGTGTTCTGCCTGCGTGTACATCTGTGTACCATACATACACAGTGCATACAGAGCCAAGAGGAGTCCCGGGGACTGGCATTCCGCACCGCCGTGAGCCACTGAGAGGGTGCGAGAAATCAAACCTGGGTCCTCGGGAAGCATAGACACTGCTCTTAACCACTGAGCCATTCCTCCAGTCACAGATAGCCGGCTTTTGACCATCCGTGCTGGAAGTCATTCACACAATAGCAAAAAGTAGCATCTTACCTTTTTGGTGTGAGGTGAAACATAAAACTGACACATGAACTTGTAGAAAGCTCTACATAAGCCTTCAGGCTGTGCTATCAATGCCCTATCCCTGCATTACATTTTGACCTCCCGGGAGGAAGCTATCTCTGAATCCCACAAAGCAAGGTCAAATTTGCTTTTCTCAATACCTTTGTATGACCATAGCTATCTACACCCTGATTTATGTGTTGTTCACTGGTTTTTTGTTTTGTTTTGGGTTTGTGTGTGTGTGTGTGTGTGTGTAGGGGGATTTTTCGAGACAGGGTTTCTCTGTGTAGCCTTGGCTGTCCTGGACTCGCTTTGTAGACCAGGCTGGCCTTGAACTCACAGAGATCCGCCTGCCTTTGCCTCCTGAGTCCTTGGATTACAGGCGCACAGGCGCACAGGCGTACAGGCATACAGGTGTGCACCGCCACACCCGGCTCCTGTTGTTCATACTTTTCTCCCCTTCCTTTCTCCCTCCCTCCCTTCCCGTCTAGTGCTGGGACTGAGACCCAGCGTCTTGCACATACTAGACAAATGCACTCCCAGCCCCCACTGTCAAGTGCTAACGCTTGAACGCCATGGCTTCTCTGCTCCAGGCACTACTCTTTCTCCCTCTCGACCTCTCATGTAACCCTTAGGCAACTTTACCATGTCAGTGTCATCACTGCAAAGATAAAGAGAACCAAGCTGGCCCCACACCCAGGAGGCAGAGGCAGGCAGATCGTTGTGAGTTCGAGGCCAGCCTGGTCTACACAGTGAGTCCAGGACAGCCAAGGCTACACAGAGAAACCCTTGTCTTAAAAAACAAAACAAAATAAAACAAACGAGAGAGAGAGAGAGAGAAAGAGAGAGAGAGAGAGAACGCGAACCAAGGCCCCAAGTGGTAACTTGTCCAGGCTTGCACAGCTCTCTAAAGAGCCACTAGAGTCAACATCCAGGGTTCGGGAGCTGTGCACTCTTAAGGACCACTCTAGCCCGGGTTAACACAGTATATCTGTAGGTGGGAAAGCAAACAGGCAGCTGTAACTGATGACACCAGCATGGATGTAAGGGCTCAAGGACCTAGCTGAGCCTGTACTTTAGGCCTCTGAACCCTCTTTGCCTTTATATGAAGCTCTCCATATGGAGAGACCTAGTCTAGAAGAAAAAATATCCAAGAAAAAAAAAGCCAAAGACAGCCAAGAAGTAGTGGTGGCCCCACACCTTTAATGCCAGCACTCAGGAGGCAGAGGCAGGCAGATCTCTGAGTTCGAGACCAGCCCGGTTTACAAAGCAAGTCTAGGACAGCCAAGGCCTACACAGAGAAACCCTGTCTCAGGGGGGGGAAAAAAGGAAAAAAAAGAGAAGGAAAAATAAAAAAAGACAATTGAAGTCATAGATTAGGTACCACAGAAAAGAGATGGGCACGGCACATGCAGCATGCAAGTAGTTTCGTTTGCTCTTTCAGGTTGAGTATCGTCTAACCCAGGCTGGCCTCAAACTCACAAGGTAGCTAAGGGTGACCTTGAGACACTGATCCTCCTGCCTCCGCCTCCCCAGCTCTAGGCTTACAAACACGCCCCACCACCCCTGATTTAGGCAGTGCTGGGGGAGTCTTGTGCATGCTGGAAAGTTCTCTATACCCCAGCCCCAGTAGGGACGTGTTACGTGGGCCTCATACTTACACAGGGCAAGCTGAGAAGCGTCTCTGGGTGCGGGACACCCCTGGTCAGGCGGCGGGCATAAGGAAGAAGATGGCATTTCTAGGAATTAAAAGAATAATTAAAAGGAGGGCGCTCCATTAGCAAATGTCAAACGAAAGGCGTCCAACTGTCCCGGTGTGGGCACAGGCCTGCGTTCTTCCTTGTTAGCACATTTCTGGATGTCTAGGTAGTGCCAAACACCACGTTCAGACCAAGTATATGCAGCCCCATGTTAGCATTGTGGGACTTTTTGGTTCATTTTTTTCAAGACAGGGTTTCTCTGTGTAGCCTTGGCTGTCCTGGACACACTTGCTAGACCAGGCTGGCCTCGAACTTACAGAGATCCACCTGCCTCTGCCTCCCGAGTGCTGGGATTAAAGGCGTGCGCCACCACACCTGGTGGGACTTCTTTTTTTTTAAACCCTCCTCCCTCCCTCTGCAAAACCCACACTCCAGCTCGCTAGCAGGGATTTTCTTTTTTTAATCGTTGTTTTTGTTTTGTTTTGCTTTTCGAGACAGGGCTTCTCTGTGTAGCCTTGGCTGTCCTCGACTCATTTTATAGACCAGGGTGGCCTCGAACTTACAGAGATCCGCCTGCCTCTGCCTCTTGAGTGCTGGGATTAAGGCGTGCGCCACCACGCCCAGCTATTACCAGGGATCTTATTCATATGTTCTAAACTTTAAGAACCATATAAGCAGCCGGGCGTGGTGGCGCACACCTTTAACCCCAGCACTCGGGAGGCAGAGGCAGGTGGCTCTCTGTAAGTTCGAGGCCAGCCTGGTCTACCAAGTGAGTCCAGGACAGCCAAGGCTACACAGAGAAACCCTGTCTCAAAAAACAAACAAACAAACAAACAAAAGACCCATATAAGCCCCATAGACAGAAAGTGTTTCCTGACAGCGCCAACTCCCTCTCCATGTTCCTAAGTGTAACTATGCACTTGAGCATTATACACAGTTGTTGCAGGATGTTTGGTTCCATTGTGAACCCCGAGACTATGACCTGTAAAAACTTGTTTCTTGTTTGGCTTATTCAGCCCTAGCACACACCTTTAATCCAAGAGCTCTCTGTACACAGGATTTAGTAAAATTAACCCTAGGTCCAGAGGCGGAGCAAGAAACCAGCCGAAAAGGATTAAGGAGGAAGGAGGGACTTTAAGAGAAGAGAATTTAGGACAGCCTGGAGAAAAAGAAAGAGCTCTTCAGTTTTTGGCTTTTTCCTCCTGGGCCTTCAGCTGAGCTAGCAAGCTCTTCGGCCTTGGGTTTCTGGCTTTTTCCTCTGGGATGTGAGCTGAGGAGGAAGGTCAGCTGGGTGCGTTCTCTGCTTCTCTGAGCTGGCAGGTTTTCACCCACCATCTGGCTCCCAAGTTTTCATTGGTAAAATGGAATGGGTTGGGATTTTTCCCCCCCATTATAACAACAAACAGTAGACTGTAATGACCCTGGGAAGGCAGGAACAGAGACAGTGAGGAAAGCCCTATAGCAAAGGTGAACTTTGACCCCATTTGTATCTTTTTTCCCCCATTTTCATTTGTGTGGCATGTGCATGTATATGCATATTTCTGCATGCGTGGGTGCTTGTGCATGTGTTTTCACACATGGATGCACATGAAAGCCTGATCTTGATGTTGGCAATCACTTTCAACCAAGGCTGATGGATCTGGACCCAGGGAGACCTGCACAAACTATTGCACCAACAAAGGACAAGGCATGCAGTAAACCTAGACCCCCTGTTCAGATCTAGCCAATGGACAGCTCGTTCTCCATGGTGTAGGGAGAGCGGGGACTGCCTCTGACATGTACTCTGGTGCCCGCCCCGATTTGATCACTTCCCGTTGGTGGGGAAGCAGGCTATCTAGATGATAGCCCGGCCTTAATTTCTTATTTTATCTTATTTTGTTTTTTCCAGACAGGGTTTCTCTGTGTAATGGTGCGGGCTGTCCTGGAACTCACTTTATAGACCAGGCTGGCCTCGAACTCATGAAGATCCACCTGCCTCTGCTACCACATCCAGTTTTGTTTCCTTAATTTCTCATGATAGACCAAGACCTTTAAAAAAAGATTACTTATGGGCTGGGCCATGGTGGCACACACCTTTAATCCCAGCACCTGGGAGGCGGAGGCAGGCAGATCTGTGAGTTCAAGGCCACCCTGGTCTACAAAGTGAGTTCAGGAGAGCCAAGGCTACACAGAGAAGCCTTGTCTTGAGAAAAAAAATTACTTATACTTCTTCTGAGGCACTAAGCATGCCAATATATTAGAGTAAAGGAAAATTCAAAATCTGCTAAGAGCAGATAAGGCCTAAAGGTCAACAGTAAACAGTAAAGAATTCATTCTCGGGACAAGTTAGTTCATTCTTAGGACAAGTTTGTAAGTAAAATTTGCTATGCTCTGAAAAGAAATGTGCTGAGATTAAAGGCGTGCGCCACCACACCCGGCCTGGCCCTTCCCTTCTTTGGGGCCATTCCCACTGAGCTAAATCCTGAGTAAAGATCTAGAGAAGAAGTCTGGTTGTTGGCATCTTATTTCCGCTGGATGGTGCGGCGCCGACATGTGAGCATTTGGCCTGCAACATTCAGGTGTGCCTAGCTAGGACATAGTCATTTGGCCTGTAATACCGTACTTCTTAGCCATGGGTAGTAATCACTGACTACAAGGAAACAAGAGAAACTTAAAAAGAATTTTAGTAAGTACTTTTTGAGATTCTTAAATGAGTAAAAGAAAAATCTGAAGAGGCATGTGTGAGTGCTCTAAAAATCCTGCATAAATAAAGATGGCTGGAGCTATTTGGAGCCACTTGCTGGAACTTCAGCAAGAGGTTACAGAGTCTTCCTTTCTGCCAACTCCACACCTCTGTCTCAGGTCACCAAGCTCTCTGGATTTGAACTCCAACAAACAACCAAGGTTATCTTGTCCTTGCTGCCCGAGAGAGGGCAGAGAGCCCACACATATCTCTGTCCCTTTTGACCATGGCTAGACAGTCTAAAGTAAGAGCTCCAAGTTTGCCAGGAAGTTTTAGGACGTGCTGCTGCTGCAAGCTCTCGCGGAGCACCAAGTGCGGATTTACCACAGAGACATTTCCTCAAGGTTCAAACCGTCTCAGATCGATTTCTCAGCCTCCGCTGACTCAACCCAAACACAGCAAAGGCTTTGCTGAAACATTTCACTCAGAGCCAGTCACAAAGGCTTTACTACACGTGGTACAGCGTGTCTCAAATCAGCTAACTCACGAACTATCTTTTTTTTTTTTTTTTTTTTTGAGACAGGGTTTCTCTGTGTAGCCTTGGCTGTCCTGGACTCACTTTGTAGATCCGCCTGCCTCTGCCTCCCGAGTTTTGGGATTAAAGGCCTGCGCTACCATGCCCGGCCATAAAACCTTTTTTGTTTTTCAAGACAGGGTCTCTCTGTGTAGCCTTGGCTGTCCTGGAGTCACTTTGTAGACCAGGCTGGCCTTGAACTCAGTGATCTACCTGCCTCTGCCTCCTGAGTGCTGGGATTAAAGGTGTGCACCACCAGCTAACTTTTTTTAATGTATTATGTATACAGTGCTCTCCCTGCATGTACACTTGCAGGCCAGAAGAGGGCATCAGATAACATTATGGATGGTTGTGAGATACCATGTGCTGGGAATTGAACTCAGGACCTTTGCAGGAGCAGTCAGTGCCCTCAACCTTTGAGCCATCTCTTCAACCCATCTTTGGTTTTTCTTTTCTTTTCTTTTCTTTTTTTTTGTTGTTTTTGTTTTTTGAGACAGGGTTTCTCTGTGTAGCCTTGGCTGTCCTGGACTCGGTTTGTAAACAGGGCTGGCCTCAAGCCCGGTGATCCACCTACCTCTGCCTCCCAACTGGTGGGATTGAAGATGTGCGCCATCATCGCCCAGCTTTAAAGTCATATCCTTCCAGTTATACTTAGTTCTGAAACCTTTTCTCTATAGAAAAGGTCGTTTGTTTCTGCCTGCATGTGCATCTGCACACCAGAAGAGGGCACAAGATTTAACTGTAGATGGTTATGAGCCACCATGTGGTTGCTGGGAATCGAACTCAGGACCTTGCAAGTGTTCTTAACCTCTGAGCCATCTCTCCAACCCCCCAGAAAAGGTTTTTTAAAAAAATCTACTCTAAAATATTATCCTCCCTTTGCACAGTGAGCCCAGAATGTACAGAAGATAAAATAACTAAGTTACACTCAAGTTTAGGATCTAACAGATCCAGACATGCATCTTGTAATCCTTTTTCTACTTGGGTCAGTTAGTTCTCTGTCTGCTTTAGCCCTTAGATGTTTCAAATAATTTAAATCCAAATTATCATGCAAAGTTTGAAATAATTACTTAATTCTAGAGTAGTCAATCAATTTGTGGTTCCTAACCAATTAATATCTCCCAATAATATTTTAAAGTCACTAGGAGCTAGGCATGATGGAGCACGCCTTTAACCCCAGCACTCAGGAGGCAGAGGAAGTCAGATCGCTGTGAGTTCGAGGACAGCTTGGTCTATAAAATGAGTCTAGAACAGCCAAGGCTATACAGAGAAACCCTGTCTTAAAAAACAAACAAGTCATTAAGAGTTTGTAATTGCTTTCTTCTAATCTATACCTTTTGTGGTTGGATTCTCTGTTGACTAAATTAAATCCTGAATAGTTTACAGAATCTGTCTTTGTATCATATCAGGTGGGACCTGTAATCACCAACAAGGTGCAAATTTTTTTTTGTGGTTAATTCAACATTCTTTCTAAGGTGTCTGTATCAGAAGCAGCCAATAAAATATCCACATAATGGTAAATAATATATTGAGAAATTGTTTACAAACCACTTCCAGTGGTCAGTGCACAAGATATTGACATAAAGTTGTACTATTTAACATACCTTAAGGAAGAACCTTCCATTAAAATCTCTCTATCTTGTTCTTGTAATAGGGCAGTGAAGAAACAATCTTTTAAAGCAGTAATTATAATAGGCCACTCTTTGGGCAATATGGGGGGGGGGGGCAGAAAAGAATTCCAGGCTGCAAAGACACCATAGGTTAAATCACTTTATTTACAGTTAAATCAGTTAACATTTTCCATTTTCAAGGTTTTGTTTTTATTACAAATATAGGAAAACAGTAGTTGTAGTTTCCTCCCTGTGTTGAGTACCTAACTGTTCCTTTACTAGCTGCTCATGGGCCTGCAACTTTTTTGTTTGTTTGTTTGTTTTTGTTTTTCGAGACAAGGTTTCTCTGTGTAGCCTTGCCTGTCTTAGACTAACTTTGTAGACCAGGCTGGCCTTGAACTCACAGCGATCTGCCTGCCTCTGCCTCCCGAGTGCTGGGATTAAAGGCGTGCGCCACCACCGCCCGGCCCAGGGCCTGTAACTTTTTAAGGGCTGCTGATACAACCAAATGGGCTTACTAGTTAACCATTTAAAAGGTAGGGAAACTGATATTCTAGCACTCGCCAATACTCCAAATTCCTGCTTTTGTCCTGCTGCTGGAAAACCTGGATAGCCTGCAATTTTCCTTGATAATTTTTTCCAATACTATTTCCAGGAATGTGTACCAGTTTATGTTTGTTTGGCTTTTTTTGAGACAGGGTCTCTCTGTGTAGCCTTGGCTGTCTTGGACTCACTTTATAGACCAGGCTGGCCTCGAACTCACAGAGATCCTCTTGCTTCTCTCTCAAAGAGCGCTGAGATTACAGGCATGCGCCACGGCACCCAGACCGTATTCCACTTTTAACATCATTCTATGAGATGTTTCTGAAATTCTAGTAGTATTAATTTGAGTTCCCCACAGTTGTAACAAATGCCTTCCCATAAGTTTATAGCTGTGTCAGTTACATAAAGTTTTAAACGTCCTACCTGAACTTCAGGCCCTTTGCATCTAACCCATTCTACACTTTACCTCACCTGAGATAATGTTCTAATAACTAAAACCTGAGTGGAACGTCCTATAATGGCCATTTGGGATTCTAAAATTCTTGAGAAATTATAGATACATCAGTTTGTTCCTGGGCCCAAAGCTAGGCCCTTTATCATCTCTGGTTTCCCAACAAAACATTACCGTGCACATCTCTCACTGATCTACACTCACTAATCCAGTGTCTGCCTTTGCCACACCTCCTGCAAACTCCAGGGGCTTGAGGCCTTCTATTCTGGTTATTCTCCAAAGTAACGGGACGTCGACGACAATCTTTCCTTAAATGTCCCAATTTCCCACAATTGAAGCATTTCATATTCTGAGCCTTAGCTAAAGCCTGTTCAGCATCAGCAGTAGCTTTAATCCATTCCTCTAGAGGAGCATCCTTATCCTTCAAGGGCCTTAGAACTTTCTGACATTCTCTATTGGCGTTCGAAAAAGCCAAGACTTTAATTAGCAATTCACCTGCATATGAATTTGCTATTATTCTATTCACGATCAGAGTTAATCTCTCTAAAAAATGAGCGTAGGCTTCCGTTGGGCCTTGTAAAACTTTTTCGAACAATATAGATCTTTTCTTCTGCTCTTCAACATTATCCCAGGCCGTTAAAGCCACTACACGACACTGCTCTATAGTGGCATCATTGAACTGTACCTGCTTTCTTAGGTCACAATACTGACCCTCACCTAACAGTTGATCCTTCCGTATACTCACTCCGCTAAACCGATTACACCGTTCCATGTCTTCTGCTACTATGGTCCTCAATTTAAGCCACTGGCAATGAGGAGAACCATCGAGGACAGCCGCCATCAAGTCCCTCCAATCTTGTGGAGTAACTTTATACTGAGTAGACCAATCGTTTAAAATCTGTCTTAAATAGTGTGAATGCATCCCATATGCTGCCATTGCTTCTTTAAATCGCCTCACATCTATCATTTCTGTAGGCCTACCACTAATCTGAACATAACCTTGAGAAGATTGGCTGTTTGCAGACATTTGCTGCTCAGTGCCTGGAAACACCTGAGGCGGCGTCTTTATGATCTCGGGAAACCACTCCTCAATACCTTCATAAAGAGGCGTTCTAGGTTCTTGATTAAATGCTTCCCTTTTTTCTTCTTTTATTCTTTGTCTCTGCAGGCTTTCTGTTTGAAAAATAAAAAAATTCCGGTCCTATGAGTACAACAACATTTAAGACATGTTTACACTTAAGTTCCTAGCAAAGTACACATGCTTCTTTCACAAGAATGGGTACTGCTGACTCAGAGATGGCGGCCAAGATTTAGGGTCTAGGGAGACTGTCTGAGGTAAACATAATGCCTGTAGGAGTCAGGATTGGTCTGCCCCCAAGATAAGAGAGAAAGTCACATCACTCATAAGAATGGGTTTTTAGAGCTGGGTATGGTGGCGCACACCTTTAATCCCAGCACTTGGGAGGCAGAGGCAGGAGAATCACTGTGAGTTCAAGGCCAGCCTGGTCTACAAAATAAGCCTATTTCCAATCTCCTCAGTCCAGGACAGCCAAGGCTAAACAGAGAAACCCTGTCTCGAGTAACCAAAAATAAATAAATAAATAAATAAATAAATAATAATAATAATAATAATAATAATAAGGCCGGGTGTGGTGGCGCACGCCTTTAATCCCAGCACTTGGGAGGCAGAGGCAGGCAGATCGCTGTGAGTTTGAGGCCAGCCTGGTCTACAAAGCGAGTCCAGGATGGCCAAGGCTACACAGAGAAACCCTGTCTTGAAAAACAAAAAAAACAAAAAACAAAAAAAATCAAAAAAACAAAAACAGAGGTCCAAGGCAGCCTATTTCCAATTTCCTCAGGTCAAAAGCAAAGAAGAGCTGCAAGATGGGATCCCAGTTCACACGCCTTAAAAATATTCTGCTTTGCTCAAGAGCCTATGCTACAGAAAATACCTTGAGTTCATATCCTAAAAACTACACAGCCATGGACATATCTCTGCCCACTCCTACTCAACTCACACCACTACAGTGAACCAGCTATGCTCTAGGTCCTGTCCCCAAACAACAAAGCCAGGGGCACTTGGCCATTTCACCCAACTCCCTCAAGCAGTCCTGCTCCAATAAATAACATCAGCTCACCCTGAATTTGTTCTCCAGGAGCTTCTTTACATATGTCAATCCCTTGCAGTTTGTCCTGAATTTCTTCTAAATTATGGAGAATCTCTGGAATTTTCCACTGAGATGCACTGGAAGTCACTGGCTTTGGAGAACCGTAGGAATTGTATTCGTCAGAGGAAGAAACCTATTGGTTAACGAGGAAACAAGTCAATGAAAGCCAACCATGAACTCAATACACACTCAAGCTTTGCCTGACATCTACATGTACACCTGCAGGCCAGAAGAGGGCACCAGATCTCATTACAGATGGTTGTGAGCCACCATGTGGTTGCTGGGAATTGAACTCAGGACCTCTAGAAGAGCAGCCAGTGCTCTTAACCTCTGAGCCATCTCTCCAACCACTTTCCATCTATATTTTAAAATGTAAGACTAAACAGGCTTGTTTTCTTTTGGGTTTTTTTGGGGTGGGGTGGGGGGAGGGTTTCTCTGTGTATCCCTGGCTGTCCCGGACTCACTTTGTAGACCAGGCTGGCCTCGAACTCATATACCCACCTGCCCCTGCCCTCCAAGTGCTGGGATTAAAGGTGTGTGTCATCACCCGGCCTACTTGTTTCTTTTAATTTTATGTTTATGGGTGCTTTGTCTTTGTGTGTGTGTGTGTGTGTGTGTGTGTGTGTGTGTGTGTGTGTGTGTGTGTGTACACACACCACACATCGGCCTGGTGTAGGAAGACATCAAATTGCCTGGAATTGAAGTTACAGGTGGTTGTGGGCCATCATGTGGGTGTTGAAGGTTAAACCCAGGTCATCTGAAAAAGCAGCAAGTGCTTCTAATTGCTGAAGCGTCTTTCTGGTTCCTTTTTTTTTTTTTTTTTTTTTTTTTGGTTTTTTGAGACAGGGTTTCTCTGTGTAGCCTTGGCTGTCCTGGACTCACTTTGTAGACCAGGCTGGCCTCGAACTCACAGCAATCCGCCTGCCTCTGCCTCCCGAGTGCTGGGATTAAAGGCATGCACCACCATGCCCAGCAAGAACCTTTTTATTTTGTGTGTATTTGGTATATGTGTGCCTGTGGTATATGTGCTCGTGGAAAAGGGTATCAGGCGCCCTGCTTTGGCACTCTTCACCCTATCCCCTTAAGACAGGGTCTCTCGCCAGGCGTGGTGGCGCACGCCTTTAATCCCAGCACTCGGGAGGCAGAGGCAGGCGGATCGCTGTGAGTTTGAGGCCAGCCTGGTCTACAAAGCGAGTCCAGGACAGCCAAGGCTAACACAGAGAAACCCTGTCTCGAAAAACAAAAACAAACAAAACAAAACAAAAAAAAGAACAAATAGTTGGCCAGGCGTGGTGGCACACACCCTTAATCCCAGCAGAGGCAGTTGACTGCTGTAAACTCAAGGTCAAGCCTGGTCTACAAAGCCAAGGACACACAGAGAAATCCTGTCTCCAAATCCTTTGTCTTTAGGTTTTTTAGCCTCCTCTTAAGCTGTCCAGCTTTTTGGGCCTTTTTCTTTTCCTTTTTGTTTTTTTTTGGGGGGGGGGGTTCTCTGTGTAGCCTTGCCTCTCCTCCAGAATACTGGGATTAAAGGCATGTGTCACTATGCCTGGCTTTTGGGCCTTTTTTATGGGGCCCTGAGCTGAGGAAGAAAGTCAGCTGGGTGCCTCCCCTGCCTCTCTGAGCTGGAAGATTTCTGCCCCAGCATGGGGCTCCTGAGTCTTTATTAGTGAGAAGATAGAAAAGCTGTTTTTCAACCCTGGCCACTCAGTATCTTCCTAGATGGCCACAGGGCTATTCTAAAACTACACCCTCGTACCTGTCCCAATCACCAGACAGCACATGATGTCCCAAGCTGAGCTCTTGCCCCCTCAAGGATAAAATAACTAGTAACCAATCATTTTAAAGGTCAACTAACCAATCATGTTTGTACTGAATTCTGCTTCTGTAAGAGTATAAAAGACCCAAGCTTTGCTAATTTGGGGTTTCCAGCTCAATAGAGCTTGGTAGACCCCATCGCCATGGATCAATAAAGCATCCCTTGCTGTTCGCATCGGACTGGACTCTCATGTCTCATTGGGCTCCAGGAAGTAGGACCTAGCCCCGCAGGTCTTACATTAGTAAAATAGAACATTTGGGATTTTCATTTAAACAACAGGGTTCAATTCCCAGCACCATCATGGCAGCTCACAACTATCTATAACTACAGTTCCAAGAGATCTGACATCTTCACACTAATACACATAAAATAAACTTAAATAAATTATTAAGATATAAACAAGCCTGTCCTGGATTCGCTTTGTAGACCAGGCTAGCCCTGAACTCATAGCGATCCACCTGCCTCTGCCTCCAAGTGCTGGGATTAAAGGTGTGTGCCACCATGCCTGGTTAACTGTGCTGTTTTTGAGATACCCAAGAGGAAGAGTTAACAAAAAAGAAAGCAGTGCAGGGGCTGGAGAGCTGGCTCAGAGGTTAAGAGCACTGACTGTTCTTCCAGACGTCCTGAGTTCAATTCCCAGCAACCACATGGTGTGGCTCACAGGCAAAACACCCATAAACATAAGATGAATACATCTTGAGGCTAGAGAGATGGCTCAGTGGTTAAGAGCACTGCCTGCTCTTCCAAAGGTCCTGAGTTCAATTCCCAGCAACCACATGGTGGGTCACAACCAGCTATAATGTAACCTGATACCCTCTTCTGGCCTACAAGCAGACAATACTGTATACTTAATAAATAAATATTTTAAAAAATTAAAAAAATAAAGATAAATACATCTTTAAAAAGGAGGTGAGCGAGGTGGCACATGCCTTTAATCCCATCACTCAGGAGGCAGAAGCAGGCAGATCTCTGTGAGTTTGAGCTCAGCCTGGTCTACAAGTCCAGGACAGCCAACGCTAACACAGAGAGACCCTGCCTCGAAAAATCAGAAAAAGAAAAAAAGAAAACCCAAAAAATAAGAAAATGAAACAGATCCTAAGGGTCACTAAGATGCTTTTAGAGAGAACTGATTATGATTAGGTAGAGTGAATCCCACCTACTCTAAGCTACCATTAACTCAGATCCAGCATGCTGGATTTCCAATCACCCATAGTTGGCATTAAAGAGACTAGAGACCACTGGCATTCCAAGCCTCATACTGCCGTGGCTGGAAGCTGTCCTTCATCCTAGCCCCTCCCCACCGGAACCTACCTTGCCCACTCCAGAGCTCAAGCCAGATCTTTCAATTTCAAGTCTGTTGACAACGTCTATAAGCTGCCCCACCAGTTTGGTCAGCTCCTGGATCACTTCTGTGGTGCTTTTCTGTACGGTCACCTTTAAAAGAGCAAAATGAAGCCTCTGATTCCCAAAAACTGGACATAGGAAACACAACTCAATAAACACCAAGGCAGACATGTACACCAATGGTTAAAGAAAAAAAAAACCTGGTCTAGCCTGGCGGTGGTGGCACACGCCTTTAATCCCAGCACTCAAGGAGGCAGAGGCAGGCAGATCTCTGTGAATTCGAGGCCAGCCCTGTCTACAAAGTTAGTCCAGGACAGCCAGGGCTACACAGAGAAACCTTGTCTTGAAAAAAGAAAACAAAAAACAAAAAAGACACAAAGGGGCATGGAGTGGACCCACTCACACGAAACATATATAATAGGTAAATTCAGATGAGACTTGTGCAGTGGTTTGGAGGGCCAGGAATTAGGTGTATCAGTGGGTATCAATGTCCTATTTACGGCGATGTAATCACTATGACAACAGCAATGACAGAAGTCATTGAAATGTACACTAAAAAAACAAAAAATCTGTTTAAGCCAGGCCTGGTGGCACACACCTGTAATCCCAGCCTGGTCTACAAAGCAAGTCTAGGACAGCCAGGGCTACACAAAGAAACTCTGTCTTGAACAAAAAACAAAACAACAACAAAACTGTTCAAATGGTTCACCAGGCATGGTGGCACAGGCTTTTAACCCCAGGTCTTGAGAAGCCGAGGCAGGCAGACCTCTGTGGGTTCATTTGGTCCACCCGTGTAATCCCAACCCTGGAAAGCTGAGCGAGTCCCGCTCTCCATGTTCGAAGCTACCTTGGTCCAGACTAATTAGATCCTGACTCAATAAATAAATAAACAAACCAGGCGGTGGTGGCCCACGCCTTTAATCCCAGCACTCAGGAGGAAGAAAACTCTCTGTGAGTTCAAGCTGGTCTACGGAGCCAGTTCCAAGACAGCCAGGATTACACAGAGAAAACCTACCTCAAAAATAAAATAATAAAACAAATAGCTACATAAATAAATAATTGAATTAAAGAGTTAAAATGGACTTAGAGTTTGTTTTGTTTTTGGTTGGTTGGTGTCTGGTTTTTCCAGACAGAGTTTCTTTTCCCTGTGTAGCCTTGGCTTGTCCTGCAACTCACTTTGTAGACCAGGCTAGCCTCAGATTTTCGGGCTCCCAAAACCTGGGGTTGCGGGCATGGGCTCACCACGCCGGGCTTTTCTATTTCTTTATACACCTTCCGGGACTTTCTTTTAAAAATTGACAGGAAAACAAATTAGACTGAGAAAAACTCCTTGGCAGAAGAGACCCTGAAGGCAAGAGGCAGGCACAAGGGGGCGCACGCGGCCCGCGGGAGCGTTGCAGGCTTCCTACCTGCGCAGGCGGGGGTCGCCGCGGAGATCCCGGCGGGGCAGCGGGTTCGGGGCCAGCCTCGAGCTCCTGCGCCGCTCGGCGGTACTTGTCCACCAGGTCCTGAAGCAGCGTGTTCTTGTGCAGCTTGGGCTTCGCCGCCGGGCCCTCCCGGCAGAGGGGGCAGGCCCAGGGGCAGCCATGCACGCCCGCCTGCTGCGAGACCCACGTGTCCTGGAGGCACCGGAGGCAGAAGCTGTGGCCACAGGGCAGCGTGGTGGCACAGTCCAGCAACTCTTGGCAGATAATGCAGCTCAGGTCCTCCTCGCTCAGCCACACGGGGATGGCGGTGGCGACGAACGCGGCCGCCATAACTGAGGGAGGCGCAGAAGTAAAGTTTCCGCTTGGACCCACCGACTACCTCAGCTTCGCCCCGCCCCGCCCCCTGAACGCAACGCCCCGCCCCCTGGACGCAACGCCCCGCCCCCTGCCCGCCCCGCCCATCACCTCGTCCCGCCCAGCCGCTCGCTGTTGCCGGAGCCTCTAAAAGTTCTCAGCGCTACTTGCCGCCTTGGCCTCTGGCCTGCAAAGTTCTCTCTCCTAATCCTCTGGGTACTGCTCTCTCCATCAACGTACGACGACTCCAACAACTTACGCTATGAAAAGGGTTCACTTCAGGAACTCATTTTAGGGTTGTGTCCACTAGTTGTCGCATTGTATTTTCTGAGATCCGTGCAAACAAGGCGCACCAGAGTGCAGGGGCTGCCTAAGTGTAATACCGGAAATTAAACTTGCTGCAAGCCCCACCTGCCCAAGGACCAGGTAACTTCCTCGGATGCTGGGAGCTGTAGTTCAAGGGCAAAAGAATGAAAGCTTCATGGGAAAGTAGGTGACCTGTGGATTTTGTCCTACAACACGGTCCCTCGGGGCCACTCACCTGGGAGTTTCTGAGAGTGGTCCAGACCAAAGTCTATCTTGGTCAATATTTAATAAAGCGCTGGGGGAGGCAGAGGCAGGCAGATCTCTTGTGAGTTACAGACCAGCCTGGTCTATAGAGTGAGTGAGTCCAAGACAGCCAAGGCTACACAGAGTAACCCTGTCATGAAAAACCAAAAATAGCAGGCATGTGGTGGCACATGCCAATAATCCCAGCACTGGGGAGGCAAAGAAATAAAAGAAAGGAAGAAAGACCAAAAATAAATAAATACGTAAATACATATAAAGTAAATAAAGCAAGCTTGCTTCACATACCTTTAATCCCAGCACTTGGGTGGCAGAAGCAGGTGGATCTTTGTGAGTTGAAGGCCAACCTGGTCTACAGTGAGTTCCAGAACAGCCAGGGCTGTTTACCCCCCCCCCCCCGCCCCCGCCCCCTTCAACCCCCTCCTGACTCACTGTCTCTGTGTCTTCTACGGGCTCTCCTCCTTTCCTACAATACACTTTCTTACACCAGATCTATCGCTTGACTCTATCGATACCTAGGGGGTTACGTCTCGCCGCGGGCCTTGCCATGGTACCCCTTACCACCACGTCATTATTAGAGATCATGACAAGGGCTTCATGGAGAAACCACATAAATAAACAAATAGCCTATGTAGAGCTGTTCCTTTGTCAGCCAGGCTGGCCTTGAACTCACACACAGCCCGGCCAGGTCTTTAGATTTGAATTTTGTCTATGTGCTAAAAAAAATATCTACTCTAAGATAATCTCTTCTCTCTGCATAAGAATTCCTTTGGGAGCCGGGCGTGGTGGCGCACGCCTTTAATCCCAGCACTTGGGGGGCAGAGGCAGGTGGATCCATGTGAGTTCAAGGCCAGCCTGGTCTACAAAGTGAGTCCAGGACAGCCAAGGCAACACAGAGAGACCCTGTCTCAAAAAAAAAAAAAAAAAAAAAAAAAAAAAGAATTCTCTTGGGAGAATTAGTAGATGACAAAGTAACTGAAACACAATCCAGCTTTGAATCCAAGGGATCTCCATGTGCATCCTCTAACCTCTTTCCTACCAGAACCAGTTCTCTCTCAGCCTCAGCTGATAATTTTCTTGGACTGTTTAAGTCTTTATCAGCTTGCAAGGTTTGAAATAAATTACTTGGCTCTTGAGTAGTTAATCCAATTGTGGGCGGTAGACAGTTCATCTCTCCCAACAATTTTTCAAACTCATTAAGAGTTTGGGTTTTTGTTTTTGTTTTTTTGTTTTTTTGTTTTTGTCATTAAGAGTTTGTAATTGATCTCTCCTGAGTTGTACTTTCTGTGGTTGAATTTTCTGTAAACTTATTTTATATCCCAAATAATTGATAGATTATCCTCTTTGCATTTTTTCTTTCTATTTATTTATTTATTTATTTATTGTGTTTTGGGGTTTTTTTTTTTTTTTTTGGTTTTTTTGAGACAGGGTTTCTCTGTGTAGCCTTGGCCATCTTGGACTCACTTTGTAGACCAGGCTGGCCTCGAATTCACATTGATCCACCTGCCTCTGCCTCCCGAGTGCTGGGATTAAAGGCGTGCGCCACCACGCCCGGCCTATTTATTTATTATGTATACAGTGCTCTGCCTGCAATGTACACCTGCATGCCAGAAGAGGCCATCAGATCATATTATAGATGGTTGTGAGCCACCATGTGGTTGCTGGGAATTGAACTCTGGACCTCTGGAAGAGCAGTAAGTGCTCTTAACCTCTGAGCCATCTCTCTCCAGCCCTATTTTTTTTTCAAGAGCAATTTATAATCCCTGGTAAAGCAAAATTCTCCTTACTTCAAATCTTTTTTTTCCTAAGGTATCTGCATCTGAACTAGCCAGGAATAAATCATTCATATAATGGGAAATTTTAGATTGAGAAAACTTTTTAGAAATTATTTTTAATGGCTATAGTACAAAATATTAGCACAAGGTAGGACTGTTTAACATTCCTTGTTCTAAGACTTTTGAATCATATCTTTCTCTATTTTTTTTTTTTTTTTTTTTTTTTTTTCAAGACAGGGTTTCTCTGTGTAGCCTTGGCTGTCCTGGACTCACTTTGTAGATCAGGCTGGCCTCGAACTCACAGCGATCCACCTGCCTCTGCCTCCCGAGTGCTGTGATTAAAGGCGTGCACCACCATGCCCGGCTCTGAATCATATCTCTTGATAGTGACTAGGTGTGATCATCAGATTCAAACTGTCTTTGTAAATCAGCATATTGACTTTCACCTAGCAAGGGATCATGGGAAATATCAATACTCTGGCCTGATTTCGTTGGCCTTTACTTCATCTTTTCAACATGATCACCATTGTAACTGAGGACCAGGTGCCAATTTTGCTGCTGCCAAACCGTCCCAGTCTTGGGGGATAACCCTGTTCTGAGTTGCTCGTGAATTTAGAATCTGCTTCACGTAGGATGAAGGCACACCATAGGAGACAATCACATCCTTAAATCTGCTTCACGTAGGATGAAGGCACACCATAGGAGACAATCACATCCTTAAATCTCAAATCTCTCTATAGGATTCCACTCAAATCCGTTATAACTCTGGGGATGCCCATCATCTCCTAGTAGGGTTTTGTATGGGAACCGGATAAACTAAGGTCGGAGTCTAAGAGTCTTGGGCTGCCCTCTTTCGGTTTCACTATGCAGTGGCATGGTAGGCTCTTGTCTAAGGTCCTGCCCATGTCTGAGGCCAGCCTTGTCTACAAAGCCAGTCCAAGACAGCCGGGACTATTACCCAGAGAAACAGTGTCTGGAGAAATGAAACCCAAAAAAACTAAAAAAAAAAAAAATTCTACATACTTCTGCATCTTCCTTGAAAGGAAAAGAAACAATAATGCCACCGGGTCTGTTTCTCTGACCATTTCAGTTGTATGAAATTTCTTTCAGTTCTCTTTTCCTAGTTTGAGGCCTTTGAGCTTTGCTTTCCTCAGCTTGAATTGTTTCCCTCTTCCCTTCCCTTTGACTAGCCTCTACATAGTTTTGAAATTTTCAACTTGAATGTCACTTTTTGTTTTGTTTTGTTTTTTGGTTTTTTTTTTTCTGAATCAGGGTTTCTCTGTGTAGCCTTAGCTGTCCTGGACTCGCTTCGTAGACCAGACAGGCTTCGAACTCACAGAGATCCGTCCGCTTCTTCCTGTCTGAGTACTGCGATTACAGGATTACAGGCGTGGACCACCTAGCAAGTCCACTAATGTCACTTTCCTGAGGGAAGGAATCTTCCCTCTTTGCTCCTTTTCTATTGGCTGGTTACCACATACCATTCCCACAGCATCTTCAGCTGCCCCCTGCAGGCTTCAACGTGCAATAGCAGCGGCCACCAGTTCACGCCTGCCTAGTAAATGGGGCTCAGTACTGCACTTGGGTAGTGATCAAATATATTTACATTGAGTTTCAACAATCAGTGCAGCTTCTTCATATTTTTTCAAGGTTTATTTTTCTTTTTGGTTTTTCGAGACAGGGTTTCTCTGTGTAGCCTTGGCTGTCCTGGACTTGCTTTGTAGACCAGGCTGGTCTTGAACTCACAGTGATCCACCCACCTCTGCCTCCTCAGTACTGGGATTAAAGGTGTGTACCACCACTGTCTGGCTTATCTGAGGGGTTTTTTGTTTTTGTTTTTGTTTTTGTTTGAGACAGGGTTTCTCTGTATTAGCTTTGGCTGTCCTGGATTGACTTTGTAGACCAGGCTGGCCTTGAACTCATAGTGATCCACCTGCCTCTGCCTCCCAAGTGCTGGGATTAAAGGCGTGCGCCACCACCGCCTGGCTTATCTGAGTTTTTATGTCTTCTCAAATGTGCACAGAAATGGAGTCTCTGAGGAAGTTTTGTAAATCTTTCTTTAAGCCAGGCAGAGGTAGAACACGGCTTTAATGCCAGCACTGGAGAGACAGAAGCAGGCAGATCTCTGAATTTGAGGACAGTATGGTCTACAGAGTTCCAGGACAGCCAGGGCTACACAGAGAAATCCTGTCTTGGAAGGAAGAAAAATTTTTTTTCCAGATTTTTTTTTTCCCGAGACAGGGTTTCTCTATGTATCCTTGGCTGCCCTGGACTCACTTTGTAGACCAGGCTGGCCTCGAACTCACAGAAATCAGCCTGCCTCTGTGCCACCGCACCCAGCTTGCAGGTTTCTTTTTGTTATATGTGCATGAGTGTTTGATCTGCCTGTTAAGTGTACGTTGTAAATACAGTGCCTGAGGAGGCCAGAAGAGGGCGATGTTTCCTGTGGAACTGGAGTTAACCATTGTGAGCCACCAGATGGATGATGGGAAAGAGTCCTCTGTAAGAACAGCAAGAGTTCTTAAAACACTGAGCCCTCTAGCCCTCTTGGGAAAAAAAAATCTTAAATATTTTTTATCTTGTTTATGTAAGTGCTAATGATTGAAGTATGCTAAGCTTAGGAACAAAATAAACCTAAAAGTAAAAGGAAAAATTCCCACACTTTAACACTCACAACCTGACTGTTCAGAGCCTGGGCCCAATGACTTGTGATTCCTTGTACAAGCACTTAGAGCTTGAACTCCTAATGACCCATGAGGGGACAGTCTCAAGAAGGTCAACAGCTGCTGGAAAACGTTCTAGTTAACAAGATGGAGAGAGAGCTGTGCAGTGGCGCACACCTTTAATCCCAGCACTCAGGAGGCAGAGGCAGGCAAATCTCTGAGTTCGAGGCCATCCTGGTCCACAAAGTGAGTCTTTGGCTACACAGAGAAACCCTGTTTTGAAAAACAAAACAACAACAAAAAGATAGAGCCATAGTTACTTATCTATCCAGACACAAAGCCTGTGCAATCAAGTAACCCCACTTGTAATGGAGGGACTAGCTTTTCTTGGGCAGCAGAGGTGTTCTGAGAATTCTTTTCTCTCTTGCAGCATTTTTGTTGTTGTTTTGTTGAGACAGGGTTTCTCTATATAGCCCTGGCTATCCTAGACCGGGCTTTGTAAACCAGGCTGGCCTCGAACTCACAAAGTTCAGCATACTGGAGGTCTGGAATTAAAGGCTTGAGCATTCGATTCATTTAATCTTTTTGTATCTCTTCTGGTTTGGCAAATACTTTTACTGCCCTACCTCCTTTGGTCACCACTGTTCCCTGCAGTAGTAAGAACGCACTGTACCAGGGAAGGCTACCCCTCCAGGCCCTCCCACCAACTTTGAGACCGTGTCTCACTAGGTTGCCCAAGGTGTTCTCTGACTCTTTGGCCCAAGTGGACCTGCCTAAACCCCCTGTGTACTTGGGTCTGCAGATGTACCCACCATGCACTGCTCCTCCAGGGATACTGGATTCTTGAAGGAAAACCTTTGCCTTTGAAGAGTGAAGGCTGAAGCCAGGCGTGGTGGCGCGCGCCTCTAACCCCAGCACTCGAGTGACAGAGGCAGGTGGATTGCTGTGAGTTTGAGGCTAACCTGGTCTACAAAGTGAGTACAGGACAGCCAGGGCTACACAGAGAAACCCTGTCTTGAAAAACCAAAATAAATAAATAAATGAAACAAAACAAAACAGAGCTAGTCTACAAAGTGAGTCTAGGATAACCAGGGCTATTACAGAGAAATCCTGTCTCAAAAACAACAACAACAACAACAACAACAACAACAACAACAACAACAGAAAAGAGTGAAGGCTGGGTGTTTCATCAACTTTTTAATATGAAAACTCAAATCGATATAAAATGTTCACATATAGGAAAATAAGTGCTAATTTACATTTCATTTAGATTCATCAGTGATATACTCTGTACATACAGACATGTACACATGTGCACTCTGTTCATTTACATATATACATTACATGTACTGATTCTTTTAATTGAGCCATTTAAAAACTGGCTGCCAACGTATTTAGCATGTGTTCCCTAAGAACAGAAACATTCTATACAAATGCATCATCTCCAGGCGTGGTGGTGCACGCCTTTAATCCCAGTACTCTGGAGGCACAGGCTGTGAGTTCGAGGCCAGCCTGGTCTACAATGTGAGTCTAGGATAGCCAAGGCTACACAGAAAAACCCTGTCTTGAAAAACCAAAACGAAACAAAAATTGTTGTCACAATTTTACAATACTGTTAGCTCATACACATCCTAATTTCTCCAACACCAATTATGTCCTTTGCAGTAACTTTGTTTAGTTCTTTGATTGGTTTTTCTTTTCTTTTTTGTTTTGTTTTGTTTTGTTTTGTTTTTCGAGACAGGGTCTCTCTGTTAGCCTTGGCTGTCCTGGACTTGCTTTGTAGACCAGACTGGTGAGCTGCCTGCCTCTGCCTCCCAACAGCTGGGATTAAAGGCCTGTGCCACCACACCTGGCTTGGTTGGTTGGTTTTTCAAGACAGGGTTTCTCTGTGTAGCCTTGGCTGTCCTGGGCTGCTCGCTTTGTAGAGCAGGTTGGCCTAGAATTTACAGAGATCTGCAAGCCTCTGCCTCCCTGAGTACTGGGATTACAGGTGTGCACCACCACACCTAGCTTGCGACTTCTTTTAAAAGTTATTTTATAGCCAGACATACTGACACATGCCTTTAATCCCAGCACTTGGGAGGCAGAGGCAGGCGGATTGATGCGAGTTCAAGGCCAGCCAGGTCCACAAAGCAAGTCCAGGACAACCAAGGTTTCACAGAGAGACCCTGTCTCGAAAAACCAAAAAAATAAAATAAAATAAAAATAAAAAAATAAAAAAAATGTTTTATGTATATTGATGTGATGGATCTCACCTCCCCAGGAACTGGAGTTAAAGACAATTGCAAGCTGCCATATGGGTGCTGGGAATTGAACCCATGTCTTCTAGAATAGCAGCCAGTGCTCTTAAATACTGAACCATCTATCCAGCTCCAAAGTCTCTCTCTCTCCCTCCCTCTGTCTCTCTCTCTCCCTCCCTCCCTCCCTGACTTTTTTAGATAGGGTTTCTCTGTGTAGCCCTGGCTGTCCTGGAACTCCCTATGTAAACCAGGCTGGCCTCGAACTCAAAGAGATTGACTGCCTCTGCCTGCTGAGTGCACAGGCCAAAATGCACCTATCACGATGCCTGGCCAATTTTATCTTTTATAATATTGACATTTGAAGAGCCCAAGGGAGTTACACAGCAGCATGTAAGTAATATATGAATGTGTGATTTTTTTCTTCACAATCAGGTACGCTTTGTTTATTAGGTCTCCACTGCCTCTCTGTAGTTTTTATTGTTGTTTGTTTGCTTGCTTGTGTTTCTGTTCTTTGAGACAGGGTCTTGCTCTGTACCTCAGGCTGGACCTGGACTCTCTGTATAGCCCAGGCTGGCACCAAACTAACAGCACCCCTGCCTTCCAACAGGCGTGCGTCACCACACCCAGCTCTCAGGGCAGTTGTGAGAAAGCCTGCAGGGCTTCTGTGTGTGCAGAGCTGAAGTCTTCTCTGAACCAGTTCCTCAAGACTGGAAAACGGTTGCTTGGACGGAGCCCAGGGAGCCTTAGGATAAGCCACACCCTGGGTCTTGACAGAGTTCATGGATGCGGGCAGCTGCCGGCCGCGGAAGCTTCCTCCTGGACAACCCGGCCGGAGGCGAACACTTCTCCAGGACGTCAAATGCTCAGTGGCCAGCTAGACCCTCCTCAAAGGGTCACCTGAGGCCACAGCCACTCTCTGCTGATGCGTCTGCAGAGGAAACAAGAGGACTGGCTGGAGAAGGTGGCCGTGCTGGTGCTGTCCTGCAGGTGGAGAGCAACAGCTGAGGGGACAAGGGGGCTGTGACAAGAGGGAACCAGGACAACACGGAAAGCAAGCAAACCAACACTCAGAAACTTTAAATGAGAATGAAACAGACTGAAGGAGACAGACACATAGGTAAAAATGGAGAAGAAAGCAGGGCCAGAGACCAGAGACTCAGAGACTCAGGCCCATAGAAAACAGAGAGCAGTGGCTGAAGTGCTCCATCAATTGCCGTCTGTGTCCTTGGCTTTTTGTTTTGTTTTGTTTTTTGTTTTTTCTTTTCTTTCTTTCTTTCTTCTTTTTTCTTTCTTTCTTTCTTTCTTTTTTTTTTTTTTTTTTTTTTTTTTTTGGTTTTTCGAGACAGGGTCTCTCTGTGTTAGCCTTGGCTGTCCTGGACTCACTTTGTAGACCAGGCTGGCCTCGAACTCACAGCGATCCACCTGCCTCTGCCTCCCAAGTGCTGGGATTAAAGGCGCGCACCACCACGCCCAGCTTGTTTTTTGGTTTTTCAAGACAGGGTTTCTCTGTGTAGCCTTGGCTGCCCTGGACTCACTTTGTAGACCAGGCTGGCCTCGAACTCACAGCGATCCACCTGCCTCTGCCTCCCAAGTGCTGGGATTAAAGGCGCGCACCACCACGCCCAGCTTGTTTTTTGGTTTTTCAAGACAGGGTTTCTCTGTGTAGCCTTGGCTGTCCTGGACTCACTTTGTAGACCAGGCTGGCCTCGAACTCACAGCGATCCACCTGCCTCTGCCTCCCAAGTGCTGGGATTAAAGGCGCGCACCACCACGCCCAGCTTGTTTTTTGGTTTTTCAAGACAGGGTTTCTCTGTGTAGCCTTGGCTGCCCTGGACTCGCTTTGTAGACCAGGCTGGCCTCGAACTCACAGCACCTGCCTGCCTCTGCCTCTTGAGTGCTGGGATTAAAGGCATGCACCACCACCGCTTAGTTGTGTCCTTGGCTTTAGGGACTGACAGTGAAGACAGTTGTGGGTTGGGTTTTCTGTTTAGTTGGTTTTGGTTTTTGGCTTTTTGAGACAGGATCTCATTATGTAGTAGTCCTGGCTGTCCTGGAACTCATTATGTAGACCAGGCTGTCCTCAAACTCCCAGAGATCCACCTGCCTCTGCCTCCCAAGTCCTGAGATTAAAAGTGAGCACTAGCTGTCAGGGCAGGCCATGACAGTTGTATTTATCCTGGTAAGTCTAGGGGGAGCGCAAGGGCTTCCCCAGGGGCATTTGCGGACACCTCTTCAGTCTGTGCTCTTCCAAAACCAGAGCTTTTCCTTTATGACCTAGAAGCTCGGCCCTGGGCCAGATGCTTCCTCCCTAACTCAGCACATCTCTGCCCCTCAGAGGGCTGTCAACAGATGGGAACAGTCTCCTTGTGACACATCTGGGGTGAAGAGAGAGGAGGAACAGGGGAGGGAGACAGACAAAAGAGAGGCCATTCAAAATAGCCCTCCCCGTGGGTGGGGAGGAATCCAGGGTCCCAGGAGGTGCCTGGCAGGGTGACCTCTGCCAAGGGTGCCAGGCTGGCGCGTTCTTATGAGAAAAAGGACATGGGTGTGAGGAATCTGACCAGCTGGGTAGAGCCCAGCCCCTACAGATCTGCTAAGGCCAGACTCTCCTGAAGCGCACGAGGACAGCCGCACAGAGGAACTTGGCACAGACGGGATTTCTGGCAATAAATAACGTGCAGCGTGTGCGCTTTTCTCAGGCAGGAAGTGAGGGTGACTGAAGAGGCTGAGTCAGGCACTTCTGGGACCACAGGGAGGGAGCCCTTTTCTGCCCTCACCCAAAAGAACCCCTAACTCCACCCCCACCCACCCCACCCCCAACTTCTCACTGAGGAGGTGGAGGGGTGACAAGGGGCTGCTCAGGACACCCCGCAGACTCTCCAGCCAATCTCGCTGTTCCTTCTCACTAGGGCAAGTGAAGATGAACTTCCGCTCTGGAGTGACCACAGTGAGTCCTGCCGTCCAGCGCTTCCCGCGGATGCCCTTGGGCAGGTCTTCGCATACTTCATATCCCTGCTCATGGCTTCCCAGAAAAACCTGGCCCTGCTCAAAAGCATCCTGAAAATGGAAGGCATGTGGTCAGGAGACGCTGCCTTGGGGGCAGAAGAGCCCTTGCAGCCCAGCCAGTCCCAAGGTCAAATTTGGAAAAGATACGTCTGTGTCATTGCAGATGCGACTTCGGATTTGAAATGTTAAAACCTAAAGCATATTGCACATGAAATCTGCTGAAAATTCTAACATGTAGAGACTACACCAGGCACTGGGAGATCAAAGGCTGAATTTTGCTTTTTTTTTTTTTTTTTTTTTTTTGGTCACTGGTGACTGAGCCTACAGTCTCAGCCATGCTAGGCAAGCACTCACCAGAACCTAGGTCTCTTTCTCTCTCTCATTTTGTGATAAGGTCTCAATAAATTACCCAGGTTGGCCCAGGGAGTCTTTGAATTTGTAACCCAACTGTCCCAGCCTCTCCAGCAGCTGGGATTACAGGCTGGAGTCCCCTCAGATCCACGTCAAACACTTTACATGTTAGTGACCTCTATATGCATCCTGGCCACTTCTGAACAAGGCATTGGTGCTAAGCCAGTATTTTGCAGAAGGGAAACACAAAAGCAAAGAGCTAAGTGCAGATCCAGCTTAGGGCACGGCTTGACCGTGGCAGGGATGAGAGTCAAAACCTGACTCCAGCCAAACTGGACTGTCCTGGAGCCCATAGCTCTAACCACTGCACTCCAGGCCTCCTTTAACCACAGTTGTCAGCCCTGGGGAATCCTGAATGGCCCTGGGGAATCCTGAATGGAGCTGAGAAAGACCCAGAGGCGAGACGGGCTTTCCTACCACGGCTTCCCTGCCTGGGATTCTGGGAGACAGTCTTTTTTTTTTTTTTTAAATGTGCACCAGTGTTTTGCCTTCATGTATGTCTTTGTGGAGGTGTCAGATCTTGGAGTTACAGACAGTTGTGAGCTGCCATGTGGGTGCTGGGAATTGAACCCGGGACCTTTGGAAGAGCAGGGACCTTTGGAAGAGCAGTCAGTGCTCTTAACCGCTGAGCCATCTCTCCAGCCCCCTGGGAGACAGTCTTTCTGTATACCCTGAGGCCTGCACTGGCCCACCCGCCTGGGAACATGCCAAGGAGGAGTGAGGAATGGTTCATACCAGGGGGTTCTTATAATACAGCAGCCTCCGCTCCTGAGGATCCAGGGCAAACCATCTCTTCTTGAAGGGTTCTCTGTGCTGTAAAAGAAGGGACCACTTACCAGACACGACAAAGCCAGGCGCAGAGGTCAGGCCCAGTTCACACTGGTCCCCCAGCCTGGTTCCGCAATCAGAGCCTCTGGAGCTTTGCCCTGGGGCCGGCTCCTGGGAGTGCATACCCTGCCTAGAAAATGACCCTACCACGCCAGGACTGAGACTGGAGTCTACCGAAACTGGTTTTGGGGTCCACGGGTCTGTGCACTGCTCAGACTGTTGGCAGTATGTTGTGTTTGTTTGGACATTCATTAGTTTGTTTTGAGATAGGGTTTCACTGCGTAGTCCTGGCCAGTCTGCAATTTAGGAGGGGATCTCCCAGCTTCTACCTCTAGAGTGCTGGAATTAAAGGGGTACACCACCACCTACTCGCCCAGCCTCTCTCTCAGCCTCCCCTCACCCTTTCTTCCTCAGTCCCTATTAGCTTAGCACCTCAAGATGCTCCCTGCCTTCAAGTAAAAGGGGCACTTCCCCCTTTCTCAGGCTGTGCACAAATAAGTCTCAGAAGAAGGAAGCGAGGGAAGTCAGAAGCGGCCAGAAAGTGCTAGCCTTGGCTCAACTGTAACCCAGGTCAAGAGAAAGGCCTGAGGCAAGAACCAGGGACTGGTTCTGGGGTGGAGGGTGGGGTGTGGATCTCTGAATTCGAGGCCAGCCTGGTCTACAAGTGAGTTCTAGACAGCCAAGGCTACACAGAGAAACTCTGTCTTGGAAAACAAACAAACAAACAAACAAACAAAAAGAACCAGAGACTGTGCCTGGCTCCTGATGGAAATAGGCTGTCACCAACTCCTAAGGTTTGGTTTTATTTTGTTTTGAGACAGGGTCTCTGTATAGCCCTGACTGTCTTGTCAACTTGCTCTGTAGACCAGGCTGGCCTCAAACTCACAATGATCCACCTGCCTCTGCCTCCCAAATGCTGGGACTACAGGTATGTGTCATCATACCAGGCTATAATTGTTTGGGTTTTTTTTTTTTTTTTTTTTTTTTTTTTGGTTTTTCGAGACAGGGTTTCTCTGTGTAGCCTTGGCTGTCCTGGACTCACTTTGTAGACCAGGCTGGCCTCAAACTCACAGTGATCCACCTGCCTCTGCCTCCCAAGTGCTGGGACTAAAGGCATGCGTCACCACGCCTGGCTATAATTGTGTTTTTGCATTGAACCTGTGGCCTTACGAATGCCAGAGAAGCCCTCTCACCACACCCTACTTAACCTTATTAAATTTTCAGAATTTCTTTCTTTCTTTCTTTCTTCTTCTTCTTCTTCTTATCATTATTATTATTTTTTTTTTTTTTTGGTTTTTCGAGACAGGGTTTCTCTGTGTAGTCTTGGCTGTCCTAGACTTGCTTTGTAGTCCAGGCTGGCCTCGAACTCACAGCGATCCGCCTGCCTCTGCCTCCCGAGTGCTGGGATTAAAGGTGTGCGCCACCACGCCTGGCTCTTTTTTTTTTTTTAAACAAATTCTATTTTTTCTTTTTTAAATTTAATTTAATTTAATTTTTTTTTTGGTTTTTCGAGACAGGGTTTCTCTGTGTAGCCTTGGCTGTCCTAGACTCACTTTGTAGACCAGGCTGGCCTCAAACTCACAGTGATCCACCTGCCTCTGCCTCCCTAGTGCTGGGATTAAAGGTGTGCGCCACCACGTTAAAACAAATTCTTAAAAAATAATTATTTATTATTATGTATACAGTGCTCTGCCTACATATACACCTGCAGGCCAGAATTTCTTTCTTTTTTTGGTTTTTTGAGACAGGGTTTCTCTGTGTTAGCCTTGGCTGTCCTGAACTCACTTTGTAGACCAGGGTGGCCTCAAACCCACAGCGATCCACCTGCCTCTGCCTCCCTAGTGCTGGGATTGAAGGCCTACGCCACCACGCCCAGTCAGAATTTCTTATGTAGGCCAGGCAAGCTTCAAACTTGCAAACCTTCTGCCTCAGCCTCCTAAAAATCTGGGTCTGGCCAGGCATGGTGGCGCATGCCTTTAATCCCAGCACTTGGGAGGCAACGGCAGGCTGATAGCTGGGAGTTCCAAGCTAGCCTGGTCTATAAAGTGAGTCCAGGGCAGCTAAGAGTACACAGAGAAACCCTGTCTCGAAAAAACCAAAAAAAAAAAAAAAAAAAAAGAATCAGAATCTGGGTCTGTGCAACCCTTGCCTGGTTTCCGGGAAAGCCGGGGCTCCTCCTTGTTCTCCTCAGTAATCTGAGGAAGTGCATGACCTGGTGCTGGGGAGAGGGGGGTTGGGGGGGGATGGGGATGGGGGGGGATGGGGATGGGGGTGGGGGAGTGCTTAGTCGCAGGGAGCTAGGCTGATTGGAAGGAGGAAGGGTATACGTTTTCAGTCTGACCTGGTGGACCCCTGACTTCGGACTCTTGACACGCCTGTCCGAAGCTGTCTGCCTAGGGGATCCACGCTCAGCATTGCTTTCCCAGGGTTAGAGTCTTATGGTGACCAGAGGAAAGACAGTGGCGAGGACGACAGGCCGGTGCGTGAGAGGAACAGACTCCTGCAGCAACGCTGTGTCACAAGCCAGCCAACTCCTAGTCTCTACTCAGCCCTTCAACACAGAAACTCACACAGATTGGTCCTCTTCCTTCCCCTCCCTTCAACCTCCTCCCAGCCCCGCCCCCAGCCCGGCCCCGCCCCCAGCCCCGCCCACGGTCCTGATTTTCTGCATTACTGATGGTTGGGCTAGAACAGTATTAAGTAACCCAGAAAGCAATAGAGTGTACCTTTGGACCAGTCTTCTCCATGAAGCCTTGTTTGAGGTAGTTCCTGGTGATGAGAGGCAGGAGCTGGGGGAGAAACAGAGGCTGATTCACACCCAGAGCTTAAGGTTCCAGACTGAACTTGGCCCCAAGGCAAGGGAGACATTTGGGATGGTAAAAGGTGTGTACTCAGGGATTATGGGTAATGTTTGGAGTGTGCATTGGATATAACACAAAATGTTTCAACAAAGCCAGTCCAGGAGCCCAGGTATGCCTACAGAGGCTTCCAGTATGGCTCAATTATAGTTTATTTCTTTTCTTTTCTTTTTTTTTTTTTAAAGATTTATTGACTATTTATACAGTGGTCTGCATGTACACCTCAGGCCAGAAGAGGGCATCAGGTTACATCATAGATGGCTATGAGCCACCATGTGGTTGCTGGGAATTGGACTCAGGACCTCTGGAAGAGCAGTCAGTGCTCTTAACCTCTGAGCCATCTCTCCAGGCGCAGGTATAGTTTATTTCATTCATCCCAGATTGTACATCAGGCAAGGCTGTCAAGAGATCCACTTGTCGACAGGCTTTGTGGTGATGCTCGCCTTTGATCCCAGCACTGGCAGAGGCAGGCAGATCTATGAGGGGTTGTTGTTGTTGTTGTGTTGTGGGTTTTTTTTTTTTATATCACAGCCCGGCCTCTGAAAACTTCCCCCCCCCCCCTTTTCTGGTTTTTCCAGACAGGGTTTCTCTGTGTAGCTCTGGCTGTCCTAGACAGGTTGGCCTCAAACTCACAGTGACTGGCCTCCCAAGTACTGGGATCCAAGGTGTGCACCACAACATCCAGCTCAGATCTGTGCGTTTGAGGCCAGCCTGGTCTACGAAGTGAGTTCCAGAACAACCAGGGCTATACAGAGAAACAATATCCCACCAAAAAAAAAAAAAAAAGCAAGAGATAAAGAAGGAAGAAGAGCAGTAAAAGAAACAACCCACTTGTCTCTGTGGCCATGGCAGGCTCTGAGTATAGGTTCTCATCAGCCTCACCTAACTCACTAAGAAATCAGGCCAAGGGGGATAGAGAGATGGTTCAGTGGTTAAGGGCACTGACTGCTCTTCCAGAGGACCCAGGTTCAAATCCCATGCACCCACATGGCAGCTCACAACTGTCTCTAGACAACTCCAAGATCCGACACTCTTACATAGACATACATGCAGGCAAAATACCACTGCAATAAAATAAAAAGAAATTTAAAAAAAGAAAGAAAAGAAGACTTCGCTGAAGCCATGGTACCATTTCACTATGGTACCTAACCATAAAGGTGGCAGAGCCCTTTGACCACACTCCCCACTACAGCAATGCCAGCTGAGATACAGATTAGGACACAGGCCATGAAGAGGGGACAGCAGGGTGGACAAAGAAAAAACTCTGGCCTAGGTGTTAAGAGACCATCTGAATCCTAGCAACACTTCTGGCCTCAGCGGGCTGTTACCCTGGCAACCTCTCTGTCGCTGTGGGTGGGGGGTGGAGGGGGAGCTTTCCTAGTGTGATCTCCAACAGCCCTTACAGCTTGCTTTCCTACACTCAGAGAAGCTTCCGGGGGAATTGACTTCCTATGCTTTCCTGGAAGTGGGGAGAAGGGGAATGGAGAAACCTAGAGTGTCACACGGCAGTCTATAGTCCGAAGGACCCGGCAAGGCCCTGGGTTGCTGCGGGAGAGCTGAGGTGGGGTCTGGGCAATCCGAACAGGAAGCAAGAAAGGGAAGCTGAGGCCCAAAATGACAGTCTATACTAGACTAGACCAATTCTCCTGAAGCATACTCTCTAGGATTTATTCTGTTTGGGGAAAATAGGGCCCCAACCGGTTCACATTCTGAATCTGAGCCAGCACAGGGCTGGCCGAGGCCAGAGAAGCCAGGGAGCCCACCCGGCCTGCAGTCTCCTCTTTTCGTGCACTTCCGACACTGGGCTCACACTATTCTTTGGGGGGGGGGGGCAGTATTTTTTTAGGTTGTTTTGGTTTGGTTTTTGAGACAGGGTTTCTCTGTGTAGCCTTAACTGTCCTGGAACTCGCTCTGAAGATAGGCCTCACCTGGAACTCACAGAGATCTGCCTGCCTCCGCCTCTGGGATTAAAGGCGTGCGCCACCAATGCCAATTTCACCCCATTTTTTCCTTCTTTCTTTTTTGTTGTTTTCTCTATTTGTTTGTTTGTTTTTTTGAGACATGGTTTCTCTCTGTGTTAGCTTGGCTGTCCTGGACTCCCTTCGTAGACCAAGCTGGCCTCGAACTCACAGCGATCCACCTGCCTCTGCCTCCCAAGTGCTGGGATCAAAGGTGTGTTCCACCCCCCAACATACCCATCCCCCACCTGGTCAATCTGCGCTTTTTGTTTTGTTTTGGTTTTTGGTTTTTATCGAGGCAGGGTTTCTCTGCGTAGTCTTGGCTGTCCTGAACTCACTTTGTAGACCAGGCTGGCCTCGAACTCACAGAAATCCACCTGCCTCTGCCTCCCGAGTGCTGGGATTAAAGGAGTGCGCCACCACGCCCGGCTAATCTGTGCTTTTTTCATTCCCTCCCTCAGTCGTCTTCTTTCCTTCCTCCCTCCACCCTAACATGCTTTTCCTGTGTACCCCAAACTGGCCTGATTTTGAATTTACTATTGTGGCTCAGGCTGGCCTCAAACTTTCAGCAATCCTCCTGCCTCAGCCTCCAAAGTGCTAAAATGACAGGCCACCAAGCCTACCTTCTTTCTTCCTTGTATTGGGAATAAAACTCAAGGTCTAGCACTACCTAGGCAAGAGCTCCACTCCTGAGCCGCACCCTAGCCCTGGGAGCTGGGAAAAGATTACAACTCCACTAAGACTTCCTGGGTTTCCAGCACCAAATTCCTAACCTGAGCACCACACCCAGACATAATAGCATAGACCAGAGAGGCGTGGTAGAATAACCGTTGATGAAGGAGACAAAGGGACACTAGGGACACTGGTCAAAGACCAACTTCCTCCACATAGGTTAGCAAACGCAGGAAGCCAGGCCAGATTAACAAGGTTTAAACACCTGCGCTCTGTGTCCTCCCCTCTTACCCTCCCCTCTCCTGGGGCAGCAGTCAGCACTCTGGGCTCACTGAGCCAGCAGTACTCGGCTCTGGGTGCTGACTAAGCATGGAAATCCCAGCTTCGACTCCTGACCCCTGTCCTCACTGGAACCATGCCAGGGGAACTTCTAAGCGGCTACATCACTGGGCTGGAAGTCAGTCCTACCCCAGGCACTCAGCACCCTGTAAACCCAGGAACTGAGGGACATTTAGGCTTCCAATGACAAAGGGGACTAAGAAACTCCATGATCAGGCTAAGGAGATGGGTCCAAAGAATCAAATTCTTTTTTTTTTTTTAACATTCTTTTTTCTTTTTAACTTTTTATTTTATGTGCATTGGTGTCAGATTCCTTGGAACTGGAATTACAGACAGTTGTGAGCTGCCGTATGGGTGCTGGGAATTGAACCCAGGTCCTTTGGAAGAGCAAACAGTGCTCTTAACCCCTGAGCTATCTCTCCAGCCCTTCAAATTCTTTTTCATGGCAGGGTTTCTCTGTGTAATCTTGACTATCCTGGAGCTAGCTCTGTAGACCAGAGTGGCCTGGGACTCACAGAGATGCACCTGCCTCTGCCTCCTGAGTGCTAGGATTAAAGATGTGTGCCAGCCTAGCCTAATGGGAGAGCCCAGGCCAACGAGGAGAGACTGTCTCAAGAAACTAAAGGTAGATGGCATCTGAGCAATGACACACGAGGCTGGCTCCTGGCCCCCACATGGATGGGCATACACGTGGACCTGTATCCGTACATATGTGTACGCACACATGGCCCCAGGAGGAGGGGGCTGGCTCTGTGACTTACAGGACAGCGTGGTCTATATAGTGAGTTCTAGGCCAGCCTGGTTTACACAGTGAGACTGTGTCTTAAAACAAGTGGTAATAACAAAAAAGCAAAACAACAAACCCACATCCTCAATTACAGAAGCTCATAGCTAGAGGGGACCCTGAAGGAGACACGGAACAATCTCCATCTTCTGCATATGGAAACCCGCTTGGAAAGGCACTGCGACCTGTGATGGGTCACATAGCAGGTAGGTGACAGAGCATCCACGGGGCCCAGGCCTCCTGCCTCAAACGGCCATCCTCAGCCCACGTCACTCTAGCTTTCCCAGACAAGCCAGCCGGAAGTAGATGCAGGTCTCAGATGTCTGGGGATGGCCAAAATGAAGTTCTCAGTGGACTGTTCCCACCACAGGCAGAGCCACTCCTGTAATGAGGAGGACCCCAGCATCTTCCCAAGGTCGGGGCACCACAGAATGGTGACATAGCCGGGGCCGGGCGAGCTCCATTATGCACTGAGTGGGGTAATCACCAAGCCCAATTGCCTGTTCTAAGTAATTGCTGTACAGAAAGAGTTATGAGATAAGAGCACGTTGCACACAGTATGTAGGGCTCATTTGCATATTTTAGTGGGAACTATCAGAAAGATGTTCAAAGGCTGAGGCCCTTGATCCTGCAGATAGCTGCTTTCCCTAAGGTTTACTAGCAATGAACCTAGTTTAGCTCCTTCATGAGAAGAGAAAAAGGAGGGGAGGGGGCGCACGGATGGCACGGGACCACACAGACTGACTCAGAAGCCAAGCCAACATTTCGCTCACCTCGGACTCTGGGAGATCAGGAAAGGCCAGTTTTAGGTATTGCAGGCGGGCTGCACGCAGAGCATTGAACCAATCCACTATTTCCTGCCAGGGAAAACGCAAAGCACACACAGGGGTGAGATGGGTGGGTGTGAGAGGACCCTGGCAGTGGGGCTAGAGGTAGCAAGCAGGGTTACAGCACACTCACATGCGTGTTCAGGAAATATACACATCACACAGTCACATCTGGAGACGGTTGATATCAGAGCCCAGGGGACTGCCCAGAGCTAGTCACAAATCACAGACAGGAAGAGCTCCCAGCCACGGAAAAAGGCCACTGTGAACTGCACACAGAAAAAGCCTAGGACACTTCCTAAACCTGAGTTCCTTCAGGAGACTGGGGTGGAGTAGGCCTGAGGCTGCAAACCCTCTTGGGAGCTGTGATGCTGTGGGTTGCTGGGACCCACTTCTTTGGGTGGGGGTGGGGTTGCCTGTGGAGACACTCATCCATCAGAGACTCTTGGGACCTGGAATGCACATAGGCCATGAGAGATGGCACGATGAGGGCCCATCTCTTCTCTTTTCTTTGTTTTTTTTTTTTTTTTTTTTTCAAGACAGGGTCTCTCTGTGTAGCCTTGGCTGTCCTGGACTCGCTTTGTAGACCAGGCTGGCCTCGAACTCACAGGGACTCACCTGCCTCTGCCTCCTGAGTGCTGGGATTAAAGGCGTGCGCCACCACGCCCGGCTGAGGGTCCATCTCTTATAATCGTGCGTCAACAAAAATCGAATGCGGCTCTCGTCAGCTGCTCTCCAGTCAGATATCCTTTCTCCTTTCTTTATTTTTATTTATTTATTTATTTATTGGTTTTTCTAGACAGAATTTCTCTGTGTAGCCCTGGCTGTCCTGGGCTCACTTTGTAGACCAGGCTGGCCTCAAACTCATAACAATCAGCCTGCCTCTGCTTCCCGAGTGCTGGGATTAAAGGCGTGAGCTGCCATACCCAGCTCCCATGCTTTCGTTTAGTGTGTGTGTGTGTGTGTGTGTGTGTGTGTATGTAGGTGCCCCACATGAGCCTGCAGAGGACAGAAGGGAACCTTGAAGATGGCCCATAACCGAAGTTACAAGCAGCTGTGAGCCACCACATGAGTGGAGGAAGCAGAACCCGATTTCCTTAGGAGAAGAGCCAGTGCTCCTAACTGCTGAGACATCTGTCCGGCTTCTCTCCTCCACCCCAGTTTACAGTATTTAGAGAAGCCTTCTATAACTGATCTGTATCTCCAGAACCATTTTTACTTGCTTGCTTGTTTGTTTGTTTTTGAGATAGTGGCCTCCTCAAACAGCTAAGTAACGCAGATTAGCCTTGACCTCTTTTGTTTTGTTTTGAAGACTGGTTTTGTTTTTTTTTTTCCTATGTCTCCGTGGCTGTCCCAGAACTTTCTCTGTGAGCAGGATGGCCTGGAACACAGTGAGACCCTGCCTGAAAATCCACGAGGGAAAACTTATACAGAGGCAATCGCGAAACTCCGGTCTGGAGGAAAGGGCCGGAGAGAACACTGCCTGCTCTTACAAAAGACCCGGGTTTGGTTCCCAGCACTTACATAGCAACCATCTGTAACTCCAGTTCGAGGGATCTGACACCATCTTCTGCCCTCCACAGGCAGTGCATGCCCATGGTATAGAGATAACGCACAGAGGGAGCCACCTAAACACATAGCATGACAGAAGGAGCACAGCAAGATGGCACCAAGAACAGAATGTAATGTGCTATTTTATACTGTGGTCTCTCCAAGAGTTCTAAACACTACATCTACTTTACCTGAGAGTGTCGCTGTACCTTACATAGGGACCAGGTCTGCTAGTTTTTATGAACCAAGGACTATAATAACTTAAAATACAATATATAAAAACATATAAAATGTAAAAAAAATATAAAGTCCAGTTCGGTCCAGCTGCTGTAGCCAAGGCAGGGTGGGGACTGTAGGGGGTGGGAGGGGTTGAGGATCAGTTCCTAGAGAGGCAGGGCTTGGGCAGGAAGGAGCAAGTGCCGCAGAATCTATTACCACCTCTAAACTAACCTACGGAATGAATGGGCTGCTGTAGGTCAAAGAGAGGTGGAGGAGGAGGCAGGGGCAGCGTGAGGGGGTGGTGAGAGGAAGGAGCAAATAAAAAAGTGTTTATACATACAAGTATATACAACATAAAAAAAATAGCTTAACAAGCCCGGGTGCATTGGCCGTAACACGTCCTAGGCTCCATAGTGCAATGCTCATCACCCCATGCCCCGCCTCTCTCCTGCCCCCCACCTCCCTCGACTTACAATGGCCGTTCAAGCCATAACTCATTAGTTGAGGTGCTGTAATGCGTTCTCAGGCACTTGCTCTTGCCCGAGCTTTGCTTCTCTGAGCGCTGCCAATCTGATCAGCAACCCTACACCCCTGCAGTCCCCACCCTCCCGCGGCTACTGCAGCTGGCCTAATCAGAGGCAGGACTGGACTTATCAGGTGTGATCGCTCCCAGGGAGATGGGATGGGGAGGCAGAAAGACCTGCTCACATGGCTGTGGTACAGGGCTCTGAGGCACTGCAGTGATTGAGAAAGTCACTTGGGTACAGTTTCAGCAAAATGCGACAAGTTCCTTTCTACACCCCAAGCCAGACACACAAGCCTAGCAGAACTTCCGAGCTCTCTTGTCATGGTGTTTGTTAAGGGCTTTCCTGGCAGGGTATGCTGTCTATGCCTACAATCTCAGCAGGAGGAAAGCTGAGGCAGGAGGATTGCTCCCAAGTTTAGGATTTCTCCAAGAGCTACATAGCAAAACATCACTCCTCCCTAAAAAAAGAAAGCATGAAAAACAAAAGTTCTTGGGTCAGGCATGGTGGTGCACGCCTGTAACCCCAGCACTGGGCAAGCAGAAGCAGGCAGATCTCTGTGAGTTCAAGGCCAACCTGGTCTATAAAGTGAGTCTAGGACAGCAGGGGCTGTTACACAGAGAAACCCTGTCTCGAAAAACAAAAAACCAGCCAGGCGTGGTGGCACACGCCTTTAATCCCAGCACTCAGGAGGCAGAGGCAGGCGGATCGCTGTGAGTTCGAGGCCAGCCTGGTCTACAAAGTTAGTCCAGGACAGGTAAGGCTAACACAGAGAAACCTTGTCTCGAAAAACAAAACCCCAAAAAAAAAAAAAAAAAAAAAAGAGATACTTGTTTTTCATTTAATGTATATAAGTGTTTGCCTGCATGTATGCCTATGTACCTCATATGTGTCCTGTGCCCACAGAACCCAGAGGAGGGCATTGGATGCCCTGGAAGTGAAGCTTTAGACTGTTGTGAACCACTATATAGGTGTTGGGAACTTAACCCAGGTCCTCTGCAAGAGCAAGAGGTGCCACACTAACCATCCCTCCAGCCCTAAGACTCACAAGGTCTAAGGTGACATAGCTCTTCAGTGTGACATGTGGAAAGGAAGTCCCTGGCCCAATCCATGCGCCTTCCTTCGAAGTCACAATCTCCAGCCTTACCCATACTGGCCACTTCTTCTGTCTTTGTTTTGTTGTTGTTGTTGCTGTCATCTCGCTATGCAGGCCTGGCTGGCCCCGAACTCACTATGTAGAGCAGGGTGGCCTCAAACTCACAGAGATCCACCTGACTCTGCCTGCCTAGTAATGCTGGGGCCTGGGTTTGTGTCTCTGGCTATGGTACCTTCTGCTAACTTTCCTCTCACTGATGACTGAGTGCGCCTCCCCAAAATGTTCCCTGTGCTTGCTAAGTTTGTCTCTTACACCCCACTCTGCCTTCCCCAGATCTCTGACTCAAGAGTAAAAAGTAGACATTGACTAAGGCAAGCAGTAGCAGCAGCAGCAGCAGCAGCAGCAGCAGCATCGTAAGAGGCAGCAGAGTGCATGATAAAATATACAAAGGAACCATACAGTGATGGCGCACGCCTTTAATCCCAGCACTCAGGAAGGCAGAGGCAGGCAGATGGCTGAGTTTCCAGGCCAGCCTGGTCTACAGGCCAGGATAGTAAAGGCTACACAGAGAGACTCCGTCTCTAAAAACAAAACAAAACAAAACTGCAGTGGAGGTGATGGGTGCCGGGCTCACCTTCCCACTGTCATGATATACGAACAGATTCCTGATGTGACCCTCCTTCCTGTAGGTGATCTGCAGGCCATGAGGGTGTCCTATCTTCTCTGTCTGGAAGGTGGCATTCAAGTCCTTGATGTTGATGACAGCCTTTGGGGCTTTAGCCTAGAAGAAAGAGAGGATCCTCAAGACACTGATGGCAACGGATGTCTTCTTGTCACCCTTGCCAAGGCCTTTAACACACACAAGCCCCCAGTACATGACCCTGGGCTGCTCGAACAGCCAAAGGCACAGCTGCCCTACTGCTTGCCTGTGCCTATCACGCTTGCCTGCCTAGTCGGACTGGCCCCCCTGAGCTGGAAGGGGGTCCAGAAAGCCTTCGCTTTGGACTTCTCACGCGTGTTAGCCACAAAAGCATTCCTAGAGTAAATCAACCAGTGCTGTGAACTAAACAGCTGGGCAGAAGCAGTTGTAGGGCGCAGAGCTCCCTGCCACACACGCTCCACACTCTGTGCCTGTCCCTTGGTTCTGACACTAGCTGATGCCAAGAAGAGATCCTGGAAAGAGACATGGTGCTTCCACGCCCCTACACCTGCAGGAGCCACACTGAACTATCTTTCTGACCCACACATTTTTAAACACAAATAAAATTCCGAGCCCTGCAGCCAGGCACAGTGGTGCACGCCTGTAATCCCAGAACTTGGTCGTGTGGGGGTTCAAGACAGTGTTTCTCTGTGTAGCCTTGGCTGTCCTGGACTCACTTTTTTTTTTTTTTAAGTTTTTCGAGACAGGGTTTCTCTGTGTAGCTTTGGCTGTCCTGGACCACTTTGTAGACCAGGCTGGCCTTGAACTCACATGATCCACCTGCCTCTGCCTCCCGAGTGCTAGGATTAAAGGTGTGCGCCACCACCACCCAGCTCCCGGACTCACTTTATAGACCGGGCTAGCCTCCTGGACTCACTATATAGACCGGGCTAGCCTCGAACTCACAGTGATCTGCCTGCCTCTGCCTCCCAAGTGCTGGGATTACAGGCGTGTGCCACATGCTTGGTTTATTACCACTTCTTTAGTTAATTGTAGATGGACATTTGGGGTTTTTTTTTTCCTTCAAAATTGGGCTAAAATAAAGTTTCTTTGTTTGCTTTTTCGAGATAGGGCTCTTCTGTGAACCTCTTGCTGCCCTGGAACTTGATCTGTAGACTGAGTTGGCTTCAAACTCACAGAGATCTGCCTATCTTTGCCTCCTGAATGCTGGGATTAAAGACATGTAGCACTGGATAAATAAAATTTCTGTAAAAACTTATTTAAGAAACTTTTTCTGAAAAAAAAAAAGAAGAAAGGAAGGAAAGACAGACAGACAGACAGACAGACAGATGTGATTCTGGGCATGGTGGCGCACGTCTTTAATCCCAGCACTCGGGAGGCAGAGGCAGGCAGGTCGCTGTGATTTCGAGGCCACCCTGGTCTACAAACGGAGTCCAGGACAGCCAAGGCTACACTGTCTCAAAAAAAAAAATCTAAATAAATATATTCCGGGTGAGGTGACTCAGGCCTTTAATCCCAGCACTTAGGAGGCAGAGGTAGGCCAATCCCTGAGTGTTTGCTCTTTGTAACTAATGGATGGTTTATATAACTAAGTAGGTATTTAATTTTACTAAAAGCTGACAGGACTAGCAAGATGGCTTAATGTGTAAGAGAACTTGACACCAAGGCTTGACATCTGAGTTTGGTCCCCAAGACTCACATGCCCCATGGTACACGTGTACAATGCATGTGTGCACACAAGCACACACACAAATAAGTGATTATAATAATTATTTTCAAAAAAAACCCAAAAACTTGCCAGATGTGGTAGCACATGCCTGTAATCCCAGCACTCGGGGTGGCAGAGGCAGGCAGATCTCTGTCAGTTCGAGGCCAACCTGGTGTACAAAGCAAGTCCAGGATAGCCAAGGATACACGGAGAAACCCTGTCTTGAAACACATCTCCCCCCCCCCAAAAAAAACCCAAAAACAAAAACAAAAAAGGAGGAGGAGGAAAAAAAACCCTGTTTGGGAAAAAACAAAAATCAAAACACCCCCCAAAAAAAACCTCAAAAAAAAAAAACTTCCCACTGAGTATGATGATGCACACCTACAGTCCCAGAATCAGACATCAAAGCAGAAGAATTACTTGAGGCTGGTACTCCAGACCAGCTTGCACTCCATAGCAAGACCCACCCCTTTACCAAAAGCAAACAGGAACTGCCCACCCCGTGGTTTCTAAGAAGCCAGCAGCATGTAATGCCCAGCATTGCCCCACACCCCATGCTGGCTATTACAGCAGCGATCAGCTTTCTCCCTCTGGCGGGTACCCAGTTTGGCTCTCTACCACTGAAAGCTGCATCTCTGATGCTCGAGAGACAGAGCATCTCTTCTCATGTTTGCCAGGCCCAGCCTGAGCTTCACGGTCTTCACACTTTTCACACCACTACTGGCATGTTTGTGTTCTGCTTTGTTTTTGAGATGAGGATCTCACTGTGTTGCCCAGGTTAGCCTTTTGTTTCTTTCTTTCTTTCTTTCTTTCTTTTTTTTTTCTTTTCTTGAGACAGAGCTTGTCTATGTATGTAGGCCTGTCTGTCTGTCCTGGAACTCACTCTGTAGATCAGGCTGGCCTGGAACTCAGAGATCCAGCCTGCCTCTGCCTCCTTAGTGGTGATGCACACCTTTAATCCCAGCACTCCAGAGGCAAGGCAGGTGGATCACTGTGAGGCCAGCTTGGTCTACAGAGTGAGTCCAGGATAGCCAAGGATAACACAGAGAGACCCTGCCTTGAAAACAAAACAAAACAAAACAAAAACAAAAACAAAAACAAAAGGAGTACGCAACCACTGCCCAGCTGTCCAGGCTAATCTTTAACTCTTGGTCTGAACCGCCTCCTGCCTCAGGCTCCAGGGAAGCTGGGACTCACCTAGCTTAACTCTTTGTATAATCTTTGCAAATTTTTACATAAAAATGAGTTACTTTCATGATGAAAAAAAATTCCACTTTGGGAAAACTATCTTTTTTAAAAAATATTTTATTTATTTATTTTATGTCTGAGTGTTCTATCTATATATACACCTGCATGAGGTCAGAAGAGGATATTAGATTCTAGTATTGATGGTTGTGAGCCACCATGTGGTTGCTGGGAATTGAACTCAGGACCTCTGGAAGAGCAGACAGTACTCTTATCCACTGAGCCATCTCCCCAGCCCGGGAAAACTATCTTTTTGAATAAAGAAAAAAACGAGCTGGGAGCTGAGTCACCGGCCAACAGGGGGTACACAGCATGATCTCATCTCAAAACAAAACAACCAAACACGAACACAGACCACTACTACGCCCCCCACTGCCCTCAGAACACAAGAAACTGGACTAGCCTGGCACTGAAAACCAAATAACTTTTATCCAGCTAACGAGGAGACAAAGTCACAGCCACCAGCGGCCCTGCCTAACCACAGTAGAGCTTTCTCTCCCTGCCTTGAAAAAGAGAAGTCTTGAAAAAACAAGCTGTCATCTGGGGCAGTGGCTCACACCTTTAACCCCAGCACTTGGGAGGCAGAGGCAGGTGGATCGCTGTGAGTTCGAGGCCAGCCTGGTCTACAAAGCAAGTCTAGGATAGCCAAGGCTACACAGAGAAACCCTGTCTCAAAAAAAAAAAAAAAAAAAAAAAGACAAAAAAATTTTTAAAAAAAGAAAAAACAAGTTGTCGGTCTTTCAAAAGGCAGGTGGCCACATCCACTTGGAGGGTTAACACTCTTTTCCCTAAACACTTCCTGCTCAGGGCCAGACACCAGCTAGCCACTGCCTGTCCCTGTTGGAGAGCAGCACAGATGGATGCCTCAGGGCCCAGGCTTAAGAGCTCAGAGCTTGCTGCTGTGGTTGGGCGGCCTTCTCACATTCACCTTGTTAGCACTTTTCTTTCTTTCTTTCGTTCTTTCTTTTTTTTCTTTTTCCTGTTCTCTAATACCGGAATGCCCCAGGGCTCCTTCGCTGTGGTAGCTTGCCTCCAAAGATACCCTCACCACTTCCTTTTCTTCCAGTAGGCCCCAGATGCTCTACTCATAACGATATAGGATTGCATCTTTTCCTTTAAGTGGTTACATGATTTGTTTGTTTTCGTGTTTTGTTTTTTCTAAACAGGGTTTCTCTGTATAACGTTGACTGTCCTAGACTTGCTTTGTAGACCAGGCTGAGCTCGAACTCACAATGATCCACCTGCCTCTGCCTCCCCAGTGCTGGGTTTAAAGGCGTGCACCACCACCGCTCGGCACGGCTACATAATTTGTCTTGATTCTGTAGAATGTAGTTCCTAGCCTGGCCTTTTGGAGGCTTGGCAATTTTGTTTAGTATTTGTTTGGTTTTGTTTCCATTTATTTTATTGCTGTTGTTGTTATTTTATTTTGATTTTTCGAGGCAGAGGTTTTACTGAGTGGCCTTGGCTGTACTGAACTCACTATGTAGACCAGGCTGGTCTCAAACTCATACAGATCTGGCTGCCTCTGCCTCCTGAGGACTGGAGTTACAGGTGTGCACCACCATGCCCGGCCCTTATTTTATTATTATTTTTTAAAATATTTATTTATTTATTTATTTTTGTTTTGTTTTTCGAGACAGGGTCTCTCTGTGTAGCCTTGGCTGTCCTGGACTCACTTTGTAGACCAGGCTGGCCTCGAACTCACAGCGATCCTCCTGCCTCTGCCTCCCGAGTGCTGGGACTAAAGGCGTGCACCACCATGCCCGGCCCTTATTTTATTATTATTTTTTAAAATATTTATTTATTTATATTTTTTGAGACAAGGTTTCTTCCATATAGCTCTGGATATCCTGGAACTCACTCTGTAAATCAGGCTGACTTCAAACTCAGAGATCCACCTGCGTCTGCCTCCCAAGTGGGACTAGTGCCCAGCCTCATTTAAATGACTAAACAGCATATGTAAATATATCTCAATAAAATTGTTTTTAGTCGGACACGGTGGCATACCCCTACAATCCAAGAGCTCAGGAGGCAAACCTAGGTGGCTCTTTCTGTGTTCAAGGCTATCCTGATTTATGTAGTCTACTCTGGACTAGTAAGGTCAACATAATCAGTCTCAAAAGAAAAAAAATTAGGGCCGGGCTTGGTAGCACACGCCTTTAATCCCAGCACTTGGGAGGCAGAGGCAGGTGGATCTCTGTGAGTTCGAGACTAGCCTGGTCTACAAAGTTAGTCCAGGACAGCCAAGGCTACACAGAGAAACCCTGTATCAAAAAACCAAAAAAAAAAAAAAAAAAGAAAAGAAAAAAAAAAAGAAAAGAAATTAGAGAACAACTATGAAGTGGACCAAACTAAGCTAATTTGGAGTGACCAGAATGTGGTTACTAGTGGACTGGATCGAATGCAGCCAAGGAGAAGTAGAGGATTACCCTGCTAGCCGGGCGGAGGCTCTCCCTAAGACAAGGCACTGCCCACACAGGCCCTCGTGAACAGGGTGAGCCTGAGGAAACACACCCAGGCAGCTTCTTACCTCCTCCTTGGTGTAGTACTTCAGGAGCCCTTCTCTCGGCAGAAGGACAAACCTCCTTCTCAGGAACTGCGCACTGTCCCGTCCCCGCTTCCACAGGAACACTTCTCGGTTACCTTAACCACCAAGGGCAAGAAGTGAGCCATGACGTCAGCACAAATGAGCTAATGAGAGGTTCACGGCCCTGCGCCTCCACCTGCCACCGCAGCCAGTGTAAGCCTGCTCTTTCAGGTGGAAGCAACAGGGTCCTATCTGGGGCCGGCTTTATATAATGTCAGTCTCCACCCACTGTGCAAACTCTATTTCCTTAGCTCTCCATGATTTCACGCTGCTCCCCCAGAAGACAGGTGTGGTGGGCCTGCGATCCCAGCCCTTAGGCTGAGGAAAGAGACTTGTTATGAGTTTGATGCCAGTCTTGGCTACATAGCAAGACAGTGTCACAGAAAAGAAAGGAAAAGGTGTTGGAGAGATGATTCAGCAGTTAAAAGTACTTGCTGTTTTTTGCAAAGGACCCAGGTTCGATTCTCAGCACACACACACGGTGGCTCACAATCATCCTGAGCTCCAACGGCACCCCTATTACATGTGGTACACATACATACATACATACATACATACATATATACATATATACATACATATACATACATACATACACATATACACACATACATACATTCAGGCCAAACAATCATATGCATACATGTAAAGTTAAACTTTTGTTTGTTTTTTTGAGACACGGTTTCTCTGTGTAGTCCTGACTGTCTTGGAATTTACTCTGTAGACCAGGCTGGCCTCAAACTCATAGAGATACACCTGCCTCTGACTCCTGAGTGCTGGGATTAAAGGCATGCACCAGCACTGCTCAGCTAAATTAAAAAAAATTTTTTTATTTAATTAAAAAAAAAAAGAAAGGACAGAGAGGGGAAGGGAGGAGAAGAAAGAAGACAGGGAAAAGGAAAGAAAAGGAAAACTCTTAAGAAGCCCAAGTATCGGCCAGGGATAGTGGCGCACGCCTGTAATCCCAGCACTTGGGAGGCAGAGGCAGGCAGATCGCTGTGAGTTCAAGGCCAGCCAGGTCTACAAAGCGAGTCCAGGGAAGCCAAAGCGGTGGTACACACCTTGGATCCCAGCACTCAGGAGACACAGACAGATGGGCCTCTGTGAGATTATGGCCAGCCTGTGATACATTGAGAGTTTCAAGCAAACCAAGGCTATATGGTAAGACTCTGTCTAAAAATATATATACTTATATATTTTATAAATTATATATTGCTAGCCAACTTTGACATTGATATCAACCTGCCACAAGTTTAAGAGTATAAGAGTGACCCCAAAACATCTACTAGTTGAGGAATAATTTTCATGCCTGGAAATTCTGGAAGCAAGCCAGGCATGGTGGCTGTACTCGAAGCTCTCCCAGAGTCAGAGGCAGGCGGATCGCTGTGAGATCAAGGCCAGCCTGGTCTACAAAGTGAGTCCGGGACAGCCAAGGCTACACAGAGAAACCCTGTCTGGAAAAGAAAAAAAGAAAAAATTCATGGAAGCTGAGATTCTGCAAACCCTTTGACCTCTGGTCAATGCCAGCTTGAGAGTTCAAGTCAGTGGAGTGAAAACTGGCCTGATCCAAGGCTGCCAATGAGGCTGTGCATGAGTGTGGGAAGAGGCGCTGAAATCCAGCTCATGCTTCTACCGAGCCTACCTCCCCGTCCCATTTCCTAGAACTCATTAGACCATAGATCTCAAAACATTAAGATGGTAACCTTAGGACTACAGAGATGGCTCAGTGGCTGAGAGCACTGGCTGCTCTTCCAGAGCACCCAGCTTCAAATCCCGGCACCCACATGAGCAGCTCACAACCATCACAATTCTAGCCCCAGGGAGTCTAATGCCCTGTCCTGGCCTCTGGGTGCACCACACATACTTGGGTACACACACATACATGCATACAAAATAGTAACTTTACCTGCGGGTGAGACAGCTTTCCCATCAGCCATAAACTCCTGTCTCTCATACTTAGCTCGAATCCATTGCTCCTTTAAGACTCTAAAAAGAAGACTTTTGGTCAGTTGTGTCTACTCCGGTGTCTTCCCACAGTGACTTTCTGAGAGCCTGCAGCGGAGGGCGGGGACAGCCCAGCAGCTACCTTCTCGGGACACCCACAGGTCTCTCCTCCTTAAGGTAGTTAATGCTGGTGCTGGAGGACTGAGTCTCTGTAGTGGGGGTGAGCTGTCCTGTGCTTTGTGGACCAGACAGCAGTACCACTGGCTTCCACCTCCTAGATGCCAGTACCTTCTGTTCTCCAGATGACAAATCTAGTGGGTTGAGAGGCACTAGACTGTCCCTCAGCCCTCTAAGTCAGGGATGAAGACACCCTGGACATTTAACCTGTGCGCCCCTCCCCCATACCCCTGTCCCCTCTCCCTGCTTGTGAACTTGAGTCAGAAACACCCTGGACCTGCTGATGAACTCTGGGCCACCACACTGCATAGAGCAGACTGAACTTTGTTTTATTTATTTTGAGGTGAGGCCTCGTGTGTCCCAGGCTGACCCCATGTCCAAAGTGGCGGAGAATGACTTTGAACTCATGACCTTCCTGCTTCTACCTCTCTACCAAGTGCGACAGTTACAGATGTATACTAGCAGATCCAGTTTTATGCAGCGCTGGGGATCGAACCCAGGGCTTTAAGCAAGCAAGCACTCTACCAACTATGCTACATTGCCAGACCAAACTACTAAATTTGGGAGATGAGCCAGTAATAGAACTGCCTTCCCTAGTGCTGTTGAGGTGGGCAGTTGGGTGTAAGGAACCCAGTAGCATACTTAGCAGGTAGTAAGGGTTTGAGGGATTTTTTTTGTTTGTTTGTTTTTTGAGACAGGGTTTCTCTGTGTAGCCTTGGCTGTCCTGGAATCACTTTGTAGACCAGGCTGGCCTCGAACTCACAGCGATCCGCCTCCCGAGTGCTAGAATTAAAGGCGTGCGCCACCACGCCCGGCCTTGAGGGATTTTTTGTTTTTGTTTTTGACAGTGTCTTACTATGGCTATAAACTCACAGAGACAGACCTGCCTGCTTCTGCATCCTAGCTAGTTAGATGAGGTGTGCTTCACAATACTAGGCTCACAGTAGTTTTTCCTTTTCTTTCTTTCTTTCTTTTTTCTTTTTTTTTTTTTTTCAAGACAGGGTTTCTCTGTGTAGCCCTGGCTGTCCTAGACTCCCTTTGTAGACCAGGTTGGCCTCGAACTCACAACGATCCACCTGCCTCTGCCTCCCGAGGGCTGGGATTAAAGGCGTGTGCCACCACCGCCCGGCTCATTGTAGCTTCTTAATGCTATACTCAACCTAACATTCTTCTTGGCTGCAGTAAAACTATGTGGCTGAGAGCAAACTCATTTCCATTGTTCGGTCCTTATCTTTTCCAGGTACATGTTCCAAAGGTCAGATGACTGAATGGCCCGGGCACAGGAGTGACCTAGAGCTATACATCTGGCCCAAACAGGTCACCTGGAGCTCTGGGTTGCCCGGGGCTGTAGGGGTCAAAGGAACCCAAAGGTAGAGCCTGACTGGGAGCCCCATCTGTGTCGTGCTGGACAGCGAGTGCAGCATGAACCTGCAGGTGGGTCTGCTGCCAGCTGCATACGGAAGTCTGGTTGAGAGAAAGATGGATGGACAAGAGCCATGAGCGTATGAAAGACCTGGTCCCACTGGGACCCTGGTGTGGCCCTTGCATCACACCTTCTCCTCTTCCTTGGTCATGTTTGAACTCCTGGTATTATGATTCTCCTCTTCCTCTTCCCTTTTGTTTCCGCTTTAAAAAACAAAACCAATCCCGGGCGTGGTGGCGCACGCCTTTAATCCCAGCACTCGGGAGGCAGAGGCAGGCGGATCGCTGTGAGTTCGAGGCCAACCTGGTCTACAAAGTGAGTCCAGGACGGCCAAGGCCACACAGAGAGACCCTGTCTCGAAAAACCAAAAAATAAAAAAATAAAAAAAAATAAAAAATAAAAAACAAAACCAAACAAAAACATTTAGCAGGGCATGGTGGCACGTGCCTTTAACCCCAGCACTTGGGAGGCAGAGGCAGGTGGATCTCTGAGTTCAAGGCCTGCCTGGCCTACAAAGCGAGTCCAGGACAGTCAGGGATGGTACACAGAAAAACCCTGTCTCGAAAAACATAAAAAAACAAGGCCTGGTGGCGCATGCCTGTAATCCCAGCACTCAGGAGGCAGAGGCAGGCGGATCGCTGTGAGTTCGAGGACAGCCTGGTCTACAAAGTGAGTCCCGGACAGCCAAGGCTACACAGAGAGACCCTGTCTCAAAAAACAAAAATGAAAACAAACAAAAACAAAAACAAAATACATTGGGCCAGGTGTGGTGGCATACGCCTTTAATCCCAGCACTCAGGAGGCAGAGGCAGGCGGATCGCTGTGCATTCAAGGCCTGCCTAGTCTACAAAGCCAGTCCAGGACAGCCAAGGCTAACACAGAGAGATGCTGTCTCAAAAAACCCAAAAAACCAAAAGCAAACAAAAAACAAAAAACACTGAGGCAGAGGCAGCCGGATTGCTGTGAGTTCAAGGACAGCCTGGTCTACAAAGTGAGTCCAAGACAGCCAAGGATACACAGAGAAACCCTGTCTCGAACAAACAAACAAACAAAACCAAAAACCAAAGCCAAAAAAATACATTTATGTAGGGCATAGTGGTACACGTTTATAATCCCACACTGGGGGAGACAGAGGCAGGTGGATCTCTGAGTTTGAGGCCAGCCTGGTCTACAGAGGTAGTTCCAAGACAGCCAGGGCTATACAGAGAAACTCAGTCTCAAAACACCAAAAATAGAGCCTGGCGGTGGTGGTGCACGCCTTTAATCCCAGCACTTGGGAGGCAGAGGCAGGCAGATCTGTGAGTTCGAGGCCAGCCTGGTCTACAAAACAAGTCCAAGACAGCCAAGGCCACACAAAGAAACCCTGTCTTAGAAAAAATAAAAAATAAAAAACCCAAAAATAAAAAATATATTTATTTATATATTTTGTGTGCACATGTATGTGTGTGTAACTGCTCACTCCACAGTGCATGTGTGGAAGTCTGAGGACAACTTGTGGGAACCAGCTCTCTCCTTCCTGCAGATCTCAGGACTGGACCCAGGTCCTCAGGCTTAATGGCAGGTGCCTTCAGCCACTGGGCCGTCGTACAGGCCTTTGCTGTTACTGTTTTGAAACAGAGCCTCACTACCCTGCAGGCCAGGCTTGTCTCAAACCCCAGCTACTGAGGCCTCAGCCTCCCTGGCCTCCCGAATGCCAGGATCACAGGTGTGCACCATCAACCTGGTTTGGCATCATCCTTCTTGAGAGTGGCTTCACACCTGTCCTTCCACGTGTCTGATATTCGGAACCCACAAAATCTCCTGGTGCCTGAGCCATCTTACTTTGGCATTATGTCCCTTACAATTAAGAGTTCTTCCTAGGTTTGAGGTGTAGCTCAGAGGTAGAGTGCTGGCCTCCTATGTACAGGCCCTGGTCTTGACCTTCACTATGCAACCCTAATACCTTCCCAAGGCACAGCCTTCCCCACGGGACAGTGAGGGCAGCACCAGGCCCAACGTGGAGATAGGAATCCCGGGCCGTAGGATCAGCACTAGGGGGGAGACCGGAGCCTGAGGACTCCTGTTCCGGTCCCAGAGGCTGAGAATGCGACAGTTTTGGAACCGGAGGGAAGCAGCCACCAGCCTCAGTCACTGGGGATTGAAATGCACAGATATTGTAGCAGTCGTGATAGCAATGTTGGAGGGGCAGGGTAGACAGCCTGTGTAAGAGATGCTGGCCAGGGACTTGGGGCAAAGGCTGAATGGTGGCAACAGGGCAAGATGGGCTAGGCTCTTTCAAGTGGTGTCCACCATAACCCTCAGAGGGGTGAGGGACCTGGTATCACTGTAAAACTGACTCTAAGAAATGCATTAAGGGGGCTGGAGAGATGGCTCAGAGGTTTAAGAGCACTGCCTGCTCTTCCAAAGGTCCTGAGTTCAATTCCCAGCAACCACATGGTGGCTCACAGCCATCTATAATGAGACCTGGTGCCCTCTTCTGGTGTGTAGGCAGAACACTGTATTCAAAATAAATACATAAATAAATAAATCTTAAAAAAAAAAAAGAAAGAAAAAGAAATGCATTAAGCGGGCTGGAGAGATGGCTCAGCGGTTAAGAGCACTGGCTGTTCTTCCAAAGGTCCTGAGTTCAGTTCCCAGCAACCACATGGTGGCTCACAGCCATCTATAATGAGACCTGGTGCCCTCTTCTGGTGTGAAGGCAGAACACTGTATTCAAAATAAATACATAAATAAATAAATCTTTAAAAAAAATGCATTAAGCGGGCTGGAGAGATGGCTCAGCAGTTAAGAGCACTGGCTGTTCTTCCAAAGGTCCTGAGTTCAGTTCCCAGCAACCACATGATGGCTCACAACCACCTGTAATGTGATCTGATGCCCTTATACTTAATAAATAAATAAATCTTAAAAAAAAAAAAAAAAAAAGGAAATGCATTAAGCTGGCCAAGGTGATTCACGCCTGTAATCCTAGCACACAAGAGACAGAGGCAGGCGGGTCTCTATGAGTTCAAGGCTGGTCCACAAAGTGAGTCCAGGACAGTCAAGGCTACACAGAGAAACCCCCGTCTCAAAAGAACCAGGCGTGGTGACACATGCCTGTAATCCCAGCACTCGGGAGGCAGAGGTGGGCAGATCGCTGTGAGTTCGAAGCCAGACTGGCCTACAAAGGGAGTCCAGGACAGCCAAGGCTACACAGAGAGACCCGTTTTGAAAACCAAAAAAAGAACACCGCTCCCCCAAAAGCATTAAAAGCACCATGCTGTACGACATAGGAGGACTCAAATGACATCATTTGATCTATCTACGTCATGTTATAAGGCATGTTCTTGTCTCTGCTGTTGAAGAGGAACTTGGGCTACATGCAGAGGGACATTCACGGTGGCTGGGCCACCTTCTTATAGCTGGGTAGTGATAGAGTTGGGAGGAGGGGAAACCTGAAGCCTTCTGCATGTAAAGACGTCCTTCCCTGCCACTCCACATGGCATCACTTAACTGCAAAACCACAGAACCGATGTATTTGTGCAAGGCCTGAAAGCATCCTGCTGAGACTCAGTGGTTCAAATACAACTTTTCCAGCCATGCCTGCATGAGACTGTGCCTACCTCGGGATCCCTTTTCCCGAATACACAGGACACTGTCCTTGTGAGGCCGAGGGCCCGGGAAGGAGGCCCAGGCTCAGGGAGTCAGCTTTGCAGAGGATTGGGGTCACTAGACTCTGTGGTTCACCTCACCTGTATAACCCTCCTACTATACTGGGCTTTTCCTAAGGGCCCTTCACATCCATTGGGCTCTGTCCCTGAGTCCGAGGGTAGCAATCATACTTGCAGGGTTGCTGGGAATGCTTGACAGTAACACACAGCGTTTAGCACAGAGCTTGGCACACTTGGAAAGCTCCGCAAATATTAACGGCTCTTGTTTTGTTTGAGGTGGAGTCCTAGGCAGCCCATGCTCAATTCTTCTTCTTCTTTTTTTTTAATTAATTAATTTATTTATTTATTTATTATGTATACAGTGTTCTGCCTGCATGTATACCTGCATGCCAGAAGGGGGCATCAGATCCCATTATAGATGGTTGTGAGCCACCATGTGGTTGCTGGGAATTGAACTGACCTTTGGAAAGGCTGGCAGCACTCTTAACCACTGAGCCATCTCTCCAGTCCCCCCCCACCTCGCCATGCTCACTTCTGATGTGTGACTCAGTGTGTGGCTGAAGCTAACCGTGAATTCCTGATCATACCCTCTTTGTTGTTGTTGTTTTTATTTTTCAAGACACAAGCCAGGGCTCTGGTTGTCCTGACTAGCTGTCCTGGACTTAACTTTGTAGACCAGTCTGGCCTAAAACTCTGCCTCCCGAATGTTGGGATTACAGGCTTCTGCCACCACATCTGCTTTAAACCAGGGTTCCTATGCACCCTCGGTGGCCATACCAACTCCATCCCTGAAACAGTCATGCAGCCAGGACTCAGGAGAACTCACCTCAGACAAAAGTACCAGGGACAGAGAAGGGCAGGACAAACCCCTCCCCAGACCCTTTGGAACCACTCACTTACAGGCAGTCGTTGGCCTGAGGGACGTAGTAGAAAGCTGGGACTCTGGCTTCAAACTTGGCTTTCACACTGAGGTTCCCATTGTGGGTCATGAACTGTAAGACAAGAGCACATTGGCGTAACTGTAGAACTTGAACATGAGCTTGAAGCGAAACCACGGTCGACCCAGAAGACTGTGGTTGCTGGGCATGGTGCCTCACACAGGCCTTTAATCCCAGCAGAGGCAGGTGGACCTCTGAGAGTCTGAGATCAGCCTGTTCTGCCCAGTGAGTTCCAGGACAGTCAGGGCTATGTAGAGACAAAGGATAAATAACTAATAGCCTGTGGTTTCCACGGAGGCAGAGCCAGGAGAAGCTGCCTCTAAGCAGGCTTCTCGCCGGGCATGGAAAGGCCTGGTTTGCCATTCTGTGGGGGACTGATAACCATGCCTTTTATAGACATGTCCTTGACAGTCTAGTTTACTGGGCCTTCTCAACCATTTCAACGCTACCATTCTGTTTTTGAAGAGGACACGAGGGCTCTGAGACATCCGGTAGCTTCCTAAGGCAACACAGCTACTTAACACAGAGTGGTGCAATGAACCCAGCTCTGCCGGACCACCAAAGCTCGTGTTTTTTCCTTTCACTCTTTCCACAGACAGCCAAGCCTCCTGAAGGCCCTGAAAGTCTACAGGGGATGGACTGGGACATCTGGGAAATGAAAATGGCTACCGGCCCCATAGGATACGCATGTCACCTGAGACTCATGATAGGCATTCTGTCCAGTGATAATGCTGAGGTGCCAGTGAGCAGTGACATACCAAAGGTAAGAGCAGTGAACACTCCCTGCGGGGGAGCGGGGGAGCTATGTCAGAGACTCATATTGCCTGTGAACCCCAGCAGAGCGTGAGTGGCTTTGGGGATCTCACTGTCCCAATGAGGAAATAACGGGGAGTTAGAAGGCAAGCCCTGTGGGTGTACGGGCCGATTGGCAGAGTACCTGACTTTCCCCGCACAGAACGCAAGCCTTGAATGGATGGCCACTTTGTCTTGTCAGTGCGCTCTTTCCACCAAGAACGCACAGTAGGGCTACAGTTACACCCGTGTGGACTGAACAGTAAAACGTCCAGCCCAGATCCTGCCACAGAATGGAGGTGCTCAGCGATGTTACCTGCTTCCCCAGTGGCCCCTGAGCCTCTCCATTCACCAACGTGGTGCTGACCTGTCTGCTTTCTTAAGTTTCTTCTGGCCACAATGGCTTCACCACCCAGGCTGAGGGTTCCTCCATACTAACTGGGCAGGAAAGCTGAGTGGGCTAGGAGGTCGGAAGGAACTTAGGCTATGAAGTAGTTGTTTCTCTTCCTCAGTGTCTGGCTCCTACAAATGATGACAGCAACTGTTCATTCACTTTGTGTCTGGGCTGAACCTATGTTTTATTCCAACAGCGGCCAGTGAGAGGACGGCTGAGTGGCCATAACAGGGCCGTGGAGACAGGATCTGTAGCTAAGATTAAGGAACTAGGCCAAGGGCTGGAGAGATGGTGCAGTAATTAAGAGCACCTATTGCTCTCTCAGAAGACCTGGGTTCAGCCCCCAGTGCCACCGTGGCAGTTCACCGTTTTTTTGTCACTTCAATTCCAGGGCATCTATCTGATGCCTTCTTTTGACCTCTCTGGGCTCCTGAGCGTATGTGACATACGCACATGCCTACACTCAGGCACACACACACACACAGAGAGAGAGAGAGAGAGAGAGAGAGAGAGAGAGAGAGAGAGAGAGAGAGAGAGAGAGAGAGAGAGAGAGAGGGAAGGAGGGAGGGAGGGAGGGAGAGAGAGAGGGAGGGAGAGAGAGAGAGAGAGGGATTACTCAAGCCCTCACCTTGTAAGGGGAACAAGTGATTGGCTGGGATTTGAACTCCGAGTCTAAGCTACCATCTACTAGTCTGTGTTCCCTCTCGTTATTCATAGCACCCTTCTGGCCTGCATTTTCCTCCTCTGTGGAACAGGAGGTACACCTGTGTCCCATCTCCCCACGCCCAATTCCAAGAATCCACGCATGCTTGCCAGTCTACCTCCACCATACTGTCGTCCCAGAAGTCCAGTCTCACGGATTTAACTTTGCTGATGTCTGGGAAGTTGCGGTGGACGCCAGAGCAATTGAGACAGATGAAAATCCCCAGCTTGTAAGAGGCCCAATCAGGATCTGCGGGGTAGAAGGGCAGGATCTCCGCTGAGTGGGACTAGGACAGAACTAGGCTACAGGGACAGGCTGGACCGGACAGTTTGGATTCTGGGTCGGAGGCCAGCTCTGCCCATGCTGGGAATCGTTTCTCGTTTGGTCCCCGACCTTGGACAACTGAGATGACAGCATGAATCGTGCTTAGCCCACCCTGTGGCGACACTCAGAAGACCTCGGAAGGGGGAACCGAGAAGAGCCGGGCGAACGAACGAGGCAGCCACATCAGCACCCTTAGGGTCAACGCGCCGCCTGAGGGTCGCGGTGGGGGCCGGGGAGGACGGGGACATGGAGGCACCTAAGGTGAGGACCTCAGCGTCCCAGAGCGCGGGAAAGGCCAGGGGTCGGAGATGATGTCCAGAGCCGGGTACTGGGTGGTAGGGTGCGGGGTGGGAGAGTGAAAGGAACCCAAGGGCATGAACTACAGCTGGTGCGGAGCGAGGAAGGAGGTCCCGGGCTCCGGGAACAGGGAGAAGGAGGACCGTCGGGGCTGCCGGAAACTCTCCAGGGAGGATGACTGGGATCCCGGGTGAGGAGTGAGCCTGGGTCGCGCGCAGATGGGTTCCTAGGGAAGGGGCTGGCGGGCCAGGAGACCTGGCTGCACCTGCCCCGCACGTCGCGCCCTTACCGGCAGCTCCGCAGTCGGCGCAGTGCGAGTTGCCGGTGCCCGTAGCCTGTAGCAACTCCAGCAGCCTCTTCTTGTTGCGTTCGCGGTCGCCCATGGCCGTCCAAGAGGTCCCAGCGGAGTCAGCCCCGTCACCTCCGCGCTTCCCGTTCCTGGACGCCCATGTTCCTGCGTTTGCCTGGCCGCGGGAGAAGGATTTAGATCCCCCACCAAGCCTCAGAGCCACTTCTGCAGCTGGGCCAGCCCCTGAGAGAGCAGGCCCCGCCTCTAGGTCTTAGACCACGCCCCTAAGCAATATGCCCCGCCCTCAAGGCATAGCGTTCAGCTCCACCGCCTGCAGGGAGGGACAGATCTAATCCTGCCTGGCTACTTGCTAACTAAGTGGGTGATAATGGTTTATTCAGTCTCTCTAGGTTTCAGTTTCCACATCTGAAAAAGAGTTATATAAGGGTAGCGTAGCTACTTCCTCAGCATTGAAACATTCCGCGCTGGAGGGACTCAGGGAGTTCAGAAAAGTGTAAAACTCACAGGGTTAGGGTGAAAAGACCCTTTGCTGGAGCTGCTTGCAAGCTGAGCAGGGACACCAAGCTAAGCAGCACGCTGGGTGGGAGTTTCGGCGATGCTGCCTCTTTTGACTCTCGCTGTGCTCCGTAAGTACCCTTAATAAACTCAGCTTCAAGCTAGACTCAGGTGCAATTTATTTGGTCTATCGTTGGTGCACCACATGTGGTAAACAGACATTTGTTCGCGTCTGCACTTCAGGGCTCCTTGGAAAGGTTGAGCATGCTCTAATTTGTGTTAGAGTGTTCTTCTACAGGGCTAGAAGCAAATGCTCCTTTTCAAAACACTCTCCATTGTAGGCTTTGAACTTTTAAAAAACCTTATTTGGGGTTCTTTATCCTAGATAGCAGAGAAAAGAGGTTAATAGGAACAGAAGGAATAGACTTTTTTTTTTTTTTTTTTTTAGACTCAGTTTTTTGGAGCGATTCCACTGGCGTAATCGGCAGGATTCCAACAGACCAGTTAAACAGCAAACCAGCAATTCACCAGAGGTGACTGCAACCGCAGCCGCTGGAACCCGGAGCAACAGCCAGAGCCCAGAGCAGAGTAGCTGGAACACGGAGCCTCGAAGTGTTCGCTGAAGCGGTTTTCTCTAGGAGAGTCTTGAACCAAAAAGCCCCGCCTCTTGTTTTGGGTATATAAATAAATAAATAAATAAATAAATAAATAAATAAATAAATAAATATGTGTGTGTGTGTGTTTGTGTGTGTCACCTCTCTGAGTCCATACTAGGATGTTTATCATTGGCAAAGACCATGGCCTTGGAAGAGGCGGTTCCTCTTCCAGTGGACAAACATCACCTGTTCTCTCACAAGTCTGTTTTCAGCAAAAAACAAAACAAAACAAAACAAAACAAAACAAAACAAAACACACCCCCTTACACAAGTCTGTATCACATCCCACACTTGGGATCAAACCAAAAACATGTTTACAATCCACTACACTCCATGATTTCCAGTCTCCAACACTGGATCTGGCCCAGTTGTGATTCCTTAAGAATGCCATCTGATGCTGAGCAATGGTGGCGCACGCCTCTAATCTCAGCCCTTGTGAGGCAGAGGCAGGTGGATCGCTGGGAGCTCGAGGCCAGCCTGGTCTACAAAGCGAGTCCAGGACAGCCAATGCTACACAGAGAAACCCTGTCTTGGAAAACAAAACAAAACAAAACAAACCCAGAGATGATTCACTTCCGCCGCACTGAATAAAAGAGAGAAACAAGTCTCCCAGGAGGAAGATGGGAAAGACAGAAATGTAAAGTATGAAGGAAGAGGGAGGAAGGGTAGCAGGGGGGAGGGGAAAGGGAGGGTCCACTTGGCAAAGCTGGACCATTTGGAGGACCAGACTTTCTTAGTCTCCTGGAGCATCTTGATTCCTAACTGGCCTCTCCCCAAAGCCTCATAAGGAAATACAGCCTCAGACAGTTCTGAGAGGAGTTCCTAACTGAAATGCCCTCTTGGATTTCTCTTCCTTCCCTTATTTTTGGAGGTTTTTTGTTTTAAACCTAGCAAAGGCTTAAGGTGGACTTGCAGCCATCCCAAGGAAGGAGAAGTTGACGGTCTGCTGGGACTTTGCGGCAGGTTTCCTGCCCCCTCCTTCTTTGTTGAGGGTAGGAGGTAAGGACCACTGGCTGGGCACTTAGCCAACCAAGCTCCAAAAATCAATGATGGATCGATGATCGATGCCTTTGCGTTTCAGGATGTCCCTCAGTGAGCAGCAGGCATCTTGTCATTTCACACAAGAGGCTGACGGCTAAGCCTCACAGGAGCTGTTACCCAAGGTCTTGTGGTTAAATGGTGTGGGCAACAGGCGCCTACAGCCAAGATTTCTTGTCACAGTTATTCATGAAATAAACCCTCTTTTTTCTCCTCCTGGATTTTTGAATTTCTTTTTGGTTAGGGCATTGGACCTATGGCTTTGTGCATGCTAGGTAAGCACCGAGCTGTAACCCAGCTCCTTACCCTTTCATATATATATATATATATATATATATATATATATATATATATATATGTATAACATGCAAAGTGATGATCCAGTACACTGTGTAATGATTATCACATCCAGGCTGGAGAGGCAGCTCAGTGGTTAGAGCACTGGCTGCCCTTCCAGAGGATCCAGGTTCAATTCCCACCACCCACGTGTCAGGGATCTGATGCCCTCTTCTGTCCTCTTTGGGCACCTGCAATTATGTTCACAATAAACAGACATACAGAAGACCCACACATAATTTAAAAACAAATAATCTTAGTAAACTACCCATGATGCACACACTCACCACCACCAACACACACAGACACACACAAATCACCACCCTGCTGTGTTCATCTTATAACCTGAGGGTTTGTTTTTTTTAAGATATATATATTTATTATGTATACAGTGTACACCTGCAGGCCAGAAGAGGGCACCAGATCTCATTATAGATGGCTGTGAGGCACCATGTGGTTGCTGGGAATTGAACTCAGGACCTTTGGAAGAGCAGCCAGTGTTCTTAACCTCTGAGCCATCTCTCCAGCCCTTTTCTTTCTTTCTTTCTTTTTTGGTTTCTTTGTTTTTTTGAGGCAGGGTTTCTCTGTAGTAGCTTTTTTTTTTTTTTTTTTTTTTTTTTTTTTTTTTTTTTGGTTTTCCAAGACTGAGTTTCTCTGTGTAGCTTTGGCTGTCCTGGACTCACTTTGTAAACCAGGCTAGCCTCGAACTCACAGAGATCCATCTGCCTCTGTCTTCCCAACACTGGGATTAAAGGCGTGCGCCACCAAGCCCGGCAGTAGACATCCTTTCATCACAGCTTCTCCAGACACTGAAGCCGGGCAGTGATGGCACTCACCTTTAATCCCAGTATGCAGAGGGATAGCTTGTTTAGGTCTGGCTGAAAAGCAAGACCAGTCTGGGCAACCTAGAAGACTTTGCCTCAAAATGAAAAGAGGATGGATTGAGTTCGAGGCCAGCTTGGTCTACAAAGCTACTCCAGGACAGCCAAGGCTACACAGAGAGACCCTGTATCGAAAAACAAAAAACAAACAAACAAAAAACAAAAAGAAGAGGATGGAGATATGGAGCTCAGTAGCAGATCACTTACCTCACCTATGACGGCCAACCCTCAGGGCTAAATACACATGAAAATTATTAGTAAGTACATTGTATTATAGAAAATAAATGCACTCTACAATGCTTAGAGAATCCCTTTTCCAATTAATAACACATATAGAATGCTCCAATTTGTGTAGAAAAACAAAATTTTGTTGGGCGTGGTGGCGCACGCCTTTAATCCTAACACTAGGGGGGCAGAGGTAGGTGGATGCCTTTGAGTTTGAGGCCAGCCTAGTCCACAAAGTGAGTCTAGGACAGCCAGGACTGCACAGAGAAACCCTGTCTCAGGAAAAGAGAGAGAGAGAGAGAGAGAGAGAGAGAGAGAGAGAGAGAGATTGAGGCATGCCTGATTTACTACACAGTGAGTTCCAAAACCAGCCCAAGCAGAACCTTGTTTCAAAATAAAATGTAAAAAAGAGGGGCTGGAGATATGGCTCAGTGGTTTAGGGCATTTGCGGTTCTTGCAGAGGACCCAGTCAGGGTTCCCAGCATCCGTGATGGCAGCTCACAAGAACCTGTAACTCCACCCACAGAAGATCTGACACTCTTTTCTTCATCACACATACATATTTTATTTGCATATATGTAAACAAAAGTAAACTGCATCATTTATAAAGCCTTATATTATTTTTATGTATACCATTCTAAATGATTTATTTTTAAAATACGTGTATGTGTTTGTGGGTGGTTATGTGTATGTGAGTGCAGATGCCTGGAGACTCCAAAGGCACCAGGTGCCTTGGAGGTAGTTAAAGGTAGCTGTGAGCCTCTGTAGGTGCTGGGAACCTAACACGTCTTCTGCAAGAATTGAAAGCACTCATCACTTCTGAGCTATCTGTCCTACCCTAAAATAAATCTTTTTTTTTTTTTTAAAGAATTAACAAGTCTGTGTCATAGCACCTACAGTCAGTTGCCTCCTCCTACATAATTTTCACTTCTGAGGCCTTGAGCAGTTGCCCCCTCCTACGGAGTTGTCACTTCTGAGGCCCTGTGCAGGTGGGTGGACGGGAATGTTAAATCTCAGCTCTAAGCGGGCCCTCAACCCCGAATGACACTCCCATAGACCCCACTTCACTGATCTCGGAAGAACAGTGAAACCCAAGTCAACCCAAATGTGGCTCATAATTTAGGAGGTGGGCTACCAGGATGAGAAACGTGGAGCTGTCCACCGCCCATCTGGGTGGTTCAGCAGGTTCCGGGTGAGGTGACAGAGGCCACCCCTGAGTCCCATGGCCTTAAATTGTATCTGCACTTGTCCTGACCAGCTACATGGCCAAGAGCTGAGCCTTATCCTTCCTGGCTTCTGGATCTGGAATATAAAAACATATTGATAGTTCTTGTATTTTCCTGGCCTCGCTGGATGTACCCCCCTGCTCCCAGAAACCTCAGTTTCCCGAGCCCTCTAACGCCAAAGTTTCATCTTGCTAAAATGCTGAGCTTGCAACCTTTGGTGAGTCCCTTGAGGTCTCTGACATGGGGGTCCAGCCAACAGCATTAAAGTCAAACTCAGTGCCACCTCATCATAGTTCCCCAAGATGTCGGGCTGTCAACTACTCTTAGCACCCACTGGCTTCTGAACCCTGGGCACAGAAATAGCCATTTGCCCTTTACTCTGTTGTGACAGACACAGTTGAGCATCTATGCTGTGACTGTGGTCCTAACAAGCCTAGGACAAAAATTAATCTTAAAAAAAAAAAGAAAGAAAGAAAAAGTAAGTCAGGCAGTGGTGGCACACACCCGTAATCCCAGCACTGGGGAAGCAGAGGAGGGAGGGTCTCTGTGAGTTCAAGTCAACCTGGTCAATAGAGTGAGTTCCAGGACAGCCAAGGCCGCACAGAGAAACCTTGCTTTGAAAAACAAAAAACAGCTGGGCGTGGTGGCCGACGCCTTTAATCCCAGCACTCGGGAGGATCGCTGTGAGTTCGAGGCCAGCCTGGTCTACAAAGCGAGTCCAGAACAGCCAAGGCTAACACAGAGAGACTCTGTTTGGAAAAAAAAGAAAAAGAAAAAGAAAAACAAAAAAATAAACAAAAGAGAAAAACGAAAGAAAGAAAGAAAGAAAAAGAAAGGTTTAAAAAAAATAAAACTGGCATTTGCCTAGCACATAGTTGAATAGCAGTGATGGCAAGAGGAAGATGAAGAGGAGGAAGAGGAGGAGGAGGCGGCGGCAGCTGGTCAGATGGCTCAGTGGTTAAGAGCACTTGCTGCTCTTTCGAGGGGCTTGGATTTGGTTCCCAGCCCCCACACACCAGGTCGTCACTTCCTGTAACTCCAGCTCCATGTGTGTGACACCCTCTTCTGATCTCCACAGACACCAGGCAAACGGACATGTGATGCACATAACATGTATGTAGGCAAAACACTCACACACATAAATAAACCTAAAATGTTTTTTAAAAAAAGGAAAGGAAAAGTGGGGAAAGGAGAAAAGAAAAAAAAAAAAGAAAAGAAAACAAAAAATTAGAAGCTGTTCCCAAGGGAAAAGGGCTGAGCCAGAGGCTGTCCTGCCCCCGGCCATTGCTGAGGGCTGAGACTAGAACGTGAGGGTGGGTTGAGGCAGCTTCTCCGGGGTGCTCAGCGCAGACAGCAGCTGCGGGAGGGAAGGAGAAGCCACGACCCTGGGACAGAATGTCCTCTGTAAACAAAACTCCCAGGGCTCCTCAGGACACAAACATTTAGTGCCTCTCAGTGCTGTCTCAGAGATGAGCCACGCAGGCCTGGAAGCGAGCCTTTCAGTGCATTCCCAGGAACAGGCCTGAGGTCCCCAGGGAATACAGCATGACTTCTTTTAAAACGGAAAAAAAAAAAAATCACTAGCTTTAGAATGTTCAAAAAGAACTATAATTATAGGGACTGTGGAAAAAAAAAAGTGAAAGAAAAAAATGCTTCCCACTGATGGGCCATAGAACACAATGTGTCAGGCCTCAAACGCACACGGTTCCATTTTATCTTTGTCACAGCTCCCAAACAGAGACTAGTTTTAGTCCCGTTTGGTGAACAAGGCAACTCTAGCCCAGAAACAGTTATTGCTTTACCCCAGGTCACATGACTAAGCATCCTGGGTGGGTGCAGTGCTGGAGCTGGAGCATGAATGCGGTTTGCCTTGGCATGTTTTCACCAGTCGGTTAGGCTGAGCCTGTGAACCTGACCTCCAAAAAAGGCGACAGGCAGCTGAGCCTCGCGCCCGTGCTCATTAGCCCTGCTGCAAACACTCATCACCATCATCATTACTGTGAGTTTCCTTCTGGCCTTGGACATACCATTTGGTACAGTCTGAACCATAGTTCTCTTTTTAAATTTATTTTATTTATTACTGCGTATGAGTGCTTTATCTGCAGAAGAGGGCATCAGATCACATCACAGATGGTTGTGAGCCACCATGTGGTTGCTGGGAATTGAACTCAGGACCTCTAAAAGAGCAGGCAGTGCCCTTAACCTCTGAGCCATCTCTCCGGCCCCAAACCATAGTTTTCATACCATTTTACATCTCTTAAAAATTAAAAAAACAAATTTATGTATAGCATATTTTATTTTATTTTTTAATTTTTATTTATTTATTTATTTATTTATTTTGTTTTTCGAGACAGGGTTTCTCTGTGTAGCCTTGGCTGTCCTGGACTCGCTTTGTAGACCAGGCTGGCCTCGAACTAACAGCAATCCGCCTGCCTCTGCTTCCCGAGTGCTGGGATTACAGGCGTGCGCCACCACGCCTGGCATATATCATATTTTAAAGATTCATTTTATTTTGTAGGCTAGAGAGGTGGTTCAGTAGTTACGACCACCTGCTGCTCTTTTTTCTTTTTTCTTTTTTCTTTTTTTTCTTTTTTTGGTTTTTTTGAGACAGGGTTTCTCTGTGTAGCCTTGGCTGTCCTGGACTCGCTTTGTAGACCAGGCCACATGGCGTCTCACAATGGTGCACTCCAGTGGGTGGACATTTAGCTCCAATGAAACCCAGTATAGTTTGTCTTCAAGTTATATACTTTCATGTGTTAAGAAATGTTCGGCTGGGCGCAGTGGCGCACACCTTTAACCCCAGCACTCAGGGAGGCAGAGGCAAGCGGATCTCTGGGAATTCGAGGCCAGGCTGGTCTACAAAGCAAGTCTAGGACAGCCATGGCTACACAAAGAAACTCTCTCTCCAAAAACGAAAACAAAAACGAAAGCAGGAAAGAGGAGAAAAGGAAATGTTCATGCTGGGCAATGGTGGAACATATTTTAATCCCAGTACTCAGGACATAGGAGGATCTGGCCCACAGAGCAAGTTCCAGGGCAGCCAGGGCAGTACAGAGAAACCCTATCCTGAAAAATAAAACAACAACCACAACAAAATGCCCGCATACTGCCGTCATGAATTTTTTGTTTAGTTTTTTTTTTTAAGTACATTTATTTATGTATTCACACATACACGCATTTGTGTGCTGTGGTGTATGTGTGGAGGTCACAGAATATCCTGTAGGAGTCAAGTCTACCACATGGGCTCTAAGGACCTGACATAGGTCGGCAGAATTAGCCGCTAGTGCCTTGACATCTTGCCAACCCTGTTTGGTTTTCCTTTTCTTAGACTTGGGACTGGGTCATTTGACATTTTCACTCTTCTGATTGTGCAGTGCTGGGACCTGAATCCAGAGCCTCACACATGTTAGACAAAAGCTACTCCCTCTACCCCCACCCCCGGCCCCCACCCCCACCCCGCCAGCCAGGGTCTTACCATTAGGCCGACATGGCCCTGACCTCACGGTTCTCTTACCTTAAGCTCCTGAGCTTTAAGGTTACAGGGATGCACCACCGTATCTGGCTATGGAGAACTGATTTTTAATATTCTACAAACAAAATTAATTTTTTCCCCAAGGGTATGTATCTGGAAATAAAAACAGGGAAATGAGAAGGACTTGATTTCAGGAGGAAGGGGCCACTTTCACTTTGAACACCCTAGTTCCGGATTGCAGTGAATCATGGGTACCAAGCTGTCTCTATCCCTGCCACCTCCAGTCTCTGGTCAAAGTACAGTTCTGAATGGAGACTCCGATGAGGCCATTTCCTCTCAAGGCTATTAATCATTAGTTCGGAAGAACAGATGATGCTGTGATGGGAACCAGCATTCACTGAGCCTGTGCTCTAATGTGCTCTGTGCCTCCAGCTTCTCCTGTCAGTTAGCAGCAGTACTGTGAGGCAGGGTACCACAGTCTGCAACTTACAAATGAGGAAGCTGAGGCCCAGAGAGGAACCGCTCTACTTTGGCAGCTAGCGAGCGAGCACTAAGCTGTGTCTTGCTAAACTGCACCACCTCTCAAAAGCACCACCAGGACTCTTCATGTGTGGGTCACAGGGCTGCTGAAATGCATCATGGGAAGTTTATTCTCTCACAGGTCAAGAGTTTAGAGAAACCTGCAACCAGAGTGTCAGCGGGGTTGGCTCCTTCTGAGGCCTCTGCAGGAAGTCTGTTGCATGCCTCGCTCCGACCTTCAGGGCCTTACCTTCTTCCACACACAGATGTGTCACTCCATCGTCACTAGGCGTTCATTGGGACATCTCCTAAGGACAGCCGTCATGCCGGAATGGCCGCTGCTCCAGTCCAGTGTGATCTCACTTTGGAAGGAGGAGGTGTTTTGAGATAGGATCTTACACTGCCGCCCTGGAGTCCCGGGAACATTTGGGCTCAAGGGTTCCTCTCACCTTAACCTCCCGACTGCCTGGGGCTGAGTCCCAGGGCTCCTGGCAGCTTCGCTGTTTTGATCGTGCCGTGCTTGGCGGGGAGGGGGGGGGGGGGAGGCGGGGTTAAATCCAGAGCCTCCGATGATGTGCTAGACTAGAGCTATGCACACCCCGGCCGCCATCTTATTTCCACTAAATGACAGGAAAGGGGACATTATTTCCAGATAAGGTTGCATTCTGCGGTACTGGGGGGTTAAGATTTTATACACACACACACACACACACACACACACACACACACACACACATGTATATTTTATATATACACATAGTTTGTTTTTGTTTTTTGAGACAGGGTTTCTCCCTGTCTGGGAAACTCCCAGCTGGGCGTTAAAAATTTAATATATCTTTTTTTGAAGGACGTAATTCAGTCACATGAAACAGAGTAAATTCTGGAGTGAAAAGGTAGTCATTTCTTCCTGGATTGGAAGCTTTTTTTTTTTTTTAAAGAAAGATTTGCTTTTAAGAATTCATTTGTGCTGGGCGTGGTGGCACACGCCTGTAATCCCAGCACTTGGGAGGCAGAGGCAGGCAGATTGCTGTGAGTTCGAGGCCAGCCTGGTCTACAAAGTTAGTCTAGGACATCCAGGGCTACACAGAGAAACCCTGTCTTGAATAAACCAAAAAAAAGAATTATTTTAAAATTATGTCTATTGTGTGTATGTGTGTGGTGTATGTGTGTGTATGTGTGTGGTGTATGTGTGGTGTATGTGTGTGTGTGTTGGGGTGCTCACGAATGCAGATGTCAGTCAGGTGTCTGAGGAGGGCCTGAAGACCCCTGGAAGTTAGAGTTTCAGCTGGCTGAAAGACGCCTGCTGCGGATGCCGGAAATAGAACTCGGGTCCTCTGTGATAGCAGCGCTGCCTTTTCACTCCTGCGACATCTCTTCAGTGCCTACTGAAGTTTTATGTTTCTAAATTCACTCACGGTTGTGCTGCGCACTTATGTATGTGAGGTGGTCTGATGACATTTGCTGGACTTGGTTCTCACCTGCTAACATGTGAATCCCAGGAATCAAACTCGGGTCACCAGGCTGCCTGGTGGCTGGCAAGACCTTTTGCCATGGTGGCACATGGCTTTAATCTCAGCATGCAGGAGGCAGAGGCAGGGAGATCTATGTGAGTTTGAGACCAGCCTGGTCTACAGAGTGAATTTCAGGACAGGCAGGGCTACACAGAACAACCGTCTCAGGGGGAAGAAAGTAATTCCAGCTTGACTGCTGTCCTTATAGGATGTCCCTGTGAACGCCGAGTGATGACGGAGTGACACATGTGTATGCTGAGGAACACCGTCGCCTGAAGGTCTGAGAGATCCTGCAACAGACTTCCTGCAGAGTTCTCAGAAGGAACCAACCCTACTGATAATCCTGACTGCAGGTTTCTAGACTCCTGAACAGAGAAAATAAGTTTCCCATGGTGCATTTCTGAAGCTCTATGACACACATGAAATAATTTTTTTAAACAAAAACTCATTACTTTCTCTTCTTCCTTACTACTTAAAAAAAAAAGTGAATAAAGTCCTTGCCCCACCTTCTAGCAAAAAATCTTTTCCACTCTTCTTCCACTTCCCAGGTTCCATTCCCCACTGTTCACTCTTGGCTTGGCAAGATAATCACTTTCCTCTTCTTGCCATGGGGCTCTTCTCCAGCCCAGCCTCACACTGGCTATAAATGACCAATATTTTCTAGAAACACCCTCCGATCTGACCTTGCATGTAAAAAACAAGCGACCTCCCGGACTTTTCCAGCGGTTCCATTCCGCGTTCCTAGATTCAACTTGGCTCCGGACTCGCCTCCCTCCATCCTTTTCAGATAGGCAAAGGTGCAGGATCGGCTACGTTGCTTTCCTTTTCCCACACATCTCTCCTCGTTTCTCCACTCAACTCAGTCCAGGGTTATCTGTGTGCGTACAAGCTCCCCACTGTCTGCTGCAGGCTGTATCTGTGTGGAGAGAACTCTCCACCCAAAACAGGAATACACCTGGTCTACTCCTTTCGGCCTTGGAGATCCCGCCCACGGGTTCTCAGGAGACCCTCAGCCATCAATCACTAGGAACTCGGGGCCATCTAGCTGAGAAGGAGCCTCGGACGTCTTTCTCGCCGGAACCCTTCTGCTCAGCCCCGGCGGATCACTTTTAGCCGGAACACACAAAACCGGAAGGAAGGTTGGCGGAGGAAGACAAGCGTGAGAGAGCCTGGCCATGGCTTGGAGGACGAACCTCGCTTGCCTCATCAAGGCCGGAGGTAGGGTTTCTGAGCACGAGGTTGATTGCCTACCTGCCATTAGCCTGTGACCTGGAGTGTTTCTTTCCTGTCCCGTGACCAGAGGGGCGTCCCTGTCGCCCAGCCATGGAGCTCATGCGCCTCTTTGGCCCCGGGTCTGCGCGCGCCCCCTTCCCGGGCCAGGCTGCCGGCCGGGGATTCAGACACTCAACATTAGCTTCCCTGCCTCTGGCTGCCCGCGATGTCTTTACACTGTTTTACAAAGTTATCCAACAGGGCAAAGTACACAGCCCTGATTAAACAAAAAAAATACCGAGAACCTTCCAGAACAAAATAACCCCTCTCTACCACCTAGTTAATACCACCAGCCCCCGCCCGCCCCAGTCAAAGCTCCGTGTTGTCCAATCTGGCTTGGAACTCGCTATGACACTGAGGATGACCTGATCTTCCGCGCTAAGGTTATAAGCACCAGTTAATGTATTACAAATGTGTACAATTTAATTTTCTTTTCCCTCAGACGAGAAACTAGTGAAAATTGAGACAAGGGCACACGTGCTCCAGATTGGTGTCAAACTTATGGGATCTTACCTGGAATCTGATCCTCAGCCTCTGCCTCTCAGTTGCTGAGCTTATACAGACGAGGTTACAATGCCAGGCAACTCCAGCTTCTTCCTTGAGACGTGGCTTCACTGTACAGCCCTGGTCGTCCCAGAACTTCCTCTGTAGACTAGGCTTCTCCTTGAACTCAAGAGATGCCCCTCCTTTTCCCTCCCCAGTGCTGGAATTAAACGTGTGCACAAACTACGGGCAGCTTTCACTTCTTTTGAAGACAATTCTCTGTGATAATGTGGTTTATGTGCACGTCCGTACAACTGCACAAGCTTAGGGGATTAACACTCAAGAGAAAGGAGAGCATCCCAATTTAAATGGTCTAAATCTTCCTTTTAGGGAGGTGGAGATGGTTCGCAGTCCCAGAGTACTCATTCCTGCCTCCAGTCCTAAGGAATATCTGCCCTCGGAGAAAATCCACTGCCCCTGAGAAAATTGCTGCCAGCGTTGCTGTCTGTGCTGCGGATGGCAAGGGGCCTGGGAGTGCGCTGGAGCTGCTCTTCTCTGCAGAGCAGCAGGCTTCTATCTTGAATGTTCTGAACACAGCTTCTAGTGAAGAACTGGAAGCCTTCAGATTGCTTCGAGGAAGAAAGTCCGTCAATATTGTCGAACACAGAGAGAAGTTTGGGCCCTTTCAGAGTTTGGAGAGGTTGATAGACGTGCCCTTGATCCAGTATAAAACTGCTGTTCAAGTTTGTAACTCCATTCTTTGTCCAGAGGGTGGAAGGAAGAAAAAGTCAAAGGAAAAGTGGCTGCTGAGGAAGTTCATCAAACCAGATGTGGAGAGAGAGAGACTTAAGGTACATTCTCCTCTGAAAAGTACCCTTCCCAGCCGGGCGTGGCAGCGCACGCCTTTAATCCCAGCCCTGGATCTCTGAGTTCCAGGCCAGCCTAGTCTACAAAAGGAATCCAGGACAGTCAAAGCTATACAGAGAAATCCTGTCTTGAAAAACAAAAAACAAAGCACTGTTCCCAGTAGTGGGTTAAAAATGTTTTGTTTTTTGTTTTTGGAGACAAGGTTTCTCTGTGTAGGCTTGGATGTCCTGGACTCACTTTGTACATACACTAGGCTGCCCTTGAACTCACAGAGATCCACCTGCCTCTGCCTCCCGAGTGCTGGGATTACAGGTGTGCGCCACCACGCCCGGCCCAGCTTGGAACTCTTATCTGGGCTGGCCTCAGACTTGTTCGCTGACTCTCTAATGCTGCGATTAGTGGGTGTGCATGTCATGCAAAGCTTATTTAGGAGAACTGTTACATAGATGTGCAGCCATGTTGGGGTACATTGGGAAGTTAATTTGCAAATGTGGGTTAGCTAAGGAGTGATTCTCTGGCAGTCTTTCCAGCAGGACTTAAAGTTATGTTGAGTTGCATGCAGTAGCACACACGTTTACACACATACACCTCTACAATACTGATGTATGCATGTGGGGGGGGGTAGGGCAGAGGATAATCTGAGTTGATTTCATGTGGGTCCTAGGGACTGAACTCAAGTTGTCAGCTTGGTGGAAAACAGCTTTTCCCACTAAACCATCTTGGCACGGTGTTTCGTGTGTGCATATGTGTGCAGTGCTAATGCGCCTAGGAGCACTTCAGATGGCAGCCCTCCTCTGCTGTTGCTGTCTTTTGATTTGTTTGGGTTTTGTTGTTTTTTTCTTTCTATTTTTATTTTTTTTATTTTTCGAGACAGGGTTTCTCTATACATACTTGGCTGTCCTAGACTTGCTTTGTAAACCAGGCTGACCTCAAATTCACAACGATCTGCCTGCCTCTGCCTCCCAAGTGCTCACATTAAAGGCGGCGCCACCATGCCCAGCCTTCTTGTTTTTCTTTTTTCTTGTTTTGTTTTTTGAGACAGGGTTTCTCTGTGTTAGCCCTGGCTGTCCTGGACTTGCTGTGTAGACCAGGCTGGCCTCCAACTCACAACAATCTGCCTGCCTCTGCCTCCTAAGTGCTAGGATTAATGGCGTGTGCCATCACGCCCAGCTCTTCTTGTTTTTCAAGACAGGGTTTCTCTGTGTAGTCTTGACTGCCCTGGAATGTCCTCTGTAGACCAGGCTAGCCTTGAACTCACAGAGATCCAGTAGCTCCTGACTCCAGAGTGCTGGGATTAAAAGCATTTGCCACTACTGCCAGCGATTTGTAAAATTTTATTTAATTGCATTTTTATTTGTCCCTTTCACAGTGAAAGTCAGAGGACAACCTGGGTGGAGTCACCTGATTCCTACCCCGCATGTGGGTTACAAGCCAAGGTTGTCAGATGGGTGGTAACTGCCTTTACCCTCCAATCAGTTTGTTGTTGTTGTTGGTTTTTTTTTTTTTAATTTTTTTTTTTGGTTTTTCGAGACAAGGTTTCTCTGTGATAGCTTTGGCTGTCCTAGACTCACTTTGTAGACCAGGCTGGCCTCGAACTCAAAGCGATCCGCCTGCCTCTGCCTCCCAAGTGCTGGGATTAAAGGCATGCGCCACCATGCCCGGCTCAGTTTGTTTGTTTTAAGACAGGGTGTCTTACTTTGCTTTCTGTTGCTATGATAAAACACCTTGACCAAAAGCAACTTGGGGAGGTCACAGTCTAGCAAGGCAGGACACACAGGAACACACACACACACAGTATTAAGGAACTGGGCGGTGATGGCACACAGAAGAGTTCCAGGACAGCCACAGAGCCACAGAGAAACCCTGTCTTGAACCCCATACCCCCAAACGGCTTGGTTTAAAATACTTGTAGAACGGGTATGAGGAATATCTTTCTTCCTCTCAAGATAGGCCAGCGTACCCACCTTGTAAATAAACTTGATCACATAAACTGATTGATTAAATAAACAGAATGAGCTAATTGACCTAACTTTTTGAGTTTGTAGGTTTAAAAAATAAATTTAAAAAATCCCGCCAGGTGGTGGTGGCATACACCTTTAATCCCAGTACTTAGGAGGCAGAGGCAGGTGGATCTCTAAGTTCGAGACCAGCCTGGTCTACAAAGTGAGTCCAGGACACCAAGGCTACACAGAGAGACTCTGTCTCAAAAGAGCAAAAACTAAAATAAAATAAAATAAAATAAAAATAAAAAGGTTTAAGGTTTATTGTAGGATGGGGAGAGAAGGAAGGCGGGTGGGGAGCCTCGGGACAGAAACAGAATGAGAAACAAAGAGGGAGTTTGTAGGTTTTATAGCTGTAAGATAATTTACACTTGTAATCAAATCAGCCCTTTTCCTTTAGGCAGTTAATAGTATCGTATCTATTGTTTTTGGTACTCGAAGAATTGCGTGGGCTCACCTTGACCGGAAGCTGACGGTGCTGGACTGGCAGCAGGCGGAGTGTTGGAAATTAACAAACAGAACGTACCCCACGTCCTTCTATCTGGAGGAGGTAAGGCTGTTGCGGTCCCTGCTCCTTGACTTCTGTCCTGTGGATTCCCACATGGTCCCTTGTACAGTTTAGTCTGGCAGTTCCAAAGGGTAAAAAAAAATTGTGAAACTGGGTCTTTGGGGTTTGGGGTACTTTTTTACTACTAGTATATATAGCTTTATTATACTTGATTTATAAAATTAGGAATCTTGTCTTTAAATATGTTTTGCCTCTATGGCTTCAAGCTGTGAAAAGGGCAGGAGTTGCTGTCTTGGTGACAGTTTTGGCCAGCACCTTGCCACCGGCAAAAATTCCAGTCAACGCTCTGTTCCACTTGAAGTCAGTACAGATTTTAGAAATGAAGAGACTGTCAGGACCAAGGAGCTCATATTTCAGAATTGTCAGAAATAGGACAAACATGAAACATAAAAAATTTCTGATTTTTTTTTTTAAAGATTTCTTCAGTCATTTCAAAGATGCCTAAAGCAGATCTCTACATTTTGGAAAAATCTGGACTTTCCATTCAGAACACATCTCTGTTTCCTATATTATTACATTTTCTTATCACGGAAGCCATGCTGTATGCCTTACTCAACAAGACTTTTGCTGAGGATGGCCAGCACCGGGTGCTGAGCATGAACCGGAATGCCGTGGGCAAGCACTTCGACCTGATGGTTGGCGACACAAGGACTAGCGGGAGGGAGCTCGTGAAGACGTTCCTCACTCAGGCTGCGCGGCAGGGGCCGCGGGTGTTCTTCCCACAGGAGCAGGTGCTGCAGTACAGACAGAAGGTTCTCAAGGACTCACATCGGATCGAAGAGCTGTATGACTCCTTATTACAAGCCGTTGCTTTTTACGAGTTAGTCTTTGACAAAGGCGTGGAGCTCAAACGTTAATGTACTCTCTAGTGTTACATTAATTTATTAAATCATCTTCATGTTAGTGGAGAAGAAAACAATTTGAGTGTTTTTCAGGTTTATAAAATCAGACTTTTGGTTGTGAAATAGTGTATATGAGCCAAGACCAAGTCAATAAATATTCTAGGAAGTTCCGTGCCTTCTGTGTTTAAGTGCTAAATAGTAAGATGCCACTCCACAGCCAAAAGTTACCTCTACTTAAAAGCAAGGACCAGGATGGAGAGATGTCTCAGTCATTAGCACTTGCTGCTTTTCTTGAGAACCCCAGTTTGGTTTCTAGCCCCCGCTGCCGGTGATCACAATAGCCTGTAACTTCAGTTCCAAGGGATCTGACAGTCTTTTTTGGCCTCTTTTTGCCCCTATACAGACACACAGGAAACACACATATAAATACAAAAATAAAAAGTAACCATTTAAAAAACAAACAGAAGCCCAAATGGTGGTGCATGTTGGTGGACAAATGAGATGGGTGTGGCTAAGGTTTCCAGGCTGGGAGAGCTGGAGAGAATCTTGGGAGAAGAGAGACCAGGGAGGAGAGGAAGAAGGAAGGCCACCATGGGTTAGGTGGAGGAGAAGCACATGGCTGGCCTGGATGCAGGACTTGGCCCAGATGAAGAACATTAGCAAGTATTTGGGATTATGGATGGGAGGTGGCTTGATAGAAATTATTAGAACCAGATTGCATGGGATTGGGGCAGGTATCCCTTACAGTTCCACCATGGGAAAGTAACTTAGAAGATTGCTATCTGCGCTGCCCCAGGTTAGCTAAGGCTATTTTGAAATATAACAGGTGTCTGTGTCTTGACTGATTCCTAGAGAGTTAGAAAATACTGCCATAGCCAGGCAGTGGTGGCGCACGCCTAAATTCAAGCACTCTGGAGGCAGAGGCAGGTGGATCACTGTGAGTTCAAGGCCAGCCTGGTCTACAAAGTGAGTCCAGGACAGCCAAGGCTACACAGAGAAACCCTGTCTCGAAAAACCAAAAAAGAAAATACTGCCATAATAATAATTAGGTTTTACTGGTAAATTAATAACAGGCACATGCCTGTAATCCCAGCACTCAGGGAGGCAGAGGCAGAAGCATTGCTGTGATTTCGAGGCCAGCCTGGTCTACAAAGCGAATCCAGGACAGCCAAGGCTACACAGAGAAATCCTGTCTCCAAAAACCAAAAAAAAAAAAAAAAAAGCAATTGAAGAGCTTGCATGCCTTTAAACCAAACACTTGGAAGACAGAACCAAGCCGATCTCTGAGTCCAGCCTACTTACAGGAGTTCTAGAACAGCCAAGCCTACACAGAGAAACCCTGTCTTGAAAAAGCAAAAAATTGGGCTGGAGAGATGGCTCAGTGGTTAAGAGCACCACTTGCTTTTCGAAAGGTCCTGAGTGCAATTCCCAGCAACCACATGGTGGCTCACAACCATCTATAATGTGATCTGATGCCCTCTTCTGGCCTGCGGGTGTACATGTAGATAAAGCACTCATATATTAAATAAATAAATAAACGGTTAAGAAACAAAAAAAAGTAGGCAGGCAGTGGTGGCATACACTTTTAATCCCAGTACTTGGGAGGCAGAGGCAGGTGGATGGCTGTGAGTTTGAGGCCAGGCCGGTCTACAAAGAGTCCAGGACAGCCAAGGCTACACAAAGAAACCCTGTCTCGGAAAACCAAAAAAAAAAAAAAAAAAAAAAAAAAAAGTAAACAGAGGAAGAACTAGCTGGGCTGATGGTTCTATCTGTAATCTCTGCACTCAGGACACAGAAGTCAGTCTGGGAATATAGTGAGATTCTGTCTTGACCCCACCTCCCTGCTAAAAAAACAAACTCCAGAACGGGGTTGTAGTTTGCTGATAAACTGCTTGCCTACGTTTGACACCTATTAATGGTGAAAAAATGTTCTATCAAACTAAAAATTAAAACCCCCACTCAGCCATGTCCCTGTAGTTTTGATAACATGAACTGAGTTTTATTGATTTATTTTAAATAGGCTCATCAGTTGGTGAGAATCATCAGAGCCCCTAATAATGAAACGCCTGAAAAGCAGGCAATCTGCTACAGAAGCCCAGCAGACGAACACAGATATTCAGAAGCTCCAGGGGCTGGAAAGATGCCCAGTAGTTAAGAGCTCTTCTTTTTTTCCCCTTAGGTTTTTCGAAACAGGGTTCCTTTGTATAGCCCTGGCTGTCCTGGACTCATTTTGTAGACCAGGCTGGCCTCAAACTCACAGCGACCTGCTTGCCTCTGCCTCCCGAGTGCTGGGATTAAAGGAGTGCGCCACCACACCAGTTAAGAGTTCTTTCTGCCCTTGCAGGGGTCGGGGTAGAGTTCCCCATCACAACATGGTAGGCAGTTCACAGCCGTCCTTAACTCCATTCCAGGGTATCCAACGGACTCCTCTGGTCTCCTCCAGCACTACAATCATGTGGTGCATATACATGCATGCAGCAACACATTCACACACATAAAAAACATAAATCTTTAAAAAGCTTTGACCATATTTTCTTTTGTTCAGCAAAGAAATCTCTCTCTCTCTCTTTTTTTTTTTTTTTTTTCCGAGACAGGGTTTCTCTGTGTAGCCTTGGCTGTCCTGGACTCGCTTTGTAGACCAGGCTGGCCTCGAACTCACAGCGATCCGCCTGCCTCTGCCTCCCAAGTGCTGGGACTAAAGGCATGCGCCACCACACCGGCTCATGAAATCTCTTAAGTTGTAGCATTTATCTAAATGTATTTAATATACATGTTAAGATGTTCATAGCTTAAACTATTTAAATACCACATAAAAGTCTTTAGCTTTAACTTTTAATTAGATCAATGTGCTAATTAATACAAGAAAAGGTAGGTTGAACAAGAGGTAAAAACATATTTCTATACACATTTGTAAATAGATAATGCACCTATACTTTAAAAAAGTACAAAACTAGGATCCTTAACTTTTGAGTTAAAAATACAATTCATCAGAAAATGTACCTGAATATTATATTATTAAACAATATTCTGCATTATGAAGGAATTTTAAACATACCTGATTACTTGACTGTAAAATGACATTAACTAAATTGTGACCTGCTTTTTGCTTTGTTTTTAAGACAAGGTTTCTGTGTAGCCTTGGGTGTCCTGGACTCACATTGCAGACCAGGCTGGCCTTGAACTCACAAGAGATTCCCCTGCCTCTGCCTCCTAAGTGCTGGGATTAAAGGCGTGCACCACCGTGCCTTGCAAATAATGACATTTTAAGATCTTGCTACTAATATAAAAACTGGGTACTTTAAAAAGCAGTAAAGCATGGACATGTTGGGTGTGGCAGATATGCCTGTAGTCCTGGGTACCTGAGAAGCTGAGACAGGAGATCACATAAGTCTGGAAGGAGTTTAGGGGCAACCTAAGCAATCTAACCGAACCCTGTCTCAAAAACAGGGTAGATGTTCTAAGTGTGCCCCTAGGTATATAAGGCCTTGAGTTTGATCTGTAGTACCACCAGTAATTGCAAAGACATAAAGCCTGTGTATGTAGTCAGACAAAGGACCCTTGCCACAACACAAAGGACCCCAAGTTCAATCCTCAGGGCCCCAAAACCCCAAAACCATACTTAAATGGAAACAGCTGTTAGGTAGAAACCCCATGGTAGAATCCTTCATTATTACTTCAATAATCAACAACTTGTCCAAAATAGATAAAGTAGAATGCTCTACTCCGCTAACAGCAACGACTCAATGATTAAATGGTGAAACACGCAACAGGAAAGCAAAAGAAATAAAGGCAAGAGGAGTGCAATGCTTTCCAAAATTGATGCACATATTCCTTCCTAGGACATTTAAAAAATATTCCGCATGTAATTGGCTTTTCATCATGTACCCCAAGATAGCACTCGTGAGGTGCTTCCTATGTACATGCTGACGCCGACAGCAGAGGAAGAGAACAGGGAAATGACAGGAGAGCTCAGCTCTGAGACAGCCTGAGAAATCTCTCAGTGAACACTACCTTCGACAAACAGCTCACACATACAGAAGGCATACCAACAAAGCAAAAACATAACCCCACACATTCAGAAAAAAATATGCCACAATCACATATACAGCTTGTGACTAAAAAATTTCATTTTAAATACTTGAACCACAAAAATACAAAGTCTTTTATAATTTACATTAAGAGAAATAAGTTTTTCTTTAAAGTTAACATAATTGAAAGTATGTCATAAAGACCACATAATCTGTACAAGCCACTGATGATAGGGAGCATCAAGGGAAGTCAGCTGCCAAAGTAGTTACAGTCTTTTCAGGAATATCCAGATGAATGCCATCAAAATAGTGGAGAAACCTGTCACAATCACAAAAACAATTAATATTAGCATTTTCATTCCCATGAACGCATTTAGTAATCTTGACATGGCTACCTAAATTTTACCTTTTTTTTTTTTTGGTTTTTTGAGACAGGGTTTTGCTGTGTAGTCTTTGCTGTCCTGGACTCACTTTGTAGACCAGGCTGGCCTCGAACTCACAGAGATCTGCCTGCCTCTGCCTCCTGAGTGCTGGAATTACAGGCGTGCACCAGCACGCCAGGCTTTTTTTTTTTTTTTCTTCTTTCTTTCCGAGTCAGGGTCTCTCTGTGTTAACCTTGGCTGTCCTAGACTTGCTTTGTAGACCAGGCTGGCCTCGAACTCACATCGATACGCCTGCCTCTGCCTCCCGAGTGCTGGGATTAAAGGCATGTGCCACCACGCCCGGCTTTTTTTTTTTTTAACATACTTTACCTTCTTTTATTTTTCCCTTGTTGTTTTAGCTTCTCTATCCGACAAATGTTCCGGAGAGTTGGCAGGTAGTCGATTATACTAGCTCGCTTATTACCCAGGTTCAGAAGAGACCGACTAGAAAACACACTTTTAACGACTGCCATCCTCTTGTCAGCAGTGCTACAAATGAAGAATAAGTATTAGTTTCTGTTATTTTGTACATAAAAATGTAACAATTCCAAACCTAACCAGTGTGGCTGCTCCTGGTCTAGACCAGATGACACTTCTAATTTCCTGCGACCTCATTAGTGATTCCCACATACACTCAGACTGGCCTGGAACTCTACATAGCTCAGCCTGACATCAGGCTCATTCTCCTGAGGGCGGGATTACAGTGGTATACTCCCACACTCAGCTTCATGGTGAGAACTTCTTGTTTAGAGACAGGATCTCATGCAACTCAGCATCAAACTCTCCATCTTGTGCCTCTACCCTCTCAAGCGCTGGGCTACCATGCCTTGTGTCATAGTCAAATTCCTTAATGGCCACTTTTACGTGCCACAAGTCTGAATCCCTCTGTTGCCTAAAGGTTTCCAAATTTCTTTTTGTTTTTTTGTTTTTTAAAGACAGAGTTTCTCTGTGTGGCCCTGGGTCTCCTGGCACTTATTTTGTAGAGCAGCCTGGCCTCAAACCCAGAGATCCACGTGCCTCTGCCTCTTGAGTGTTGGGAGTAAAGGCATGCGCCACCACACTCAGTTCCCCAACTTTCATTGAAGCTAGTTTTCTCAACAATCTCCTTAACTTGCAAGAAAAACTGTATTAACACTAAGTGTTTCCCATGATCCATAGCCCAGTATTTTAAAATTAGGAAGAAGAGGCAGCCACCGCCACTGATTACTGGAAGGTAACAAATGAGACTTACTCTAGATCAGCTGCCGACTGGCGGAAGCATATATCACTGCACCTTTGTGAAACACAGAAAGTGAGCTCATTGGTTGGATCTCTTCCTAATTGCTTGCATGCATTCAAGGACTCCAGGGCTTTTGAAATGGTAGAAGAGCATTTAGTAAAGCTGAGAGCTTCTGCGGTTGCTTTTACCTCTTTAGCGCTCCGAGGAGCACACCCATCGCTACTCTCAAGACTAAACTCATCGCAAAGTCCACTTTTAACCTTTCCGCTTGTCCAGTGAAAGGCATTTTTACCTAATTCATTCTGTTTCCCTGAATCTGTTAAAAGGGCATCTAAGAAAGACATGTTCTCCATGAACTCAGTGAGAGAATTTAAACAGTGGTAAACAAGCGCAGAACACTTCTTCTCTGCTGGTGTCCTGGGAGGCTGAGGCACAGAGTCAGACCTGAAACCACTGTTCTGTGCCTTTGTCTCTGGGTTGCCTCCTCCGTCTCTGCCTGTGACGTCTACTAAAGTTGAGGAAGGAGCAGGGGACAAGCTAGTCAGTTCATTAAAAATGTTGAGTCCAGTGTCAAACAAGTCACTGTCATCTAGGGTCACTATCTTTTTCTGTTTCTTTTTCTGTGATTTTTTCAATGGCTGGTCATCCGCCTGCTTCCTGGTAAGACACTTCATGCTTCCTGGTGCAGTGGCCTCTGCGGTCAATGGGAAGCCATCAGCGCCTCTTACTTCCGGAATAACATTAACTGGCAGTGGCAGGATGAACTCCAGATTGCTATATAACACATCTATGTTTTGCATATGGAATTCTGTGAGAAGCTGGATGAGTTTATCCCATTCTTCCTTTGCTGTGATCTCGTGCTGAAAAGCAATCAGAGTAAAGAGATATTTTAAGAGGATCTAGTTTAGACATCTTCCCATCCTTATGAATATAGGCTTGTCCTCTTTCCGATAGATGAGGGAGGTGCCTCAGGACACATGTCCTTCTGTCATGTGGGTCCTAGGGATCAAACTGATTGTCACAAGGCTTGGACTGCAAGCACCTTCACTGCTGAGCATCTCCTGACCACCTATTCTACCTTGACAGTACTAAGTGGTTACCCTTTGTAATCTTATTAGACTATATGTAAACCATGAAAACTGACTAGGCTGGAGGTAGGACAGTGGTAAAACATTTGCCTAGAATGCACTGGGCTCCTTGGATTAAATCCCCAAAGTAGGGGCGGGGGGGGGGGGGGAGAAAAGAAAGAACGGGATAGACATGAGGGAGGGAAAGAAGTTCTAAGTCTGAAACTGGATTTCGATCTGGAGCCCGAGTGTTGGGGTTACAGGCGTGGCCACGGCACCCAGAGGATACCCAGCGTTCTTTATTTTGCACATACCCAATTTAGGATCAGAAGGTTATCTAAAAACTACACCAAAATGACCTCTTTATCTGAAAAGTTTTAAAATTCTTTTCATTTTTCAAGACAGGGTTTCTCTGTGTAGCCTTGGCTGTCCTGGACTCACTTTGCAGATCAGGCTGGCCTAGAACTCACAGTGACACACCTGAGTGCTGGGATTACAGGTGTGCACCACCGCGCCTGGCTCCTATACTATGCTTTTAAAGCTATGCCTACATACCATTTGTCAACACAGTCAAATGAGTTAAAATCTCCTATCTAAAGTCTAGAAAATGTTAGGTAAATTTTAAGTTGAACTAAGATTCAGAACACAGGGTAAATCCTGAGAAGATGGATGTAACATGAATTCAACATTCCAAACATGGAAAATACCTTTAACAAGGAAAGTAAGTCTCGGGCTGGGTAGGCAATGTTCTTGAGTCCAAACAAAGCCTCTGCACAGCCGGTGTCGCATCTGGGGATGGCTACATGGTTCCTTTTGGCGTGTTTAGAGTTAATTTTTACATCGGAGCCATCTTCAGAGCAAACCGGTACATTACTGCTATTTCCTCCTAAAAAATTAACAAAGGCCAATCTCAGGTGAATGTATTTTAAGTGAACTGTGTTTGAAAGAAAGCAAAGCTAAACCCCAGGCCGCCTCATGTTTGCTCCACTCTGTTCTCCAGGTCCTCACTTCATTACAAACATAATGTGCTTCATTAGCGAAACACCTAGGTAAAATGACTCAAGCCTGCCTTTTATTGACTTATTATTATTATTTGTTGTTTACCCACAGGGCTATCTTATTTTATTTATTTCATGGTGGCAGGATCTCACGTAGCCCAGGCTGGCCTCACATTTGCAAGGTAGGCAAGGATAACTTTGAATTTCTTTATGTGTTTGGACAACTGCAGCTGCCACTCCCAAGGCACACAACCTCAGGGTGGGCACCTTCACACACATACACTAAGATGTTTTCGCCTCCATGTCTTATTCATTTTTTGAGAGCTTGCTCAAGTTGCCAGCTCACACTGAACAAAGACATATGCCTAGGGCCCAGCGCTGGTGCACGTCTTTAATCCCAGGACCTGGAGGCAGAGGCAGGAGGATCTCTGAGTTCGAGGCTAAGCCTGGTCTGCAAAGTGAGTCCAGTACAGCCAGAGCTACACAGAGAAACCCTGCCTTGAAAAACAATAACCAACAAAACAAAGCAAAACAAAAAAGTAGATGTCTGTGTAAGTATTTTTAAAATTGGCTAGACACTTAATTTATAATTTTAGGAATAATTTGATAGAGTATATATTTAAGAATATGGTCACATAATAGAAAATTTTCTAATGACAGACTACTTACGACAATGTGACAAAGGCTTTTCTTCTAAAATTCCACCTCCACTTTTAATCCAAAACTGTAAGTAAAGGATACTTTTTCTGATGTCACAACCATTTGCAGTCAACAAGGTTACTAGGTCTTTTAAGTCAGTTCTGAAATTCTCAACTAAACAGATCATTTGTAGATAGCTGGCAACATTTAGCTTAAAAATGAAAAACAAGGCAAGATATGAGGGAGAGAAACACAAAGTTAATGGCAAAATAGCCAGAAATGTAGTAATAAACATGAATATTGATGAAGAGTTTTGCTAAAATCCATAATATATGAAAACTTTGTTTGTTTTTGTTTCTTCGAGACAAGGTTTCTTTGTGTAGCCCTGGCTGTCCTGGACTTGCATTTTTAGATCAGGCTGGCCTCGATCCACCTGCCTCTGCCTCCCTGAGTGCTGGGATTAAAGGTGTGTACCACCACGACCAAGTGGATAACTCTTTTTGAGAAGGAAATTTCTCAAAAAATACAAAAGCATATACCATAAAATTAAAGGCATTTATATACTCTTCTTGAGTTTACTACATATAGTCCAGGATAATAACAACAAAACTGTGTTTTGTGTTTAAGATAGAATCTTAGGCAACCTAGGCTGGCCTCCCATTCTCCTGCTTCCACATCCATGTCCCCTGTACTAGTTTGTATGTGTCTGTGAGCACACGTGCATGAACACACATAGTTGTTTTATTAAGCACATTTTCAAACTATATATTAAATTTAAAAGATATCTTTTACAGAACTGTGATACAGCCGGGTATGGTGGCGCACACCTTTAATCCCAGCACTCGGGAGGCAGAGGGAAGTGGATTGCTGTGAGTTCAAGGCCAGCCTGGTCTACAAAGCAAGTCCAGGACAGGCAAGGCTACACAGAGAGACCCCGTCTCAACCCCTCCCCCAAATAGAATTGTGATACATACATATAATCTTTGGTCATGAAAAATCAAAACTTACCAGGGAAGGAATACTGAAACTGATTTCTTCAAAGCAGCCATCAAACACTAAGCTAAATGTAGGATCTATAGAAACAACATAATGTTTTTTAGAAACACGAGACCACTAAAGAACACTTCGCAGTTATACGTAACTAAGACAATATGTAGGGTAAATATTTAGAGGGTATAGAGATGGCTCTGTGCTTCCAGTGCACTCTGCTCTTGTAGGGGACTGGAGTTTGGTTCCCAGCGCCCGTATCAGACAACTCACACCGTCTGCAACTGCAGTTAGAGGAGATCTGACCCTTCCAGCCTTCGGAGTCAGAGCTGAGCCTGGCGCCTCTGCAAGAGCAACCAGTGCTCTTTACTGCTGAGCCAGCCCTCCAGGCCTTACGTCTGCAATTGTTAATCAGCTTCTTAGCTGTTCTCTTGGTCAGCCTCGTACTATGACTAGGTTACAAGGCCTCCAAGTATGTACGTATAGAGGATACAGTGTGGCTCTATCTGAAATTATAAGCATGCACGGGGCGGGGGAACTTGGGAGCATCCTTCATGGATAAAAGGAGACTGCAGTGCCATGCAAATTATAATTCCTTAAGGAACTTTCTACTTTGATCTAAAGTAATAAAGACCGTCTTAATTAGTTATCCCCTAACTTAGGATTATTCAGATTTCATATCTCTAATTAACTGAAGGGCCGAGGACATAGCTGGTTGGTAAAAAGCATGCCCAGCACCAAAGAACAAAGAAGACACGGAGGGCAACAGCCAGCACAAATGAACTTTCCCAATAACTCCACAGCCGCGCTAGCCTTCTTCTAAATATTTGCAACACTTAGTTTTCTTTCGTTTATTTTTGTTTTTTCAAGACAGGGTTTCTCTCGCTAGCTGTGACTGTCCTGGACTCACTTTATAGACCAGGGTGGCCTCCAAGTCATTATGATCCTCCTGCCTCAGCCTCCCTGAGTCCTGGGGTTACAGGTGTGTCCCACCAAGCCTGGCTCTTGTTTGTTTTTAAGACAGGGTCTAGCTATGTCATAGTACTTAATCCTCCTGTATAAACCTCCAGAGTGGTGGGGTCATAGGCATTTAGCCCCATCTAATTTTTGCTGAATAGGGGTAATCAGATGGCTTAGTAGGTAGAGTTGTCCGCTCCCAAGCTTGACAGCCTGAGCCCTATCCTCAGGACCCACTCGATAGAAGGAGAAAATCAATTACCAGAAATTGTCTTCTGATCTCCATATATGCTCTGTGGCACATGTGTTATGGCACAGGTGTGTGGACACACATAATAAATAACATAATAAAAACTTAAAAAAAAAAACCCTGTAAGCCTAAAAGTATGTTGGTCCACACTTAAAATTCCAGCAGTTTGAACAAAGAGAATTGAGAGTTCTAGGCTATCTAAATTAACAATAAAAAATCATCCAGTTCTTCCGAGAAGAGACTTGATACCCTATGAGCATATACAGGGGGAGGTAATCCCCCTCAGGAACAGTTATAGGGGAGGGGAATAAGGGGAAAATGGGAGGGAGGGAAGAATGGGAGGATACAAGGGATGGGATAACCATTGAGATGTAACAAGAATTAATAAAAATAAATAAATAAATAAAAATAAATTTTAAAAAAAAGGAAAAAACAAAAAAACAAACAAAAAACCCAAAAAACCAAAAAAAACCCCATCCAGTTCTAATGCCCAAGAAAGGAGATAGACTTCCTTGATGCCGATGATGGCTTCCTTTAATTATACATGTAACAAATCTTCCTGAAGTTTTATCGTGGTATAGAGAAGTTCTAAATCCAATTATTAAGGATCTGCAGGGAACCAGTGAGGTGCCTCATCCCTGTAACTGTAGGATAAGGAAGGATAGCTCTCTGAGTTTTAAGCTAGCCTAGCTAAAGAGTAAGAGTAAAACACACACACACCATGAAAAATGTTGTCTTATTATAGGTATGAGAAGAAACAAGAAAAGGATTTGTAGGCCGGAGAGATGGCTCAGCAGTTAAGAGCACTGATTGCTCTTCTGGAAGACCTGAGTTCAATTCCCAGCTCACACACAGCAGCTCACAATTGTCTGTAACTCTAAGAACTGACAATCTCAGACAGACATACATGCAGGCAAAACACCAATGTACATAAACAAGAATAAATAAATAAATAATTTTAAAAAAAGATTTATTTATTTATTATGTATACAGTGTTCTGCCTGTATCTATGCCTACAGGGCAGAAGAGGGCATTAGATCACATAATAGATGGTTGTGAGCCACCATGTGGTTGCTGGGAACTGAACTCAGGACCTCTGGAAGAGCAGGCAATGTTCGTAACCTCTGAGCCATCTCTCTAGCCCCAAATTATTTTTTAAAGAAGAAAAATAAATAAATTTTTTAAAAAAGAAAAGGACTTATTTTATTATTTTTTTTCAATACACGGTTTCTCTGTGCACCTATGGCTATCCTGGAACACACAGTGCTGGGATTGAAGAAGGGCATGAACCACTGCCCGGCTGATACTTTTTTACTATAATATACACACAGACTATTTTGTAAGTCTGTGTTTTAGGCAGGTTTTTTTTTTTTTTTTTTTGAGACAAGGTTTCTCTGTGTAGCCTTGGCTGTCCTAGACTCACTTTGTAGACTAGGCCGGCCTCAAACACACAGAGATCCACCTGCCTCTGCCTCTGCCCAGTTTAGGCAGTTCTTAATTTAGGTCTTTATAACTGTCCAACACTGGACACAGTGATCCAAAGTAGTATCCATCATATATAATGAGTATTATAACTACTACCAAAGGCTGCAAGGCTGTGAGTGAATGCTTATTACTAAAACAAAAAACTGGCCTTGGGCATGGTGGCACACACCTTTAATCCCAACACTCAGGAGTCTCAGTCAGGTGAGTGTCTGTGAGTTCAAGGCCAGCAGTTCAAGGACAGCCAGGACTATACAAAAAAAACCCTGCCTTGAAAAATAAAACAAAGGGCAGGGCATGGTGGCAAAAAACTGAAAAAGAAAAAAGAAAAACAATACAAGAGCGGGGGCGTGGTGGCGCATGCCTGTAATCCCAGCACTCAGGAGGCAGAGGCAGGTGGATTGCTGTGAGTTCCAGGCTAGCCTGGTCTGAAGTGAGTCCAGGACAGCCAAGGCTACACAGAGAATCCCTGTCTCAAACAAAACAAAGCGACAACAACAAAAAACAAAACAAAACCCTAGCCTCCAAAGGCTGGCGAGATAGTGTGATAGTAAGGGGCTCTTGCGCTCTTACAGAGGCCTTGCTTTGGCTCTCAGCCCTACCAAACACCCATAACTCCACTTCCATGGGATCTGATGCCTTTTTCTGACTGCTGTGGGCACTAGGCATGTACACGGTACAGACACTCAAAACATTTACATACAGATAATAAAAGTTAATTTTGGGACTCAACAGTTAAGAGTGTTGGCTGTTTTCTCATTCTAGAAAAAGAAATTGTCAGGGCTGGAGAGATAGCTCAGAGGTTAAGAGCACTGGCTGCTCTTCCAGAGGTCCTGAGTTCAATTCCCAACAACCACATGGTGGCTCACAACCATCTATAATGTAATCTAATGCCCTTTTCTGGTATGCATGTGTACATGCAGACAGAGCACTGTATACATAATGACCAATAAATAAATCTTAGACAAAAAAAAAAAAAGAAAAAAGAAATTGCTAGCTGACTTTTTTTGGGGAGGGGTGGTACTGAGGACACTGAGAGTCTTGTGCATGGCTGGCAAGTGTTCTGTCACTGAGCCCTATGCCTATGTGTGTCCACTGTCTTCAAGGCAGGGGCTTGCTATGGTATCCAAGCTGGCCTTAACGCCCTGGGCTTCCTGCCTCTGCTTCCTAAATGTCTGATTGTTTTTGTTTTGAAAGAGGATTTAGGCATGTAGCCCTGGCTGATCTGTAAGTCATTACAGGTATCAGGCCATTCTCACTTTTGTGGAGACTCTCCTGCCTCTGCCTCCTAAGCACTGAAATAAATTATAGACATATGCAACCACACTATGCTTTGCTATTTTAGTGGAAAAAAGGCTTTTAGATTTTTGGGTTTTGAGATACATTTTTCTGTGTAGCCTTGGCTGTCCTGGACTTGCTTTTTAGACTAGACTGCCTCAAACTCAGAGCAATCTGCCTGCCTCCCAGACTGCTGGGATTACAGGCATGCGTCACTGTGCCCGGCTGCCTCATTTGTTTTAAAATGTTACTTACTGTTAAAGTGTGTCTGTGTGTATATGACGTGTGTGTGTGTGTGTGTGTGTGTGTGTGTGTGTGTGTGTGTGTGTGTATACCAAGCATTGAGAAGCAACAGGTCAACCCTGTGGAATTGGCTCTCTCCTTCCACTTTTATGTGCATTTCAGGCACTGAAACTCAGGTCAACAAATCTGTCTGGCAGGGGTTTTACCTGTAGAGCCATCTCTCCAGCTTGTACCCTGCTTTACTCAACTGGTGTTTGAAGTTAGTAGCTCTATGAAAATATTTCAACAAAAAATAAATTGTTCTGAAATTATTTTTACATACCACTTGTAGTCAGAACTACTGGTCGTTTAGTTGTTGCCATGAATGTTTTGACTGCATTCAAAAACCCAGCATCTTCATCAAAAATGACATCAACCTATAAACCATTACTAGAATATTAATATAGTGAGAATAACAATACATTCACTCAGTTCAACTATAGATATACATAGTAGACATACTCTGTCAAAGTCAACATTGATCTTTCCTTGGGCAGGGGTAGGTTGAGACAGGGGTTTTCTCTATATCTCCGGCTGTCCTTTTTTACCCAGAGAGCCATCTGCCTCTGCCTCCTGAAGGCTGGGATTTAAGGCATGTGTCACCACTGCCTGGGAAAGTTTGTCTCATACCATAAAGGAACCTCTTTTTTGTTTGTTTGTTTTCTTTTTTCAAGACAAGGCTTCTCAGCTGTTCTGGACTCACTCCATAGACCAGGCTGGCCTCGAACTCAGAGATCCGCCTGCCTCTGCCTCTCGAGTGCGGAGATTAAAGGTGTGTGCTACCACTCCTGGCTCCATAAAATAAGATTTAAGATGGTCACATAGTAAACAATAAAACACAACCATAAAGAACTGGGAAGACATCTATCATAATAGTTTGTATAGTTGTTAATAATAAGTATCATTGAGTTATGTTAATCATCTGAAAATTATTCAGCATCAGAGAGATAGCTTAGTGGTTAAGAGCATTGGTTGCTCTTCTGGAGGACCTGATGATGCCCAGCATTGGTATGGCAGCTCACAACCATCTGTGAACCCAGCCCCAGAGGATCCAGCACCCTCCTCCAGCCTCCAAGGGTGGCACTCCAAGCGTGCACACATAGTGCACAGACATACAGGCAGGCATAATATCCACATATATTTAAAAAAAAATACAAAGAAAATGTTTTTCATTACCACTCTTTATAAAAAAATATTATTCTAGAATTAAGTATTCTTGGATATTTATTTTATAATTCCCTATAAGAAAACACAGTAGGGTCTCGAAAAAACCAAAAAGAAAGAAAAAAAGAAAACACAGTAGGGGCTGGAGAGATGGCTCAGAGGTTTAAGAGCACTGACTGCTCTTCCAAAGGTCATGAGTTCAATTCCCAGCAACCACATGGTGGCTCACAACCATCTCTTCTGGCCTGCAGGCAGAATGCTGTATACATAATAAATAAATAAATCTTTAAAAAAATAAAAGAAAATACAGTAATCTTTAACATATGTTTCTACTATGTGTGCCCCTGTAAGCCTACCTCCTCAAAGAGAATGAGAGATGTTGCATTCTTTCTGCTGGATTCTTCAGCTCCAAAATCTTTAATATTTGAATTATTTGCATTTGTTGATTTAGTCTGAATAATTTGCCTCTGTTCCAAAGAATTTTTGATTCCTGCATAAATACAATTTCAATATTTTATGTAAAACTCACTTTTTTTTTTAAAAGATCTCTTTTAGACAGTGTCTCACTATGTAAGACCAGGGTGGCCTTGAAGTCACAGAGATCCACCTGCCTCTGCCTCCGGAGTACTGTGATTAAGGGCGTGCACCACCAGACCTGGCAAAACTCACTTTTAATAAAATACTAGATACACCCACAAACTAAACTCCCATATCAAATCTTATTCAATAGTGATGCTTCTATAGTTAGGATGATTAGCATGGCTGGGGCTTAATAAATAGCATAGGAGGCTAGAGAGATGGCTCAGAGGTTAAGGACACTGAGGTCCTGAGCTCAATTCCCAGCAACCACATGGTGGCTCACAACCATCTGTAATGTGATCTGATGCCCTCTTCTGACCTCAGATGTATATGCAGGCAGAGCACTGTATACATAATAATAAATAAATCCTAAAAATAAATAAATAAATAGCATAGGAACATGTGAAATACACTGATAGTTGTTTAGGGTTCTTTTTGTTTTTTTGAGACAAGGTTTTTCTGTGTATCCCTGACTGTTCTGGAACTCAGTCTGTAGCCATCGCCCCTGGCTATATTCATACTTTTCTACATCAAGGCTAATTTACTTTCCTTTTTTTGGTTTTTTGTTTGTTTGTTTGTTTGAGACAGGGTTTCTGTGTTATCTTGGCTGTTCTGAACTTTGTAGACCAGTCTGGCCTGGAAATCACAGGAATCCGCGTGCACCGCCATGGTCTGGCCTTAATTTACTTTCTTAATGATTTACCTTTATTATTTCCCATGAGTGCTCCTACTTCTTCATGACTTTTTGATTTGGAGGATACTTTAAAGTAATTTGCCAAAGTTTTAGGGGGAAGTGCTCGCTTCTGCCCACTTCTTTTTGGTGATGGTGGAGGAAGCTTCCTTGGAGATGTAACAACTTTCCCAGGGGAGTTTAACTTTTCTATGAAAAAACAAACAGCACTTAAGAACATTCTAAAACTACATTGATGGCCAGATAAAGTTATCCACAGTGTATTTCTATTCTTACTTGTTAAAAACCAAGGGCAAACATTTTCTTTCGCTCTTATATGAAAATACAATACAAAACAAAAGGTTATGATCATTATAATTTTACTATAAACCAAACACCAACAAAAAGCCAAGCTGTTCTGGGGTTGGAGAGAAGGCGCAGAGCTAAGAACACTTACTTCTTTTGCTCACAATTATCTAGAACTCCAGTTCCAGCAGGTCCAACGCGCCTTCTTCTAGTCTCTGTGGTAACTAGGCACACACATGGTACACATACACACATGCACGCAATATACTCATATAAAATAAAATAATCTATAAAAAAATTTTTTTTTCAGCTGGGTATGGTGGCACACACCTTTAAGCACTTGGGAGGCAGAGGCAGGCGGATTGCTGTGAGTTCGAGGCTAGAGGCTAGCCTGGACTACAGAGTGAGTCCAGGACAGTCAAGGCTACACAGAGACACCCTGTCTCGAAAAAAAAAAAATTTTTTTTTTCAAGACCGGGTGTCTCTGTGTAGCCTTGGCTATCTTGGACATGCTGGCCTCGAACTCAGAGATCTGCCTGCCTCTGTTCCCTGAGTGCTGGGATTATAGGTAGGCGCCACCTAGCCCAGCTTCTAAAAAAATTATTCATTTGTTTATTTATTTATCTTTTATTTTGGTTTTTCGAGACAGGTTTTCTGTATAGCCTTAGCTGTCCTGGACTCACTTTGTAGACCAGGCTGGCCTCGAACTCACAGCGATCCGCCTGTCTCTGCCTCTCGAATATTCTAAAATTCCCACTACAACAAAAGATTACTAGTTTTGAAATTTACATATTACTGTTTTCTTTTTTTCCATTAGATAGGGTCTCAGGTAACACAGACTGGCCTTGAACTGGCATATAGCCACAAATAACCCTGAGCTGCTGTGCTGGGATGCTGCACCCTCAAGCTCACTGCATTCTAGGAAAGCATTCTACCAACTGAGCTATACCACATGTCTGTCTGCTTCTTTGGTTTTAGGAGACAGTTCCTCACTTTATAACAAAGGCTAGCTTTGAATGCATGGCAGCCTTTCACCTCAGTCTCCTCCTATGTGCTACCTTTAATTTCAAGATTCTCAAATTGAAAAAAAAAAAAAAGATAATTTCCAAAACATTTCCAACAGAAGAATCACCTCCAGCCAACTCAATGATCTCTGAGGCCACATCAAAAGGCCACAGACCAAAAGAAACAGTTCCTTGTTAGGCAAAGAGGGGAATATATAAACACCAGAGGAGAAAGTTGTGATTCTGCTCCTAAGTAAGATAAGAGGATCTGAGACTGGATTTACATCTCCATCTAAAATAACAATTAAAAAAAAAAAAAGACATACCGTACGAAACATTTTTCAAGTTTTTGGCTATCATCCAACAAAGGACAATGATCCCTGAGGGACAAGACGCAAACAGCTAAACATGAAGACGGCCCAGCTTATTGAGAATTTCTAAGCTGCAGTGGGAAAGAAAAACCAGTCCAAACTTTGCTAATTCTAGAAGACTACAGCAGCAAATGAGGAAATCAAGGCAGACAGAGTGCATAAAAGAGAATATACAATTCATGCTTGTCACTAGGCAGACCAATGAACATCGTCATTGACGTGAGACTAGCAAGGGTGCTCAGGGGCAATACTCTGCAGAGGAGCAGAGTCAGCCCAGGTCTAATGCTGCTATGATAGGATATACCTTGCCTAATACCACAGACCTGAAACAAACGCAGAACAAAGGTCAAGGCTGACTACAGTAGACAGCAGTGCCCAGCGTCTAAACAGACAAAGTCTGACAGGCAATTACAAGTATCAGGCATGCAGGCTGGAAAGATGCTCTGCTCAGGAGAACTTAGAGCTTTTCTAGAGGACCCAGGATCGGTTCCCAGCATCCACACTGCAGCTCACAACTGTCGGTAACTCCAGTTCCAGGGGATCTGACACCCTCACAGATACACATACAAGCAAAACACCAATGCACATAAAAATTAAAAAAACATAAAAAGCCACAGAAATTTGAAATCAACTTTTTTTTCCCCATAGATCAAGCAAGCCTTGACTTTTATTTCTTAAAAAAGCTGCAGTGGTGGGGCACACCTTTAATCCCAGCACTCAGGAGGCAGAGGCAGGTGGATCGCTGTGAGTTTTAGGCCAGCCTGGTGTACAAAGTGAGTCCAGGACAGCCAAGGCTACCCAGAGAGACCCTGTCTCAAAAACAAAAAAACAAAAAAACTGCATATTTATTTTGCTTTCTGACTCGGTGCTTGTGCCTTCAATACGTTTACAACAATTTTGTGCTCCTCAATAAGGAAAGCCCACTTGATCCTCTCTCGGACACACTTGGCACACATGGCGCCACCATAGGCCCTGCTGATGTATTTTTTTGCTGGACAGTCTCATCAGGACTTTAGGCCTCACAGCATGAACCCCTCGCAGTCTTCCTAGGCACACCCCACATGCCGGTTTTGGTGCTTTCCTAGCCTTTTTGGTGTAGAGGTAAACAATTCTGTTCCTGGGGGTTCAAGACAACCTAGTTTTGTTAGGGGCTGTATTGTAGGAGGTCCTATAACTGTGTGTCAAACGCTGGACCATTCTGAGTGCCTCTAAGCACTGTCCCCAGAAGAGGAAAGGGAAGGCTCAACTTAAAAAAACAAAGACAAAAACAAACAAGGAACAAGCTTCATTTTGTTAGGTTTGACTATACTTTTGCTCTTTTTTGGTTTTTTTTTTCCCCTTTCTTTTTCTTTCTTTCTTTCCTTTTCTTTTTTTAAAACAGGGTTTCTCTGTGTAATAGCCTTAGCTATCCTGTAACTCACTCTGTAGACCAGACTGGCTTTGAACTCACAGAGATCCACCTGTCTCTGCCTCCCGAGTACTGTGATTAAAGGTGTGCACCACCATCAGGCAGCTGTTTTGTTTTTTAAGACAGTTTTAATTACTCTGTGTAGCCATGGCTGTCCTAGACGCTCTTTGTAGACTAGGCTGGCCTTGAACTAATGGAGATCTGCCTCATCGAGCGCTGGGATTATAGGCGTGCATCACTGCATCTAGCTTGCTATGCTTCTTAAAAGCCCTTAATGTGGAAGCTGGGCACAGTGGCACACGCCTGTTATCCCAGCACTTGAAACCCTGTCTCGAAAAGCAGAACAAAACAAAAAGCCCTTTTAATGTTTAGTAACATATTACAATGGTCTAGATGTTTAGTTTATGGCTTTCAGATTTATATTACTTCAAAACAGCCTGGGGAACAAAAGCTTGCTTATGTGCAGGAAAAGATAAAAAATAAATGGCAGATGCTGATGAGAACTATTCTCTCAGATTTTACTTTTCAAAATATTACTGTAGCTCAAAGGAATAGGTTACTTACTTGGTGACTTGCCAATGCTGTAGTTATTAAAGAAACTGGGTTTTTGTGAGTTTACACCTTGTTTATCTACTTGATGGGACTGGGTAGCTTCCTTCAGCTGAGACAGGATTTGTCTTCCACTTCGCTGGGAAGAGGCATTCACTTCAAATATCTAAAAGGAGAATATATACATTTTTTAAAAGAAAAGATTTCTTTCCTTTCTTCTTGAGACAGCGTCTCACACTGTATCCTAGGCTGGGTTCAAATGGACACCAATCTTCCTCCTCCTTCAGCCCTCAGCTAGGATTACAGTCCCAAACCATCTCACACATACTTCCTGCTCTGATCATGTGTGAATGGGAGTGTGTACGTGTGGAGAACAGAGGATGACCTTGAGTGTCTTCCTCAATCTCCATCCACCCTGGGTATTTGAGACAGGGTCTCTCTGTGTATCCTTGGCTGTCCTGGACTCACTGTACACCAGGCTGGCCTCGAACTCACATTGATCTGCTTGTCTCTGCCTCCCAAGTGCTTATCCACCTTGGTTTTAAGAAAAGGACTTTTGATTCCTGCGTAGTGGTGCTGTAATCCTAGCACCTGAGGGCAGAGGCAGGGGACTCTCCAGGCCAGGCTAGTTTACATAGAAAGAATGTGTCTCCAAAAAACAAGCAAACAAACAAACAGAAGAGACTCTTGGTGAACCTGGTACACTACTTGGCAGCTGGGGAAGCTGAGCTCAGTCCTCATGTACTTTTTCTTTTTCTCTTTTCTTTTTTTTTCCCCAGAGAAGGTTTCTCTGTGTAGCCCTGGCTGTCCTAGACTCACTTTGTACACCAGGCTGGCCTCAAACTCACAGCAATCTACCTGCCTCTGCCTCCCGAGTGCTGGGGTTACAGGCGCGCGCCACCACACCAGGCTCCACCTGCCTCTGCCTCCCCAGTGCTGGGGTTACAGGCGCGCGCCACCACACCAGGCTCTTAATTACTTTTTCAACTGAGTCATCTCCCCATCACCCTTTCCTCTTCTTTGAAAGAGGACGTCATTAACACAGGCTGGCCTTGGGTTCATGCTCCTTCAGGCTAATCTAGGACCACGGGTACACTGCGAGTTTATAGCATTCACTGTGGCTGGCTACTGACCTTAAACCCGAGCTCCTGAGCGCACGCATACACGGCGGCAGTCTTCCCCACTCCCGTCGGCCCTGTTATGAGAACCGTGTTGCAAAGGCGATACTCTTCCTCATCTGAACTGCCTTTAAAGTCCATGCTACCCGACAAATCTGAAAAATTATTCAAATAAAATAAAACTATTAATGGGCTGGAGAGATGGCTCGGAGGCTAAGAGCACTGGCTGCTCTTCGAAACATCCTGAGTTCAGTTCCCAGCAACTACATGGTGGCTCACAACCATCTTCAATGAGATCTGGTGCCCTCTTCTGGCCTACAGTTATACATGCAGGCAGAACACTATACATAATAAATAAATCTTTAAAAAATAAAAAATAAAATAAAACTATTAATTGCTTAGGTAGCACTTTTACCTCATGAAACATGGCAATTAAATCCCACAAACTTCTTGCCAATAAATACTATAAAGTGAATCCACAAAGAGTTAAAAAAATCAAACACGAAATATACTAATCCTTAAGTTTATGCAAATTTTAGCTAATCTAACTTAAAATGTTCAATGAAATTTAAAAAAGAAAACTATAACTCAAAATACCTTCCTGTTTTTCATCTCTTTTTCCCTTCAAATTCTGTTTTTCTTCCAGTTCAGCTCTTCTTTTCCAGTCCTTCAACCAACTGTCATAAAGAAATACATTAGCCGGGCGTGGTAGCGCAAGCCTTTAATCCCAGCTCTAGGGAGGCAGAGGCAGGTGGATCACTGTGAGTTCAAGGCCAGCCTAGTCTAAAAAGGTAGTCCAGTATAGCCAAAGCTAACACAGAGAAACCCTGTCTCGAAAAACAAAAAAAAAAAAAAAAGAAAGAAAGAAATATATTAATACAATTTAGAGTATTGGGCTGTGCTGTAGCCCAGCTGCAAGAACGCTCACCATGAATGCATAAAGTGTGTGTTCAGTATCCAGTGCCAAATAGACAGTGTGGAATACACTTAGGACCCCAACACTGTAACTGCACAACTTAGGAGGTCAGAGCAGGGGCATCACAGGGTTATTTTTGTATGCATATGTGCATGAGGAAGACAGAGACACCAACTCTGAGGAGCTGGCTCTTGCCTTCTACCATGTGGGTTCAGGAACAGAACTCAGGTTGTCGGCCACTTTCATACCTGAGCCGTGATGATGATCCCTACTGATTTATTTTTTGTGACAGCATCTGGCTATGCTGCCCAGACTGACCTTGTACTAGGATTACCGGTAGTACACCATGAGGCCTAGGCCCGGAAAGGCAATTTTGTGAGTTTGAGGCCAGCTTGGTCTACAGAGCTAGTTCCAGGATTGCCAAGGTTACAAAAAAGAATCTCTATCTCCAAAGACAAATTAAAAAGTAAGAATATGTGGATATGATTTTTTTCTTTCTTGGGGAGGATAAGAGTATCATGTAGTCCAGGCTAGCCTTAACCTGTATAGTTCAGACTGGACCTTAACTCCTGGTCCTTCTTGCATCCATCTCTAGACTGAGAGATTACAGGTGTCACCAACACAACCAGCATATATCATTTTGTTTAAAAACTGTATTAGACAGTTTATATAGTGGTAAACTCTGGTGAATAGAAATAGAAAGAAGATGGAAATAAATAAGTAAATAAATAAATAAGTAAGCCCAGCTATGGTGGCGCACACCTTTAATCCCAGCACTCAGGAGGCAGAGGCAGGCAGATTGCTGAGTTCCAGGCTAGCCTTGTCTACAGACTGAGTTCCAGGACAGCCAGGGCTACACAGTGAAGCCCTATCTCAAAAAACCAAAACAAACAAAAAAGCAAAAGAAAACGTTTTACTTGAAATTATTTTCCAAAAAGACTTTTCCATGTAATATTATTACTTTGTAGTTTCTAAATTTTAATCTAAATAGCATAACTAAATTCATAAACTATTTCTTAATTCCTTTTCAAACTCTACCAACCTATGTAACTTTTTGACAGCCAGCTCGTTGCCTATGAGTTCACTCGAATTCTGAGGCTGGTACTTTTCTGTCCAAAGCATGTCTTCAGTCCCAGACTCTAAAGTAAAAACAAATAAACACAGTAAGGTATTATTCATTCCTTAACATTCCTTAGACGTTTACATTATTATAGATGCAATAAAAGGCATCTATAGAAAGAACTTCATTTATAAAATGCAAGAATGAGCTGGCCATGGTGGTGCACGCCTGTAATCCCAGCACTCAGGAAGCAGAGGCAGGAGGATCTCTGTGAGTTCAAGGCCAGCCTGGTCTACAAAGTAAGTCCAAGACAGCCAAAGCTACACAGAGAAATCCTGTCTCGAAAAACCAAAATAAATAAATAAATAAATAATAAAACTCAAGAATGTTTTTTAAAAAACTTTATGTTTAAAAACTGTCACGCTCAATCATAAAAAATACACACAAAAAAAATATAAACCAATCTCACACCTGAATTTCAGCATTCAGAGGCAGCGGCATGTAGATCTCTGAATGAAGGCTAGTCTGGTCTATACAGTGAATTCTAGGCCAGCCCATGCTACATAGTGAGACCCTATCTCAAAAAATAAATAAATAAATTAGAAAAAAATTAATTACCATAAAAACTGAGTAATGTATTTACATCACAACTTTTAATAACTACATTTAAATGACCATATAATAATATGAACCATGAGAAATAGTGTAGCACAGAAAAAAATAAGCTAATGACCAAAGGCAGCGGGCTGGGCATGATGGCACACACCTTTAATCCCAGCATTTGGGAGGCAGGGGCAGGTGCATCTCTGTGAGTTTGAGGCCAGCCTGGTCCACAGAGTGAGTTCCAGGACAGACAGCGCTATTACACAGAGAAACACTGGGGGTTTTTTTGGTTTTGTTTATTTTTTATTTTTTTGAGACAGAGTTTCTCTGTGTGTAGCCTTGGCTGTCCTGGACTCACTTTGTAGACCTAGCTGGCCTTGAACTCACAGCAATCCACCTGCCTCTGCCTCCCGAGTGCTGGGATTAAAGGCGTGTGCCACCACGCCCGGCTCTGAAACACTGTTTAAAAAAAAAAAAAAAAAAAAGAACAAAGGCAGCCTCTGATCTAGGAAGACAATCCAGATGGAGACAAAGAATACATGGTGGTGCACGCCTTTAATCCCAGCACTCGGGAGGCAAAGGCAGGTGGATCACTGTGAGTTCGAGGCCAGCCAGGTCTACAAAGTGAATCCAGGACCGCCAAGGCTACACAGAGAAACCCTGTCTCGAGAAACCAACCAACCAAACAAACAAACAAACAAAACACCCCCCCAAAAGAATACACCTCTAACAAAAACTCCTAACATGCCAACTAACTAGGATCAAAATCTGAATGGGTTTATACAGGCAAGGAAACCGATACGTCAGGTCTGGCAGATCTCTGGTTTAAAAACAAAGTCCATGCAAAAGGAAAGTGTGGTGAATGCCCACAATCCTAACTTAACTCATGAGTTCAAGGTCAGCCAGGGATACACAGCAGGACCTTGTGTCTAAAAACAAAAAAAGCATTTGTCGATGTATAGAATAAAACTATAAATTTGACAACTACATGTTAGCATGCTTCTCTGTGAGCCAACAAAGCTATTTGGGAGGCTGAGTCAGAAAAGCAAATTCAAAGCTACCCTGGGCAACATGCAGGAAGAATGTTTTCTAAAATGGGAGAGAGGAGGCTGGGCGTGGTGGTGCACACCTGTAATCCCAGCACTCCTGAGGCAGAGGCAGGTGGATCGCTCTGAGGTCGAGGGAGCCTGATCTACAAAGCGAGTCTAGTACAGCCACAGCTAAACAGAGAAATCCTGTCTCAAAAAAACTAAAAAAGAAATTTAAAAAAAGGGCTGGGTGTGCGTGTGGGGGGGGGGGTTAACGGTTAGGAGTTAACAATATGGCTTAGTGGATAGACTACTTGCCTAGCATGCACAAAGGCCTGGGTTCAGTCCTCAGCACCATGCATTCACATGGCATATAATGCAAGTTTCCAATCCTGACACTCGGGAGGTGGAGGCAGAAAGCTCAAGGTCATTTGTTTGAGATCAACCTGGGCTACATAAAACAGTCTCAAAGAGAGAGGGAGTAGAATTGAGAGGTTAAAAATCAAGAGTTCTAGGATGAGAGAAGGAAACAAACCCAATTTGCCAGGAAAGGACAGGATTTCTGCTATTGACTCTGTCATCATGTGCTATCAGAATATCATTGACAGCTTCCGTCTTGACAAAACATGTACTTAAAGTGTGTGCTTCGCTTCTTCCTGAGATAGTTAGAAATATACCTTTGGAAGAGTCTAGATTTATCCCAGAAGAGCTGATTCCTTTGTCAAGTTCTTCCAACTTCCCCTTTATCTTTTCTGGGCTCACTGAATATTCATTTGGTCTCTTTCTTTTTGACTTTTGATTTCCCATTTCCGTGCGTTTCCTTTTGGTTTCCTTTTGACTGGCATCAGGCTGTTGCTGTGGACTTGCTGTTTTGGAAATTAGGGAAATGTATGTGCTTACTAATCAATGAAAACAATCTTCGATACCCAATAATCTTCCTATCACTTTTAAATATCCTGTAGGCTTACAACATTAGGATGAAAAGTTAAGAAGCAAATGATATGTAATCAGAATAAGCCAGAAGCCTTAATATGTACAAGACACTAAATTGCAATAACTTCATTTAAGGCTTTGTTAATGAATGATTAGCATTTTAACAGAACTAGATCCACCTGGACTAGACTCTCTGGGAGCTGGCAGTACCAAACACTGCGCTGCTCTCCTAAACAATCTCCCTTGCCAATCGGCAGCAAAGTTCTGTCTGTGCTAACCAAAGGCTGGGTCTTCATCTTTTCAAAACTCAAATGAACACATAAATGACAATGATTATCACTAACCTTGTTTACCTTGACCCTCAGAAAGTACCTGGTGCTCAATTCGTTTTTTTAGAAGAAATGGAAAATATTTCCCCAAAGAAAATTCAGGATTTGACCACTTTATTTCCTCCAGCAAAAGGTTTCTTACTTCTTTAGTAAAATCCTTCCTTGTTCTCATCAACTGCAATGAGGAACAAAATGTATAATAACAAGTCCATATCATCCACTTCCTTAGCCACAGCACCACCAAATACCTCCTGCCTACAAAGGCACTATCAATGGAAGATTAGCTTTACTCACTAAACACACTTGCTTAGCTTTGGAAGGACCTATTTCATATATTTACTTTCTACTTTCAACTAATTATACTTTATGCCTTAGTTCTGACTTACAGTGAGCTTCTGGCCAGCCAATGCAAGCTAGTGAAGTTGAAAGCCTTTCTCAAAATTAAATGAGAATAAGACAAGATTTCAGTATAAAGCCTAGGCTAGCCTAAAATTCATCATTTTCATGTCTCAGCCTCCTCCTCCTCCTTCTTCAGATTCACTTATTACATATCTAGTGCTCTACCTGCATGTACACCTGCAGGCCAGAAGAGGGCACTAGATCTCATTATAGATGGTTGTGAGCCACCATGTGGTTGCTGGGAATTGAGATGCTGAGCCATCTCTCCAGCCCTAGATTTGTTTTTAAAACGAGAGCCTAGGAAAAGAAGACCACCACCCTTCCATCCTAAACAGTTGGTACCCAGTGTCGTCCTATGGAAGCAGGATCTGGTACTCACCACAACAGCAGATTTATTTCTTGGACTGGGATTCAAGGTTGAAAATTCACCAAGAACAACAACACATTTTGAGAGATCTGTTACTTTAGTACTTAATTCCTTACATTTAGTTAACAGAGGACAAGAAGGTGGCTTCAAATGCCATAACCAATATTCTAAAGAAAAACAGAAAGTATCCTAAGTTATACACTATTCCTTTAGCAAATATTAAACACACAAACATGAAAAGGCCTGACAAATCTTAGTATATATGAGACCCTGAGTTCAATTCCCAGCAACACAAACACCACCACCAAGCAAGCAAGCCAAAGCAGCTATATGGTTAAACACAAATATCAAACACCCAGGTGAACACATAGTGTACAAAATGCATATGTCACCCTTGCCATGGTACACCCTAAGCTCCAACCCTCTGGAGCTGGAGACAGGACTGAGGGCACAAGTCTTACCCAGGCTTCATAACAAGACTCCCACCAAGAAACAGCTGATCACCTCATCTTCTCCTGAATTTGTGAAAATGAGTGAATTCCAGCAAGCTAATTTGTTTTGAAGCTTTTAAAATCAAGGTTGATATGTAGTATAAAAAAAAAAATCAAGGTACTATTTAGCATTTTGATTTAGCGTCTGTTTAAGGTTTTGATTTTTTGTTTGGTTATGCTGTTTGTTTTTAGACAGAGCCTCACTAAACTTGCTGTGTCCCTCAGACTGGCCATGAACTACAGATTCTCAAACCCAGCCTCCCAACAAACCCAAATTTAAACATTAGAACAATATCCTTCAAGGTCCCTTACATCAGAGTTGCAAAGATGACAAAGGGGTAAGAAAAAAAACCCTCTGCCTTCTTTGCTCTGCATAGGAGCATCATCAGTAAACTTGAATGTAGTGATTAGGAGGAAAAGGATAAAATACACTTGTAATCACTAAAAATCATCAGAATGCTATAGAGCCAGAAAAAGTACCCCATTTTTCTTTAAAAAAACAAACAAGCAAGCAATTTTTTGAGCTGGGCATGGTGGCACACACCTGCAATCCTAGCACTCTGGGAGGCAGAGGCAGGTGGATCTCTGTGAGTTAGAGGCCAGCCTGATCTACAAAGCAAGTTCCAAGGCAGCCAGGGCTACACAGAGAAACCCTGTCTTGAAAAACCTAAAACAACAACAACAAAACATTTATTTCTTTTTAAAGCATTTCTTTCTTTTTTAAAGACAGGGTCTCATAATGTAGCTCTGGCTGCCCTGGAACTTGCTATGTAGACCAGGCTGGGTTTGAACTCACTGACATCCTCCTGTTTCTGCTTCCTAAGTGATGGGATTATTATACTTTGCATGTGTTCCTGACTGCATGTTTAATGTTCTACATGTGCATAGGTGCCCATCAAGGACAGAAGAAAGTCTTCCCTCCTGAATACACAAATCCCAGATCTCCTGGAGTCACAAGTGGTTATAAGCCTCCATGTGGGTGCTGGGACTCGAACCCAGGTCATCTGCAAGAGCAGTAAATGCTCTTAGCCACTGAGCCTTTTCCCAACACTTTGTTCTTTGTAAAACAAACAAACAAAAAACAGAGTTTCCCCAGGTGGTGGTGGCACACATCTTTAATCCCAGCACTCAGGAGGCAGAGGCAAGGTGGATTGCTGTGAGTTCAAGGCCAGCCTGGTCTACAAATCAAGTTCAGGACAGCCAAGGCTACACAGAGAAACCCTATCTTGAGAAAAAAAAAAGAAGAAAGAAAGAAAGAAAGAAAGAAAGAAAGAAAGAAAGAAAGAAAGAAAGGAAAAACAAAAAAAGAAACAAAAAAACCAGAGTCTCACTATATAGGCCAGAAGGGTCTCAAACTCGTGATCCTCCTGTGTCACGCTCCAGGTGTTTGGGAAACAGGTGTGTGCCACTCTCCTTAAAGTGTATCCTTACCTTTACCTTTCACTGTGCTGAGGGTCAACCCTATGCCTCCCATATGCACGCAGGCAGGTACTCTATCAACTAGGGACACCCCCAAGGTGTCCCTATTTTTTTTTTTTTTAAAACACCATCTTACATAGTATCAGATTAGTTCTCACAGGGGAAGCTAAATACTTAGCCCATAATCCCAACACTCAGGAGGCTAAAGCAGAAGTGTGGCTGAATTTCAGGTCTGGAATACATTCGTTTAAAGCCACACTGGGCAACAGACTAAGAGACCCTGGCTCAAAAATAAATAATACACTCGAGGCTGGCCTGGTCCATGTAGTGAGTTTCAGGCCAGCCAATCTATACAGAGAAACCCTGTGTAAGTAAACAAACAGACCCACACATAAACACAAACAAGCAAACAAACTTACTGCCGTCCTTCTGCTGCACGTGCACAGCCCTCTGGAAACTGGTACTCACTGCATTGTATGACTCTAATACAGCCGCTTTCTTTGCAATCTGTCGTTTCAGTAAGTCTGGCAAACCACTCATTAGGAAATCACGCTTTGCTTTAAATTGTACATCACAATCATGAGTTTGTTCTGATGAGTCTTGACTTTGAAGAAAATTATTGAAAGAAAAAAAAAAAAAGCAAAAATTATAAGCACCTAAAAGAATAATTCCCAGGACCCACAGCATGGAGGTCATGTAAACAACTGTTTACATATCTATACAACATGTGTGTATAGACATGTAAATAAATAAATTGATTAATGTAATAAAAATAATATTTTCAAAGTAGCCAGGTACAATGGTGCATGACTTTAATCCCAGCATTCAGGAGGGAAAGGCAGGTGGATCTCTGTGAGTTCTGAGTCCAGACTAGTCTACACAGTTAAGATCTAGGACAGCCAGAGCTATACAGGGAGGCTCTGTGTTAAAATAAATAAAGTAAAACAAAATAAATAATAAACTATGTAGGGCCAGTGAAATGGCTCAGCAGGTAGCGGTACTTGCTACCAAGACTGATGACCTGAGTTTAATCTCCAGGACGAAGATGGGAGTAGGAAAAACAAATCTCTGGGCTATACACATCCATATACACAATAAGTAAATAAATAAATGCAAAAAATTTTTAAAGAATGAACTATCTAGAAAATAAATATTTTAGACTTTTATCTTCAGGCTAGTGAGACTGCTCAGTGGTAAAGATACTTGCCAGCTGAAGAGATAGCTCAGAGGTTAAAAACACTGGCTGCTCTTCCAAGGTTCTGAGTTCAATTCCCAGCAACCATCTATAATGATATCTTATAACCATCTCACAACCATGTACAATGAGATCTGGTGCCCTCTTTAGGTGTGCAGGCATCCATGCAGGCCAAACACTATATATGTAATAAAAAAATAAATCTTTAAAAAAAAGGTACTTTAGAAAGGCACTTGCCACACAAGCCTGATGAAACTGAATTCCATCCCTGAGACCCAAACAAAGGAAAGGACAATTCACCATTTTCCAACATAGGGATACACCTGCACAGACAGACCACACACAAGAAAAATGAAATCTTAAAAAAAAAAAAATTTCAAAACTAAGCACACCCAATGAATTAGATGGTAAGCCAGGCGGTGGTGGTACACACCTTTAATCTCAGCACAAAGTAAGTCCAGGACAGCCAAGACTAACACAGAGAGACCCTGTCTCAAACAACAACAACAACAACAACAACAACAACAACAACAAAAAGCTGGTAAAATTCTTTTTTGTTTATCTACTCATGTTAAAGACAAATATGTATACATTTAAAAAGAATGTCTACATTAAAAAACAAACAAACAAAACTGTCTTAGCAAGGCAGTGGTGGTGCGCATCTTTTAATACCAGCAGGCAGACCTCTGGGTTCAAGGCCAGCTTGGTTCTACAGAGTGAGTTCTAGGACAGCCAGGGCTACAAAGAGAAACCCTGGCTCGAAAAACTAAAATGATGATGATTAAACAAATAAAAACAAAAACTGTTTTCTGAGACAAGAGTTTTTCTGTGTGGCCCTGGCTGTCTTGGACTTGTTTTGCAGACCAGGCTGGCCTCAAACTTACAGAGATCCGCCTGCCTGTGCCTTCCGAGTGCCAGGATTAAAGGCGTGCGCCACCATGCCTGGCTTGACATTTTTTTATAAGTACACACACACATACACATAAAACAAAAATACCCCAAAAGACTTATTGTGTTAGCAAACAGCTGAGATCCCAGCATTTGGGAACAGAAGCTGAAAGACTGTCAGTCTCAGAACAGCCTGGGCTGTGTTTTCCTGCATGTATGTCTGTGTAAGCATGTCAGAAACCCTGGAACCAGAGTTACAGACCGCACCATGTGGCTGCCGGGAACTGAACCTGGGTCCTTAGGAAGAACAGTCAGTGTTGTTAACCACTGAGCCATTTCTACAGCCCCCATCAATAATATTTTATAAAAAGTTATCCCAGGGCTGGGGAGAAGACGTAAGTAGGTAAAGTACTTGCCATCCAAGTGTGGAAATTGGAGGTGTGATGCCAGGACCCACACAAAAGCTGGGTAATGGAGGCATCTGCCTCTAGCCTCCAGGTACACCATACACACACGTGAGCACATCACAAACAGGCATGGGCACACACACACACACACATTTCAAATGGTCATTCGAATCTAATTAAACAAATAAAAATAACTTGTAGTCCATAAAACATTTAATGTTTAAATATTTGTATTGAACTGACCTGCTGTCATCCAAATCAAAGACAGGAATGGCTGTTCTTTTAGTCTTTTTGGCAAGAAATAAAGGAGCAATTTTCATTTTTCCTTAGAAAAATCAATACTTCAGTTAGTATTAAATGTTACCATCCCCACATATTTTCAATTGTTTTCAAAATTATATTCTAAAAATTTTAGAATCTAGCTTCTTAATTATAAAAATACTATATAATAATGCTTCACCAACTTGGTAATGCCAGAATCCCCTGGAATACTTTTATTTTAACTACAGAATCCTATACAGTACGTCTCAAAATTTTGCTTAACATCTAGGGAAATACCTAAAGATTTTTTTTCCTTTTTTTTTTTTTTTTTTTTGGTTTTTTGAGACAGAGTTTTGTATCTTGGACAAGCTGAGTTTTATCCCTGAGGCTCAAGTATAAACCACAAAGTGGAAGGCAAAGACCACACCTGAATTGTCTTGCACCCATCTTGCAACCTCCCATGGGTGTAGACATACAAATCAAGCCGGGCGTGGTGGCGCACGCCTGTAATCCCAGCACTCGGGAGGCAGAGGCAGCTGGATCACTGTGAGTTCGAGGCCAGCCTGGTCTACAAAGTGAGTCCAGGATGGCCAAGGCTACACAGAGAAACCCTGTCTCGAAAAACCAAAAACCAAACAAACAAACAAACAAAAAAAGACATACAAATCAACCAATTAATAAATAAAAGATAATGAAATGTGTTAGTGAACACAGAAAAATTTGAAAGACAAGTTTAGGAGCTGCCAAGTATATTTATAGAAGTACAGTAATTTAAAGTATGTCCAAAAACAAAATTTAAAAATAAACATGTTCAGCCAGGCATGGTAGCGCATGCCTTTAACCCCAGCACCCGGGAGGCAGAGGCAGGAATATCACTGTGAGTTCGAGGCCAGCCTGGTCTACAAAAGTTAGTCCAGGACAGCCAGGACTACCCAAAGAAACCCTGTCTCCAAAAATGGAAACAAAACAAAGCAACTAGCCTGTAACAGGAAATCCTGTCCCACAAAGCAAACAAAAAGAGAGGCAGAAATGTGCTTGGTAGCATGCGTGCAATCCCAGCACTCTGGGAGACAGAGGCAGGTGGATCTCTGTACATTGCAGGCCAGCCTGGTCTACAGAGTGAGTTCCAGGATAGCCAAAGCTATCAGAGAAACTCTCTCAAAACCAAAAGAAGAAAAGAAAAAAGCCAGGCAGTGGTGGTGGAGCACACCTTTAATCCCATCACTCAGGAAGCAGAGGTCTGTAGATCTCTGAGTCTGAGGCTAGCTAGTCTATTGAGTGAGCTCCAGCACAGCCAGGGCTATATAGAGAAACCCTGTCTTAAACAAAAAACAAACAAACAAACAAAAAAACCAAATAAATAAACAATACCCTCCCCCCAAAAAAACCCAAACCATACCAAAACTAGGCCTGATGGTATATGCCTTTAATCCCAACATTTCATTAGGCACAAACAGACAGATTTCTGTAGCCAGTTCCAGGCCAGGGCTACATAATGAGAGACTATCTCAAAATAATAAAACAAACAAAACACCTAAAATTTCTATTTTATAGGAAAAGACATTAACTTTACACCAGAAAATTCAGAATTAAACGCTCCCAAACATTCTACTATTCATAAAATGGTATTAAATCCAATTACCAGGGCTAAGTTTAGAAGGCTTGTTAAGAGTTTTTCCTAGTACATCATTCAGATTCTGAAGTTTCTTCTGATTTTTCTCTGGTTGCTTTATAGAAGTTGGACTTGAATCTATTAGTATCACAGAGTCCTAAGAGAAAGGGGGGGAGGGAAACTTTAATACAATATTTTCCTCTCATTCTTAGCAGATTCTAATAATCCCAGTCAATGCCTAATCCTCAGATAGTTCTGAGCTAATTGTTTCCATATATATATATATATATACCTGATAACACAGCCTGTGACTACAACTTTTAGGGATTGGGGTGTAACAGAGAAAATGAAGGAATTCCCTTTTCATTATACTTGCAGATTCTTTCTTACTACAGATATTTGCAATTTCAACATATAGCTCGCTAGCTAGCTTGCTTGCTTTCTCTCTCTCTCTTTCTTCCTTTGAGACAAGTAATCTCACTTTGTACCCCTGGCTGTCCAGACCAGGCTGGCCTGCTTCTTTCTGGGGTGCCTGGGTTAAAGGCATGCAACACCATGCCCATCTTCTTTCTTTTGAAAAGGTTATTATCAACCAGGCACAGTCTTTAATCCCAGCACTCAGAAGGCAGAGGCAGGTGGATCTCTGTGAGTTCGAGGCCAGCCTGGTCTACAGAGTCCAGGATAGCCAAGACTACAAAGAGAAACCCTGTCTATGATATAGTAAACAAAAACAAAAACAAAATAAACAAAAAGTAGGATTGAAAAAGTTCAAAGCCTATACATAACTCTGAATATATTCCAACACACTGAACTACTTTTTTAAAGATAAAGTCTCAGGTAGACCAGACTTCCCTTGAACTTATTATGTAGGCTGAGACCACCATGAACTTCTGATCCCTCTAATATACGTTCCTAGTGCTAAGTAAGATTCCAGGTATGCACCACAACACTTTAAGTTTTGAACTGCATACTTAAATGGCCAACTCTACCGGATGTGAATTATATCTCAATAAACCTATTTTAAAAGATAGGAGGTAGCGGCTTTTAGAAGGACAGTAAGAGCTGAGTAGAGAATTCTCAGAGAGAAGACAATACTTGGAATGTGAACTTCAAAGTGAGAAAATAAAATGAAAAGTAGGCTATCTGGGAAGAAATGAGTAATTTAGTATGACCGTGGTAAAGAACTGCTCGAGAACCTGTTCAGTTTACAAGCCCCCTTGAATGACCTGAGACTTAGACTATATCCTGAAAGCCAAAGGCTTTAAAGCAGTGCGTCTAGCACACCCATAGCTCATCGCATGCGACCGTATTATAAAGGTTGCCCTCTCCTACTTCTGTAACAAAACCAACAGCGATTGTTATCAATAGATGCTTGAGCACTTACATCTGTCTCTGGTGACGTCCCCCTTTCAGGAAGTATCAGGTGCCTGGAGGACCGCCTCAAGGGGACCACTGTTTCCTCAGCCTCTGACCCATTGACTCGGAAAGCTTTTGCTTTCTCAATCAGTTGTTTTGCTTTTGATATACTTTTTGAAGTACTGTTTGCCTAGACAAAATTTCAGATTATTAATTCAGGTCACAGCAAGAATTCTTTTTTTGTTTTGTTATTTTGTGTTTTGAGACAGGGTTTTTCTGTGTAGCCCTGGTTGTCCTGGACTCAATTTGTAAGTCAGGCTGGCCTCAAACTCTCTGCCGGCCTCTGCCTCCCGAGCACTGGGATTGCCAATGTGTGCTACCCTGCTTGGCTTAAGAATTTCATATTTGGTGCCGAGCATGGTGGCGCCTGCCTTAAATCCCATCATTCCTGAGGCAGAGGCAGGTGGATTGCTGTGAGTTTAAGGGCAGCCTGGTCTACAAAGTGAGTCGAGGACAGCCAAGACTACACAGAGAACCCCTGTCTCGAAAAACAAAACTAAACAAACAAACAAAAAAAAAAAAGGAATTTCATATTTGGGGCTGAAGAGATGGCTCAGAGGTTAAGAGCACTGTCAGCTCTTCCAAAAGTCCTGAGTTCAATTCCTGGCAACCACATGTTGGCTCACAACCATCTACAATGAGATCTGGTGCCCTCTTCTGGCGGGCAAGCACACACACAGACAGGGTGTTGTATACATAATAAAGTAAATCTTTGGGAAAAAAAGAATTTCATATTTAATATTAAAAAACCAAATATATAATAGAAAAATACTTACATCACAATAATCAATCAAGAAATTACTGTTCGCCGGGCGTGGTGGCGCATGCCTTTAATCCCAGCACTCGGGAGGCAGAGGCTGGTGGATCGATGTGAGTTCGAGGCCAGCCTGGTCTACAAAGTGAGTCCAGGACAGCCAAGGCAACACAGAGAGACCCTGTCTCAAAAAACAAAAAACAAAAACAAAAAAAAAAGAAATTACTGTTCACAGCCGGGCGGTGGTGGCGCATGCCTTTAATCCCAGCACTCGGGAGGCAGAGGCAGGCGGATCACTGTGAGTTCAAGGCCAGCCTGGTCTACAAAGTTAGTCCAGGACAGGCAAGGCTACACAGAGAAACCTTGTCTCGAAAAACCAAAAAAAAAAAAAAAGAAATTACTGTTCACATTTTCACCAGGGACCCCAAATGCAAATGTATTCAGCAATAGTCTGCCTTTTTTTTTTTCCCCGAGACAGGGTTTCTCTGTGTAGCCCTGGCTGTCCTACACTCACTTAGTAGACCAGGCTGGCCACAAACTCAGAGATCCACCTGCCCCTACCTCCCAAGTGCTGGGATTAATGCGTGCACCACCAGTGCCCGGTCTAGTCTGCCTTTTTTTTTTTTAACCTATAATTGTCCTAATAAAGGTATCTACGTGTTTGTAAAATACCCAGAGGGAGAGGCTCAGTGTGAGAATTTAAGTTTAAAACCCCAGAACCAGATGGGCAGTGGTGGTCACGCTGTTAGTCCAAGCACTGGGGAGGCAGAGGCAGAGAGATCACTTTGAGTTTGAGGCCAGCCTAATCTATTGAGTGAGTTCTAGGACAGCCAGGGCTACAGAGACAAACCCTGTACCAAAAAGCCAATATAGATAAATAGACACAGACACACAGAAAGATAGATGACAGATTCCTATAAATGAATGAATGAATAAGTACCTATGAATGAATGAACGAACAAATGAAAGAAGCAAAACACCAGAACCAGGCATCCCATCATTCAGGAGCCAGAAGCAGGTGTAGCTCTGTGAGTTCAAGGCCACCCTGGTCTACACAGTGAGATCCTATCTCAAAAGGCTCCCCTTCCCATCAAAAAAAGCCCAACCCAGAACCTATGTAATGCCCAGCACGGTTGCTGCTATATACCAGTCTGTACTCCCAATGTTCCTATAGTGAAATGGCAGGATTCACAAGCTGGCAAGCCAAGACCATGTAGTAGCAAATGAAAAACCCTATAAGAAATACAGTGGACGCTGGGAGTGGTGGTGCCATGAATCCCAGCACTTGGGAGGCAGAGGCGGGTGGATCGCTGTGAGTTCAAGGCCAGCCTGGTCTACAAAGCAAGTCTAGGACAGCCAAGGCTACACAGAGAAACCCTTTCTTGAAAAACCAAAAAATGTCCAGGGGGTGGTGGTGGGGCACGCCTTTAATCCCAGCACTTGGGAGGCAGAGGCAGGTGGATCACTGTGAGTTCGAGGCCAGCCTGGTCTACAAAGTGAGTCTAGGACAGCCAAGGCTACCACAGAAAAAACCTTGTCTCAAAAAACCAAAAAAACAAAACAAACCCAAAAAACTAAAAAGTAAAAAAGAAAAAGAAAGGGCCGGGCATGGTGGCGCACGCCTTTAATTCCAGCACTCGGGAGGCAGAGGCAGGCGGATCGCTGTGAGTTCGAGGCCAGCCTGGTCTACAAAGGTAGTCCAGGACAGCCAAGGCTACACAGAGAAACCCTGTCTCGAAAAACCAAAAAGAAAAAGGAAGGAAGGACTGATGCCACAGTGTGTTGCTGCATTGCTATAAACATATGTTTGAGTACTATACATACTAATTAATATTAATATGCACAGATTATAAAACAAAAAATTTAGCTGGGCACAGTAAGACCAGGCCAGCATGGTCTACAAAGCAAATCTAGGACAGCCAGGGCTACCCATAGGAGCCATGTCTCATAAAATAAAAAACAAAAACTAAACAAAATGGGATCTATAATTTTCATTAGAATTGGTGGTTATTTTTCTACTACCTTGATGACTATGTATTCTTTGATTTTAGCCAACAAACTCAGGTAAAGTATGTTTCAAATACAAGTAGTTACTGTGCATACTGTATATAAGGCTCTCTTAATATATATATATATATATATATATATATATAATACATGTAAATTGGCTTTATAGAATTTAACTAGCTATGATAGGAAAAGAAAGAATTATGAACAGGCCGGGCGGTGGTGGCACACGCCTTAATCCCAGCACTTGGGAGGCAGAGGCAGGTGGATCACTGTGAGTTCAAGGCCAGCCTGGTCTACAAAGTGAGTCTAGGACAGCCAAGGCCAAACAAAAAGACTCTGTCTCGAAAAACCAAAAAAAAAAAAAAAAAAAAAAAAAAAAAAAAAAAAGAATTACGAACAGATCTGGGGAGCTGGAGAGATGGCTCAGAGGTTAAAAGCCACCTGCTCTTCCAAACGTCCTGAGTTCCATTCCCAGCACCCACATGGTGGCTCACAAACATCTATCATGAGATCTATTGTCCTCTTCTGGCCTGCAGGTGTACATGCAGGAAAAACACTATATATGTATAAATAAATAAATCTTTAAAAAAGAAGAACAGAGCCAGAGGCTGGGTGTGGATGGATCTCTGTGAGTTCAAAGCCAGCCTGCTCTGCATAGGGAGACCCCGAATATAAAAGGGGGTTAAGAAACAGGCAGAGGCTGAAGATGTGGCTCAGTAGTTAAAAGCACTGGCTGCTTGTCAGAGAGCAACAGGGAACAAATGGCATAGGGTGAAGGCAGTGGACTTATGACACACAAAAATCCTCTTTGACATGATGCCCAGCAACAGCTGCCAGTCCTTTAAGGAAGCAGTGCCCCCGTCAGGACTCCAGTGCTTTTAGTACCTTTCTCTTCTGAGCAGTGAGCTCTCCCTCAGTTGTTTCTGATTTCTTGGATCTTTTCTTGGACTTTTTCTTAGATTTTTTTGGAGTACTAATTCTAGTGAATTTCATTCTGGAAAAAAAAAGTGACACATAAATATTTTCGTAATAATGCACAAGGATCTTAAATATAAAAACAAACCAGTTAATATTCCAATTTAAACAAAAGAAAAAACAATTCTCATCAGTTTGATTCAACAGTAAGTTAAATTTTTTAAAATTTCTGGTGCTTGGGACTCCAAGCACCCCAGGTCCTGTATATGCTCAGCAGTCACTCTACTACAAAGCTACCCCGCCAGCTCCATGCTTTATCACTTATTACTTTATTTAGTGTTGTTTTAAATGAAAATCCCTAACTTCCTATTTTACCAATAAAGTCTCAGGAGCCAGATGCTGGGGTGAAAACCTGCTAGCTCAGAGAGGCAGGGAACGTTACCAGCTGAGCCTCCTCCCCACCTCACAATGGAAAAGGCCCAAAAGGCTCACTAGCTCAGCTGACAGCTCAGAAGAAAAAGGCCAAAAAACCAGAGGCAGAAGGCTTGCTAGCTCAAAAGCCAAAGGCCAAGGAGCTGAGGAGCTGAAGGTCCTGGAGAGCTGAAGAGCTAAAAGCCAAAGCCTTCTACTTCTACACACTATCTGAAATACCCCTCAACTCAAAAGTCCCCCTACTCTTTAATTCCTGTCAGCTGGTTTCTTGCTCCACCTCTTGACCTAGGGATAACTTTATTAAATCCTGTGTGCAGAAAGCTCTCGGGTTAAAGGTGTGTGTTAGTGTTGGGCATGGTGGTACATGTCAGAGGAAGAGGCAAGTGGATTCTGTGAGCTCCAGGCCAGCCAGGTCTACAAAGCGCATCCAGGACAGCCAAGGCTACACAAAGAAACCCTGTCTCAAAAAACCAAATCCAATGAGCCAGGTGTGGTGGTGCACGTCTTTAATCCCAGCACTCGGGAGGCAGAGGTAGGTGGATCACTGTGAGTTTGAGGCCAGCCTGGTCTACAAAGCAAGTCTAGGATAGTTAAGGATACACAGAGAAACCCTGTCTTGGGGGGGTGGAGGACGACAAAAAGCAAATCCAAACAAGAAAAAAAAAAGAGTGTTTGTTTTTTGGGGTTGTGTTTTTTTTTTTTAGTATTTATTTATTTGTAATTATGTACACAGTATTCTGCCTGCATGTATGCCTGCAGGGCAGAAGAGAACATTAGATCACATTACAGATGGCTGTGACCAACCATGTGGTTGCTGGGAACTGAACTTAGGACCTCTGGAAGAGTAGTCAGTGCTCTTAACCTCTGAGCCATCTCTCCAGCCACAACAGTTTTTTACAGTTCACAATCTCAGGGATCACAATGGGATCAAATATCCTGCAATAATTTAGAAATAATAAACATAGCTGGGCAGTAGTGACACTTGCCTTTAATCCCAGCACTCAGGAGGTGAAGGCAGAGGCAGGCGGATCCCTGTGAGTTTGAAGCCTAATTGGTCCACAGAGCAAGTTTCAGGACAGCCAAGGCTAAATGCAGAAACCCTGTCTCAAAAAAACCAAAAAAAGAAAGAATAAAGCCAGGTGTGGTGGCACACGCCTTTAATCCCAGCACTCAGGAGGCAAATGCAGGTGGATTGCTGCCAGCCTGGTCTACAGAGTGAGTTCCAGGACAGCCAAGCCTACACAGAGAAACTCAGTCTCGGAAAACCAAACTAAACCCAACAAAAACAAAACAAACAAACAAACAAAAAGAAAGACTAAAACTAACACATTTTCAGTATCCCTCTCTGCTGCAGAGCTTACTTTTCAATAAAATCTTGCTTGTTTGCAAAAAAATTAAAAATAATAGCCTTACCAGGTGTGATAAACACCATAATTCAAGCAGTTGGGAAACCAGAGGGGTCACTCATGAATTCAAGGCCAGCCTGGTCTATATAGCAAGCTTCAGGCTATCCAAGGGAGACCCTGTCTCAAAAACCAAAGAAAGAGGGACAGTAGAAAAAAGGGAGGAAGGGAGGGAAAGAAGAGAAGAGCCTACCTGCCTAGTATAAGCCTCACTCAGTATAGCAAAACCTGAAACAACAACAAAACAAAACAAAACAAAACAAGCCAAGCGTGGTGGCGCACGCCTTTAATCCCTGCCAAGAGCCGCCCTGTTGAGGGGGCTCACTAGGCATGTGGGCTGTCTAGGAGGTGATCTGGTGTTTGCAAGATCTTATACCATGATGTACCCCGAAACTACTTCCAGCCTCTGACATGCTGTCAGGAGCCATTGATTTGGGAAAATCCAGGAGGCATGAGAGATCTCTGGAGGTGACCCGATATTTGCAAGGTCTGTATCGTGATGTGCCCCAGAATTGCTTCCAACCTCTGACTACCCTGTCAATTGTGCACTGCTGCATCTCTCTGAAATCTGGCATTAGAGCCAGGCATGGTGGCACATGCCTTTAATCCCAGCGCCCAGGGAGGCAGAGGCAGGTGAATCACTGTGAGTCTAAGGCCAGCTTGGTCTACAAAGTGAGTCCAGGACAGCCAGGACTACATTCATGGCCAGCCTGGTCTACAAAGCGAGTCCAGGATAGCCAAGATTACACAGAGAAACCCTGTCTTGAAAAACCAAAAATAAATACATCTGGCATTGGTGTGAATTGTTATTTTCTGGGTACTGACCTCCAGATGCCTCACTAGGATAGCCTACCAGCAGATTTGTGGCTTCAGATAAGCCTCCAACGCAGATGGCACCACGAATCCTGGTATTTCACCATAAATATAGCCAACTTTGTTTAAACTCTATGTGAACCTATGTGGAATGAAGTTACCTAGAGATGTCTGAATTTACTCTGTTTCTTAGAATGAAAGACAGACAAAATTATTGTCCTGAGCTCATAACAAACTAAGAGATAGCTGGATAATGTATAGTCAGGTCCGTCCTAACTGATAAGTTGTATACTCTTGTAAGTTTCTGACCCTATTAACCTTAGACCCTGTCAATCTTTGAAAAGGAGAGAGCGGGAGAACAGAGGAGAAAAAATGAAGCAGCTCAACTTCAGTTGAAGTTAAGATGCCTGACTTCATCTACCTTTTCTCCTGATCCTCTTCTCTTGAATGTATGTGTGTGAGTGGTTTATTTTATATCTCTCTCTTACTTCTTATTTCTCTGTAGATTCGCAAATAAGTTAGCAGACTCAGGGCCATCAGCCTTCTATAGCTAATAAGCCTAAGTTTACACCAACTTATTGGAGATCTCCGTAAAGAGGCCTATCTACAGATCAAAGAGCCTCCTTTTACAACCCCGTGCAATTTCTAGCCAGAAGCCGCTTTTACAGCCTCAGCTATAGGAAAAAAGGTGGTCAGTTTAAGTTCTCCTCAGCTGCGATACAGCCAGTCCCTAGAGAAGAAACCTTGGGCTCTTTTTCCCTTTACTTCCTTTTTCTTCTTTCAATCCTGATCGGTTGCCTGAGCCATCAGCTCTGGCCACCCAAGAGATAAAGTGAACAAGAAGGGCACCCGCAATCCAACCCCAGAGAGAGAAACTACCCTGGACCCTCTCCAGAGCACTAGCCGGGCATTAACAAATCCCTGTACTGGGGAGGCAGAGGCAGGCAGGTTGCTGTGAGTTCAAAGCCGCCAGCCTGGTCTACGAAGTGAGTGAAGGACAGCCAGGGCTACATGGAGAAACCCTGTCTCAAAAAACCAAAAACAAACAAACAAATATAATAAAAACAAAAAAACTTCTGGGGGCTGGAGAGATGGCTCAGAGGTTAAGAGCACTGATGGCTCTTCCTAAAGGACCCAGGTTCATATCCCAGCACCCACACGGCAGCTCACAACTGTCTGTACTCTAAGATCTGACACCCTCACACAGACATACATGCAGGCAAGACACCAATACACATAAAATAAAAATATATTAAAAAAATTAAAAACCCAGTAATTCTGGAAGAAAACTGAACCTCACCCCTGTAATGATCACTGTAACATTAGACAAAGCCAATGCGCAAGAGCACACTCCATGGTATGCTGGTCAGTTTGCCTAAGAACAGCACTCAGCGGGCTGTAGTGCATGTCTTTAATCCCAGCACTCTAGAGGAGAGGGAAGGGGATCTCTGTGAGTTGGAGGCCAGACTCATCTACATAGAGTTCCAGGACAACTAAGTCTACATAGAGAGACACTGTTTTCAAAATAACAACAACAAAACACTCTTATAAACCAGGCATGGTGGTGCATACCTGTAATCCCAGCACTCAGGAGACAGAGGCAAGCAGATCTCTGTGAGTTCTAGGCCAGCCTGATCTACAAATTGAGTCTAGGACAGCCAAGGCTGCACAGAGAAACCCTGTCTCAAAAAACAAAACAAAACAAACAAACAAAACAAAAACTCTAATAATTTATTTTTAATCTCATTTTTGATAAATTCATATTTGAGGACTATTTCTCCAGGATTAACAACTATGACAAATAAGAGTTAGAACTCATTTGAAATATATCTGTAAATCTTCTGCAATAGACTTTAGTTATATTAACCAGGTGTGGTGGTACACACTGGCAATCCCAGCACCTGGCAGACGATTTTAAGTCCTAAACTAAGTAGCAAAAAATAGAATAAATGGGTTGGAGGGATGGATCAGTGGTCAAGTGCACCAGCTGCTCTTCTAGAGGTCATGAGTTCAATTCCCAGCAACCACATGGTAGCTCACCACCATCTACAATGTGATCTGATGCCCTGCAGGTATACATGCAGATAGAGCACTCAGAAATAGATTTAAAAACAAAAAAACAGAACAATTAAAAGTGTGCAGTGGCTCACAATAGAAATCCTAGTACTAAGGATACTGGAGCAGGAGGATTAACACAAGTTTGAAAGCATTTTAGGCCACATACGGACTTCCGGGCAAGAAGACTCTATCTCAAAACAAGCAAGACAAAAGCCAGGTTTGGTGACACTGGTCTGTCATCCTAGCTCCTTGGGAGAGTGTGCAGAGGGATAGCTTGTTTAGGTCTGGCTGAAAATCAAGGCCAGTCTGGGCAACCAAGAAGACTTTTTGTCTCAAAATGAAAAGATGGAGATGTGGCTCAATAGCAGATCACTTACCTACGTATGACGGCCAACCCTCAGGGCTGATACACATGAAAATTAACAATAGGTAAACTGTATTCTAGAAAATAAATGCATTCTACAATGCTTGGAGAATCCCCTTCCCAATTAATAATACATGTAGAATGCTCCAATTTGTGTAGAAAAACAAAACTTAGTCAGGCGTGGCGACGCACACCTTTAATCCCAGCACTCAGGAGGCAGGTGGATGGCTGTGAGTTTGAGGCCAGCCTGGTCCACAAAGTGAGTCTAAGACAGCAGGGCTACACAGAGAAACCCTGTCTTGAAAAACAAGCAAAACAAAACTTTACCTAATGGGGCTCTCCGAATCTGAGGATATTGTTATTAACTCTGCTGTATACAGGATGTGCTTTTCTGACACGCTGGCTGCTTTTGGAGTGGAAGCCTTCACTGGAGTAGTGTCCTGGACATCCTCAGACTCAGTACCTCTGACGGTGACTTTGGCTGGTGTGCAGCTACCTCGTACAGATCTCCTGGTTGGTTTGGGTGTGGAGATGTTCGCAGGCCTGCTTCCAGGCTCGGGATTGGAATGTGTAACCACACCCCTGGCTGGTGTGCTGCCTCTTCTTGATTTATTTCTGTCACACAGAGACATTTTTAGAGAGTCATATGCCATATCCTCACTGTTAAGTAATGTATTGCTTTCGAAAACTTCTGACTTCTGTCTTACACTCCTTCGAGGGCTAGTTTGCTTCTGTTTATCTTTCTTTGGCTTTTTACTTTTCTCCTTAGGAAAACTTGTTTTTTCAGCATGTGCCTGTGAAATGCCTTGATTTGAAACTGTTTGGATATTAGGATTTTCTTTGCTATTTTCAGAACTGTTACCTCCTTCATTTCCAGATTTTTCACTTGGGTCTTTTTGCTTCTCCAAAGGCTTCTTGAGCCCATTTTTTAGTGTTTCCGACGGTGCCTGCCTGAATGCTCTCATGAACTGCTGTCTCTCCTCCATGCTGCACTTGGGGACGGAAGCCCCGGCGCTCCCGGCTTCCAGCACAGCCAGCTCTAGGTGGCCCTCCTGGACCACAACATTCGATTTCCTTTTCTGAACTGTCTGCTCATTCTCTGGGTCAGAGAGACTACTCTCCAGCTCAAGCTGTTTCTGTTTCAAGAAAATGGGGGGTATTCTCCTTTTCTTTTTGGGCGGAGTGGGGTGAACTTGTGCAAGAACAGTAACTGTTTTAAGGTGGGCCTGCGGAGACAGCTCACAGCTCTCACATTCCCCCTCAAAACCACTTTTAACTGCTTCACCAGGCCCTGAAGGAACAGAAGCCAGCACCGCAGGGTCAGGTCGCTCTTCCACATTAGCTGCCTTGTGACTTTTTAAAAATTCCTCATAGGAGACAGTTATTGTCCTCTTGTTTAAATCAGCAATTTTGGTTGCATGAGCCCTGGAGTCTACATGATTTGCAGGGCTCTCATCTTCGTCAGGTAGGGAAGGGTTAGTCTGTTTACTGTCTTTACCGCCTCTCCTAAGCAGACTCGCTTCATCTGCCAACGGTAGACTTTCAGAGAGCTCCATGATCTCGCTGTGCTTCCCTTTTCTCAACTTTTTGCCATCATTTTTTGTAGTGCCATGTTTAGGATTTATCTTCTTGGAATTGTTTTTGGAGACCACAGTATTCGACTGATTTCTGCTATCTTGGATGCTTTCTGCAAGAACCTCCACATGTTTCCTGTAAAGGAAAACAGGAGTAGTGGTTTCCACAAAAGCGCTTAGACCGCATTCCTCCTGACTATCATCCTTACGCATTTCAACTGGAGACTCGTTCTCAATTTTAATATCATTCGGTTGGTGGGATACATTAACTCTCTTTCCTTTCTTCTTAAACTCGGTGCTTGAGAACACTTCCAAAGTCATCTTACAGTCTTTGCCAACAGCCAGTGGGGGAGATGGCTTTACCTTGCACTCCTTTGTTGACTGCAGCTTCTCCTTTGCGGGTGAAGTCTTTCTAAAATAATGCAGAATATTACTGGGTTTTGGTGGAGAGAAAGCCTTGTCTGCAGTCTTCCCTACTGGTGATAAATATTTGGTGATTGTTTCACAGGAAGAGTTGTCATCGTCTTTCCTCCGCTTCTTGCATGGCTAGCAATTTAAAGGGGAAAAACGTTTATTTCAAGTAAAACTGTATGAAGTATGAACTGTAAACACAGATTTAACAGTTTAACTGAACAGAAGAAGGACGGAGGACTACTTACTTGTGTGTCTATGTGTGAGGTGTGTGTGGTGTACGGGGGCACACGCGTAGACACGGATGCACGCAGAGGCTGGAGGAAGATGTCTGGTGTCCTGCCCTATTACTTTCAGCCGTATTCCCTTTAGACAGGCTCTCCCCTTACACCTGGAGCTAAGCTGGTGGACAGCAGGCCCCAGCACCCCTGCCTTTGATTGTCCATAGCCCTGGGGTCACAGGCCTGTTTAATCATACCTGACTTTTGCTAGGGATTTTAACTCAGATCATTATACTTAAAGCGTTCTTACTGACCGAGCCATCTCTCCAACACAGGAAGGCTATTTTAGGTGAAAAAATGACACATTAGAAAGAAAATGCAGCCCTTTAATCCCACCACCTGGGAGGCAGAGACAGACGGATCACTGTGAGTTCAAGGCCAGCCTGGTCTACAAAGCGAGTCCAGGACAGCCAAGGCTACACAGAGAAACCCTGTCTCGAAAAACAAAAACAAACACAAAACAAAAGAAAAAAATGACCTTCAATTTTAAACCTATATTCGAATTGTAATGTTATATCAAGTTGAATATGCAACTGGTATATTTTTCACCACACATAGATACACTATACTTCAATAAAAAGTTTATATTGCCAGATGTGATGGTGCACGCCTTTAATCCCAGCACTCAGGAGGCAGAGGCAGGTGGATCTCTGTAAATTCAAGGACAGCCTGGTCTAGAAAATGAGTCCAGGACAGCCGAGGCTACACACAAAAAAACTGTCTTGAAAAAATCAAAATAAAGCCGGGTGTGGTGGCGCACGCCTTTAATCCTAGCACTCGGGAGGCAGAGGCAGGCGGATCACTGTGAGTTCGAGGCCAGCCTGGTCTACAAAGTGAGTCCAGGACAGCCAGGGATACACAGAGAAACCCTGTCTCAAAAAAAAAAAAAAAAAAAATCAAAATAAAATAAAATAAAAAATAAACAAACAACTTATATTGAAATAAAACTAAACTTATAAGAAAACATAAATTTCTACTGTCCTGTTTATTTTGTTTGCTTTTATTTTGGTTTGAGACAGGATCTTTTTTTTTTTTTTTTAAATGTATACAGCACTCTGCCTACATGTACAGAAGAGGGCATCAGATTACATTATAGATGGTTGTGAGCCACCATGTGGTTGCTGGGGATTGAACTCATGACTCTGGAAGAGCAGTCAGTGCTTTTAACCACTGAGCCATCTCTCCTGCCCAAGGCTGTTCTGAAATTCATTATATGGACCATGCTAAAAAAATACATGGAAGAAAAAAAAAAATACATGGAAGCTAACACAAGATAGGAACCCTACAAATAATCCACTCTGCTTTACTTACTTAGTTAAAAATAAACACACCATTCTAAGTATCTTTAAGAAATAGTTATTTCCTTAAGAAGCCCAGGATGGGCCCAGCATGGTGGCGCACACCTTTAATCCCAGCACTCGGGAAGCAGAGGCAGGTGGATCGCTGTGAGTTCGAGACCAGCCTGGTCTACAAAGTGAGTCTAAGACAGCCAGGACTGTTACACAGAGAAACCCTGTGTTGAAGGGGAAAAAAGAAGGAAAAAAAAGAGCCAGAAGGCTAAAATAGACTCTATCAACTAGAACCACAAGCCGCGGCCTAGCGCCTGCCTACCCATAGCCCTTACTGAACCAAGGTGCTTATGACAGTCATATTTGGTTTTTGGGGTTTTTTTTGGGTGATTTTGTTTGTGGGGGGTGTTTTATGTTTGTTTGAGACAGGGTTTCTCTTGCAGCCCTGGCGGTCCTGAACTCGCTTTGTAGACCAGGCTGGCCTTGAACTCAGAGATCCACCTGCCTCTGCCTCCCGAGTGCTGTGTGAACAGAGATTATAATGAGCACAAGGTGGCTGATGACGACTCAGCAAGGCACTGGGTGCTAGGGAGAGCTCAAAATGGGAAATCACAAACCAGGTGATATTATCAAGAAAAACGTCGTTTTCATTGTTGTGACTAAGGTTAGGGAGGAGAAAGGCATGCACACAACTCTGGATTTAGCCCCTACCATTAAGTACAGCCAGCCATGGTGCACGCCTGCAATCCCAGCACTGAGGAGATGGAAGCAAGAGGATCAGAGACTCAACGTGAACTTGGTGAGTTTGAGGTCAAAGTCATAAGTAGAAAAATTAACCAACTTCCAGAAGTGGACTCCACTCAGACACGAATCAACACATAGATTCAATGCTACTCTCTGTGGCCCTAGAGCTAACAGACTTGATGCACCTTGAATCTGACTAGGGCTCATCCAGCGGGGGGGCTCACTAACAGAGACCCCACTTTTGACTGTACATATATCTTACAAAGGTTTCCTGGGTTTCCCTTTGAGTTCAGGTGATATTAATTGTGAAACATGGAGTAGCACAGGGCAATTTATCTGGTCTTATTTTCTGTGGTCCATATTTGTTTTCTTTTTTTTTTTTAAGTTTTTTATTATTATGCATACAGTGCTCTGCCTGCATGCACACCCGTAGGTCAGAAGAGGGCATCAGATCACATTATAGATGGTTGTGAGCCACCATGCAGTTGCTGGGAATTGAACTCAGAACCTCTGGAAGAGCAGTCAGTGCCCTTAACTGCTGAGCCATCTCTCCAGCCCTATATTTGTTTTCTTTCTTTTTTTTTTTTTTTTTTTTTTTTTGGTTTTTTCGAGATAGGATTTCTCTATGTAGCCTTGGCCTTGGCTGTCCTGGACTCACTTTGTAGACCAGGCTGGCCTCAAACTCACAGAGATGCCCCTGCCTCTGCCTCCCCAGTGCTGGGATTAAAGGCGTGCGCCACCACGCCTGGCCCTATATTTGTTTTCTTGACTATGCGCTCTAAACTTACTAGGTCAGAATTTCTAAGCCTGTTCTTAGAAGGATATTATTTCTCATTTTATTCCGATGTGTATTGTAGCCTTCAAGTATAAACAAAGCTGGGCGTGGTGACTCATCCCTGTAGCCTAGGACTTTGGAAGCCGAGGCAGGAGGACTACAGTGAACACAGGTTGCACAGTGAGGTCCAGGCCAGCCTGGACTACAGGTTGAGAACTCAAACAAGTCTAATAATATAAAGATCCTTAAGCCTGGGCTGGAAATTCACTAAATTAAGCAGATATGTTGTGGTAGTTTGAGTAAGAATGGTCCCCGAGACTCATATACTTGATTTTGTTTATTTTTCCAGACACGGTTTCTTTGTGTAGCTTTGATTATCCTGGAACTCACTCTGTAGACCAGGTTGGCCTCAAACTCACAAATCCGCCTGCCTCCTCTTCCCACAGGCTGTCCTCTGACCTTCACACATATGCTGACCACTGCACAACCAATCAATAAATAAATGTAACAAAATAATGTTTTAAAGAATTTGTAAGCGGTAAGAAAATGATATTCAAGTTAACAAGCAAAAGTAAGAAATAATAGTGGAACAAATTCTGATCATTTAGATAAATGAGGTAAAATACAAGTAAAATTACATATGTTGAAACAACTGAATTAGAAAATAATTTATTATTATCATCTATAAAGCTTTGAAATGGTGTCAGAGGCACCACACAACAGACACGGAAATCAAATCTAAATTCACATACCAGACCGGGCATAGTGGCGCACATCTTCAATCCCAGCACTCAGGAGGCAGAGGCAGATAGATCTGTGAGTTCGAGGCCAGCCTGGTCTACAAATTGAGTCCAGGATAGCCAAAGCTACACAGAGAAACCCTGTGGAGGGTGGGGGGTGGGTAGAAAAAACCCTGTCTGGGGGCGGGGGGCAGGTAGAAAATAACAAAAAAAAAGTAAATTCACATACCAGCCATGACATCTACTGGTATAGAAACCTTAAGCAAATCACTTTTTTTAAAAATGTAACTTAATGAGCTGGGTGTGATGGTGCATGTCTGTGATCCTAGAACAAGCAGGCTGGAGGAAGGTGGGTGGTAGATTTTAAATCAGCCTTCCTGGGCTACACACCAAATAATAATAAATATTCTGTAGTAGAAAAAAAAAGTTACTTAATTCTAAAAATTAAGAGATAGAATTTAAGTGAACACACAGCTCACTTCAAGAGCACCAGAACACATCAGTTAGAATGCTAGCCTGAGATACGGTATATATAAAAAAAAAAAACATAGCAGCTGTTAAGAGGCACAAGGCTGTAATGGTTACAGGAGGATCAGTAGGTCGCAGTCCAGCTTGGCTATTTCTGTATCTAATACCACCCACGTACTTTAAGATCCTAATCACTACTACTGAACGGCATAGAATGTCATTATGGCTGCTTAGTATGGTTTTCTTTCTTTCTCAGAAACCCAGGGCTTCCCACATTTAAGCACTGTGCCCAGGTTGGTGTATTCTCTGAAACATGGTAAATACAAGACACCTAAAGTGCCACAGACACTCCTACCTGGCGTAAGTATCTCACCTGATTCTTTTAAGTCACATTCTAAATGGAATTCCTAGGACAGGTATTTGTACGGACTAGCTGAACTCCAAGCTTTATCTTTTTCGCCGCTCTATGGGACTCCACATCAACACGAACAAAGAACGTGACCCCCGAAATCCTCGATGACACGTTATTCCACGAACGTTTCAGGACCCACCCCCCCCCCACCCCCGGCAATGGTGGTTTTCAAATCCTGCTTTACAGAGAGCCCGAAAATAGCTTACAATCCAAATGTGCGCGTGAGGGCTTACACGACACACCGAGGCAAATGTGTAACTGTGGGTCATCACGTCCCTCCACTCACGCCCCCAGATCAAGCAGGGCTCCACTCACCCCTCAACCCCCGCGCCCCAATTCCCCAACACAGGCAAGGCAGGAACTTGACAGATCGACCCTCCGGCCTCACCTCAATCTCGAAGTCCTCCTCCACCGGAGGGGGAGCTGCGGCCGCCGCCATAGTCAGGACCCCCACCATGATACCTGCCTCCTAAGAACCGCGGCCCCTAGGACCTCCAGCGGTCCGGCCCAGCCTGGCTGGAGCCCATGGAGGCGGCTGGTTCCAGTGGGGAGCAAGCTGAGGACCCCGGGGCTCCGCTCGAGTCCCCGAGCGCCCGAGGGCCGGGACGCCGAGTGCGAGCCTGGGCCCAGGGCGGTCGAGCCAGGCTCCGACAGAGGCGTGGAGAAAGCGCGGGCACGGGCCCCGCGGGGGTGGCCGGACGGTGCACGGTGCCCGCCGGGACGGGCGCTCCAGGCTAAGCGCTCGAGCCTGGGTCGCAGTGGACGCCGCACACCAAAGGCAAGCCGGGCCGTGGGGCTTCGGCGGGAGTTCTTGTCAATTGGGTTTTCGCGCCGTCCCGAGCGCACGGGGCGGAGCCGACGACTGCTTTGGGAGGCTGCGCGGACGGCGAGCCGCGAAGGCCAAAGTACTTCCATTGGCGAAACAGGTCTCCGGAAAAACCCGTTCTGTCTTGGAGTCCTAGTGAAATTTCGGAGATTCTCGCCTCAGTGTTAACAGTTTGACCACTGAGGACGTGATTTGTCTCAAGCTACTTAGGCACATGGTGGCCAAATTAAACATTAGACTTTAGCCATCCTTAAAATGATCTTTTTGGAGACGGGACGTGATGGTGCATGCCTTTAATCCCAGCACTCGGAGAGTCAGAGGCAAGCGGATCTCCGTGAGTTCCAGGCCAGCTTGGTCTACACAGCAAGACTACACAAAGAAACCCTGTCTTGGGAAAAAAAAAAAAATATATATATATATATAATTTTAAGCCAGAAAGTAGTAGTGCATCACTTTAATTCCACTGCCACTTGGGAGGAAGAACCCTTGAGATCTCTGTAAAACAGCCCAGCCTACTTAGAGAGTTCAGTTCAGCCTAGAGATTAATTAACTAATTTTAAACTAATTAATTAAAAAGTTAAGAAGAGGCAGTGGTGGCGCACGCATGCCTTTAATTACCGAACTCTGGAGGCAGAAGCAGCCTGATCTCTCTGAGTTCATGGCCACCCTGGTTCACAGAGCAAGTTCCAGTGCAGCCAGGGCTACACAGATAAACTCTGTCTCAAAAAAAGAAAAAAGAAAAAATGATAATGGAAAGACATCTCATATTGACCTTTAGACTCTACATGTACATACATGTATACACACCTGCACTAACTTATACAAATATATACATATCACACACACAAATATACGTATATCCATGAATATATTTGTATTGTTTTTTTGAGAGAGGGTTTCCCTATGTGGCCCAGGCTATTACGGAACTTGCTCTGTATTACTTTTTTTAATTTTTAAAAATATTTATTTTATTTTATGTGTATGAGTGTTTTGCCTACATGTATATATAAACAGCATGTGTGTGCCTGGTGCCTGTGAAGGCCAGAAAAGGACATTGAATCCCCTGGAAATGGAGTTACAGGTAGTTATGAGTTACCATGTAGGTGCTGAAAAACAAATTGAGGTCATCCGCAAGAGCAGCAAGAGTCATTATCTGGAAAGCATGTACCGTGTTACTGAGTTACATAGCCAGCCCATGATTTAACCATTGTAAACAGCGTTTGTAAAGCCCTGTGGCTTTACAGTGGTTTAAAGACTGAACTGCTCTATAGCGTCCCCTCCAACAGTACTGTTCCTTAATAGGCACACCGGGCATAACTATACAATGGAATCCTTCCCAGCTGGAAAAGGAGATGAGGGCCAGGGAGCTACGTCATTGGAAGAGCACCACCTACCACTCATGAGGTGGGGTCACCCGTGAGTACGCCAGAAGGTAAAACTACATGCGGACAGAGCACTCTATACATAATAAATAAATACGAACAGCATAGATAAAGGTCAGAATCCTCATTATGGAGCCAAGAATGGTAAAGTTACTTGTGAGTCAGGAGCAGAGCCCAGCGTGGTGGAGCAGCCTGCAATCCCAGCACTCAGGGGCAGTGGCAGACAGATCGCTGTGAGTTCAAGACCAGCCTGGTCTACAAATTGAGTCCAGGACAGCCAGGAATACACAGAGGAACTCTGTCTTGAAGAGCGAGAGAGAGAGAGAGAAAGAGAGAGAGAGAGAGAGAGAGAGAGAGAGAGAGAGGACAAAACAGGAGAATTTTGTGAGCTCATATTCAAGATGAGCCTCAGTAACACAGTGCAACTATATCCACCCAAAATTCTGTTTTTATTTTTAACTTAGTTTCATGTGTATGCATGTGTTGCTTGCATCAGTGTCTGTGAACCAGATGCATGTTTGGTATACCTGAGGAGGTCAGAAGAGGGTGTCAGATCCTCTGGAGCTGGGGTCACAGATGGCTCAGAACTGACACGTGGGTGCTGGGAACCAATCCTGGCTTCTCTGCAAGAGCAGCAAATGTTCTGAATTGCTTCAGCCCCCACAGAAATCCCTTAAAGCAGACTGATGGGCACCGGGCAGAAGCAAGGAGAAGAGGTCTCCAGAGACCTAGTTCCGGGACTGGAGAGATGGCTGCAGCCAGGTGTGGTGGCGCACGCCTTTAATCCCGGCACTTGGGAGGCAGAGGCAGGTAGATCTTTGTGAGTTTGAGGATACTCTGGTCTACACGTGAGTCTAGAACAGCCAAGGCTACACAAAGAAATACTATCTCAAAAATAATAAATAAATAGGGCCGGGTGTGGTGGCGCGCGCCTTTAATCCCAGCACTTGGGAGGCAGAGGCAGGCGGATCTCTGTGAGTTCGGGGCCAGCCTGGTCTACAAAGTGAGTCCAGGACAGCCAAGGCTACACAGAGAAACCCTGTCTCAAAAACACACACACACACACACACACACAAAAAATAAATAAATAAATAAATAAATAAATAAAAAGTGCTGGCTGCTCTTCCAGAGGATCCTGGGTTCAAGTCCCAGCACCCACATGACAGCTCACAACTGTCTGTAACTCCAAGATCTGACACCTTCACACAGACAAACATGCAGGCAAAACATCAGTGCTCATAAAGAAGAAAAAACACAGAAGTGAAAGTAGTGATAAAGGTAGAAGTAGGAAGTGGGAAGCAACAGGCTCCACTCGGCAGGTCTGGCCTTTGCTGGAAGCCCAGTGACCAGGGTTCAGTGCCTGGAACTCACATGATGAAAGGAGAGAGCTAGGGAGCTGACTCCCATGGCTTGTCCTCTGCCTTCTGCACACGTGGCGCGCACGCACTACCCCCCCACCCCCACCCCAACTCCCACCCCATACACAGAAAATAAGTCAACATTAGGAGGAATAGAGTCTGGAGCCAAGGCTCAGCTGTTAAGGAAACTAGCTGACAGGGGCTGGAGAGATGGCTCAGAGGTTAAGAGCACTGCCTGCTCTTCCAGAGGTCCTGAGTTCAACTCCCAGCAACCACATGGTGGCTCACAACCATCTATGATGAGATCTGATGCCCTCTTCTAGCCTGCAGGTGTACATGCAGACAGAACATTGTATGCATAATAAATAAATCTTTAAAAAAGAAAGAAAGAAAGAAAGAAAGAAAACTAGCTCTTCTTCTAGAAGGAGCTGGGCTCAGTCCCCACCACCCAAACAGCTGCTCACAACCATCTCTAACTCATGGGCACTGCATGAATAGGGTACCCAAACATACGTGCAGGAAAAATATCTATACACACAGGTAAAATACACACACGCGCGCACACACACACACACACACACACACACACACACACACACACACACTGGTAAATGTGTATCTGGGGTTAATCGGGTGTAGTGGCTCACAGCTGTAGTCACAGCACTTAAGAAAGAGAGGTAGGTGAAAGATTAGAAGTTCAAGGTTATCCTTCAGTGCATAGTATGTTTGAGGGTAGCCTCGGCTACATGAGACCCTATCTCAAAAAGACTACATCTGGGTTCATCTGGATTCTTCTTCTAACCTCAGTTCCTCAGGCATCTTCAGATGGCAGTTAAACCAGTTGTGAGTGGTTCCTCTATGCAAATTAGGATGCAACTTCCTTCTGTTGACACGGGCAGTTACACCTCTTTCATTTGCTTTCCAGTTTCTGACCATTTGCAAGCCTCTTTGATAGTCTTTTGTGCCCTCTTACTCGCTGGTGTTTCTCCTATTCCTTGTTCCAACATGAAGGTCCTCAACTACTATTAGACTGATTTTTGGAAAGGAAAGAAGAAAAACACAGATTGCCAACCCCAAAAGAACCACACGATTCAGCCTAGGGCTTACTTTCTCTAAACCCCTGCACACCTACTTTGCCTTGGTTAAAAGTTTGTGGTTTAGTTTTACGCTTTCTGCGCTTCCGTTGTACTTGGCGCACCATGTCACACATTTCTGCTTATGTCTGTGTCGCCATGGCTGGACTATGAAAGCAAGTAGAAGACTCATTTTGTTTTTTGTTTTGTTTTTTTAAATATTTTATTTATTATGTATACGGTGCTCAAAGGCCAGAAGAGGGCATTAGATCACATTACAGATAGTTGTGAGCCAACATGTGGTTGCTGGGAATTGAACTCAGAACCTTTGGAAGAAGAGCAGAACAGTCAGTGCTCTTAACCTCTGAGCCATTTCTCTAGCCCCAGAAGGCGCGTTTTTGTTCCCATTTTCTCTTTTAACATTTTGCATATGTATGTGTGCTGTTGTGTGCTTTCAAATAGCCCTATGATCCAGCCTTTACAACTAAACACTTTAACATTTTCCTTTCTTGGTGGTCAGTTTAAAAGAGAAACTACAGCCCAGAGGTATTTCTTTTTTGTGGTGGGTGGGTTTTTTGTTTGTTTTTGTTTCTTTCTGAGACAGGATCTATGTGGCCCTGGCTGTCCTGGAACCCGCAGAGATCCACCTGCCTCTGACTCCTAAGTGTGGGAATTAAAGGTGTGTGCCACCATGAGCAGCTTTTTAATTTTTTAAGAAGACGTATTGTTATTATTCTTTTTTTTTTTTAGAGGGGGGAGGGTTTGAGACAGGGTTTCTCTGTGTAGCCTTGGCTATCCTGGAACTTACTCTGTATGCCAGGCTGGCCTCGAACTCACAGAGATCAGCCTGCCTCCTGAGTGCGTCACCACCCCCAGGCTTACTGTTATTATTCTCACTGATGTGTATGAGTGTGTGTCTGTGTGTGCTATGCGAGCATGGCTGGGAGTGTGTGCAGAGGCTGGAGGCAGGAAGAACGGTACTAGGAGCCGCCCTGCTTGGGCACTGAGAAGCAATCTCAGTCCCCCTGCAGGAACAGTATGCATGTTTAACTGCTGAGCGACCTCTGGAGCTCCTCATTTTGGCTGTTTTTGTGCAGTGCCGGGGGTGGGGGGGTGGGGGTGGGGTGAGGGTCAAACCAAACAGAGGGCCTCGTACATCCTAGGTCTGTGCTTAGAGATATTTAAATTTACAGTGCTCTTTCCCCCTTCTCACAGCTCCCTTTTTCTTTATAATCCTTTCTCTTGTCATTTCGGTGTCCATACATTCCGCTGCTTGTCCCACTTACTTGAGGAAAGCTAAGTCCACTCTTTCCTCCGGATCTGCCTAATCTGTGCCCTGTCCCATGGCCAGCTGGCATCTGTCTTTGCTGTCCCTGGACTCTCTTCCTCTCTTACTTCTAGGGACAGGATGATTCACTCTTTAAGAATTCATGCTGTAAGGTTGAAAATAACCAAGGCTTGCCAGGTGTGGGAGTGAACAGCTTTAGTCCCTGAGGAGACACACAGGCCAGTCTCTGAGTTTGTGGCCAGCCTGGTCTACATAGGAAGAGGGTGGGAAGATGGGGGGAAGGTGGGGGGAGACAGAGAGAGAGAGAGAGAGAGAGAGAGAGAGAGAGAGAGAGAGAGAGAGACTGACCCTACCTCGAAAACAAACTAAAGCAGGGCCCAAACTAAAGAATGGGTAAAGGTCACTGATGACAAGACTGAAATTCTGGATTTGATTCCTGGGACTCACAGTGGTGGAAAAAGAAAACCTGACTACTGCAAGATAAAAAACAAACAAACAAGCAAGCAAATAAATAAATTTAAAATAAAATTATTCCTTTTTTAATTATGTGCATTGGTGTTTCGCCTACATGTATGTCTGTGTGAGGGTGTCAGCTCCCCAGGAACTAAAGATACAGACAGTTGTGAGCTGCCATGTGAGTGCTGGCAATTGAACTCTGGTTCTCTGGAAGAGCAGCCAGTGTTCTTAACCTCTGAGCCATCTCGCTCCAGCCCTGTAAAATAAAATTATAAAGCTCAAAAAGCAATGCACTCCCAGACTTCATGCCCGTGAGTAGTAGTTTCACATGATTTCATTCAGTTTTCCCCTTTTTCTCTTTTTTGTATGTGAGGATATCCCACATACAAATTTTTGCTTTCCATATCTATATCAAGAAAACAGGGGAAGCAGGGCACGGTGGAACACACCTGTAATCCCAGCACTCAGGAGGCAGAGGTGGGCTGATTGTTGTGAGCTCAAAGCCAGCCTGGACTACAAAGCCAGTCCAGGACAGCCAAGGCTACACAGAGAAATTCTGTCTCAAAAAACAAATGCACATAATTAAAAAAGGAACAAACAAAGAAAAAGAAAAAAAGAAAGAAAGAAAGTAGGAGTTGGAGATATGGCTTAGTAGTTAAGGGTACTGACTACTCTTCTAGAAGCCTGGGGTTCAATTCCCAGCACCCACATGCAGCTCATGACTCTGACTACAGTTCCAGGGGATCAGACATCCTCACACAGGTTGTAAATTATTTTTAAAAGAAAAAAAAAAAAAGAAAGGGAGGAAGAAAGAAACAAACAAAAAAGAGAAAGGAAAGAAAAGAATATTGGCCAGATCTGCGGGCTTACACCTGTAAACCTAAGAGGCAGTGGCAGGAGGATTGCCTCAAATTCAAGACCAGCCTGGTCTTCATGGTAAGTGCCAGGTTAGCCAAGGCTACAATACAAGACTTAGGAAAAAAGTCCCAAACACAAGCATTTAAATAGCCATGGTTTTTACTAAGTTCATTGCCAAAGCCCTACTATTGTCTTGAACTGTTTGACTAACTTTTCCCTTCTTTTTTTTTTAATAATTTTTATTTAGTTTTATTTCATGTGCATTGGTATGTAGGTGCCAAATGCCTTGGAACTGTAGTTACAGACAGTTGTGAGCTGCCATGTGGGTGCTGGGAATTGAACCCAGGTCCTCTGGAAGAACAGAGAGTGCTCTTAACCACTGAGCCATCTCTCCAGCCCCTTTTCCTTCTTTTTACTGTCTGCCAAACCTCTCTGATGGTCATCATCCTAATTCAAGCCTCTTTCTTTCATTTTTTTTCCTTTCTTTCTTTTTTCTTTTTGTTTTGTTTTGTTTGTTTTTTTGATACAGGGTTTCTTTGTGTAGCCCTGCATGTCCTGGACTCCCTTTGAACACCAGGCTGGCCTCGAACTCACAGCGATCCGCCTGCCTCTACCTCCCAAGTGCTGGGATTAAAGGCGTGCGCCACCATGCCCGGCTCAAGCCTCTTTCATAACTATCATAATTATATTAATGCCATAGGTTTTTTTCTTATTTTCCCTACTCTTTATATATCATATATATTCATTTCACTGAATAAACATTTTTGAGGACTTACTATATGCCAAGGTCATCATTATCTTAAGCTAAATAAGATGGATTCATGTCCTTCTTATCATTTACTTTCCTAAGATATTGGTTTACAAGCGACAGTGCACATGCCTCCCCAAGCCCTTCTCTGCTTGTCTTTGCTAGATGTTGCCCCGAGAGCCTTGGTCATAAGAGGCGCGATGGTTTGAATGAGAATAAGCTTCAATCAGCTCACAGATTCCAGTGTTTGGTTTCCAGTTAGTGGAACTATTTGGGAAGGATTAAGGGGTGTGGCCTTGTTAGAAGAGATGTGTCCGGGAGGGGCTGGAGAGACAGCTCAGAGGTTAAGAGCACCAGCTGCTCTTCCACAGGTCCTGAGTTCAATTCCCAGCCACCACATGGTGCCTCACAACCATCTATAGTGAGATCTGGTGCCCTCTTCTGGTGAACATGCAGGCAAATCACTGTGTATATATGATAAATAAATAAATCCTTAAATCAAAAAAGAAGAGGTGTGTCACAAGAGGGTGGGCTTTGAAATTTCAAAAGCTTACTCCAGGCTGAGTTTCACTCTCTGTCTGCAATTTATAGATCAGCTATGAGCTCTCAGCTACTGCTCCAGTGCCATGCCTGCCTGCCTGCCTGCCTGCTGCCACATTTCCCTGCCACAAGGATCATGCACTAACCCTCTGAAACTGTAAGGAAGCCCTCCATTAAATGTTTTCCTTTATGAGAGTTGCCTTGGTTACAATGTGTCTTCACAGCAACAGTAATAAAGACACTAGGCAAACGCTCTACAACCGAGCTACTTTAGTAGCTTAACTCTTGGCTGGTTGAAACAGGATCTTAGTGGGTCATTCAGACTGGCCTCAGTTGATCCTCTCCTGCGGCATTCTGAGTGCTGGAATTACAGGCTTATGTTAAAGTGCCTGACTAAGGTAATACTCATCCTAAATGTTGAGGCCCTTGCTCTTTCTTTGTTGTTGTTGTTGGTTGGTTGGTTTTTTGAGACAGGGTTTCTCTGTGTAGCCTTAGCTGTCCTGGAACTCTCTTTGTAGACCAGGCTGCTGGCCTCGAACTGACAGACATCCTCCTGCCTCTGCCTCCTGAGTGCTGAGATTAATAGAGTGCTGGCTGGTCCTGGCTCTTTTTAAAAAATAATTTTCTTAGCCAGGCAGTGGTGGCACATGCCTTTAATCCCAGCACTTGGGAGGCAGAGGCAGGCGGGTCACTGTGAGTTTGAGGCCAACCTGGTCTACAAAGTAAGTCCAGGACACCTAAGGCTACACAGAGAAACCCGTCTCAAAGCCTGTCTCTGCTTCCCGGGTGCTGGAATTAAGGAGTGCGCCACCACCGCCCGGCCCTTTCTTTCTTTTTTTAATGTGCCTTTTGTCTTTTAATTTCCTTTCTGCTTCAACATCTTCCCATCCGCCTCTGCTTCCAGTTATCGAGAAAGGCCGGGACTGGGCACTTAAACAAGAGCCGTCAAAAAGGCCAGGCCAGCCAGCCCAAGATTAGCAGGCTCCCTCCAACAGGCCCCATGGTCTGGATGCTAGTGTCACCACTCAGGGCCTGGTAGTAAAAGCTGGTGCAGAATACGGTGGTTCTAGAAGCTACCAGTAACCCTGCCCAGAGGGGTTTTCTGCAGTGGGGTACCCCTAACAGGACCAGGCTGTGCAAAAAGTGGTGTTTGTTGGCCTTGTCAAAGAGCTCCTTTCCTTAAGCATCTGCCCCATTGGGGGGCAAACCCAAGGCCCCAGCTCCGGACAAGGCACCTAAAGGGCGGCAGAAAGCAGCCCCTACCCGGGCCCTGGCTGTGGCTGGTCACTCAGCTCCTTTTCTTTAATCTTCAGCTTCCCAAATAGTTTGAAGTTCTATCCCCCTAGACTCATCTTTTTTGTTTACTGAAAGGTCTCCTTTTATTCTTTTTTTTTTTTTTTTAATAGGGCTGGAGAGATGGCTCAGTGGTTATGAGCGCTGACTGCTCTTCCAAAGGTCCTGAGTTCAATTCCCAGCAACCACATGGTAGCTCATAACCATCTGTAATGTGATATGGTGCCCTCTTCTGACTTGCAGGAGTACATGCAAGCAGAGCACTGTATACATGATAATAAATAAATAAATCTTTTTTAAAAATACAAAAATATAGTTTATTAATTTATTCATATTATATTTCAATTGTTATCCCATCCCTTGTATCCTCCCATTTCCCCCTCCCTCCCATTTTCCCCTTACTCTCCTCCCCTATGACTGTGACTGAGGGGGACCTCCTCCCCCTGTATATGCTCATAGGGTATCAAGTCTCTTCTTGGTGTCTCCTTTTATGCTTATCTTCAAGATCTTTCCCACTTTGTCTCATCTGAGACAGCACTATTCTTTGCTGCTCTCTCCTCCTGTTTTCTGCTTAGTTGGTTACTAACTTAATTCACTTAGCACATACTACTATTTAATAAGGACCAGGCTATGTTATCTTTAGGGTAAAATTAGCCCCTTTGGCCACTCTCCTGTTTTTTTTTTTTTTCAAAAGGACTTCCCCTCTATTTACTTTACTTTCTTATTTTATTTATTTGTTCATATACTTATTTATTTATTTATTTGGTTTTTCTCAAGACAGAATTTCTCTGTGAAGCCCTGGGCAGATGGAAGTCACTCTGTAGACCAGGCTGGCCTGGAATTCACAGAGGTTGTCTGCCTCTGCCTCTCAGGTTCTAGGATTAAAGGCATTTGCCACCACTGCCTAGCTATTTTCCTTAATTTCAGGTGTTTTTCAGTTTCTCTTTTCTCCTCTCTTCCTTCGCTTACCTCCTTCTGACAAAGGCTTTTTGTTTGTTTGTTTTGTTTTGGGTTTTTTTGTTTGTTTGTTTGTTTTTGGAGACAAGGTTTCTCTGTGTAGCCTTGGCTGTCCTAGACTTGCTTTGTAACCAGGCTAGCCTAGAACTCATACTGATCCATCTGCCTCTGCCTCCCAAGTGCTGGAATTAAAGGTGTGCGCCACCATGCCCAGCTTGACCACTTTTACAGTTTTTAAAAAGTTAGGAAAAAGTAGGCCATGGTGGCACTGGTCTTTACTCCCAGCACTCAGAGGCAGAGGCAGGTGGATCTCTGTGAGTTCGAGGCCAACCTGGTCTACAAAGGGAGTCCAGGACAGCCAGAGTGAGAAACAAACAAAAAACCAAAAACCAAAAAAAAAAAAAAAACCAACCAACCAACCAAACAAAAAAACCCAAAATAACCAGCCAACCAAATCCCCCCCCCAAAAAAACCATGTTGTGACATGTGAAAATTATTATGCCATATATAAATTTCAGTGTTTAAAGGTTTATTTTTACAGCCTAGTTGTCCAATGCAGCTCCTGGTTCCAAGCAATCCTCTCCAGTAGTTAGGACTACAGGAGCATGCAGCTCGGGGATAAATTTTTACTACACACGGCCACACCCGTTTGCTTAATACAGAGAAACACACACTTTATCACATGCCAAGTGGATATTTATTAGTGACGCTTACAGAAAGAACGTGCCATCACCCGCCTTGGACTTCTGCCAAGATCGCAGCACAGCTGGTCATCACTTGGGCCTCTCTCTTACTTCCCTGTGTCTAAGTGGTGGAGCCTGGGTCACAGTATCCTCCCAAAATGCCCGCCTCCGCTGGCATTTACCAGGGAGGTAGTCCAGCGACGATTTTACGGTCAGAGCTGTAGCCTCGGATCAGAGAGGATCGCGCCCTGAGCTTGGGAGAGCAGATGCCCCCCTCCGTGTCCCTCCACTTCCTCTTCTGTGCAGGGCAGATAACGTAGCGCCGTGAGATAAGTAGTGGGAAGCACTTGGCGACTTGTTCACGTGTTTCTACACACGCCTCCACTTGTTTCCTGAGGAAGTGTCCCGGCCAGCACAGGACAGACACCAGAGGAGCCGCTAAGCAGGCGACGCCGCAGCGCCCACTCACCCAGGACAGGACGCCATTAGCGCGTGTGCCCCTTCCCTGCCCCACCTCGCCCGGTCCCGACGCCTGTCAATCAAGCGGCAGCTGGGGGCGGGGCGTGACAGGCAGGGCAGGGCGGGGCAGGGCGGGGCGGTGCTTCCGCTGCGCTAGGCCGCGCGGGGCCGCTCGCGGGAACCCGGCGGGCCGCGCGGCGGCCGGATGAAGGGCGCGATGGAGCGGGATCCGGAGCCGGATCCTAAAGTGCTGCTGCAGGAAGCCCGCGAGAACGTGGAGGCGGCGCAGAGCTACCGGCGCGAGCTGGGCCAGCGGCTGCAGGGGCTGCGGGAGGCGCAGAGGCAGGTCGGAGGGGCCGCTGCGGGCCTTGGGGGGCGCGGGCCGGAGGGTGGGCGCGCGCGGCGGGGGCCGCCCGGAGCCTCTGAGGGAGGAGGAGGAGGAGGAGGTTGCAGACCTGTTGGACGGGACGTGGGGATGTGGGTGCTGCAGAAGATTTTTGAGCGGAAGACAAGTTTGGGGGGGGTCGAGGAAGAGTTCGGGGAGCGCTCCTAAGCCGCTGTGCGGGACACTCGGTGGGAGTAGGGATGGCGTCCGAGGGAGGGAGAGGGGAAGCGTGTGTGATAGTTACTCAGTTTAGAAAGCCTGAGGACAGTGACCTGGGGACGGTAAAGCTGGAGGCGAAGTAGACTAGGAGAGGGAAGAAGAGGGGTTGAGCACTAATAACATTAATGCTAAATGAATGGGGTTAATATTTTGAATATCTCGTGTGATCGGGAATGCCTTGAAAATCACTTAAGAGTGGTCTCTAGGCAGACTAGAACTTTTACGGCGAAGGAAGTGGAAGGACAGGAGGAAAACAAGATGGTTCAGGGAGGGTCTAGAAAGGTGAAGGGCAGTGGGGAAACAGATTTAAAGAGAGGACTGGTAAAAGAAGCCAAATATACTTTCAAGTGGTGCAGTTATCTCTCCGCAAGGAAAGGTCGAGCAGAGATACAGGAAAGCCGCATGGCTCCTCTCCGGTCTCAAACACGGTATATAGGAAGAGATACAGCCCTCTGCTAATGCCAGATAAGGCAGATTAATCCTCAAGGTACTATTAAGTGCCTAGTTAATGCTTTTTTTGGGTAAATGGAATCCCATTAGAGTTTCTCTAGGCCTAATTTGCCACGAATGCGTATCTGTACACTGGTCACTCCCGGGTTCCTGTGTGGAACCTGCAAATGGTGAAATAGTAGTGTGATCGTCTTTGAATGTCATCGTCATTAAGATGTCTTCATAAGCTTTGGGTTTTATGTATTTTGACTCTTTGTAGACATCATCATTTTAGAAAAAAAAAAGCCTCAGAACCTAGATATGACTTATGATTAAGCCTGATTTGGTGGATACTTTCAAGGTCTTCTGATGTACACATTTGGATTTCCTTTTGAAAGCATCTGCATTATTCCTTCTGCTATTGAAATGTTGAAAAGCTAGGACTTTATAAAAAAAAAGTTAAAAAGACTTCTTTTTATCTTTTAAACTTTTTTATTTATTTTTATTTTTTTAAACAGGGTTTCTCTGTGTCACAGCCCTGGCTGTCCTGGACTTACTTTGTAGACCAGGCTGGCCTCGAACCGACTGCCTCTGCCTCTCGAGTCTGGGCCACCATGCCTGGCTAAAAATACCCCTTTTTATATAATGTTGTTTATTCTGAGAATTTTGTGCATGTATACAGTGTATTTTTAACCTCCCATTCCACTCCTTTTTTTTTTTTTTTTTTAAGACAAGAGTTTCTCTGTGTAGCCCTGGCTGTTGTGGGACTTGTTCCATAGATCAGGCTGGCTTCAAACTCAGGGATTCCTGTTTCTACCACTCAGCCTTTTATTTTATTTTATTTTATTTTATTTATTTATTTATTAAATATAAGATCTTGCTAAGCTGCCAACTCTGTTCTAGGACTCCTTATGTAGCCCAGGCTGACAGCAAACTGGAAATCCTCCTGTCTCAGGCTTTGGGGTCCTGGGATAACAGGCATGTTCCACATAAAGTACCCCTAGATGATCCCACAGATAGTGGCGCACATCTTTAAACCCAGCACTCAGAGGCAGAGACAGGCATTTTTCTGTAAATTCAAGGCCAGTCTGGTCTACAAAGTCTAGGACAGCCAGGGCTCCATAGAGAAACCCTGTCTCAGAAAAAGAAAAAACACAAACGAACCAAAAAACATAAAAAAAGTAAACAAATACATAAAGCACCCCTTAATAAATGACTAACATTACAGCCAGTCCAATTTTTTTGTTTGTTTGTTTTTTGTTTTCCGAGACAGGGTCTCTCTATGTTAGCCTTGGCTGTCCTGGACTCACTTTGTAGACTAGGCTGGCCTTGATCTCACTGGGATCTGCCTGCCTCTGCCTCCCGAGTGCTGGGATTAAAGGCGTGCGCCACCATGCTGGGCCTTTCAGTCCAAATATCTTATACATGCGTGTGGCTGTTGTTCAGCTGCCTCAGCAATGAAGAAGCTTAGAGTTGGCACTAGAAGAATGAAGTAAGCACCTGGGCGTAGTACTTATTAATTTCATGTTTGTGTGTGTGTGTGTGTGTGTGTGTGTGTGTGTGTGTGAGAGAGAGAGAGAGAGAGAGAGAGAGAGAGAGAGAGAGAGAGAGAGATTCCCACTCTAGATAGCTAAATGTTCAATTTCTAAACCTAGAGAGAGAGAGAGAGAGAGAGAGAGAGAGATTCCCACTCTAGATAGCTAAATGTTCAATTTCTAAACCTGGGTGTGTGGGTGTGGCTCAGTGATAACAACACTTGCCTAACATCCACATCACTGAAAGGGAAAACCCAAACCTATGTTCTTTCATTTTATATTTATTTATCCATTATGTTGGGGATAGATCCCAGTGTTTTAGGCATGCTGGAAAACTGTTCCACCTCGTGAGCAGTTAAGTTTTGAATCCAGTAATTTAAGTAGAGAACACACTCCCGTAATTACTGTGGTTCGGTATGGTTTTCGTTTTGTTTTGTTGTTGAGAGGCATTGTCTCATGCTTGACACAGAAAGTCCTAAGAGCGAATCCATCACAGTTTTGATTTCTGATGACGTTGCATTCTGACTGCACAAAATAATAGTGTCCTCTCTTTTTTTGTCAACCGGAATGTGTTTTTGTTCCAGTTGCAAGTTACCATAGCTGCTTGCAGCTCACTGTGCTTGTTTGGATTTGTAGACTAAAGTCCCTGTCAAGTCCAGTTTTAAGATAGTTCTATGCTACAAAAATGTCACCGAAATAAGCAGGTGCCTTTGTTTGGTAGTTAGGGTATCTTAGAGTTGCAGTCGTGTATGGCTTCTGAGTGCCACTGCTGCTTTGAGAGGGATGAGCGGAGCAGGGAGAAGAGGGTGCTGAACTGGGTATATATTTATTTACTTTTACTTCCTTTTGACATTTATTTATTTATTTATTTATTTACTTGGGTTTTCGAGACTGGGTCTCTCTGTGTAGCCTTGGCTGTCCTGGACTCACTTTGTAGACTCACGATGCAGAGAAACTGTCCTCCCCAACCAAAAAAAAAATTGTTTAACTGTTTCAGAAATTCATGGCATACAATTTATGTTTTCTTTCTTTCTTTCTTTCTTTTTTATTTTATTTTATTTATTTTTTGGTTTTTCGAGACCGGGTTTCTCTGTGTAGCCTTGGCTGTCCTGGACTTGATTTGTAGACCAGGCTGGCCTTGAACTCACAGCAGTCTGCCTCCCAAGTGCTGGGATTAAAGGCATGTGCCACCATGCCCGGCTGCAGCCAGTACTCTTGACTGCTGAGCCATCTCTCCAGCCCTTTGCTTTGCTTTCTTGCCATTTAAAAATCTCTCATAATTTTTGTTGAATGTTAAGAAATGGCGTATATGAAAGCTGGAGGAAGAAGGATAAACATCTTTTAAATTATAATGTTAAAAACATGTAGCAGTTTCTCCTCTGTGGTTAGTTTAGGCCCTACCCTCTGTTTTCAGAGAAAAGGAAGTTCTGAGTAGGAATGCAAGGGTTGTCTCTTAACTTACTATTTTGTGTTTTTGTTGTTCTTGTTTGCTTTTTTTGAGATAAGCTTTCTGTTGTCTAGGCTGACTTTGAACAGGTTTTTTAGATGAAGATGATCTTAACTCTTCCTCCCTCTGAAGTGCCAACAATACAGACCTGTCACCCAGCTAATCTTACTGCTTAAGTATATTAAAGGCTAGAGATACACTTGGTTGTCAAGAAAGCAGATAATGTTCACAGCCATTCTATTCTGATATGCAAATCATTAAGAAAGCTCACTGGAAGCTGGGCATGATGGTGCACACCTTTTATCCCAGCACTTGGGAGGCAGAGGCAGGTAGATCTCTCTGAGTTTGAGGCCAGCCTGGTCTACAAAGTGAGTCCAGGACAGCCAAGGCTACATACACAGAGAAACCCTGTCTCAAAAAACCAAGAAGGAAGGAAGGAAGGAAGGAAGAAACCTCACTGGAAGCCGGGAGGTGGTGGTGCATGCCACCTAGCACTTGGGAGGCAGAGGCAGGTGGATCTCTGAGTTTGAGGCCAGCCTGGTCTATAGACGAAGTTCCAGGACAGCCAGGGCTACATACAGAAACCTTGTCCCCAAAAACAAACAAGCAAACAAACAAAAGGCTGGGCATGGTGACACCCACCTTTAATCCCAGCACTCAAGGCCAGCCTGATCTACAAAGAGAGTTCCAGAACAGCCAGGCCTTTTGCACAGAGAAACTCTATCTCGAAGATCCACCTACCTGCCTTTGCCTCCCGAGTGCTGGGATTTGAAAAACCAACGTTAAAAAAATAAAAGAAGAAGAAACTTCACTGGAGTCCTTGGTACTAAAAAGTGACTATCAAAGAAATGAACTCCCACTCTCTTGTTCAGTCACTCAGTACATATTTACTATGTATCAGAGATACTTCTAGGTCCGGTATTCTGAGTTCAGGGGAATGACCTTCACGATTTTACTCCAGCCCTGGTGCCTGATAAGTCGGGCATCACCCCTAAAAACAAAACACTCAAGAGAAGCCTAAGCCATCGCATTCATTTTAGAATTTTACCTTTGCTGTACTCTCGGTCGTTTGTGGTATTTCTATTGGTTTCTGCTTGTAAGGAGAGATGGCCCATCAAGGGTGCCAGCTGTCTACTCAGCCTAGCGACAGCAGTTCGTAGAGGACATCGCTGTAGTCTGAGGCCTAAGACTTTGGCAGATCCAGAAACTCTGCCTTTCATCAGTAAAGGGGCCAGTGTGAGGTACCAGAGAGCCTCTATAGTGAGAGCTGCCCGGGCTTTAGTCTGTTTGCAGTTCCAGTTCACTCTCTAAATTGACTCTTGCCTCTCTGGTGTCTTTCAGTAGGGTGATTGCTTTAGCCTCTAGGCATTGACCAACCCAAGTCTTTGCTCTCTCAGAGTACACGCTGAGATCCTAATTGTAGGACTGTTCGGTTAAGCCTCTACCCAGCTCTGGCCAGTACTTGCTACTAGAGCCATGGCCTGTGAATTGCAGCACCTTGGCCTTTAGACCAAGGTGCGATAAAAAAGCATGTTGTAAAGGTCTGGAGAGATGGTTAGTGGTTTAGAGTGCATACTGCTCTTGCAGAAGACCTAGGTTGTTTCCAGCACCCGTCAAGTGACTCACAGCCACATCCAGAGGATGCAATGCCCCTGCCTCCACCCATTCCACAGTACCTGCACTCACTTGCACATACCCACTGAACACATACATAGAACTAAAATGAATAAAATACGTGAAATAAAAAGAACACACATGAAAGACTGAGGTGCACGCACGTTACCACTTCAGCAGTTCTTCGGTCATTTCTAGGGTCACAACTAAGTTGATTCTCATAAGTTGCCATGTTTTTTTCTCCAGGATTAAAATGTTTGGGGAATGGTGGTGCACCGGGCTGTGGTGGCCCACGCCTTTAATCCCAGCACTCGGGAGGCAGAGGCAGGTGGATCGCTGTGAGTTCGAGGCCAGCCTGGTCTACAAAGTGGTCCAGGACAGCCAAGGCTAACACAGAGAAACCCGGTCTCGAACACCCCCCCCCCAAAAAAAAGAGTTTAGAGCTGGGTGTGGTGGTGCACGCCTTTAATCCCTTTAGTCGGGAGGCAGAGGCAGGTGGGTCGTGTGAGTTTGAGGCCAGCTTGGTCTCGAAAGTGAGTCCAGGACAGCTAAGGCTACACAGAGAAACCCTGTCTCGAAAAACAAAAAACAAACAAACAAAAATTTAGAGGAGGAGGAGACGACAAATTCCATGCTAGCTTCAGGGACCTAGTGAGACCCTGTCTCACAACAGTGTTTGGAATATCACACATATGCACCTGAATAACTGATGATCTTTTTTTTCTGAGATATGTAGCTCTGGCTGTTCTGGAATTTACTATATAGATCATGTTAGGTTGGCTTCGAACTCACAGAGATCCACTTTTTTTTTTTTAATAATTTTTATTTAATTTTAATTTATATGCGTTGATTTCAGATCTTGGAGTTACAGACAGTTGTGAGCTGCCATGTGGGTGCTGGGAATTGAACCTGGGTCCTTTTGGAAGAGCAGGCAGTGTTCTTAACCACTGAGCCATCTCTCCAGCCCCCCAGAGATCCACTTTTTTTTTTTGAGACAGGGTTTCTCTGTGTAGCCTTGGCTGTCCTGGACTCACTTTGTAGACCAGACTAGCCTTGAACTCACAGCAATCCACCTGCCTCTGCCTCCCGAGTGCTGGGATTAAAGGTGTGCGCCACCACCGCCCGGCTCAGAGATCCACTTTTTAAAGGCTTGCCTCAACATCTCCCTGAATGAATAATTGATGATCCTAAGCCAATTCTCCTGCATATGTCTTCTGAATAGTTTGTATTATCAATCCATGCCATCACTCTGGCTAGCATCTTTTAGTATCTATAATGTGGCCAGTCAGTGAATAGGTTTTCTTTTTTTCTTTTTGGTTTTTCAAGACATGGTTTCTCTGTGTGTAGCCTTGGCTGTCCTGGACTCACTTTGTAGACCAGGCTGGCTTCAAACTCAGAGAGATCTGCCTGCCTCTGCCTCCTGAGAGCTGGGGTTGGTTAAAGGCGTGTACCACCACGCCCAGCATGTGTTTATTTATTTATAATATTTGTGTGCGTGTGTGTGTTTCTTTCTTTTGTTGGTTGGTCTTTGAAGTGTGGTCTGATTCTTTCTCTGATGGGTCTAGAACCCACTGTGCAGTGCAGTGGTTTAGTCTAAAGAGTGCTGGGAGCCGGGCGGTGGTGGCACACGCCTTTAATCCCAGCACTCGGGAGGCAGAGGCAGGCGGATCACTGTGAGTTCGAGGCCAGCCTGGTCTACAAAGGTAGTCCAGGACAGCCAAGGCTACACAGAGAGACTGTGTCTCGAAAAACCAAAAAAAAAAAAAAAAAAAAACCAAAAAAAAAAAAAAAAAAAGAGTGTGGGGATGCCACCGACACAGAGCTTTGCTTTTGTGTTTGAAGCAAGGTCTCACTGAGCTGCCTTCCTGGGCTCAGAAGATCCTCCTGCCCTAGCCCTGTTAGTAGCTGTGTCTGACATAGTGTTATGTTATGCCTAGCTTACTATTTTTAGATAATTGATTTCATATCACTTTGAGGATTTAATTAGTATCCTTGTTACTGTTTTTCTGTGTAATACCAGGTTCTCTATAGATCTTTATTCCCACAGGATTTGAGAACACACAGCAAACTAAAGACTCATGAAGAAAAACAGATTATTTCAGAAAACCAAGACAGGAAGTCTTAGTAGCTCAGTGAAGAGAAGAAAAGCTGTTATTGCTGCTTTTATCTCTCACTTCCCCTTCTGTTACCATTTTCAAAACAGAGCAGGAATCTCTTTAGATGTAATTTGGTACAGCAGTAACGCTGTTACAGTACCCTAAGAAAACATCTAGATCTAAAGCTAATCTAGGGAAAGCTAAGAACAAATAAAACAATTGAAAAAAACCTATAATTACAGTCACAGACAGCTGTGATTAACATTTTGATGTATCTGTCAATGCATATTCTACAGAGGTGAGAAACTGCTGTGTATTTAATATGTATCTAATATTTTTCTTTTGATTAACAGTATAAGTATTAAGAATATTTTCTAGCCCAGTGGTGGCACATGCCTTTAATCCCAGCACTTGGGAGGCAGAGGCAGGCAGATCGTTGTGAGTTCAAGGCTAGCTTGGTATACAAAGTACGTCTAGGTCAGCAAAGGCTACACAGAGAAACCCTGTCTGAAAAACCCCCAAAACAAACAAACAAAAATAAAAAACAGAGAGAGAGCGAGGGAGAGAGAGAGAATGAGAATGAATATTTTCCAGCCAGGCTTGATGGTGCAGGCCTTTAACCCCAGCACTGGAGAGACATAGACAAGAGGACATGTATAAGTTCAAGGCTAGCCTGGTCTACAAAGCCAGAGCTACAGAGAGAGACCCTGTCTCGGGGAAAGAAGAAGAAGGGGAAAAAAAAAAAAAAAAGGAATATTTTCCCAGGCTTGGGATTTAGCTCAGTAGCCAAGTATATTATGCAAACATTCTACCAACAGAGATTCGTTACCAGTTCACAAATGGCCTGTATTTCATTTATTTATTTTTTGTTTGTTTGTTTGTTTGTTTGAATGATTGATATAGGGTTTCTCTGTGGGTAGCCCTGGCTATCCTAGAACCTATTCTTAGACCAGGCTGGCCTCTAACTCAGAGATCCTCCTGCCTCTACCTCTCAGTGCTGGGATTAAAGGGATGTGTTACCACTGACCAGCCTATATATACACATGTACTTTCTTTTATTTTTTTATTTTTATTTATTTGTTTATTTATTTTTTGGTCTTTTGAGACAGGGTTTCTCTGTGTAGCCTTGGCTGTCCTGGACTCGCTCTGTAGACCAGGCTGGCCTCGAACTCACAGCGATCCCCCTGCCTCTGCCTCTCGAGTGCTGGGATTAAAGGCGTGCGCTACCAGGCCCGGCTCTATTTTTTTGTTTTTTTGATACAGAGTTTCTCTGTAGTAGCCTTTGTAGACCAGGCTGGCCTTGAACTCAGAGAGATTTGCCTGTCTCTCCGTCCAGCAACTGACATGTAATTTTTTTGGGGGGGGGGTTTTGAGACAGGGTTTCTCTGTGTAGCCTTGACTGTCCTGGACTCACATTGTAGACCAGGCTGGCCTCGAACTCACAGTGATCCTCCTGGCTCTGGCATGCACCACTACGCCCAGCCACATGTACATTCTTAAAATTATTTATTTTGAGAGAGAAAGTACGTGTGTGTGTGTGTGTGTGTGTGTGTGCGCGCGCGCAGCGCGCGCAATGTCTGTGTACCACATTCGTGCATCCTCTATTGAGGCCAGAAGAGGGTGTTAGGGCCATTGGAACTGGAGTTAAAACTGTGAGTGAGCTGCTTGCTATAGGTGTGAGGAGCTGAACCCAGGTACTTCAGAAAGAGCAGTGAGGTCTTGTAGCTGCTGAGCCTCCCTCCAGTCCATATTCATGTTATGTCTTTTTATTTTATGTATATGGTGTTTGCCTGCATATCTGTGCATTGTGTGCATCCTGTGCGTGTGGAGACCAGAAGAAGGTGTCTGATGCTGCAGACCTGAGTTACAGATGGTTGTCAGCACCATGTGGGTCCTGGGGGCTGAGCCTAGCTTTTCTCCAAGAGCAGCATGTGTTCTTAACCACAAACCATCTCCACGGTCCCCATCATATATATAATTTTGATAGAGAAAAACTACACTTATTTTAAAACTGAAAGTGCAGGTAATTTGCTTTCTGAAAAGTCCATCAAATGTAGGGTAATCTGTTATTGAGGGTTATTGGCGAGCCATTAGTTATTGCTATTATGTTATTATCCTTTTTAGTCAGGAGAGAGAGCAAAATTTGACTTCTCTGATTTTCAGTTTCCTTATCTGTAAATGAAGGTAAAATATAGTGCTGACTTTACCTGTCCAGTGTGGGAATTAAAATAAGTCCAGCTGGGCTTGGTCGTGTAGCCTTTAATCTCAGCACTTGGGAGGCAGAGGTAGTTGGATCTCTGTGAGTTTTAGGCTAGCCTGGTTTACGTAGAGAGTTTCACAACCGCCAGGGCTACTTAGAGAGGCTGTCTCAAAAAACAAAACAAAACCAAAAAGTAAATAAAATGAGAAGTACTGGAGGCTGGAGAGATGGCTCAGAGGTTAAGAGCACTGCCTGCTCCTCCAGAGGTCCTGAGTTCAATTCCCAGCAGCCACATCTATCATGAGATCTAATACTCTCTTCTGGTGTGCAGGCATACATGCAGGCAGAAGACTGAATAAATAATAAATAAATAAATCCTTATTAAAAAAAAAAAAAAGAAGTGCTGTGGCCCCTGAGATGGCTCAGCAAGGACAGTGCTGCAGCACACGCCAGAGGACATGAGTTTCATCCCTGGAACATGTGTTGATAGGTGGGAGGAGAGAGTAAGCCCTCAAGGTTGTCTTTTGACCTTCACATGTGTACTGCGGCACACCTGTCCACATCCATCATGCACACACAGAATAATAAACAAAAAATTTAATGGGATATTTAAAGTGTTTAGCATAATGCCCAGGACATGTTAGTTACAATAAAAACTACTAAAGATTGCTATTGAAGATGATATCTCTTGCTTTTACTGACAGCTCATTATTTATTTATTTATTTTTAAAGATTTATTTGTTTATTATTTATACAGTATTCTGCCTGCATGACAGAAGATACTAGATCACATTATAGATGGTTATGAGCCACCATGTGGTTCCTGGGAATTGAACTCAGGACTTCTGGAAGAGCAGCCAGTGCTCTTAACCTCTGAGCCATCTCTCCAGCCCCAACAGCTTATTTTTTAAATGTCTGCTGTGTTTTCCCCAACAAAATGTCCTTTTGGAATTCTGGTGGTAGTTTTTGGCTGTCTATTTCTATAAGAACTTAATATTTTTTAATACAGTTACTGGTAAGCAAAACTTTCTATCTCTTTTCCAAAATGAAAGTTCTTGGTTTGTGAGGTAGGTTGGCTTGAAACTTGTGGTATTCCTGTCTCGGGCCCTGGGATGCTGTGATTGTGAGTGTGTGCCACCATGCCCAGTAGAATGCGTTTTTTGTTTTTTTTTTTAAGGCCAAGATCATGCCTTATTCTTTTTTTTTTCCTTATTCATTTTTACAACCTCAATTTCTGGCATATAATAGACCTCAGTAAACATATGAATGAAGGCCTTTATATAAATGTTGTGGGTGCACTTTTGCATAGCTCCTTCTTAGACTGTAATCCTGATTTTATGCATTCTCTTCGTTAATGCAGTTAACCGAGAGTTAAGCTTCTGTCTCATCATGTGGTTTAGTTATGTCCTGCTGTATAATAAACTGCCAAAGTTCACCAGCTCAGGAGCAAAGATTGAGGTTCTCTGGTGTGGCCCACTCATATCCTAAGGCTGAGGAAGGAGGATTCCTAGGAGTATTGGGCCAGCCTGGGCTATATCAGTTTCAGGCCAAGGCTACACACTGATACTCTTTAAGCCCTCTCTCCCCACAAAGAAAAAGCAATCATTTCTCCTCAACAGTTCTGGAATTTAAGTGGGGCTATATTTGGCAGTTCTGGTTTTACTCGGCAAAACTTTTGATACTACTGTCGGATTACAGTGAGTGGCCAACGTAGAATGTTTACTCTCCTTTTCAGAGCCTTTGTATTAGGGCTCCAGGAGAGGCCTAACGACTTTGACGTCAACCTAGTCTTCCTCTTTCCCTTTCTCCCCACCTGCCTTCCCCAACCTTTTCTGTCTTTCCCCTTGTCTGCCATGACAATCACACTTTCATAGTGCGCCAAGGACTCCAAAAGCACCATTCGCCAGGTCTTAAGAGTGAGGCCTGGAAATAGCGTGGTAGTAGTTTCATGAAACTGCTATGAGCATGTGACTGTTGTTGTCAACTCTAGGTAGGGAGGACTGTGCTAGTCCTGGAATTTCATAAAGTGTTTCCGGGAGCACTGATGTAGCAGACTACCATATCACGGCATATACTTCTTCTTTTTGAAACATTTCTAAAAAGCCAGGCATGGTGGCATGTGCTCTTATCTCAGCACTCAGGAGACGGAGGCATGGAGAGTTCTGTGAATTGGAGACCAGCCCTACTTAGTGAGTTTCAGGATAACCTAGGCTATGGAGATATGAAGGGGGAGGGGAGGAGGAAGAGAGAGAGAGAGAGAGAGAGAGAGAGAGAGAGAGAGAGACACACAGAGAGAGACAGAGAGAGAGAGACGCTCTATATCTAAAAATAATTTTTGTCTCTCTGTGCAGCCCTGGCTGTCCTGGACTCCCTTTGTAGACCAGGCTGGCCTCGAACTCACAGAGATCCGCCTGCCTCTGCCTCTGCTGGGATTAAAGGTGTGCGCCACCATGCCTGGTGCCGTGTATATTCTTAAATCTGCTTTGCTACAAACAGATATTGTCCCAGATCAGTGGTTCTCAACTTTCCTAATGCTGTGACCCTTTAATGCCGTTCTTAATGTTGTGGTGATGCCCAACCATAAAATTATTTTTGTTGCTAATTCATAACTGTAATTTTGCTACTGTTAGAATCTTCATGTAAGTATCCGTGTTTTCCAGTGGTTTCAGGTGACCCCTGTAAAAAGGTCATTTGACCCTCAAAGGGGTCACAGCCCGTAGGTTGAGAACCTCTGTTCTAGATGGCCAGGCGGCAGTTGAAAGTTGACAGTTGTTAAATACATTATGATTTATGCAGAGTGCACGAAGCCGTGGTTGGATCCATAGCACCACATAATGTCTGTGTAATCCCAGCACGTGGGAAGAGCGTCAGTTCAAGGTCATTTTTGAGTGAGCTGCATAGCAAGTTGAGTGCCAGTTTGGAATACATCTAGAAAAAAAAATTAGACGGTAGAATAGAAAGTGTCTTCAAACAGTACTGCATTTGCTGGTTTTCCTAGGAGCCATTTATTTATCAACATTGTTTCATAGTCTAGCACTGGCCAGCCTGGGACCGAATGGACCTGGCTCTTGCCTCTGCCTCTCAAAAAACCTAAATAAATAAATAAAGTCAAGGCTATGTACTTGATTACTTATATGGTTGGATTAATGTTGACTGAGCTTTAAATTAGGAACTATTTTTAGAAGACGAAAATAATCTAAGGCAAAAGCAGGTTTGAATTATCAGTGGTTGGTATTCTGCGAACAGAAGACTTCAGATTTATAGTGAGTACACAGGAGGCACGGTTAGAAATGGGTTTTCCTACCCACAATCCTCTCTGCTGATGCTTACATACTTCCCTCTCCCCCCCCCCCCCCCAGGTTCTGAAACAAAAACAACATAACATGGGCTTGCAACGTCTGGGGGAGCTTCTGACCTCTTTCTAAAGAGGAAATTGACTTTACCTAACCAGTGCACTTCCTGCAAGCACTGTATCCGTTAAAGGCCCTTAGAGCGAGGTCTGAAATGCAGCACAGCGCTGACTTGATGACTGTGTGCTCCCTGTACTGCGTTTATAAACCAGCTGTGGCCTTCAACAATGCAGGCTCTGGGGCTGGGAGTTAGCTCAGTTGAGAGAGTACTTGGCTAGCATGCCGGGCATGGGGCACCCTACCTGTAATACCAGTGTTGGCGAGATGGAGGAAGGAGGATCGGAAGTTCAAGGTCAGCTTAAGCTACAGATGAGTTTGAGGCTTGGTATCCATGAGATCTTATGAAAACAACAACCAAAAAATGCCGCAGTCTGGAGCCCAATATGGTGCATTGCTAACACTATAAAAATCAGAAGGCATTCTTTCTGTAGTTTTTCCTTTATTTTTTGGTTATTAAGACAGGGTTCCTTTGTGTAGCCTTGGCTGTCCTGGATTCACTCTGTAGGCCAGGCTAGCCTCAAACTCAAGAGATTTGCCTGCACCTCCACCTTGGAAGGGAAACTGTGCGCGCGCATGTGTATATGTATGTACTTCTAACACTCTGGTCAAGAGAAAGCTGGTGGGGGCTGCAGAGATGGCTCAGAGGTTAAGAGTACTGTCTGCTCTTCCAAAGGTCCTGAGTTCAATTCCCAGCAACCACATGGTGGCTCACAACCATCTACAACATGTGGCTTTATAATAACTCAGTGGTGGAATGCTTGTCCAGCCTGTGTGAGGCCCTAGGGTCAACCCCAGCATAGCACACAATGTTTTTAATGAGTGGGAGATGATTGTCGTGTGGTACAGTTAGGTGATTATGAACAGTGCCTATGCTTTAACTTCTTTTTTTGTTTTTGTTTTTGTTTTTGTTTTTTTCCGAGACAAGGTTTCTCTGTGTAGCCTTGGCCATCCTGGACTCACTTTGTAGACCAGGCTGGCCTCGAACTCACAGAGATCCGCCTGCCTCTGCCTCCCAAGTGCTGGGATTAAAGGCAGGCGCCATCACGCCCGGCCTAACATTTTTTTAGATTCTAAATTTGAGTTTTTGTGTTCTTTTTAGATAAAGGAGAGTGCTTCGCAGACAAGAGATGTCCTCAAGCAGCATTTTAGTGATTTAAAAGGAACCCTTGGGAAACTGTTGGATGAGAGATTGGTGACGCTTTTGCAAGAGGTGGACACCATTGAACAGGAGACGATTAAACCACTGGATGACTGCCAGAAGCTCATCGAGCATGGCGTCAACACTGCGGATGACCTGGTCCGAGAAGGTGGGAGTCCAGGGAACCCCTCACATCCTTACGTTCTGATTGACACCAGCCAGTTTCTCAGGCCGCTAGCGGGCTTCTTACCGTCTGGGATGTTTCTGTCTTGAAGTAGTTTATAATACAGGACCACAGATGAAATGTGAGGAGCCTAGTCTAAGTATAATCAAAATATTGACTGGAACCATTTGTAAAACAAAGAGTGATTGTTACAGAAGGTTCTATGATCATGGTATCTAATTCACAATTTTTTTTTTTCCTGGGACAAAGTTTCTTTATGTAATTATGGCTGTCCCCGAACTTACCCTGAAGTCCAGATCTGCCTGGCTATGCCTCTCCAGTACTGGGATTAAAGGCAATGTACCACCAATGCCCTGCTTAACTATTTTTTTTGAAGGGGTTACGCATTACATTTAAAAAACTGCATTCTGTCTGTGGCACTCTGCATGCCACACGATAAGCATAGAGTCAGAGGACAGCCAGCTGAGTTGGCTCTCCACTTGTATTGTACGTATCCCGTTGACAGAGCTCAGATCAAGATGGCTTGGCGGCAAGTACCTTTCCCCGCCGAGCCGTCTTACTGGCTCATGTGTTACGTTTTCAATCGCTTATTCAACATGTAATTTCAAATTCACTTTCACAGCTTTTGATAAGTTTTTGTATATTTACTGTTTTGTTTTGTATTTTTGAGACAGAGTCTCCTAGTATTGTGCAAACAGCCGTGAATGAATTCTCGGCACTCCACCCAAGTGAGCAGCATGGGTGCTGGGCTCACTGGTGTCAGCCGTCCGTCACACCTCCCTTCACTTTGAGTTCTTCTGTTGCAGTACGTAGGCAGGCTTACTTGCTGTGGCTCAGTCCCACGGAGGTCTAGTGGTGCGTGCCTGTCTCCTTCCTTGATGCTGGCCTTCCTTCCTCCAGGGCAGGCGTTTGCTAGGTATAGCAAATAAAAAGATGGCAGTTCTGCTCTTTGGGGTTTGTAATTCGTGGGAGTCTTGCTGAATAATATCTAAAATCTTACTACAGAACAAAAGAGTCTGTCTGGGGAAGTCTGGGACAGCCCCGTGTGGGAGTTCTGCAGAAGCTTGAGGAAATTCATTAAGCAGAAGAAAAAGAGGTGGCAGAAGTAACTTCGGGAGTGGAGCAGATGTCACAGATCTGTGTCAGTGAGAGTTATGTAACCAGCTTGGCCCAGGCCTCATGAGTGCTGTGTAGCTAATTGTAAGCCTCAGTGAGACATGTTTATTTTTTACTGACATAATAGTGCCTTTGAGAACATTCTTTTTAGCAGAACCACAGAGCTTCTTCCCCTGGAGGCTGTAAATTTGGACACAGACCCAGAAGCAGGCCAGCACAGGGCAGGAGGGTGCACACCCATCACATTGAGGGCAGTGCTTTCATTTTTGAAAATAAATCCTTTGAGGCATGTACTTGTTTGTCATAGCATTTAATGCTTGAGTCTTTTTTTTTCTTAATAATTCAGAAATATTTTTAATTTTAAACTCTTTCCTCTTTCTCCCAAGAGATAAAAGCTTCTCTATGTATTTTTTAATTTATTAAGTTTTTTCATTTTGTTTATATAACTGTTTTGCCTGCTTATATGTGTGCACCACAAACATGATTGGTGCCGATGGAGACCAGACCCCTGTAAGCAGGGTTACAAATACTTGTGAACCACCATATGGGAGGCAAACCTAAGCCCTCTGCAAGAACAATTGCTCTTAATCTCTGAACCATCTTTCCAGTACCCACTTGTTTTGTTTTGTTTTTGTTTTTTGAGACAAGGTCTCTCTGGGTAGCCTTGGTCATCCTGGACTCACTTTGTACACCAGGCTGGCCTCGAACTCACAGCGATCCGCCTGCCTCTGCCTCCCGAGTGCTGGGATTACAGGCATGCGCCACCACGCCTGGCTCCCCACTTTTTTTTTTTTAAATACAGAGCCTCATAACCCAGGCTGGCTTGAATTTTGTATTAGCTAAGGGTGGCCAGAGTCACCTTGCTTCTACCTCTCAAGTGCTAGAGTCCTTGAGGCAGCGTTCAGTATGTTGTTTTTCTTTTAGTAAAGAAGGTCATTCTGTCAGAATACTTGAGTTGGGGCTGGCAAAATGGCTCACTGAGTAAAGGTACTTGCTACCAAGCCTGATGACCTGAGTTTGATCTTGGTGGAAGGAGAGGACCAAGTCCTGTAAGTCATCCATCCCCTGACTTTCGCTCACAGGCCATGGTGTGCATGCCCCCACACATATAAATACACAGACACAGAAAATCAGTACGTGTATGCATAATTTAAAAAAGAAACCTGGGCTGGAGAGATGGCTTAGAGGTTAAGCGTGCTACCTGCTCTTCCAAAGATCATGAGTTAAATTCCCAACAAGCACATGGTGGCTCACAATCATCTATGATAGGATCTGGTGTCTTTTTCTGGCATGCAGGCCAGAACACTGTATACAGAATAAATGAATAAATAAATCTTTTAAGAAAAAAAAACCCCGGGAGGCAGAGGCAGGTGGATTGCTGAGTTCGAGGCCAGCCTGGTCTACAACCCGAGTCCAGGACAGCCAAGGCTACACAGAGAGACACTGTCTCGAAAAACAAAAACAAAACCACCAAACACCATTAGTAACTCCAGGGTGCATTCTGATAATATAACAGTGTCCTTCATCATTGTCTAGGATGTAGAGGTTGGCCATTTTCTTTCTTTCTTTCTTTTTTAATATTTGTTATTTATACAGTGGTCTTATGTACATCTGCAGGCCAGAAGAGGGTGTCAGCTTACAATACACATGATTGTAAGCCACCATGTGGTTGCTGGGAATTGAACTCATGACCTCTGGAAGAGCAGTCAGTGTTCTTAACCTCTGAGCCATCTCTCCAGTCCGAGGTTGGCTGCTCTGTTGGGTAATTTCTGATCCAATATATAGTGCCCTTTTAAGGGAACCTGACTGCACTGTTTGACTTTCTAATTTTTTTGAGACAGGGTCACATTATATATCACAGGCTTGTCTCAAGCTCAAATTTATTCTTCTGCCTCAGCCTCATAAGTGCTAGTATAAGAGGCACGCACCTCCTTAGTTGGCATCATTTGGCTGTTTAAGATCCTAGGTCTTAGCCAGATGTGGTGGCGCACGCCTGTAATTCCAGCACTCAGGGAGGCAGAGGCAGGCAGATCTCTGTGAGTTCAAGGCCAGCCTGGTCTACAAAACAAGTCTAGGACAGCCAAGGGTACATAGAGAAGCTCTTTCTGTTCTTTGTTCCTGAGCTAGGTGTGGTAGCGCACGCCTTTAATCCCAGCACTTGAGAGGCAGAGGCAGGCTGATCTCTGTGAGTTCGAGGCCAGCCTGGTCTACAAAAAGAGTTCCAGGACAGCCAGGGCTACACAGAGAAACCCCGTCTCGGAAAACAACAGCAACAACAAAACTTTGTTCCTGTTACCACTGACAAAAAGGAGCCAAAAGTGTGTGGTGGCTCACCCCTGGAATCCCAGGAGTCAAGAGTTGGAGGCAGAAATATCTTGTGATTTGAGGCCAGCCTAGTCTCCATAACAAGTTTCAGGCCAACCAAGACTAATATAGTGGTATTTTACCTCAAAAAAGTCAGAAAAGGGCTGGCCAGGTGGCTCACTGGGTGACGGAGCTTGGTGCCAGGCCTGACAGGTGACATAGGTCCCCGACACACTCACATGGTAGAAAGATCTAACTCCCACAAGCTGCCCTCTTGATTCCCACGAGTAAACTATCTTCCCCAGTTAATTAATTAATTAATATAAGAAAATAAAGCCGGGCGTGGTGGTGCACGCCTTTAATCCCAGCCAGCACTCGGGAGGCAGAGGCAGGTGGGTCGCTGTGAGTTCAAGGCCAGCCTGGTCTACAAAGCGAGTCCAGGACAGCCAAGGCTACACAGAGAAATCCAGTCTCAAAAAAACCTAAAAGAAAAAGGAAAAAGAGCCGGGCGTGGTGGCGCACGCCTTTAATCCCAGCACCTGGGAGACAGAGGCAGGCGGATCGCTGTGAGTTCGAGGCCAGCCTGGTCTACAAAGCAAGTCCAGGACAGTCAAGGCTACACAGAGAAACCCTGTCTCGAAAAACCAAAAAAAAAAAAAAAAAAAAAAGAAAGAAAAAAAAAGAAAAAGGAAAAAGAAAGAAAGTAAAGGATGAACCCTCCCCCCCAGAGAATTGATATAGAAGACTGAGAAAATGTCCCCGGCCTTCTGCCAGGTTTCTGAGCTGGATTTGCAATTGTAGAACAGACTCTTTGCCAACCCCTTTTCTCTCTGGCTTACCAAGTCATTTTGAGAGTTTGATTGTATGTCACCTGGGAATTAATTTTCAACAAAGCAAGAAATCTACGGAGGACATTGGTTGTGTTGGCTACTGTACAGTAATGACTTTAAAATGTGCCTTTACTCAGCTGGCTTCTTGCCCTCCGCTGTAGGTGAGATCGCCATTCTTGCTGGTACAGAGGTGCAGAGTGATAAACTATGGAGCTTTACCAAAAAGGCCTCGCACATTCAGCTGGACAGGTAAAGGCTTGCTCCTGCCTGGACTCGCTTCTTCCCCGTCTTCTGCACTCTGACTACAGGAAACAGAATCTGTTTTAAAGGTCTTACTGCCCGTTGTCATCTCTGCTCGTGTTCAGCCGTTGTGGTTGAAGTCTTTGATGTAGTATTGTTACACATCTTTTTCAATTCCGGTAGATAAAAGAATTGTTAAATTCTGAAACTTCCAAAGCAGCACATGATGACTCTAGAGCAATACATAAGAAGTTGTCATGGTTTCTGCACACACACACACACACACACACACACACACACACACACACAAAATACATTTTGCGTGCCTTATTGAGGTCTTTTGATACAAACTCAGCAGTTGTGAGTTTATTGACTTGGTCTTTTTTTCCCTTCGCTGTGTATGTAGCCTCTGGCTTGTAACTCTCCTGTCTCAGCCTCCCGAGTGCTGGGATTGTGAGCATGCACTACCACACAGCTTCCATTTTTTGTCTTGCTTATAATTATTTGGGAAGAGAATCTTTATGTAATGTAAAGAGGAAGGCCCCTGACATCAAAGGCTTCTTAATTATTTGCTGAGGCCTTTAGGATTCTTCCAACGTGTGACCAGTCTAAAATAGTCCTTGCATTTTGATCTCCGGGTTAAGCCTTAAACACTCACACTTTGTTTCCTCAGCTTGCCAGAAGTGCCTTTGCTAGTGGATGTGCCCTGTTTGTCGGCTCAGCTGGATGACTCCATTCTCAACATAGTGAAAGACCACATTTTTAAGCATGGAACAGTAACTTCCCGCCCTCCGGTACAGATTGAAGAATTAATAGAGAAACCTGGAGGCATCATAGTGCGCTGGTGTAAGGTGTGTGCTGAGTTGCAGAAGTAGTTTCAACATTATGGGTTTGTAGTTGTTAGATTTTTGTTTTGTTTTGTTTTGTTTAATTTTTTTGGTTTTTCGAGACAGGGTTTCTCTGTGTAACCATGGCTGTCCTGGACTCACTTTGTAGACCAAGCTGGCCTCGAACTCACATCGATCCACCTGCCTCTGCTTCCAGAGTGCTGGGATTAAAGGCGTGTGCCATCATGCAAGATTGTTTTTTATTAACTAGTATTTTCTTCTCTTTCCAAACAAAAGTCCCCCCAGCCCTTTTCCACTTTTAATCCCAGTACTCAGGAGGTAGACACAGGTGGATCTCTGTGAGTTTGAGGCTCGATTGGTCTGTATATTGGTCTAAAGCCAGCCAGGACTACATACTACTCTGTCTCAAAACAAACAAAAACTGATGACACAAATATTTCTGAAGTTTTGTTACACTTGGTATTGCTTAGGATTTTGTTCTTTTAAATATATATACTTTTCATATAGACATATATTTAATATATATTCTTTAAATTAATATATGTAAGTTACTATATTTTACTCATACACACACACACACACACACACACACACACACACACACACTACTATATTTTAACTAGAAACCATGTCCTAATTAGCCATTGTATCTTGGCTGTTGATAAATCATCAGGGCCAGCAACATAGCTCAATAGGTAAAGGTACTTGCCACCAAGCCTGGTGAGTTTGATCTTAGGGATCCACATGTTGAAAAGAGAGAACTAAGCCAGGTATGGTGGTCCAGGTCTTTAACCCTGGCACCTGGGAGGCAGGTGGATCTCTAAGTTCAAGGCCAGCGCAGTGTAAGAGTAAGCTCCAGGGCAGCCAAGGCTACACAGAGAAACCCTGGTGTGCATAGCCACTGTCTTCACCAGTACTTAGGATTGTGAGACTTACACTTTGCCCAAGCGCTATTTCATTGTGGTTCATGCTTGTGGTCTTGGCTGTCCTGGACTCACTTTGTAGACCAGGCTGGCCTCGAACTCACAGTGGTCTTTGCTTTTGTGGGTTTCTTCTTTCTTCCACCCTTTTTCTTCCATCTTTTCCATCCCCTAACACTAGGTAAGAGAAGAAAAAGGACAGAGAGGAAAGGAAAGAGACCCCTGAGTAAAGTCAGGGGTTGGAAAGAGGTGGATATGATCGTTAGGCCACTTCCTGCTGATTGGGGCCATGCAGCTCCTTGGGCAAGTTTGGTCCTCACCAGCAGGGTGACTGATGTCTTCTTGTTTCTTCTTTGCTTGTGATACATAACAAACCACAACCAAAAACAACCAGCAACCCACCAACCTGGGTGCTAGCATTTTGAAAACTTCCAGAATTCCAAATATCACAGTCGCAGAAACTATCTGCAGCTGGCAAAATCACGCCTCTTTAGAGCATGAGGCAAATCATGGCCACCTGCTGTGGACAATCTGAAGCCGACCAACACATTCCCGTAATATTTCTGTTTTTCAAACTGAAACTCCAAAATTGTCACTACATTTTTCCTTTAAGTTTTTTCTGTTTTTGTTTTTTAATTTGAACTTGAGTTTGTCATGTAGCTGAGGTTGGCCTAGAACTTTCTGTGTAGCCGAGGCTGTGACTCAGTGGTAGAATGCTTGTCTATTACAAGGTACTGGGTTCAATCCTAGCACTATACACACAGAGAATAAATAACAATTTGGTGTGTGGCCGTGGCCAATTTCACACTTGTGATCCCCTTGCCTTATCCTTCCAAGTGCTGGGGTTATACCTTTGTGCCTCGGTTCAAATATTCTTTCCCTCATTTTCTTTTCTTTTTCTTTTTTATTTGTGTGTGTGATGTGGACATACATGCCACGTACTGGAGGGTACATGTGTGTGTGATGTGGACGTACATGCCACGTACTGGAGGGTACATGTGTGTGTGATGTGGACGTACATGCCACGCACTGGAGGGTACATGTGTATGTGATGTGGACATACATGCCACGTACTGGAGGGTACATGTGTATGTGATGTGGACATACATGCCATGCACTGGAGGGTACATGTGTGTGTGATGTGGACATACATGCCACGCACTGGAGGGTACATGTGTGTGTGATGTGGACATACATGCCACGCACTGGAGGGTACATGTGTGTGTGATGTGGACATACATGCCATGCACTGGAGGGTACATGTGTGTGTGATGTGGACATACATGCCACGCACTGGAAGGTACAGTCTTAGAGGAGTTGCCTCTCATATTCTACCATGTGAGTCTAGTGGATTGAACTCAGGTCTCCTGGCTGCGTCAGGCACCCTCCAGCTGAGCCATTTTTGAGACAGAATCACATGTAGTCCAAGCTACCCTTGAACTTACTATGTAGTTAAGGCTGAGCTTCTTGCCTAGTGTCCCAGCTGCTGTGATGAGAGGCAGTGTCACCACCCCCAGCTTCAGCATCCATAATATTAAAGACATTTAAAAATATATATATATATATATATAGTTTTTCAAGACAGGGTTTCTCTGTATGTAGCCCTGGTTGTCCTGGACTCACTATGTAGATCAAGATGGCCTCAAACTCACAGGGATTCTCCTGCCTCTGCCTTCCGAGTGTAGGGATTAAAGGCATGCGCCACCATGCCTGGCTCTCAAAAAAAATTTTTTTTAATGGTTTTTCCAGACAGGCTTTCTTGCCAGGTGTGGTGACGCATGCTTTTAATCCCATCATTCGGGAGGCAGAAGCAGGCAGATCGCTGTGAGTTCAAGGCCAGCCTGGCCCCACAGCGATCTCCCTGATTTACAAAGCAAGTCTAGGACAGCCAAGCCAAGGGTTTCTTTGTCTCGAAAAACCAAAACACAGGCTTTTTCTGTATAGCCTGGCTATCCTGGACTCACTTTGTAGACCAGGCTGACCTTGAACTAACAGAGCTCTGTCTGCGTCTGCCTCCCGAGTGCTGGGGTTAAAGGGGTTATTTTGTTTTGTAAAGGAGAAAGCTGGTAAGGTGGCCTGGCAGCCGAAGGCACTTGCTGTGAAGCCTGACAAACTGAGTTTAATTCCCAGCGCCCACACGGTAGGAAGGACTGACTCCTACAAGCTGTCCTCTGACTCACATGTTCTTTGTGGTACATAAGCCTAAGTATGTGTACGCACACACACAAGCCAGGCTTGGTGACATAGCATTGGGATGCCAAAGCGGGAGGATGGTAAATGCAAAGCCAGGCTCGGCAATAGTGTAGGACTCACTCTCGAAAGAAAGAGAAGCTACTGGGTATGGTAATGCATGCCTATAATCCTAGATTTTAGGAAGTTGAGGCAGAAAAATCACCATGAATTCAAGACCAGCCTGAGCTATGTATAGTGAGACCTGACCTCAGAAAAACCAAAAGGGGGAACTGGAGAGATGGCTCAGAGGTTAAGTACACTGACGGCTCTTCCAGAGGTCCTGAGTTCAACTCCCAGCAACCACATAGTAGCTCACAACCATCTATAATGAGATCTAATGTCCTCTTCTGGCACTGCACTGTATATATAATAAATTAAATTTTATTTCTTTCTTTCTTTCTTTCTTTATTTATTTATTTTTGGTTTTTTTGAGACAAGGTTTCTCTGTGTAGCCTTAGCTATCCTGGACTCAATTTGTAGACCAGGCTGGCCTCGAACTTACAGTGCTCCGTCTGCCTCTGCCTCGAGAGTGCTGGGATTAAAGGCGTGCGTCACCACACCCGGCTATAAATAAATTTTTAAAAAGAAAAAGAAAAATGGAACATTCTGGGGGAAGCATAGGCAACACGCTATCAGTATTTTCTTTCCTTCCCATTTTGTTTTGTTTGTTTTTGTTTTTCGAGACAGCGCTTCTCTGTGTAGCCTTGGTTGTCCTGGAACTCACTCTGTAGACTATGCTGGCCTCGAACTCACAGAGATCCGCCTTCCTCTGCCTCCCGAGCGCTGGGATTACAGGTGTGCGCCACCACACCCAGCCCTCAATGTCCCTGTTGGGTCTGTGGATTTTACTTAACTTAAAAATCTTTCTTTATAGGTGGACGATGACTTTACAGCCCAAGATTACAGGCTCCAGTTTCGTAAATGTTCTGCAAATCATTTTGAAGACGTGTATGTAGGTTCTGAAACTGAATTCATAGTGTTGCATATAGACCCCAATGTCGATTATCAGTTCAGAGTCTGCGCCCGAGGAGATGGCCGGCAAGAGTGGAGCCCGTGGAGCGTTCCGCAGACAGGTCATTCCACACTGGTGCCTCACGGTATGCACTCAGCCTGTCACACCTGAGACTCAGTGGGCTGTAGGAGGGGACCTTCTGGGCTGGGAGTGCTGAGCAGGTAACCACATTCCTAAGAATAACCCTGAACTGAGGGACCCAGGAACCTGCCTGTACTCAGATCACTTCGTGCAAATGGTTTACATCAAATCTTGCCTTGGGAGTTGAAGATGGAGCATCACCTAAAACCACACATTGAAAATGTTGCCTAGGATACTGATTTTTCCAGATTCTTGTAACAGTCTTATGAACTTGAAATTGTTCTGTCTCCTCTATTACTGTTTTAAAAGACATACCTGGTTACATATACAATTAGTATACGCTTATTATAGTTGTATTTTGTTTTGTTTTTGGGCTTTTTGTTGTTGTTTTTTTTTTTGTTTTGTTTTTTGTTTTTGTTTTTGTTTTTTTGATTTTTTTGATTTTTTGAGACAGGATTTCCCTGCATAGCCTTGGCTGTCCTGGACTCGCTTTGTAGACCAGGCTGGCCTCGAACTCACAGTGATCCACCTGCCTTTGCCTCCTGAGTGCTAGGATTAAAGGGGTGCGCCACCACACCTGGCTTTTTTTTTTCTTTCTTTTCTTTTTTTAATTTAAAGATTTGATTTAATCTTTATTTGTGTATATGTGTGTATTCACGCGTTTGCTGGTTTTATGTCGGCCACTGGGGTCATAGGTGGTTATAAGCTGACTGAAAGGGTTGTTAGGAATTGAACTTTGCTCCTCCACAAGTGTTCCTTACCACCGAGTTCTCTCCAGCTGTTTTGTTTGTTCGTTCCTAGCGTGGTGCTATGGCTTGCCCTCAGCTCCTTATACACGCTAATAGCTATGTGCTCTATTACAGAGCCTGTCTCCACCCCTTATTCATTCATTCTTAATCAGGTTGGGATAGCCTCAAACTATCAAATCTGAACATGATTTATTTATTTAGTTAGTTGTTTATTTTATTTTTTTTTTTTTTTGGTTTTTTGAGACAAGGTTTCTCTGTGTAGCCTTGGCTGTCCTAGACTCGCTTTGTAGACCAGGCTGGCCTTGAACTCACAGCGATCCGCCTGCCTCTGCCTCCCGAGTGCTGGGATTAAAGGCGTGCGCCACCACGCCCGGCCTTAGTTGTTTCTTTTAGATAGACGATAGCCATCATTTGACTTTTTTCAGATTGTACAGGAAGTTACCAAAATCTTTTTTGTAATTTGTGCATCTAACTTCAATACCCTGTTACTAAACCTTTTATTAAATTTACTCAGGGAGCTGGGCATGGTGGTGCATCCTTTTAATCCCAGCAGAGATAGAGGCAGAGACAGGCAGGTTGCCGTGAGTTCAAGGCCATCCTGGTCTACAAAGCAAGTCCAGGCTACGTGTAGAGAAACTCTGTCTCAAAAAACAAAAACAGAAAGTTTTTACCCAGGACTGAATCCTATTTAATAGGTCTGTATTCGGTATACCTTTGAAAAGACTAACAACATTTATTGCCTCCCCTTTTACAGAGTGGACAACTGGCTTTGAGGGCTACAGTCTGAGCAGCCGAAGAAACATAGCTCTCCGGAATGACGCTGAGTCCTCGGGTGTTCTCTACTCCAGTGCCCCCACCTACTTCTGCGGGCAGACGCTAACATTCCGGCAAGTAGACTGCCCGTGCCTGCCTGCCGGGCCCCTGTCAGTGCCATGCGTGTGTGGGCGTGCGTGGGTTGGATTCGACATACCCCAGATTCAGTCACTCACAGTGTCAGTTTGCCGAGGTTTTTATTGTTTTGTTTTATTGAAACAGGGTCTCACTCTATAGGCCTGGCTGGCCCAGAACTCACAAAGACTGGACTGGGCTCAAACTTAGAGAAATCTCTTGCTTCTGCCTTCCAAGTGCTGGGATTAAAGGTGTGCGCCACTACACCAAGCTTTCGGCCAGGGTTTCAGTTTTTCCCGTTTCAACTTCTCATCTGTGTCTGTGGGGTTTATAAGGTGCTCGGTACTTGATCTGCTTGTCTCTTTCGCTCGTGGTTGGTAGGGATAAATAGAAGGCCTCATGAAAATGCTTGTAAAAGTCAGAGGCCTGGGTTGTGGCCGTATAGACCTGTCACCCCAGGCCTCAAGGGTGGCCTCAGAGGCAGAGCAAGGCCGGGGGCCACAGGACACCCTGCTGTACAACAAGCAGCCCGGAGGCCACAGACTGTTTCCCCTGTTCTGAGAAGCAGCCCCCACACCATGCATGGAGCTCTTTGTAAAATACAGCTGAGAGCAGCTCCTGCCACCAGTTTCCATTACCTGCTCTTCTGTACAGGAAATCGGGAAGTGTTTCCTCCTTGTTAGCCGAGCAGTGTGTGCTGTGGTCGTATTTCTACCTAAGTAGCTCCTTGTAGAAGACCAAAGCCCAGATATTTTGCTTTGTTTTCTTTTATTTACTTCTGGCAAAGCCCATTTTTGATTTGAGCAATCAAGTGTATACCTGGTTTTTACCATGATCACTTCAGTGTAGCAAAATCTCCTCTAAGGTTTGAGTCTCAAGATTATTCATTACTGCTGGGCGGTGGTGGCGCACATCTTTAATCCCAGCACTCGGGACGAGGAGGCAGGCGGATCGCTGTGAGTCTACAAAGCGAGTCCAGGACAGCCAAGGCTACACAGAGAAACCCTGTCTTGAAAAGCCAAAAATAAATAAATAAATGAATGCTTTTAATTGCATGTGTGTGATTTGGAGGACACACACCTGTAGGAATCTGTTTTCTTTCCACCATGTAAGTCAGTTCCAGTCCAGTTTCTTAGGCTTGATGACCAGTATCTTTAGCCACCGAGCCATCTCACCAGCCTCATACGATAGGGATTTTTTCTGCTTTGGTTTCCTTGTCTAAGGCGTGGGAGAATATCTGGGAGTTTTGTCTGAGCTGTTTCCCTCCAGCCAAACCATCTGAACTGACCCTCGCTGTCAGCCTGTGCTTGTTTATGCTTTGTCTCACTTCTGACTCCCCTGCTCCCCACTAAGTCATGAAGAGAGAATGACTCCCCTGAGAAATGCCAAGAGGGAGGGAAACCAGTCTGTGCTGGCTTTCCACTCCTACAGTAAACACTTGAGGAGAGGGCTGGCTGCCTCACCTTTAGCCCGTGACATGGGGGCTCTGTTTCTTTCGGGCTGGTGCCAGCAGTTAACAGTGGCAGGATTTTCACCCATTTCTAACAATGCCAGCTGAGGGCCAAACCTTTGACACTTGTGCCTCTCAGGCATTCCATATCTAAATACGGCAGGACCTGAAACCCAAAACCTACCTGTGCCCCACATAGTGGTCTGTGTCTGAAACTCCTGCAGGCTGGGTCAGCTGAAAGACGGTATCAACACACCATCTGAGACTCGATAGATGCCGGCCCGAGGGCTGAAGGCAGTAAATAGCCGCAGCTGCTGTCTAAGTGGGCTTACTCTGTGCCAAGTGTGTGTGGCTCGTGTGTCCTGGCTATGTAGTGAGAAACCCTTGAACTTCTGACCCTGCTGCTTCCCAAGAGCTGGGGTGAGAGCTGCGGGCTGCTCTGCTGCCTGACTGGTGGGTGCTGTGGCCTGAGCCCGAGGCTCTGTAACAGCAACCCTCATTTTTGTCGTCTCCTCATTCATTCATTCATTCATTCATTCAATCACTTTACAATCCCAGCCCCTCCCTCCTCTCCTCCCAGTCTTATCCCCTCCTGCTCCCCCATCCGCTCCTCTCCTCCCAGAGAAGGGGAGGCCCTCAGTTGGTACCAATCCACCCTGGTATCTCAAGTCACTCCAGGACTGAGCACATCTTTTCCCACTGGGGAGTGACAGGGCAGCAGACAGCCCTGACTCCTATTGTTAGGGCACCCACATGGTGACCAAGGTACACGCTTGCTACATATGTGTAGGTGTTCTTGGTTCAGTCCATGCAAGCCCCTTGGTTGGTGGGTCAGGCTCTGTGAGCCTCCGTAGGCCCAGGTCAGATTACTCTGTAGGTCTTCTTGTGGTGTCCTTGACCCCCCGGCTCCCTCTGTCTGCCCTCACACTCTTCTGCAGCGCTCCCCACGCTCGCGTATTGCTTGGCCTTGGGTCTCAGCTGCCAGAGGAAGCCTCTCAGAAGACTGTGATGCTAGGCTCCTGTCCGCAAGCACAGCCTCAGTGGTTTGCCTTCTCTCAATCTCTGTTCCATCTTTGCCCTTCGCTTCTTGTAGACAAGACATATTTTGGTTTTTCTTTCTTTCTTTCTTTTTTTTTTTTTTTTTGAGACAGGGTCTCTCTGTGTAGCCTTGGCCGCCCTGGACTTACTTTGTAGACCAGGCTGTCCTCGAACTCACAGCGATCCGCCTACCTCTGCCTCCCGAGTGCTGGGATTAAAGGCGTGTGCGACAAGACATATTTTGGGTTGAGAGGGTTTTGGATTTTGTTGTTGTTTTGGTGTTTTTTTTTTTTTTTTTTTTTTGTTTTTAGACAGGGTTTCTCTGTGTAGCCCTGGCTGTCTTAGACTCACTTTGTGGACCAGGCTGGCCTTGGAACTCACAGGGATCAACCTGCCTCTGCCTCCTGGAGTGCTGGGATTAAAGGCGTGCGCCACCTCGCTCTGCTTGGGTCAAAGGTTTTATGTGCGTCCCCTCCCTCCTATGAGAGTCTTCCCTGGCTACAGGAGGTGCCAACTTTATGCTCTTTCACTCGCTATGCTTGGAATCTCAGCTAGAGTCATCCCCATGGACTCCCAGGAGCCTCCTCCCTCTCTTCTCTCCCCGGCTCTGCTCCTCTCCTGCCCTCGTTCTAATCTGAGGGTGACCGAATTCATAAGGGTAGTTGGCCATTTGAGGATTGAGGCACAACGAAGTTTTTGTTGTTTTTAAAAAAAGATTTATTTATTATGTCTGCAGTACTCTGCCTGCATGTACACCTGCAGGGCAGAAGAGGGCATCATGGCTGTGAGCCATCATATGGTTGCTGGGAACTGAATCCAGAACCTCTGGAGGAGCAATCCATGTCCCCAACCTCTGACCATCAAGGAAGTTTATAACTCATTATTTCATGGCCGATAGGTGCCAAAGCTGGAATTGAAATCCAGAGTGCCGATCTCCAGAGTCTGTGGCTGTGAACTCCTGCCTCAGGGTGCATTACCAGAGAGTCATGGTCTTAGCACTACTCACTGCATCTCCTTTGTCATTTTTTGAGGAAGTAAGTGTGATTCTTCTCATGTGGAGACTTGTAAGGCAAGGACTGTACCCACTGAGCCTTCTCTCAGTCCTTGTTGTTTGTGTCAGAGACAGTCTGGCCCAGGCTGACCTCAAGCTCTGCTCCTTTATACTAGGAATACAAGGATGCAGCAGACGAGCTGGGTGGTGGTGATGCACACTTTTAATCCCAGCACTCAGAAGGCAGAGATAGGGCAGTCTCTGAGTTTGAGGCCAGCATGGTCTATAGAGTAAGCAGCCAGGGCTACACAGAGAAACCCTGTCTTGGGGGAAAAAATGAAAACAAGCCAGGTGCTGTTGGCAGCGGCACATGCCTTTAATCCCAGCATTCGGGAGGCAGAAGCAAAGGCAAGTGGATCGCTGTGAGTTTGAGGCCAGCCTGGTCAACAGAGTGAGTCCAGGACAGCCAAGGCTACACAGAGAAACCCTGTCTTGAAAAAAACAAAAAATAAAAGTAAAAACAGGTACACACCAACCATGCCTGGCGTTTTTCTTTTGTCAGTCATCTCAAACCTGAAGCCTCTCGTATACAGGGCAGGGTTTTTGGCACTGAGCTACACCCTCACTGTGTTCCCTTTTCATTAAATATTAATGTTCTTATCCTTTCAGAACGGACTTAAGCTCAGGGAGATCCTTATTTTTCATAGAGACCTCATCTCTGCCATTACTAGGTATATCTTGTCAGTTTCGTATATTCAAAACGCTGACTAGGGCTGGAGGGACATACACTCCGTGGTACCGTGTGCAGTTAGTATACAGAAGACTGAGTGTGATACCCGGCAGCAAACAAAATACCCAAAACCTCCAGCATAATTCAATATTTCCTAGATAAGCTGCTCGGGGAGGTTGCTTTGTTACAGAGTTGTTTGGGTGAGGCACAAGGTGTGTGATTATCTGTCTGAGCACCAGAGAGGCCGGGGCAGGAGAGTCATGAGGCCAAGGCTGTTTTAGGCTCCATAAACAAGACCTTAAGTCAACACAAAACAGAACTGAAGTTAATTTGCTTTTAACTAGGATCTTTGAATTTTTTTTTTTAATGTTGTAGAGGAGTTTATTAAATAAGCCTGGGGGGAAAAGGGAGAAGGGGTACCCCAGAAAGAGACAGACAGGAAGAGAGTGTACAGAGAGAGAGAAAGGGAGGAGAGGGCGGATCTTTGAATCTTGTCTGGTCCTCCATATGTTGTGTGGAGAGACAGCATAGCCCAGGGAGAGTGTAGCTGGGCTAGGGTTTGTATTGTTACATCAAAACCCCCAGAGATACAGAGACCCTATAAAGCAGGCTCTCATTACAGACCTGGGAAATGTCACCCAGAGGAACACCCCACACACACTCTACCCCACCACCCGCACTCTATTACAGTGTGGGGGAGATCACTCCTGGGCTTTTGTGTACAGAGGGAGGATTATGTTTAGTCAGGGACATTCCTTGCGGTATTCATGCACAGTCCCCGTTATGACAGAATTAATTAATAGACTTTCTTCTCTATGTTTCCTTTGTTTGTTTTTCAAGACAGAGTTTCTCTGTGTAGCCTTGGCTCCCTTTGTTGACCAAGTGGCCTTGAACTCACAGAGATCCATTTGCCTCTATCTCCCTGAGTGCTGGAATTGAAGGTGTGAGCCACCACCACCCAGCTTTCCCCTGTTTCTTCTTAGTTCTAACTGGATTACATTCTGAAGAAGTTGGCCCTTTTTTTGGTGTGTGTGTGTGTGTGTGTGTGTGTGTGTGTGTGTGTGTGTGTGTGTGTGTGTTTCTCCTCTTGCCTGGGGGGCTGATGGCCACCAGCCCACTGAGGCAAGAGGAGCAGAAGACAGGATGCAGGGCCTGGAAGGCAGTAAGCATGCAGGATGGAGATCAAACACTGTGGGGACCACTTGAGGAGCTAGTTCAACTTTACTCGGTAAAACAAAGGTTCTATAGCCCTGGGGTTGGGGGGGTAGGGGGGCTTCCAGGACAGGCATTCCCAATTGGTTGAGACCAGGCACTTTTTTTTTTCCTTTCTTTTTTTGTTTTTTTGTTTGGTTTTTTGAGACTGGGTTTCTCTGTGTAGCCTTGGCTGTCCTGGACTCGCTTTGTAAACCAGGCTAGCCTCAGATTCACAGTGATCCGCCTGCCTCTACCTCCCGAGTGCTGGGATTACAAATTATGCACTATACCCGGCATCTCCGGCTTCTTTTTAAAGATAGGGCTTGTTTTAGCTGGGTGGTAGAGGCAGAGGTAGAGGCAGGTGGATCTCTGAGTTTGAGGCCAGTCAGAAAACAAACAGGGCTGGAAAGATGGCTCTGAGGTTAAAAGCAGTGGCTGCTCTTACAAAGGTCATGAGTTCAATTCCCATGGTGGCTTACAACCATCTACAATGAGATCTGGTTCCCTCTGCTGGCCTGTAGGGGTACATGCAGGCAAAGCATTGTATACATAATAAATAAATAAATGTAAAACAAACTAACAGAAATCAAGCTACTAGCTATGAAAGATGGTCTTTGGATAAAGCTGCTTGCCAAGTAAGTGTAAGAACCTAAATTTGAAGCCCCAGAATACACAGGAAAACCAGACATGTAACAGTAGCCTCTTTAACCCCAGTGTCTTAATTAGGTTGTTGTTGCTGTGGCTTGGGGCGGAATGGGTTTATTTCACTCGCAGGTCCGTATAGCAGTTCACCATCAAAAGCACCAGGAGCAGGAACTCAGCAGGAACTCAGGCAGGGCAGGAACCTGGAGACAAGAGCCGTGGAGGGGAGCTGCTTGCTAGCTAGCTCAGCCTGCTTTCTTACAGAACTGAGGACCGCCCACAATGGGCTCCATCAACTAGCTTGTATGAGGCTGACATGAAACTCGCCAGCACACCTAGTGCCTCCATAGGAAGTTGGGATGGGGACAGTGGATCCCTGGAGTGTTAGAGTGGCTGGTGGTGGCTGAGCTCTACTGGGACTCCTAACTTCTGGCCAGACTAAGAAGAGAGCAGAGAGCAGGAAAGGCTAGAGTTCTCAAAATTTCTCATGGTCTACAAAGCGAGTCCAGGACAGCCAAGGCTACACAGAGAGACCCTGTCTCGAACCCCTCCCCCCCCCAAAAAAAATAAAGATTTCTCCAGCACCCCTCACCCCCGTCTTCTTTTAGTCACTCTGAGGCTGTGGTGATGCCAAACATGTGGACAACCTCTTCCTTCTTAAGATCTCAGAAGTGCCTCCCGCTAGGCGATGGCTGTGGGTTTGCTTGCTGCTGCTGTTGTTTCACTTTTTTGAGATGGGGTCTCTCTGTGTGGCCCTGGCTGTCTTGGAACTTGCTCTGTGATCCTGGTTGGCCTCAAACTCACAGAGATCTGCCTGCCTTTTTGGGTCCCTGCCCTTCCCACAAATTCAAGAATTAAAGATGTGGAATTCTTTGCCTGGCTTCCTGGGTCAAAAGCCAGTCAAGTTGACAAAATTAAACACCATTGAATAGATGTTGATATTTTTAATTTAAAGTTTTTATTTTATGAGTGTTTTTGTCTGGGTACTGTGTGTATACAGTGCCCATGGATGCCAAAGGATCCCCTGGAGCTGTGTAGGTGCTGGGATTGAACCTGGGTCCTCTGGAAGAACAGCCAGATGGTGCTCTTAACTGCTGAGCCATCTCTGTGCACCATGACCAGATACTGTTCGACACATTGACTCTGTCGAGCATTTAAAGTTGCATGGGGAGCCGGGCTCAATGGTGTATATCTGTGCTCCCAGCACTCAGGGAGGCAGAAGCAGGTGGATCGCTGTGAGTTCAAGGCCAGCCTAGTCTACAAAGTGAGTGTGAGTCCAGTACAGTATTTCTTTGAAAAATCAGTCAAATAAATAAATAAATAAAGTAAGCTGCATGGGGCATAAGTTTTTAGTCATTAGCTATTATTTAGAAAATGGTAGTTGGGGTGAAATTGGCCCTTTAAATGTAGTAACTGTTGGGGCTAGAAAGATGGCTCACAGGTTAAGAGCACAGAGGTCCTAAGTTCAATTCCCAGCAACCACGTGGTGGCTCACAACCATCTATAATGTGATCTAATGTCCTCTTCTGGTATGCAGGCATACATGCAGGCAGAGGAATATATACATAATAATAAATAAAAAGAATGTAACTGTTAAAAGTCATGTTTTATCTATTTACTTATTTGTTTATTCATTTATTACTTTTTGAGACAGGGTTTCTTCATTTAACCCTGGCTGTCCTAGAACTGGACCAGGCTAGCCTCGAGGTCAGAGATTCTCCTACCCCTGCCACTCAAGTGCTGGAATTAAAGGCAGGCACCACCACAGCCCGGCTAACATACTCTTTTTAAAATATTTTTTTTAATGTGTGTGTGTGTGTGTGTGTTCACATGTTATGTGTGTGCAAATGTCTGTGGAGAGCAGAAAGTATTGAATCTCTTCAAATTGGAGTTATGTATGGTTGTGAGACACCTGATGTGGGTGCTGGATACTGAGGTCTCGTCGTAACCACTGAGCCATCTTGCCATTGCCATGTTGCACTTAAGAGAAGGAAAGCTTAGATGACTTCTCCGCTTCGATTACAGAGTTGAAACGGTAGGACAGCCAGACAGAAGAGACAGCATAGGAGTGTGCGCCGAGAAGCAGAACGGCTGTGACTCCCTGCAGCGGGACCAGGCTGTGTGCATCAGCACCAACGGTAAGACACACGTGGCCGTACCCTGAACACAGACCACCGGCTGGAACTGACTTGAAGCCCTTCTCCCCAAGGACTAACTTCCCGCTACCACAAAGGAGGGAAGCAACCAGCAGTCCTACTCAGTTATGGGGAAAAAAAAACATGCACAGACTGCCTTGGGCTGGGGAACTGGCTAGCCAAGTAAACCCTTTGCCATGCAAACAAATCCCATAGCCTGGAACCCACATAAGGTGGGAAGGAGAATCAATGAAGCTTCCACATGTGTGCCACAGTTACATGCACATGTGTGCCACAGTTACATGCACATGTGTGCCACAGCATGCACAGACCACAGTTACATGCACATCACATACATAAAATACTTACTTTTTACCTCCTTACTCCATAGTTTTTATGTTTTCAAAATCACTTGTGGCGGCACACATCTCTAACCTCAGCACTTGGAGGCTTTTCTCTTCCATCAGTGGAAGAATAAAATAAATAAAGTCCTTCTAAGCAAACAGTTCATTTTATATGGCACAAACTCAGAATTAGATCAAGATTCTTGTGTATTACCTAGGAAACAGTGTTGCTGTTGAGGGCCGGGCTCTGGTGTTTCCTTCACTGCGTTCTCAAGGAGTCTCTCCTGGAAGAGCCCAACCCCCAGGCAGAATCCTGAAATGCGACTATAGCTCTGGTATTTGCTCCAGCTGTGGGGATGGGGCTTTTTCTCTATTTAAACACATTTTTAGCTTTTAGTTTTCTGGAGTGTTTCTTTTTCTGAATTAGAGCCGGCCTCTGTTTTCAGTAATCTGGAAGCTGTTTCGTTCCCTCAGCCATTGCCTTTAACTTTTTAGGTGCGGTTTATGTCAATGGAAAAGAAATGACTAACCAGTTGCCTGCAGTTACCTCCGGATCCACTGTAACTTTTGACATCGAAGCTGTGACTCTAGGGACGGCCACCAACAGCGACGGGGACGGCGGGAGCCTCAGGCTCCGGGTAACCATCAGCTCCAACAACAGGGAGGTGGTGTTTGACTGGCCGCTGCAGCAGGCCCATGGCTCTCTTTACTTTGGATGCTCCTTTTCCTACCCCGGATGGAAAGTGCTGGTGTTTTAGCGTTTTTGAGGGTTTGGCTTTGGTCTGAGGGTTTGCTGTTTCTGTCCTCAGCCTAGTTTAGTTGTATCTGAGTTTGAAAAGGTGAACTTACCTCTTGGGCCCCCAGAGATGGAAACTGTTGCTGGGTTTGCATTGTAATGTCTCAGTAAGGAATGAGCTGAGTGGCGGGGGCAAAACTTTAGTTCAGTTGTGTTTTTAGCATAAATAGAAAACTAGCTTTAAATGTCTCCTCTGTTCTTCCTAAAGCTGGTTGTTAGGACAGAGAAATGTCACATTATGAAATCTTGATCAAGATTGAAGGCCAGAAGGAAACAACAGAAAAAGCCAGCTGGAAGCCAGGGTTCTGTAGTGCTTGTCCAGGCAGGTGACAGCCGCTGCTCCTCCCTGCTCCCACCCCTCAGTGCCAACTTTGCTCCTCTGTTCAGTGGTCTCTGGGTCTGGAAATCTCAGCGGACTCTGCATTTTCACAGTGTCCGAGCAAGTATTTGTGGTAGCCAATGTTAGCATCTTTTCTATTTCATGGCAGCGTGACAGAAGATAGAGCAGAGGGTCTGTATTCCTCAAGGTGAACAGCAGTGTTAGCCAGCGCATATGGGCACAGCGTGCACTCACGTGCACCCCGCCTCAGCCACGCACATGGACTGTGCGGTGCATTACAGTCCGATGTAATGTCAGGGTGAGAAATGGTCTTTTTAGTGGACCAAAGAAACAAAGGGTAAATACTTGACCTTTTTTTTTTTTAAACTTAAATTTGTGTACAATATTTATTTGACTTACTTAATATGTAAAAAATGGTAGTCTTGTTATACCAGCGTACAGATAATCATTAATGTGAATCTTTTTCTTGTTTTTACCAGTAGTAAAAAAGTGGAAAAGCAAGTGTGATATTTTTGTAAGATAATTTATTTGGGGATTCACATTCCCTTTTGGACAATCAAGACCTTTACGTGTAACTAAGTGCCCTTTCTCAAGTTGGTGAGATGTTCTAGAGTGTAGGTGCCTTATCCAGCCTTCTGAAACAAAATAAAAAATGAAAAATTAACTGTATTCTGTGGGGTTTTGTGAATATAACGAATCCAATTTTAATATGCTTTTTATTAGAAAATAAAAGGCTTGTTGTAGCTCCAGGTAGTTTTCATAACTATTATTGTAGCGTGTAAACGGCTACTTATATAGGCTTACATCCTATAGCTGATCTCACATTGAACACAGCGCCTTATACATAATCCAAGCACAGTAAATGTGGATTCAATGAATAGATGATCATTTCCTCCTGACATCTTTATCTCTTCCCTCATTCATTAAATACTATACTTTCCGGTGTGTAAGCCAACTAGGTGTATAAAATGACCCCCAATGTTTCCAGGTAAAATATAGAGTTTGGAATATACTTGCTGTATAAGACTACCCTTCTTCAGCCGGGTGTGGTGGCACACGCCTTTAATCCCAGCACTTAGGAGGCAGAGGCAGGTGGATCGCTGTGGGTTCGAGGCCAGCCTGGTCTAAAAAGTGAGTCCAGAACAGCTACACAGAGGCTACACAAAGTCCAAGGCTACACAGAGAAACCCTGTCTCAAAATACCAAGAAAAAAATTAAAAAGACTCTTCCAACGTACATACTGTGCAGCAGACTCAGGTAGGGCACAGCCAGCCAGGTGCTTTATTAAATGCTGGCAGACAGCTGGGGCCAGCCTGCACTGTCCCTTTAAGGTGCACTCCATACTCAACCCAAAGATGTGCAGCCCTCTGAGTCAAATGGGCGGGTTCTGTTGGAGAGCCAATCCACACACTCCTCCTCCTGGTACAGGAAGATGTGTGCAGCTTGCTCCTCCCCCCTGTTCCATTCTCCCTGCACTGAGCCGGGAATCGGCCATGGCTCTGCCCCACTATTCGCACTGGAGTTTGAGGCCAGCCTGGTCTACAAAGCAAGTCCAGGACAGCCAAGGCTGCACAGAGAAACCCAGTCTCAGAAAAAAAAAAGTATACAAAACTAATTTACAATGAAAAATTACCTGGTATTTGAAAGTAATTGTAATTTTGGAGGTTGAGGCAAGAGGATTTCTAGGAGTTTAAAACCAACGTGGGCTACAGTTTGAGGCTCTGTCTCAACCAAGAAAACGGAGAGGAGCCGGGTGATGGTGCATATGCCTTTAATCCCAGCATCCAAGCAGTTGGATCTCCGTGAGTTCGACACTGTTAGAAAAGAAAAGAAAAAAAAAAATAAAAATAAAAAAAAAAAGAAAAGAAAAGAAAGTAGGGTAACTAAGGCATGGATGGAGCTCAGTTGGTCGAGTGCTTGCCTGGCATCCATGAAGCTCTGCATTTTGTTCCCAGTATTTCATAAAGCAGTACGCCAGCATAAGCCTCTAATCTCAGGACCCAGGAAGGAGAGATGCAGAAGAAACAGTCTGGAAGCAATGAGTAGCAAGGCTGGAACAGAACCATATCCGGGAGACGTGTGGCCAGCAGTGTGATTGAGCAGGTGAAGATCCATGCCCTGAAGCTGCCACCCTGAGCTCTGTCCTTACGACCCTCACTGCATGCAGGGGGAGAGAGTTTATTCCTCAGAGCTGTCCTCTGACCTCAACACATGCACATGTATATACACAAAGTTAGTAACGGTGGAAGACCTTGGCAGGGAACTGCCATGAGTCACAAATCTTAAAAGTTGGCAGAAACCACAAATGCTGCAAGACCTGTGTAATCTTAGTATCTCTATAGGAAGAGGAGGTCGGAGAATTGAGCAGACCTGAGAGTTGGAGAAACCCCAAACCATCAGTAGATGCTCCCTGGAAAACACCATGGAGTAGTTTGGAAAATTCCGGGGATTTCCCGTCAGTGCCAGGTGAGCACAAGGGCCCCAGTGAGTGAATGCAGTCAGGACAAGGGAATCTGGAACCTCTGCCCAACACAGGCTAGATAGTGAGGCCTTGTCACAAAATAAAGGCTAGAGAGGTGGCTCTGGTTAAGACACCTTAAAGAGGCAGGTGGATCGCTGTGAGTTGAGGCCAGCCTGGTCTACAAAGTGAATCCAGGACAGTCAAGGCTACACAGAGAAACCCTGTCTTGAAAAACAAACAAAACAAAAAGCAAGCAAACAAAAGGAACACCTTTAAAGTTCTTAACCATTTGAAGTTCAGTTCAGTTCTGAGCAGACATGAGTTCAGTTCCCAGCAGGCAAGTCAGCAGTTCTGACCTTTGTGGGTACCTGCATTCCCAAATGTGCTGTTACGCATACACACACAATTAATAAAAAGTAAAAAGCAGGCTCCCTTAGGTTCACTGACTCACTAGGACACAGATGTCCTGGTGAAGAAAAGCACTTACTGAGTTATGACCTGATTTAAGATTTCTAGGCCCCAACCAGATGTGGTGCTGTGCACTTTTAATCCCAGCATTCAAGGAGGCAGAGACAGGCAATACCTCTCAGTTCAAGGCCAGCCTGGTCTACAGGGCAAGTTGGTGCTACCTGGTATTACAGCACTAAAAGGACAGAAAGGATTCCTAGAGCTCACTGGCCAGCCACTCAAACCAAGTCAAGAAGCTTGGTTCAGCTAGAGGTCATAGCTGTAAATAAATACAGTAGAGGGTAGTGGAGGAAGACACCCGATTGTCCACCAATTCCCACATGCATGTACACATCTATACACACATTTTTTACATGGATACAAACAAGCAAAAAGTAAATACAGGGACTTTTTTTTAGTTATGAGACCATACCACATTAAATCTGTGTGTGTGTGTGTGTGTGTGTGTGTGTGTGTGTGTGTGTGTGTGTGTGTGTGTGTGTTTTCCTGTCTATACAATATGTGTACCATGTGTGGAGGCCAGAGGTCTTGGAAGAAGTGGGTCCTGGGGACTGAACCCACTGAGCCACCTCAAACGCTCCTTCTATCTCCTTCGTAGATAATCCATACCTAGAAAATCCACAACGACAGCATCTCTAACTCCTTACGTATATTGTATTTTCTTTTCACTCCTTGTTTGTATTTCAATGACTCTTTCCCAAAGTATGGACACTATCTGATTTTTCAGCCAGTGGGTTAGGAGACAGTTGTCTGTTTCCAGCCATCTTAGGAAAAACCTCTGCATTGCAGCAGGCTCAAAACTGAGTTCATGTTTCCAGGGCCTGGAACCCACGCCTCTCCTGCTTCGTCAGGTGTTCCATGTTTGCTGTTAACCACTAAGGGATGTAAAGAGAAGTTGCCCTGAATGGGGAGGCCCGGTGGCACTCAGAGGAAGGATAGCAGGCTACCAAGAAGAGACTTGATACCCTAAGAACATATATAGGGGGAGGAGGCCCCCCTCAGTCACAGTTATAGGAGAGGGGAGTAAGGGGAAAAGGGGAGGGACGGAGGAATGGGAGGATACAAGGGATGGGATAACCATTGAGATGTAATATGAATAAATTAATTTTAAAATCTTGAAGAAAAAAAAAAGAGAGAAGTTGCCGATTATCTAAACTGAAGCACACAAGTGAAAAACGTATTGCCTTTGTTCCCTTATCATCCTGAAATCTGGGCCAGAAATCTAGGATGGGATCCTGAAACTGGACTCTTGTGACTGTCTGGGTTTGGGTGACTTGATTTTTCAGAGCCCAACACTGTGTGTGCCTCACCCCGCCCCCCCCCCTCCCCCCCACCCCTTGAGACAGAGGGCGCCAGATCTCATTATAGATGGTTGTGAGCCACCATGTGGTTGCTGGGAATTGAACTCAGGACCTTTAGAAGAACAGACTTAAGCTCTGAGCCATCTCTCCAGCCCCATTGTGTATGTCTTAATTGTGGCGATTTGTTGTAGAACCTTGGTTTATGGCTAGAGTGGAGTAGTAGCTAGGGCTGCCTCTTTCTTGATGATTTAGCCAGACTTTGTTAGAATTTCTGTTTTGTTTTGTTTTCTTTAGTCTTGTTTGGAATAAAGAAGATAGAAGGAATACCCTGGTGTGTTGCTTTTGTGTTCTGATGTCCCTAGACAATCAGCTTTATTAAAAAAAATTTTTTAGACTTATTTTATGCATATGAGTGCTCTGTTTTTCATGCACACCAGAAGAGGAATTGAGATTCCATTACAGATGGTTGTGAGCCTAAAAAAACTTTTTTAATGTATGTATTTGTGTATGAGTGGGTGAGTGTAGTGCCCACAGAGGCCGGAAGGCAGCATCAGATCCCCTGGAGCAGTACAGGCAGTTGTGAGCCAGCTGTGGTTCAGCCCTCTGTAAGAGCAGCAAGTGTTCTTAACTGCTGAGCCATCACTCCCACCCTGCTTTTAATATAAAAATTAATAATAATGTGGACACTGAAAATACAGATCTCCTAAGGGTTTTGCTGCGTAGTATGAGATAGATAGATAAGCATTTCTGTTAAATATGAGTAGAGGCTGGGCATGTTGCACACTCCTGTATTCCCAGCACTTGGGAGACAGAGGCAGGGGGATCTCTGGGTTCAACGCCAGCCTGATCTACAAAGCTAAGTCTAGACAGAGAAACCCTGTCTTGAAGAATATTATATATATATATACAACTAGATACAAGAAAGAACAGTGAGGTTTCCTGGTTTTTTGTTTTGTTTTGTTTTGTTTTGTTTTTCCGAGACAGGGTTTCTCTGTGTAGTCTTTGCTGTCCTGGACTCGCTTTGTAGACCAGGCTGGCTTCAAACTCACAGCGATCCACCTGCCTCTTCCTCCCAAGTGCTGGGATTAAAGGCGTGCGCCACCACACCTGGCCTTGCTTTTTTTTTTTTTTTGTAGAGTTCTTTCATAAACTAATGTGGTGGTACGTCGTTTTATTACTTTAATAAAGCAAAGGCAAATTTTATGTATTTTAAATTATATACATAGAGTCATAGTGGCTCAGGAGGTAAATATACTTGCTTCAAATTCTGATGGCCTGAGTTTGATCTGATTTCCGAGCCCATATGGTAGGGGGTAGTCTTAAAAGTTGTCCTCTGACCCTCACATGTGCACTGCAGCAGCTCAAAATGAAATAGACTTTGTTGGTTGATGAAAGGTATGGGACATACATCTGTTGACGTGTGCGCATCTAGCATTCCTAAGATGTTTTAGGTTCTTTTGGGTTTTTTGTCTCATCTTGTCATGTAGTCCAGGCTGATCTTGAATTCACTACGCAGCCAATGATGGTTTTGAATTCCTGATCCTCTGGCTCCCACCTCCTAAATGCTCAGATTACAGATTTGCATCACTTGCTATGTATGATGTACTAAGCATCATGCATGCTAGTCTAGGCAAGCACTCTACAAACTCTCAATGACAGTGTTTTACTTGCTCACTGTTTGTATTTGAAGTAGTCTTCTCAAGGACTTCAGCAGCTTCCTGAACTCTATGTGCTGTCTTAGGTGAGACTGGTAATCAACATATCTTGTAGTGTTAATGGATATTACACCTCCAATAGCCATGTCTTCCTCAGAGTGGGTATAGTATTGTGAAGCTGAATTTGGAATACATCTCTGCAGGATTCATTTGTGGCAAGAACTGTATTGCGATTTTAGTGTATCAGATAGTTTCCCTTTAAGTATGAATAGTGTAGTTCCTATTTTTTTAAAATTTTATTTATTATGTATACAGCATTCTGCCTGCAGGCCAGAAGAGATGGTCTTGAACCACCATGTGGTTGCTGGGAATTGAACTTATGACCTCTGGAAGAGCAGTCAGTGCTCTTAACCTCTGAGCCATCTCTCCAGCCCCTTAGTTCCTATTCTTAAGAAACTTATGGCCAAGTGTGATGGCACAGGTCTGTAATCCTAGCACTCTGGGAGGCAGAGGCCAGTTTGGTCTACAAAGTGAGTCTAGGGCAGCCAGGAGTACACAGAGAAACCCTGTATCCAAAACCCAAAACAAAACAACAAACAACAACAAAAAACCATGAAGCATTCTTTCTGTAGTTTTTCCTTTCACTCTGTAGGCCAGGCTAGCCTCAACTCAGAGATTTACCTCCCAGCCTGAAAGGGAAACTTTGTGCTGCATGTGTACATACATACATACTTGTACTTCTAACACTCTGGTCAAGAGAAAGCTGGCGGGGGCTGGAGAGATGGCTCAGCTGTAAGAGCACTGTCTGCTCTTCCAGAGGTCCTGAGTTCAATTCCCAGCAACCACATGATGGCTGACAACCATCTATAATGTGAGCTAATGTGCACTGTATACCTATTTTTTGAAAAGTGTATGCAGGTGCTTTGCATGCTTATTTGTGCAAATCAGGTGCCTGAGGCCACCAGATAGTTTTGAGCCACCAAGTATGTGGTGGGAATGGGACTCAGGCATCTCTAGAAGAGTTAAGAGCCAAACTACATTTGAGACTTAGGGCATGTCATAGGGAAGCAAGGTTACTGGCTTTTCTGGAGCAGGAATTTAAAACTGGCTGTGATTTGTTTGACATGGGTGCTGGGAACTGAATGCAAGTCGTCTGCAAAACAGCAATTGCTCTTTAACTGTTGGGGTGTCTCCCAGCCCCTTACTGACCTCTTAAAAGGGCATATATAAATGATAGCCCAGGAAAGGGCTGGTGTCTGTTGACTTCAGCCTATCAACTTTATACCATAATAAAGCGGAACAACTGTAAACCCACCTTTTTGTTAATGTTTACTTGAATTCCTACTTTGTAACTTTTTGGAAGACCAAGACAAATTCACTTTTATTTGGAATATTGAATAAAGCAAGGTGTGATGGTATACGCTTTTTTTTGTTTGTTTTGGTTTTTTGGCTGTCCTGGACTCTTTGCAGACCAGGCTGACCTCCAATTCACAGCAACCCACCTGCCCCTGCCTCCTGAGTGCTGAGATTAAAAGTGTGGGCCACCACGCCCAGCCTTGGTGCACACCTTTAATCCCAGTACTAGGAGGCAAGGGAGGCTACCCTGGTCTATACAGGTAGTTCCATGATAGTCAGAACTACACAGAGTAAACCAGTCTGAGAGCATTAAAAATAAACAATGGAAACACACACACAACTAAAGATTTCAGCTTTGGGCTGGAGAGATGACCTAGAGGGTTGAGACCAAGGGCTGTGCTTCCAAAGGTGCTGCCTGAGTTCCATTCCCAGCAGCCACATAGTGGTTCACAACAATCTACAGTGAGATGTGGTGCCCTTTTCTGGTGTGCAGCTGTACAAGCAAGCAGAGCACTACATACATAATAAATCTTAAGTTAAAAAAAAATACCAGTTTGATTTACTGGCTTTGTTCTGAACTATGGTTTTATTTTTTATTTTTATTTTTTTTGTGGGATTGAGACAGGGTTTCTCTGTGTAGGTTTGGCTGTCCTGTAATCAACCTATAGACCAGGCTGGCCTTGAAGTCAGATCTGCTGGGATTAAAGGCATGTACCACCATGCCCAGGCTTCAGCTATGTTCTTAACAATTTGGGACTAACAATTTCCTGTATGAATTCAAAGCACACCATATCTCCACAGTGCAGCCCAGCACAGGCAAGGCTGCAGTTCAGGGCCATGGACAGAGCGTGCAGAATCACTGTGAAGGACAGTGTATCATCCTGAGTGTTGAACACAGCGCTTCACTTTTTCTTGGTTTCCTATTAGCTCTTTGATTAACTTAGTACACTTTTCAAGTTCCTTCCTAAGCCATCTAAGCAAAACCCTAAACGCACATATTAACAATGCAGACCATGAATGAAGAAAAGCAGAATACAGCTTTATATTATTGAACTTTATGTACAAAATCATTTGATTTCAAATAAACATTTAATGTAAAAACAAACGTTTCTTTTAAACTGAATTTTTTTTACATCTACTGTACCATTCAAATGCTTTATCATCTTACATGATTTCTTCAAAATCTTTTATCAAGGGTACATATAGAAAAGCTTTTTTTTATAAATAGAAACAAAGGGCATTTTCAGTTTTTATTATAAGATGATGTAAAAAGTTTACTCAACAGAAGTAATTTCATTACTATTTGGGGGAGGGAAATCACCAATTTTTGTGCAAACAATGCTAGCCTTCTTTTAAGCATTAAGAGCATAACCGCTTAAGAAATGATATAAGCAATAGTTCTACACCTACATTTTCCCTAAAATAATCTATTTTAGAAATCTTTACATATGTGCACAGCTTTAGCAAATTAAAGCCCAAGAGAAATGCTCAGAACCCACTACCCAGAGGCAAAATGAGAGCTCAGCGAACTCATGAGGAGAGTTTACCAGTCAGGGAGTCTGCAATGAAAACTGCAATTTCCCGCTTTCCTATTTTTTTTTTTAAACACAAAAACCAGTAACTAAGAAAGTAATACTGGATGACAAATCACATCCACACCATTTAAATAGCCTCACAGTTAAACACATCATAAAGACCAGCCAATTCAGTATTTACATTTATAAACCTCTGAAGACACCATGAGAAACCACATGTCCCCCTTCACTAAACAAAATAGGGAACTGCATCTGATGGTGGTGGAATGAAATTAAAACATTAAAAATACCAGTATATACAGCAGCATTGATCCTTTATAAATAAAGAATATGAAAATGCACTATCTTTAAAGGATAACAAAAAATTGAGGTGATGTTATTAAACCACAGTGCTTGGAGTTGGAATAAAAACCTATTGGTGCTTATTAATACGCCAGTAGTGAACCCACTTTCTGTTGGAGAAAACCCAACCGCAAATATGTGCGTAAAACACACAACACAGGGAAAATTGCCCAAAACAATTCAAGTCAGCTTATCTGCATGAATAGTCTAATCATGAAAATACGTCACAAAGAAACAAGGTGAGCCGGGTGTGGTGGCGCAGGCCTTTAATCCCAGCACTCGGGAGGCAGAGGCAGGTGGATCGCTGTGAGTTCGAGGCCAGCCTGGTCTACAAAGCGAGTCCAGGACAGCCAAGGCTACACAGAGAAACCCTGTTTCGAAAAACCAAAAAAAAAAAAAGGGAAAAGAAAAAAAAAAAAGGGAAAAGAAAAAAAGAAAGAAAGTAAAAGAAAACAAAGAAACAAGGTGAAACATCTTCCAGTTCTCTCTCAAGGATACCCTCCACCCCAAAGTGGCATCTAATAAAATCTCTAACGGTTTCTCTTGCTTTATCAATCCTAATGCAAAGATGTGCACAGATTAATTTTCTATGGGATTAACTAGTTGAAAAACAAAAACTAAAAACATGTTCAAGTAAAAATAAAATATATTGGGTAAACAAGCATTAAAATGATCTGTTCAACAACAAATGGTAAGCTCATCAATGCATGTGACACTGCAGGGTCACACAGATCAGAGCCAACAGGCAGGAGATGAGTCGGCGCTACTTTAACCTTGCAGCATGAACTGATGGAGAACTCGCATTGTAACTTTTCATCCTAAATATATTAACGATTTCTGAATCAAGGGTCAAAGTTTGGGGGAAAGTGGCAGTGTAACAATTTCACAAAAACCCTCCATCTCTAAGAGGGTATTAACATCCCAACCTTCCCATCCCAGAAAATGTCTCATAATTACAAAGCAGAAAAACAGCCATTCACAAATACACAAAGCATTAAAATTTAGGTGTGAAATTTCTAAATTAACCCAATATATTTAAAAGATGACTTGCAGCTAAAAAGAAAATTCTTAAAATTACTGCTTTTCAAGTTCTAATCACATTGTGATGACATCACTAAGGCTGATAAACAGAGAAGGAAGTTGAAGCAGACACACAGAACCTCTACATAGAAATCAATCCCTTCATCTAACACCGCCTGTTACGAATCCATGATTAAAAACCAAACAACCTAAAACCAAAACTCTTCCTAGCGGCTGAATTCCCCAGAAGCAATTTCAGTGTTTGTTTGCAATATAAGATCAGAGTTTTTGTTTCTTGTTCTGTTTTGGAACCCCTGAGACACCATCTGTTTCCAGAGCTTTCTCTTTTGAGTTAGTTTCACTGAATCCATTTGCTGTCCCATTTTGTTCCTCAGTCATTTCTTCATTTGCAGGGGTCGCAGATTCTCCTTTTTCTAGTTTTTGTTGCATTTCCCGGAGCTTGGTGACAGCTTTATCTATTGACATTATGCTAATAAGATTAAAGTCATGCATGCTGACTAGATGAAGCATGAAGTTTCGACATAAATTCTTCTTAATTATTTTCTGTCCATAATTTTCTACAAACAGCATACAGGCATGATTCATTTGATTGTCAGCAATAAATCTATTCAAGAAAAACAAAGCATTAATGACACAGCTTCTTTGTGAAAGTAAGATAAACAATGTGTAACACAACACACCCAAGTTTAGCAAATAGTAGTAACACAGGGGACATGACATTTCAACTACAAGCGAGGTTAGAGAGACTTCATCTAAATAGACATTAACGAGGATCCTCAATTTAAAAAAAAAAAAAACAAAACAAAACCTCAATAGCTGTCACACAGGTTTGGATCAGGAAATGAAACATAAATAAAAATTCACTAAAATCATGACTTCTGTGATGTGTGGGAAGATGCCTTGTACATGCTAGGTAAGCAATCCGCTTAAAACATTTACATTTGCACTCTAAAAAATGGACATATCAAGTAAGAGGGGGGTTAATAAGATTTAATTCAATCTTCTTTAATGCATATAGACACTTTGCCTGCATGTATGTCAGTGCACCACATGTGTGCCTGGTAGGAATTGAACCCGGATATTGCTTTTAACTACTAAGCCATTTTTCCAGTCCGTTTCTTTTTAAAATATTATTTTCAGTATTGTTAAATGCATATGTGGGTCAAGATTATGTGGCAAGCAGCCCCCACCTAATGCTCATAAATTGGGGAGGGGGGGGTGGAAGTGACAGGCGACGACAACAAAGTTCTCCTGTGTAGCCTTGGCTGTCCTAGATTCACTTTATAGTCCGGGCTGGCCTCAAACTCACAACAATCTACCTGCCTCTGCCTCCTGAGTGCTGGGATTAAAGGAGTGTGCCACTACCGCCCAGCACATTCATAATTTGTAAGCACATTTTGTATTCACTGGCAATAAAAGGTGTGGTGGTACACGCCTTTAATCCCAGCACTTGGGAGGCAGAGGCAATTGGCTCACTGGGTGTTTGAGGCCAGCCTGGTCTACAAAGGGAGTCTAGAACAGCCAGGCTACACAAAGAAACCCTGTCCCGAAAAACCAAAAAAAAAAAAAAAAAAAAAAAGAAAAGAAAAGAAAAGAAAGAAAGAAAGAAAAAAAGAAATGGAGTCAAGGATGGCGGTACGGTACATCCCCATAGCTTTAGCTACTGGGAATGCATAGTCAACAGCATGGGTCGAGGGGCCAGAGAGATGGCTGTGGCTAAGTCTTTTGCCTTCTAGAGGCAAAAAAACACTACATATCCACATACAGACAGATACATACCAGAAATATATAAAGGAAAAAACAAACAAACAAGCAAAAAAACCAACCCTAAGTATGTAAATACTTAAAAGAATTAGGCCCTTTAAACCCATTAGCTAATTAAAACACTTATCTACTTTCAGATGAGGGGAATGTTTAAAACTTATATCTTTGTTTTTTGTTTTTGTCTCAAGGGACGGTTTCTCTCATAGTCCTAGCTGTCCCCAAACTCAGAGATGTGCCTGCCTCTGCCTCCCAAATGCTGGGATTAATGGCACGCATGACCATGCCTAGCCCTTAGAACACATATCTTAAATGATAGTTTAAGTAAGATTCAGGCAGGTGATCATTATCAACCACACCATAGCCCCCCCACCCCAGAATTTTGCAGAGCACTATATTAAAAAATCTTTGTGATGGTTTGGTGCCACACATCTTTAACCCCAGTACACAGGAAGCTGAGGCAGAAAAATCTTGTGAGTTTGAGGATAGGCAGGGATATGTAGAGAGACCTTTGTCTTTAAAAAGAAGGGGGCGGGGTCCGGCACATGTGACAAGATGGCTCAGTGGAAAAGCACTTTGAATCTTTGAATAGAAGATGACAACCAATTTCCAAATGATTTCCACATGAACTGTGCTGCATGTGCACACCAAACACCCACATCATCATAATAGTAATAATAATAGTTGAGCCACACATAGCATTGCACACGTATAATCTAGCATGGGGACAGAAATGTAAGGATTAAAGGTCATTCTTAGCTATCTAGCAGTTGAAAGGTAACCAAAGCTTCAGGAGGGACTACCTCAAAACAAAAGGCAGGCAGGTACCAGAGAGAAGTCTCGGTAGCTGATAGGACTTTCTGTTCTTGCAGAAGACCCAGCTTCCATCTCCAGGATCCACAAAGGAGCCTTAGACCACCTAACCCCAGTACCAGAAATAAGACACCGTCTTTTGTCCTCTGGAGGAATTAGGCACACAGAAGGCACACAGACATACATGCAGCCAAAACACCATACACATAAAACAACTAAAAATTTACAGACTCATAGAACGGGAAGCAGCAAGAAGAAAGAAGTAATGGAACAAACACTCTACCCATGCTTCATGACATGGAGATTCCACAGCTTCATCACTTCCTTCTCTCCTTCATTCACATCAGAAAACTCTTCAATTTGCTGAAAGAGAAAGAAAAATGCCTATTACATTTCTAAGAAGAACAGACTATCAAAGTAGATTCTTGGAACCGAATAATAGCAAACACACAACATTTCTTTTTCTTTGTTAAAGAGAGGGTCTCTCTACATAGTCCTCGCTGTCTTGGAATTGCTTTTGTAAACTAGGCTAGAATACTGAAAACTAGAGGCATTTATCACCACATGCGGCAGCATTTAATAAAACCAACTTTTACTTAAGCAGTTATGTTAGAAGGGAAGTGCTAAGTTAGAAAACAAAAACAGAAATAAAGTATCCAATACAAATAGAGATATAGAAAGTAAAATTTTCCTTATTTAAATGCTTTTTTGTTTTGTTTTGTTTTTTTGAGACAGGGTCTCTCTTGTGTAGCCTTGGCTGTCCTGCATTCATTTTAGTAGACCAGGCTGGCCTCGAACTCACAGTGACCCACTTGCCTCTGCCTCACTAGTGCTGGGATTAAAGGTGTGCGCTATCACAAAGGCTGAGATGGCTCAACAGTTAAAAGCACTTGTTGCTGTTCCAAAGAACCCATGTTTGGTGTCCAACCTATACTAGGTGGGATTAAAGGCGTGCTCCACCATGCAGAGCTTCTTAAATGACTTTTTAAATGAGTTATAAAACCTTTATGAACACTGCCAGAGAGGAGGAAATAGTGGTAATTACAGTAATGGTCTTTTCTCTCAGCCATTCTGGATCTTTTTCATCTTCACTATCTACTTCCATTTCTTGTGGTCGGAGAGGTAAGCAGGTGTCACTGTGGAAATAAAGACGATTGTGGCCACTGCTGTATGTTCTTTGCTGTTCTACTTCTCCATCTTCAGATTCAAGAAACTCCGACATGCTTGCTTTTGTTCGTTTTGGCCTAATGAAAGGAAATCAATGCTGAAACATGACAACTTGAATACATACAGGATGCTGAACATGAGCCAAGATCTATATCATCACTAATTTGTAAAGCAAAGATCACAGTAGTACCTGAGGCAGCACCCCTTATACTGTTTTGGTTTTCTTCCAGACAGGGTTTCCCTGTGTAGCCCTGGCTGTCCTGGAACTCAAGAGAACTTCCTGCCTCTGCCTCCCAGAGTGCTGGGATTAAAGATGTGTGCAACAGTACCCGTCTTGTTCCCGCCCTCCCCCAAACATATCATGAAATACGGACACAATTTGGACCCCAAAGAATCTAAAATCAAAGCCTGAGCCTAAGCCCCACATATTAAACACAGTTTCTAAGATAAAAACTTTCTGGGGGGTTGGAGGGAGCGGGGCAGAGGGAGGAAGGACATAGAAATGTATACAACGGTAGGTAAGGTGATCTCCAGGCTCCAGGCCAGTATGGCTTATACAGTAAGTTCTGAGACAGGCAAGGCTACATAGAGCAATCCTGTCTCAAAGAACAAGTAAACAAAAAACAAAAACAAAAACTGCTAAGTAGGACACACTAAGAAATGCTCAAGATGGCCAGGCATGGTAGGACACACAGTAACCCAGCACTCTTTAGAGACAGGTGGATCTCTGTGACTTTTAGGTTAGCCTGGTCTATGCAATTCCAGGACAGCCAGGGCTACGCAGTTAGGAGGCAGAGGCAGGCAGATCGCTGTGAGTTCAAGGCCAGCCTGGTCTACAAAGTGAGTCCAGGACACCTAAGGATACAGAGAAACCGTCTTGAAAAACCAGAAAGGGAAACAGACAAACACAAAACAAAAAACAAACAGAAATACCACAACAACAGCAACAAAAGAATATAACAAAATGAAACATCTTGAAGAAGCCGTAGAAATGGTTCAGTGGTTAAGTGTGCTTGCAGAGGATCTGAGATCAGTCGCCAGTGTTACATGGAGTAAATCAACACCGCCCCTATTTCTGGCTTAGAGGATCTGACATCCTCTCTGGCATCCTGGACACGTATACAGTATGCACTTATACAAAATGCCAGTTGTACTACATAGCAAAACTGTTTCAAAGATAATTAATTTTCTACATGAGAACTGTTTACTATTGGACACAATTTTTTTTTCTTTTTTTTTGGTGACAGGGTTTCTCTGTGTAGCCTTGGCTATACTGGACTAACTTTGTAGACCAGGCTGGCCTCAAACTCAGAATCATCCGCCTGCCTCTGCCTCCTGAGTGCTGGGATTAAAGGCCTGCGCCACCGTACCTGGCTCACAATATTTATTATTATTTTGGTTGTGAGTTGAGCCTTTAATGGCTGACTCATCTCTCCAGCCCAATATTTATTATGTAGATGAACTTTTGCAGGTTCCTATGTATACATGCACACAGATCTGGGTCCTCTGGAAGAGAAAGGAATTTTAACCATCCAGCCCCTACATGGTTTCTTGGGACAAAGTTTCTCTGTGTAGCCTTGGCTGTCCTATAGATCCACCTGCCTTTGCCTCCCAAGCACTAGGATTAAAGGTGTGCGACACCACTATCAAGGCCTCCCCTTTGTTATTCCATCATCAATAAAAAGTAGGCCACACAATGCCAAGCCTAACTGCCGAAATTCAATCCCTGGAACCAACATTGTGGGAGAACGTTACCCCCCCCAACCCTCTCTCTCTCTCTCTCTCTCTCTCTCTCTCTCTCTCTCTCTCTCTCTCTCTCTCTCTCTCTCTCTCTCACACACACACACACACACACACACACACACACACACACGAGATAAGCTTTCTGCCTACCTGCATACAAGAATGTGTGTGATAGGTGTTCTCTTTACTGGTCCATTTCGACTAAAAGCAAATCCAGGTTGGCGATGAATATCCTGAGGATTTCCTGCATACGAGCCATCATAACACTCATTGATAGAAACATCTATCCTAGCACCTTTTGGATGATACTATAAAAAATAAAAGAATAGGGTGTTTAGAAAAGAAAATATTAATACCTCTACTCTCTCAATTGAATTAAGAAACAGTTATGAGTTCTTAATGTTTTAAGAACTAAAAATAAGCCAAGTCTTATCAGGCTGATGGAAAGGCATGCTTGAGGACTTAAAATGTCAAAGTGCAAAATAACTGCAAATAAGACCTGGCCTCAAAAAAACAAAAACCCCTACAAAAAGCGACTTTCCTAATAGTCTAATTTATTGGTTTGCTGATTTTGGGAGGTGGGGGTTAGGGAAGTTTAATGAGACGGGTTTTCTCCATATAACCACCCTGGCTGTCTTGGAACTCACGCTGTATACCAGGCCCACCTCTGCCTCCAGTCTGCTAGGATTAAAGGTGTGCATCACCAGGCCTGGCTGGTCTGGTGATTTTCTTGAGACAGAATTTCTCTGTGTAGCCCTAACTGTCTTGGACTTGGTTTGTAGACCAGGCTGGCCTAGAACCCAGAGATCCACCTGCCTCTGCCTCCCAAGTGCAGGGATTAAAGGCGTGCACAACCACTGCCTGACTTGGCTTAGTGATTTTCTATAAACTATTTCTTTTTTTTTTTCCTTTTAAAGATTTATTTATTTATTTATTATGTATACGGTGCTGTCTTCATGTACTGCTGCTGCCAGAAGAGGGCATCAGATCACATTATAGATGGTTGTGAGCCACCATGTGGTTGCTGGGAATTGAACTCAGGACTCCAGGAAGAGCAGTCAGTGTGCTTAACCTCTGAGCCATCTCTCCAGCCCTGTAAACTATTTCTTAATCAAGAGGAAAATTCTTCTTAATTATCTTCAGTGTATATATGATATGCGCTAATTTTATTTAAAATACAATGAACTGAATTACTCACTTTAACCTCGGCAGAATTTCTACTATTTACATGCAAAATGTGACATGTATTATTGGTAAGCAAAAATTACTTACTACATAATTGAAGATAAATCTGCTGTGGCAGAGTTTTAGATGCTTGAGCAAACTATACAGCTTACGGCAGTTCAGAGTGCACCAAGGGCAGTGCAGGTCATCTCTGGCTTCAGTCTGTTGTCTTGTATTATTGTTATAAAGGAACTAAAAAACAAAGTGTCATGCTCACAACTTGCACATTTCTAAGCATTGTTTCGTTAATACCTCTATAAATAATTTAACATGAAAAATATTCGGATACAACACACAAAAAAACTATTTGAGTATTTAGGGACCAATCCGTTTGTTTACCTGATAAAATATTCTTAACTTCTGGCGATTTTCATTTGAAGTATCTTTTTCTTTTCTTGTTTGCAGCTCTGTAGTCAGTGTCTCCTTAACAGCTGAAAATACATACCTTCTTATTTGATGAAAAAACTCCCTTCTATAAAGTATCTTATCAAAATTGTTAAAGATTTACACTTGCGTTATTTGACATTTTTTCCACTCATAATGAAAAGTGTATTAGGAAATATGTGTATTAATACTTGATCAATAATAACCAGATACCAGTGTATGTTGAGGACTCATTTTTTTCTTCCAGGACAGGGTTTCTCTGGGTAGCTCTGTAGACCAACAAGGCTGGCTTTGCATTTGGAGATCCACCTGCTTCTGCCTCTGCTGGAATTAAAGGCATTCACCACCACCACCACTCATCCAGAACTCCCCTCTACTTAATTAACCCCAAATGCAAGTCACCACGAAGTTTAAGTGCTTCAAGGTCACTAGTGTTTTTGGTTTTGGCAGTGCTATGGTTGAGCCTTGGCCCTCCCACATGGCAGCCACCTGCTCTGTCTCTGTGCTGTAAACCTAGGCCTGACTGCATTGATTGATTTTTGGTGCACAAAAGCAAGCAGTCATTTCCTAATAGCTGACTTAGAAAGTAAAAGACTTTGTCTTGTTTTTGTCTTTGACTTTTTTGTCTTGTTTTCTTTTGTTTTGAGATAGGGTTTCCTCTGTGTAGCCTTGACAGTCCTGAACTCTTCTGTAGATGAGGCTGGCCTCAAACTCACAAAGATCTGCCTGCCTTTGCCTCCCAAATGCTGAGACCGATCTCTCTCCCTCTCTCTCTCTCTCTCACACACACACACACACACACAAACACACACACACACACACAGTTTATTTGTGTTGTCTTGGCTATCCTAGATTTGCTTTGTAGACTAGGCTATCCTCGAACTCTGCCTCTGCCAGGATTTCAGTGTATTTCTTTAGGCTTAATGAAAAATATTTAATCAATGTATTCATTTACTGTGTGACAAAACTAGTGACTCTACATGTAATATTCTGTCATAATGCTTTGTTTTAGTTTCTGTGTAATAATTCATCTGTTACATTAGTATTTTGAGAGCCAAGCATGGTTGGTGCATGCCTTTAATCCCAGCACTTGGGAGGAAGAGGCAGGCAGATCTCTGTTGAGTTCCAGGCCAGCCTGGTCTACAGAGCAAGTCCAGGATAGCCAAGGCTACACAGAGAAACCCTGTCCTGGTGGTGGTGGTGGTGGTGGTGGTGGGGGTGGGGTGGGGAGATTATTTTGAAATCTGGTCATTCCCTAACCCTGTCCCCCTTTTTTGGTTTTTGCTTTTTTATTTTTTGGCTTCTCTATGTAGCGTTGGCTGTCCTGGACCAGGCTGGACAACTTTCAGGATTCCGTTCTATCTTGCCACAATGTGTGATTTGAGAATCGATTCATGTTCTCAGGCTTGCATAGGAAGCAGACAAGGTCTCACTATAAGCCCTGTGAGGCCTCAAGCCTGCCTCTGTCCCAAGTCCTAAGATTAAAGCCATCTATAGCAGGTCACTTCTATCTCTCATGTAACCTGTCAGAGACAAATCTTCCCTCTTCCAACAGATACTTAAATGCTCTAAAGTAAAAAGCAGTGTTATTATGAGACAGATTTAAAATATCTTAAGTTAGGGCTCAAGACTACAGAACTCTTACCCGTTCTCTAGTTGTAGTACTGGGGATTGAACCCAGCAGGGCCTTGGACATACTAGGCTAATATTCTGTGCAACCTAATGCTTTACTTCTTTAAAATGCATTAAAAACTATTTACTTTATCTGTGGCAAATTAGTGGGAAATTGTGTTCTAAATTAACACAGGGATATTTAAAGACCCACCTAATATGGTAAACATACTACAAATCATTACTTCTGAAATGTTAAATACAAAGTGAAATTCCCAGAAACATCTGCACAAAGGTTCTAAAAAAGGGACTATTAGTACTTTATCACAGAACTTTACATTTAATAAGCAAACTCAAACCACAACTAAAAATATGGGTACTTGATAAGCCACATAGTATTTCTTAAATAATTATGTGCAACAAAAATAACAACTGAGTCACCCTAGCGCCTCAAACATTGAAGCCTCTATTTTGATAACAATGGAGTTTTACCAATAGTTTGTGCAGGTTTAACAGAACCAGGCTTATTTTCCTGGTGCAGGCTCTCTGAATTTCTAGTGGCAAGAGGCTTGGCAACAGGAGCTGTAGACTTATCGTTGGTTTCTCCTGTCCAGCGAAGAGTGAATTGCAATGTAGGTCCCTGAGAAAATGTTTCAAATGGAGGCAGCCTCTATAAACAATAAAAAATAAATAATAGCAAAGTTAGGGCTCAAGATAATGCAGGAATAGGAAATAAATTTATTATGATATGTCAAATGTGAATTTATTTAAAACCAATACTTTATAACCTGTTGGTTTTAAATTACATAAATGCACATGTACACAGTACTTCAATGCAATGCCAAAGAAAGCCAGAGGAGGGCATGAGATGCCCAACATTGGTGCTGGTAATGGAAATCAGATCCTCTAAAAGACATGTTAACCTTTCGGCCATTAAAGTAAAAAATCTAACAAGCATAGCCAAATAATATATGGAATAAGTCATCACTAGAGAAATGGAAAGCTTAGGCATTATAAAGTGGTGGCTATTTACAATAAAGCTGAATTGTCCTATGTAGAAACAATTGATACATACAGCCAGAATTTCAGGGTTTTTTTCTTTTGTATTCCCCCCGCCCCTGTAGAGTCCTGGCTGTCCTTGGACTTATTCTATAGACCATGCTATCCTTGAACTCTGAGATACAGCTGTCTCTGCCTACCTAGTACCTGGATTAATGGCAAAGAGGGGTTGGGGAGATGGCTCAGTAGTTAAGAGCACTGTCTGCTCCAGAGGTCCTGAGTTCAATCCCAGCAACAAGGTGGCTCACAAGCATGTACACTGGGATCTGATGCCCTCTTCTGGCATGCACATGAACATGCAGCTAGAGCACTCATATAAATAAAATAAAGTCTATTTTGAAAAAGGGAGGAGGGGGAAAGAGGGTCACTCAAAAGCTTGCATCACCATAGCCAATTTTATTTATTTATTTATTTGGTTTTTCAAAAGTGGGTTTCTCTGCATAGCCTTGGTGTCCTGGGCTAGCTCCAACTCAGTGATCCTCCTGCCTCTGCCTCCCTAGACTCGCTTTGTGGAGCTGGCATTACAGGTGTGCACCACCACGTCCAGCGATTTTTTTCTTTTCTTCATAATATGGTTGTGCTATCAGTTCAGGCTGACAGCCAACTCATCATCCTTCTGAGATTACGAATACTGGAACTAGGCTTGGATTTTTCAAGATGTAGTAACCAAAATTTCAAGAAAAGTCGCTCAAATTACAATTTTGCAAGGCCTGGTGTAGTAATAGGCACATCTTTTCCCAGAGGTTGGGACATAGAGACCACAGATCGGAGTTTGAGGCCAGCTCATCCATAGAACCAGTTCTAGGACAGCCAGAACTAGACAGTGAGACAATGTCTCTACTGTCTCAGAAAATTAATAAAAAGGGCTGGAGAGATGGCTCAGAGGGTAAGAGCACTGTCTGTTCTTCCAAAGGTCCTGAGTTCAATTCCCAGCAACCACATGGTGGTTCATAACCATCTATAATGAACTCTAGTACCTTCTCTGGCCTGATGTTTCACATGCAGCCCAAATACTGTATAAATAATAAATAAAAAGGAAATTAAGCCAGGCGTGGTGGTGCACACCTTTAATCCCCGTACTCAGGAGGAAGGGGCAGGCCTAGCCTGGTCTACAAAGAGGGTTCCAGGACAGCCAGAGATTTTACAGAAGACCTGTCTTGAAGCTCCGCCCAAACAAAACAAAAAACTCAAAAACCCCAATACCAAAAAACCAACAACAACTACAAAAAACCCAACAAAAAGGGCAGCGGGTTGGGGGGGTGGGGGTGGGGGGTTAGGATGGGGGCACACGCCTTTAATCCCATTGCATGGGAGGCATAGGCCAGCCTGTTCTACAAAGCAAATTTAGGACAGCCAAGGCTACACAGAGAAACCCTATCTCAGAAAAAAATAAATAAATAAAATAAATAAAAAGAAAATTAAGGGGGAAAAAACTACAACAAAGCAAAACTGGCAATACAAAGTATCCAGCCAGCAACTATTATCTAAAGCGACCAATTCTACCAGCACAGCAAATTAACAAGTAGCCATTTTTTTCCTTGACTACACTCAGCTACCCTGACATGCTTGCTTGTGTGCGCATCTTTGGTTTGGAGACATTAAATTAGCTCAGGTCAGACAACTCTATTGTGCCTCTTCATGGGCCTTCATTCACATTTAGCCATTTGCTTCAATCTCACACCTATCATCCTTCAATAATTTATCAGTTAGAGTGATTATCTCATATTTATATAGATTAACTCTAATCTCATTTTGTTGTATTAAACTTTTCTACGCCCCCTCTAGATCCCAAATAAGACAGAGATATAAGCTTTAAGTACCCTATACTACACTGGCAGATATTGATCTATTTAACCCGTATAAGCTAGCATGGCCGCTCTTCCAGTCACATGCCCTGGTAGCAGTCCTCTAGTCTCGCCCTGGATACCTCTGCTCCATCCTTGTCCTTCTACACAGCCTGGCAACCTTCTCCTCTACACTTCTCCCTTTCCTGCGCCCCTTACACCTGGGACCTCTCACTGGGAACAAAGAAGTCCCTCCTATGTTCCAGCTCTTCTGTCCCTTCATAGGCTCTTCAATTTATTAACCAACCACAAATAATTGGGGAGTAAATTTAACATAACATTGAAACAGGAGATTGCTCATCAGCAATGACAACACCAGAAACCTGCAGGGAGTCAGCTCACTGCCCATTCAACAATTAACAATCGAATATACTGCTGGCGCAAGGGCACCCCAGTGTAGGGTAACCCCAGCACTCAAGGAGGCACCGATAGGTGTGTCTCTGTTCACGGCCAGCCTGGTCTATAAAGTGAGTCCAGGATAGGAAGGCTACACAGAGAAACAAACCAATCAACTATACAAAGATATACCTTGATACAATGTGAATGAATGTCACCTCTGTGTCACTTTGATTGTTTTACATATTGCCAATGACGGTATTTATGTAACTTGATGCATAATAAGTTTAAAAAGAAACCTATTAAGTTTTTCATAAAATTATATTAATGCAGGGCTGTTGTTCATCATGCCTTTAATCCCAGCACTTGGGAAGCAGAGGCAAGCAGGGGATATCCCCAAGTTCAAGCCTAGCCTGATCTACAGAGTTCTAGGACTGCTAAATTCACAGAAAGGAAACCAAACAAACCAAAACAAAAACACACACACCAAACCAAAGCCCCTTCTAATCCTGAAGTATGGTTACTTTTACACCTACAATTTATTTTATTTTACTTTATACTTTCTTCCATTGCTTTGTCCTTCCTCCTTTCCTCTCCAAGGAAAAGAACAGTTCCTTCTGCTACAGTATCATAGCTGCTTCCCCTGATTGTTGTTCTTAGAGACTTGGGTTGTTTTTTAATGGGCTGGGGGGACTGCTCAGAGGTTAAGAGCACTGACTGCTCTTCCAATGGTTCTTCTTCTTCCTTTTTTTTTCCTGAAACAGGGTGTCTCTGTGTTGCCTTGGCTGTCCTGGACTCCCTTTGTAGACCAGGCTGGCCTCGAACTCACAGCGATCCGCCTGCCTCTGCCTCCCGAGTGCTGGGATTAAAAGTGTGCACCACCATGGGCTGCCCTTAATGAAGTACTCTTCCTCATATAGATCTGTCCTATCACAGTCACTATAAGCTCAATTCCAAATATCCAGGATTGTGCCTTCATGAGGAAGATTTGTGGTGGTGGACTGTAGCATGTGCTTTCAGGCTACCCTTGAACATATAATCCTTCTGTTTTCCATTGTGCTAGGATTAAAGGTCTGCAATACCTTTGGTTTTTGGAGACAAGGTCTCTCTGTGTCACCCTGGCTGTCCTGGATTCACTTTATAGACCAGGCTGCCCTCGAACTCACTGTGATCCCCCTGCTTCTGCCTCCCTAGTGCTGTGATTAAAGGCATGCAACACCACACCTGGCTTCTATTTTTAAACTTATGATATTGTCTAGAAAGTTCTAATTCTTTCTTTAGTACATTTACATACCAAAAATTTTTTCTTTCTTTCTTTCTTTTTTCTTTTGGTTTTTCCAGACAGGGTCTCTCTGTGTAGCCTTGGCTGTCCTGGACTCACTTTGTAGACCGGGCTGGCCTCGAACTCACAGCGATCTGCCCACCTCTGCCTCCCGAGTGCTGGGATTAAAGGCGTGCGCCACCACGCCCGGCTCCAAAAATTTTTTCAAAAAAACAAAAAATAAAAAAACAATCCTTGAGACATTGCCTGTTGTGCTTGTTATGATCTATTTAGGACGAGATGACACTGCTTTTTTTGTTTTGTTTTGTTTTTCGAGACAGGGTCTCTCTTTGTTAGCCTTGGCTGTCCTGGACTCACTTTGTAGACCAGGATGGCCCCGAACTCACTGTGCTCTGCCTGCCTTTGCCTCCCGAGTGCTGGGATTATAGGCGTGTGCCACCACGCCCGACTTCTATTTTTAAACTTATGATATTGTCTAGAAAGTTCTAATTCTTTCTTTAGTACATTTACATACTAAAAAATTTTTCAAAAAACCAAAAAATAAAAAACGATCCTTGAGACATTGCTTGTTATGATCTATTTAGGACGAGATGACACTGTTATCAAGTTACTTAGATATGATTTATCTGATTTTTGCAGGCTCTTAATAAAAATGTTATTAGTCATTACATATTACTTGCTGTTATTATGAATGTAATTTAAAATAGTACATGGTATTTTCTAAGTACTGAACAGCAGGCAAATAAGCATATTTAATTATTGAAAGATATTTCATAACCTTTCAATTCCAGGTCTCATTTTACAGAAGAAACAAGGCAAATGAGTTAAATTGTCAAATGCCACAAAGCTAACAGCAGAAACGTAAATCAGACAGCCAGGTGCTGTCATCTATTACATTTTCTGACATGGTGATACTTTTTCCTAATATTAAAATCAAAGGACCCAAGCCGGGCATGGTGGCACACGTCTTTAATCCCAGCACTCGGGAGGCAGAAGCAGGCAGATCACTGTGAGTTCGAGGCCAGCCTGGTCTTCAAAGTGAGTCCAGGACAGCCAAGGCTACACAGAGAAACAAAAAAAACAAAAAATATGTGTTAAATGTAGTGGTCCATGACTTTAATCTCAACATTTGGGAAGCAGAGGGATCTTTGTGCCAGAGCTTTATAATAACACCCTATCTCACAAGTTAAAAGATTTGTTTATTTATTATTTATACAGTATTCTGCCCACATGTGTGCCTGTGCCCCAGAAGAGGGCACCAAATCTCAGTACAGATGGTTGTGGCCCACCGTGTGGTTGCTAGGAATTGAATTCAGGACCTTTGGAAGAGCCATCTCTCCAGCCCCACAAGTTAAATTATTTAATGTTAAAATAAAACAAACCAAAAAAGAATCCTTAATTCAAAGACAAATGCATATGGGGAAGAAAACATCAATCAAAATAAGAGTTGACATCCTGAGGTTCTGAGGCACGCCTTTAATCCCGGCAGAGGCAGGTGGGTCGCTGTGACTTCCAGGCCACCCTGGTTTACAAAATTAAACTCAGGACAGGCAAGAAACCCTGTCTCCAAAAACCAACAACAACAACAACAGTTGACAACTATAATATCGTCAACCTCTAAGCCATTCATACCTTCCCATCAAGAATAGTCTCCCAGGTTGCTCTTTTCTTACTTATTGGACAGTCTTCCATTTCCTGCATGGCTACTTCATATTCACCATCTAAGAGCTGTAAGCGCCTGTTAGACAAACATAGACTTTATAAAGTCACCTGTGTATTATAAGGATACAAAGTCTACATCCCAGACTTACACTACTAAGAATTAAATTGGTATACTAAGCTTACAGGAGGATTTTAAATTATCTACATTCCAAGACAAAATGAAACAAGCCATATATACAGAATTTTATAAATGTAGCTATATAGACATAACTTCAAACTTTTGAAATGTTAATAGGCCTCTCTCAAAACCAAGTTTATTTTATACATTAAGCATAACTGGCTGAGCAGATTTCATACTTTTGTAATTAGGAGAAAACAGTGTTACAGCTCTTTCCTTAGGGAATCATTACAAAATATGCACATTAGTGCTTGAACCACACAATCTTTACTTTCTGTTTGTTTTTTTGTTTTTTGTTTTCCTTTGAGACAGGGTTTCTCTGTGTAGCCTTGGCTGTCCTGGACTTGCTTTGTAGACCAGGCTGGCCTTGAACTCACAGTGATCCACCTGCCTCTGCCTCCCGAGTGCTGGGATTAAAGGAGTGTACCACCACGCCCGACTAAATGACAAACCTGTGAATTAGATAGATAAAGGAACCTGGCACATACAGGTGCTCAGTGAAGAATGAATTATCTGGCCTGGCCTTTGATCCCAGCACTCAAGGAGGCAGAGGCAGGTGGACCTCCATGAGTTTGAGGCTGTCCTGGTCTACAAAATGAGTCCAGGACAGTTAAGGATACACATTGAAACCCTTTCTTGAAAAACCAAAAGAAAAAAAGAAGAGAAAGTAAGTTAGTTGAAGGTCTGCATAAAATACTAAACTCCCCTAACTTCAACATTAGGGACCATCAGAAAGGGAAAACACCTAGAAACATGATAACAAAACAGAAATTCCTATCTATTCTTTGTTAGAAGAAACACTAATATCTGAAAAGGTCACTGCAGAACTAAAAAACAAAGCTATATATAAATTTTCTTTAAAATTTATTATAGCCTTTGTTGTTCTAGCAAACAATCAGATTTTATGCTGTCATTATAATAAGCACAGGCTGGGACTAACCTGAGGCCTATTTCATGTTCCTGAGGCTGTAGTCCATAGAGCTGCATTATAGTTAGGTTTCAGCAACCCTCCTGTTTTAGCTTTTACAATTGAGATTACAGGCATGTGATACCACATCTGTGCATCATAGTTTAATTCTGGTTATGGCACCTTTATTCTCTGAACGTTTTTACCTTAGCTCAGTATTTCCTCTACATGATTTTCACATTTGGGTTATTCTTTCAGAAGACCTCAATGTGAGATTACAAGAAAACATTTGCTACATCTAAACTAAAAATTGTGGTTCAAAGAGGCTGGAGAGATGGCTCATTGGTTAAGAGCACTGTCTGCTCTAACCCCCACCTCAACTCCCACCCTGTACACACAAAATAAGTCAACATTAGGAGGAAAAGAGTCTGGAGCGAAGGCTCAGCTGTCAAGAAGACTAGCTGATGGGGGCTGGAGAGATGGCTCAGAGGTTAAGGTCACTGCCTGTTCTAAGAGGGGTCCTGAGTTCAATTCCCAGCAACCACATGGTGGCTCACAACCATCTCTAATGAGATCTTATGCCCTCTTCTGTGATGCAGACCCACGTGTGGGTAGAATACTGTATACATAATAAGTACATCTTTTAAGAAAAAAAGTGGCTGAGCGGTGGTGGCGCACGCCTTTAATCCCAGCACTTGGGAGGCAGAGGCAGGCGGATCGCTGTGAGTTCGAAGCCAGCCTGGTCTACAAAGTGAGTCTAGGCCAGCCAAGGCTACACAGAGAGACCCTGTCTCGGAAAAAAAAAAGAAAAGAAAAGAAAAGAAAAAAGAAAAAAGAAAAAAAAAAGAAAAGAAAAAATGTAAGCCGGGCAGTGATGGCACACACCTTTAATCCCAGCTCAATAGTATGATTTCTGGGCCAGGCATAGTGGCACACACTTAATTCCAGCACTCAGGAGACAATGGCAGGTGGACTGCTGTGAGTTTGAGGTCAGCATGGTCTACAGAGCGACTCCAGGACAGCCAAGAGTATGATTTCTTGGGGACTGGAGTGATGGCTTAGCAGTTACAAGCACTGTCTACTCTTCTAGAGGACCTGAATTCAATTCCCAGCAACCATGCAGGGGCTCACAATCATCTATAATGTGATCTGATGCCCTCTTGTGGCATTCAGGTAATACATGCAGCTAGAACACTAATATGTAAAATAAATATACACACCTTTTTTTTTTAAAAGTATGATTTCTTTACTAAAAGCAAACCAAGACTCCTCAAAGAATAGGCAATCTCAGAATCAGAAAAGTTAGGAAAAGGATATTTTAAAGCTTGAATAAAGAAAACAGAGAAAAAAAAAAAAGGACATCCTGAAATCTGGTTTAAAAGGCTCCTTATAGCCATACTTAAGATATTTAATTTCAGCAGTAAAGTAAGTAACATGAGCAGATGAAAACAAACTCACTAGAAATAATCTGCTAGTTCATAATCCATAAAAGAAAAAGAAAAAAGGGGGTCTGGAGAGATGGCTCAGACATGGCACTGTCTGCTCTTCCAGAGGTCCTGAATTCGACTCCCAGATAACACATGGTGGCTCCTAACCATCTAGAATGAGATCTGGTGCCCTCTTCTGGCCTGCAGGCAGAACACTGTATACATACTAAATAAATCTTAAAATGAAACACACCAATAAGCAAACAAAGTAAAATGCTACAAGTCAAGGTAACGGGTGTGTGGCTATTGCACAAGTATTACTTTTTTTTTTTTAAGGTTTATTTATTATGTATACAGTGTTCTGCCTCATGTACACCTGCAGGCCAGACGATACCAGATCTCACAGATGGTTGTGAGCCACCATGTGGTTGCTGGGAATTGAACTCAGGACCTCTGGAAGAGCAGCCAGTGCTCTTAACCTCTGAGCCATCTCTCCAGCCCCCACAAGTATTATTCTTTGGTCTTCTCGACTAATTTAGAATTTTTCAAAGTTCAAGAATTCACCTACTTAGCATTTTTCTTCACTAAAACAAAAACAGCAGTCTATTTCATAAAAAGAATATATTAACAAAGAAAAACAAAAGATGACTTAAAATAAAAATTAGCTGGGCGCACACCTTTAATCCCAGCAGAGACAAGCAGATCTCTGAATTCTAGACCAGCCTGGTCCTAAACAGAGCTCCAACACAGCCAGGAGCACACAAAAAAACCATCTTGAAACTAAAAGATACATGTACACTAACATGTACGGTACAAAGAGGAAAACACAATACGCTCCTAGCTGCACTGAACACGTGTCAGTATCTGTGAAGCCCACTACAGACACCTCAGCCCATTTCACCCACCACTAAACCTCATCGCTGTTTGTTTTGTTTTGTTTTTAGAGAAAGGGTTTCTCTGCATAGCAGCGCTGGGCTAGCTTTGTAGACCAGGCTGGCCTCAACTGGCTTCCTTAGCTTTAGTTACTATCCCGAGATTTGTCTAGGACTAATTTATTCAGGCCTCGGTTAAACCACTATTGCCTAATTTCCCCCCAGCACTTACAATGATTTGTTTAGAGTTTAGTTTAGCCTCCATGAAGGTTAAGCAGCAGGAAGACAGGGCTTTTGTGCCTCCCCACTCTTTTAGAAGTGTTTGTCAATGAGCAGACACTCAGAAAATACTTCTCAAATAAACAATTTTAACTGAGCCACTCCAAGTTCGTCATCTGTGCTTACTGCTCTCTATATGATAAAGAGAAAAATTCAGTATTTGCAAATTTATTTTTCTATTCATTAGAAGAAAACAAACACAAGCAATATCACCATGACTGCTTCAAAACGTAAGCATTTGTAGCACACTACTGATTTTCCCATCAATATTACCTGTTTTTGTCAAACACTGTCATTTGTGCAACAAATGTCTTTTCCCCATCTTCACGATTTCGTTTTCTTCTGGCTGGAAGTTCTTCACTGACATCTGAATTAAATACATTTTTTTGAAAAACAATTACTTTAAAAAAGTCATCTGTAAAACAAGGTCCCTTTTAATGTTGTAAGGTAAAATGTGCTACATTTATCCCAAAAAGGTATAAATTACCATAATTTTGTTTTACTGGATTATTTTTGTCTTGATTTTCCAGATGTGGTTTCTCTGTATGGCCCTGGAACTCACTCTCCAGACCAGACTGGCCTCAAACTCAGAAATCAATCTGCCTCTGCCTCCTGAGTGCTGGGATTAAAGGCAGGTACTGCCACTGTCTGGCTTTACAATAACACCTTAATATTTACACCTTGTTTCAACTTTGGATTATTTGTTTTCGTTTCTTTTGGTTTTTCCAGTGTTTCTCTGTGTATAACCATGGCTGTACACCAGGCTAGCCTAGAACTCAAACATCTCCCTGCTCCCATCTCCTGAGTGCTAGGGTTACAGGTATGTGTCTCCATGCCTGGCCAAGGATTTATCTTTTAAAGAGATTTGTTTTCCACTTTATAGGCATGAATGTTTTCGCCTGCATTTATCTTTGTACACCATGTGCACAGACCACCCACAACACCCATAAGATCCTTTAGAACTGGAATTACAGACAACAATTAACTGTCATAAGGATGATAGGAACCAAAGAGTACTAAGTCTTTTTTCAAAAGTGTCTGTTAGGCTTGGCTGTCCTGGACTTTCTGTTTTAGACCAGGCTGGCCTCAAACTCACAACAATCTGCCTGCCTCTGCCACCAAGTGCTGGGATTAAAGGTGGTCGCCACCACGCCCAGATGAGTAACATGTAACCAGAGCCATCTCTCTAGCTCCTTGTAAAAAACTTTCAACCAACACCTCACATGCACCTCTATTATACAACTGCTCATTTCTTTTTTTTGTTTTGTTTTTGTTTTTGTTTTGTTTTTGTTTTTCGAGACAGGGTCTCTCTGTAGCCTTGGCTGTCCTGGACTCACTTTGTCGACCAGGCTGGCCTCGAACTCACAGTGATCCGCCCGCCTCTGCCTCCCGAGTGCTGGGATTAAAGGCATGCGCCACCACGCCCGGCTACACAACTGCTCATTTCAATGCAGTTATTTATTTCTTATCTCTCTTCTAAATTAAGTTGTAAGCCTGAGAATAGCCTTGCTTGTTTAATTATCTTTGTGTTGCCAGCACCTATATAGCAATGGAATGATTACCTTGAGGATGAATTCATGTCTGCTGGAAGAATAAAGGAATGGATTCAGGTATTGCTATGTGATATATATTATACTGCTCACATTCAAGATAGTACAATGGCATGCACCTGTAGTCCTAGCACTTTGAAAGCTGAGCTAAAAGGATCCTATCAGTCTAGTTTGAGACCAGCCATGGTGAGATCATGTATCAAATCAGAACGGAATTAAGTAAGAAAGTCAGAGAGTCCAGGACAGCCAAGAGAAACCAAAACCAAAACCAACAACAATAACAACAACAAAAAAGCAAAGTAAGACAGTAAGATAAAGAGAGCAATAAGAAGGGAAAGGCAGGTTGGGAAGTAAGGAGGGGAAGGAAGAAATGAAGACAGGCAGATAGATAGGAAGGCAAAAGGGTCATGTTTAACCAATGTTGTGAACAGACACCCAGCATGAGGAAGGCCTTAGGTCAATCTCCAGCACAATGAAACAACAGAATAACAGTATGGAAAGACTGTTTGGAAAGGAGCATGGTCTTACGGGTTGTTTTTACTTATTTTCTTTCTTTTCTTTGAGAAAGGGTCTTCTTACATCATGTAGGCCAGGCTAGCTTCAAATTCATGTTCTACTGACCTGGGCTTCTGAGCACTGGATTACAGGAACAAACTACCATCCCAGCAGAAAGCCAAGGCTTAAAAAAACATAAATTAAAACAAAAACAAGCCGGGCATGGTGATGCGCACCTTTAATCTCGGCTCTTGGGAAGCAGAGGCAGGAGGATCTCTGCGTTCCAGCCCAGCCTGGTCTACAAAGCAAGTGCCGGATAGCCAGGACTACAAGAGAAACCCTGTCTTGAAGAAAAACAAAACCACCAAACAAAGAAACAAAACCAACCAAACAAAAACAAACCTTAAACACAATTCTGAGATGAACAAATACTAATTCATGTATTTTTACTGAGCACTTTAATCTCCAATAATAAAATATAGTGAAATTATTACAGAAATAAAATTACCAATATTTTCATTGGTTTCTCCATTAATCATTCCATTAAATTCTCTTCTTCCTGGACGAGTTACTCTAAACAGTAATGAGTAAGACTTCACCATATGGCTGTTACTAGGTTCAAATTCATTACTGGAAACTGCCAGGGATGGGAAATTTCCTGGTTTTGTTTGATTGAGGTCAGGATTCAAAGGCACCTGCTTTTTACCAGTAGGAACTTGCCTTATTGGACAACTTACATCCTGCAAAGTAAAGATTCATGAATTATATTTATAGTTATGCAATAATAAATCATACTTAAAACTTAAAATCACAGCTATAGAAACATGGTATAAGCCATGAGTCCAAAAGGCATGTTAAAATAATGTACTGCTGAAAATTATGAAGCAAAAATTAAAACTAACAATTACATTCCCAATTTTAAGCAACTGATGAATACTATAATATAATGAAAACAATGATACAGTATATCCAGTATTGAGCTGATAATTTTTCAAAGTTTTATATTACCAACATGGAATAAATCAGCTGGAATAAAGATATGGAGCCGGGAAGCACATACAGAATAGTAGAGCACTTGCCTACTACATACAAGGCTTTGGATTCAACCACGAGCAATAGGGAAAAAAAATTAGAGAGTAAATAACACAAGAGTAGAAATACAGTGTAGCTGGTAGAATTTCCCATGTAATGCACAAAGCCATGAGTGCTGTGCTCAATCCTGTTAACAGGCGTGGTGGTACAAGTGCAGGATCAGAAACTTCAATCGATCCTGCACTGTATACTGAATTGGAGCAGCACAAACTATTTTAAGAATCTTAATCAAAATAAGTAAGATAAAACCTAAAATATTAACAAAATAAGTAGGAATAAAAAAAAAAGAAAGAAGCAATTAAGGGGCTGGTAATAAAGATCAGTGGTAGAATTTGCTTGAGTTCCTGGGTTCAATTTCAAGTACTCTTATAAAAAAGAAAAAGAACTTCAGCCTGGCACATGCCTGCAATCTCAGCACTAAAGGAAGCTGAGGCAGGCCAATCTCTGTGCGTTCAAGGCTAGCCTGGTCTCCACAGTTGAGTTCCAGGATAGGCAAGGCTACAAAGAAAAACGCTGTCCTGAAAAAATAAATAAATAAAATAAAACAAGGGGGAAAAAAAAACAAGAGAAAGAAAACAGAAATTAGATAGAAAGCCTGAATAACATACCAAACTCCCCTAACTCTAACATTTCCCGTAATTTCCTATTTTGACATAACAAACGGGACCTTCAGAAAGAAAAAAAACACCTATAAACACTACTACAAAACAGTAAATTCATATAGATTCTCTATGTTCTTTGATAGAAAAGTCAGTAATCATGTTAAAAAACACTGTCACTGCCTAAGTAATTACACTTTGAGTATAGTTGAGAAAAACACATCTTACAGGGCAACTATTATTTTTGTTTGTTTCTAGATAGGGTTTCTCTGTATAGCCTTGGCTGTCCTGTACTCATGTTGTAGATCATGCTGACCTCAAACTCAGAGATCTATCTGCCTCTGCCTCCTTGAGTGGTAGGGTATACAGGGTTGTGCAACCATGCCTGGCAGTAATTCAAACAGAACAGTCCATGAAGTGCCCTCAAAGCTGTGATACTCCTGACCTATTGTCCTTGTGTTCTGAACAAAGGTATGTGCCTCCATAGCCAAAGAAAACAGGCTGCAGAGGTGGCTCAGAGATTAAGAGCACTGGCTGCTCTTCCAGAGGTCCTGAGTTCAATTCCCATCAACAGGCGGCTCACAAGCATAAATATAATGTGATCTAATACCCTCTTCTGGCATGAAGGTGTACATGGAGGCAGACCACTGTATACATAATAAACTAATTTAAAAAGAAAACTGTCCAGCCAGAGTGGCCCACGCATTTAATCCAAGCATTTTGTGAGGCAAAAGCAGGGCAGATTACTGTGAGTTCGAGGCCAGCCTGGTCTAGAAAGTAAGTCCAGGACAGCCAAGGCTACACAGAGAATCCTTGGCTCAAAAAACAAAAACAAGACTCAGGTGTGGTGGCATATGCTTTTAATCCTGCACTCAGGAGGCAGAGGCAGGAGGATCGCTGTGAGTTCGAAGGCAGCCTAGTCTACAAAAAAGCAAGTCCAGGACAGCCAAGACTGTTACACAGAGGAAATCTCGTCTCGAAAAACCTTAAAAGGAAAAGGGGGGGGGGAAAGCCTCCTCATACCCTAAACCTTACATTTCACAAATGATTAAACAAAATTTTTAAAAATTAGTTGGGTGTGTATATCCTTTGAAGATGTTTACAATTAGTTTTTTCCCTTCAAACACACTCATAACTATAGATTTTTTTGCTCATAAATAATGTATCTTAAAATTTCACTTATCATAAATATTATGGGGGTTAAGTAGGAGTAACTAGTGGTACTTCAAAACTTTATATATACTTTATATTACACAGCTGCCACCTATCCACCAGCCTGCTCCCTATTTCGAGTCTCATTACTTTAAAACTGGGCCGGGTGGTGGTGCCACATGCCTTTAATCCAAGCACTGGGAGGCAGAAGCAGGTAGATCTCTGAGTTCAAGGCTAGCCCGGTCTACAAAGTGAACTCCAGGACTGCCAGGGCTATACAGGGAAACTCTGTCTCAAAAACAAAGCAAAACAACAACAAAAACAGAAAACAAAGTTACTTTAAAACCTGGGCTGGAGAGATAGCTTAGTGGTTAAGAGCACTAGCTGCTTGCTAGCAGAGGTCCTGAATTCAATTCCCAGCAACTACATGGTAGTCACACTCACCTATAATGAGATCTGGTGCGGTCATCTGGCCTGCAGGTGTACAAGCAGGCAGCACTATATACATAATAATAAATCTTTTAAAAAATATTAATAGCAATCAACAAAAACCCTCAATCACTCATGTGCTTACTGGATATGTTTGTTTGTATGTTTGTATGTATGTATGTATGTGTTATAAATCCTCATCTTTATCCTCTTTGGAAAGAAATACTTAGTCTCTTCAGAGCCATTATTAATTCTGTTGCTTTAATAAAAGAGTCTCAAGTTGTGCGTGGTGGCGCACACCTTTAATGCCAGCACTCAGGAGGCAAGAGGCAGGCCTCTCTTAGTTCCAGGCAAGCCTGGTCTACAAAGCCAGTCCAAGACAGCCAGGACTAACTACAAAAGAAACCCCGTCTCAAAAAAACTTGAGAGACATCCGGGTGTGGTGGTGCACACCTTTCATCCCAGCACTCAGGAGGCAGAGGCAGGTGGATCACTGTGAGTTCGAGGCCAGCCTGGTCGACAAAGTGAGTCCAGGACAGCCAAGGAAACATACACAGAGACCCTGTCTCAAAAAACCAAGAAACAAAACAAAACAAGAGAGAAAGAGACAGACAGACAGACAGACTGACAGACCCTGACTGAGATTCAAGGACTTAAGTCTACAACCTGTTGGTTTTGGTGTGTTACTCAGGAAACTTAGCCACTATGACAGCTGTTTCTATGATGAAATGATTTCATCTTCTAAATAAAACCTGAAGTAGGGGCTGGAGAGATGGCTCAGTGGTTAATAGCACTGGCTGCTCTTCCAGAGGTCCTGAGTTCAATTCCCAGCAACCACATGGTGGCTCACAACCATCTGTAATGTGATCTAATGCCGCCTTCTGGCATGAGGCTATCTATGCAGATAGAGCACTCATATACATAAAAATAAATAAATATGTTTAAAAAAAAAAAAAAAGCCGGGCGGTGGTGGCGCACGCCTTTAATCCCAGCACTCGGGAGGCAGAGGCAGGCGGATCGCTGTGAGTTCGAGGCCAGCCTGGTCTACAAAGTGAGTCCAGGACAGCCAAGCCTTATACAGAGAAACCCTGTCTCAAAAAAAAAAAAAACAAAAAAAAAACAAAAAAAAAACCTGAAGCAATGCATTAGTAAATTTAATGGCTAATAATGCTAACAGTAAAAAATGTTCTCTCATTGTGCTATTTTAAAAAAGCAATCTGGGGCTGAAGAGATGGCTCAGAGGTTGAGAGCGCTGACTGTTCTTCCAGAGACCCTGGGTTCAATTCCCAGCAATCACATGGTGACTCACAACCATCTATGGTGAGATCTCATGCCCTCTTCTGGTGTGCAGGTATACATGCAAGCAAAACACTGTATACATGATAATAAATAAATAAATCTTTTTTTTTTTTTTAAAGGCAATCTTTTAGAACTGGAAAGATGGTTCAGACATTAAAGCATTTGCTTAATTTGGCTAATTCCCAAAATTGGAGGGAAACTCTCTTAGCTCTTGTTTAAGAACTATAAAGACTACATCCATACTAGTAGCTAAGCAAGAACCTGTGAGACTAAACGGTAGGAGCATCAGCGTCTGTCCTACGACCACAGCTTCTCCCTGTGACTGACCAAGGGTCCACCATTGCAGTTCTCTCCCAGCCCCTGAGACATGGTCTCACTATGTGGCTCTGGCAGGCCTGGAACTCAATACATAGAACTGGTTTGCCTCTGCCTCCCACACTTGCTGGGACTAAAGGTATATGTCACCATGCCAAGCACTAACATAATTCCCCTTTATGAGGCTCAAAAATATAGTAGATATGCACAAATATGTTCAATTAAAGTTTATTCTACTTCATCTATTAGTAGTTTATACATTACCTTTCTTTTTTTGTGGCACACTTTCACAAGCAGGACTTCCAGAGTAACAGAATTTTGTTCATTTTCTGAGTTTTGTGATGGCTTATCTAAATAGAAAAACCAATGTCTTAATCTTTCTAAAAATATATCCATAACAACACCAAAAATAAAAAATTTTTCCTAATTGGGCACAGTAGTACAGGCCTGTAATACCAACACTAGGGAAGCAGAGGCAGGCAGATCTGTGAGTTCAAGGACAGCCAAGGATAGAGAAAACCTGTCTGCAAACTCCCACACCTGTCAAAAAATTAAAGGAGGAAAGCAAAAAGAAAAGAATTTATCTAAATGGCAATAGGAAAACTTTAGCTACTATTTATTACTTGGGGATGATTTGGCTTACAAAACTTAGAAATTGTTGTTTTGAGGTTCAGAGTCTTTCTATTTAAGTAACAAAACCTTTGCAAGCCAAGACTCCAGAATACTACTCTATTAATAGTTCATACCTAACTAGATAAAACAGTTATCTTCAGTAATATATGTAACTATTACTACATCATTACGATACCTATATATGCTGAAAACAACTTTCAACTTTTTTCTTCTTTCCTACATAAATACAATCTTGAGCCGTGGGTGTTGCTCAGGGGTAGACTGTTTCCTTAGCATGCTTAAGGTTCTGGGTTAGGTATCTAGCACCCAATAAAAACAAAGCCAGTAACAAAAAGCACTAAGGCAGCAGCCATGGCCCTGCACTACTACCCCATGGCCATGGGCCTCAACAAGAGCCACAAGGTGACAAAGAATGTCAGCAAGCGGAGGCATAGCCTGCACCGCGGACGCCTCACCAAGCACACCAAGTTCGTGGGGGGGGGGACATGAGCTGCTCAAGGTTTCCAAGGACAAGTGTGCGCTCAAGTTCATCAAGAAGAGGGTGGGCACGCACATCCGGGCCAAGAGGAAGCGAGAGGAGCTTAGTAATGTGCAGGCAGCCATGAGGAAGGCAGCAGCCAAGGACTGACGCCCCCTCCCTCAATAAACGTTTGTGAGCAAAACAACAAACCAAAAAAAAACCCAAAAACCAAAAAGCACTAAAACAAAACAAATCCACTTCATTTGTTAACGCTCGGTATATTGAGAAAAATGGCTGAAATCAGTCTATTTGAAAATTATAATCCAATAAAAATACTTTAAGATGGCAAAAATAATGTCCAAAACAAAAATATCATGCAGACAATGCTTACCATGAGAATGGAGCCCTAACAATGTATATGAATTTATTCTCAGAACTAGCATTAGTAATTACTATTTTAGGCATTTTGTTTGTTTTAAACAGGTCTGTGTAAAACAGGTTGTCCTGGAACTTGCAAAGCTTCTGGTCCTCAGGCACAGGCCTTCCAGGTGCTCGACTTACATACACAGGCATGTGCCACTACATGTAACAATGTTTGAAACCTTGATGTTATTTTTCTTTTCTTCTTTCTTTTTTAAGATTTATCTATTTAGGGCCGGGCGTAGTGGTGCACGCCTTTAATCCCAGAATTCTAGAGGCAGAGACAGGCGGATTGCTGTGAGTTCGAGGCCAACCTCGTCTACAAAGTGAGTCCAGGACCATCAAGGCTACACAGAGAAACCCTGTCTCAAAAAAACCAAAAAGATTTATCTATTTATTGTATGAGCGCTCCATCTGCATGTACACCTGCAGGCCAGTAAAGGGCACAGATCACATTATAGATGGTTGTGAACCACCATGTGGTTGCCAGGAATTAAACCCAGGACCTCTGGAAGAACAGTTAGTGCTCTTAATTGCTGAGCCATCTCTCCAGCCTGATGCTAGTTTTGTATTCTGGCTTCTTTATTTTTTTGGCAGGGTGGGGTGGGGTGGAGGGTGGGTTTCAAGACAGGGTTTTTCTGTGTAGCCTTAGCTGTCCTGGACTGACTTTGTAGACTAAGTTGGCCTCAATCCACCTGCCTCTGCCTCCCGAGTGCTGGGATTAAAGGCATGCACCATCACGTGCACCTCAGAAAATGTTCTTAATTCCCTCAAACTTCCATTGATTTTACTTTGAGACAGTGTCTTATGTCTTTCTAGCTAGCCTAATACTTTCTTAAGAAAGCCAAAAACCTTTCTCACAAGTGCTGGGACCAAAGCTTTGGACATTTGGCAAGGAAAAAACGTTGTTTTTGGCTTGTAAACCAGGCTGTCTTCAAACTCACATCAATTAGCCTACCTCTGCCTCCCCAAGTGCTGGGATTAAAGGTGTAAGCCACCACGCCCAGCTCAGATATTTAGTTTCTAATATAAAAACAACTGTTTTCTTTATCATCCTATGCATCTGTTGTTGCAGGGCTGTAGAGAGAATGTAGGTTATGCTAAGCAATCACACCACTATTCTCTACTCCTCTGCCCCTTACACTTTGTTTTTTACTGAACAATTCAAGGAAAGCTTAGCTTTTTTCTGATAAAATACTTTATTCCACTGCATAAGACACATAATCTTAAAACGGACAAGCCAACAGGCTCTATCTGTTCTTTTTACATTTATCTATTATTTATTCTGAATGTGTGTGTTTGCTCATAGGCGTGTGTGACTACAGAGGTAGAGGACAACTGTGGAGTCTGTTCTCTCCTCAACCGTGTGGGTTCTGGAGATCAAACGCAGGCCATCAGGGCTGGTCACCTGTTCCTCTGCTAATCCATCTCAATGCTTCTCTATTCACCATTTGGATCCCCTTTTTTTTGAGTCAATGTCTTACTATGTATCCATGGCTGACGCAGAATTCACTATGTAGACCAGAACTGGTTTTTAACTGAGAGCCACCTGCCTCTGCCTCCTACCTGCCTGGCCCTCATCCATTTTTCTTAAATGCTTGAGTTTTCCAACATGCTTTAGCTTTCACTAAAACAATCATAAAATACTATATATTATCTTGGTACTAACTGAAATTCAGGGACTATAAAACTAGTAATACTGGCTATTTCAGCTACTTACTGCTCTATTTGAAAACATCAAAACAGCAAGCACAGTGGCCCACGCCTTTAATCCCAGCACTCGGGAGGCAGAGGCAGGCGGATTGCTGTGAGTTCAATGCCATTCTGATCTACAAAGCAAGTCCAGAGCAGCCACGGCTACACATAGAAACCCTGTCTCAAAAACGAAAGAAAAAAAAAAAGAAGAAGAAGAAAAAGAAAATATCAAAACAAGCTGGGTTTGGTTATATGCGCCTTTAATCCCAGCATTCAGTAGGCAGAGGCAGCTGGATTTCTGTGAGTTTGAAGCCAGCCTTGTCTACAATAGTGTCCAGGTCAGCCAGGACTGTTACACACACACACACACACTCACACACACACACACACTCACTCTCTCTCTCTCTCTCCAGGTCAGCCAGGACTGTTACACACACACACACACACACACATACACACAAAACACAAAACACAAAGCCAAAGCAACACTGATGAAGGAATGGAGCACCAACTCAACAAATTGAAACATGGAAAATAGTTCATAGCAAAATCCTTGGCCTCAGTCATGAATGGAGCGCATGCCTTTATCCCAGTACTCAGAAGGCAGAGGCCAGCCTGGTCTAGAAAAGCAAGTCGAGGACAGCCAAGACTAACACAGAGAGACTCTGAAAAAACCAAACAACAACAACAAAATCCTTGGCCTCTTGAACTTAGAGGAGGTATTTAAAATTTTCAGGATTATATTTTTAAACTTAAATTGGAAAAGCATCAGAGGGCAATGGGTGTAGCTCAGTGGTAACACAGTTGCTTTTAGAGGGACGCTGGGTTTAATATCCAATATACACAAACAAGATAAAGAAGGAACTTACAACAAATGAAAACTGGCAAACAGCCGGGCATGGTGGCGCACGCCTTTAATCCCAGCACTCGGGAGGCAGAGGCAGGCGGATCTCTGTGAGTTCGAGGCCAGCCTGGTCTACAAAGTGAGTCCAGGACAGCCAAGGCTACACAGAGAGACCCTGTCTCGAAAAACCAAAAAAAAACCTGGCAAACAAAACAAAACAAAAAACAATTTAAAACAAACACAAAAAAACCCAGGATTAACATCCTTTCTGTCTTAATACGTACCATTTTTATGGAAGAAGCCGGTAAATGTAAGTTGCAAATGAGCAGACAAGCTAAATAAAGCAAAAAGTTGTTACTTTATCACCCTGTAATAAACACAGTACAGACCTTAAAATACCGAGAACAAAGAAAGGTCATTTTAAAATGATTGATTTCTCTCTAAACTACTAAAACTCAGAGCCCAAAGTTCTCTCTTCTTAAGTGTAACAATCAAAATAGTGTGCCTATTTCCTATCATTCCACATTACAAGGGAAAAGTTGACAACGAAAGCTAGACCAACCTAGAATATCTGGTATTTTCCCATGCTGCTAGGATGTACCATATTAGGCAAGCGTTCCACCTCTGAGCTACTTCCCCAGCCCTTTAAATATATTAAAGCAATGTAAATTCATGTTTCCTAACAGATAACATGGAACCTATTACCTTATTTGACAATTAAATACACAATCATAAACTACTAAAGATGTTTAATTTCTATATTTTATTTTTATTGAGACAGGATTTCTCTGTGTAGCCTTGGTTATACTGGAAATCTCTATGCAGACCAGTCTGGCCCCAAACTCAGAGATCCACCTGCTTCTGCCTCCTCAGTGCTGGGAACAAAGGCGTGCCCTACCATTCCTGGTTTAATTTACTATTTTAACATGCATTTTCATGTTAAAAGATAGAAGCTCTATAATAAGGAAGGAAAGCCGGGCGTGGTGTCACATGCCTTTAATCCCAGCACTCGGGAGGAAGAGGCAGAGGCAGGCGGATCGCTGTGAGTTTGAGGCCACCCTGGTCTACAAAGCGAGTCCAGGACAGCCAAGGCTACACAGAGAAACCCTGTCTTAAAAAAAAAAAAATACAAAAATACAAAAATGAGGAAGCTTACACTCAGGAGGCACAGGCAGGTGGATTGCTGTGAGTTCGAGGCCTGCTGGTCTACAAAGTGGGTCTAGAACAGCCAAGGCTACACAGAGAGATCCTGTCTCGAAAAAGGAAAAAGAAAAAAAAAGAAAAGAAAAAAAAGAGCAAAACAACAAGAAGGAAAAAAAAGGAAACATGAACTACTGGTAACTTTTAATCTGAAAAAAATAGCTAACAGAAAGACAGTAAGAGTGGGATGCCAGGGTGCAGGCTCCAGAGGTCCTGAGTTCAATTCCCAGCAACTACATGGCGGCTCACAACCATCTATGTGATCTGGTGCCCTCTACTGGCTTGCAGGTGTGCAGGCTTGCACGCGCGCGCGCGCGTGTGTGTGTGTGTGTGTGTATAAACATCTTTAAAAAAACAAAACAAAACAATGTGAGAATAAAGCCGGCCATGGTGGCACATGTCTTTAATCCCAGCACTTGGGAGGCAGAGGCAGGCAGATCACTGTGAGAGGCCAGCTTAGTTTACAGCACAAGTTCCAGGACAGCTAGAGCTGTTACACAGAAATAAGGAAAAAGAAAAGGAGGATCCCTTTCCCATATTTAAAAATATTTGCTTAAAATAAATGAATAAATAAAAGTAATTTAAAAATTTGCTTAGAGCAATGGTTCTCAACCTGTAGGTTGCATCTCCTTTGGGAGCCAAAGGACCCTTTCGCAGGCATCACTAAGACCATAGGAAAGCACAGATGTTTACAATTTTTAAGAACAGCAAAATTAAAAGGCCAGGCGTGGTGGCGCACGCCTTTAATCCCAGCACTCGGGATGCAGAGGCAGGCGGATTGCTGTGAGTTCAAGGTCAGCCTGGTCTACAAAGTGAGTCCAGGACAGTCAAGGCTACACAGAGAGACCCTGCCTCGAAAAGCCAAAAAAAAAAAAAAAAAAAAAAAAAAAAAAAAGCAAAATTACAGTTATGAAGTAGTAACACAAATATCAGCACAGTTGCCATCACCACAGCATGAGGAAGTGTATTAAAGGATTGCTTTACAAAGATTGAGCACCACTGCCATAGAAGAAATATGATACTATAAAAACATGTAGGCCGGGTGTGGTGGCGCACACATTTAGTCCCAGCACTCGGGAAGCAGAGGCAGGTGGATCGCTGTGAGTTCGAGGCCACCCTGGTCTATAAAGTGAGACTAGGACAGCCAAGGGGAACAGAGAGACCCTGTCTCAAAAAAAAAAAAAAAAAAAAAAAAAAAATCTAGAACAAAGTATACCATAAATTCCAGTCTTATCTAGTATACTTACTTTGTTCTACATACTTTTTTTTTTTGAGACAGGGTGTGTATGTGAAAGAATTTGATTTTAAAATGCCAGAAATTGGTAAGAGATAAACAATGATGGCATATATCCTAGAAAAAGTTTCCAACATTAAAGATGGTCAAACAATCTTGAGAAATCTGTCAGAGATGCTACAGAATTGAATTCTGAGCCAGGCATGGGGGCGCACGCCTTTAATCCCAGCACTCAAGAGGCAGGGGATCAATGTGAGTTTGAGGTCAGCCTAGCCTACACAACAAGTCCAAGACAGTCACGGCTACACAGAGAAACTCTGCCTCAAAACACCAGACCAGCCAGGGGAGTCCAGACAGCCAAGGCTACACAGGGAGACCTTGTCTGGAAAAAATCAAAAAAAGTCCCTCTTTCCTCAAGTATATTACTTGATGTACAATAACAGTATCTTACCTATGAGATTCTTGCTCTCCTTTCATTTTCTCTACTTTTGATAATATATCATCAACTTTAAATGTTTTCCTGGAAGAAACATAAACAAAATAATCAAATGGGAAAACCACAAATTTATACTGTAATATCAAAGTAGAAATTTGATTTTGATTATTTGAAGATAAATTAGATGGCTAGCCATAACAATACACACTATTGAAACAAAATGTTATAATAAAGCAAACACGCCTTCAAGCTCAATTGTAAATGTTATTTTTCATGAAACCTATAATTGTCTCCCAGTCAAGACTAATTCTCCAGCCAGATGTGGTGGCACACACCTTTAATCCCAGCATTTGGGAGGCAGAGGCAGGCAGATCGCTGTGCGTTCCAGGCCAGTGTGGTCTACAAAGCGAGTCAAGGACAGCCAAGGCTGCACAGAGAGACCCTGTCTTGAAAAACAAAAAACAAAAGAGCATTAACTGCTCTTCCAGGGGTCCTGAGCTCAATTCCCAGCAGCCACATGGTTGCTCACAACCATGTATAATGTAATATGATGGCCTCTTCTGGCCTGCAGGTGTATAGGCAGGCAGAGCACTGTATAGGTAATAAATCTTTAAAAAGAAAAATCAAATTGTCAAGTTAAAGATCATTACATAATTTTACGATTGATTAGTATGTGTCCTCACTTTATTATTATGGTTTATTGGCTTGGCTTTTAAAGGTGTTTGTATTTTAACCTTTTTGGTATAAAATATCATTTAACTGAAAATATGGCAGTAACTTCTGAGAATGTTTTATGATTATCTGTTATTTTATAGTCAGTTGTGATGGCTCATCCTGTAATCCCAGCATAGGAACAGCTAAGGTAAGCAAATTGTCCTCAATCCAAGTTTATCTTAGGCTATGGAGTAAAACATTATTTCATAGGGCCAGAGATGGCTCAAAGATCAAGAGCACTGACTGCTCAACCAGGCGTGGTGGCGCACGCATTTAATCCCAGCACTTGGGAGACAGAAGCTTGGATTATTGTGAGTTCAAGGCCAGCATGGTCTACAAAGTGAGTCTAGGACAGCCAAGGCTAGACAGAGAGACCCTTTCTCAAAAAACAAAGATAGGTAAGACTCAAAAACTTTTTAAAATATACATATGTCGGAAGCCCGGCAACTGAAGTCACTGACAGGGGTGAACAACCATGTAAATGCTGGGAATAGAACCCATGTCCTCTGGAAGAGATGTCAGTGCTCTTAACCAAGACTCTACAATCCCAAGACTCAAAAACTCAAGCATTTCTTCCAATGTTGAGTTTCTTTCTCTTTTTTTTTTTTTAAGATATATTTATTATTTCTACAGTGTTGTGCCTGCACGGACACTTACATTCCAGAAGAGGGCACCTCATCTCATTATAGATGGCTGGTAAGCCACCATGTGGTTGCTGGGAATTGAACTCGGGAACTTTGTTAGGACAGACAGTGCTCTTAACCTCTGAACCATCTCTCCAGCCCAAGAAAAGCAACACCATACCACAGCTGAGATTAACAAATAAATAGTAACCATAAAGTCACCAAAAAGTAGAATGATTAAAATTACAGGAAGTTTGAGGGATGAGTGGACTGGGAGGGTTCCGAATAACTTAGAACAAATAAAATTCAATAAAGATCTTCCTTAGGCTGAAAGCAGTGGAGGTGCACCCCAGCACTCAGGAAGCAAAGGCAGGTGATCTCTATGAGTTCTAGGCCAGCCTGGTCTACAGCGTGAGTTCCAGGACAGATAGCCAAGGCTGCACCAAAAAACCCTGTCCAAAAACAAAACAAAACCATTAAAAGTGTTCTTGTTCTTTAATCTTACTATATCATAAACAGGGTTTCTCTGTGTAGCCCTGGCTGTCCTAGACTCGCTTTGTACACCAGGCTGGCCTCGAACTCACAGCAATCCGCCTGCTTCTGCCTCCCAAGTGCTGGGATTAAAGGCGTGCGCCACCACCCCTGGCTAAATTTATCATTTTTAAAATGTCATATCTTAGAATAATTATGTTAAAAAAACTTTATTAAATTAAATTCAGAGTGAATCATGAGTAAACTACAGACCTCAAGTCAAATCTGGCTTACTGTGTTTGTATAACCCACAAGCCAAGAACTGCCTTTGAAGATAAAGGTGAACAGCTGATCTGATGACAGGGACGGAAACAGTGAATCCTCATTAGCTGTTCTCGACTCCCCCCAAAGCAAGAAGGATTCTCTATCTCTCTAGTAGGCTTATATTACGAAGTAGTGTACTTTGTGCCCTTGTACGTTTAATTTTGTTAATAAAACATTTATAGACAATGTTCTTGATTTTTGTCTTCTGGCCACAATATTCTAAGCTGTTTACTATTCCTTTAACAGAAAGTTTGGTGAACCTTGGCACAGATCAAATAATGCAGTAGACAGACAAAAAGACAATCTAATTCTGTTGTATACTTTGTCATCTACTTCCTAGTTATTTGAGTACTTAACAGCTTTTACCTATTAAATCAATTAATTTCTTTCTCCCAGCTTCCAACTGCCAAAGAGTCTTCACTTCAAATCTTCACAGTAAACTATGATGTATTTACAAAACTGTCTTAACCCTAGAAATGTGACTCCTATATAACAACAAAGATTCTCCTAAGCAGTTTAGTTTCAAAATGTATTGAAACAGCTCAGTGGTTGTACTAAGTCAAGACTATTAAAGTAAACAGGTACATTAGCTCCCACCTATAATCCCAGTACTGGGGGGAAGGCTGAGGCAGAACAGTCACAGTTTGGGGCCTAAGTTATGTAGTGAGTTATCAGGTCTTTGAAGTCCACCCAACAAGATTCGGTGGACAAGCATAAGACTATATGGATATAAAAAGTTTAGTGGAAGGCCTCTTTTTTTTCAAATGAAAGTTGTTCATTTTGATATGCTAAGTAAATCTTGCACATAAATCAAGAAACTTGTCTTCTGTTATTACCTTTGATTAAGTACTAAACATCATATAAGAAACACTCATTCAGTAAAAACATTCTGTAGAACACCTTCAGGTCCTGCTTTAAGATCAGATGGCCACCAGGCATGTGCTCCCCTTGCCTTTAATCCCAGCACTTGGGAGGCAGAGGCAGTTAGATCTCTGTGAGTTTGAGGCCTGGTCTACAGCGCAAGCAACCAGGACAACCAGGGCTACACAGAGAAACAAACAGCAGTGGTAAGGATAAGGTGCATTTTGAAATACTGAAACCAGGCAGTGGTGGTGCACGCCTTTAATCCCAGCCCTCAGGAAGCAGAGGCAGGTGGATCACTGTGAGTTTGAGGCCAGCCTGGTCTACAAAGTGAGTTCCAGGACAGCCAGGAGTACACAGAGAAACTGTCTCGAAAAACAAAAACAAAACAAATATACATGTAAAAATCACTTAATTTTAAGAGAAAAAAACTAGTATTAGAAAAATGATACTTTATAAAAAAAATTCAACTAGCTGCTTTTGGAATTTTCATAATATTTAGTTAGAACTTTATTTGGTTTTTTTTGTTTGTTTGTTTTTAATGAGACAGGGTTTCTCTGTGTAGCCTTGGCTGTCCTGGACTAACTTTGTAGACCAGGCTGGCCTCAAACTCATATCGATCCACCTGCCTCTGCCTCCCAAGTGCTGGGATTAAAGGCATGTGCCACCACACCCGGCTTAATTACAACTTTAAAAAACCTAAGACTTTCTCTTGAGATGCTTTCACCCACTCTAGACAAATTTTTCTAATACTTCGACCAGCTTGAAATAAGATTCATAAAATGTACCTTTTGATGTTTGTTCTGGAGTTTCGATGAGACATGTAAGTGAGAGTTCTGTGCAAAAATATTGGCTATAAAAAAGTAAAAATATTAAAATTACAGATGAAATTATAAGAGTGAAATAATATTGGTGAATTTCATTGACTACTTACTGCTATAAGATTTCGAGTTCGAAGAAATCTATAGATCTGTGTTGGTTCTAGGTAACAGAAAACAAAATTCAAACATTATCTAAATGTACTTTTAAAAACTATATATTCATTTATTTATAACATCTCAATTGTTACCCCATTCCGTGTATCCTCCCATTCCTCTCTCCCTCTAAATATACTTTTAAATGAACTCATGAGTAAACTATCAACCCAGTCCTTGCCAACTCACACCCTACCCAATATAAAACAATCTCGATTATGGAAATATATCCAGAAAATCAGTAGGCACTAAAGGTCATTCAGTCTATGTTACATATTCACAAAATCCTCTTCCTCACCTCACCCTCTCTCCCTGGATGTAAACCGTAAGGGAGCCACCACTACTATGCAGAAGCAAAGAGCAGTTCAAGTACCCTGAGGTAGATTTATTCCACACTTACTAATGCCAAATAAGATGAAAGTTTCATTTGAATTGGCCATTAAAAACAAAAACAAGAGCTGGGGTGGTGGCGCCCACCTTTAATCCCAGTACCCAGGAGGCAGAGGCAGGTGGATCACTGCGAGTTTGAGGCCAGCCTAGTCTACAGAGGGAGTCCAGGACAGCCAAGGCTGACAGAGAAACCGTGTTTTGAAAAACAAAAAACAAAAACCTTGTAGTAGCCAGGCGCAGTGGCACACAACTGTAATCACAGTGCTCTGGTCAGCCTGTTCTACAAAGTGAGTTAGGGCAGCAAAGGCTACACAGAGAAACCCTGTCTTGAAAGTGCCTGCCCACCCCTCAAAAAACCAACCAAGCAAACCTTCAGTAACTAGCCAAAATAAGAAAACTTTCCAGCCAGGCGTAGTGATGCACACCTTTAATCCCACAAAAAAGAAAAAGAAAACTGTTTCCAAACATTCTGATAAATGTATGACCAAGATCAGCACAAAAGTCTCTATAAATTCATAACTGATAGGCTTGAAAAACAATCGTTTTTAATGCTTAGAATTTTAACTTTTATAAAGGATTTAGGATAAAGTTGAAAATATAGTCTACATACCTGCCCATTCCAGGATTTTTAACTACCAGAATCACATTAAAGGAGTAGTAATCTTATTACTAAAACCTACACTAAACTTAAAAGTCCAGAAACTGAAATCATTATTAGGGGGGGAAATCTCTTAATGGTAGCTGCTTTCTCGCAGGTAGATTCATCTAACTCTTGATGGTAACTGCTCTCTCGCAGGTGGACTCATCTCTTATGGTAACTGCTTTCTCGCAGGTGGACTCATCTGATGTCTAGGAGTTAAAAACCTTCCTAGAGGATCTGTTTTCTCATAACATTCACAAAGTTTTAAATTTCCACTTAATCTTCAGTTTAGTTTTTTAGTTTCAAATTAAAGTAAAAGGAGATGAGATATTTCAAAAGAGGTACAAACAGGAGTGTTTATTCTTATTACTGTCCTTCAGTCACTTCCACTTAAAAGCTTTTCAGATTTTTATACAAGTATATTTATTAAGCAAAAGGATAACGATATCTGAAGCAGGTTCAATGTCTGTTTCAATATTTAAAAATCAGAATTATTTGTGTTATATTCCAATCAGAATTTCATGAAGCACTAATGAGAATGAAGAGTATTAAAACAATGTAAAACGTCTTTCCAAGCACAGCTGATACCATGCCCGTAACATATGCCACGGCAATACTGTAAATAAAGATATTCGACGGTAAAGCTGAGTTTATTCAAGTTGCCCTAAAATGCTTAGCTGCGAGGCTGCCAAATTACAGTATCTACACAAAAGCGGAGCACGACAATCGGGATATAAAATCCATTAAGCCAGTTTTATTTATAGTCATAATGTTGTTTATAAATTCTATTGTTTGTTACCAGACACTACTCCCCTTTCCAACTAAGCCATAGTTTCTCCCGCGACACACGTTCTTCTAACAGAAACTTAAGAAAAATATTCTAGAAGACTGACACAGCTCGGAGGCTGCCCGCGGAGCGGACGCTCGCCCACTCCGGTCTCAGTCTGCGTGTCCATAAAATGGGCGGACAGGTCTGAAGGACTTCAAATGGTGCGTGCTAACTCGCAGCCCATGAGGGTGCGAAGGCGTTTCGGACCAATGACAATTTCCTCAGCTTTACTACACTACACTCAGCTCCGCACAGGATGCACCTTGTCCCCCCCACCCCGAAACCTACAACTGGGAACCCCGGTACTTGAAGAGTAGGGAGGGCATCAAGGAAAGCGTGAGCTCGTCTCGGAATCTAACCATCACCTTTTAAAAAAAAAAAAAAAAAGGCTGCTCTGACCGTGGGGGCCCCGGGACGCTCGCCCTCGATTTCTCAACCCTTCTCAACTCCCAAACCAAGCGGACTCCCGGAGAACCCAGCGGAGCGCCCCGAACCCCGAACGCTCAACCGGGGAGGGGAGGGGGAGGCATTCCAGCCCTCGAAGCCTCTCACACTCACTCTCAAAGGCCTGAAGGAAAAGCTCGTGGTCAGCCTGGACGTGCTCCATTTTCGGCTTCTTCACCGGTAACACCGCGGCCCCCGCAGCCGCCGCCGCCGCCGCCGCGGAGGAGGAGGAGGCCGAGTAACCGCCGCCACTGCCGCCGCCGCCTCCACAACCCCCGCCGCCGGATTTGCCGCCCGAAGCCGTCGCCGCCGCCACCGCCGCCGCCGAACCCCCGAAGCCGCCTCCCCCGGACCCCGCGCTGGGCCCCGAGCCGCCCCCTCCCCCACCGCCGTGCTTCTGAGGCGCCATCGCGGTTCCTGCCTCCTCCCCCCGCCAGCTACCCGCCGGGCGGCCCCGGAGAGTGGAGCGCCTGCCGACACCAACCGCTCGCCCCAGCAGGCTCCGGCGGACCGAGGGGGGAAGGAGGAGAGAGGGGAGGAGAGGGGAAGGGAAGGGAGGAGGAGAGGAGGGAAGGAGGGAGGAGAGAAAAAAAAAAAGTGTCTCCTCCGAGCCCCCTCTCCGCTTCGGAGGCCGCTCACCCTACCCTGGCCTCGCTCCGCCCACTTCCCCGCCCGGCGCTCTGATTGGCTGGCGGGAGCGCGCGCCGCCCGGCCGCCCAGCCGGTTGGTCCGCGGAGTCCCCCGTCAGTCACGCGGAGGCGCTTCTCGCGGAGGCGCGGCTTGGTTGGCCCGTGCGCGCTGCCGATCGCGGGCCCGGCCGCCTCTTTGAACTGAATTCGCGGGAAAATTAGGGGTCGGAGCGGCCTTCCTGCTGGTCCCGGTGCATTGTGGGCAGAGGGGGACCAGGGAGCCGATTACGAGAAGCCGTTTCTCGCCTGGAGGGCTTCGTCAGTCGCCGCGCCCAGCGGGGGTAGAGGACCCCCCGAAGAGAGGCGGGTGCCTGGGAAACTGAGGGCGAGGGTTTCTTTCAAAGAACCGGAGATCCGCTGCGGGATCCCGAGACTGTGTGGTCTCAGGAAGTGACCTGCCCCCGGGGCTTGATGTGTGTGCTCACCGTCTCGCCTCGGAGGAGGAGGCGGGAGGAGATCGGGGGGGGGGGGGGACCCTGCCCGCTCGCCGCCACGTGCCCCAAGCCACCCGTGGCTGAAAATGCTCTAGCGCAGCCACAGGGTCGTCTTCGCGGGCTCCAAGAAAGGCAGCTATTTTGAGGTGGGCGTGTCTCAAGTAAATAAGGAGACTTTTTTTTCTTTCTTTTTTTTTTTTAAGAGCCGTGAGACTTCAAGATCCTTCTGGAATAAGATTAAGGTTGTGGCTTTCTCAACGTACCTCGAGCAAAGTAGATACTTTTTTTTTCCTCCAACACGAATGCTTGATTGGAAGTGGGGACTCTTTGAGACTCTGTTCATTTGTACTCTCAAAAGCTTGTTGAGGGACTCCCGTGTTATGATTGTCTTGCTTGAAAATAAAGATGAACAGACCCGACTAAAGCTTTCGGTACAAATTTGTTTACAGTTGAGCTAATACTCTGAGCGATTTCAATTTCAAGTTGGACAAAGTAAGCAGCCTATATCTTATTTATCTTTAAATTCTGTGTATGAGTGTGCTGTCCTTGCAGGCCAAAAGAGGACGTTGGATACCCTGGAACCGGAGTCACAGTTGTGAGCCTCCCAGTTGGGTGCTGGCAATCGAATCCAGGTCTTCGGAAAGAGCAGCCCGTACTCTCAATTGCAGAGCCCTATGTCCACCCGCAGCCTGTATTGTATATTCAGACAAAACTTTAGAAAGCTTTCTCGCTGGGCGTGGTGGCACACGCATTTAATCCCAGCATTCCGGAGGCAGAGGCAGGAGGATCTCTGATTTCAAGGCCAGCCTGGTCTACACAGTCAGTTCAGGACAGCCAGAGCTGTTACACAGAGAAACCTTGTCTCGAAAAACAAAAACAAAAACAAAAAAAAACCCTGAGGAAACTATAATGCCATACAGAAATAATTATCTTGGTAACAAAGCCACCAAGCATGGCTAACAGCACTAGGGTTTATTGCCCCCCCCCCATGTTAATAATTTAAGGAAATACTAAATTTCACTTAGAGACTCTTTCCCCCCCCCCCCATCCAAATACACAAATTGAATCCTTTTCAATGTTAAGGATGCACTGGGGAGAAGCTAGCCCCGTGCTAGAGCATGTTCATAGCAAGCCCAAGGCCCTGAGTTCAATTTCCAGCGTCAGAACAAAGTGAACACCTCTGCGGTACAGCAGAAAGGCTTTACTCTGTAGCTCAGGCTGGCCCAACCTCCTATGCCTTTGGGGGTTCCAGATCCAAGCTACCATGTGCAGCTAGCAAATCTTTTCTGTTCTGCAAGAAACCCTTGGACAAGGCTGTTGTTTATCACAGGGTCTAGCATATATAAAGGCCAATTCAGAAATGACAATGACACTAAGGATGGTCACCAGCTCACACTGTAAATTATAACAAGTGAGTGCTTGCTATGTATCAAGCAATATATTAAGTTTTTAACATTCTAGCTCATTCCATCTTCCCATTGATAAACTAAAATAGTAGAGGGTTTTTTGGTTGGTTGAGGTTTTTGGTGTTTTTTTTTTTAATATTTTATTTAATTTTAACTTATGTGCATTGGTGTGAGAGTGTCAGATCTTGGTGTTACAGACAGTTGTAAGCTGCCATGTGGGTGCTGGGAATTGAACCCGGGGCCTTTGGAAGAGCAAGCAGTGCTCTTAACCACTGAGCCATCTCTCCAGCCCGCGGTTTTTTGTTTGTTTGTTTGTTTGTTTTTTTTGGTTTTTCGAGACAGGGTCTCTCTGTGTTAGCCTTGGCTGTCCTGGACTCACTTTGTAGACCAGGTTGGCCTCGAAATCACAGCGATCCACCCACCTCTGCCTCCCGAGTGCTGGGATTAAAGGTGTGCACCACCACGAGCCCGTCTGTTTTGGGTTTTGTTGTTGTTGTTTTTCAAGACAGGGGTCCTCTGTGGAGCCCTGGCTGTCCTGGAGTTTGATCTATTGACCAGGCTGGCCTTGGACTCAGTGATCCTCATGTCTGTGCCTCCCGAGTGCTGGGATTAAAGGTGAGCACTAACACCACCATCAATTCATGATAGTGTTATTGTCTCCACTTCACTGATGAGGGAAAAATAATGAAACTTATACATGGCCAGTAGTGGAGCAGAGATGATTTTTTAAATTACATCTGTGTAATTGTGTGAGGTTGTGGGTGTGCACTGTCAAAAACAACTTTCAAGACGTGGTTGTGCACTACTCCATAGCTCCTGAGAATCCAGCTCAGGTTTTTGGGTTTGCCAATAAGCCCCACCACCTGTTGAGCCATCTAAGCATCCCTGGGGCTGAGATGTGATCCAGACAGTCCATCCCCAGAAGCCTGGCTCCTGAGCATCACACGATGAAATGACAGTGTCTTGCAGAGAAAATGCTGTGCTTATCAGTATTAGGTTAAGAAAGGTAGGGAACATTGCCGCTGAGACATAAGTCAGTCATAAGTGTCTGTGCATTTTCTAAAAGTTAACCAAGATATCAAATCTGTTTTTATTTTAAGTGTGTACAATGTCTATTTTCCATCTACCCTTATCACTTTAAAGCAAAGGCTGAAATTACTAAAATAAGCCTACAAACTGTGTCAAGAATATTTGTCCCACTCTCAGTAAACTAGTTATGTTTTATGGTAATTTTGAGAGAAATAAAAATTCCGCTTTAAAACAACAGAAACAAAAAATGCCCCCCAAGATAAAACCAGCCACAACCTGCTTAATAGACAGTGGTGTGAAGGAATAGTTTCATTCATCTTATTTGAAACTTACGACCAAACATTGAGTCACTTTTGTTTCCTTTGTCTAGGAAAGAAAAACATGAGAACCATGGAGTGCTTGCTGCGTATTATGAGGTTTTCATAATAACCCACTGCTGGATGTTTGTATGCGTATATGGAGTTAACTAGACATAATAAGGAGGGTGGTAAGCCATAGGCAGAGCCCCTGGGACGAGAAGGAACTTGACACTAATTACCCGAGGGAAAGCAAACCACCTGAGGCAAATTGGAACTATCTAGACTTGGATTTTGAGAGACCTAGGTTTGGAAACAGCCGTCATGTTCATTTTTTAAAACTGCGGCACAGCCGAGCGGTGGTAGCACACGCCTTTAATCCCAGCACTTGAGAGGCAGAGGCAGGTGGATCGCTGTGAGTTCGAGGCCAGCCTGGTCTACAAAGTGAGTGCAGGACAGCCAAGGCTACACAGAGAAACCCTGGCTCAAAATACAAAAACAGAAACAAAAAAAAAAAAACAACCTGCGGCACAAATAATTTTTATGTGGTTTTTTTTTTTTTTTTTTTGTTTTGTTTTTCGAGACAGGGTTTCTCTGTGTAGCCTTGGCTGTCCTGGACTCACTTTGTAGACGAGGCTGGCCTCGAACTCACAGTGATCTGCTTGCCTCTGCCTCCCGAGTGCTGGATTAAAGGCGTGCGCCACCACCGCCCGGCTTATGTTTAATTTTGAAACTGAAGTGAAGTGGTATTTATGAAACTTTCTAGCCATATAGAAGTCATAAACAGTAATGATAGTATCTGAAACACTTCACGTGCACACGCATGCGCGCGCACACACACACACACAGACACACACACACACACACACACACAGTTACAGCAGGTATTCAACAGCCCATATGTTTTCCTGAATGGCACAGATCCAGGGTGTTACAGTGGAAGACCCACAATTTCAGCAAGATTCTCAGAGAGAAATGTTAAACTACAACTGTGACAGGGTCTGCAGCCCAACCAATCTTCAATGTTTGGCTATTATCATTTTATACTTTGAAGGTAATGCTACTATTCGTTGAATGAATTGTGCTTTCTGGAATATACCTCAAAGATCAAGAGCCCTAGAAACAACCTAAGGGTGACAATTATTTTGCCTCATAGTAAGCAGTAAATAAAAACATTTATTCTGTATAGAGATGGCCTATGACTTACATTATTTTGCCAGGAGTTTTTTTGGGGGTTTTTTGTTTGTTTGTTTTTGAGAGAAAGTTTCTCTATGTAGCCCTGGCTGTCCTGAAACTTGCTCTGAAGACCAGGCTGGCCTCGAACTCAAGAGATCTGCCTGTCTTTGCCACCTGAGTGCAGGGAATTAAAATCACAACCACCACCGCCCAGTGTTGCAGGATATTTGATCCCAGTGTGACCCCTTAGATTGGGAACTGTGAAAAACTGTCTGTGTGAGCTGGGCCTGGTGGCGCACACCTTTAATCCCAGCACTTGGGAGGCAGAGGCAGGTGGATCGCTGTGAGTTCAAGGCCAGCCTGGTCTACAAAATGAGCCCAGGACAGCAAGGACTACAAGAGAAACCCTGTCTCAAAAAACCAAAAAAAACAAAGCAAACAAACAAACAAAAAAACAATGTGTCTGTGGCCGGTGGTGGTGGTGGTGGCGGCGGCACACACCTTTAATCTCAGCACTCGGGAGGCAGAAGCAGGCGGATTGCTGTCAGTTCCAGGCCAGCCTGGTATACAAAGTGAGTCTAGGACAGCCAAGGCTACACAGAGAAACCCTGTCTCGAAAAACCAAAAGAAAGACAGCTGGAGAAGAGGAAGGTACTTTAGCACTTTTTGGACTTTAGCTCTCTAGCTCCTCAGTAACTTGGCCTTGGCTTTTTGGTCTTTGAGCTAGCAAGCCTGGCCTTGGCTTTTTGGGCCTTTTCCTCCTGGGCTGTGAGCTGAGCTGGTGAGCCTTTTGTGCCTTTTCCATTAGGAGGTGAGTTGAGTAGGAAGGCCAGCTGGGTGCTTTCTCTGAGCCAGCAGGTTGTTCACCTTAGCATCTGGCTTCTGAGTCTTGACTGATAAAATAGAAGAAACTGGGATTTTGATTTAAGACAACAGCCCAGTTGTGTTTCATTTTTTTAATTTTAATTTTGTATTGTTAGTTTTTTTTTTTTGTTTTCTTTTCAAGACAGGGTTTCTCTGTGTAACAGAGTCCTGGCTGTCCTGGGCACACTCTGTATACCAGGCTGGTCATAAAGATCCACCTCCTTCTGCCTCCCAAGTGCTGGGATTAAAGGCGTGTGCCACCATGCCGGCCTGTGTTTGTAATTTTTTTATTCTAAATTTTTTATTGTTTTGAGACTAAAGTATCATGTTGGCCAGCAACTGACTCAGGCTGAGGGTGATCTTGAATTCCTGATGCCCCCTGCTTCTTGACAGGATTAGAGCCCTGTGTACTAACACCCCTATGTTTCCCCCACAGGGTTTCTCTGTGTAACAAGAGTCCTGGCTGTCCTGGACTCGCTCTGTGGACCAGGCTGGCCTTGACTCCCAGAGATCCACTCTCCTCTGCCTCCCAAGTGCTGGAGACTAAAGGCATGCGCAACCGTGCCAGCTCCACGTCCGGCTTTTGAGACATCCCCCCTTTATGTGGTGCTGGGATCAGTCTCAGGGCCTCCTGCATGCTAGGGAGGCACTACCAATTGGAATGCATCCCTAGCCCTTGCTTTCCATTTTGTGAGATAAGGTCTTATTATTTAGCTAAAGCTGGCCTTGAACTTTGTGTGCACACTCTGCCTTGGAGCTTAAAATTCTTCTATCTTCTCAGAGATACAATTATGGGGTAGAGTGAGGGAGGCCATGGTTTATGTTCTTATCTTGCAGTGCTGTGCCTCCCATGTACCCAGGCAAGGGCTCCACAAGTGACCTACTTCCCCAATCCTGATCCCTGATTTGTGGTTGAACTTATAATTTTTCAACTCTATTGTAATATGAAAGCCTGACTTGGAAGTTTCCATTTTGGCCTTTAGAGAGAGAAAAAAAAAAAAATCCAGGCATGGCAGCACACGCCTTTAATCCCAGCACTCAGGAAGCAGAGGCAGGTGAGTCTCGTGAGTTTGAGGTCAGCCTGGTCTACAAAGTAAGTCTAGGAGAGCCAAGGCTAACATCGAGAGACCCTGTCTCAAAAAACAACAACAAAGTGTGTGTGTGTGTGTGTGTGTGTGTGTGTGTGTGTGTGTAAGTGCAGCATCCAGAAGAGGGTATCAGATCTGCTGGAGCTAGAACTTTAGGCAACCAACTGATCTCAGTGCTTAGGCCTTGAACTTATGTCCTCTATGAATGAAAATGCGGACAGGACCACTCCTGAGGAAGAGCAGAGTTCAGACTGGATATGGCTGGCAGAATAATAGACCAGACCATGAGAGAAGAGGGGGGTGGCTAAAGAAGAGAGAGGGCAGGGAGGCCAAGAGTGAGCCAGCCAGGAGCCATGAGGCCAAGAGGTGCTGGGAACAGGAGCAAGCCAGGAGCCAAGGGAATTAAAGCCAAGCCCCCAGGTTTAGGGACGGGAGCCTGAGTGAGAAGTTCTACGAGGAGCCGTGGGTAATGGATGAGGCTTGTTCAGGGTTTCTTTAGGACCCAGGTTTTGGCAGAGAAGCAAATGCTCTTGACCACTGGCTGGGCCCGACTCTCTAGCCTATTGGGGTTTGTGCCGGTTTGCTTATTTGTTGTTTCTGGGTGTTGTGTACTTGCGTGTAATGGGTTTTATTTTTCAAGACAGGGTTTCTCTGTGTAACCTTGGCTGTGCTGGACTCACTTTGTAGACCAGGCTGGCCTTGAACTCACAGAGATCCACCTGCCTCTGCCTCCCGAATGCTGGGATTAAAAGTGTGTGCCACCACGCCTAGCGTTGTTTGGTCTCTTTTGTTGTTGTTTTTGCTGGGTTCGGTTGCTTTTGAGCAGATCTCATGTATCCCAGGCTGGTCTTGAACTCAAACGACAGCTGAGTTAGAAACTTAGCTTCTGATTCTCTTGTGTTCACTCTTGCTTTCCCCAGCACTACCTGCCGCCGAGTGCTGGCCGTGTGGGCTTAAGCCGCCTTACCTGGTTTCTCTGAAGCTGGAAATGGAACCTGAGCTTTGTGGGTGCCATGCAAACACTCCACCAACAATCACGCTGCCTCCCTAGCCTTCAATTCTGTTTTGTTTTGTTTTTGGTTTCTTGAGACAGGGTCTCTCTGTGTTAACCTTGGCTGTTCTGGACTTGCTCTGTAGACCAGGCTGGCCTCAGACTCACAGCGATCCACCTGCCTCCGGCATGCTGGGATTGAAGGTGCACGCCACAACACCCGGCGAGGACGCAATTTAAAGGGACAGGGTTATTGCGTGAGAACATGAACATAAAATGCTAGGGGAAAGAACTGGGTTTCAATCCTGATACTGTCACCTTGCAGTGCTGGGATTACAGGCGTGCGACACCATGCCCAGCTCAATTTTTTGTAAAGAATTATTTATTATTTATACAGTAGCCTGTCCACATGTGTGCCTGCATGCCAGAAGAAGGCACCAGATATCCTTATATATAGATGGTTATGAGCCACCATGTGGTTGCTGGGAATTGAACTCAGGACCTTTGGAAGAACAGACAGTGTTCTTCTTCTTTTTTTTTTTTTTTTTTTTTTTTGGTTTTTCGAGACAGGGTCTCTCTGTGTAGCCTTGGCTGTCCTGGACTCGCTTTGTAGACTAGGCTGGCCTTGAACTCACAGCGATCCGCCTGCCTTTGCCTCCCGAGTGCTGGGATGAAAGGTGTGCGCCACCACGCCTGGCTCCTCAGACAGTGCTCTTTACCTCTGAAATTTTAGCACCTCAATTTTATTTTATTCATAAGCTGGTGTTACCCAAGTGACAGTCTCTCATGGCTCTGGCAGCTGTGTTGTCACATGTTCTATGCTCAAAATACTGCTTTTGTTTTTGGAGACAGGGTTTTTCTTGTAGTCCTAGCTGCCCTGGACTTTCTTTGTAGGTCAGGCTGGACTCAAACTCACAGATGTCTGCCTGCCTCTGCCTCCCAAGTGCTAGGGTTAAAGGTGTATACTACCACAGCCAGCAGAATGAATGCATTTTTATTTTCAATTTACAGTGGACTGGCAGGGATCTAGCCATACTGTAAGCAAAGGAGCATCTGTATGTCTCATGTATACCCTGCCTAGAAAAAAATTAGGTGGCAGGTGTGGTGGCACACACCTATAATCTCAGCACTCAAGAGGTAGAGGCAGGTGGATGCCTCTCAGTTTGAGGCTATCTTGGTCTACAAAGTGATTCCAGAGCAGCCAAGGCTACACAGAGAAACCCTGTCTCAAAAAAAGAAAAGAAAAATGTATTCTTGTCATAATTGCTTCTAAACTTTGCTTTTTGTTGCTGTTTTTTTGATTTTGCTTTGTTTTGTTTGACATGCTGTCACCCTGTTGTTCTGCCTGGCTTTGAACTTGCTCTGCTGATCAGGTTAGCCTGGAACTCACAGAAATCTGCTTGCCTCAGCTTCCTGAGTACTGGAGATAAAAGTCTACACTACCAGGCCCTCTTTTTATTACTCTGTTTGTTTGTTTTTGAGACAGGGTTTCTCTGTGTAATAGCCTTGGCTGTCCTAGACTCGCTCTCTCTTTTAGACAGGGTTTCTCTGTGTAGCCTGGCTGTCCTGGACTCTCTTTGTAGACCAGGCTGGCTTAGAACTCACAGAGATCCACCTGCCTCTGCCTAAGTGCTGGGATTAAAGGCGTGCGCCACCACGCCTGGCTGGCCTGCTCCTTTTGGGTAGCATAGCTATAGATATTTCTAATTCAGGCCCCCAGCCCCTCATCTTAGTTCATTGCTGACGTAAAGGAATCTCTATAGAGGTCAGGCTGACCATAAACTATGTTTATGATCAGCATACCCTACGGCCTTATTAATCAGCAAAAATTCCCCCAACACAAGCCCAGCTGCCCCCAACTGCCAGGCACACTTTCACAGTTAGCTAGAACTTTTTTTTTTTAAGAACTTCTTGTTAGCAAAACAACTTGAGTCAGACTGCCCACCCTGTTCCACCAACTGCCCCTGTATGAACTAATTGATGTTTTCACCACTATTATTATTGTTGTTGTTGTTGTTGTTATTATTTTGGTTTTTTCAAGACAGGGTTTCTCTGTGTAGCCTTGGCTGTCCTGGACTAACTTTGTACATCAGCCACCACCACATGGCTGAGGTTTAAGTATACAACTTTCCCTCAGGGATGCCTTTCAGATCCCCAACTGGCGGCCTCCCTGAGCTCAGAAAATAAAGCTTTCATTTTAACCTTCTGTATCTGAAGTGAGTTTTCTCAGCTTCCACCTTGAACCCAACAGTCCAACGTGGTGAACCAATGAGTTGTATTGGAGTTATTTACAGGAATATGAGGCAATTTACAGGAGCAGAAATTATTCAAAGACAGGTAATCATCAAAGCCCACTCCAGTAGGAGTGACAGGTTAGGAAGCTGAAAAGCTGGACACTGCACAACAGTTTGGAGCGTGACCTTTCCTGGTGCCTCAGATGGGCTAACCCTTTCCCACGCAGCTCTAGTCCGAGTCTACATGGCAGCTCAGCTTAACCTCCCCTGAGAGCGTCTCAGCTTTTATTGCTTACTTTGGCAGGGAGGAATCTGGTCCGTTTAAGAAGACTTCCTGAAGCGATTTGAGTCCTGTCCCCACTTGTCGCCTGCCTTTCCCCCACCCCCACCTACCGCCCCTGGCTTTTTTGAGACAGGGTTTCTCTTGCTGGTCTTCGCTATCCTGGACTTTCTTTGCAGAGCAGGCTGGCCTGGAACTCGCAGAGATCTGCCTGCCTCTGTCTCTGCCTCCTTGAGTGTTGGCAATACAGGTGAGCACCACCCCCCCCTACCCCCACTCCACCCCGCCTGCTGTTTGAGCTTTTTACCTCCCTGTTTAAGGATCTTCATGGCAGGATGGAATGTTTCAATTTTACAGGAAACTTTTACACAATAACTGCCTCACGCCTTGACAGAAGGCATCACATGGTTAAAACAAAAATAAAAGCCTCACTAAAACTAAACCCAAACTAAAAAGCCCGTTAGGACAATAAAGTATTGAATTTGGTTTTCTAGCAAACCCACAGTCACAAACATAAACCTACTCCAGCAATAATGGCATCCATCCACTCACGAGGACACTGCCCTCAAGTTCGGGGTCTTTGAGACCGGGCCAACAAAGTGGTGAGCCACAGGAGGGAAAAGGCGAGAAGCCTCAACACAACTCAGTACCCTGCATGTGTTCAGACTTCCTGGAGTCTGACTCCAAATTGTTTGTTTTAGGCAAAGCACAATTTGGTGAAAACTATTCTCATGATAATTAACTTAATCTTGTGTCCTTGAGGAAGAAATCTATTGTGGTGGCACACGCCTTTAATCCCAGCACTTGGGAGGCAGAGGCGATCTTATCTCTGTGAGTCACAGACCAGCTGGGTCTGCAGAGTGAGTTTGGTTTTTTTTGTTTGTTTGTTTGTTTTTGGTTTTTCGAGACAGGGTTTCTCTGTGTAGCCTTGGCTGTCCTGGACTCACTTTGTAGACCAGGCTGGTGGCGCACGCCTTTAATCCCAGCACTCTGGAGGCAGTGGCAGGCGGATCGCTGTGAGTTCGAATAATAAATAAATGAAAAATAAAAATTAAAAAAAAAGACAAGAAAAAGAAAAAAGAAAAGCAAAAGCCAGCCTGGTCTACATTGTGAGTCTACGACAGCCAAGGCTACACAGAGAAACCCTGTCTCGAAAAACATAAACAAACAAAAAAACTCAAAGCAACTCCTTGAGGGTAAAGTAAGGGCTTTGGGGAGGGTTCCATGCTGCACACCTCTGACCACACAAATAGAGCAGAGGTCAACAGGCTAGGAAGCACACCCACTCCAGCCCCTCTGGGCAGGTAACAGATGCTGCATTCCTTCCCCCAGAAGGAAAAACATTCCAGGTTGTCCAGGCTCTTAACTGTGATAAAATGACCTCTGTGCCTTCTGCACTCAGGAAATAATCATCTCAACACTGAGGCTCTGAGCACTATCTGCTCATGGCCATTGGGGGATGTTACAGTAAAAGCTCAACACTAGACCATTGGCCCTCATTAATCATTTCTGTATTATATACTTGCTTCTCTCTTACTGCGATGTTAGATTCCTACTTCCGTTTTGTAAACGCAAGTCATCTTACAATTGCTAATTTGCTACAGTTAATAAGAACAAGAGAGAGTGACGACAGACTGTGGAGGCACACTCATTTAATCTCAGCCATCAGGAGGCAGAGGCAGGGGGATCTCTGAGTATGAAGCCAGCCTGCTGCTCTACAGAGCAAGTACCTGGCCGGCCAGGACTACACACAGAAACTCTGTCTTGAAAAACATATCAATAAAAGACATATCTGATAGAATTTTAAATTCTTCACCTGAAGCTAGAATTTTTAATTAGCCTTACTTCACCTGGGGCTGGGCAGATGTAAACCTCCCAAGCCAGCTTGTTACCTCCCAGCCCCACATCCCAGGCCATTTGCTTTAGTCGTTCCTGTCGGGGCTGCTTCCCATCCATAATTCCATAAAAGCTTCTCATCGGCTGCTTCTCTCCATCCCTGACCCTCAGAGCACCGTGCTCAGGCCACGTGGCTCTTCTTTATGCTAACGCACGGAGACTCTGCTCTCTCCTTCTCCTCTCCTGCTCCTCCTTCCTGGTCCCCCTCCTGTGACCTTTCTGCCCTCCAGGCCCTGGAGCCTTAGCTCCACCTCTCACCTCTGCCCTGGCCAGGTGTGGAGGGCTTTTATTTAGCCGATCAGGGATAATTTTGGAGGCAAGGTTACACAGCACTGCTTGGGGTACGTGATAATCTGCCTGTAAAAGATAGTAAACGGACCTCAGGGAGCAAAATAATTAACAATGCAAAGCACCAGTGGGGGGGGGCGAGTGTGTGTGTGAGTGTGTGTGTGTGTGTGTGTGTGTGTGTGTGTGTGTGTGTGTGTCTGTGTAGTCTTGGCTGTCCTAGACTGGCTTTGTAGATCAGGCTGACCTCGAACTTACAGAAATCTGCCTGCCTTTGCTTCCTGGAGTCCTGGTGTGCGTCAACAGGCCCGGCTTCACAATTGACTTTCTTGTATTATTGCTTATCATGCTGCTTCTGGTCCTGTTGATGAGCCCAGAGATTTTTAGGAGTTTGAAGGCCACGATACTTGCTCATCCTGCTCGTTGCTTTGGGCCTACAGTGTCTTTGTTTCTTTGTTTTTTTGACAGGATCTCAGTGTGCTGGCCTGAAACTAGCTATTCATGCTGGCCTTGGATTTACAGAGGCCTTTCCTCCAGTGCTGAGATTAAAAGTATGCACCAGCAGGCTTTCTTTTCTTTCTTTCTTTTTATTTATTTATTTATTTATTTATTTATTTATTTATTTGGTTTTTTGAGACAGGATCTCATAGCGTTCTGCCTGCCTCTGCCTCCCGAGTGCTAGAATTAAAAGTGTGCACCACCACCACCATGCCTGGCTTTACCAGCAGGCATTTTTAAACTTATATTTAATTATTACTGTGTGTGTACGTGTACTTTGATAGCGGCAGGGACATGCACATGCTGTGGCGTGCTTGTGGAGGTCAGAGGGCAACTCTGTGGAGTCAGTTCTCGCCACTTACCTTACATGGATTCGAGGGATCATGGTGAGATCATCAGGAATGTGGGTCAAGCACTTTTACCTGCTAAACCTGTTTTTTAAGGAATGACTTTTCTCTTCCCTGTCTTTCCTCAGTACTAACTCTAATGGGCCCCGGCTGGTGCTGTGACAGAGTCACTAATGCATTTACCAAATGCTATTACATTTAGGGAGGAAGAGGTGTTTTTTGTAGGAACTTGAAGGGTTAAGAGAGGAGAGAGGTGATGCACAGGGCCCTCTGCAGACCCTACAGATGAGAGAGACAGTGGGGCCAGCGAAAGCACCGAAGGCCTGCCGATTAGTTGTGCCTGCAGTTCAGAGGGTGACTTTACTCGGTAAGCAGATTTCCTCTTTATATATATATAGATATATATATATATATTTTTTTTTTGAGACAGGGTTTCTCTGTGTAGCCCTGGCTGTCCTGGACTCACTTTGTAGACCAGGCTGGCCTCGAACTCACAGCGGATTTCCTCTTTATAAATAGGTCCCCATCACAAGCCATGCTCAGTTCACTATGAGTGCTGCAAAACTAACATAAACATTCTAATTTTTGGACTCTTTTTGTTACTTTTTTGAGACAGGGTCTCTCTGTGTTCACCTTGGCTGTCCTGGTCTCGCTTTATAGACCTGGGTGGCCTTGAACTCACAGCGATCCACCTGCCTCTGCCTCCTGAGTGCTGGGACTAAAGGCGTGCCCCACCACGCCCGGCCTTATGACTCTTTTTGCTTGTTTTTGGTTTGGGTTGGTTGTTTCTGTTTTTTGAGTTTTGTTGTTTTTTTTGTTTTGTTTGTTTGTTTTGTTTTTTTGTTTTTGAGACAGGGTTTATCTGTGTAGCTCTGGCTGTCCTGGACTCACTTTGTAGATCAGGCTGGCCTCGAACTCACAGCAATTGACCTGCTTCTGCCTCCCAAGTGACGGGATTAAAAGTATGTACCACCACCGCCTGGCTCTGTTTTGTTTTTTGAGACAGGGTTTTTCTGTGTACCCCTGGCTTTCTTGGAACTCACTCTGTAGACCAGGCTGGCTTTAGGCTCACATAGATCTACCTTGCTTCTGCCTCCTGAGTGCTGGGGACTAACAGTGTATTCCACCATGGCCCAGCTATTTTTAGGATTCTAATCATATTGGTTACACCATAAATTAAAGCAAAGTTCCTTTTCCCCTCCTTACATGGCAAGTTTTTGTGTCTTAGACGTCTTTGCTTTTTAGTTAAGTATTTGAAAAGCAGAAGAAAGAACAGGACCACAAACAGAGAGAATGAGTTCACCGTAAAACTCCCAAACAGAATTGGGGAACCTGGTATATCACGAGCTCAGTGGGTTTTTTGTTTTGTTTTGTTTTGGGGAGGGGGCGGTTTCAAGACAGGGTCTCTCTGTGGCCTTGACTATCCTGGTCTCGCTTTGTAGACCAGGCTGGCCTCGAACTCACAGCGATCTGCCTGCCTCTGCCTCCTGAGTGCTGGGATTACAGGCGTGCGCCACCACGCCCTGCTGCCTGAAGCATTCTCTAGAGAGAGAAGTATGACAAACAGCAAGCAGCTGGGAAAGCTCTGAGTCCTGAAGGCTCCCTTAAGAGCCCAGCTACTCATGAAATATTTAGAGCTGAGGGAATATAGCTTGCTTATCACTCATAGGGTCTCGAGCTCACTTCCCAGCATTGCATAAACAGGGTGTGGTGGCATACTATGTAATCCCAGTACTTGAGCAATGACAGCAGGATCGGTTAAAGATCACTTTCAGCCGGGCGTGGTGCCTCAAGCATGTAATACCAGCACTTGGGGAGGCAGAGGCAGGGGGATCTCTGTGAGCTTGAGGCCAGCCTGGTCTACAAAGTGAGAGCAGGACAGTCAAGGCTACACAGAGAAACCCTGTCTCAGAAAACCAAAACCAGGGCTGGAGAGGTGGCTCAGTGGTTAAGAACATTGTCTCCTCCTCCAGAGGTCCTGAGTTCAAATTCCCAGCAACCACATAAATGTGATCTGATGCCCTCTTCTGGCCCACAGGTGTGTGTGAATGTATGTATATGAATAGAGCATTCGCCGGGCATGGTGGCGCACGCCTTTAATCCTAGCACTCAGGACGCAGAGGCAGGCAGATCGCTGTGAGTTCGAGGCCAGCCTGGTCTACAAAGTGAGTCCAGGATGGCTAAGGCTACACAGAGAAACCCTGTCTTGAAAAACTAAAAAAAGGGCCGGGTGTGGTGGCGCACGCATTTAATCCCAGCACTCGGGAGGCAGAGGCGGGCGGATCGCTGTGAGTTCAAGGCCAGTGAGTCCAGGACAGCCAAGGTTATACAGAGAGACTCTGTCTCGAAAAACAAAAAAAAAAAAAAAGAAAAAAAAAGAAAAGAAAAGAAAAAGAAAGAAAAACAAACAAAAAATGAACAGAGCATACATAAAATAAATAAATATTTAAAACAACTCGGGAGGCAGAGGCAGGTAGATCTCTGTGAGTTTGAGGCCAGCCTGGTCTACAAAGCAAGTCCAGGATAGTCAAGGCTACACAGAGAAACCCTGTCTCAAAAAACCAAAAAAAAAAAAAAAAAAAGAAGAAGAAAAGAATTTAGGATAGAGCCAAGTCTGGTGATTGATGCTTGTAATCCCAGTACTTGAGAGGTAGGGGACAGATTGCCCAAAGTTTGAGGTCAGCCTGTTTAATTTAGCAAATTCCAGGCCAGCCAAGGTTCCATTGTGAGACCTTGTTGTAAATTAATTGCCCTAAATTTTCAGATAAAAGACTTGAAAATCCAGAGTGCTTATTAACCTTTATCTATCTGGTTTTGGCCATATTCCCACTCCCCAGCCACGCGACTCGGTCCCTGGATCCAATTCTCAGTACCAGAAGGAAAAGCAGAAGTTACCAGGGGTGTTCATTCCTAGCAAAATCCTCACTGTACAAGAGACTAAAGCAGGAAGCTGGAAAATGCTGCTCTTTCAGAGGACCCACTGTAAATCCCGGCACCCATAGGGTGGCTCATAACCATCTGCAGCTCCAGTTCCAGAGGATCTGATGCCCTCTTCTGACCACATGGGAACCAGAGATGCACATGGTACACATATATACGTAAGGGCAAAACACTCCTCTAAGGAAAACAAACTTTATTTTTTAAATTTAAAACAAGCCAGGAAGTGGTAGCCCACGCCTTTAATCCCAGCACTTGGGAGGCAGAGGCAGGCAGAGACAGGCAGATCTCTGAGTTTGAGGCCAGCCCCATCTACAGAGGGAATTCCAGAATAGCCAAGGCTACACAAAGAAACCCTGTCTCAAAAAACCAAGAAATAAAAAATAAAAATAAAAGCAAAAAGAGGAAACTAAAGCAGAGTGACTACCACTGGTGTGAGGTCCAGGCTGGTCTACACAGTGAGGTCCAGGCTGATCTACACAGTGAGGTCCAGCTTGAGACACAGAGTGAGGTCTTGCTCATTCTCACACTTTCCAGCCTCCCAAACAAAAGAAATCAGTTGACTAATAGTTTTCAAAGCAACCATTACATTTTCCTTTGTGATCTTTAATGACACTAATGCAACCGGAAGTAGCCCTGAAGGAGTGGGTGCACGGGTGGTGGTCACCTGTAGTCTGAGCTGCCGGTGTGGGTGGCCTAGGAGGATGGTTTGAGCCCAGCCGTTTGAGTCCAGTCTGGGCAACAAAGTGAGATTGCTGGGCTGGAGAGATGGCTCAGAGGTTAAGACCACTGGCTATTCTTCCAAACGTCCTGAGTTCAGTTCCCAGAAACCACAAGGTGGCTCACAATTATCTACACTGAGATCTGGTGCCCTCTTGTGGCAGGCAGGCAGATGTTCGGACAGAATCCTTCCGAACATTTTTTTTCCTCCTTCGAGACAGGGTTTCTCTGTGTAGCCTTGGCCATCCTGGACTCACTTTGTAGACCAGGCTGGCCTCGAACTCACAGCAATCCACTTGCCTCTGCCTCCTGAGTGCTGGGATTAAAGGCATGGGCCACCACACCTGGCCTCATGAATAAATAAATCTTAAGAAAACAAAACAAAGGCCGGACATGGTGGCACACACCTTTAATCCCAGCACTCAGGAGGCAGAGGCAGGCGAATCGCTGTGAGTTTGAGGGCAGTCTGGTCTACAAAGGAAGTCCAGGAAAGCAAAGGCTACACAGAGAAACCCTGTCTTGGAAAACAAAACAAAACAAAACAACAAATGAACAAGAAAAAAAAAGTGAGATTACTGCTTCTACTGACAAGAAGACTTGATAGGGCAGTACACATCTGTAATGGTGCACATCTGTAATCCCAGGAAGCTGAGGCAAGAAGATCGCTGCCAGTTCAAAACCAGCCTGGGCTGTAATAGTGAGAGCCTGCCTTAAACAACAACAATAACAACAACAAAATATATGCTAAATTTTTCCTTGGTAGACTCCTCAAGAATAAATCAGTTATTTGTGATGTGTTTTCTTTTCTTTTTTTTTTTCTGTTTCCCTCCCTCCCCAGACTGGGTTTCTCTGTGTAGCCCTGGCTGTCCTGGAACTCATTCTGTAGACCAGGCTGGCCTCGAACTCAGATATCTGCCTGCCTCTGCCTCCCTGAATGCTAGGATTAAAGGCCTGTAACCTAAAAGTTCTTAAACTGAGCCTGACTATGTAGCTGAATGAAAGATGTACAACCAGGTATGTCTTCCGGCATTTTCAGAATTTCAAAGAAAACTACACCTGGTGACCACACCTGTAATCCTGGCACTTGGAGAATCAGAGGCAGAGGGAATCTCTGTGAGTTTGAGGCCAGTCTGGGACAGCTAAGGTTACACAGAGAAACCCTGTCTCAAAATAACAAAACAAACAAACAAAAAATCAAAACAAAAAAACCATCAAAGATAGAAGTTTCTAGAATTAACAATGCAACCAGAGCAGGGAGTGGTGGTGGCACACGCCTTTAATCTCAGCACTCAGGAGGCAGAGGCAGGCAGATCCCTGTGAGTTCCAGGCCAGTCTGGTCTACAAAGCAAGTCTAGGACAGCCAAGGCTACACAGAGAAACCCTGTCTTGAAAACAAACAAACAAAACCCAAAACAAAACAAAAAAAACCAATGAAACCAGGTCCTCACAAATGTATATTGTTTAGCAGTTATACTGGAAGGTGGGACATGATTTACAGACTTAGAGAAAAGTAATTTCCAATTTAGAATTATATACTCAGATAAAATTATGACATTAATCAAGTGAGGTGTTCAAATAAAGATCTTGAAATTTTTTTTTTATCAACTTACCCCTTTCCAGAAACTTACTGGAGGATGTGTTTTACTAAAATAAAAGACTAAAATAAATACAGAATCCAGAATACAAGGGACTCACACAAGAAGGGAAGTCCCAGGATAACAGTGAAGAGAAATCCCAGAACAACAGTTGTGCAACTGGCTTAGTATTCAACAATTAATATCATATTACGAAGGCATTGTGAATATTTACAGTTCTAACAGAGCTTTTGAGGGTAAACAAAGCTTAAGAAACTAAAAATTGCAATAACTGATCCCGGGGGAAATATAAGTTTGATAAAGGAAATACACACACCGTCTGTGAATAGTAACTTTGAATTCATAATAATGTAAATTAAAATTTTATTTAGCTTGCGAGCGAGTTGACATTTGGAGAGGGTGGGGAAAGATGAATGAAGGGCAGAACTGGCGAGGGACCAATAAGAAAATACCACAGTTAGTGGGAAGCCGACTCCGGCTGGTCTCCGTAAAGATAGAGGAAGTTTCCCTGCAGTCTTGAACCCCATCGCATTGATGGAGACTTTATAAGGAAGATCAGGGATGGAGAGTGGAGGGGTTGGTGGAGGGGACTTGGGGAGTGGGAAGGTGCGGCCCCCATCTGTCCTAGAGGAAGCGGCAGGGGGTGCTATCCCCAGCTCGGAGCCCCCGCAGGGGCGGGCGTCTAGGAAGCCTGCCGCCCTGGTGCCGCCCAGGGCCCCGACCTGGCCCTACTTTCACAAGGAACCTGTGGCCGTAGAGGCCGATCCGCCTGTGGGCAGAGGTGCTCTGCGGTTGGGCAGGAGCTGCTGGCGCGGACCCCCCGCCGCTCGGAGACAGACCATCGGGATGGGCCCGGCCGGGAGCTTGAGGCCCGACCCTGTAGTCCGGGCGCAGTCCGTGGTCTGGGGCTAGCGGGAGACTTCCGTAAGGCGGCGCCTGCCGCAGGAGGGAAGTGTCAGTCCCCCCCCCCCGTTCCGCCCCCCCCCCCAGGCTGGACGCCTAGCTAAACTAAGACTACACTCTCCCGACTCCACCCGAAGTCTTCTGCTCCCGCTCCCACCTCACCTCAGACCTGTTCCCTCTCCCAATTCTAGCCTTATCCAGACCATCGCTTAAGACCCTCAGATCCATCCTCCCCAGGACTTTCCCTTCAGACAAGGATCCCTCTCGCCCCATCACCTCAGATCTCTCATCCCCACCGTAGGTCTCTCTCTCCCCAGCCTCACACCAGACCTGGAACCCTCTCCACACGAAGGACCAATCCCCCCATCCTCACATCAGACTTCACCTCTCCCACCTGGCCCGGCTGAGAGTCTCGCTTCTGAGCGGGATCACTCACCCAGCCCTCAGCCTTGAGCGCTGCCCCGGCTTGTCCTTCTCTCGCCCCACCCTCAAACGGCTGGGAAAAGCCAGCCAGCCGCAGGCAGGAGGAGGGCGAGTGCGGGCTCTGCAGCCGCTACCCGGGTTCGTCTCTCAGTCCTGGCTCCGTACCCACTGCAGGGAGTGTGTATTCGGACCCCAGTGAGCCACAGCGGGGGATGGTTCTCGACGGAAAAGCCGGGCCCAGAACAGAGCCGGCAACGTGGGCAACTGCAAGAGGAATCCTGACAGGGATAGAAAAGAAGCGAGGAGGCTCTCGGGAGGGTGGTATTTGGGCAACGTCGAGGTGCCACGCGTTGGTTTTAAGGAGCATCTATAAATTTGGTGGGAAAATCAGCAGAAATAGCTGGAGAAGTTCCATAGGCTCGCTCAGTGAAGTTCAAGTGTGAGAGAGGGATGCAAGCCCGCAGGGAATGCTGGGTTTTTTTTGTTTGTTTGTTTGTTTTTTGTTTTTTCACAACCTTAGAACGCTCCTTGGCTTTTAAGATGAATGTAACAACAAACAAAAAACAAATAAACAAAACAAAAACTGTTGAAAGGAACCGTTAGTCACCTTTGTTTCTCCAGGTCTTAAATTTCCCAGCAAGCTCCCAGCTTACTAGCTGTGTGATCTTGGCCAAGTGACTTCATTGAGAGCCTGGCTTGCTTCTCTGTTAAATGAGGGTAGCGACACACAGCTGCTTAAGAATTCATGACAAGGTAGGCAAAATGCTTTGTGATGCCCGTGATGGGGACAGACTGGCCGTCCAACGAACCCCATGAATAAAGTTATTCTAAATGAATAAGGCAGTTTGTAGTCAAAAGAGCGGCCTCTGGTCCACAATACCTGTGTGTTGAAGAGCTGCAGCGGAGGCGATCCAATTTGAGTGAGGGGTTTTCGAGCTGAGCAAAGTTGTAAAAGAGCGACCGATAATAGAGCTGCTTGTGTGAACAATTGGAGGTCTTTTAAAATGTTAATTTGTACCTGGACAGTTCCCAGGTTGTAGAGGCTTAGGGTGAGATGGGGAACAAATAGAGACAGAATCTTCCAGAGGGGCATTACTTGTTATTATGAGAATCGCGTTTCACCTTACAAAAAGTGTTTCTCCTATGAAAAAAATGAATCTTGAGTTTCTCTAGGCAGAAGGGATCTTGACAATTACAGCTAACAATGTCTAGAAGAAACGCTGAGGTTATTTGCTGTGAATTATCAGAGAGAAATTCACATAGAGTATAAACTGCCCTTTAATATTGTAGCTAAGCCTAAAATTATACTGAACATGGGATTTGAACCTTAGCTTAATTTTGAAGCTTTTTTTGTTTCTTTCTTTCCTTCTTGTTTTTGTTTTTGTTTTTGGTTTTTTGAGACAGGGTCTCTCTGTATTAGCTTGGCTGTCCTGGACTCGCTTTGTAGACCAAGCTGGCCTGGAACTCACAGCGATCCACCTGCCTTTGCCTCCCGAGTGCTGAGATTACAGGTGTGCACCACCACGCCTGGCCTTTCTTTCCTTCTTTTTTGGTTATTTGAGACAGGGTTTCTCTGTGTAGCCCTGGCTGGCCTAGACTTGCTTTGTAGACCAGGCTGGCCTCAAACTAACAGTGATCTGCCTGCCTTTGGCTCCTGAGTACTGGGATTAAAGATGTGTGCCACCACGCCCGGCTTAAAATGTTTTCCTTAAACAGAAATTACAAAACCAATATGCCTTTATTATATTATTCATATCAGCTACACAGTTCCCTTGATAAGGAATATGAATGGTCTGGGGAGCAATCCTCCAAGATTTATTTACCAGTGAAATTCTACTTGTTTGTTGTATGTGGGATTGCATGATATGTGTGTGTAGCACTCCTGTGGCGGTCAGAGGGCAACTTTGTGGGGTTTATTCTTTTTTCTTTTTTGGTTTCTTCAAGACAGGGTTTCTCTGTCTAACAGCTCTGGCTGTTCTGGAACTCACTCTGTAGACCAGGTTGGCCTTGAACTCACAGAGCTCCGGCTGCCTCTGCCTCCCAGGTGCTGGGATTAAGGGCAGGCGCTGCCGCTGCTGCCACCACCACCACCTGGCTGCAGTTCATTCTTTTCTCCCACTTTTATGTGGGTCCAGGGATCAAATTCAGGTGGCCAGGCTGAGCAGCCAGTGCCTTTACCCACTGAGTCACCACGCCAGGCTTAGCCTGCTTTTATTTATTTTGTTTAAACATCTCCCAGATACTCCTAAAGTAGATTGTACAACACATTGCTCTTCGATTTGCTATTGAAAACATTTTTTTTTTATTTTTTAAAAATTTAATTTTTTGAAAACTTTAACAATGTTAAATGTTAAAGGTTAACATTTCTATTTCATAGTATATGTATATTCACACACTCTCCGTTCTTTTCATTGTTGTGGCTCTTCTATTCTGTTGTTGTTTTTGATGCTGAGCCTTTCTGTGTAGTTGAGGCTGTCCTTAAAATTACGATCCTGGGGCTGGAGAGACGGCTCAGTGGTTAAAAGCACTCACTCACTGCTCTTCCAAAGGCCCTGAGTTCAATTTCCAGCACCCACATGACAGCTCGCAACTGTCTGATGCCCTCTTCTGGCGTACTGATGTAAATGCAGACAAAGTACTCATACACATAAAAACATAAATAAATCGGAATAAAATACATAAATTAAAAAAAATTATGGTTGGGCGTGGTAGTGCATGCCTTTAGTCCCAGCACTAGGGAGGCAGAGACAGGCAGATCACTGTGAGTTCGAGGCCAGCCTGGTCTACAAAACTTAGTCCAGGACAGCCAAGGCTACACAGAGAAACCCTGTCTGGAAAAACAAAAACAAAGCCGGCGTGGTGGCGCACGCCTTTAATCCCAGCACTCGGGAGGCAAAGGTAGGTGGATTGCTGTGAGTTCGAGGCCAGCCTGGTCTACAAAGTGAGTCCAGGACAGCCAGGGCTACACAGAGAAACCCTGTCTCGAAAAACAAAAAAACAAAAACAAAAAAATTCAATGTAATTCTAATAGCAATTAAATACTTAGCTGGGGGTTGTGGCACACACCTTTAATCCCAGCACTTAGAAGACAGAGGCGGGCAGATCTCAGAGTTTGAGTCCTGCTTGGTCTACAGAGTGAGTAACAGGAGAGCAAGGGCTAGACAGAGAAACCCTGTCTCAAAAAAAAAAAAACCAAAACAAAAAAAACCCAAACAACAATAAATATGCATAAAAATAATGAAAAAACAAAAATGGGTAAATCATCAAAGACTAACATGCAGGCTATAAAATGGATGTAAATTATCAACACTATCGTTATACGCACCACTATGTATGTAATATTATATTACAAAAGGACAAATGACCCTGGGGTCATGAAAGAGGTAACAAAGCTAACTTGTTTTTCTAGTTTCTTTTCTTTTTCTTTTTTTTTTTTTTGGCTGACATTTGGGGGCAGAGCCACATTATTTTAGTATATACAGACAGACAGACAGAGAGAGATGGAGAGACAGATGGACAGATAGACAGATAGGTACACGCACGCACACACGCACACACACACAGAGGCCGCAAACTGTAAACTACACCAGTGTTTTCTGACTGAGCATGTGGTAGTGAGGCCAATCAGAGCGGGTCTAATTGGGAAGCAGGATGAGAGGAAGGTAAAAGAATTTTCCTTGTCCTTGTAAGTCGTGAGTGGGAGCAGGTGCAACAGCGAGGCCTCCAGAAAAGCATACTGCTTCCCAAGGTCTTTTCAATGATAAAAAGCAATGTGATACGCACTTTGGTTTCGTGAGAGTTTTGTCCAAAAAGGATTTAAAAGGATAGGACATAATTTTGACTACAACGGGGTAGGTTGGGGGAAAAAATAGCTGTAACTAATCAGGCATAGCTTTGCTAGGGTTGCATTCATTCACGCACAGACAATTGCTAGGTCTAGAAGGCTGTCTTTCTGGAATATGGTTTTCAAAGATGGCAGCTAGTTTTAATAGTTAGGTTGTTTACCCAAACTGCCACATTCTTGCTCTTCCTTTCCTCACCTGCTCCTGCTCCTTTTATTTATTGATTGATTATTTTTGAGTTTACAAAAGCATAACTTCAACTACAGAAAAGAGACACAAAACTAATGTTTTTCCAATTAAGAGAAGACCTTTCTACTTACATGTGCTTTGAACTACAGTAACTTAAGAATGTGAAGATTTCATTAGAGGGTAAAAAAAAAAAAGTTAAGAAGTAGAATCTACGAGAACCTCACATTGTCACGCTGTGCTCCTGCAGTTAAAAACCGGCCCATTACTGCCATTATACATACTTACCTCCTAATTTCCAGGCCTTATTAGCTGGGTTGTAAAAACCTGTTCCAGTTGAATTCTGGCAAGCTGACAAAGGCTGAGTGCCAGGAGTAATTTACTACCCAGAGTAGTTGGAGGAGCAAAGGGAGCTAGAGATAATAGAAAAAGAAATGAAATGTTGCTCGTTCCAAGTTTTTTAATGCATGTAACATATGTCATCCAAAACTTGGACGCTTTTGTTTTCCACGCTTGCTAGATGATGTGGGAGATTTGAAAAGTGCAGATGTTCACTTTGGAATCAAACCTAGGGCTCTGAAGTTCTTAGCGATCAAAGGCCCGGCTGTGTCTATCGCTTCTGCCTAACTTTGAAGTCTATCAGGCCTCTGTGTGTGGGGGAAGCAGGCAGGGGGATTTTGAACAAAGTGTGGAGTGGGGGGATGGGATTCCAGGTGCTCTGCCTCTCTTTGTGTCTGAAATTAGGCATTTTCCTTTTTCAAATAATAACAGGGTAGGCTAGCGTTCTTTCTTCGCTATTCAGAGCCACCGAGCTCGTCTTCAGATGCACAAGTGACCATTCCAAGGAAAAGTTCAACTTTACTTTAAAGTTGGCATTCAAGCGCTTTCAACGCAAGAAGAGATATTTCAGCCTCTGGTGGGCTCCTTATGAGATTGTCCGGGACCTTAGCTGATGGCTGTTTGCTGTTTTCCCACACGGGCTCAATCAGGACCAAAATGGGACCAACTGTTCCTCGAGGGCTACGGCTGATGAGCAGCAGTATCTTTCCGGCATCGCTCTTTCTTGGTAATCAGAGCACGGGGTGTGGATCATGAAAAGCTATATTAAAATAAGCACTGGAGGGGCTGGAGAGATGGCTCAGCGGTTAAGGGCACTGACTGCTCCTCCAGAGGTCCTGAGTTCAATTCCCAGCAACCACATGGTGGCTCACAACCATCTATAATGTGATCTGATGCTTTCTTCTGGCCTGCAGCCAGAGCACTGTATAATAAATAAATAAATAAATAAATAATTTAAAAAATAAGCACTGCCGCCAGGCGTGGTGGCGCACGCCTATAATCCCAGCACTCGGGAGGCAGAGGCAGGTGGATCGCTGTGAGTTCTACAAAGTGAGTCCAGGACAGCCAAGGCTACACAGAGAAAAACCCTGTCTTGAAAAACAAAACAACAACAACAACAAAACAAAAAACAACAACAAAAAATAAGCACTGGATTTGGGAGCTGGTTGTGTAGGTAATGTGCTTATCATACAAGCACGAGGACTTGAGTTTGACTGCCCGGAAACGGAAATCCCTAGAATTCATGCAAAGCACCCGCCCGCAATCCAACTTCTACACGAGTGGACAGAGGAGAGTCCCTGACCTCAAGGGCCAGATAGCTGGGTTCAGGCAGCAACTGGAGGAAGGTGGAAAGTAGGAACCAATAGCTGAAGTCCCATGGCTCCACACACTCACACACACAAACACACACCACACACAAAGGATTAAAAGCAAACAAAACAACTACTTAGAAAAGCCAAGCCCGCCGGGAGCCGGAGAGATGGCTCAGCTCGGCTAAGAGCCGAGTACTTGCTATTCTTGCAGAGCACTTGCCCCAAGGTAGCCCACAACATCAGTGACTCTAGTTCCACGCTGTCTGCCGCCTCCCTCTGACTTCCTCGGGCATCATTAGGCACGTGAGTGGCGCACATACATAGATGTGTGCAAAACATTCATATACATCAAAAAGAAAAAAGCAAACCGTGGTCGCCTGTAGTCCCAGCACTTGGAAGACAGAGGCAGAAGGATCAGAACAAGCTCAGTCTTGGCTATGATAGCAAGTTATATGAAATAGAGTGCACAGCTCATGCAAATTCTCAAAAAGACTTACTCATTTGTCATCATGCATACAGTGCTCTGCCTGCTGTACACCTGCAGGCCAGAAGAGGGAGTCAGATCACATTATAGATGGTTGTGAGCTACCATGTGGTTGCTGGGAATTGAACTCAGGACCTCTGGAGGAGCAGTCTGTGTTCTTAACCTGTGAGCCACCTCTCCTGCCCTCATGTAAGTGGGTTTTTTGTTTTGTTTGGTTTGGTTTTGTTTGGTTTGGTTTTTCGAGACAGGGTTTCTCTGTGGAGCCTTGGCCATCCTGGACTCACTTTGTAGACCAGGCTGGCCTCGAACTCACAGTGATCCGCCTGCCTCTGCCTCCCGAGTGCTGGATTAAAGGCGTGTGCCACCATGCCTGGCTCATGTAAGTGTTTCTTAAATGTTTTAGAATAAGAGGAGACTTGATACCCTATGAGCATATAAAGGGGGAGGAGGTCCCCCTCAGTCACAGTCATGGGGAGGGGAGTAAGGGGAAAATGGGAGGGAGGGAGGAATGGGAGGATACAAGGGATGGGATAACCATTGAGATGTAATAAGAATAAATTAATAAAATAAAATTAAAAAACAAACAAAAACAAAATGTTTTAGAGAAGAAGGCTGATATGTTTTTTTCTTATTCCCTTCTTTTTTGGGGGGGGGAGGTCCTGGGGATTGAACTCAGGGCTTTCTGTATTCTAACTCCATCACACTGATCTAGATGTCCCTCTCAGTCCTCAGTAGGTGATTTTAACTTTCTTAGGATATTTGAGAGGGGGTGTGTGTGTGTGAAGGTGCATGTCTGTAATCCCAGCACTCAGGAGGCAGAGGCAGATGGATCTCTAAATTTGAGGCCAGCCTGGTTTACAGAGTAAGTTCCCAGAAAGCCTGGGATGCATATAGAGACTCTTGTTTCAAAAACATAAAACAAAACTCCAAACAAATAAGAGGCCACCTGTGGCCCAGCATGTTGGTGCATGCCTTTAATCCCAGCACCAGGGAGGCAGACGCAGGTGGATCGCTGTGATTTCAAGGCCAGCTTGGTCTACAAAGTAAGTCTAGGACAGCCAAGGCTACACAGAGAAACCGTGTCTAAAAAAAAAGAAAAAAAAAGAAAAGAAAAGAAAAGAAAAAAAGTACTGGTGTGGTGGCAGAGGCCTTTAATCCCAGCACTCAGGAGGCAGAGGCAGGTGGATCATTGTGAGTTCAAGGCCAGCTTGGTCTACAAAGCAAGTCCAGGACAGCCAAGGCTAACACAGAGAAACTCTATCTTGAAAAATCAAAAAACCAAACCAAACCAAAACAAAGGCTGGAGAGGTTAAGAGCACCGGCTGTTCTTTCAAAGGTCCTGAGTTCAATTCCCAGAAACCACATGGTGGCTCACAACCTTCTATAATAAGATCCAGCACCATCTTCTGGTCTGCTGGCTCACAATAAATCAATAAATCTTTTTTTTTTTTTTTTTTTTTTTTTGGTTTTTCGAGACAGGGTCTCTCTGTGTTAGCCTTGGCTGTCCTGGACTCACTTTGTAGACCAGGCTGGCCTCGAACTCACAGCGATCCGCCCACCTCTGCCTCCCGAGTGCTGGGATTAAAGTCAATAAATCTTAAAAAAGAAAAAAAAAAAAAAAAAGAGGCTACCTATTTCTGCTTTCCAGCTGCTGGGATTAAAGGTGTGGCTACCAGAGCTGGCCAAATAGATAAAACATTTATGGGACGTGATTAGGTGATTTGACACCTAAAGGTCTTAGAGAATGTTGGTAGGATTTCCCACAGAGTGAGGAAGGGGTGAAAAGGAGATTTTGCCATTTTTATTAAAGTAATTCTATAGTAATAGCGGCAGGATAAATACGACATAGTGGGCTGGAGAGATGGCTCAGAGGTTAAGAGCACTGGCTGCTCTTCCAAAGGTCCTGAGTTCAATTCCCAGCAACCACATGATGGCTCACAGCCATCTATAATGTGATATGGTGCCTTCTTCTGGCCTGTAGGTGTACATGCTGACAGAGCAATGTATTTATAATAATAAATACATCTTTTTTTTTTTTTTTGAGACAAGGTTTCTCTGTGTAGCCTTGGCTGTCCTGGACCTGCTTTGTAGACCAGGCTGGCCTCGAACTCACAGTGATCCACCTGCCTCTGTCTCCCAAGTGCTGGGATTATAGGTGTGCGCAACCATGCCCGGCTATAATAAATAAATCTTAAAAAAACAAAAACAAAAATAACCAAACCAAACCAAAACAAGAACAATCTGTCACCGCTTGTTGACTTCCTTGTACTTAACGAAATGTGTAAATGCCTTGCACTTGTGAATTTATTTGTTGGTCTATTCCAAGCTGGGCATTTCTCTGCCCCTGAGTGTTGGGGACTCCCTGTCCCTGCTGGGCTTGCTGTTCACCCTCATCTCTATTCTGGCTACTCCTAAGTCTTACTTTCTAGTACAAAGAAATTGTATCTTTAAATTGCTTACGTGGTTTCCTTCTACTTCTCAGATCTTAGCGCTGAAGGGGCTGAGAAGTGATGAAACCCACATCAACCTGTCTCAGTTCTGACCCCAGTGGGACAGAGAGGTGAGATAGAAAGAAAGGGGCAGCAAGGACCTGGGCGCATCCGGGCAGCTGCTAAGTCTAGCTCTTTCATAAATTACACGAAGGACCAAGGTGATGGCGCCAGTGTTGTAACAACAGGTCAAGCAAGAAGCCCTGCTTTCTTTCGCGTTTTATCCTCTTCTAGGACCTAAAAGAGAACCAAACCACAGAGACTTTTAGATGTTGTCGTAATTAAGCCAGTAATATTGCTTTCAAGTTGGGTTCTATTAGAAATTTTAATTTGCGCAAGGCGTGGTGGTGCACACCTTTAGTCCCAGCACTTGGGATGCAGAGCCAGGTGGATCACTGTGATTTCAAGGCCAGCTTGGTCTACAAAGTAAGTCTAGGACAGCCAAGGCTACACAGAGAAACCGTGTCTAAAAAAAAAGAAAAAAAAAGAAAAGAAAAGAAAAGAAAAAAAGTACTGGTGTGGTGGCAGAGGCCTTTAATCCCAGCACTCAGGAGGCAGAGGCAGGTGGATCATTGTGAGTTCAAGGCCAGCTTGGTCTACAAAGCAAGTCCAGGACAGCCAAGGCTAACACAGAGAAACTCTATCTTGAAAAATCAAAAAACCAAACCAAACCAAAACAAAGGCTGGAGAGGTTAAGAGCACTGGCTGTTCTTTCAAAGGTCCTGAGTTCAATTCCCAGAAACCACATGGTGGCTCACAAACTTCTATAATAAGATCCAACGCCATCTTCTGGTCTGCTGGCTCACAATAAATCAATAAATCTTTTTTTTTTTTTTTTTTGGTTTTTCGAGACAGAGTCTCTCTGTGTTAGCCTTGGCTGTCCTGGACTCACTTTGTAGACCAGGCTGGCCTCGAACTCACAGCGATCCGCCCACTTCTGCCTCCCGAGTGCTGGGATTAAAGTCAATAAATCTTAAAAAAGAAAAAAAAAAAGAGGCTACCTATTTCTGCCTTCCAGCTGCTGGGATTAAAGGTGTGGCTACCAGAGCTGGCCAAATAGATAAAACATTTATGGGACGTGATTAGGTGATTTGACACCTAAAGGTCTTAGAGAATGTTGGTAGGATTTCGCACAGAGTGAGGAGGGGGTGAAAAGGAGATTTTGCCATTTTTATTAAAGTAATTCTATAGTAATAGCGGCAGGATAAATACGACATAGTGGGCTGGAGAGATGGCTCAGAGGTTAAGAGCACTGGCTGCTCTTCCAAAGGTCCTAAGTTCAATTCCCAGCAACCACACAGTGGCTCATAACCATCATATAATGTGATATGGTGCCTTCTTCTGGCCTGTAGGTGTACATGCCGACAGAGCAATGTATTCATAATAATAAATACATCTTTTTTTTTTTTTGAGACAAGGTTTCTCTGTGTAGCCTTGGCTGTCCTGGACCTGCTTTGTAGACCAGGCTGGCCTCGAACTCACAGTGATCCACCTGCCTCTGTCTCCCAAGTGCTGGGATTATAGGCGTGCGCAACCATGCCCGGCTATAATAAATAAATCTTAAAAAAACAAAAACAAAAAAAACACCAAACCAAACCAAAACAAGAACAATCTGTCACCGCTTGTTGACTTCCTTGTACTTAACGAAATGTGTAAATGCCTTGCACTTGTGAATTTATTTGTTGGTCTATTCCAAGCTGGGCATTTCTCTGCCCCTGAGTGTTGGGGACTCCCTGTCCCTGCTGGGCTTGCTGTTCACCCTCATCTCTATTCTGGCTACTCCTAAGTCTTACTTTCTAGTACAAAGAAATTGTATCTTTAAATTGCTTACGTGGTTTCCTTCTACTTCTCAGATCTTAGCCCTGAAAGGGCTGAGAAGTGATGAAACCCACATCAACCTGTCTCAGTTCTGACCCCAGTGGGACAGAGAGGTGAGATAGAGAGAAAGGGGCAGCAAGGACCTGGGCGCATCCGGGCAGCTGCTAAGTCTAGCTCTTTCATAAATTACACGAAGGACCAAGGTGATGGCGCCAGTGTTGTAACAACAGGTCAAGCAAGAAGCCCTGCTTTCGCGTTTTATCCTCTTCTAGGACCTAAAAGAGAACCAAACCACAGAGACTTTTAGATGTTGTCGTAATTAAGCCAGTAATATTGCTTTCAAGTTGGGTTCTATTAGAAATTTTAATTTGCGCAGGGCGTGGTGGCGCACACCTTTAGTCCCAGCACTTGGGATGCAGAGCCAGGTGGATCACTGTGAGTTCGAGGCCAGCCTGGTCTACAAAGTGAGTCCAGGACAGCCAAGGCTACACAGAGAAACCCTGTCTCAGAAAAAAACCAAAACACATATATAGTTAAATTTGCTTGGACAAAGCTGTAAGGAAGATCTGTGTAAATACTGATTTATTTTACCGACTTTCAAACATTTCATCATCAAAGTCCTGTCTTCTAAAACAAATAACAGTTTCTGCTATCTACCCAGTGCCTAATATTTTGAAATAGTTTGTCTATGTAAGTCAAGGTATTTATTTCTTATTTTATTTTTTGGTTTATTTATTTTTTGAGACAGGGTTTTTCTGTGTAGCCTTGGCTGTACTAGACTCTTTTTCATTTTTTCGGGACAGGGTTTCTCTGTGTAGCCTTGGCTGTCTGGACTCGTTTTATAGACCAGGCTGGCCTCGAACTCACAGCGATCCGCCTGCCTCTGCTTTCGGAGTGCTGGGATTAAATGTGTGTGCCACCACGCCCGGCTCGATGGCTAATTATTTAAATGAAAAAAACCTTTCACCATCTTAAACCCAATCAGAGTCTTTATTTTTTATTTTTGAGACAGGGTTTCTCTGTGTAGCCTTGGCTGTCCTGGACTCCCTTTGTAGACCAGGCTGGCCTCGAATTTACAGTGATCCGCCTGTCTCTGCCTCCCGAGTGCTGGGATTAAAGGCGTGCGCCACCACGCCTGGCTCCAATCAGAGTCTTTAATTGCCACATGAAAATCCACTGTTACGGGCTGGAGAGATGGCTCAGTGGTTAAGAACACTGACTGCCCTCCCAGAGGTCCTGAGAGAGGTCCTGAGTTCAATTCCCAGCAACCACATGGTGGCTCACAACCATCTATACTGAGATCTGGTTCACATGCAAGAAGAACACTGTATACATAATGAATAAATCTTAAAAAAAAAAAAAAGAAAGAAAATCCACTGTCACCACACTGGTTTTACAGACGCTAAGACTGGGGAGGCTCGTGCTCCGTGTTAGAGCCTCATCAAATTTGCATAATTAACAATATCATCTTCAATTACAATTTTTAGTTTTTAGGTTCTCGGTCACGGGAGCACCATGAACACAGATGAAGTTCAGTAGGAATCCGACCTCAGGGCTCCTCTCAGGTAATCCCGGAGGAGCCTGTTCCGGTCTCCGTGGCACGAGTACTTGGCCCCGCCCACAACCCCGCTCCGCCCCCTCCCGTACGAGTTGCGTCCCGGACCGGAAGGGGTCCTCGCTGCAATCCTACAGTCAACCACAGGGAGGCGACAGAGGCTCCGATAAGGAAGAGGACGTTCCCAATGGCGGAAGCGGAAAAGGCGGGACCTACGAAGCACGTTCAGATGGTCACTAAGCTTTTAGCCTGAAGGCTGAGAGGTGGGCGCTTCTTTCGCGTGTCGGCCGCCCCGCGCGGCTTGTGAAGTTCCAGCCTCATGGCGGAGATAATTCAGGAACGCATCGAAGATCGAATCCCAGAGTTGGAACAGCTGGAGCGCATCGGACTCTTCAGTCACGCGGAAATTAAGTGAGAGGACCCGGGAAGGGGAGGGGCTGGGGAGGGCAGAGGGGAGCTGGGGCGGCGTGTGTGTCCGACGGTCGGAATTCAGCTGTCACCCATCGCTGGGCGACACTGCCTACCCATCAGTCATACCGAGAGTCATTCAGTGCACAGGGTCTTGGGGCCATAGCGGTGACAGAGCTGGGATTCCAGCCCATCAAGGACTTCCTGGCAACGTGAATGGCTGGTTAAGATAAAAACAAACAAAAATTGGTTATGGTTTAAAAAGTTTGGGGTGTACAACTTTTAGAGATTGGAGTCCAGCGCTGTGGAAGCCCAGGGAGAGTGGGTAGGACTTCCTAACTAAATCTGCAGGGTGGAGACCATTTAATTCGCTTCGTATGCTTTCTTTAGAGCCTTGCCACCGCAACCGGCATGTAGTTGGCGTTCTGTAATTTGTTAAAATCAAGGACTTTTAATGATTTTCTGAGACAGTTCACTTTGCCATGACTCCGGATGAAGTGCAGCCATGGGATTTTCGGTTACTCAGAGTAAACTTTAGGAAACGAAGAGGGGACTCTTAGAAAGTACAGAATGTGTTTCCGTTCTTAAATATTGCCCTGAATATTCTGTAACCAATTGTCCTAAAACACACGTGTGTTCACTCCTTAACTAAGGATGGGCTGTCTTCTACTATAAATGTTTTGTAGTAATAAAGCTTTTTAGATAAAGATAGGTTAGGTTTTTAAGAATTTTCAGCGGGTCGCAGTGGCGCACACCTGTAATCCCAGCACTGGGGAGGTAGAGGCAGGTGGATCTCTGTGAGTTCAAAGCCAGCCTGGTCTACAAAGCAAGTCCAGGTTGACCAGGACTACAAGAGAGACCCTGTCTCGGGGGGGGGGGGGGAAGATTTTCATACTGAAAATATAGAGACTACGATTTTAGGGTAGAGATTTGGTTATCAAAAGCCCAGCTAACGCTTACCTGGCCAGTGGTGGCACATACTTTTAATCCCAGCACTGGGGAGGTAGAGGCAGACTGATCTCTGAGTTCTAGGCCAGTCTGGTCTACAGAGAGAGTTCCAGGAGAGCCAAAGCTACACAGAGAAACCCCAGTCTCAAAACAAAACTAAAACAAAGCCAAAAAACAAAACACAAAACAAAACAAAATTAAAAGAAAGAAAACCTAAGCTTTGAGGGTTGAGGATGCAGCTAAGAGCAGTGCGGGGTGCTTGATTAGTTAGCACAAGGCCCTGGGTTTGATTCTAGGGTGTGCACAAGGGGGAAAAAAAAAGTCCCAAAAGTAACTGAGAGTTGGAGAAGACGCCTTTATAATGGTATGTATAAGTAATGTACATTAGACCTTACTCACTTTGCTGGTGGGAATGACACCCGCCCTGGCAACTCAGGTGACTTTTCCCAAAAGTGTACAGATACATCTGGGTGTCCCTAACAGCACTTGCCTGTGGAAGATTACTGGATTCAGGAAATAGGTGTTGCTGTTAAATTTGTGTTTTCAGTATGTCCAGAATAAAAAAAGTCTTAAGTTCCCATCTAACTTTAGAAAGAAATGTCACCGTGTAATCGGCTCTGTCCACAGGGCTATCATCAAGAAGGCGTCTGACCTAGAGTACAAAATACATCGGAGAACCCTACTCAAGGAAGATTTTATCAGCTATGTTCAAGTGAGTGATTGGCTTTTTTAGTCCCTCAGGAATTTTAAGTCAGACAGTGATGAGCTTCACAGTTTTCTACAGATTTCTAGAGTTATGTGATTGCACACACTTTAAAACAATTTTTTTATTAAGATCAGAGACAATCATGTAGAGTGGTATTTATTACCCACTAAGATGTAGTCCTTGTCAGAGTGAACTCTTTTTTCCTGCTGAGTCACTAGATCAGGGATGTGGTTATGTATTGGGATTTTAGCAGGAGGCTTGCCTTTTGGGAGTGGGCAAGGTAGAGGCGTGGGAACTGGACAACAGCAAACCGTTGGACGGTCTGCACGGTGCTTGCTTAGCACTGTCAACTTGCAGGGAGGTATGCTCCAAGGTTCTTCCATCTTCTACATTGGCAGGAGAGTGACGGGAAGATTTGACACACACACACACACACACGATGACTTGTGAAGTGAGGGAGAACAGCTACTATATAAGATTCAGAACCAGGTAATCCCAGCACTCGGGAGGCAGAGGCAGGCGGGTCACTGAGTTCGAGGCCAGCCTGGTCTACAAAGTGAGTCTAAGACAGCCAAGGCTACACAGAGAAACCCTGTCTCGAAAAAAAACAAAAACAAAAACAAACAAACAAAAACTAAAAGATTCAGAACCAGAGAGACAAAAGCATTTCGTTTGTGTGTACAATGTGGCATGTGGTGTCCTCTGGATGAGCCTTTACCTGCTGATCCATCTTGCTGTCCCGCTAACCCTTACTTTTTGAGACAGGATCGCACTGTGTAGCACGGGCTGGCTTTATACCAGTCACACATCTCATCTCATGTTCCCGAGTGTCAGGGAAAAGCCCGTGCCATGAGGCTGTGGAGATGGCTTAGTTGTCTAAGAGCACTGCTGCTCATCCAGAGGACCTGGGTTTGGTTCCCAGCCACACGGTGGCTTGCAGCTGTCTGTCACTGTGGTTCCCGCGGGATCTGATGCCCTCTACTGGCTTCTATGGGTACTGCATGTACATAGTGCACAGGCATGCAGGCAAAAAAATACACTGACTCCCAGCCTCCCTGAGGGCTGGGGCTCCAGGTGTGTGCCACAGCTCCTGTCTTATTTCTAATATTTTATTTGTGATGATTTGAAACACGTACAGAGTATAAGCTTTGATATAACTGTGGTAGCTACATGGGGTCTTCTTATTTCATAAACCAATTTTTTCATTTTATTTTTTCCTTCAGGAATCATAATTGGGTCTGAGCTCTTGTTTGTATACTTTATAAAACAGGTTTTTTTTCCTTATTTCTTCTTCTCCTCCTCCTCCTTCTTCTCCTTCTCTTTCTCCTTCTTCTTCTTCTTTTTTTGGTCCTTGGAGACAGGGTTTCTCTGTGTAGCCCTGGCCGTCCTGGACTCACTTTGTAGACCAGGCTGGCCTGGAACTCACAGCGATCCACCTGCCTCTGCCTCCTGAGTGCTGGGATTAAAGGCGTGCGCCACCACTGCTTGGTTCTATAAGCCTTTTATTGCTACTGTATATACTTGTAGGTTTTATGGAGCTAAAATGAATTTTCAGTGAGTTCTAGAAATTTATTGTGAATTCTGCCTATTGATAACAAATGATCTTTGAGTTCGTGTTGGTAAATTTTTATGCATTTCCTGTCTTTAAAAGGTTAAGCTTTTCATGCCTCTCTCTCTGTATTTCCCCACAGTATGAAATTAATCTTTTGGAGCTGATCCAGAGGAGAAGAGCAGTAAGTTAACTTTTTAGGTTGGTTTCATGTTGGGGAGACACTGACTGTTGCTCACCAGTGCTGTGGCCAAAGTGCATGCTTGTCATTGCCTGAGTTGTTTTTTGCTGGTGCTGAGAGTGAGCACTTGCGAGTGCTCTTGTGCATGAGTGAGATGGCTGAGGCTTTCTTTTTGTCTCTTTTAGAGAATTAAATATTCATTTAAGAAGGATGAGATTGAATATTCTATTGTACATCGGGTACAAGGCGTCTTCGGTCGAGCTTCAGCAAAGTGGAAAGTAAGTGATCAGTGCATGCTGGAGCCCTGACGGTATACAGTGTGCACACTGTGAGTTAGGTGGATGCTTAGCTGTCTAAGTGCCGTGTTCTCTCTGTTCTGCTCCAGTTTTCCATACTTATTTCCATGATGGTACCATTACTTGAAATGGATTAAAAAAAAGTTTTGTTATTTTTAAGATTTATTTATTATGTATTCAGCATTCTGCCTGCATGTGTGCTAGAAGAGGGCACCAGATCTCACTATAGATGGCTGTGAGCCACCATGTGGTTGCTGGGAATTGAGCTTATCACCTTTGGAAGAGCTGACGGTCCTCTTAACCTCTGAGCCATCTCTCCAGTGCCTTGAAACAGGGATTGTGCCACCTAAACCTTTAAGAAAGTTTATCTTGCCAGGTGTGGTGGCACACCTTTAATCCCAGCACTTAGGAGGCAGAGGCAGGTGGATTGCTGTGAGTTTGAGGCTAGCCTGGTCTACAAAGTGAGTCCAGGACAGCCAAGGCTAACACAGAAACCCTATTTGGAAAAACAAAAACAAAAATAAGAAAGTTCATCTTGGCCTGGAGAGATGGTTCAGTGGTTAAGTACACTGGCTGCTTTTCCAGAAGTCCTGAATTCAATTCCCAATAACCCCATTGTGGCTCACAATGATCTGTAATGGAATCTGAATCCTTGTTGTGATGTGCATTAAAAAAAAAAAAAAGAGTGCTCATATACATAAAACAAATAAGGAAATATTAAAAAAAAAGGGGGGGGTGAGTGCTCGAGAGATGGCTCAGAGGTTAAGAGTGCTGTCTGCTCTTCCAAAGGTCCTGAGTTCAATTCCCAGCAACCACATGGTGGCTCACAGCCATCTATAATGGGATCTGGTGCCTTCTTCTGGCCTGCAGACAGAACACTGTCTACATAAATAAATTTTTTTTTAAATATTATATGAGGTTTATTAAGTGAGCATGGGGTGAGAAGGAAAGGGGGGAGGGGTACTCCAGAGAGAGAAAAGAAGAGGGAGGAGCAGGTAGAGGCGGGGAGAGAGGTAAGAGAGCCGTAAAAAAATTTTTAAAAAAGTTTTAAAAAAAGTTCATCTCATTACTTGTTACTCTTGAGGCTGACCTTGAACACTGGATTTAATACATTATCAGGGGTTGAAAAAATCAAAAGAGAGCTGGACATGGTGCTGCACACTTTTAATTCTAGCACTCAGGATGCAGACGCAGGTGGATTTCTGAGTTTGAGGCTAGCCTGGTGTACATAGTGAATTTCAGGACAGCCAGAGTTACATAGTGAGACTTGGGGGCAAAAGGGGGTGAGGATGGGGTTGCTTAGCATGCATAAAGCCCTGAGTTCAGTCCTTAGCACCTCATAAATGTGGTGTGGCGGCACAAGCCTGTAATACTGGAGTTAAGGTGGAAGCAGGAGGGTCAGAAGTTCAAGGTTATCCCCTGCTTAGACAGTTGACCTCACTGGTTTCTGCTGACTACCTGACTCTTACTTCATCTCTACTTATGTATTACTAGCTACTGTGCCAGATACTGTATTTGTGAAAAAGAAGGTCTGTCTAGCTTGGGCTACATGAGACTCCGTCAGGGAAAGGGCAGTAAAGAAAATCACCAGGGAGGGGTTGGAGAGATGGCTCAGAGGTTAAGAGCACTGACTGTTCTTCCAAAGGACCTGAGTTCAATTCCCAGCAACCACATGGTGGCTCACAGCCATCTATAATGAGATCTGGTGTCCCCTTCTGGCTCTAGCATGCAGGCAGAACACTGTATACATAATAAATACATTAGTCTTTTTTTTTTTTTTTTTTCAGGACAGGGTTTCGTTATGTTATCTTGGCTGTCCTGGATTCGCTTTGTAGACCAGGCTGGCTTCGAACTCACAGCCTGTCTCTTCTCCCTGAGTGCTGGGATTAAAGGCAGGTGCCACCATACCTGGGTATAAATAAATTAATCTTTAGGGGGAAAAAAAAAGAAAATCACTAGGGAGATGGTTGGCTGATGGCTTAGAGATGGGCAGCACCTCAATGAGTTGATGCTTAGTTTTGATGGGGACGGATGTATTTCTGAAAAGTGCTTTAGAGGGGGCTGGAGAGATGGCTCAGAGGTTAAGAGCACTGACTGTTCTTCCAGAGGTCCTGAGTTTAATTTTCAGCAACCACATGGTGGCTTAAAACCATTTGATCTGAGGCCTTCTTCTGGCTTGCAGATGTACATGTAGGCAGAGCACTCTGTACATAATAAAAAATAAAGAAGTCTATTTTTTTTTTTTAAGTGCTTTAGATTTCTGAGAAGGTAAGGTTTTGTGGTTCTTACCTGGTTTGAGAAGCTTTTAGAATTGCACCAGAGCTGGGTGTGGTGGTGTGTTCTCATAATCCCTGTAATCTGAGCACTTGGGAGGTAGAGGCAGGCAGGTTTCTGTGAGTTCAAGGCCAGCCTAGCAGCCAAGGCTACACAGAGAAATTCTGTCTGGAAAAACCAAAAGGGAAGAATTTAAAAAAAAAAAAAAAAAAAAAAAGGAAATTAGTTAGCTACAAATTTTGTCTTGGAACATGGCCGTTGGGAGTTGAAAGTTAGATTGAATTCTCATGGGTAAAGAGATCTGAGCTTCAGTGATGAGGACGCTCATAGATGAAGAGTGGGGGGCACGCTGGCTCTGTTTCCACTGAAGTGAATTAATCCATGTAAAGGTGAAATTCACACAGCTTATCCTGTGCTTGCTTTTCTTGCAGGATGATGTTCAGCTTTGGCTGTCCTATATAGTGTTTTGTAAGAAATGGGTAAGTAAAGCCACTTGTAGCTTCCTCTTCTCTTTCTGTAATCTGCCCCTTACATTGCATTCTGTGTTACTGAACTTTATGTTTTTCAGGAGGCTAACAATTGGAGAAAGAACCCAGGGAGACAGAAGCTGGGTCTCAGTGTCACATTTGTATATCTGACCATGTGAATGATTCTAAATCAGTTGAAAAGAAAGTCATTTTATACATATTTGTTCAGTTAATGTTTAATAGTTTAGGTTAAAAAAAACTGTGAGTGTGTCTTTTTGTTGTTAGTTTCTAGCAATAGCAGATCTGTGTGTGTGTGTGTGTGTGTGTGTGTGTGTGTGTGTCTGTCTGTCTGTCTGTCTGTCTGTAGTGCCAGCTGACCTGTCTGTCTTGTCTCACTATGTAGCCTCAAATGACTTGGAACTTGCTATGTAGATAGGCCTGGCCTTGAACTCACAATGCTACAGCTGCCTCTGCCTCCCAAGTGCTGTGTTTAAGGCATGAACCACCATGGCTGACCTTCCAATTGGATTTTATAGTTAGTAAGAGATATATATTGCTTTCAGATGAATAATGATTTTTCTATGCAGGATGTAAAGTGTTTTCCTTCTCTTCTACAGGGCACTAAAGCTCATCTTAGCAAGATATTCTCGGCCATGCTCGCCATTCATTCAAACAAGCCAGGTATATCAAAATCTCTTCTTTTTTTTTTTTTTTTTGCCATTTTTCTTTTTTTGGTTTTTCGAGACAGGGTTTCTCTATGTAGCCTTGCCTGTCCTGGACTCGCTTTGTAGACCAGGCTGGCTTCGAACTCACAGCTATCCGCCTGCCTCTGCCTCCCGAGTGCTGGGATTAACATTTTTCTTTTTCTTTTCTTTTCTTTTATTAATTTATTCATATTATATCTCAATGGTTATCCCTTCCCTTGTATCCTCCCATTCCTCTCTCCCTCCCTCCCATTTTCCCCTTACTCCTCTCCCCTATGACTGTGACTGAGGGGGACTTCCTCCCCCTTTATATGCTCATAGGGTATCAAGTCTCTTCTTGGATCAAAATCTTTTTATTTTTTTTTGAAACAAGGTTTCTCTGTGTAGTCAGGCTGTTCTCTACTCACTTTGTAGACCAGGCTGTTCTACATCTGCCTTCCTCTGCCTCCAAGTGCTGGGATTAAAGGCGTGCGCTACCACTCCTGGCCTTAAAATCCTAAACAGTTTTTTTTTTTACACATTTTATTCAAACTCAAGGCCATTTAGGAATTTACTGTGCTCAATGAACCTTGAAAATATTTGGAGGACTTGAGCTTAGATAGTTTGCTGTGTCTTAGTTTATCTATCACTGTGCCAGGTGTTGCATTTGTGGGCAGGAAGGATGGTATTTCTTTTTAGCTGGTGGAAAATAAGCTTGCTGGTTCTGTGGGGGAACATTTTATTTGGAGGCAGTAGGTTCTGAGTGATTCCAAAAGTTAGAAGGAGAAAATACTAAGATTTACAAAGTTGGCTGGCACAATGTATATACTTTGGCTAATTTTTTGTTTGGTTGTTTTTTTTGTTTTTGTTTTTGGGATTTTTTTTTTTTTTTTTAAATAAGGTTTCTCTGTGTAGCCTTGGCTGTCCTGGAACTCCTTCTGTAGACCATGCCGCCTTGAACTCAGAGATCCACCTGCCTCTTCCTCCCAAGTGCTGGGATTAATGGTGTGCACCACCACTTCAGCCCAGCTTTTGTGCTTGGGTTTTATAAGAGAAAGATTCTCCTGTGCGTGGTGGGTAAGGGGCACACTGCTGTCTAGTGAAGGTGCTCCAGTAAGTGTTTATGGTATCTGGCTCAACCAGAAATTTCTATGACACAAGACTCCAATGATCTTAGCAATTTGTAGCTGTCTCTGTAGTCCCTAGAATCAGTGTGATTCCTGAGTTGATGTTTCTGGAGGGACTATATAAGTTGGTAACCACTTTGGTAACCAAGGGCACAAGAGATTGCCAAATTTCAGGAGTCACATGCTCAAGAAAGCCACAAGCAATGGCTTGACACCATTTGTGACCCTCTCAGAAAGTCTGGACAGATGTGATTACCAATAGCAGTCTTGCTTTTTGCGGTACTTATGACCAAACTCAGGGCTTTGTGCAGTCTAGGCAAGTGTTCTCTCGCTGAGCTATTCCTCAGCCCTCTCTAATTAAAACTTTTTAAAAATAACATTATTTATTTTGGGTATGTGTCAGCATGTGTGTGTATGCATGGGTATGCACATGCAACGGCACATTATGTGTAGTTCAGAGGAAAATTTGTGGACATCAGCTCTTGTAACTATGTGGGTTCTGAAGACCAAACTCAGGTCATTAGACTGGTGGCAAGCACCTTCCCTGCTGCGCTTCCTTGCCAGCCCTTTTTCTAGCTTTAGATAGAGTTGCCAAACTTACTATTAGAAACTCCTTCTTTTTCTTTTGGTAAGATTAACAAATGATTCATTAAGTATTAAAATTGGAGCATTGATTAATTTACTGAAATTAAGTCTGATTTTTTTTTTCTCCTATAGCTTTGTGGATTATGGCAGCCAAATGGGAAATGGAAGATCGCTTGTCTTCAGAAAGTGCCAGGCAGTTATTTCTTCGGGCTCTACGCTTCCACCCCGAGTGCCCAAAGCTCTATCAAGAGGTGAGTTTTGGCACACAGAATGCGAGCCATAGCTCTGTGGCCCTTAGAATGAGAGAGTGATAGCTCTGTGATACGTAGAGAACAAACGCTGCCTAAAATGAAGTTACCTTCCCCTTCCTGCGCACTTTTTTTCCTCATGGTTAATTGTTTCTGAAAATTTTGTTGCCACTTTAAAAAACAAAGTAGAGGGGCTGGAGGGATGATGCAGCCGTTACCAGCACTGGCTGCCTTTGCAGAGCATCCAGGTTCAATTCCCACCAGCACTATGTTGGCTCACAACCATCTGTAACTCCAGGGGATCTAGTGCTCTGTTTTTGCCTCCAAGAGCACCAGGTGGTTCACCGGCATACATGGAGGCAAAACACCCATATACATAGCTATAATTAAATTAAATAAAAACAAAACAAGTAGAGTAACACTGAAACATGTTAATTAAATTAAAAGTTTTTTTCCCTTTTTTGAAGTAGAGACTTGGTATGTAGCCTTGGCTGTCCTGGAATTTTCTGTACGGACGAGGCTGGTTTCAAACTTAGAAAGATCAGCTTTCCTTTGCTTTCCAAGCGCTAGGATTAAAGGCATGTGGCACTATGTTCTGCTATTCTGTTTATGTGTCTGACTGCTTTGCCTGCATATAAGCATGGGAACCACTTACATCCCTGCCCGAAGAGACCAGAAGATGGCGTCAGATACCTTGCAGCTGGAGTTACGGACATGTGGGTGCTGGGAGTCAAAGCTGGGTTGGGTTCTCTGCAACCTGGTACCCTAAACAGGCAAGCCCTCTTTCTCCAGGCCAAATATGACTTTTGTTAGTTGTGTGTGTGTGTGTGTGTGTGTGTGTGTGTGTGTGTGTGAGAGAGAGAGAGAGAGAGAGAGAGAGACAGAGAGAGAGAGAGAGAGAGAGAGAGAGAGGGAGAGGGAGAGACAGACAGACAGACAGAGAGAGACAGAGAGACAGAGAGACAGACACGGTTTCTCTGTATAGCCCTGGCTGGCCTAGAACCCCCTCTGTAGACCAGGCTGGCCTTAAATTCAGAGATCTGCCTGCCTCTGCCTCCCAAGTGCTGGCATTAAGGTATGTGCCACCACTGCCTGGCAAATATGACTAATTTTTAAAAATGAAATTATTGGTTGTGTGTATGTGCATGCTCATGTGCATGAGTGTGCACATGGAGGCAAAAGGTTGACATTTTGGAGCCATGTGTATATGCATTGATACTTTGCTGGATCTTGGTATGATTAGTGATCCATCATGTGGCTATTATTTTGGGAGACTAAATGTCTTTGTTACACTTAGTTTCTCTTTCTTTCTTTCCTTTTTTCTTGTGACAAGGCTTCTCTGTGTAGCCCTTGCTGTCCTGGAACCCACTCTGTAGACCAGGCTGGCCTCGAACTCAGAGATCCACCTGCTTTACCTCCCAAGTGCTGGCATGGTTTTTTAGTTTTTATTTTATTTTATTTTTTGTTTTTTTGAGACAGGATTTCTCTGTGTAGCCTTGGCTGTCCTAGACTGCCTCCTGAGTGCTGGGATTAAAGGCGTGCACCACCACGCCCAGCTTTATTATTATTATTATTATTTTATTTTTGATGTAGGGTCTCTCTACATAGCCCTGGCCATCTTGGAACTCAATAGTAGACCAGTCTTTTTATTGTCCTGACAAAATACCACGACCAAGGGAATTTATGAAAGAAAGCATTTAATTTAGAGGCTCACGGTTCCAGAGGGTTAGAGTCTATGCATGTCATTGCATGGAAGGTGCTGGAGCAGTACCTGGTCATCACACCTCGTCAATAGCAGCTAGTTTCATTCCAGAGTAAAATATGGTCCTGTCATTTTCCTGTATCTGATACAAATGGCTTTTTTTCAGAAGGCATCTTGATTATTTTTTATTTAAAAAGCATCTCTAAGGACTTTTAGGTCATTAATTTCTTCTTTTAGTACTTTAGGATGGAGCTGATGCATGCTGAGAAACTGAGAAAGGAAAAACAAGAATTTGAAAAAGCTGCAATGGATGTGGTAAGAGCTTAATGCATTGTCAATATTTAGTCTCTTTACAGATAAAAGAATGTATTTTTAAGATATATTTTTCACTTTCAGATGAATTTGTAATGTAATTGTTTTGTTTTGTTTTGTTTTTTTTGAGACAGGGCTTCTCTGTGTAGCCTTGGCTGTTCTGGACTCCCTTTGTAGACCAGGCTGGCCTCGAACTCACAGCGCTCTGCCCTGCCTCTGCCTCCCGAGTGCTGGGATTAAAGGCGTGCGCCACCATGCCCGGAGGTCAGAGACAGCTTAAGGGAGTCAGTTTTCCACTGTGTGGATCCTTTTTCCCACTGAGCCATCTTGCTGGCTCAAACCTAGATGTCCTTTTGTTTTTGTTTTTTTTTAAAGGTTTTTCGGGACAGAGCTTCTCTGTGTAGCCTTTGCTGTCCTGGACTCACTTTGTAGACCAGGCTGGTCTCAAACTCACAGCGATCTGCCTGCCTCTGCCTCCCAAGTGCTGGGATTAAAGGCGTGCACCACTGCTGCCTGGCCCGACATAAGGTACTTTTATTCTTGTGTGTGTGTGTGTGTGTGTGTGTGTGTGTGTGTCTGTGTGTGTTTGTTTTGGGGGGTGGATCACAGGCACCATAATATCTGTGTGGCCAGGGGACAGCTTGTGGGAGTTGGTTTTCTCCTTCTACCGTGTGAGTCCCAGGGAACTGAACTGTCACAAGCACTGGTGGCAAGTGCTGGTACCCTTTAAGCCATCTTGTTGGTCCCTTCCCACCTTATTTTTTGAGATGGGGTTCTCTCACTGATCATGGAACTCACCAGTTTGATCAGACTAGCTGGCCAGTAAGTAGGCCCTGTTGATCCCTGTCTCTTCCTCCTTAGCACTAGGATTACAGGTGTGTGCCTCCATACCTGGCTTTTTGCATGAGTGCTGGGGATACAAACTTGAGTCTTTAAACTTGTGTGGCAAGCACTGAGCCATTTCCCCAGCCCTCAACTTTTTTATTAAAAAAACAAACAAACAAAAAACGACTCTATACAGAAGGATAATTGAGGCCTGCCCAACCCGCTCTGCTCTGTCCTGAATGGACGTGAGGCTAGGAGGACATGCCTCTGCCTCCTGGTGCTGGGACTAAACTCATGCACCACCACGCCTGGCTATGCCCTTACATTTATGAAAGTTAAGAGTAGTTAAAAATGGCTGGATGGCCAGTGATATTCAGCCTGCACACTTTACAAGTGAGGGGACAAGCCTTGGAATTGTGATTTGTCAGAGGTCCTGTGCTGTTGCTAGTGTTGGACTGCTAATTTCCATCCTGGTGGTTTTTTGTTGTTTTGTTTGCTTTTGTTTTGTTTTTTTTTGGGTTGTTGTTGTTGTTGTTGTTCCTGGCACTGCCTTTTCAGTTATGGTTGATGTAATACTTTTAGGTGAATTTTGATCATCCTGAGGAAGTCCTTAAAGGCGAGTTGGCACGGATCGTTTACAAAAATTCCATAAGCAAGATTAAAGGTAGGTACTCTCTGGGTACTCGTGTTTGGTAGGTGTTATGTTTGTGTTGAGAAGGACTGTTAGCTAGTAGGCAGAGTGTACTGTGTCTTAAGAGAAAGCTTCCCTCTGAGCTATCATTGGGCCTTCCTTCCTTCCTTCCTTCCTTCCTTCCTTCCTTCCTTCCTTTCTTTCTTTCTCCCCCCCCCCCCCCCCGAGATAGGGTTTCTCTGTGTAGCCCTGGCTTTCTTAGAACTCACTTTGTAGATCAGGCTGGCCTTAAACTCAGAGGTTGACTGCCTCTGCCTTCTGAGTGCTGGCGTTAAAGGCATGTGCCACGCTGGTGGCATGCTCCTTTAATCCCAGCACTCGGGAAGCAGAGGCAGGCAGGTTGCTGTGAGTTTGAGGCCAGCCTGGTCTACAGAGTGAGTCTAGGACAGGCTACACAGAGAAACCCTGTCTCGAAAAAAACAAACAAAAAAAAAGGGGGGGGGGAGGCATGGTGTGCTACCACCCCCTGGCTTCATTGGACATTTCAATAAGGTTTTGTTGAGTATTCAACTGATTTGGGGGAGTTGAAAAGGAGTAGATGATATATATAATCTTGGCCTTATGCTCTTAAGGTCTTTTTTTGTTTTTTTGGTTTTTCAAGACAGGGTTTCTCTGTGTAGCCTTAGCTATCCTAGACTCACTTTGTAGACCAGGCTGGCCTTGAACCCACAGTGATTCGCCTGCCTCTGCCTCCCGAGTGCTGGGATTAAAGGTGTGCGCCACCATGCCTGGCACTTTTTTTTTTTTTAAGACAGGGTTTTTCTGTAAAGTAGCTTTGGCTGTCCCGGAACTCTCTTTGTAAACCAGGCTGTCCTCAAACTCACAGAGATCTGCCTGCCTCTGCCTCCCGGTGCTGGGACTAAAGGAATGCACCACCATGCCCAGCTATGCCCTTATGTTTATGAAACTTAAGAGTAGTTAGAAATATTTCAAAATATTAATGTTTTTGCCTACATGGCAAGGATATAGGATGATATTTTCTTTCTTTGAACTGTGAGGCCAGTCTGTGATGGGGCTTGTAGCTTAGTGCTTGCCTAGCATGCACAAGACCCTAGGTTTGCACACTAGGAGCCAGGGGAGGAGTAGAAGCCAGCCACAGTGAAGCCCTGTCTCAAAACAAAGACAACAGCTCCCCAAAGACTGACTGCTTTGAAAGTAAAGTATGTCTTTAGAATTTGCCTAACAGAAAACCTTCTCCCCTCAATTTTTACCTTTTAGGAGCAGAATTTCATGTGTCACTTCTTTCGATTGCACAACTGTTTAATTTTGCCAAAGATCTACAAAAAGAAATTTATGATGAGTAAGTAAAATAGTGATAAGACGAACATGTCTATTTTTGGTCTTCTGATTAAGATTTGAGACTGGGGAGAAGTGAAAAAGAATATTATACTTGGTGGTAGTGCAAGCCTTTAGTCACAGCACTTGGGAGGCAGAGGCAGGTGGATCTCTGTGAGTTCAAGGCCAGCCTAGTCTACAGAGTGAGTCCAGGACAGCCAGGGCCACACAGAGAAACCCTGTCTCAAAAAGCAAAAATAAAACAAAGCCCCGGCCCCCCAAATATATATATCCATATCCTTTACAAACTTTAGGAAAGATGTTATATTATGAATAAAAAATGTATATTCCTGCAGCGATTCTTTGACATAATTGGCTTTGTTTCAGAAGTGGAATGCATCTTACAAGCATATCTTTTTAAAAAAGATTTATTTATTATTATTATGTATACAATGCTCTGCCTGCATGTACAGCTGCAGGCCAGAAGAGGGCATCAGATTACATTATAGATGGTTGTGAGTCACCATGTGGTTGCTGGGAATTGACCTCAGGACCTCTGGAGGAGCAGTCAGTGCCCTTAACCTCTGAGCCAACTCTCCAGCCTCATAAACATATCTTAAAAGCTTATCAATACACATTCTTCTTTTCTATAAAATCAGTTGTATTCATTTCATAACTCTTTATAGTTAAGTGCTGTAGATAATTTAATTTGTCTGACTCTGATATTTAAAAATTATATGTGCGTATCAGTTAACTTTTGTGCTGTGATGAAACACTATGACCAAAAAACAACTGACAGAAGAAAGAGTTTATTTAATGGCTTATGGTTCCAGAAGGCTAGAATCCACAAGCATGGGAAAGACCTGGCATACTGGTACAAGCAGGAAGCTGGCTGATCTTTGCCTGCACACAGGAAGCAGAGAGTGAGCAGGACGTGGAGTATGCCTATAAACCCACGAGCCCTGCCCACAGTGATGTCCTTTCTCCAGCTGTGCTTTGTAAAGATTCCATTGCCTCCCCAAGTAGTGGCACAAACTGGAGACCAAGTGTTCCAGTCCATGGGCCTTTGGTGAGAGGTGTTTTACTAAGACCAAGGCGTAGTGCCTGCGTTAGGCACTTCTCTTGCTAGGTTCTATTTCTTTTTATTTGTTTGTTTTTCGAGACAGGGCTTCTCTGTGTACCCTTGACTATCCTGGACTCGCTTTGTAGACTAGGCTGGCCTTGAACTCACAGTGATCTACCTTGCCTCTGCCTCTGCCTCTTAAGTGCTGGGACTAAAGGCGTGCGCCACCACCGCTGGGCTTAGGTTCTATTTCTTGATGCCATAGGAGATAGGCTGCACTGCATTAGTTTGCTCTTTGGGTGTCTTCAGGGTTTTTCTCTGCTTCTGTTACAAGAATTCAAGAGCCCAGGCACTGCAGGGTTCATGGAGGCTTCTATGGTTTCAGATAACTACCGATTTGAATTGGAGAGCTATAATGATTTTAAGTTAATATTTGTTAGGTTTTTAAAATTTTATATAATTTTTTTTTTGGGGGGATAGGGTTTTGAGATAGGGTTTCTCTGTGTAGGTCTGGCTATCCTGGAACTCACTCTGTAGACCAAACTGGCCTTAAACTCAGAGATCAGCCTGCCTCTGCCTCCTTAGTGCTGAGATTAAAGGTGTGTGCCACCACTGCCCTGCTGTATGTTTATTTATTTATTTATTTTAAAAAGGGTTTGGAAACCTGGTGTGATGGCACATGCCTTAATCCTAGCACCTGGGAGGCAGAAGCAGGTGGATCTCTGTGGGTTTGAGGTCAGCCTGGTCTACAAAGAGAGAGCAGGATAGCCAGGGCTCTGTGTAACGGAGAAACCCTGTCTCATAAAACAAAACAAAACAAAACAAAACAAAAAAAGGGCTAGGAACTCACTAGGCTGCCTTTAATTTGTGGGAATCATTCTGCCTCAGGCTTCAGAATGCTGGGAATATAGGCTGTGCTGCAAAGCCCAGCTAGAAGTCAGCATTTGTGAATGATGCTCAGAACATTCTGAGGTGCAGTGGGTATAATGGAACAACTCTGTTCCATTGATAAGTCTATTAAGCTAGTCTGGAAGGCCTCCTGGGAAATTCCTCTGTGGTATTGCAGCTTTAAAAGTGTGTCCTGTGTCCTTTCATAGACCATAGGAACTCTATTATTCTCTGTTAGTTTCTTATCATGGGGCAGGTGCCAGTAAGATGTCATTTTCAGCCTTCAAGCTCTGCACACTGATGACCCACTCACCTGGGATTATGTGGCACGGCGAGAGTTAGAGATTGCGCCCCAGGCAGATGAAGAGCAGCCTGCATCGAAGCAAGCTAAAGCAGTGGAAGTGGGCCGAAGGGAGGAAAGGTGCTGTGCGGTGTATGAGGAGGCAGTGAAGACTCTGCCCACAGGTGAGTCTGTCTTGTGGTGTAGGAGCACATGAGTGTGACACTGACATTCTCAGTGTCAACACTTAGATTGGAATGGGAAGTCTGCACAGAGGGTGGGGATGCAGCTCAGTTAGGGCACTTACCCAGCAGCATGTGCCCTGAGTTCAGTCCCCAGTGGAGGAGAAGAAAGGAAGAGAAATCTCTGTGTAAGACAGTTTACAGTGTGCCTGCTTTCTTTTTCTTCTTTTAAATTAAAAAATAAAACATGCTTATTGTGTGTGTATGTGTGTATGCTTGGCATCAAGAGCCTTTATGTGTTGAGCTGTCTCACCAGCCACTTTACACTCCCTTTCCTTTTTCTTTCTTTCTTTTTCTTTTTAAGATTTATTTATTATATATATAATGTTCTGCCAGAAGAGGGCACCAGATCTCATCATAGATGGTCATGACACATCATGTGGTTACTGGGAATTGAACTCAGGACCTTTTGGAAGAACAGACAGTGTTCTTAACCTCTGAGCCATCTCTCTAGCCCCCCTTTTCTTTTTTGAGACAGGACCTTATGTATCTCAGGCTGGCCTCAAACCACTCCACAGGCCGTGATGACCTTGAGCTCCTGGATCAGTATGTGTGGTGCCTCATGCACGCTAGACAATCACTCTACCAACTGAGCTATATACTTATCCTGTACGCCTCTATCTAGTTGGCCTTCTGTGATGGTTAGAAGCTAGAGATTTTCATGGTGAGATTTCATATAACCTAGTCTGGCATTGAGCTCCTGACCACCTGCCTCTGCCTCCTGCACACTAGGATTACAGGTGTGTGCTAGAGCTTTCATGAACTTCTTCAGTAATGGAAGTATTTATGCTCATTTGTTGGGCAGAAATAATACAGTATAATTTAAGTGGTGGGGATGTAGCTCAGTTAGAAAGTGCTTTTGTAGAGCATGAAGCCCTCGCTTTGTTCCCCAGCACGGCAATAACCTGCAAGTGGTGATGCGTACTTACAGGCTCAGTACCTTGGAGGTAAAGGCAGGTGGGCCCAGAGTTCAAGGTTATCCTTAGCTAGATAGTGAGTTTGAGGCAACTCTGGCTTCCTGAAACCCTGCCTTGGAAACAAAACAAAAAAGTAAGGCAACCCCAAGAAATTATAATTCAGAAGATTGTTTAAGTATTATCCTATGTCTTTTTTTTCTTTTTAATGTATTTATTCTTATTTATGTGCACTGGTGTTTTGTCTGCACGTATGTCTGTGTGACGGTGTCGGATCTTGGAGTTACATACAGTTGTGAGCTGCCGTGTGGGTGCTGGGAATTGAACCTCGGTCCTCTGGAAGAGCAATTGGTGCTCCTGACCACAGAGCCATTGTCTAGTCCCTTCTTTTTCCTTTTTATTTGGAGACAGGGTCTCACTTTAGCTTTGGCTGGCCCTGAACTTTTTCTGTAGACTAGGCTGACCTTGCACTCACAGAGATGTGCCTGCCTCTTACTTCTGCCTCGTGAGTGCTGGGATTAATTGGGTGAGTCACTACATGGGCTTTTGTTTGTTTGTTTGTTTCTTAGGTTTTCGAGATGGTTTCTCTGTTAATAGTCCTGGCTGTCCTAGACTTGCTTTGTAGTCCAGGCTGGCCTCGAACTCACAGCGATCCACCTGCCTCTGCCTCCCAAGTGCTAGGATTAAAGGCGTGCGCCACCATGCTGCCATGCTGGCTTTACATGGTCTTTGTTGCTGTTGTTCTTTTGAGACAGGGCTTCTCTGTGTAGCCTTGGCTGTCCTGGACTCTATGCCTGGCTTACTATATGGGCTTTATCCTATATCTTTCATTAGAGATTTCATTTTTATTTGGTAATATGGGAGAATAAAGACAGTAGGGATAGAAAACCTAGACAAACAGCCAGGCGTGGTAGCACACGCCTTTAATCCCAGCACTCGGGAGGCAGAGGCAGGTGGATCGCTGTGAGTTCGAGGCCAGCCTGGTCTACAAAGTGAGTCCAGGACAGCCAAGGATACACAGAGAGACCTTGTCTAGAAAAAACTGAAAACAAAACAAGACAACCTAGACAAGGAGTTCTGAATTCGTGTCAGTCAGTTGCTTTTCCCCAACGTCTGACATGTTTGGGTTGATATAATGGGAGTGTGTCACCCCCTCTCCTTTTTTAGCTAAGTTAATTTAAACTGTTTTTAAAATTATTTTTGTTATTTTTCTTTCATGTATATGTGTGTTTGCCTCTGTGAATGAATAAGGACATGTGTGTTGGTGCTGGTATCCACAGAAGCCAAAAGAGGTTGTCAGATCCATTGGAGCTGGGGTTAAAGGTGGTTGTGAGGCACCCAGTGGATGCTAGGACCCTAACCCAGGTCCTCTGGAAGAACAGCCAGTGCTCTAACCACTGGCCCATGTTCAGCTCCTGAGTCTAACTTTTCTTTGAGAGGTTTCCCCTTGAGAGGAAGATGTTTGAATTAAGAGGATTGGGAGCCTAGTTGATGACGTCTGTCTTTCAGAGGCCATGTGGAAGTGTTACATCAACTTTTGCTTGGAAAGGTTTGCTAAGAAGACCAGCAGTGTGCCTCTCAGAGGGCAGGTAAGCATTTGCACGGCATAGCTACAGTGAGCAGTTAGTGTCTGTTCTCTAGAGAAGGACAGGTTTAGGGGGTCTGGGCAGTGAGAGTTTCAGGCTTAGTCACTTGCTTTTTGCTGTGGGTGACCTGTCATCATGAAGATCTAGTCTGGCTTACCCTTCTCCTGGATACGGGGTCAGAGGGCTTTCTGCTGATTGGACTGTGTCAGGTGCAGGCGCTTAGCTCGTCTCATCATGTGTGATGCCCATTTGGAACTCAGTCCTGGCTGAATTCTCAGAAATGTGCAAAATCACTTTTGCCCAGCTCAGTGCCAGAGGCCCCTGCTGGAATCTGTTTACTGACTTGACAGATGTTTCTGGTTTCAGAGGCTGGAAAGAGCCATGCTTGCATTCAGGAAGGCCCATGAACTGAAGCTCCTTTCTGAAGTTCAGTACAAGCAGTGGGTAAGGCCACAGAAAGTACATTCACTGCCTGTTACATGTGCTTTATTCTGATTTAAAATATATGACACCAGAACAAAAAAGTCAGAACAAGCCTATTTGGCATTCCCTTTCTCCTCTTTTTTTCTTTCCTTCCCTTTTCCATATCCTCCTCCCCCTCCCCCCCTTTTTGGGTTTTTGAGACAGAGCTTTGCAACAGAGCCTTGGCTATCCTAGTCTCGCTTTATAGACCAGGCTGGCTTTGAACTCACAGATCTGCCTTCCTCTCTCTCCTGAGTGCTGGGATTACAGTACATGCCACCACACCAGCTGGCTTTTCTTTCTTTTTTGTAAAGGATTTGTTTTTGTTTATGTGCATGACTGTTTTGCCTGCATATATTTATATATACCATGTATATGTAGGTTAGAAGAGGGTTTGGATCTCCTGGAACTGGATGGAATTACAGTTGGGTGTTAGCTGCCATGTAGGTGCTGAGAATTGAACCTGAAAACAGCCATTTTTCTTAACTGCCGGACCCTCTGTCTCTTCAGCCCTCCTCTCTCCCCTGTCCTTTCCTTCTCTTCCTCCTCCCTCCCCTTCCCCTCTCCTCCCCTCCTCCCTCCCCTTCCTCTCTCCTCCCCTTTCTTTCCCTTCCCCTCTACTTCTCTTCCTGGGTTCCCTCCCTCTCACCTCCCACTGGACTCACTTCATAGACCAGGCTGGCCCCAAACTTACAGCAATCCACCTTCCTCTCCTTCCCGAGCGCGGGGCTTAAAGGCATGTGCCACCACTGCCCGGCTCACTCTTCCTTTCTTGACCGCCTTCCTTTCCCTTTCCCCTTCCCCTTCCCGCCTCTCCCCTCCCTTTCTTTCCCTCGCTCTTCTCCCCTCTGTGGTGCTGCACTGTAATCCCAGGCTGGGAAGGCGGATGCCTGGAGCCCATTCATTCCCTTCAGCTGACTAGATGAGGGCCAGGTTCAGTGAGAAACAGGATCTGAAGTGTGAGTGGAGGGCTGGGAGTTACCTGTTCAGTTTAGCTGCTGAGTGCTTGCTGTGCGGTGTACGGACGAGGCCTTGGATCCCAGCACACATGTAAATGCCTAGAATTCTAGTGTGCTGACGGTAAAGATGGACTCCCAGGGTAAACTGGCCAGTTAGATTAGCTATGTGGTGAGCTCTGGGTTTAGCTGAGAGACCCGGCCTCAGTGAATAAGGCGGATAGCTATGGAGCCTTGAACATCCATACAGATGAACACACACATGTGCGCCAGCTTACACATTTGTATCCATATACGTGTGAACACACACATGTACACACATCACACACATAGACACATGGAAAAAAATAGAGGGCAATTGTGGAAAACACTCAACATCGACTTCTGGCTTCTCTGTGTGTGTGTGTCTCTCTCTCACACACACACACACATACACACACCTATATTAGCATGTGTATGTGTACACTCAAACGTCTTTTTTTTTAAGATTTATTTATTTATTATGTATACAATGTTATACCTGCATGCACACCAGAAGAAGGCATCAGATCACATTATAGATGATTGTGAGCCACCATGTGGTTGCTGGGAATTGAACTCAGGACTTTTGGAAGAGCAGCTTCTTCTCTTAGCTTCTGAACCATCTCTCCAGCACCACATGTGTCTTAAAAATTATAAGATTATAGGCCAGGCATGGTGGTGCACACCTTTAATCCCAGCACTCGGGAGGCAGAGGCAGGTGGATTGCTGTGAGTTCGAGGCCATCCTGGTCTACAAAGCAAGTCCAGGACAGCTAAGGCTACATAGAGAAACCCTGTCTCGGAAAAAAAAATTAGGGGTGTGTGTGTGTGTGCATGTGTTCTTGTTTTCCCGTAATCATTCAGGTAAAGTTACTCAAACTTTTTTTAAACTTTACTCTAAGTTCCTAACTTGATCCCTTCCAGAAACATCTTTTATTCTAGTCTTGTTGGCATCCTACCCTCCAACATGCTACATGAATTTCCTCTTGTATTATACTGTCTCGCATCTTCAGCCCCTGTGCAAGCTGGTTGGAGAGCCTTCTCTCTCCTCCCTCCTCCCCTTTTTTTGCCTTTTTTTTTTTTTTTTTTTTTTTGAGATGGGGTTTCTCTGTGTAGCCTTGGCTATCCTGGACTCACTTTGTAGACCAGGCTGGCCTTGAACTCACAGCGATCCACCTGCCTCTGCCTCCCGAGTGCTAGGATTAAAGGTGTGCGCCACCACCGCCCGGCTGAGAACCTTCTCTTTTCTGCGGTTCTGTGTTTACCTGTCTGACACCTGCTCTCCCTTATGTCTTAGCTTGAATGCTTCCTTTCCGGAAGGCCTTTCCCATCACAGCCCTGCTAGTCCTTCTGCACTGCACTCTGTAGCAGGGCGGCCTGGCAGGCGACTTTCCATGCCATGCCCTCAGTCTCTTCAGCCCTCTTCTTTGATTTCCTGATAGCCCTATGGTCACGAAGGGGAAGGAGGCGGAGTTCCGCATGCTCTTTGTGCCTGTTGAGCAGCTGTGGTAAGGTCTAGTGGGAAGGCTGTTGAGAATATTGTCATAAATCGTCTCGCTATGCCCCTGTTATGTATGTGATTTTGCTTCCAGGGGTGCTTTACAGTGTGCTTTGTCTTCCTTAGATTGACTTGTTGCTACGCCAGGACCTCTTTAAAGAAGCTCTGCAGGCGGCAGAGGCTGGGACGGACTTGTTCAAGGACTCCGCAGCAATGTGGCAGCTGAAGCTGCGGGTGCTGATTGACTCACGGAGCCCGGACATAGCTGTGCACTTTGAGGAAGCCTTTGCACACCTCAAGCCCCAGGTCTGCCAGTTGTGCCTTTTATATTTTATTCAGTTTTTAAAGATTTATTTATTTATTTATTGGTTTTTCGAGACAAGGCTTCTCTGTGTAGCATTGACTGTCCTGGACTCACTTTGTAGTCCAGGCTGGCCTCGAACTCACAGCGATCCACCTGCCTCTGCCTCCCGAGTGCTGGGATTAAAGGCGTGCACCACCACGCCCGGCTCAAGATTTATTTTTATATTTTACGTGTATTAGTATTTTTTCTGCATATGTGTCTGTCATCCATGTGTGTGCTTGGTGCCTGAGAAGGTGCTGAGCCTCCATGTGGGCTCCGAGTGCTCTTGACACTGAGCCAGATCTCCAGCCTTCACAGTCCACTCTTTTAGGAAAGCTGTTTTGTTTTTGTTTGTTTTTAAAAGACAAAATTTCATGTAGTTCAGGCTGATTTAGGCAGAAGCTTGAACTTTGATTTTTCTGCATCTACCTCCTGAGTGCTGGCATTACAGTCATCCTTCGCCATGTCTGACTTATGATGTGCTGGGGATTGAACCCAGGGCTTCCTGCAGGCTGAGTGAGCACTCTGTCAGCTGAGCTGTATCTCCAGCCCTCTTTTTGGGAATCTTTTATGATTTTAGTGAAAACTCGTATGTGATATGCTTTAACAAGAGTAACCCTAGAGTAATTGTTGTTAACTTATGTAATAGTTAAAGGATTGAATAGAAAACCATTTTATCTCTAATCCTTGATTTGCAAGTTTACTAAATCATGTAAAGTTTCTTATTCTAGCTGGGTGTGGTGGCTCACACTTGTAATCCCAGCACTCAGGGAGGCAGAGGCATGTGGATCTCTGAGTTCAAGGTCAGCCTGGTCTACAAAGCAAGTCCAGGGCGACCATGGCTACACAGAGAAACCCTGTCTTTTTTTTTTTTTAAACGCTGTCTTGAAAAATCAAAAAAAGGGGCTAAAGAGATGGCTCAGCGGTTAAGAGCACTGACTGCTCTTTAGAGGTCATGAGTTCAATCCCCAGCAACCACATGGTGGCTCACAACAACCCACAATGAAATCTGGTGCCTTCTTCTGGCCTGCAGGTGTACATACAAGCAGAACACTGTATACATAATAAATAAATATGAAAAAAAAAAAAGAAAAACAAAATTTTTTTCTTATTTTGTTTAAATGTCCTACAAATAAAAATTAATAATAGAATATTCTCACTTGCATCCACATCTGATCATAAATTCAACTTGCAGTCACAAAAATCTAAACTTTTTAAAAAAAAATTCATTTATTTATTTAATGTATGTGACTTCTTTATACCTGCAGGCCAGAAGAGGGCATCAGATCACATTATAGATGGTTGTGAACCATCATGTGGTTGCTGGAAATTGAACTCAGGACCTCTGGAAGAGCAGATGGTGCTCTTAACCACTGAGCCATCTCTCCAGCCCCGAAAACCTGGGGAGCAAATGTTACTGCTCTCTGCTGTCTGTCTCTATACAGTGAAGATCAGGCAGGCCAGCCCCCATCAGTCCTTATACGGTGCCTCCCAGACCCCTGGCCCATGAGGCTGAGTAGGAGTGGCTGCTTATGCCTGTTAGTCAGGAGTCCCCATCAGAACCGGACTAAATGCTCAAGGTGTTGCTCTGGATGCCTTGGCTAGGGGGCTGCAGTGACCCTGTCTTTATAGTGAGGAGTTTTCAGAGCACAGTGCTGAGGGGTCTTATCTAACGGCTTTGTTTTTGTGAGCAGGTTTGTCTGCCCCTGTGGATTTCTTGGGCAGAGTGGAGTGAAAACGCTAAAAGCCGGGAGGAGACTGAAGCAGTCTACCAGGTACAGGCTGCCTCTTCTGTCCCTTGTGTGCAGGACATGGCTTTTCCATGCCCTGATCACTACTTGGTGGCTTGGGATGGGACTTGGTACTGTGTCCCTTTATACAGCTTGTCCTTGTTTTTTCTCTTAACTATAGAAAGCTGTTTTAGCTGTCACTGGTGCGGGTTCTGTGACCCTGAAGGAGAAATACCTGGATTGGGCTTATCGATGTGGCGGCTACAAAAAGGCCAGAGCAGTGTTTAAAAGGTACTTGTAAGTGTTCATAGCGGTTTCTGGTCTTTCTGCCTACACTCAGCCCCAGACTTTGTGGATTACAAATAGTGTCTGAAGTGGTGATCTAAGAAACCTTCAAAACTTACTTCCTTTTTCTGGTTTTGCACACTTAAAGCATTTCATATACATGGGGAAATGGTAGGTAGCTGATTGTCACTGCTGGTTGTAATCGTGTCATTTTTACAAGCAGCTCTGTGTGTGTATGTGTGTGTGTGTGTACACACCACTGAACTCTGTCTCCAGCCTCATGCATCCTAAGACACTGCAGGTTTGGATACAGTTGCAGATGCTTGTCAGACAGCCTTCTGTCCTCCTCAGTAAACACTCACAGCAGCACTCATTTAAAATGGGCGTGTGGAGCCCCACATGCTCGTAACCTCAGGAGACTGAGGTAGGAGATGATGTGAGCCCAGAGAGACCAAGCAGCAACACAGAGAAGCATGTTGTAAAAACAAAACAAGTGAACAACCACAACTGTGCGTGGGAAAGTGTTGAAGCAGGTGAAGGGTCAGTCACTCTAATATGGGAGAGACTCCATCAGGTCTGGGTTGGCCCGAGATTGCTGCCCAGTTTTCTTAAAGACCTGTTGGGAAGCAAAGCCTGGTTCTTTTTACGTTTGTGGGTTTACAAGGCTTCCTGTCACTGTGGGAACTAACATTCCCCCACTCCTTTTTAGTTTACAGGAAAGCCGGCCATTCTCAGTTGAGTTTTTCAGGAAAATGATGCAGTTTGAAAAGGAGCAGGTGAGTATTCTGAGCACTTCCTGCCTGCAAACAGGGCTCGGTGGTCAGGTCCAGAGCAGCCTCTTGTTACTAGAGTGGGTGGGAACTCCTGGTTCAGCCTCTTTCCATAGAGCTGTAAGAATGGTAGTCAAGCCAAGAGGAGGCAGTCATGTGTGGGAACAGAAACCTAGACGCCACAGGAAGTGTCCCTGCTAGGCAGGGTGAGGGCCAGCTGCTGCTTGTCTAACACTTAATTACTGTTTCTGGTGGTTAACTGTAATTTATGATTAGAGTGAAAATGTAGGAAATACACGGGGCTGGAAAGATGGCTCAGTGGTTAAAAAAAGCACTGGCTGCTCTTCTAGGGGTCCTGAGTTCAATTCCCAGCAACCACTTGGTGGCTCACAGCCATCTATAGTAAGATCTGATGCCTCTTCTGGCCTGCAGGTGTACATGCAGATGGAGTATTCATACTACAAATAAATAAACATTTAAAAAATATACTCAGGGGGCTGGAGAAATGGCTCAGTGGTTAAGAGCACTGCCTACTCTTTGCAAAGGACCCAGGTTCAATTCCTAGCACCACATGGCAGCTCACAACTGTCTGTAACTCTAAGATCTGACACCCTCACACCAACACACATAAATTAAAATTAAATAAAAAAATTAACAAAAAATATATACTCAGGTAATTAATTTTATTCCTTCTTAAGTCTCTGATGGGGTTGAAGACCAGATAGTCTAGTTTTACAATCAAGCTTAGTTGTTTAGGGGTTAAGATACTTTTAGGTGTAGATAGATATTTTAAGTTGCTAGAGATAAGATAGATATTGATTTACATTCAGAATTTTAGACTCATCAAGATAGGAAATATGTTTTCTTCAAGGTTGCCAAATACAAATATCCAAAACACTATGAATATAACATTAATATAATTCCTGATTGTTTCGTGGTTCTTCTTACTGTATGTAGCTTATTTTATATGTGTGTAATAATATCAATGTATATGTAAAAAAATTTTAAACATATTTTTTAAACATATTTTTAAAAGAAAAAAATATAAAAAAAAGAGCAATACATAGCTCAGTGTGTTGGTGTAGTGTATGCCTTTAATCCCAGCACTCAGGATCCCTATTGGTTTGAGGCCAGCCTATTCTATGTAGTGAATTCTAGGCTAGCCAGGGCTACATACATAGTAAGATCCTGGCTCAAAAAACAAAACAACGGAGGCTGGAGGTTAAAAGCAGCTTCTGCTGGCTGCTCTTCGAAAGGTCCTGAGTTCAATTCCCAGCAACCACATGGTGGCTCATAACCATCTATTATGTGATCTGATGCCCTCTTCTGGCCTGCAGGCAGAGTGCTGTATACATAATAAATAAATAAATATTAAATAAATAAATATTCAAACAAAAACAAACAAACAAAAACAAAACAACTCGAGACTGTGTTTCTCTGTGTAACAGTACTGGCTGTCCTGGACTCACTTTGTAGACCAGGCTGGCCTCAAACTTACAGAAATCCACCTGCTTCAGTCTCCCAAGTGCTGGGCTTACAGATGTGCACCACTTTCCTAGCTAGCATTTATATTTTTAATTCATTAACTTTGTGTATCGATGAGGGTTGAATTTAGGACCTTGCTAATGTTAGATCAGAGAGCCATCATTGAGCTACATGATTTCTTATTTAAAACAAGAACAATACTTATTCTAAGCTTGTTTTGTTTAGATAGATTCTCTGTGTAACAGCTCTGGCTGTCCTGGAACTCACACTGTAGACCAGGCTGGCCTTGAACTCAAAAAGATCCGCCTTCTCTGCCTCCTGAGTGCTGGGATTAAGATGTGCACCATTACCACCTGGCGCTGAGCTTTTTTTAAAAAAGTGATTACTCAAAAATGTATTCATTATCAAATTTCCTGACCATGGTTGATTTAGTATATATGTAGTATACACACACACACACACACACACACACACACACACACACACCTGTTTAACTCTGCCTCCTAAGTACTGGGATTAAAGGTGCATGGTACTATGTCCAGCCTAAAAAATACATTTTACACTAAAAAAAAATGTGCTTTAGAATATTGTCAGATAGGGGCTGCAGAGGCGGCTCAGTGGTTAGGATCCCTGGCTACTCTTCCAAAGGACCTGAGTTAGTTTCCCAGCTCCCTCATGACGTCTACAACTGTTTGTAACTCCAGTTTCAGGGAATCCAACACTCTCTTCTGTCCCCAATAGCACTGTATGCACCCGATATACATACATATGCAGGCAAAACACTCACATAAAAATCAGATAAATCTATAAAAAGAATTCTTAAAGTCAGATGTGTGCTACCAAATGTGTTATATATACTAACATCCATGGTAACGTGCAGCTTTCCAAAAGAATTATAATTGTTTATAGAGATAGTCAACTAGCAGATGAGTATGTTTACTTCCTCATAGCTTCTCTAAGTAGTCAGCTTGGTGGTTTTTTTTTCTTTGATTTTGATTTTTCAGTTAGTATTTATTTTTATTTGAGCTTTGAAAAGTTACTAGTGCTGGGCAGTGGTGGCGCACGCCTTTAATCCCAGCACTCGGGAGACACAGGCAGGTGGATCCCTGTGAGTTTGAGGTCAGCCTGGTCTACAAAGTGAGTCCAGGACAGCCAGGGTGACACAGAGAAACCCTGTCTTGAAAAACAAAAAACAAAACAAAACAACAACAAAAAAAGTTACTAGTGAGGCTGAGCTCTTGTTTTGTGCTGAAGTATAGTATAGTCTTATACGATGAGACAGTTTGGCATATTGTTTAATTATCAGCCTCTGGATTATTAATATAATAATTATGCCTTGGGCAAATCACTTCATTGTAAGTCTTACCATCATCAATATGGGAAGGCTCTGTCTATATTAATATATATAAGGCTCACTGGGCTACTTACTGGATAGGAAAGAAAATGTGTATAGTGCAGTGTGTATTAAGACCCCTTAGGAGAGTGTGTTTGTAATTTATGCGTGTGAGGTTAAACTGACTTCAAGATACGTGGTTTGCAGAAGGGAGATTTGAATAAAATTTTCTATTAATTTATTTTTAATGATATTAGGGATTGATCTCATGAAATGGTTACTTTATACTAAATGTTTCTTTAAAAGATAAAATTATGTGTGCATGTATGTCTGTGCAGAGGTATTTATTTCATTTAATTTTTTTCCAAGACAGGGTTTCTCTCTGTATCCCTGGCTGTCCTGGACTCACTTTGTAGACCAGGCTGGCCTCCAACTCACAGTGATCCACCTGCCTCTGCCTCCCGAGTGCACAGACCACCACGCCTGGCCCGTGTAGAGGTATTTATATAGGAGTCCCCTGATCTGGCGTTACAGGTGCTCGTAAGCTGTAGGACTTGGGTGTCAGGACAGGAGCTGAACTCAGGTCCTTCGCGAGATCAGCAAGTGCTCGTAACTGCTGAGCAGGTCTCTCCAGCCGCATACAGTTAGCCCAGCTAACTGGGCAGGGGTAGCCAGGAGACAGAGGCAGGTGGATCTCTGAATTGGAGGCCAGCCTGCAGAATGAGTTCCAGGACAGCCGTGGCTGTGCACAAAAAAGCTGTAGATGGTGTTAATTTACTTTGAAAATGTCCTTAAAGGACTACACTTAATAGTAGAGGTGGAACTGGAGGTGCAGTTGGTAGGTGCTTTCCTAGCGCGCACAAAGCCCTGGGTTAGATCCCCTCCTCCACATAAAGTGGGCATGGTGATGCGCACGTGCTATTTCAGCACTCAGGATGTAGAGGCAGGAGGATCAGGTGTTCAGGCCATCCTTGGTTACGTAGAGTTCAAGGACAGCCAGAGCTACAGAATGCTGCCCCTTTAGTAGCTTGTCACCACTATGGAAGTGGGAGACCCTGGGAGAATGGAGCCAGTAAATGAGGTGGAGCAAAGTCTCACGCAATAGGCAAGTTTATGCAGCCCCTCACTTTATACTAAGTGTTAGAACAGGTCTCGTGAGTAAAGTTCTTCTGAGTTCAGACCGTATACAATCGCAAGGACAAGCCACCTGTGGCAGCACTGTTTCCCCACAGAGGCATATAAAGGATAATTGAATAAGAACAGCAAGCAGGTATGAGTCATCTGAAGTAACATTCCTCCCTGCTGCACTTGGGAGGAGCAGGAAAACACACTCCAAGAACATTGCTGTCTTTTTGAAGAAACTGAGGTCACTTAAATTTGTTTACTTTACATCCTGATTGTAGTCCCCTTCCTGGTCACCTCTGCATCCTGCCCTCCCTCCTTTATACCCTTCCCTCCCTCCCCTCGTCCTCAGAAAGGGAAGGCCTCCTCCCCTATCATCTGACCCCAGCCTGTCAGGTCTCATCTGGACTGCCTCGCCACAGGGAAGTGATCAAGGAGTGGGCACCAGGGTCCATGTCAGAAGCAGTCCCTACTCCCCATGTTATGGAACCCACAGGAGACTGTGCTGCCTGTCTACTACATCTGAGCAGAGGGCCTAGGTCCTCACCATGCATGGTCCTTGGTTGGTCCATCGGTCTCTGCAGCATCCCCTCCTCCGCCTGGACAAGACTGCCTTGCTGTCTTCGAGTGTCCTCACAAGCACTCAGAATTCTTCTCACATGCCTCCATTCCTGGACTGGTTCCAACAGTAGCTCCCACCTTGTTACCTGTAACGGTGCTGAGGTGTTCTCCAAGTGAGGAAGCTTTAAAAAGAAGATCATGGACTAGTATTCATGTGTTTTTGTGATACACGAGTTTTAGAGGCCGGTCTGGTGGTTCATGCTTTTAATCTCAGAACTCAGGAGCATTGCTGTGAACTCTGTACCAACCTGGGCTACATAATGAAACCATGTCTTTAAAAAAAAAAAAGTGTTTTAAGATGGTCATTACTGTTTCAGAGCACAATTTCTCATCACCCCCTCAAAGCTTTCAAGGGTTATTCCTGTTACACTTCTCAAGTTAGACTTCTCCACGCCAGCAAGGTGAAGTGCTTTCCTGGTTGGTCTGTCTGTCTTTTCTTTTTTTCTTTGTGCATGTGTGGTGGTGTATGCACATGCTCCCCAGTGTACATGTGAAGGTCAGAACAATTTTCTGCCATGTGAGTGTTGGGGATTGAACTCAGGCTGTCAGGCTTGGTGGCAGGTGCCCTTTGCTGCTGAGCCAGCCCCAGCCTGGTTTTGGGGTAAGTTGAGAAACTAGGTTGGTCTGGTCCTCTTTCCCCCCTCTAATGATTTATTTTTTTATTAATTATTTTTATTTTTTTTTGTTTTTCGAGATAGGGTTTCTCTGTGTAGCCTTGGCTGTCCTGAACTCACTTTATAGACCAGGCTGGCCTCGAACTCACAGCAATCCGCCTGCCTCTGCCTCCAGAGTGGTGCTGGGATCAAAGGCGTGTGCCACCATGCCTGGCCTGATTTGTTTATTTATTATCATGTATTTATTTATTTATTTTTATGTATATGGTACTCTGCCTGCACATACACCTGCAGGGCAGAAGAGGGCATCAGATCACATTATAGTTTGTTGTGAGCCACCATCTGGGAATTGAACTCAGGACCTCTGGAGGAGCAGTCAGTGCCCTTAACCTCTGAGCTATCTCTCTCCGCTCTCTCTGGGGACTCTTTCAAGCACCTAACAAATAGTGGTTGCTTAAAATACAGTCAAAGTGAGTTTATGATTAGATGGATGAAACCAAACCTGCTTGTTTTTATAGGAAGCCTCCAAGATGGCAAACCTGAGGGAATATTACGAGAGGGCACTGAGAGAGTTTGGGTCTACAGATTCTGGTAAGCAAGCTTCCGTTATGGGGCGTGAACATTGCTTGCAAAGCCTCTGACCTGTTACATGGTTAGAATATTGTTTCTGAGCCGGTGTGGTGGGGCATGCCTTTAATCCCAGCACTTGGGAGGCAGAGACAGGCGGATCTCTTAGTTCCAGGCTAAAAACAAAGTAGAAAGGTAGAAAGGAATTTGAAAGTCTCCATTATAAAGAAATGGTAAGTGTTTGAGGCAACAGATAGGCTTAGCTTTATTTAAACGTTAGACAGTGCTTAAATGTATTACATGGTACTTCATTTTATTCATTCATATTTAAAATGTTTTCTTACATTAATTTTCTGTGTGGAAGTTTCTTAGAACTTTTTAATTGGCTTAGTATTAAATGAATTTGCCTAATAAAGCCTTCCCAGTTTTCTAATTATGTTCACAGTAATTGTTGTTTTCTCTTAAAGATCTTTGGATGGATTACATCAAAGAAGAATTGAGCCATCCCTTCGGGAGACCTCAGAACTGTGGGCAGATCTATTGGCGAGCCATGAAAATGCTGCAGGGACAGTCAGCCGAGCTGTTTGTAGCTAAGCATGCCATGCACCAGGCTGGCCACTAGCAAAGAGCACCAGCAGTGGGCGCAACTGTATGGCCAGCCGCTGGGCAGGTTTGTAGCGAGAGTTGTCAGGAGGGCTGACTGAGGTTTGTAACATACTTAAATTTGGCTTTAATCCTTGTTTCCGAAAAGAGAACTGCTGCTGCCACTTAAATCTAAAGCACACGGACATCATTTCTTGTTTCAGGCTAAGCACACACAGCTCTGATCTAGACTGGGTACAAGGGAACCTGTTCAAACCCACAGGAAGTACAGTCATGTGTCTTGTAACTGTGTGGGCCTGCGTAAGACCTGTGGTGACAGGAGGGACTAGGGCAGTGCGGGGCAGACGGCCATCTGTAATCTAAGTGAGGTTGAGCAAAGCGACTTGATTTCCTGTATCAGAACTGGATGTGTGCTTTAGGTCAACCATTCAAGAGACACGAGCCTTCCTTCTGCAGGAAGGAAAGGAGACTTGGAAGACGAGTAGCAGGAGGAGCTGTGGGTATTGGAGGAGCTTGTCCTTTAGGAGGGTTAAGATAACGCAAAAAATGATTTTCCCCTAGGATTGACAGGCCAAGAACAGTCTGCCTGGAGGAGGCCCAGCAACAAGCAGACAGGGGAGGGAGAAGTGCCTCAGTGGGAGGGATGCAGGGTGGAGGGTGGAGGGTGGAGGGGTGCAGGGTGGAGGGTGGAGGGGTGCAGGGTGGAGGGGTGGAGGGTGGCTTCGAGCAAAGGGGCCATTTGGGGAACAGGGGAGAAAATTGTTTGAAATAAATTCTTTCACTTTTCTTTTTTTTTTTCTTTTTTTCTTTTTTTTGGTTTTTCGAGACAGAGTCTCTCTGTATAACCTTGGCTGTCCTGGAGTCACTTTGTAGAGCAGGCTGGCCTCGAACTCACAGCGATCCGCCCGCCTCTGCCTCCCGAGTGCTGGGATTAAAGGCGTGCGCCACCACGCTCGGCTTCTTTCACTTTTCTTATACTGGGTTTTTTTGTTTTGTTTTTGTTTGTTTTTTTGAGACAAAGTTTCTCGGTGTGTAGCCCTGGCTGTCCCAGAAACTCACTCTGTAGACCAGGCTGGCCTCAAACTCACAGAGATCCGCCTGCCTCTGCCTCCCGAGTGCTGGCATGACAGGCGTGTGCCACCACGCCCAGCCCTAGCCCGCTGCCACACCCGGCCCTCTTTTACTCTTTTAGCTGGCTTCACGAGGTTCCAACGGTTGGCCTTCCTTGAAAGTCCTCAAGTTTAGGCAAATCTTGAACTTTGAATTCTCCTGCCTCAGCCTCTCAAGTAGCTGAGATTATAGGCCTGATCCACTAGACCCAGTTTTAACTTAACATTTTGGTATCATTGGGAAAGTATTCAGAACAAGTTACTTACATGATTTCCCATGTTATTAAATAAACTTAAAAAGCACCTAATGAATTCATAGCGCCCCATTGTCTTTATTAATCACCTGTGGCTAGACCTTTCCATTTGTTATTTGTTTTAAGTATAAATGCTTTTGATGAAGATTCATGTCACTCTTTGGTCACATCCACGGGTACTTCTTAGGGGACTTATTTGACAGTGAGATTTCTGGATCTAAGTAAAAGATAGAAAATACTGATGTTTTATACCAACTTGTTCTTTTCTAGCCTCATATGAAAGAGGTAACACCCTTGTCTGCATTGGAACATTATATATTTCATTTTCATTGTTTTATAATTTACCATTTAGTAGATGAAAGTGATGCATCATTGTTTAAACTGCTTTTGCTTGCTAATTTATGTTCTAAAAATACATTGAGAATGTTAATCTTTTGTTTGTCTTTCATTTCTTACAAATAGGTCTATGTTTCTTCCCTTCGTTTGGTGTTTTTGATGCCAGAAGGATATTTTTGGTGATTCTCCTTCTCTCCCCTGCAGTGCTGAGATTAGACCTAGGGCTCACACATGCTGAGTAAGCACACTCTTATGTTATACCCTCAGTTTAGGCTGGTACAGTCTCTCCTCTTGCCTAGGACAACGGGGTCTCTTGCTTAAGCATTTGACTAACTGTAGACCAGGCTGGTCTTGAACTCATAGAGAGCCATCTCCCAAGTGCTGGGATTAAAGGCGTGTGCAACTACTGCTGCTGGGCCTTGTCATTTGTTTTAAAAAATTTAATTTTATAGAGGGGTAGTGATGGTAGCATACATCTTTAATCCTAGCACTTGGGAGGTACAAGCAGACAGATCTCTGTGAGTTCAGGGCTAGCCTGATCTACTTACATATGCCTTTAATCCCAGCCCTCAGGGAGGCAGAGACAGGCTGTGAGTTTGAGGCAAGCCTGGTCTACAAAGCAAGTCCAAGACTGCCAGGGCTACAAAGAGAAGCCCTGTCTCAAAACACCAAAGGGGGGGGTATTTTAGATTTTTTTTTGCCTGCATGTATATCTGTGTTGATATGTGTGATCACTTGCATGCCTGGTACCCTTTGAGGCCAGAGTTGGTGTCAGAATTACCTGGTTGTGTGATGTGGACCTGGGAAGCTCAGCTTTCTCAGTCTATTATGTGGTATTCTTATTTTAGGAGGAGATGCATGTTGCCTGTAGGATAGAAAGCAAAGAGGATGGTGCTTAGCGATTTTAGGAGCAAGGGCACAAATTTAGGTCACCTAGTCTGACTGTGCACATAGTGCGACCATGAAAATGCATCTAGCTAGTTCACCTATAGTTACATTGATATCTAAAGTTAAATAATCCAGTTTCCTACTCACACTGGCTACCTTTTAAAAAATTTTTTTGAGACAGGGTCTGGCTGTAATCCTGTCCTGCCTAGAACTCAGGGGGACCAAACTGGCCTCAGATTCACAGAAATCCACCTGCCTGTCTCCCTGGGTGCTTAAAGGTCTGTGCCACTACAAGGGGCCACACTTGTCACATTGTAAATGCTTAACTGGCCACATGGTTACAATGTTGGACAGTACAGATAATAGAGCTTGTATTTCAGCCATTGCAGAAGATTTTGGTAGGGATTGCAGTGACAGGAGGTCAGGCAGCTGAGTCAGCACAGCAGAACAGGACATTAGTTGGCCACATTCTCTTCACAGGAAAGTCTACATAGAGGGAACAACTAACATTGAGTATTATGTGTCAGCTTTACTTTATTTCTTTTTATTTCCTTGTGCTATTCATAAACAAGTTCTTTGGGGTCAAGTTGAAAAGACTCACTAATGTACCAAAAGACTGAGACGGTTCCTTGGCGAGCAAAGCTAGAGTGTAGGCAGTGCTGGGGTGGGGTGGGGTGGATTGGGTTGGGGGGAAGGCAAGGATGGTGAAGGTTGACAGTTGTTTTGATTTTCCCTGGGGATATTGAACAAATGCCTATTTGCTACAGACCAGCACTGCCAATAGGCCATGCCAGGTCTAGCCTGGGGAACCAGTGGGTTTATTGGGGTGACTTACGGGAGCATGGTTGATTCAAAGGCACCACTGAAAAGCTGTATTTCTCCCCAGCTTGCAGGCAGCCCCAGAAGGTTCTCCCCCAGCACTGTCTGATTGCTTATATAATCTTGGGGTGGTTGAGCACTTCCAGAGTCTTCAGGAGGGTGTGCATGAGTGAAAGCTGTCTACACTTGGGTTATTCCCCCACCCCACCCCCAAGCCCTGTTTGTCTCAGGTGCCACCTTTACTTGCTTTGAGGCAACAAGGAGAGTGTGACCAGGCTCTGGTAAGATTCTGTGACAGCACAGAATGTTGAGGGTGTCATTGTTTATACTGGGCCCACAACTTTGATCAACTATTGTGGTGTAGAATGGGTTTAACCTAAACATCATCCTTGACTCAAGGTGGGGGACTCGGCTGCTGGGTTCTTAGCCATTTGTGAATGAGTTCTAGTTGAATTGCATTCTAGAATTACAGAAAAGCCTGTGAAACGATAGGGTGAAGAGTTGTTGGTGCTTCAGAGTTATTTCCATCCCATAGGCAGAGCCGGGGCATTTTAATGCTGTGATGGGAATTGAAGGGTTGAGGCTGAGGTGCACAGCAGCTGTAGGGTAAGGAAGGCACTTGCCGTTTCAGACCAGCTAGTCGTCCAGCCTTAAGATCCACACAGGATGGGCTGGAGAGATGGCTCAGTGGTTAAGAGCACTGACTGCTCTTCCCGAGGTCCTGAGTTCAATTCCCAGCAACCACATGGTGGCTCACACCCATCTATAATGAGCTCTGGTGCCCTTTTATGGCCTGCAGGTGTACATGCAGACAGAGCACTGTATACATAATAAATACATCTTAAAAAAGATCTATACAGGTAGTTGCTGGCAGATTCAGTACCCCAGAAGTCCTTTCTGTACCAGCAGTCTGTCAGCACACGATGCCCCCTGCACTGCCCTGCCTTGCCCGTGTGTCTTCTTCACAGCAAGCTTTCCCCTTGACCTGGAGTAGCCATGGCCGAGGCCAGACCTCTGCAGTAGATTCTTTAGCTGGCAGCCAGATCCTGGGTCCCTTGTGGCTAAGCAGCTCCCCAGCTGTGGAGCCCTGGCAGTGGGGTTTGGACTCTCAGGCAGCTGTGGTCAGTTTCTGGAGGCCACGTGACTACCTCAGGCCAGCAGCTGTGGATCTTGCAGGAAACGTCCTCTAGCTCAGAAGTGAGCTCTGCATTTGTTGCCTGTGGGGGTGGGGTGAGAAGGTGGGCATGTGCTGTGCATCAGGGAGAGCCCAGGAGAGCAAGCTGAGGCAGGTAGCCTGTGCAGAGGCCTCAGGGCAAGGAAGCCCGTGAGTGTTGACTGGCACTCTGAAGGCAAACAAGAGGCAGCAGGTTCCTCTGTGTGCTGGTGACTTGAAGCTGATGGCCGAGCTCAGGACATCTGCTGGGGAGCCTGGTTGAGGGCCAGGTAAGGGCAACAGGAAAGAGGGCTTTACCTAGAGATGCCTGTGGCATGGATTGCTTGGCTCACTCTGAACACCAAGTCACACGTGTGTGTTCCTTGCATCTAAAGAAACACAAAGACCTTTCCTTTTTTGGGGGTGGGGGTTGAGACAGGGTCTTTCTGTGTAGCCTTGGCTGTCCTGGATTGCTTTGTAGACCAGGCTGGCCTTGAACTTACAGAGATCCACCTGCCTCTGCCTCCCGAGTGCTGGGATTAAAAGCGTGCGCCACCACCGCATGACTCACAAAGGCCTTTCAATTCAGGGTCTCCAGAAATGTATTTCCACATTGTCCCTGTCAGTTTCTATTCTTTTCCAGGCCCATTACTGCGCTCTTCTCCCGCCTTTGTTGAGGGTCAGCCCCTGACTTATCAGTGCGCTCCTTGCAGTAGGACTATGTTTAATAAAGCTGTATCTGGCACACTGCATATGCATATTAATTGGGCCGGTGATCCAAGATGGTATTTACTGGAGATTATGAAGATAGATTTGCACAGAAAACCACTTTGGGTTGCAGAGTTGGGTGAGACTAATTTTGCCAGGGCCGAGTGGGACAGGTTGGGCTGTTCTCCACAGCGGGCAGTGGCCTCCCGAGAGCGGAATAAAGAGAAAATGCAGGGCTAAATGGCCTTGGAATTTGGGTCCCAGAGCAGATACAGGCAGACAAATATGTTTTAGCAAGTAGATGGCTGTGCAGATGTGTAAATGTGACAGGGCTGATCTTGTGATAGTGGAGAGCTGTTGATTCAACTTATTTTATATGTATCTGAGTGCCTGCGTGTGTATATGTATGTGTACCGTGTGCTGTCTGAGGGCTCCACAGACTCCCATATAGCGCCTCCCACTGGGGAGCAAGTGCTCACGCATGAAACTGTGAGGGCCATTTCACATGTATCTTTAATATGGGGCTGATAATAACTGTCTCTTAGGGGTTGTTCTGAGGATGGGAGGATTTAGAACTGTACTGACCAATTGAGTAGCCAGTAGCCACCAATCCTTTTTAAGTGTGTTAATTATAATTAAAGCGAGGAATCTTGGCCACAGTTCATGTGCTCAGTGGGCACACATGGCAGACTGTTCACCAGACGGATTTGAAAGCATTTCCAACCTTGAAGAAAGCTCTCATGCGTGGTGTTGGTTGAGGCCGATGAAGCATAGAACTTACTTTTGTTGGGTACCCACAGGGGACTTTAATTTTTTTTCCTTAAAAAAAAACAAAACCCAGACTCTCACAACAACCCTATGTCCATTTTACAGATGAGGAAACTAGGCACAGAGTAATTTTCAGTTGTTGCAAAAGATGATTAACCATAAATCTATCACTTAGCTATTTGGGATGTACATGCCAGAGGCATCTGTCACAGTGACAGTGTTCTATGACCATCGTAGTCTGGTTCCAGAACATTTCACTGCTCCAAAAGCAAATTCTGTGCATTTCCCCCACCAGAGCCTACTGCCATTCATTGGCCTTCTCTCTCCATCCATTTTCCTATTCTGGGTAGGAAAATGTGAATTGACTATAAACAGAGTCAAGCAATATCTGGTCTCTGGTGCCTGGCTTTTTTCAGCTCAGCATAGTTTTGAGATTCATTCAGTTGCAGGATGTGTCAGCACTTCGTTCCTTTCTGCAAACGAAGACTTCCGTCATTGGCTCTACCACTTTTTGTGGATTGCTCTTTATCCACCAATGGATGGATGCCTGCAGTGTGTCTTCCTGTTGGCAGCTGAGCTACTACAAGCACCCTTGTTTTGTCTAGTGCTGTCTTCAGTTCCTGTGTGCATGCGAGCGTGTGTGGGTGTGTGCTCACGTTCATTTAAAGGTAGAGTTGCTGGGTCCTGTAATGCTGAGTTCCTGAGGAATCAGCTAAGTGAATTGCAGCTCAGTTCCACATTTAGTAGCTGGCAGAATGGATTTGGACCCAGCCAGTCGGCCTCCAGACCCTGTGCTTTGAATGTCACTTTACTGCTTAGAGCTGTTGTGACTGCTACAGTCCCCTAACACCGTGCCTTTTTAGGCTGATTCCCTTCCCACTCTGGTCCCTGGCAGCACTAGCACATGCTACTTAGAAATTCATTGTATTCCTCCAGGCTTTCTTCCAGTATTGTGAGGCCTTTTAACAATGTACGTTCCAACTTCCCAGAAGGCAGGAGGACTGCGGGGCTGCCCGCTGTGAGTGGACAGGCCCTGCTCTTCTCCCGGCACCTCTGGTCTCCCAACTCTCCCTTTATCTGCACACGCCTTTAATATTCTTTCTGAGGTGGAAGGGCAGAACTGAAGAACAAAATTCAATACAAGCTTGTGTCATCTGCTTAGAGGCCCTTTGGCTTACTGGCATGTAAATGTCCCTGAATTGCCACCTGTGTGAGGCTCCCCATGTGGACTTGGGGGCTTGGCAATTAATGGCCTTGTTTGAGACAAAGCATCTTGTTAAGGAGAGGTAACTAGTCATATTTCTAAAAGCATCAACCAAGCAACGTGTTTGTGAGAGCTGGGATAACACAAGAGTGCCAAAGGCTGTTCGGCTGCTCTCTTGGGAAGTCTGCCCAGAGTTTAATAAGGACCCGAGCGGAGCTGCGGTTTATCAGTTTTAAGACCTTCCTTCGTTAGTTTCTCAGCCAGTGGTGTCCAGGGCATCCTAATCACATGACTCATGGGAAGGACCCTCATTTAGAAAGGGAAGGCTTGCTGTGGAGACTGACGGGGCACGGGTACCTGGGAGCTGTCAGAGGAACATGCTGCCCACTCCAGGAAGAGACGGACTGCTGTTTTACCTCTGCACTTTTGGACTTTTTTTCTTTATGTGTATGTGTGCTGGTCTTATTTATTTATAGACAAGGTCTTGCTAGTTTGTGTTAGCCTCTAGATCTAGTGATCCTCCTGGGATCACTGGGATTGTATTGATACATCTTACACGTATTTTTGGCTTTTTAAAGTTGATTTCTGTTTTTCTTTTCTTTTTGGTTTTATAAGACATGCTCAGTTTAAAATTCAGGGTTTTTTTTCCTGCCTTTCCTCAGTAAGATTCGTGATAAAGACATGAGGCTCATTTTGATGAAAAATGTTTTCACTATAGAAAAATTTTAATCCTCCCTTCCTCCCCTGCACCACAAATGTTTCAGGCCTTGACCTGGACAAGGGAACAAAAGTAAAGTAACACAGGACTCCACATTATAACCTAACTCTAATTACTATTTTTTTAGTTAAAAAAAAAAAAAGAAAAAAGAAATAACATTCAGGGGTTTAGTTGTAGAGCACTTGCCCAGTATGCATGAGGCCCTGGTTCTATCTCCAGTCCCATGTAAAACAACAACAACAATTAGCATCCATCTTCAACTAAGTTGGAATGAAACTATTTCCACTTTATTTTTTATTTTATTTTATTTTTTTATGGCTCTTTTCAGTTTATTGCATGAAGGAGTTACACTAGTCCAAGTTAAAAGCAGACCCCAAGTGGTTACATTATACAAGCTGTGAGGTTTTTAAACTTGTGACAAGGGACAGAAGGGAAATTCTACTCATTGCAAGGAAATCCTCACTTAAGCTTCAGAGCCACAAGCACTTAAAACCCATGACCCTTCAGCTGGTCATCCTTAGCCAGTCCAATCTCCATCAGGAACTGGCATATGTTCTTTATTTATTATTATGTATACAGTGTTCTGCCTGCCTGTACACCTGCAGGCGGGAAGAGGGCACCAGATCACATTATAGATGGTTGTGAACCACCATGTGGTTGCTGGGAATTGAACTCAGGACCTCGGGAAGAGCAGCCAGTGCTGTTAACCTCTGAACCATTTCTCCAGCCCCCGGGAACTGGCATATGTTCTTGCGCTGGTCACCCTGTAGCTGAATTACTTCTCCATATTCTAGATGCTCAATTACAGTACCATTGCAGGCAAATTTCTTCTTAAATGCCTTCGCTAGTTTCTTTTTATCGTGATCATCAGCGATCCCTTGGACAGTAGTAAGGATCTTCCTGCCGTTTCTCTGTTGAATTCTTATATGGATATAATCCTCAGTGCCAGCAGGAAGCAGGTCATCACCCTTACTTGCATCAGCAAAGGATCGAAAGAGTGGCGGTTCTGGATAGCGGACATACAATATGATTCCTTTTCCTCGGTGGAAACGGCCTACGGAAGGCAGCTGCGGGAGAAGGCGGGCGGGGGCACTGAGCGTCAGGAAGCGAGGGGGCAGGAGGGGGAGGCAGCTGAGTCCTCAGTGACTGGGGCCACTGTTTCCACATTAAAGTGAGAAAAAATATATAAGACCAGTGTTTGTCTAACGGCCTAACATATAAGTATTACTCTAGTAGCATTAGGTCAAGAGGTAACAAGGGACAAGAAGTGGGCAGGTTAGGTGGCTCAGTGGGTAGAGGTGCTTGCTGCCAAGCCTGAGGACCCGAGTTCGATCCCTAGAACCCAGGGTCCCTGCAAGAGCAGTGTGTGCTCTTAACTGCCTAGCCTTTTCTCCAGCACCGGCTGACTCCTAACTTTTTACATTTTATTTGTTTGTACATGTGTATGCAAACTGTTGAAAGTTTCACATTTTTATTTGTATACCCAAGAGTGCAGAAGTCCAAGGACAAAGCACAAGTTGTCTCTTTTCTTCCTTCCATGATATGGATTACCAGGGAAAACACTTGGTGGCAGACTCCTTTGCTGAAACTTTTTTTTTTTCGAGACAGGGTAGTTTTGTCATCCTGGACTCGCTTTGTAGACCAGGCTGACCTTGAACTCACAGAGATCACCTGCCTCTGCCTCCCAAGGGCTGGGATTAAAGGCGTGCGCCACCATGCCCAGCTGTTGAACCATCTTACCAGCCTCACTGCTGACGGTTTTACCTTTAAAGCAGCGTGAAGGGTTCCTTCCACACACAAACAAGCTTTACAGACACTGTAGAGGGCGAAGGTCCTCGTGCACACACTCTGGAGATGCCAGGAGAGTTACATACACAGGCATCCTTCAGAGGAAGGAGATGCTTGCCTGTCCCCTGGAGTGCTGGGAATGGATGTGGTTTACAAGCTGGTGATGCTCTGCCTCCTGATGAGCTAGGCTTCATCCATCTCTCAGAATCTGTGTCTTATTTATCCCAGATCCTTTCCCGCTACAACCTTGAACATTACTTCTAGGCCATTAAACTCATCCTTGTTAGAGATGCCATTTGTACCTTACAAGAGCCTTAGTGACTTCTGTGCTATCTTGGGGCCAGGCGTTGTGTTTACCACAGCCGTCCTCCCTAGACTCTTATCTAGGGCACCGTGTCTAAGTCAACAAGAACCCATCTCAAGGACGAAGCCATATGTACTTTGTAAAGAGCTTCAATGTAAACATGTCTTTTTTTTTTTACTTTATTAATTTATTCTTGTTACATCTCAATGGTTATCCCATCCCTTGTATCCTCCCATTCTTCCCTCCCTCCCATTTCCCCCTTATTCCCCTTCCCTATGACCGTTCCTGAGGGGGATTACCTCCCCCTGTAAATGTTCATAGGGTATCAAGTCTCTTAAACATGTCTTAAGCTTTCTTCTGTACTCGTAGGACTGAGCTAATTCTTCTCTAGAAACTTTTTCCCGTAATTGTGCTATGCTTAAATATGGCAAAAACACACGAGCTAACGTCAGACTCCAGGAAGTCTTGGCCCAGCACCAGTTACCAAAATTGGTCTGATCTGAGTTTCATTCCTACCCTGACTGTTTCCCTGCCTGCCGTAAAGCCTGAGGGACCCTCCCGCAGGTAATGGTGCTCAAAACCCGGTCATGGCTTTTGATTTAGCCAGGGGACAGGGATTTCTAAACTAGACTGTTCTGTAGGCTGGAGAAATGGCTCAGCAGTCAAGAGCACTTGCTCCCCTCCCAGCTTGACTTCTAGCATCTACACCAGGCCGTTTACAGCCTCCTGTAACTGCTTCTAGGGGAATCTGATGATACACTGTTCTGGCCTCTATGGGTGCCCATATACACATGATACATGCCTGCACATAAATAAATGATAATGCGTAAGTACATTTGTATACGTGCAAGGTGAAAAGAAAGGATGCGAGAAGCCGTGTAGTTGGAGTCCCTGGGATAAGAGGCCTGCCAGGAGTTAGTGGGTATGAGCACATTAAAGTCACAGGAATAGAGATGCGGGTCTGTGGTGGTCACGTCTTCCCTTCTCTCACTGGGTTGTCCATCTTGGGTGCCTTGAAGGCTGCAGCTATTCCACTGGCCTAGGCTTGGATCAGCTCTAGAGGCAAGAGTTTCTGGGCTCCTTTCTCCTCCTGAATCCCATGCTTCTGCAGAGGTCCTGGGCCAAGGAGAGTCCATTGATTTGGTGTTCTGCCCCTAGCCATGCCTCCAGGATCCATGGTGCCTAGGAGTTGGGCTAGTTAAGGCTATGGAGTAGGCACTTCTAGGGGACTGGGCTAAAGCAAGCTGCTGCTTTTGTCACCTCTTCTCTGGCTTGTACAGTACTTCTGTCACTTAGAGGTACTTGGGCTCCTGGGTAGTGAACCCTTGCCTGTCGCTCAAAAGGCTGGGCATTTTCCTGGGTCTGGTTTGTGATCAGAGAATTCATAGGCCTGAGTAGCTTTAGGCTTTATCACTATATAGTTCTGGTTGTCCCTGAGCTCACTGTAGATGAGGCTGGCCTCGAACTCACGGAGGGATCCACCTGCCTCTGCCTCCCGAGTGCTGGGATTACAGGTGCCCAACATGAATTATGCTTTAAGGACTGAAGGACTGGAGACTACTCTTGCTTTGCTTCTGTGTATTTGGCATTGTTGAGCAGGGATTGGAATCCGACAGACACTGGTGAGTTTGTGGGTGAGTGCTAGCTATTTCTACTGATGAAAGTGGAATGTTTATTCAGCTTTCAAGAACTTTCTGTTGGCTAAGAAACTAAGTGGCAAATTAAGGCGGCAATGATATAATCATTAATTGGCATGAAATTCTATTTTCTGCATAATCTTTTAACCCTTATAATTATATGAAGCCACTATTTTGTTGGTTTTGAGACAGGTTCTTTTTGCTTAGCTCTAGCTGTCCTGGAGCTCACTATGTTGACCAGGTTGGCCTCAGATTCACAGAGATCCACCTTCCTCAGCCCCCAAAGATGCGCACTACTACACGCAGCTTATTTTTAGTAAGGGAGAAAAAGCTTACTTAGTACACATAGTGGGAAGTGGCTAATTTACCTTTAAAGCTGAGAGCACATGACTTCTCCAGGATCACGTGGCAAGCTGCGAACAGGGACGCAGGCACGCACGCACCCACACACACATGGAGAGGAGTCTGGTAGCCTCATTGGCCCCACTGGTGTGAAGCCTGGCAGAGGAGGTGTAGGGGGGGCACACCCTGGCATGTCTGGGGACCACCAGAGTCAGCCACCTGTGCATCCTTGACAAGCCAAGGGCTTGTTTCTTTTTCTTTTTCTTTTTTTTAAGATTTATTTATTTATTATGTATACAGATCTCATTATAGATGGTTGTGAGCCAACATGTGGTTGCTGGGAATTGAACTCATGACCTTTGGAAGAGCATCTGAGCCATCTCTCCAGCCCCAAGGGCTTGTTTCTTACCTGCTTCAGAAAAGATTTCGGATCTGTAACCTGAGAATTATAGCAGTTAATTAAATATTTAAGTTGCTTTCCAAGTGCGCCCTGAAGAATGTGGACATATATTCTCTCCCTCGCTCCCTCCCTCCCTCCCTCCCTCCCTCTTTCTCTCTCTCTCTCTCCTTCCCTCCCCTCCTCTCTCTGTGAGCATGCATGCTACTCAGTTTGGTCTATTCTGTTTGCACATTTTCCTCATACTTACTTACGTGTGTGTGTGTGTGTGTGTGTGTGTGTGTGTGTGTGAGTGTGTGTGAGAGACAGGGTTTCTCTGTGTAGCCCTGGCTGTCCTGGAGCTCACTCTGTAGACCAACCTGGCCTCAAACTCTCAGAGATCCACCTCCCAAGTGCTGGGATCACAGGTGTGCGCCAGCACACTCAGCTGGTCTGTACATTTTCTCTGCTGGCTTCAGTCAGGCCTTTTCCTACCACAGAGGGAGCCATCATGGCCGCCTGGTGTGCTCTTTAGACAAGTCTTCTTTGTACTGAGTTGGGTTGGGCCAGCTCAGCCTGGTCCTATTATTCTTTCAAATACTGGAAGTTAGCAACCCTCTCCTCGCTCTGGCTCTGTTATCCCGGCTAACCAGTCAGCAGGCAGTTGTGTCTAACAGTATGAAACCAAGAGGGGAAAAGGGAGGGAGGAGGTGTGAACCAGGCTGGGACAGAGGAGGAAACAGAGAGAAGGGCAGCCACTGAGGAGCAGAGGGCTGTCAGGAACAGATGAGAAGAATCCTTGTTTTGGGCAGGATAGAATCTGTCTGTCTGTCTGGCCTTTAAACCTGAGGTCTTGGAGATGTCCACCACACCTGGAGGAGAAGCTTTTACTTTTTATTTTTTAAAAATCACATTAAAAAAAAATGTCTATGAAGCCGGGCATGGTGCCACAGGCCAGGCTGGCCTGGTCTATAAAGCGAGCTCTGGGAAAATCAAGGCTACACAGAGAAACCCTGTCATGAAATACCAAACCAGGGGGCTGGAGAGATGGCTCAGTGGTTAAGAGCGCTGACTGCTCTTCCAAAGGACCCGGGTTCAGTTCCCAGCACCCACATGGCAGCTTACAACTGTCTGTAACTCCAAGATCTGATACCCTCACACAGACATACATGCAGGCAAAACACCAATGCACATACAATAAAAGTAAATAAATTAAAAAAAAAAAAACAAACCAACCAAAAACTCAAAAAAAAAAAAAAAAAAACCAACCCCAAAAAAACCTAAAACCAAACCAAACCAAAAACATCTACAAGTGTGTTGCTTGCACATATGCATGTGCAATACATGTGTGCTTGTGCCTTTGAGTCCGGAAGAAGGTGTCAGAGCTGTGGGAACTGGAGTTACAGATGGTCTGTGCTGGGGACCAAACCTGAGTCCTTCACAAAAGCAGCAAGTGCTTTTAACTGCTGAGCCGTATTGTCTAGGCCTAAGAAAGTGTTATTTTGGCATTTCTTTTAAAAACTATCTTTAACCGAGAATTTTCTCCAGGCAGGCTGTGGGAGGGAACACCATGAACCAGGCGAGGTGGTGGTGATAGTCTGTACTCTACTGCTGAGCTACGATCCTAGCTCTTTACAGTTTATATAGGTAATTTTGTATATAATTTTATTAATTTAGTAAAGTGAGTGTGTGTGTGTGTTTGTCTATCTGTTGGTCTGTCCCTCTGGTAATGTCTGTCCATCTCCCTGTCTGTCAGTGGTACATGTGTGGAGGTCAGAGAACAATTCTTTCTTTCTTTTCTTTAAAAAAATTTTTTTATTTAATTTATGTGTGCTGGTGTGAGGGTGTCAGATCTTGGAGTCAAAGACAGTTGTGAGCTGCCATGCGGGTGCTGGGAATTGAACCCAGGTCGTTTGGAAGAGCAGTCAGTGCTCTTAACCACTGAGCTATCTCTCCAGCCCCCAGAGGACAGTTCTCAGGAGTCTGTTGTCCTGTCTGTTACTTTGTTTTTGTTTTTGTTGTTGATGTTGTTGTTGTTGTTTTCCTAGACAGGGTTTCTCTGTGTAGCCCTGGCTGTTGTAGACCAGGCTGGCCTCGAACTCACAGAGATCCGCCTGCCTCTGCCTCCCATGTGCTGGGATTAAAGGTGTGTGCAACCGCCCAGTTCTGTCTGTTACTTTATGGGATCCAGGGATTAAACTCAGGTCATCAGGCCTGTGTGCAAGGGCCTCTGCCTTGAGCTGTCTCAATGGCCCACTTTGTTATTTTTGTTTGTTTTTTTCGAGACAGGGTTTCTCTATGTAGCCCTGGCTGTTGTAGACCAGGCTGGCCTCAAACTCACAGCCATCCACCTGCCTCTGCCTCCTGAGTGCTGGGCTTAAAGGCGTGCGTCACCATACCCGGCTCACATTGATATTTTAATACAGTTTCTGATTTATGGCTTTCTTTGGTGTTGAGAAGCCTGGGAAGTGTGTTTCTTCCTCTCATTTCTAACTAGTTTGGTGCCACCTTAGAATGGCAGTTTAGTTACCAGGAAACCCTGGCAGGCTATGCAGGGTGGTGTTTCCCCGCTTTGCGCCAGGGCCAGCCAGGGCCTTTCCTGAGAGCTTTTCCTTTCTTAGAAGCAGCTGGCTGGACTCAGCAAAGTCCTGCTGTAGGAAGAAATCTGAGCCTGCCTCCCTAGGAAGCAAGCTCACTAGCTAAGTAAACATCTTGGCCCTACACTGCCCTTGGTTGTCAAGAGTTTGCATTCTTAGCTCCAGCTTTTACAGGATGGTTGGTGTAAGGAGGAAAGAAAAAAAAAAAGCTCCTGGTCATAGTCCGTTTGGATTCTGCCTCCCTATTCTAGAGCAGAAGCCCTATCCAAATTACAGAGGCGCGTGTGCTCAGAGTGCACTAATGTGTGCAAACGCGACAAGAAGAACCACAGGGTTGCAGGGTGTGACAGAAAGCTGAGAGGCGGGGCTGGCTCTCTACTCTGTTGACTTAGCGAGTCTGGCTACAAAGCCCAGACCTTTGGAAAGAGTGGCCTCCCAGGTTCTAGCCCCTCCTATTGGCCTGGTTCTGGATTGACTAGATCCTGCTTTATATATCAGCCAGGAGGATGGGCTTTGTACTTGATGGTGGGGCCAAATCTGGCTGTCGGTTCTGAAGGAGGTATTTTCTTCTCTCTCGCACGGCTGCCTCACAGCCGTCCCAGGAGGCACTCTCCCACTCTCTGAATGTTGCAGTTCGTTTTCCTTTCCTTACTTTTTCCCTGACGAGGTGGCTTTGACCTCTAAAGCAGTCCGCTCTGACAACTTTTCATTAGCTGTTAAATAAACGTGGCAGATGTAAGTGAGAGCCATATGTTTGGCAACTGCAGGCGGGCCCTTGAATCTCTCCCAATTGCCACCTGTGGCTGTACTCGGCTCTTCCAGCAGGTGGCAGTAAAGGCACATTGAAGCTGCAGTCTCCAGCGGCGGGTTCAAGATGAGTTTATTGATTGACGGTGAATCCTCAGGGTTAGTAGAAACCTAACTATGACAGGTTATTTATGGAACCCGTGGCTTTGTGCATGGCAAGCAAGCCCTCTACCAACTGAGCTACATTCCCAGTCCCAGGAAGTAGTGTTTATAATTCCCACTTTATACAAAGAGAAACAGAGCCAGGTGTGGTGGCGCACTCCTTTAATCCCAGCATTTGGGAGGCAGAGGCAGGCGGATCGCTGTGAGTTCAAGGCCAGCCTGGTCTACAAAGTGAGTCCAGGACAGCCAAGGTTACACAGAGAAACCCTGTCTCGAAAAACAAAAAACAAAACAAAAACAAAAACAAAAAAGAGAAGCCAAGGTTTGGGTAGTAAAACAGCTGGCCAAGGGGCACAAAAAATAGGGTATAACTCATGTCTGATTCCAAATGTGGGGGCTGTGTGCTTATTTTTCTAAAATGGGAAACATTTAGATTTGGCAAAAAAAAAAGAGTCTAGGATGCATTTTATTTCAGACAAAGCAAGGGAATCTGGTGTGGGTTTGCTATTAAGTTTGGTTGTTGCTTTTTGAAACAGGGTCTTGGTAAGCTGGGCTGGACCTGAGCTTGCTTTTAGCTGCTGCTGATCTTAGCTCTTTTCGCCTTCTGTCAGTCTTCTAAGTTATCAGCCACCCTTGAGCACCTGCTGTGTATGTAGCTGAATGTGGAGGGCCACGTTCCTGCTTTAAAGGATCTCAAATAGGGTGATGACACACACACAACGGAGCCACAGAAGAATTGTCGGAGTGAACCCAGGGTCTGTGGGGGAATGGCGGAGCTAGGAGGAGGGTGGGAGGCCAAGGAGACCCCCTCCAAAGACCGAGACAGCCTCTAAGTCAAGGCCTTAAGGACTTAGTCAGGCAAGTGGTGACTGGGGGGACATCGTCCAGGCCAAGGGAGCTATGTGTATAAAGTCCCCTAAGTGCGAGAGGGCTTGTACATTGGAGAGGACTCAGGTACATAGTGAGGGCGGAAGCCGGGAAGCAGACGATCTTGCCATTATGCAGACAGCTTGAAGGATGTTGGCAGGGATGTGTCACAGGTCGGTTTCTACTTCTGAAAGATTCTTCTAATTCCTGCTGGAGAGTAGTGGGAGAAAGCTAAGGCTGGGGACCAGGGAGTCCAGTTGAAGAGATGGTGACCTCAATGAAAGCAGAAACTATAGCAGGAGGAGGAGGAGGAGGAGGTGGAGGAGGAGGAGGAGGAGGAGGAGGAGGAGGTGGAGGAGGAGGAGGAGGAGGAGGAGGAGGTGGAGGAGGAGAAGGAGGAGGAGGAGGAGGAGGTGGAGGAGGAGGAGGAAGAGGAGGAGGAGGTGGAGGAGGTGGAGGAGGAGGAGGAAGAGGAGGTGGAGGAGGAGAAGGAGGAGGAGGAGGAAGAGGAGGAGGAGGAGGAGGTGGACAGGCGGGAACTAATTCTAGGAAGTAGGAAGGGCAGGAGTGGAGCCAGGCTGCCTGGGTGAGGAGGTCAGGCTGGGGTCCCAGGTCAGTGGTCTTACCGTTTGGGAAAGCACTGTCCTAGCCCCTAGTTCAGGAAGGTGGCACTCCACAAGAGTGCTTGCAGAGTGTGGTGGCTTCTCAGGACTGTGCTGCCTTGAGCTTGGTGCCTGTGAAGGTCACGTCTCTCGACCAACCACTGCCTTTCTTTCCCTCATGTTCTTTTCTCTCAGCAGAGACTCATGGGTGGTGTCCTTCCTGCACATAGTACCCGGAACACTTTTAGATCCTCCGTCACATTCCCTTCCCTTCTCTTGGCAACTTTACTTTTTCCACAAAGCCCACGGGGCATCGGGAAAAGCTAAGCACACTCCTAACACAGCGACAGTGCACAGGGCTCTAGCACTAAGTTAATTCCCAGAACCATATATTTTGGTCTCTTCATTCTCTGCCTAAGCCTTCCCAAACAAATTACCAAAATGCTAGATGGTTTTAAGACATTCCGTTCTGAAGACACAGTGGGGAATCGGGACCAGCAGCGCTGTGTTCCCGTCAGAAGCTTCTGAGGAGAGGCTGGGCCCTGTGCACTCAGGGCTCAAAATGCTGCTAGCATTCCTCTGCTCCACCAAGCTGCTGGGACTCCTCACTGCCTGGGGCGTGTGATCATGGGGCTTTCCTGTCTGTGTTGGTTTTGTTTATAAGGATGCTTGCTGTTGGATGTAGGGTCCACTAGAGTAGTCCAGGATGCTCTCAAAAATTTTTTATGATGCATGAAAAAGTCACACAGGTTTGGGGGGTTTAGGCAGTAGACATAACTCTAGAGGCCCACCACCCTTCCCACTACAGCCTCTGCACATGGCAAGGCGGGGAAGTGCCACTGCGATGACGTCATCGAGCCCCCATCAATCTTCCATTAACATCCTCCTGCTGGCTTTAAGCCAGTCTGACACAGTCCCTTCGTCCCCCCGCTGCTGAGTGTTGTCTTGATTGACACCCTGGACCCATCTGGAGTCCCGCACACAGGCAGGTACCGTGGCGGGATGATGATGACAATTGGGATTCTCAGTCCATTTCTACCGATGACACTTTGTGCGCCTGTGGGCAAATCATAGCTTGGCTGACCATCATCTTGAATATAAATGGCCTCTCTCGTCCTTTCATAGGGCTTTTCAAAATAGAATCCAGTGTGGAGTCTTTTGTTATGGCCTCTGCATTCCAAGAAAGATGTAATAAAGCTGGAAGAGGGCCAGATACCAGAGTGATGAATGGCTTTTACCATGGAGACAGCCTCCCCAGTGAGAGTCTTCCAGGCTGGGAAGAGAGGCTGCGGAGTCCATGCGGTTAAAATCCTCCGTCCGATCAGGGATGCTGACAAGGCCACGGGGCAGTGCAGGCTTGCTCACGGCATCCCAGAATCCTTTTAAGGTCAGAGAAGTACTTCTAAATGTCTGCGAAGTTGCTTGAGGCCAAGCGAGAGAAAGCACACGTTTAGAGGGCGGAGAGGAAGGGCTTTGAGACCCATGGGCGGCTAGGTGTGGTCCAGCCAGAACTAGAGAGCCGAGGCGCCACTTCCACCTCTAGATGTTTGACCCTCATCAAACTCCTCTTCTCTTGTTGGAGTCTGAGCCTGGACACCAGTAAATGGGGAATAGTAAACCTGGTACAAGCCCCAGAGTCACTTCTGAAGACTAAGCATTGCTCTCGCTCTTGCCCAGAGCAGGCCTGGAAGACTCAGCTTCCTGCTTGTTCCTGTAGCAGGGTTCCTTGGGAGAGCCTGCTCCTCTCCACTGTTCAGGGGCTGTGTCTCCCCTGCATCATTCCCCCTCTTATTAGTCTTAGGTGTCTACAAATACTATGATAGGGCCAGTGAGATGACACAGCAGGGAAGAACACATAACCCTGGACAGGCATAGTGGAAGGAGAGAACCATTTATTATTATTTTCTCTTTTCATCAGCTAACTTACTTAATCACTTTACAGCCTGATTGCAGTACCCTCCCCCCTCTCCTCCCAGTCCCACTGCCACACCCTTTCCCCCCTATCCTCCCTCCCTTTCTCCTCAGAGAAGGGGTGATACCCACCTCCCCCATGGGTACCAACCCACTCTGGCACAGCAGGTCCCAGCAAGACTAAGCGCATCCTTTCCCACTGAGGCCAGACAAGGCAGCCCAGCTAGGGGAAAGGGATCCAAACACAGGCAACAAAGTCAGAGACAGCCCCTGCTCTAGTTGCATGGGGGGGACCCACATGAAGACCAAGCTGCACTATCTGCTGCATATGTGTAGGGGGCCTCGGTCCAGCCAGCCAATGCAAGCCCTTTGGTTGGTGGTTCAGCCTCTGTGAGCCCCCTCAGGCCCAGGTTAAGTTGACTCTGAAGGTCTTTTTGTGGTGTACTTGACCCCTGTGGCTCCCTCAATCCTTCCCCCCACTCTTCCACAAGACTCCCTGTGCTCTGACTAATGTTTGGCTGTGGGTCTCTGCATCTGTTCCCATCAGCTGCTGGATGAAGCCTCTCAGATGACAGTCATGCGAGGCTCCTGTCTGCAAGCATAGCAGAATATCATTAATAGTCTCAGGGCTCTCTCCCATGAGGTGGATTTCAAATTGGGATGATGATGATGATGATTATATTTTATTATTAGCCGTATTAGTATTAGTATGGTTTTTTTTGAGACACGGTTTTCCGTGTAGTCTTGGCTGATGTTGAACTCAAAGGCGTGCACCACTACTGCCTGGCTTGAGAACCATTTCTTACAAGTTGTCCTCTGAGCTGGGCATGGTGGCGCACACCTGTAATCCCAGCACTCAGGAGGCAGAGGCAGACGGATCTCTGTAAATTCAAGGCCAGCCTGGTCTACAAAGTGAGTTCAGGACAGCCAAGGCTACACAGAAAAACCCTGGCTCAAAAAAAAAAAAGAAAATCAAATCAAAACAAACAACGCAAGTGTCCTTTGACCTCCACATTTGTGCCATCTTAAACAGCCTTCCCTCACTCAATTCTGTGTCTCCCTATAACTACTCTCCACTTTCCCAGCAAAAGCAAAACTCTGAAGAATTGTTTGTACTGAGGAGGCTGGAGAGACAGCTCAGTGGTTAAGAATGCTTGCTGTGTGTGTTGGGTGGGGGGCAAGGGGCTGGAGAGATGGCACAGAGGTTAAGAGCACTGTCTGTTCTTCCAAAGGTCCTGAGTTCAATTTCCAGCAACTACGTGGTGGCTCACAACCATCTACAATGAAATCTGGTGTCCTCTTGTGGTGTGCAGGTGTACATTTGGCCAGAATACTGTATATATAATAAATAAATAAATCTTAAAAAAAAAAGAATGCTTGCTGTTCCTTCAGGGGACCCTTGTTCAGTTCCCAGCTCCCACTGGGCAGTTCACAGCCACCTGGGACTCTAGCTGCGGGGCCTCTGACACCCTCCCCCAGCTCCTGCAGGCATCCCCACACACATGGTGTACGTACAGGGGGACACACACACGTAAATGAAAAGCTAGATATCGTTAAGAGAATTGCCTGTGCTCAGCTGGGTGTGGTAGCTCACACCTATAATCCCAGCACTTGGGGACGCTGAGGCCGGCAGAATGCTGTGAGTTCAAGTCTAGCCGGGGAGACTCTGCCTGAAAACAAGACAAAGTGAGCATGGTCTGATAAAGCTGGGCGTGGTGGCGCATGCCTTTAATTCCAGCACTTGGGAGGCAGAGGCAGGTGGATCTCTGTGAGTTCAAGGCCAGCCTGGTCTACAAAGTGAGATCTAGGGCAGCCAGGGCTACACAGAGAAACCCTGCCTAGGAAAAAAAAAAGTCTGCTGGGTTAGACAGTTTTGTCTTTTCTTCTCAATGAGTCTTCATAAAGTGAACCTGTCCATGTCACAACCACCCAGATTTTATTTTTTTATTTTAATTTTTTTAAAGATTTATTTATTTACACAGTATTCTGCCCACACATGTGCCTGCCCACCACAAGAAGGCACCAGATCTCATTATAGGTGGTTGTAAACAACCATGTGGTTGCTGGGAATTGAACTCAGGACCTTCGGAGGAGCAGACGGTGCTCTTAACCTCTAAGCCATCTCTCCAGCCCCATCACCCAGATTTTATAAAAGAACACTGCCAGCACCCCAGGATCTTGCACTCACCGCTTTCTTTGCCCCAGGTAACTGTGGCTCAGATTTATTATGCCATAGATCCACTTAACCTGTTTGTTTGATTTGTTTGTTTGTTTAGTTTTTCGAGACAGCCCTGGCTGTCCTGGACTCTCTCTTTGTAGAGCAGGTTGGTCTTGAACTCACAGAGATCTGCCTGCCTCTGCCTCTGGAGTCACTTAATCTGTTCCTAAGATATGTTCAACAAATCATTTACCGTTTCAACCATCTTAAAATGTAGAACTCAGTGGCTCCCACTACACTCACAGTGTTGGGCAAATCTCACTCTAAACCTCAGCATGCTGCCGCTACCTCAGAAGGAAAGGCCTATCTGTTAGCATATAGTCACTCTCCAGCCCCTGTTTGCCTCAGCCGCGAAGCTGTTTTTTTTTTTTTTTTTTAGCTCTGTGGACTTGTTGACTCAATGCTTCCCAGAAACGGAATCATACTGAATGCAGGGCCTTTTGTGTCTGACTTCTTCCTTTCAGCTTGATATTGTCAAAGCCCTTCCAAGCTGTGGAATGTCTCAGCACTTCACGCCTCGTTATGGCCGAACAGTGTCCCATTGGGTGTCTGTACCATGTTTCCACCCATTCGTGGACACCTGGGCCCTTTCTACTTTTGGCTATGGTGAGTAGGCTGCTATAATTTCCCCTCACCCTGATTTAGTCTTGAGATCATAATATAACACATCACTTCCCCCTTCCCTCCCTCCCTCCAAGCCTCCTGTGCACCCTTCCTCGCTCTTCTTTAAATTCATGACCTCTTTTTTTCACTGTGATGAATCTTAATATATAGTTTGCTTGTTTGTCTTTTGAGATAGAGTCTCTCTATGTATTCCAGACTGGCCTGGAATGTTTAATTCTGAACCCTCCTGCTTTAGTTTTGGGTATGAGGACTGTAGGCATGAGTCACTACACCCAGCTTAACATACTGTACAAGGTTTTGTTGTTGTATATGTGTGTTAACAGTTTTATAGGAGTTTGAACTTTAAATGGGTTATACAGTTTATATTCCTTTTAACTTGTTTTTTATTATTACTATTATTGTTATTGTTATTATTTTGGTTTTTAAAAAAGATTTATTTATTTATTATTATGTATATAGCACTCTGCCTGAGTGTACAACTGCCTGCCAGAAGAGGGCACCAGATCGCATTATAGATGGTTGTGAGCCACCATGTGGTTGCTGGGAATTGAACTCAGGACCTCCCAAAGAACAATCAGTGATCTTAACCTCTGAGCCATCTCTCCAACCCTTAGTTCGGTTTTTTTTTTTTTTTGAGACAGGGTTTCTCTGTGTAGCCCCGTCGGTCCTGGAACTCACTCTGTAGACCAGGCTGGCCTCAGATTCAGAGATCCACCTGCCTCTGCCTCCCGGGTGCTGGAATTAAAGGCGTGCGCCACCATGCCCAGCTCTATTATATTTTTTTGAGACAGAGTTTCTCTCTGTAGCCTGGATGTCTTGAAACTCACTTTGTAGACCAGGCTGTCCTCGAACTCAGAGATCTGCCTGCCTCTGGCTCCTGAGTGCTGGGACTAAAGGTGTGCGCCACCACGCTTGGCTTATATTTAAACATTTTTTTTTTTTGGTATGATGTTGAGGATTAAACCCAGAGTCTTAGGCATGGGAGGCACTGAGTCTCAGCCCCGAGTCTCCAGTCTGTGGCTTTATAACCTCTCGGTAATGGTGATTCATGTCTGTGGTTGCATATGAGAGTGGTTGGTTTCTTTCCTTGCTGGGTTATGTGTCACTATGTAACTGTATTAGCTCTCTAATCTGTTGTTGGTTGGTTATTTCCAGTTTGGGGCTGATATGCTAATGCGGTGAAAGCTCTTTTTTTTTTTTTTTTTTTTTTTTTTTTTGGTTTTTCGAGACAGGGTTTCTCTGTGTAGCCTTGGCCATCCTGGACTCACTTTGTAGACCAGGCTGGCCTCGAACTCACAGCGATCCGCCTGCCTCTGCCTCCTAAGTGCTGGGATTAAAGGCGTGTGCCACCACGCCCAGCTGAAAGCTCTACTTCTTGTCTTTTGGTGAGCACACGTACAGCTTGCTGTGGGACACAAGCCCAGGAATGGAATCATGGGCCACAGATGATGCACATTTACCTTTAGTTTTTATGTCAAAGGATTTTCCTAAAGGTTGCACCAATCTGCACTCCCACAGGGAGAATGTGAAAGTCTCGTTTGTTCCATGTCGTTGCCAATACACAGTATTTCAGGCTACTTTTGATCTTAGTTTCTCTGGTGGGGTGGTGATTTTCTCTGTACAACCAAGTCCCAGCCTCGTTCACCACCTCAAGCTATCCTCATCAGTGGCTGGCCCTCAGTCCTGCCCCGCTGACCAGCCCTAGCCATTGAAAACTATGCACCGTCCTCCACACACCTTGGCTGGATTTGCAGGGCCTCACGTTCTCAGGCCTTCTTCTTTCATCCATGCTGGCTGCTCCTTCCCAGGCACCACACCCTAGTTCTGACCTCTGACCTCTGACCTCTGACTGTTGGATGTGCCTTAGTGCTCTGCACTTGGCTCTCAGCTCTGTTCTCACTCACAATGATGCTCTCATCTATGTGACTCTCTCCCAAACTTGGATCTGTAGCTGGCATGTTCCTCTGCATTCTGTACATCTATCTGTGAACTTGACTTATAGATGTCTCGGACTCACTGGGTTCAAAACTTCTGTGGCCCTCCTCTAAGCCTGTTCCTTCCCCATTACAGTTAGTAACAACTCTTTTCTGCCAGTTTCTCAAGCTAAAAAACCTTGGCATCATGGTGGTTGCCTCTCATGTTCAGCCAGCATCAGGAATGAATTCACTGTGTGTGCCAGCACATCCAAGATATGACCTCATCCTTTCTCCTTCCTGCCTTCCTGCAGCGGCCATCAGTTTTCACCTGGCTCTCTGGAGTAGGGCTCTAGCTGGGCTTTCTGTTTCCACTCATACGTTCTGAGAACAGAAGCCGAGGTGGTTTTTTCCCCCCATTTATAGGACAGATCATCTTATTCCTCCACTAAAACACTTCCATCCTAGAATGTGGCAGTTTGAATGAAAACTGTCCCCCCTCCATGCTTCCTGCCCCCTCTCAGGCATGTGAGCACTTGGTCCTTACTTGATGGTGGCGCTTGGGGAGGTTTGGGTTTTAGCCTTGCTGGAGGGAGTATGTCACCCGGGCAGGCTTTGCTGGTAAACAGCTTCACCTGTCTCCGCCTGCGTTCTCTGCTTCTCGCTCCTGGCGAGATATAAGCTCTGAGATTCAGGCTCCTGCCAACAAGACTGCCAGGCCATGCCTCCCCTCTGCCATCATGTACTCTTAGCCCTGTGGTACCATAAGCCAAAATATATATTCTTTCTTCTACAAATTGTCTTGGGCATGGTGTTTTATCATGAAGAAAGTACCTAATACAGATAGAGAAAGTCCAAGGCTTTATAAGCACACACGTGGCCTTGTACCACTCGGCCTTCTGTTACTTGTATGCGACTTATTGCCTGTTTCTCTTTGGCTTTCTTGTACCGTGTCCATAGGCCTTCTTGTGTTTCTGGTATTAGCCAGCATGACCCTGTGTTAAGACCTTTGAGGTGGCTTTTCTGCTGTCTGCAATACTCTTTCCTTGTGTGTGTGCACATGTGCGTGTGTGTATGTTGTGTGTGTGTATGTGTTTGTTATATGTGTATGTATGTGTGTTGTATGTGTCTGTATGTGTGTATGTTGTGTGTGGGTATGGTGTGTTGTGTGTGTATATTGTGTGTGTGTGTATGTATACATGTGTTGTGTGTGTATATGTGTGTGTGTGGTATGTGGTATGTTGTGTGTGCATGTGTCTGTCTGTAGGTATGTTGTGTGTGTTTGTGTGTATATGTGTGTGGTGTGTGTTCATGTGTGTACTGGAACGCTAATATAGGGCCTCATGGATGCTAGGTAAGTGCTTTGCCATTGGGCCATTGAACTACATTCCCAGCTTTAGATATTCTTTTAAAAATGTATGCATATGTCTGTGTGTGCTTGGATGCATGTGTGTGTGTGTGTGTGTGCGTGCATGAGTGTGTGTGTGTGTGTGTGTGTGTGTGTGTGTGTGTGTGTGAGAGAGAGAGAGAGAGTCTGTGTGCTCACAGAGGCCAGAGGTCAGCCTGTGCTGCTGCTCCTTGGGAGCACTGGCCTCGTTTAGTCATAGATATTCTTAGAGACAAAAGCCTTGCTCAAGTGGCTTAAGGGTTTTGGCCTATTTATGTATGAAATTAAACATAATGGATGGCTTGTGGTGTATGCAAGGGTGAAACCATTTTTCTTTCCTTCATTTCCAAAGTTGGACATGGGCCACTTCCCTTGTTCTTTTGGGGACAGACGGTTTTTTTCTAGCTTACCCCTGAGAACATAGCCCAGCTACGCGGGAGCGTTCTGTTGGGCTGTCCACCGTGGCCAGCCTGTCTCCACTTCCACACACTCCCTGAGGCCTCCAGCTGCAATGCTCTAGGTCACTTGGGTTGGCATATTGCCTTAGGAGCAAGCCAGCTTCCACGTCTCCTCCAGGCCTCGCTTTCCCTTCATCTTTGACCTATTTCCGTCCTCTCCTTTGGTGCTGCAGAGGGTTGCAGACATCTCACCCAGTGTTTCAGTAAAGTAGGTCATAGTGCCCAGCTATTACCAGAACATCGCTCTGTTGCCTATCTCTGTAGCAAGGCAACTTGCTCCAGGGAGAGGACCAGGACCCAGGACACTGTCCCAATCCCAGTCCTGCCTTCAGGGGGCCTCAGTCTGACACAAGTGCCCCAAACGCTGTGCCCTAACATATTGCTTGGTGGTAAACTGAGGGTCAAACGAGTAGGGTGACCTCAAAGTTTCTGTGGTACAAGCTGAGGCTTCCCCCTGTCTCTACTGTAATAGAAGTTATAGCTTATTGAGGCAAGAATGCCAGCTCAGGTGACATTTCTATATCTGTCTGGGAACTGCCATCTGCCATGCCATGCTTCCGAGGACAGGGAAGATGTTGAATGTCAAAGGGAAGAAATTTAAAGTAGAGGCTGAAGAGATGGCTCAGTGGTTAGTTCTTCTGCATGGCCCAGGTTCTGTTCCCAGCCCACACACACGCTAAAGAAGGAAAACCTAGAAAAGTCTAAGAGACTGCAACAGAATTTCCATATGCGCACACCCAGTGGGTTTCACTTGTGTTGGCTAACACAAACTAGAGTTGTCTGGAAGGAGGGAACCTCAACTGAGAAAATTCATCCCTAAGATCTGCTGTAGAGCATCTCCCTCCCCCCACCCCCACCCCGATAGTGTTTCTCTATGTAACTCTGGCTGTCCTGGAACTCGCTCTGTAGACCAGGCTAGCCTTGAACTCGGAGATCTGCCTGCCTCTGCCTCCAGAGTGCATTTCTAATTTTTAAAAAAGACTTGTTTATTTATTATGTACACAGTACTTTGTCTGCATGGATGGGTACCAGATCTTATTATAGATGGTTGTGAGCTACCATGTCGTTCCTAGGAATTGAACTCAGGACCTTTGGAAGAGCAAGCAGTGTTCTCTTAACCTCTGAGCCATCACTACAGCCCACATTTTGAATTTTTATGAACAGTTTGGGCCCATGTGTGGGAGTTTGTCTGCTGTGTTATGAAGAGTGGATCGGCTGCTTATAAGAGCATGTGTGTTCCTAACCCTAACTGTTCCCTAGAGGCGTGTGTCCATCTTTAACCTCACCAACACTATAGGAGACTTTCCAAACAATCCCTGTCCCCAGAGCTCCCTAGTCTGCGTCCTACATCTTGGACCCTCTGGTTAAACTTAGGCCTTCCTTGTTCTCTGGCTTAAGGACCTCTTGTTTGGTCACCCTGAGGTTGACCTGGACTTGTTTCTGAGAGCTTTGAGTCCTTGTTTGTATTGCTTGATCTGGGTTCTGTTTCTAGTACCAAGCTCCAGTCTTGGCTCTGGATTCGGGGGGGGGGGGGGGCCCAATTGCTGTGTGGTTTTGAGGCAGTCCAAGAGACTAGATAGCACTTTTTCATGCCAACCCAGGTGATGTGGAAAATTTCCACCGCAGGAGAGATGGTGTGCCGCCTCCCTCCCACCTTGAGGGTCCTTAGGAGAGCTCTAACAGTGTTTCTGAAAACATTTTGGCAGGCTGATACTGTACCATCAGTGTTGGCAGGAGGGCACGACATCTGTGCTGGCCGGAGGCCAGGCCACATGAACGGCTGGCTGTGCATAGCTTCACCTCTTCCAGCCTGGGGCCTCAGATACAGAAATGATGAGGGAGCCAGTCCAGCCAGCTCAGGGACAGCCTGGGAACCCACCTCTTCATGTGCTCTCCTTCCTGGAAGACAACTCCTTTTGAGGTGGTAGCTGCACCAGGCGTGGCACCCTGGGTTTCAAGCTCCAAGTTTCTGGGTTTTTCTTATCATGGTGATCACAGCAAGGTTTGGGCTGCCAACACAGACTGACTTGGCTTAGCTGCTCCACTTTGCCAATTTCCAACTTTGGCATATCTTCTAGCACCCGTGACTCAGCCTCCCTTAGCTATGTGTACCTTATTTTAAACAGTGAAGATTACATTTATTTATTTGTTTGGTTGGTTATTTTCAAGGAATGATCATTTATTTCTTACTCTTTTTGTTTGTTTGTTTTTTTGAGACAGGGTTTCTCTGTGTAGCCTTGGCTGTCCTGGACTCACTTTGTAGACCAGGCTGGCCTCGAACTCACAGAGATCCACCTGCCTCTGCCTCCTGAGTACTGGGATTAAAGATGTGGACCACCATGCCCGGTGAGGATGCAATTTAAAGGGACAGGGTTATTGTGTGAGAACATACACATAATGCTAGCATTCTTTCTGGCGTACACAAGACGCAGAATTGCTCAGGTAGTTAGGGAGATGGCATGGAAAGAGCTGGCTTTCAATCCTGATACTGTCACCTTGCAGTACGCATTTAGACCTTGCTGAGCCTCGCTTTCTCCTACTTACAAAATGGTCATGAGGGCTTCTGGTTTATTTGAGTCATTGGATTAAAATATAGAATATAAACTATAAAATGGCTGCTCAATATATGTGAATGACTTACACGCAAAGGCTTTATTTTCTCTGGAAGGAAATAGAGAGAAGAATTGTTCTCCATGGAATTGCGCAGACTTCCAAATTTCAAAGACTTACGAATTATTATTATTATTAACTTTGTAATTAATTTTTTTTATTGTGCGGGTTTTTGCCTGTATGTATGTCTGTGCACTGTATGCACGTCTGGTGTCACCGGAGTCCAGAAGAGGGCACCAGATCCACTGGAACTGGAGTTACAGGTGATTGGGAGTCACCATATGTGTTCCGGGAATTGATCCCAGGTCTGGAAAAAGCAGCCAGTGCTCTTAGCCTCTGTTTCATCTCTTCAGCCCCGTTATCATTTTACAAGATCTATTATTATTACTGTTAATTAGATTTACTGATTTATATATAATAAGCACAATTATATATTATCAACATGTTTATATTTTATTAATATGACAACTGATAGAAACACAATACAAATAAGATTATTATTGTTGTTGTTGTTGTTATTATTATTATTTTAGACAGGCTCTTACCATATGACTTTGGCTGGCTTGGAACTTGCTATGTAGACCAGGCTGGCTATGAACTTAGAGAGACAGGACCACCTCTAGCTCTCCTGTGCTGAGTGTGAAGGCAAATACCAATACACCTGGTCTTACTTTTATTTTTTAGAGTGTGTAGGTTTGTTCACATGAGTGCAGGTGCCTGTAGGGGCCAGAGGCTGGAGTTACAGATGCTTGTGAGCCACCCAGTGTGCTCGCTGGGCACAGAACTTGTGTCTTCTGCCAGAGCAACAAATGCTTTTAACTAGTGAGCCATCTTTTGAGTCTCAAATATACCATTTTAAAAATTATCATTATATATAATTATATATATATTTAAATTAACACCATATTATATTGTAATTAACATTATAACACTTTGGGACAGAGAAAAAGAGAAAAGTCTCTCATTATCCCAGCACTTGAACAGGGGCATGACCAGCCCTGAGTGTGCGCACTGCTTGGGCTTTAAATGTGCATTTTCTTAGGTAGTCATAATTACAGGATCCCTGCAGTTTTGTGTTCTGTCTCTTCCTCACACTGTGTCATAGACATTTCCCCATGCTGCTACATGCTATTTGTAATCATAACATTTTTATGGCCACATTCCATTCTTTTTTTTTTTTTTAAGATTTATTTATTTATTATTATGTATACAGTGCTCTGCCTGCATGTACATCTGCAGGCAGAGAGGGACATCAGATCACATTATAAATGGTTGTGAGCCACCATGTGGTTGCTGGGAATTGAACTCATGACCTCTGGAAGAGCAGACTGTGCTCTTAACCACTGAGCCATCTCTCCAGCCCCCGCATTCCATTCTTAATGAAGACCTTTGTGCATGGTCCTCCAATTTTTTCCACATTGCCCCCGCCCTGTGAGGATTCGAGAAGTCAGAGGGCGAAAACACACACAGCTTCAGGTTCATGCAGGCGAGTTGCTCGCTAAGAGGCGGTATCAGTTGACAGGGGAGCCTCGGCTTCAGTTGGGCCCCAGACTGGGCGCTAGAGATGTAGTTTTCTCTGGGCTGATTTATGAGCCAAGTCTCATCCTCATTTGAGGCAGTTGCTGGGGCAGCAAAGCAAAAAAGGAATTAGGAAACCACGGCAGACTTGCATCATAGGAAGTTGTGGAGCCAAAAAGTCCACAAGACTTTGATACTGACTGTGTATTCCCCTTTGTTACCCTCTGCATGTGGACTATAAAGATGGATGCTGTGATTTATTAGTAATAATTATTATTGCAGGGATGGACTAGAAGGCTACGGACTACACCTGACTTCTGAGCTATGCCCCAAACTCTTAAAGTTTAGTTTATTATAATTTTAATATTTTGAACCTGGGGTCTAATACATGTTAAGTAATTACTCTACCACTGACCTTAGCCTGATGCCAGCTTCTGCACATAATTTTTAAAAGTTGATTTCACTTTATCGTCTTGAGACAAAGTCTTGCTAGATAGTTTTGGCTAGCCTGGGTGGAAAGAACTGGCCACTCGACACAGCCTAGAGTCACCTGAGAAAGTCTCAATTGAATAATTGTCTTTATTGGGCTGGTCTGTGGGCATGTTTGTGCATTGTCTTGATAAGAAAATCTAGCTGGGCATGAGTCTGGGAGCACACCAGGAGGCAGCGTTCTCCCATGGCTTCTGATACGGGGTCCTTTCTTGGGCTCCTGCTCTGACTTCCCTCAATGATGCACTATGACCTGGAAGTAGAAGCCAAATGAATCCTTTCTTCCCTTAAGTTGCTTCTGGCAACAGTGTTTTATCACAGCAACAGAGAAGAAGCTAGGACGTCTGGTATGTTCCATGTGGCGTATGCGATCCTCCTGGCTATATCAAACTAAATGTTTAATAATTAAAAAAAAAACCCATGCAGATACATCTTTGAACTTTTCTTATTTTAGTGTGTGGTCTTTTCTTTCTTTCTTTCTTTCTCTTTTTTTTTTTTTTTTTTTTTTGAGACAGGGTTTCTCTGTGTGGCCTTGGCTGTCCTGGACTCACTTTGTAGACCAGGCTGGCCTCGAACTCAGAGATCCGCCTGCCTCTGCCTCCCGAGTGCTGGGATTAAAGGCGTGTGCCACCATGCCTGGCCTTAGTGTGAGGTCTTTTTGCCCGTGTGTATGCCTGTACACCATGGGCATGCCTGGTAAAGCCATCATATCCCCTGGAACTGAGTTACAGACAGTTGTGAACTGCCATGTGGGTCCTGGGAACTGAGCCCAGGGCTTTCCTTTGCAGGAGCCCAGTCCCCTTAACTGCTGAGCCATCTCTCCAACACCCCCGGACCCTGTTTTTTCTTTCTTTCTTTTTTCTTTTTGTTTTTTTGAGACAGGGTCTCTCTGTTTAGCCTTGGCTGTCCTGGACTCGCTTTGTAGACCAGGCTGGCCTTGAACTCACAGCAATCCACCTGCCTCTGCCTCCCGAGTGCTGGGATTAAAGGCGTGCGCCACCTCGCCTGGCTTCTGACCCTGTTTTCATAGAAGCATCTTTTCCTTTCATGTAATTGTGACACTATATAAATGTTATGGGTTGACTCAGGAACATCCTCACGTGTGAAAGGCTTAGATCCCAGTGCAGCCATGTTTGGGGGGAAAGCTTTGGGGACGTGGTTGGCTTAGAGAGTTCATCTCATGAGGGGTTGAACCACTGAGGCATCCATGATTAAACGGACTCCTGAAAGCAAGGTGGTGGGAGCTGCCGAAGATACAGTCCAGAGGGAGGAGGATACACCCTTCAAAGTGTGTGTGTGTGTGTGTGTGTGTGTGTGTGTGTGTGTGTGTGTGTGTGTGTGATTTTGAGGCAGAGTCTCACTTTGCAGTATGCAGCCCTGGCTGGCCTGGAGCTTGCTAGGTGCAGCAGGCCTGCCTTGCCCTCACAAAGATCTGGCTGCCTCTGCCTCCAAGTGCCGGAGATGGAAGGTGTGCACCATGTTCAGGCTCTCTCTTCTTCCCTTCCTTTCTGGCTGTCCTGAGAGGAGAGGCTTTGCGTTGACATGTTTCCTGTTGTAATGTTCTGCCTGAGGACCAGTCCAAAGTGATGGGTCAAAGTGACCGTGACAGGAAACGTGCGGAACCATGAACCCTAAGGATTTTCTCCTCTAAGTCGATTCTCTTAAGTAGTTTGTTACAGTGGCAAAAAGCTAATGCGATAAATGGCTTAGAATTTATCCTTTTTCACTTAACACTATATTGTAGGTATTGAAACAGCTATAAGCATATACAAAACACCTACTTGTAGCATTTTAAACATGTTTTTATTTTTTAAACAGGGTCTCACTATGTAGCCCTGGCTGGCCCAGAGCTAGCAATGTAGACCAGGCCAGACTTAAACCCACAGAGATGTGCCTGCCTATACCTTCCCAGTTTAAAGGTGTGTGCCCTCATGCCCGCACTTTTGAAAAAAATTTTATCTATCTATCTATCTATCTATCTATCTATCTATCTATCTATCTATCTGGGTATAGTATGGAGGCTAAAAGACAGCTTGTGGGAAATGGCTCTTTCCTTTTACCATGTGGCTCTGGGACTCGAACTCAAGTTGTCAGGTTTGGCAGTCCTGGGAATCGAACTCAAGTTGTTGTCAGGTTTGGCAGCAAGTGCTTTTAACCATCTCTCCAACCAATGTAATTTTTAATCACTAAAAAAGTTCTTTGGAAGTTGGGCATGGTGGCGCACTCCTTTAATCTCAGCACTCAGGAGGCAGATTGCTGTGAGCTCAAGGTTAGCCTGGTCCACAAAGCTGGCTCAGGACAGTCAGGGCTGTACAAAGAAACCTTGTCCCCCCCCCAAAAAAAACCCAAAACCAAACAAACAAACAAAAAGTTCTATGGACAGCCGGGTGTGGTGGCGCACAGCTTTAGTCACACCGCTCAGGAGGCAGAGGCAGGCAGATGGCTGTGAGTTTGAGGCCAATCTAGTTTACAAAGTGAGTCCAGGATAGCCAAGGCTACACAGAGAAACCCTGTCTCATCCCCCCCTCCCCCAGCAAAAAAAAAGTTCTATGGAAAGCATTTACCACAATGCATTTAGCCATCTTATTATGTTTTAAATACAGTTTCACTGTAATCAATAATACCATGCTAAACATACTTTTGCATAAATTTTCAGTGTTTTTTGTTTGCTTACAAAATATTCTTGGCTATGAAATTTCTGGATCAAAGAATAGTACTTTTCTTCTTTCCTTTTTTTTTTAAGATTTATGTATTTTTTTAAAAAAGATTTATTTATCATGTATATATTTCTCTGCCTGCATGTACATCTGCAGGGCAAGAGATGGTTGTGAGTTATCATGTGGTTGCTGGGAATTGAACTCAGGACCTCTGGAAGAGCCATCAGTGCTCTTAACCTCTGAGCCATCTCTCCAGCCCCAAGATTTATGTATTTTATGTATATGAGTACACTGTCTTCATGCACACCAAAAGAGGGCATCAGATCCTATTACAGATGGTTGTGAGCCACCATGTGGTTGCTAGGAATTGAACTCAGGACCTCTGGAAGAGCAGACAGTGCTCTTAACTGCTGAACCATCTCTACCGTCCCCCTTCCTTTATTTATTTTTTGACAGGGTCTCATTCTGTTGTTCAGGGTGATCTTGAACTTGCAATCTTCCTGCCTCGGCTTCCTGGATTCAAGGAGTACAGGTGTGCAGTATCAAGCTCAGGGTTATTTTATTTTATTTTTCTTATTTAAAAGATACAATGTGAAATTGCTCCTACTGGTTTAAGACCCCTCTAACAATGTGTCTAGTTCACTCTCTGTTGCCAAGAGTGGCTTACTGTATTTTTAAAAAGTCTCCCAGGATACAGCGTCTGTAGATTTATTTTGTGTTCTAATCCAGTGTTACCCTAGCCTTTAAAGCTAAGAGATATTTCCCCTTTGCTGTGCAAACTAAATCCGTCCTGTCAGATTGAGACTCGGCTTTGTTCTGGAAGGACTTGGGAGCTCTGCTTTGGAGATGCTCTTTTCTTTGTATAAGCTAACGGCCAAGTTTGCATGAGTCATGGTAGAAGAAAAGCATTGTCATCCTTCCAAGGGCTTCAGTGCTTCTCTGCTGGATTATGGCTTGGAACAGATTCTCTGGGGCTAGGAGCGGGTGGGGGAGTGCAGGAGTTGGGGTTCCACTCACTGAAGTCATAAGGGGCTTGTGTGCCAGACTGCCACAGAGCCGTTGCTACCTGGAAGAGTAGACGTGTTCATTTGCTCAGCATTTCTGCTTGTGGTAACGGGGTCTTCTCTCTTCCTTGGCAGTGACCTAGCCAGGGTCTTTACACTCCTCTTTCTTATTGGCCAGAATGATTGGCTCATGGGTGGATGACTGACCCAATGTCATATGTGAAGGTTAATTGGGATGCTTAGACTTAAGTGTTCTGCTTCTCTCTTCCCTTCACGTGGAAAAAGCTGCCTCCAGAAGAAGCTTAGGAACATTATATTATAAAAAGGCCCAGAGCTGGACGTGGTGGCACGTGCCTGTAATCCCAGCACTTGGGAGGCAGAGACCGGCAGATCACTGTTAGTTCAAGGCCAGCCTGGTCTACAAAGTGAGTCCAGGACAGCCAAGGCTACACAGAGAAACCCTGTCTCAAAAAAACAAAACAAAAAACAAAACCAAAAAAAAAAAAAAAAAAAAGGCCCAGAGACACAAAGCAGGGTGGTGGCAGAGAGGGCCTGTATTCAGACCAGCTGTCTCAGCAATGGTCAGAATCAGGTGTGTTCTTTTTCATTTACAATGGAAAGACTCCAGTGCACCTGGAGGGATCAGGTGCTTATGTCTAGCAAGTGAGCACAAAGAGCTCTTGAAATGGGGAATTAGGGCTGGAACTCAGAAAACACACCCACACACACCCACACACCCACACACACCCACACACACATTGTATTCGAACATCTGAGATACTTGAGGTAAGAGAATGGATCAAGGAAAGATTTGGTGCTGGCTATGAGAAGGGAGGAAGGAAGCATACAGCCAGAGAAGAAACGGAGTCCGCTGTATGTGTCTGGGCACTGTAGTGGAAGCTTTAGTTTCTTTAAAAAATCGATTGTAGGCCGGGTAGTTGTGGCGCACTTGAGAGGCAGAGGCAGGTGGATCTCCGTGAGTTTGAGGCCAGCCTGGTCTACAGGACTACAGAGAGTTCTAGGACAGCAAGAGCTGTTACACAGAGAAACCCCGTCTCAAAAAAAAAAAAAAATCAATTGTGTTTTTGTTTTAATCCCAGGTGTGTGATATGGGGCTGCCTTAGTTTATCCACAGCTGATAATTGTCGCTTGTGTCTCAGAGAGGAGCGTAGTCTTTGCCAGCTGTAGTTAGTTGAATTCTGACGACTCTAAGAATGCATAAATATCAGAGCCCAGAGCGAGGGCGCTTTGAGGAGATGGTCAGAGGAAAAAGAAGGCTGCTGCTTCATTTGCTGCTTTGTGGTTAGCTGGACTGCTGAATATACTGCGGACTGAGATTGGGATTGCCCCAAAGGACCCGATGATCCTCCCGTCTCCCCACTAACCATCTTTCTCTCCTACCAAGTATTGAGGGGCTTGATAGAAGGGATGTAGAGGTATAAGAGCCCCAACTAAAATAGATTTTTAGGGCTGGAGAGATGGCTCAGAGGTTAAGGGCACTGACTGCTCCTCCAGAGGTCCTGAGTTCAATTTCCAACAACAACATGGTGGCTCACAACCATCTATAATGTGATCTGGTGCCCTCTTCTGAAATGTAGGTGTATGTGTAGGCAGAACAATGTATATAATAAATAAATAAATAAATAAATAAATAAATAAATAAATAAATCTTTAAAAAATAGATTTTAATTTTTTTCTAAAATTTATTTATTTATTATTATGTATATAGTGCTCTGCTTGCATGTACTCCTGCAAACCAGAAGAAGGCGCCATATCACATTACAGATGGTTATGAGCCACCATGTAGTTGCTGGGAATTGAACTCAGGACCTTTGAAGGAGCAGGCGGTGCTCTTAACCACTGAGCCATCTCTCCAGCCCCCAAAATAGATTTTTAAAGTATGCCAACAGGGCACAAGGACTCTCCAAGCCAGGTTGGCAGCCTGGCGTGGTGAGGAAGCAGTGGGTACAAAGTGACTTGGAATGGGAAGCCATGGAAGAACTGGCAGGGCGGAGTGCCTGGTCGGCTTGCTGTTAGTCCGTTCAGGCTGCCATGGCAAAGGGGCTGGGAAGGGTAAGTGGGACAACAGAACTCAGTTCCCCACAGTTCTGGAGGCCCAGAGTGAAGGTGTGACAGTGTTGGTTCAGCATGCGCGTAGCATCGCACTTTGTCCTCACCTGGCTTCTCCGCAGCGGTGTAGAAGAAACTTCTGCAGGGTAATCTCCTTTTTCTCTTCGTCTTCCTCTGCTTTTTCTTTGTCCATTTTTAGGGATGTGCAGGTCTACGTACACGTGGGTGTACGTGGAAGTCTGAGATCGATGTAGAGAGTATTCTCGATTGTTCTTCCATTTTATTCATCGAGGCAGGATGTCTCAGTCTAAACCAGAGCCGGCTGATATGGCTAGTAGTCTTGCTAGCCAGCTTGGTCTGGGGACGCCCTGCCTCTGTCTTTCAAAGGCTGGGGCTACCGGGGAGCTGCTATGTGCCACTCAGATCCACATTTATCTGGGTTCTGAGACCCGGAACTCCAGTCCTTGTGCGTGGACAAGCACTTTAACCACTCCTGACCTCGTTCTTTTCTTGACTTTAGTCACCCCCCTCAGTGTTCTCTCTTCAGATCCAGTCACACTCGGAGGTAGAGCTTTAGTCTGTGAGTTAGCGGGGCATGTACACAGACCATGACACAACTCACAGGGAAAGAAGAAAGTTTGGCTGTAAGATGATTACTTTGGGGGAGGGGTATTTTTCTTAAGCCTTAAGATATTTGTAGTCCCAGGCACATGTGATTTAAAAACTTTTCTTTTTCACCTATTTCTAAAGCATTTCCCCATATACTGCTATAGGTTTTTTTTCCCTTTTTTTTTTTTTAATTTCTGCAGTTTTTATAACTGTTATTTGTAAAGGTTACAGTGTGTTCCTGGTGCTACTCTGGTATTATTACTAGCATTTAACTATGTTATTTATTATTGTTGTGTATGTGCGTGAATGCAGGCGTGTGTGTACTATATTTTGTGTGGGGGTCAGAGGGAAGCTTTCTGGGGTTTCCTATTGAACCCAGGTTGTCAGGCTTATTTGGGAAGTACCTTTACAACAACTGTCTGTAACTACAGCTAGAGGGAGCTGATGTCTTCTTCTGGCCGCTATGGGCAATCCACATGCATACAAATAAATGGAAACAAATGTTGTTGTTTTTGAGACAGGGTCTCTCTACAAAGCCCTGGTTGGCCTGGAACTCACTCTGTAGATCAGACTGGCCTCAAACTCATAGAGGACAATTTGCCTCTGCCTCCTGAGTGCTGGGATTAAAGGTGTCATCATGAATAGTTTTTAAAAAAAATTATTATGTATATAGTGTTCTGCCTGCATGTACACCTCCAGGCCAGAAGAGGGCAGCAGATCTCATTATAGATGGTTGTGAGCCACCACGTGGCCGTTGGAACTTGAACTTGGACCTTTGGAAGAGCAGTCAGTGCTCTTAACCTCCAAGTCATCTCTCTAGCCCCACCCCCATCATGAATAGTTTTAAAGATATCAAGCTTAACGTTTCTACACCTAGACCATTATGCCACAGTTTCGTAGTAACTTAAGTTGGATGTTTCCCACCTCAGTCCTACTTTGTTTCTATTTGACCTTCTAGAGTCAGCTAGGTCCCTCACTGTCCTGACGTGCATATGCCATGTCTGCCTCACCTTACTGTTTTGCATGGATGCCCTTTTTTGGATAGGAGTTTCTTCTGGGTTGCATTATTAAAATGTAATTATGTATATATATTTGATCTTCCTTCTAGATTCCCATCCCCAAGTAGCATCAAGCCCAGACTCCTATTGCATACAACCAGGAAATGAATGACATCTAATTCATATGGCTGTTGCATATAATGTGCATTGTATATGGCAACACGTTAAAGTCACCTCACTGGCCCTGGACATAGACACTTTGGAAAGCTCAGTCACAGCATTGATGCTCTGGAAATGGTTTTTGAACTAATTTCAGACTTAGTTCACGGGCAAACAGAAGGAACAATGGCTTTTCTGTCACCTTTTGGTCTCCATCCTTTTTTTCTCTAGAACCTTCTACAAAACTTGCTCCACTTCCAGGCTGACTCAATGCTATGAGAGGCCTCAGACAGTTAAGCTTCCCACTGGACAGTGGGACTAGTTCTCTCCCTAGGGCCCAGGCCTTCTTTTTTAGAACCAGCCTCGTGGGGCTTGATTGAAGTTTCTAAATACAGTACTCTGATTCACCCATACCTTTTCAGAACTGGTGGGACATGGCAGGCACCCCTGCCCACAGCCAGACACCCTACTTCATCTTGTCAATCCTGATCCTGGCTTCTGAGGGGCCTGCGCGCTCTCTGTCTAAATACTCAAAACATGGGACTCAGCCCAATGACGTGTTCTACACAACAGATGCCGTCCTCATACCCAAACAGGGGCACCTTCCTAATGACAAAGCTGCAAGTGTGTAAAGCTGTGGCATCCACGTCACTGAAACTGGCGAGATAGGAAATAGGGATGGATTTAATCACAGTTACGTACTCGACAAGTTTGACTACAATTAAAACCCAGGGGCCAGTGAGATGGCTCAGCGGGTAAAGGTGCTTGCTGCCAAGACTGATGACCTGGATTTGACCCCTGGGACCCACGTGGTAGAAAGAGAAGACCTACTTCTACAAGCTGTCCACTGACTAACACTGACACACAATACACACGAAATAAATACTGAACACATAAAAAGTATTATTTTTCTAAGTTTTCAAAAAACTACCTTAGAATATTAGAATATAGAAGAAAAGTATATTAAAATGATTAGGTATCTATGAAATTTCATATTTATTTAGGTCTTAATTTTTTTTAAAATTTTGAGCTGAAAGGTGGTGGCACACGTCTTTAACGCCAGCACTTGAGAGGCGGAGGCAGGTGAGTCTCTATGAGTTTGAGGCCAGCCTGCTCTACAAAGCAAGTCCAGGACAGACAAGGGTACACACAGAAAACCCTGTCTCAAAACAAACAAACAAACAAAAAACAAAAAGAAAGAAAGAAAAACCAAAAAAGGAAAAAAATTGCAGTGAGTTTATACTTTTTCATTAAGTACTTCTGAGGCTTGTTACATCTATTCATTTCAGTTTTCCTTTTGCTATGCTGGTGCTCAAGTGAGCGTGGTCCTCATAGGCCTAGATATTTCACCGTTTGGGCCTCAGGTGGTGGCACTGTTTGGGGAGGTGTGTGGGGCTGTTTAGGCTTAGGTGGCCTTGCTGGAGGAGTATGTCACTTGGGGCGAGGGTTTGAGAGTTAAAACCGCGTGCTACTTCCAGCTCACTCTGTCTGGTTTCTGAATGCATTTGGAGGTGTGAGCTCTCAGCGTCTTGCTTCTGCCTCCACCATCCCTGCCAAGAAGGACTCTCCACCCTCCGGAACTATAAGCAGAAATAAACTTTTCCGTCCGGAAGTTGGTTTTGGTCCTGTTGTTTTCTCCCAGCAGCAGGAAACATGATTAGTACAAGATAGTTACCTTTTTTGCTTTGTTTTCTTAGGTTTTTTGAGAGAGGGTTTCTCTGTGTACCCTTGGCTGTCCTGGACTCACTTTGTAGACCAGGCTGGCCTCGAACTCACAGCGATCCGCCTGCCTCTGCCTCCCGAGTGCTGGGATTAAAAGCCTGCACCACCACGCCGACCTTTTTGAAAATTACTAAAACTGGACGTGGTGGTGCATACCTTCAATCCCAGCATTCAGGAGCTAGAGGTGGCCAGTTCTCTGTGAGTTTGAGGCCAGTCAAGGTTATGGGGTTACATAGTAAGACTCTGTCTCACAAAAAAACAAAAACAAAAAACAATATTTTTAATTTGTTGCTGATTGTACAAATCCAATGACTTTGTGTATTGTTTTTTTTTTCATTCAGTAGCTTGCAAAACTGTTATTAAAACCAATAATTTCTTGTGTTCTCTGGTGACTATTGCATGTGTGGATAATAAATATCATCATTTCTCTGATACCTTTATTCCTCTCATCAATAGAATGTCAAATGGAACAATTGTAAGAGGCATTTAGTCCATCACTGAATCAGAGTGTGGCTGCAGATAGGGCTTTGGAGGCTAAGGAGATAGCGTTTTAGTGGACAAAGGATTCATATTTGTATATATCTTGACTGAATAGTAAGATTTATTTACATTTTTATTTACTAAGATATAATAAATTTTCTCCTATACTCCAGCACAGTAGCAAATATATCAGTTAATTAGCCATCTAACAGAACTGATCTTGTCTTCTTGAGATGAATACATTTGGTCAGGTGTCTTTTCTTTTCCTGTTTTCAGAGACAGGGTTTCTCTGTGTAACAGCCCTGGCTGTCCTGGAACTCACTCTTTTGGACCAAGCTGGGCTCAGACTCACAGAGATCCTCCTGCCTCTGCCTCCCGAGTGCTGAGATTAAAGGTGTGCGCCACTACACCTGACTTTCTTTTTTTAAATTGTGTGTGTGTGTGTGTGTGTGTGTGTGTGTGTACATGTGAATACAAGTGCCTTCAGAGGCCAGAGGTGTGGGATCCCCTGGAGCTGGAGTTACCTGCTGGATTGTGAGCCACCTGATCTAGGTGCAGGGAATTGAACTCAGGTCCCCTGGAAGAACAGTATGCGCTCTTAACTGTTGACCATTCTCCCCAGCCCTAAGTTTCTTTCATACAATACTTTTTTTTTTTTTTTTGAGAGAGGATTTCTCTATGTAGGCCTGGCTGTCCTGCATCTTGCTGGCCTTGAACTCAACCTGTGTCTGCCTCCTGATTAAATGCATACACCACCCTGTTGGGCTACAATGCTAATTTTAAAAGAAGATATATTTTAAAAAATATGCATAAGTGTGTACAGGTGCACATGCAGGCCAACAGTAGCGGACCCTCTTAGAGCTGGAGGAACAGGCAGTTGTGAGCTGCCTCATGTGGGTGACAGGAGCTGAACTCTGGTCCTCTGGAAGAGCAGGGAGTGTTCCTTATCACTGAGTCATCTTTGCAGCCCTACAATGCTAATTCTTAAAATATTTAAAAATTTTTACTGGCCGGGCGTGGTGGCGCACGCCTTTAGTCCCAGCACTCGGGAGGCAGAGACAGGTGGATCACTGTGAGTTCGAGGCCAGCCTGGTCTACAAAGTGAGTCCAGGAAAGCCAAGGCTACACAGAGAGACCCTGTCTCGAAAAACCAAAAAATAAAAAAAAAATAAAAAAATAAAAAATTTTACTGCATTTACTTAGTGTGTGTGTGTGTGTGAGTGTGTGTGTGTGTGTGTGTGATGACTCCTCCAGTGGAGTCTGTGTGACAAATGTTACCGTGGAATGCGAGGTGATGACCCCTACCCAAGGGAGAGCCTTCTAGAAAAGGGTCTGATGTTCCTGTCAAAAGTAACTAATTGCAGCTCCCTTTTCCTTTTCTCTTCTCACTCATTTGTTTGGGAACATCCTGACTGTTTCTGGCTTTGTTTTTACTTTTCTTATCAAAGAACTTTTCAGACATAACTGTGTTGCTAGGTGACCCTTAACTTGAAACTGTAGCCAAGGGTCACTCAGTCAAGTTTGCCACTAAGTTCTATTCCACTTGTTAATAAAAACATGGCTAATAATTAGTCACCAGTAAATAGTTTATATCATGACTTATAAATAAGGTGTTTAAGAAAACTCCAGATAGTGAGGGAAGAGCCAAGAAAAAAACAAAACAAAACAAAACAAAAAACAAACAAACAGTTTGTCCTGACTCACAGATGTTTGACATAATGAGAGAACATTGACCTTTGATAAAGAGGACACATGCATTGATACCAATCTAATGACTTGTGAATGATTGTTCAAGATTGATGACAACATTATTACACTGCATCCTGTATTTTAAATTGTATGGAAAAAAATGTAACCACGAGAAAACATCCCCATTTCAAAATGTGTATAAGAACCTGGCTTGTTTGTCTACAAAATACACACAGATTCAAATTCAAACAACACCTCTGGGTTTGTTTCTGTTTGTCACTCGCCTATCTTTTGCCCACCAGCGCTTTGAGAACCCCCGTTCCCAAGGACCTATGTCCAACTGAGACGGTCTGCAACATGTGTGTGACATGTGTGCTGTGGTGTGCGTGTGAAGGTCAGAGGCTAACCTCTAGGATCCCGTTTTCTCCTTCCACTATCTAGGTTTCAAGATCAAACTCAGGTCACCAGACTCGGTGGCCAACTCCTTTCCCGCTGAGCCACCCAGCCAACCCTACACATTCATTGCTAATTGCCTTAGTTACCATCTATTGCTGTGAAGAGATCCCATGACCAAGGCAAGCAACTCGTATAACAGGAAGGATTTAATTGAGAGTTTGCTTACAGTTTCAGAGGGTGAGTCCATTATCATCGTGGTGGGAAGCAGATAGGGCATGGTGCCGGAACAGTAGCTGAGAATTTTACATCCTGATCCATAGGCAGCAGGCAGAGAGAGAGACACAGCAGGCAGAGAGACAGAGAGACAGTGAGACAGAGAGACAGAGAGACAGAGAGAGAGATAGAAACAGAGAGACACAGAGACAGACACACTAGGTCTGGTGTGTGCTTTCCCACCCTCAGTGACACACCTCCTCCACAAGGCCACCACCTCTTAATCCTTCCCAAGTAGTTCCCAACTAGATATCGAGCATGCGGATAAATGAGCGAGGGGCCTTTCTCATCCCGACCACTGCATAACTTCAGAGTGTGTTCATCGGTGAGGTGGCCTGTGTTTCCACTGTGCGTTGTGGTGGTAAATTCATGCTGGCTGGCGGGAATGAGCGATGAGTGTTTTATCTTTTCTAGGGTCTGAAAGAGCTTCCTTATTCTTGGAATGATGGGTCAAAGCTGGTAGTCAACTCTAAAATAGCTCACTTTCCTTAACAGTTGTGACTTTTTAGGTCTTTCTTTTTCTTTCTTTTTTTTCTTTTCTTTTTTTTTTTTTTAGACAGGGTTTCTCTGTGTAGTCCTGGCTGTCCTGGACTCACTTTGTAGATCAGGCTGGCCTCGAACTCACAGAGGTCCACCTGCCTCTGCCTCCCTAAGTGCTGGGATTAAAAGCGTGTGTCACCGTGCCCGGCTAACTATTTAGATTTTTAATTTCTTCATGGATCTGCTGTTTTCCTATGAATTAGTTGATGCTTTTCTCGGTTTTCAAATTCATTGGCATAGAGTTGTTTATATATCCTCCATCGTTCAACCTATGCTGCCTCTGGGGTTATATGCTCTTTCTGTTTCTAATTTTGCCAAATTTGGTAGTAGTATTAATGTGTGTTTGTGTGTGTGTGTATATGTGTGTGTGTGTGTGTGTGTATGTTTGTGTGTATGTTTGTGTGTGTATGTGTGTGTGTGTGTGTGTGTGTGTGCGTGTGTGCCATTACCCTGTTGTCTCGCTAGGATGAAAGCAGCAGCCGCCCCTCTCATCTTGTGGACAGCATTTGGGGTGTTTTTGTGCTACCCTGATGCACCATGTGAACAGCACTTAGGAAGCCTGTCTGAGGATGAACAAGGCAGTGGGCTTCTGAACCGTGAGGACTCAGGCATCGGCCAAAGAGCAAGAAGTAGCTCTCTTTTTGCCTGTCTTTTAGCAGAGACCCAGTAGACAGAAGTTTTTAATCTTTTGCCTCATTGTGCCGAAAGGGTTTGGAGACCTCAGGTCTCATCACCTATGAAGCACGTGAAATATGTCTTGAGTATCTGGTGTACGGATGCTGCGCTGCATGTAATTAGAAATGGCCCTCACCCAGAACCACTTCCCAGTTAGAAGAGGAACAATAAATAAGGTGGTTTGAGACATCCATACGTAGGATGAGGGAACCGAGATTATAACCATTAGCCACTTAGACAGAAGGTGTTACGGGAAAAAGTAACATGAAATTGTCAGCTTGACACAAGCTAGGGTCGTCTGTCCGGAAGAGAAAAATAGTAGATTGGACATGGCCAGCAGACAGGACTTGGGCACGAGAGGAGGAGTGTGTGTGTGTGTGTGTGTGTGTGTGTGTGCATTGGTAGATAAAGACAAATAAAGACAGAGTGTTTATAAAAGAGACCAAGAGAGGGCAGGAGAGAGGCCTAAGGGAGGGAGACACACACTAGGAAGCACACACTAGCAAAGAAGAGACCTCAGCTGAAAAGATGGCTCGTTCAGATTGCCTGTGGGCATCTGCTTTCTTGACCAATGACTGATGTAGGGAGCTCAGCTCACCTCTGGGCATGGCTCCTGGGTTGCATAAGAAAGCAGGCTGAGCAAAGCCATGGGGAAAAAGGCAGTAAGCAGCACCCCTCTACAGCTTCTGCTTCCACTTCCTGCCTGGAGTTCCCGTCACAGGACAACTACAAGCTGTAAGCTCACCTAAATAAACCCTCTCCTCCTCAAGTTACCTCTTGTCAGTGTTTTATCCCAGCAACAGAAAACAAAGTAGGCTGGAGGACTTGGACGCTCACAGGGACGGAAGATACAGGCAAACCCTCTCTCTGTGCTGCTCCGAGTCAGTACCCGAGGCTCACTCTTGTTCACAAAGTGTCTTCACTGCAGTTTGAAGGCAGTGTCTCCTTCCTCTGTTTGATGTTGTGTTAAGGTGTGAGTCAGAAGCAGGTGGATCGCCGTGAGTTTGAGGCCTGCCTGGTCTACAAAGCAAGTCTAGGACAGCCAAGGCTACACAGAGAAACCCTGTCCCAAAAAACCAAACCAAACAAACCAAACAAACAAAGAACCAAAGGTGTAATGCGCCAGTCCCTGCCCCCGGGAAGCTTAGTCTAAAGAGGACCCACAGCCCCTCCTTTAGAGTCGCCGAGGCATTCCTGGGCTGTGCATTGATCTTAGCTCAGAAAGTGAACACTGATGAGAAAAGGAAGTTATACAACAAAATCTGCAGCTCATTCTTGTCTTGGGCATTGTTATGGGGCTAATGTGGAAATCTGTAATTCCTTTACACTAATGAAATAGTGCTAGGACGCAAGGCCATGTGTCTCCCTTCCCAGAAGAGCAAGCGGAGGCAGAGGAGGGAAACAGCAGACCCAGACACCAGCACCAGGCAGTGGTCCAGGCCAGGGTCAACCTGCTTTAAAGCAAGTAACATCATTACTGTAGCTCTTATTTGGAAGCAATTTGTTGAGTCAGCAAATTGAACAATGTTTTTTAATCTAAAAGTATGACTATGGAGTGTGATTTAAACATGCACACACACACACACACACACACAGAGAGAGAGAGAGAGAGAGAGAGAGAGAGAGAGAGAGAGAGAGAGAGAGAGAGGGGTAAATTTTACTTCCCCAAATCCTGACAGTTAGACAGATGTAGGCAGATGTGGCTGGCCAATGTGAATGCTGGAAGATGAACTCTGGTTCTCTGGAAGAGCAGCAAGTATTCTTAATCAATGAGCCATCTCTCCAGCCCATAGAAGCCGATTTTTAAATACTCATTATGTATTTTTGGTTTGTTTGTTTGTTTTTCGAGACAGGGTTTCTCTATGTAGCCTTGGCTGTCTCGGACTCTCTTTGAAGACCAGGCTGGCCTCGAACTCACAGCGATCTACACAAAGAGCCACCTGCCTCTGCCTCCCGAGTGATGGTATTATAGGCATGCATCACCGTGTCCAGCTCATTATGTATTTTCTAATTAAAAATAGAATAGATTATTATCATCATCTAAAATTTGGAATATAAAGGAGAAAGTTATTTATGGTTGTACTGATTGTAAATTAATTATCAAATGTTTAATTGCATCTCCCTAGAGTTCAGGGTATGGTCACCCCAGGCCCCACAATATCTGGTTGACGTCCAGATGAGCACACCCTCATGTACAGAGTCTTTGTTGTATAAACTTTGCTCTACCTCATTGAAAGTTAATTGGTTAATAAAATGCTGGAAGCCTGTAACTGGGCCGAAGAGAAGAAGTAGGCAGAGTTTAGGTCCACAGGCTTGGAGTCAGTTGGGGACTACAAGGAGGAGAGAGAAGCAGAAGGAAGTCGCCATGGGGCAGCATGGATCATGAGCATGTGGCCATGAGGGCTGGCCTGACGGAACAGAAGCAACCCAGGCAGGAACAATTATGTCAAGTAACCTGGGGTGTGTAGCTTAGATACAGCAAAATAGCTTAGAGGGTTGATAGCTGCCCAGTAATGGTGTTTTAAAGCTTTTTAAAACCTAAATGGTCTCTGTCTCAATCATTTGGAACTAGCCAGCATAGAGAAGCCCTCTAGGGTCTAATATCCATCCCACGACAGTTTAGAAATTTCCTTCTTTCCTTCCTTCCTTCCTTCCCCCGCTCCCTCCCTCTCTCCCTTCCTTCTTTCCTCCTTTTGACAGGGACTCATGTATTCCAGGTTGACCTTGAACTCACTACATAGCTGAGGACGACCTTGAGTTTCTATTCTTCCTGGCTGTACCTTGGGAGTTCTGGGATTACAGGCACGTGCTACCCGTTCATGCAGTAAACATTCCATCAACTGAGCTATATTCCCAACAAAGTTAGAATTTTATACCAAATAATGTCTAGCATACCACCAAATTTGAGTTTAATACACAGCATAAAATGATTAAGAATTGTGTTTGCAGGCCGGGCGTGGTGGCGCACGCCTTTAATCCCAGCACTCGGGAGGCAGAGGTAGGCAGATCACTGTGAGTTCGAGGCCAGCCTGGTCTACAAAGTGAGTCCAGGACAGCCAAGGCTACACAGAGAAACCCTGTCTCGAAAAACAAACAAACAAACAAAAAAAAAACAAAAAAAATTGTGTTTGCATAGGATTTTTACTTATACTTAACACATTTGAAGATTTCTTAGCCAAGTATCAAAATGTTTGAAAAAGTACCACAGTGCTAGGGATAGAATCTCAGCACTTGGGAGGCTGAGGCAGGAGGATTGAAAGTCAGTTTGAGGTCAGCCTGGTCTACAGAATGAGACACTACCTGCGTGAAAGAAAGGAAGGAAGGAAGGAAGGAACAAAGGAAGGAAGGAAGGAAGGACTCTGAGGACCACATTGGGGGGAAGCACTAAGGAGAGACAGGAAAGATGGCATATGAAAGACCCCACAACAAGGAAAGGAGCCTTTCCGTAGCTGAGACACAGAGGAAGCAGGGAGCCCTTTGGAGCACAATGGATGCTTCTAGAAGAACCTCATATGAGCAATTGACAAAGTTTGATTCATGTGGGAAATCACAGGGCAGTAAAAATGTGTTACCACCAACTGTCTCCCAGGGCCCGCTAGTATGAAATTACACACTGAACACATAAAATAAATATATGGAGCCAGCTTCCTTGGCTGTGACTGCAGCCACTGCAGGAGCTTTTAGGGATTGCTAATAAAATACCGGTGCGTTTTGGCTGTTGGACTTCACAGCCAAGATGACAGGGCACTGTGTGCTGGCGGCCATGTCCCTTGCCTCCCAAGGCCCCAACGTCTCTCTGTGGCTGTCATCAAGTGATGGCTTTCTGGAGTCCTTGCCTTGGCATGTCGCCCTGGGTCTGACAAGGAAGGAGGTGCCTCCAGCTGGGGATAGAACTTCCGTCCTGATGTCTGAGGTCTGCTTTGCCATCTGCAGTTGCTGCACAGAGGCAGGGTTTTCTCCTGTTCCTAACTCACAGAAATCGTCTGCCTCTGCCTCCCGAGTGCTGGGATTAAAGGCGTGCGACACCACACCTGGCCCTATCTTGATTTCTGAGGTGCTGGTATCCTGGGGTACATACCTTAGCCCTCAGCACTGTCCTCAAAGGGCCGCCTATTTTCCTGACCCCCAAACCTGCATTGCATACCTTCCTCCTCCCCCTTAGTTGGCTGTGAACGTCATCTCTACCCACTGTGGGGTTCTCACCCTGGGGACCTATTTATGCTCTCTAATGCCCAGATTGCAAACCTGATCTCTTAGCTCTGCCCCAGGAGACAGGGTACAGGCAAGGCAGAGAGCCCCAGGCTCAGTCAGCTTGCTTCCCTGGGGGAAGGAGAGAGAGAGAGAGAGAGAGAGAGAGAGAGAGAGAGAGAGAGAGAGAGAGAGAGAGAGAGAGAGAGAGAAAAAAAAGAGGTAGGGAGCGCTCATCACCAACTTTGAGGCAAGCCCTTTTCAGGACAGAGCTGACTCACCTTCACCCTGCTCTGCTCCGCCATGGTTGCCATGGATCTGTCCATGGAGAATGTACACAGAATTATCCTTAATAAAGTAAATTTGGTTTCTTTCTTTCTTTCTTTCTTTCTTCTTTTTTTTTTTTTTGAGACAGGGTTTCTCTGTGTAGCCTTGGCTGCTCTAGACTTGCTTTGTAGACCAGGCTGGCCTTGAACTCACAGCGATCCCCCTGCCTTCTGCCTCCCAAGTGCTGGGATTAAAGGCACGCGCCACCACGCCTGGTCTCTTTCTTTCTTTCTTTTTTTTTTTCCTTTTTTTTTTTGGTTTTTCGAGACAGGGTTTCCTGAATTTGTTTTGTAGTCCAGACTGGCCTTGAACTCACAGAGATTGGCTTGCCTCCACCTCCCAAAGTGCTGGGATTACAGGCCTGCGCCTGGCTGTACAGCAGGTTTCTTAGGTAGATTTAATCCTCTGTCCACTTCCACCCATACCCTCAGGTGAGCCGCTGACATGGAATTTGGAGTAAGAATACCAAGATCATAGCCCTGTGTCTGGGAGCTAGGGCTACACCTCACTGGTAGAGAGCTTGCCTTGCATACAGGAAACCCTGGGTCCCGTGCCCGGCACTGCATGAACTGAGTGTAGCTGTGCAAGCATGTAATCCCAGCTCTCAGCAAGCGGAGGCAGGAGGACCACAGATCAAGGTCATAGCAAGTTAGAGGCCAGCCTTGGTTATGTAAGACTGTCCCAAAGAAGAAAAATAGTGTTTGGGTCTGTTGGCAAATAACCACATGACCCGCTCACCCATGCTCCTCAGGGGGACCCTGGGCCCAGGCCAACACTCGGTTGACATCAACTCTCAACTACTCTGGTCTGGTGACTTTCCGTCACCTTTGTAGCAGTGGAAGATTGGCTCTGAGCATGAAGGTTCTTCTGGCTCAGGGAACTTAACTTGTTAAGCGTGTATAGTTAGCTAGGTCAGAACAGGGAACTTCTTGTGAGGAGTTCCCGATCCCAGCTCCACCACTTGCTAGCTGTATGTAATCTCGGGCTCGCCATGCAAACCCTCTGCCCAATCCAAAACTGGGAAAGGGTGAACTCTCACCCTCTGTCTGCCTGGGCTCCCCTCCAGACAGAGCCGGTGTGTACATAAACAAGCAAATACAAGCGCCTGGTTGAACAGACTTTGATCCGTGTCAGCGGGAGGAGCAACAGGTGTTGGCTGAACCACACATCCCTTAGAGTGAGCAGGTTCAAGTTAATCTTTATTAATGGAGTTTCGGATGATCCGCCCCATGACCCCAGCTTACATGGCGTGCTAATGTACTCTCAAGTCCTTGCTGGGCTGGAGCTGCCTGCATTCAGTGTGGGCCCACTTGGAGTGACTACTTCATTTACATGTGATATGTGTCCTCATTACTATATGTGGTAAGGAGGCTTATTGTCAGGACTTCCGGGTGTAGGCCAGTATGCTGTGTCAGTCTTTTTTGTTGTTGTTGTTGTTATTGTTTTGAGACAGGGTTTCTCTGTGTAGCCTTGGCTGTCTTGGACTAGCTTTGTAGACCAGGCTGGCCTCGAACTCACAGCGATCCGCCTGCCCCTGCCGCCCGAGTGCTGGGATTACAGGCGTGTGCCACCTCGCCTGGCTTGCTGTGTCAGTCTTAACTGGGTACTGATCCTATTTGTTCAAGCATCCCTCTGTTCCAGACACTTCATTTTTGTGGCCACAAAAACATAAATATGGGGTTTGGATGGCTCAATGGTTAAGAGCACTTACTGATCTTGCTGAGGACCCAGGTTCAGTTCCCAGCACCCACATGGTGGTTCACAACCATCCCTAACTCCAGATCCAGGGAATCTGATGCCCTCTTATGAACTCCACAGGTTCTAGGGATACACAAGGTGCACATATGTACATGTAGGCAAAAATACACATTAAATAAAAATGAATAAATCTTTAGCAAAGACGCAAGTATACTGAGGTTTCTTCTTTACATTTTTTTAAAATTAAAATTTATATTATTATTATTTGTGTGTCCCTATCCCCTCATATTTACCCTTTGCCCTTGCAACCTCCCCTTCCCCCCAAAAAAAAACCCCAAAAAGAAAACAAAAACCCAAACCAAAAAAAAAAAAAAAAAAAAAAGAAAGAAAGAAAGAAAGAAAAAGAAAAAGAAAAAAGAAAAAAATAAGCTAACAAAGCGTAGAAAACATCTCATTGTGGAAGCTGTAGTGTGTCACCACAGTATATTCCTCTGTCTACACATCTTCACTTGCAGATGCTCATTCCAATGAGTTGTTGCTCTGGTTTGAGACCTCTGGCTTCTGTGACACCATCAATATTGGATTCTCATTGGGTCTCTTCCTAGTTATTCTGTTGTTGCCCTGTGTCATGGAGACCCTTCAGCTTTGGACCAGCAGGACTGGCTCTTTCACGTGTCCTAACCATTTGCAGAAGGTATAGATTTGGAGGTGGGTCAACTCAGAACCGCCACGCCCCCTGCTCCCCCCTTCTCCCTCCCTCCCCCCCCCTACAAGGCGCGTGATCTGGACCTGGGTGGTAGCTGACATGGCTAGCCTGCTAGCTCTTCCTTATCCATACCACTGGGCAAGCTCTCCAGCACTGCTCCAGCTAGGCCACCCAGTGCCGCCTTTAGCAGGAGGCAGGGACAGCTCCCTGCTCTTATGCCCTTGTAGCTGGCTCATCTGCACCCATGCCTCCAGCGCCAGCTCCGCTGTGCTGTCCAGGGAAGGAGTATGGCCCACTCTCCCACGTGCCGCCCCCTGGGAGGGGCTGGGCCGACTCTCCCACTCTCCCATCCTCAGGCCTGGCTTGTTTGCGTGTGTGCGCGTGTGTGTGTGTGTGTGTGTGTGAGCTCCACTGTGTTGCTCAGGTGAGTTGCAGTGCAGGGCCAGCTCTGCCAAGTGAGGGGGCGGAGCTAGCTCTCCCACTGTCATTCCGCCAGGGACAGCTCTTCTGACTACTGGCTGTGTCTGTGTGGGGCAATTCTGAGCTCTCACCCTCAGGCTGACTCACCTGAGCCCCCTCCGCCGTGGCCCGCTCTAGTGTGCTGCCCAGGCAAGGTGCAGGGACCCACTCTCCTGAACGGCGAAGCCAGAGGGGGGGAGGGTCAATTCTCCCAACTGCCTCAGTTAGTGAGAAGCAAGGGAGCAGAGGTCAGCCCCCAACCCGAGGCCACCTCACAGCAGAGGAGTGGCCCAGCCAGCTCCCTCTTCCTCACACCTATGGGGTCCTGTGCTCGTGTCTTCTTGGGTCTGTTCCATGTCCCCTCCCCCTCCCTCCACCAGGGACAGCTCTACGGTGCGGCCTCCTCCTGCATGCTGGACTTAAGGTGTGTGCCACCACACTAACCTTCCAGGGAAAGTCCTCTTATGTCATTCCAGTGGGGACATCAGAATTCACATTCCTGGCCTGCTCATGGGCCAGGACATAAGCCTGGGACCATGCAGACTTTGAGTCCACGGAGCCACATCATAAAGGAGGCCCTTTGCTGGTATAGACGGCAGCAGCAGAAGGTGGCGGCTTGTAGTGGCAAGGTGAAACTTCTTTTTATTTTTTTTAATTTTTTAATTTAAAAAATTTTATTATTATTATTTTTTAAGATGAAACTTCGTAGGAACATCTGAAGTCACCTGGGTGCCTGGCACAGTTCAGTGTGGGTGTTTTTTCCTTCCTTCCTTCCTTCCTTCCTTCCTTCCTTCCTTCCTTCCTTCCTTTCTTTCTTGGCACAAGTTCTCACTATGTACTTTGTCTGGCCTGGCACTTGCTATGGCCTCAGACTCATAGAGATCCTCCTGCCTCTGCCTTGTCATAACTTTCTAATTATATTATAGATATTCCTTTCAATTTTTTTTCTTATGTCCATTTTGACTCTGCCCCCCCCCCCTTAACTAGCTAGATGCTAGAACCATGCCCGCCAGGCCACGTGGATTCTGAGAGTGGAACTAGATTATTACCTTAAACCATCTCTCCAGCACCGGCCCTTTCTTTTTGACTAGAACTTTCTGTAGGGCTTCACAGGAGTGCTGTCCTGGGAGGCGCGTGCTCTGTGGAGAGGCACAACTGAAGATTCAAAGCAGCTACCTCCTTCTTTAGAGAGGTATGGGAGAGAGAGAAGGCAGCGAAGGCTCCTCAGGACACATCTCTGGCCCGAGAGGCCCTTGCCCTTGAGCTCCAGCTTTCTCTCTGCAGAACTACTCCTGCTCTTACGTCATGTAGGCTGTGGTGACCGAGAACTTTCCTTAGAAAACAAAAACATGGAGTCGCGTACTTCTTTATTTCTGTGGGGGTGGCTCTGGGTGGGTGGGTCTGTGTCATGCCTGGTATGTCAGAGGACGGCTTTTAAGCGTTGCTTCTCTCCTTCCGCTGTGTGTGTCCCTGGGGTTCAAACTCTGTAGACTTCAGACTTTTCTCACTGAGCCGTCTTCTCTGTGCCAGGCTTATCTTGGAGACACAAGGTAAGAGAGTGGTATGGTTCTAGGGTCTCGCAGGCTAGAAGAAGGGTGCAGGCAGGCCCAGGATCAGTGGGGTAGCTACTGAGAGACCATCGCCTTCTCAGGCTCCAGATTGCGTCCTCCTAACTGTCATGTGTGTCTTTTCTCCATTCCTGCCACCCCTGTTGTCACTTGATGTTCCCAGCATCCTGGATTTGATGTAAGCCAGTGGGCATGTCGTAGAGCCGGCCTGGGTTCTGCCCAGGGTGTGTCTTTGACTCCTGCAACTGGGATAGCAGAGCGTCTACTTTCCCTTTCCGGTGTGTTTCTGTTGCCCTACTCTATATTCTGGGCTGATCCCTTCTCAGGGCTACAACGGGGACATCTCCCGGTAGAGGAACAAATGCTCCTTCTCCAAGGAGTGCTATTTTTTTTTTCTCGAGACAGGGTTTCTCTGTGTAGCCTTGGCTATCCTGGACTCACATTGTAGACCAGGCTGGCCTCGAACTCACAGCGATCCGCCTGCCTCTGCCTCCCGAGTGCTGGGATTAAAGGCATGCGCTACCATGCCCGGCTGGTGTGCTATTTTTGCATTAACCACTCCCTCTCCATGGTGTATTTTTGCATTGAGAACACAACATGGTGACCACCAAAAGGCCGTTGGTCCAGCCCCAACCCCCGCCCCCCAGCCTCAGGGAGTACCTCTCCCCCAGGGGATGGTAGCAATATGTTCTCAACATCTGGCTGGGTCCCTCCTACTTTCTTCTTCAGGTCTAGTTGAAACCCAGGCCTGTCTCACTTTCTCGTCTACCTGCATACAATTATATGTTTTCCTGCACGTAAGATGGTTTTCTAGCATGAGGATGCTCCAAATCCTGGCCTAGTTTAAGTAGCATTTTCTATTTACATGGGTATATTTCTTGGCATCTTCTGGCTTTGTTAGGTTCCCGGGAGCCATGGCTGTCTGAGTTGTCTCCATAGTTACAGGAACATTTACTTTATATCTTTACCACAAAGAGTCCTATGCATGGATTTTTCCTAAAATAAAAGCTCTCTTTTTCCTAGGGCAGCAGTTCTCAACCTGTGGGCCATGATCCCTTGAGGGTCACATATCAGGTGTTGTGCAGATCAGATAGTTACATTACAATTCTTTTTTTTTTTTTAAATATTTTTCCAGATTTATTTATTTATTATGTATACAGTGCTTGCCTGCATGACAGAAAAGGGCATTAGATCACATTATAGATGGTTATGAGCCACCATGTGGTTGCTGGGAATTGAACTCAGGACCTCTGGATAAGTAGTCAGTACTCTTAACTGCTGAGCCATCTCTCCAGCCCCCTACATTACAATTCTTAACAGTAGCAAAATTACAGTTATGGAGTTGCAACAAAATAATTTTATGGTTGGGGAGGGTCACCATAATATGAGGAACTGTATTAAAGGGTTACAGCATTAGGAAGGCTGAGAGCCACGTTCTTAGGGAATATAACGCCCTCTTCTGGTCTCTGAGGGTATCACACACATACATGGTGCACTTACATACACGTGCATGCAAAGCACTCATAACTAATTAACTAACTAATTAACTAATCTTTAAAAAGTTTGCCCTTGGTGCTGAGTGGTGACGGAAAATGCCTTTAATCCCACCATTCAGGAGGCAGTAGCAGGAGGATCTCTGAGTTCGAGGCCAGCATGGTCTACAGAGTGAGTTCCAGGACAATCAGGGCTACATAGAGAAACCCTGTCTCCAAAACCAAACAAAAACAAAAACAAAAAAAAGGTTGCCCTGGGTTCTGGTATCCCAGAAGTCACCAGGGAACTTATGAGCACTGTCATAGCCATTTTCAGGCGTCATCCCCCAGACATTCCCCACCTTTAAAGAATGATTTGTTATTACTGTGTGCGCACGCATGTGCCACAGCAGGTAGGTGGGGCTCAGAGGAGGGACTCTGCGGAGTCAGCTCCCACCTCCCACCTCCATGCAGGTTTGAGCTGCAAGTTGTTTACCAGCTGAGCCATCTCCACAACCTACCACTTAAAAAAGGTTTTATGCTTTTTTTCTTTGTTTGTTTGTTTTTGTTGTTGTTTTTTTGGGGGGGGGACAGGGTTTCTGAGTGGCCTGGAAATCACAAAGTTGGCTAGGCTGGCTGGCTGGCTAGCAAGCCCCAGGGGTCCGTAGGTCTCCACCTCCCCACTGCTGGGATTACAAGCACTTTGAGAACACACAGTCCTGTGAGCATCTTCAAAACTGACCTTGTCCTACAGCACAAGGTGAGTCGAATTCTTGTGAAAGGGAGTCTGCCTTGGAGCTTTAAAACACAGACGTCTACAAACCACCTGTGCTGAAAACAACTTCTTTTTTTTTAAAATATAGTTTATTAATTTATTCATATCACATCTAAATTGTTATCCCATCCCTTGTATCCTCCCATTCCTCCCTCCCTCCCATTTTCCCCTTACTCCCCTCCCCTATGACTGTGACTGAGGGGGACCTCCTCCCCCTCTATATGCTCATAGGGTATCAAGTCTCTTCTTGGGCTGAAACCAACTTCTTGAGAAGAAGAAAATAGGAACAAGAGATGGGATGAACCAAATCAGAAAGATGTCGCCATTACAACGGAGCCCTTCATGAGGATAGTGAAGGCCTGTGACCCAGTGGGGTTCACTGCTGGCATTCTATATACAATAGTGAAGGAGTGAGGGGCTATTGTCATAACACACTCACTACTTGGCTGTCTTTTTTTTTTTTTTTTAAGATTTATTTATTTATTATTATGTATACAGTGCTCTGCCTGCACATACACCTGCAGGCCAGAAGAGGGCATCACATTACAGATGGTGTAAGCCATCATATGGTTGCTGGGAATTGAACTCAGGACCTCTGGAAGAGCAATCAATGCTCGTAACCTCTGAGCCATCTCTCTAGGCCCTTGGCTGTCGTTTTTATTTTGATATTGTTTTTAATGTTAGTATTCAGATCTCTGGGTTTTGTTTTTGTTTTTGTTTTGGGACAGGGTTTCTCTGTGTATCCTTAGCTGTTCTGCATTCACTTTGTAGACCAGGCTGGCCTCGAACTTACAGAGATCCGCATGCCTCTGCCTCCCAAGTGCTGGGATTAAAGGCCTGTGCCACCACCACCCGGCTTAGTATTCAGATCTCTGACATTCCCTGCATTCTGGGGTTCCAGGGACCCACAAAGAGCTTTCTCTGGGAGCTTCCCTGGCTTTTGGTGCTTCCTTTCCTTTGTAAACTAAACCAGGTTCTCACTGAAGTCCTATGTCAAAGTCCCAACCCCTCATACCTACCTCAGTGTGGCAATACACTGAAAGAAGGTTTGTTGTTGCTGTTGTTTTTAAATAGTTTTCTGCCTGCATGTATACCTACAGACCAGCAGGCCAGAAGAGGGCACCAGATCTCATTGTAGATGGTTATGAGCCACCAAGTGGTTGCTGGGAGTTAAACTCAGGACCCTTGGAAGAACAGCCAGGGCTCTTAACTTCTGAGCCATCTCTCCAGCCCCGAAAGAGGGTTATTTATTTATTTGTTTGTTTGTTTTCTTTTGTTTTTAAACTGTATCCAGCTTTATTAAAGATACTTTTCATAAACAATCATGGTATTTCAGGCAGGATGTGGGCAGACAATCATTAAGTGTACATAAGAACTCCAAACTCCCTTCTTGTATAGACTACAAAAATCAGGAAGCCACTATAAAACCTAGTGAAATCTCCATTCAATGCTTTGAAAAGGGGGAAGTAGCTTAGAGTGAGGGTTGACATTTCACATTAAGGATGTTGTTTAACAACTCTTCACAAGCTGACCCTGACTTTCAGGAAATGAAAAGAAAATGGCAGCATTATCAATCTGAAGATCCACAGTCTTTTATAAAAGGAACCACCGCTCTTCTGAGGACACTCAATGACATCACTGCAAAGTCCAGATTGCCCAATAGACTGGAAAAACAATTTTAGGGGTTAGGTTCCAACAGGTCTCTGGTTTTAAGAGAGTTAAGTCGATGTTGATGGTACGGGGAAGGAAGATACAAAAATGAATTTAGTTTTCCCACATCGCAAGGCATTTTGTGCCATGGTGGCCACATATGTCAACACCAGGATGCCTCTTGGGAGCTGACAGGAGCCTTTGAAAATTATCAGGGAACGATGTTTTTCATCATCAGTCGAGCTTGGGAGACATTATGTTAGCGACACACGTTCCTTTCCCCCCAAACAACGAAGTGTTCTGTGTGCTAATATCATAGCTTAAAAAAAAAAAAAGGAAAACAAAATTCTGCTTTTATAAAACTTGATAAAAAATAGTATTTCAAACTGTACAGTCACCAGAAGTACACAGTTATCAAAAATGCACACACGTCACTTGGCATCTCCAGCACCTTCGGCTTTCTGTGCCTGGTCTGTTTGGCGTCTCCATTTTCCATGGGATTATTCACATCCTTACCAGCATCAGCTTTCCCCTTCTGTCCCCTTGGGTACTTTCCCTCCTTTCTTAGGCTTGGGCTGTGGCTCTGGAGGAGCAGGCTTAGCAGACAACCCTGCAGACCTTCTCTGTGGCCCATCCTTCGCCTTGGCTTCATCCCTTTAGCATCCCCTTCGGCCTTTCTTTTGGGCATGGTGGCAGCGGGAGGACGTCGGTGCTGAATGTGGGGGACACAGCTGCGCGCGGGTTTGGCTCATCTGGGGGTCGCTCTCAATGCTTCTTCACACTGCTCCAAAAGAAGGTTTTTAAGGATTTATTTTACATACACGAATGTTTTATTTCTCTTTTCCTTGAGATAGTGTGTCTCTCTATGTAGTCCTGTCTGGCCTGGAACTTATGTAAAACAGGCCAGCCTGGAACTCACAGAGATCCACCTGTCTCTGTCTCCTGAGTACTGGGGTTAAAGACGGCACCACTAAACTCCCCATTCATCTGAGTGTTTGTCTGTATGTATATAAAACTGCACCATGTGTGTGCAGTACCCACTGAGGCCAGAAGAGGTCATCAGATCCCTTGGCATGGGAGTAACAGACCGTTATAAACTACCATGTAAGCGCCAGGGGACGGAACACAGGTCCTCTGCAAGAGCCGCAAGTGCTCTTAACCACTGAGCCATCTCTCTAGCTCTAAGACAGGGTTTTAAGCCAAGTTAACATGTGATTGCTCTAGAGACAGGGTCTCTCTGTGTTAGCCTCGGCTGTCCTGAACACACTTTGTAGACCAACCTGGCCTCAAACTCACAGTGATCCGCCTGCCTCAGCCTCCCGAGTGCCGGGATTAAAGTCGTGCGCCACCACGCCCGGCTCTCAAAGTCTATTTTAATTTGGTTTTCTTATGCCTCTTCCTATCTTCCTTCCAACCCACCCCTTATCGCTCCTAATACTGCCTAACGCCCCCCAGAGATTGTTAGTGGGGGAGGGAGTGTAGTTCTCTGAGACTGCTTCCTGCTGTTTAGGGTTGTCTGGTTCCTTGGGGGCAAGTCCAGTCTTCATAGTTAGGGTATCTCTAGCTTCTTCTGGTGAACCTGCATCAACGGCAACCAGGAGCAGCAGCAGCGGGGAGCAGCAGGCGTCTTCTTTCTTGGAGAACCCCCATCTCCGCCCCCAAACCTCACACCCCACCTCCCCCACGTGCTGTGGCATTTATCCCCTCTCCAGAGTTCTACACCTGGCAAAGGACCCATCTCAGAGCCCACAAGAGGCAAAGAGTCTGCTGCTGTGGACAGTCTGAATCAGCCCCATATCCCACACCTGGGATTAAAACAAAAACATGTTTGCGTAACATAACCACGTTTGTTTTTTTTTTTAAAGACACCAAAACTTTCCACTACAGTAGGCAGATGAAAGCATGCCACCTTTCGGCGGTCTGTAAAACTCTCTGCAAATCTGGAAACCCAACACACCCTCTCCAGCAGTTAGTCAGGGAGACTGTTAGAGAGGCCAGCGGGAACCCACCTCCTCCTCTCCCTCGCCTGCCCCGTCTGGGAGGCCATCTTGGACCAGGGTGTCTCCAGAAGGGATGTGAAGAAGCAGTCAGAATATAAAAGGGAGAAGATGCCGCTGTGGCCAACCATGAAGCTGCCTTTACTTTGACCATATTGAGGAGGGGATATCCATCTCAGACACCTGCAGGCCAGGCCAGCACCTCCTAAAGCTGCACTGTCCAACATGGGAGCCGTCAGCCATGGGCCTGCCAAGCATTTGAGGATGCACTGTGAGTCTAAAATACATAAAGCTTGGGGTAGGGAAAAGCTTAAAAAAAAAAAACCTATCATGAGGCTGAGGAGATGGCTCAGAGGTTAAGAGCACTGTCTGCTCTTCCAGAGGTCCTGAGTTCAATTCCCAGAAACCACATGGTGGCTCACAACCATCTGTAATGTGATCTGATGCCCTCTTCTGACCTGCAGGTATACGTGGAGGCAGAACACTGTATGCTTAATAATAAATAAATAAATCTTTTTTAAAAATCTATCATTTATTATATTGATTATATATTGAAAGGATAGTCTTCGTATTCTGAGTTGGCTAAAACATGTCTTCACAATTCTACAAGCCACTTTTACTTTTTAAAAAAGTGCCTACAATACATTAACAACAGTGTAAGTGACTTGCGTTGTATTTCTACTCTTATAGGGAGGGTGTGTGCCCAGCCACTGAGCTCCACAGAACCCATTTCTGCACAGCCAACCCTCCTGAGCATCCAGGGTACCCTGGACATGATAAGGAAACTTGTCCCTGCTTTGAAAAGTGGCCACCAGAGCCCGCCTCATTCATGGCTCTTCCAGAGCGTCATTCCATTATTTATTCAGTGTTTTTTATAATGCATTAGCGAGCCTGACCAGCGAAATCCAAGGAGAAAACTCTGTGTAATGGCTGTGCCTCGCTTTGGCTCTGGTGCTGTAATTCCTGGGCTCGCAGCAGTGACCTCAGGCCTGCAGAGCTCTTCCAGCACACAGCTCAGACTCCCTGTCTTTCCTGGGGACTGTTACCCAGGGCAGGCCAGCATTCAGCCTTAGCCAGAGTGCCTGGGGGTAGGATGCTACTCAGCTACTCCTCCCCATATTTGTTCACCCAGTGTCCGTTGAGCATCTCAGTGTGTCAGACGCTGTGCTGTGCAGGGCATTGGAGATGGAAGGTGACAAGTGTCACTTTAGAACCTGCAAGGAGGGAAGAGAGAGAGATGGATTCTGTTCTGTCCTGGGAAGACTTCTTTCAGGAGGTAGCATTTCTCTTGGGTTTTGAAGGATGAATGGGAGAGGGAGCGGGACAGCCTTACTACATACAACCCCCCCAGAGAGCCCTGCTAGCCTCCTGACCATTAAATAGGAATCTCTGGGGTAAGACCAGGCATGAGTATTCCTTGAGTGCAGCCATTTTAGAAATCGTGCATTAGGGAAGTGAGGCAACCTTAATTTTTATTTATTTATTTTTTTAAACCACAGCTAGATAACCTTCCAAAGACTAAGCACTTCTCCAACCTTCCCAGGAGTCCCAGGGCACACAAGAATATGGGTTTTGAAAGCAGATAGCAAACTCTGGCTGCTAGAGGTCAGCCTGTACCATGTTTATTTATTTAGGCCTTTGATAGGTGGACAAGTGTTTATTGAGTGTCTACTTTGTGCCAGGTATTGGGAGCTCAGCAGCGAATAGGATCTTGTTTTTGCTTTCCTGGGGCCCACTGCCTGGGGGTGGGTGTGGGGGAGTCAGATACTTCTCAGGCAAAGTGGGGGAGAATGTGGAGCTAGGGAGCCCACAGGAAGGCTCCCCAGCACAGCCCTCTGCAGCCAGGGAAAGTTGCCCAGAGGAGGTAGCCTCAAGGGGATAGTTGGGCAGGGTCCATCAGGCAAAAGGGCAGAGGGAAGAACTTGGTAGAGTAACTTTACCTGTAAAAGCCTCGGGGCAGGAATGAGCTTGGTGAATTCAGAGGATTGCTAGTGTTTACCTTGGCTGGAGTGTGACATGTGGGGTGGGGGAGGCTTAAGAAAGAAATCGCGAGGCCTTGCCAGATGGCTCAGCAGGCCAAGGTGCTCGCTGCCAAGCCTGAGTTTGATCCCTGGCTTCATGTGGTAAAAGGAGAGCCCTGACTCCTGTAAGCTGTCCTTTGACCTCGGGGTGTGTGTGTGTGTGTGTGTGTGTGTGTGTGTGTGTGTGTGTGTGTGTGTGAGATGACACATATACCCACACCCATACACACACACTCACGTACATACATATGTACACACATTCATGCTCTCACACACATGTGCACACTCTCACACAAATAAATAAACGCAAAGAGAAATTTAAAAAAAAAAGAAAGATTGGAAAATATTGGCACAGGCCCAGACCATAATACTCCTTACAAGTAGGGGTGTGGAGTCTGTGTTTTGTGCCACAGACAGTGGGAAACACTCATCAGCGGTGTGTGCCTGTGAGGTGTGACCTAGTGGCAGCTGTGTTGCCGACTCCCCTGGAGGTGGCGGTGGGCTAGGCTCAGGCTGAGGTGGTGGGGAGCAGGCCGAGTCCAGAAGCGGCCAGTGTCTCTGGAGCCCTTGTTCTGGGCAGCTCTACTCTAGGAAACTCGGCTGCTATGGCCTTGGCCCCCTCTCTCAGGGCTCTTCTCTTGTTACTTCTGCCTGAAATTTTGAGGGTGACAGGGCTGTTTCCAGTGACCTGGGGGAGTGCTGTCCTTTGTCAGTGGTATCCGCTGGCTTACAACCTCTAGTTTAGTTTTTTGTTGTTGTGTGTGTTTTTTTTTTTTTTTTTTTAATGAGACAGGGTTTCTCTGTGTAGCCTTGGCTGTCCTGGACTTGCTTTGTAGACCAGGCTGGCTTCGAACTCACAGTGATCTGCCTGCCTCTGCCTCCCGAGTCCTGGGATTAAAGGGGTGCGCCACCACGCCCGGCTACAACCCCTAGTTTATATGCTTACCCATCCTCGGAGGCACCAGGCACAAGTGCAAACCTCCTCCCTATGAGTCCATCTTGATGGGAAATGAAAATGCCTCTCCCTTCTGGGCACCCCAGGCTGGCCTGGGACCATCATTTGCCTCAGTCTCCCTAGTGCCAGGGTTATGTCTGACACCGTGCCTGGCTTTCATATTTTATTTTAAAGCAACTGTCACACCCCATACCACATTCTTTGCGACACATCTGTGTGTGAGTTTTCCCAAAGGCAACAATTCTCTAAAAAGAAACGCACAGCCGTGTGTCTTTATCACAACTCAGAGTGAATGGAACTCTTCGGTGCCACAAAGATTGTCAGAATTGTTTGTTTGTTTGTTTGTTTTTTGAGACAGGGTCTCTCTGTGAAGCCTTGGCTGTCCTGGACTTGTTGGGGGATGGTCTGATGTATTTTGATGCTGATTACTGCTTGCTGTCTGTGACCCACCTTTTGTTTAATAAAAAGCCATCCCACCTGGGCAGGACAGGAGAAAGGTGGGGCTAGGAGAGAGAGGAATCCTGGGAAGAAGAAGGACCCCCACCATGAGAAAGGAGAAAGGAGAGAGACCCGAAGGGAAGAGAGGAAGGCCGCCATGGGTTAGCTGGAGGAAAAGCACATGGCCAGCCTCGTGGATGGAGAATCCAGCCCAGATGAAGAACATGAGCAAGTATTTGGGATTATGGATGGGAGGTAGCTTGATAGAAATTATTAGAAGCAGATGGCATGGGATTGAGGCAGGGATCTGATGCCTGCCCCACTATGGGAGGTAGTTTAGAGGATTGATATCTGCCCTGCCCCAGGTTAACCAAGGCTATTTTAAAATATAGCAAGTGTCTATGTCTTGATTGATTGCTAGAGGGGCCTACAGATAATACTGATAATACAGGTGATTTTAAAAAACAATATAGACTCACTTTGCAGACTAGGATGGCTTCGAATCCACAGTGATCCCCCTGCCTCTGCCTTCCCAGTGCTGAGATTAAAGGCATGTGCCGCCATGCCTTATAGTATAAGTTTAATGACTTTCAGGTTTTTTGTTTTTTGAGTTTTTTGTTGTTGTTGTTTTGTTATTTTGTTTTGTTTTGTTTTCTGTTTTGTTGTTTTTGTTTGAGACAGGGCCTCTCTACCAAGCCCTGGCTGTCCCGGAACTTATTATGTAGACTTAGGCTGGGTCAAAATGACCGAGATCCACCCGTCTCTGTCTCCCAAGTACGGGGATTAAAGGTGCGGGCCACTAAACCTGACTAATTTTAATGACTTTAAAAAACATTGAGATTTTTGGTTTTTAGAGACAGGGTTTCTCTGTGTAGCCTTGGCTGTCCTGGACTCACTTTGTAGACCAGGCTGGCCTCGAACTCACAGCGATCCACCTGCCTCTGCCTCCATGCCTGGCTATTTTGAAAATGGTTTGAAGTTCCTTCATTAATCTCAAAGGTTTCACACACGTGTAGCAGTGACCCGCCTGAGTTCAGTTTAGAGAGCACAGAGGTCACGTCCCTCTCCCCACTCAGTGGTAAATGGCTCAGCCGTGCATGAGAATGAGTTTGGATAAGGGGAGGGAGCTGGTGGTGGTGGTGGTGGGGACCGTGGCCAGGGAACCTTCCAGTGGAAGCAGCAGGACCCAGTTTGACCTCTGCCCTAGTGAGGGAGCGAGGAGGGACACAGCGCTACGTGACTGTCTTCCTCTGAAGTGTCTTCTTGATTAGTGGATTTTTTTAGTGAAAACTGGGCTGTCAGAGCTCCCCAAGCTCTAAAGCGATGAACACAAGCTGAATGAGGTTGGTCCATGGTGATGGGGTGTATTGAGGATGCTGCAAAGGGACTGCTTTGGTGGAGGGTTAGGGAGGGTCTGAGCTTTTCAGAGTCCTGCCGGGGATGTAAAGGCATCAGTAGCTACAGTGGGAAGTAACTTATGATGGGGTTAAATTAATTGACTCCAACCCCCATGATCAAGGTCAAACAGCTGATCAGGTTTTTCCTGGCATTACTTGGCTTTGATTTATGGTGCAGGGGGGAAATGTGTGTGTGTGTGTGTGTGTGTGCGTGCGCGTGCGCGCGCGCGTTTCTGGAATTAAAGAATTATCTTGGTTCTTGCTCACTTGTAGTTCACATCTTATTTTGGCCATGGAATTCTCTGGTTTTTTGTTTTGTTTTGTTTTTCCTCCTCCAAACTTTGTGTATGTATATGCTGTATTGACATCAAAACCCCAGGCTCATGCATGCCAGGCAAGCACCACTGGGCCACACCCCCAACCCCGGTATAAAATAGGTTTATAGCCATCAAGGCAACCTGTCATTGTTGGGCACCTGGAGATGGCCAGCTTTTGCTGTGACCTGTGCCCATTGAGACAGAACACGGCGCGGCAGGTGTGAATGCTGAGTAAACAGAATCCAATTGTGCTGGAACTATTTTTTTTTTTTTTTTTTTTTGTAATCAAGAGGCTTCCCACATTCGGATGACACTGTGCACAACACAGCTGTGCCTCCTCTGTGCTTTCTACTGCCAGGGTGAGGCTTTGCTAGGGGGTGTATCCCAGTCACCCCCTGAAGGGCCTTCAAAGGAGCGTCCCACCTGGTGTGACTCAGGATGTGGGGAGAAGAGCCAGAACTGAAGCTAGGCACAGGCCCGGGCAGACTCAGGAGGCCAGGTATTCCAACGAGTGAGAAACTGGAGTGGATCCCAGTGCCCACCGGCCAGAGGGGAGGGGAGGGGAAAGGAGAGGGGGAAAAAGGGGGCGGGGGCAGAAGCTGGGGGTGGGTCAGAGGCTGGGGGCGGGGCAGAGGCTGGGGCGGGGCAGAGGCTGGGGGTGGGGCAGAGGCTGGGGGCGGGGGCAGAAGAGGGAGGGAAGAAGAGAAGAGAGGAAGCTGACAGAGGAAAAGAGGAGGTAAAGAGTGGGGTGAGGAGAGGTAACGGTGGAGGGGTTGATATGTAGTGGCGAGCAGAGGGCAGCCGGCTTGACTTGAGCACCTCCATGCTTTGCGCCTCAGTGTGAACCACACACGCACAGAAGAGTTGAAGAGCAACCAGTTCGCCGATTGGTTATGGGAGCCAGCTAGTCCAGAGTGGCTCAGATGGTTGTGAGGGACACTGAGGAGAACCTTGCTTTGTCTGGGCTTCCCTTTCCTGCACAGGCATTCCTTAGTTTGGAATGCTCACCATTCCTGTCTGGAATCTCTGTTAGTTTTCTTGTCCAGTCTCTGGGAACGCGCCCATCCACCATTCACTCAACAAATCTCTCAAACAGCCCCTGCTGACAATCGCAGGATGGCACCAGGTGAACCTTGCAGGATGCTACCTCAGGCTTCTTGGTGTCAATCAATCCTGCTGTACATATGAGTACAAGGCAAACTGAACTCATGCCGAGAGATTCATTTACTTTGACTTTATTTATTTATGTATTTATTTTGGTCTTCTTGAGACAGGGTTTCTCTTGTAGTCCTGGCTGGCTGTCCTGGACTTGCTTTGTAGACCAGGCTGGCCTCAAACTCACAAGAGATCCACCTGCCTCTGCCTCCGGAGTGTTAGGATTAAAGGTGTGCGCCACCACGCCCGGCTTACTTTAGTTTTTTTCAAGACAGGGTTTCTTTCTTTCTTTCTTTCTTTCTTTCTTTCTTTCTTTTTCCCTTCCTTTCTTTTTTCTTCTCGTTTCAGCACAGAATTCTACAAAACCTTCAAAGAAGAACTAATACCAATGCTCTTCAAACTATTCCACAAAATAGAAATGGAAGCTTTATCTGGGAACAACCTAGTTGTCCCTCAACGGAATACTACTCAGCTACTAAAAACAAAGAAAGCGTGAAATTTGCAGGCAAATGGATGGAACTAGAAACGATCATCCTGAGTGAGGTAACCTAGACCCAGAAAGACACTCATGGTACATACTCACTTATAAGTGGATATTAGCCCAACATAGATGTCCTCTGAGAGACTCCACCCAGCAAGGGACTGGGACAGATGCTGGGACTTGCTGCTGGACTCCAGCTAGAGCGCTGAGAGTGGTTTCAGAGAATGGGGGGACGTAGGATGGAAGGACCCAAGAGGTTCAGGAGCCCCACAAGGAGACCATCAAGGCTGGTGGATCTGGAGCCAGGAGTCCTGCACAAACTGTTGCACCAACCAAAGACAATGCATGCAGTAAACCTAGACCTCCTGTTCAGCTCTAGCCAATGGACAGCTGTTCTCCACAGTTGAGGCGGGGAGCAGACTGCCTCTGACATGAACTCTGGTGGTCCCCATTTGATCATTTCCCCTTGGTGGGAAGCAGGCTATCGATGAGACCTGATAGGTGTGGTCATGTGGTGGGGGAGGAGGTCCCCTATGTCAGAGGTCTAGGGGAGGGGAATAGGGTGGAAGAGGAAGGGAGGGTGGGGATGGGAAGATAGAAGTGAGGGGATAACAATTGGGATTTAATCTGCTTTTGGGGGGGGGCTGGTTTTTTTGTTTGTTTGTTTGTTTTTCGAGACAGGGTTTCTCTGTGTAGCCTTGGCTGTCCTGAACTCACTTTGTAGACCAGGCTGGCCTCGAACTCACAGCAATCCGCCTGCCTCTGCCTCCCAAGTGCTGGGACTAAAGGCCGAGCCACCACCACCTGGCAACAATTGGGATGCAATCTGAATAAGTTATAATAAATTAAAAATTAAAAAGACTTATTTATTATGTATACTGTGTTCTACCTGCATGTACACCTGTATTCAAGAAGAGGGCACCAGATCTCATTATAGATGGTTGTGAGCCATCATGTGGCTGCTTGCAATTGAACTCAAGACCTTTGGAAAAGCAGCCAGTGCTCTTAACCTTTGAGCCATCTCTCCAGCTATAGACAAGGTTTCTGTATGTAGCTCTGACTGTCCTATTTCTCACTTTGTAGACCAGGCTGGCCTCACTGCTTGCCTATGCCTTCAGAGTGCTGGGATCAAAAGCACTGAGAGATTCACAGAGAATATTCTACTTGGTCCTCAATAACCAGCAGAGAGATGCTATTTGCTACCCCAGTTTTGGAGAAAATTATTTTCTCATGTCTTATGGGTACCCAGTGGTAGCCCTATGAGGTTACTAGTCTTTCTCTCTCTCTCTCTCTCTCTCTCTCTCTCTCTCTCTCTCTCTCTCTCAGATTTATTTATTATTTATACAGTATTCTGGCTGCATGTACACCTGCACACCAGAAGAGGGCACAGGACCTCATTACAGATGCTTGCGAGCCACCATGTGGTTGCTGGGAATTGAACTCAGGACCTTTGGAAGAGCAGTCAGTACTCTTAACCTCTGAGCCATCTCTCCAGCCCCTACTAGTCTCTGTTTTTGAGACAGAGTTTTGTTGTGTAGTACTGGCTGGCCTGGAACTCATGATTCTCCTGCCTTGGCCTCCTGGGTGCTGGAATTACAAGCATGTTTCGCCACGGCTGGCTTCACAGTGGAACTTTTGTGATGCTCCCAAGCATGGCTCGGTAGCATCAGGCTGCTCCGCGTCTTCTGTGGACCCCTTCCCATGTAAAATATTGCTCCTGCGTCTGCAGGAGTCACCATGTCTCTTGGTAGGTCCCTTCTGACCTCGGTGAATTGGGGTGAAAATTCCTGTCTCTCTGGGTTTTACTCAGATGATCTGAGGTAGCAAAACAATAAAAATCATTCGAGCTCGGCCCACTCCACGCATGTGGCATGGGGACTGCCATTAGGGTCGCCCGACTTCTCTAAGACACAGGGCAGTTTTGCAGGGGGGAACCATTACCCAGTAAAGACAGCCCTGGATTGGGCCCCTTCCCTGTCTCAGAGGCCTGGCTGGGGGGGGAGGGGCGTGAGTTTGATGGTCTTTGCATATCCAAACATGGAGAAAATTAGCTAGGAGGAATCCTCTCACAGGATGGTGGGAGATGTTTCTCCACCTGCAGCAGGTGCATGAGGGTGTTCCCTGAGAGCACCCCAGGGTGACAGAGCTGAACAGGAAGTTGGGTTTGCAGGAAACTAGCTGGTCCAGAGAAAGGGTTCTGTCGCTTCTAATCTGGTCTGGTTTTCAATGGTCCATTGCTTTGTGACCCTCCTAGAGCTCGCCTGATGAGATCCTGTTTGCAGCAGGGACATTTGCTCCAGTGACATCCTGCCCCTTTCCTCCCGCTTAGAAGTAATGACCCACTTCACGTTACAGTGGCTTTAGACGTCAGGTCACAGCTCAGGGGACCCATACTTGACCCGGGTAGATAGTTTTTAACGAGTGGCCAAGTCCTGATTCTCCCAACCCAGGCAGGTGCTCCCTGGCTCTCCCCAGAATCTCTGTAATCCCTCCGGTGGTGAGGAGCCTGGGTGTGTTTTCTGCCTTCTGGGCACCCGGAGGACTAGACTTCAGTATGGTTCTGCGTGCTGCACACCCAGCCCAGGATGCAACACGCCCTCCAGTGCACCCATGAGTGCCTCAGCAGGATGTTAACTCCTTCAGGCCTGGGGGGTGTCGGAGTGCCAAAGGAAGCTTGTGTTAGCCACTGGTGGTTGGAGCTATTTCCCCAGCGTTCCCAAGCTGGGCGCGAACGAGATGTAACCTTTCTGTTAAGCCACCAAGATTTCAAGATGTCTCTGCCGTGACAGCTGCATTAATGACCTAATGCCGTCAGCGTTTACATGACGGGTTTTCCAGTTTGCTTAGCATTCCCTTAATCTTCCTAATTCAGCCCGAGACTCGCCCACGGGGAGTCGTAAATCTCCCAGTGAGGTCAACCACCTGGTTCTTCAGCTGTGATCCCCTACCCTTCATCCTTAATTAATCCCTGGCCCTCCTGAGGGGCCTCCAGGGTTTTCTCTGCTTGATAGGGAGCCAGGAGGCTGGGCAGCAAGGGTGAGCAGTTAGGTTATGCTTAAGGGGAAGCAGGCTGGAGTAACTGCGGAGAGCGAGCCTCCTGGATTCAGGAGCGCCTTCACTCCAGACGTTAGCGTCCTTACCTGAGCGCCACCTTCAAAGGGCCGTTGTAGGAATTAAATGTGATGCTGCTTATAAAGTCCTCAGCCCAGAGTCTGGATGGAGCCATGGTGCTACTTCAGGATCCAGTAGGGAACCCAGTAGGCAACTTAGCCCAGGGGTGACTTTTGCTTTGGCCTCCACTTAGGGAGCAGGGCCACCATAGAAAGGGTCATTTCAGAGTGTGATAGAGGAACTCTCCCTGGCTTGGAGCCACAAGGCGGGGATCACCTGTGTCTTCAGTCTGGGAGCCTCGGCTCCTGGGTACCCTCATCTTGAGTACGGGAGCCTCAGCTCCTGGGTACCCTCACCTGGGTGGATGCTCCTCTCTGCCTTTGGCTTAGAAGGAAGTACTGCTTGCTCATCTCCTTTCCCATTGAGTGGAGATGGGGGTAGCATTCTCAGTGAAGCAAGGGCGGGCAGAAAGTGAAAAACCAAGGGAGATTAGCATGGCAGTGTGTGGGTGCCGTCCTTGGGGGATACCCGAGCTGACCTGTCCATCAGGAGAGGCGAGGGTGGGCCCTCAGGAGTGGACAGATGTCCAAAAGAACAGGAAGTTCTTGGCTGGTTGAAGCTCCTGAGGAGGCCAGAGTGACAGTGGCCAGTCTCCGTCAGCAGAGCTGAGCAGGCCATTGTGAGGAGCTCTGGACAGGTTCAGGGCAGAGAACTGATGGCTCCAGATTTGTTTGAAGGCTGCCTTTATCATCTGTGTCTTCAGTCGGTGGGGGGTGGGGCCTAAGACTTCAGCAGCCAAAATGTGCCCATTTTATGCATATGATCTGTCTCGGCCGCCTGTGAGCTGTCAATCCGCTAAGGAAACAGAATTTTCTGTGTGGTTTGTGGCTGTGGGTGTGGCTAGGGGGCGTGGCTACATGACCCAGACTCTTCTGGAACTGGTGATTTTCCTGCCTCAACCTTTCAGGTGCTGTTGGGATTACAGGCAGGTCACCACACCTGGTTGCATCCAGGACCTGCTGGCGCTGTGAACTGCTTCCTAGGAGTGGTGCTCCTTGTATAGCTCCTAGGCCTACATGGCTCCCCAAGGCCCCTCCCTCTGCCTCAGTCCCTCCCAGCGTCTCCTCATGTGCACAGGCAGGATAGGGAGCTGAGTGTGAGCGCCCAGAGCATTTCCAGGAAACGCAGGGTGGCTGAGAAGATACCCAGGCTTCTTAAGGCAAAGGGCACGGTGCGTCCTTACAACAGAGACAGGCCAGTTCGGAGTTAATTGCTGACTGCTCCCTCCCTCCCCTGAGGGAGAGAGGCTCTGGTCCAGTGCTGGGGTCTCCCAAAGGCCTTGCATCATCACTGGATCACCACCATCACAGGCAGCTCCTAAGTGCAGGTGCGGAGCTCAGGGAGTAAACACCGTATTTTCCTTCCTCTGCAAACACTGCTTGCCTGAGAAACCAATTTCCTTTTCTAGATATGTCCTGTCCAGCTGTGCAGGCCCTTGGTGGCCAGGGGTTGGGTTTAATAAAATAGAAATAGCCAGGGCAGCAGGCTGGCTGCTGCTAAAGCGCCCCAGGATGGCGCTTTGCCCTCAGGACGTCAATGCGCTCTGCGCCATGCAGATCTGAGCCCAGGTTTGCTTCCTGAGCTGGGCCAAGAATGTCGGACCAGGCCATTCTTTTTTTAGTCATAGTACTGCGCAGAATCCAAGGTGCCTGGTAGTCATTGTGAGGACAATTGGTTTTCTCCGGTGTCTCCCCCACAAAAGACAGTAAAAGTGCTGCCAGCTCTTGGAGGCAAACTGCTGATTACGAGCTTAGACTTATTAAGCTGTGGAGGGATACCTAATTCTATATATAACACCTTGTGGGAGCCTTGATAGGTTTACAGTTAGCCAAGTGTAACGGAGTGGAAATGACAGCTGTGATGATGTCATGTCACTCGTTTATTTATTTATCTGCGGCTTGACGCTAGTAGCATCCTCCCTAGCATGCAAGACAAACCGGTTCCTAACCCAAGGCCCATACATATTATGGGGTTCTCAGGCTCCGGTTTCTTCTAGGGACCTCTTGTACGGCTTCCACTTGTGTCTTACCTCTCTGCCTCTAGTTTCAGGGAGACAGGTTTTATTTCTTTTTTATTATTATTACTGTAAAAGGAACACAAGGTAAAACTTACCATTGTAACTATTTAGAAATGTACAGTTCAGGCGGGCGTGATGGCGCGCGCCTCTAATCCCAGCACTCGGGAGGCAGAGGCAGGTGGATTGCTGAGTTCGAGGCCAGCCCGGTCTACAAAGTGAGTCTAGGACAGCCAGGGCTACACAGAGAGACCCTGTCTTGCAAACCGAAACAAAGTACAGTTCAGTAGAGGTTAGTACAGCCCCTACAGACCCCCCCCCATGCTTCTCCACCCATGCCTCGCTCTCACCCCCAAGAATCTGATGAGGTTACATAGCTCAGATCTGTCTGGATTTGTCACTTTCCTGTCTCAGCCACATGAGTGTGGAGATTACAGATATGTGACACCTGGCCAGTCCCCACTGTGTTCTTTTCAAAGGAAAATTATTTATCTATGTATTTTATGTGTATGAGTGTTTTGGCTGCATGTCTGTCTGTGCACCAAATGAGCATCTGGTGCCTGCAGAGGCCGGAAGAGGGCATCAGATCTCCTGAAAGTAGATTACAGAGTTGTGAGCCTCCTTGTGGGTGATAGAAATTGAATCCAGGCCCTCTGGGAGAGCAGCCTGTGCTCTTAACTGCTGAGCCAACTCTTCTGTTTGTTTGTTTGTTTGTTTTGAGACAGGGTTTCTCTGTTTAGCCCTGGATGTCCTGGGAACTCACTCTGTAGACCAGGCTGACCTCCAAATCACAGAGATCCGCCTGCCTCTGCCCCCTAAGTGCTGGGGTTAAAGGCGTGCGCCACCATGTCCGGCCTCTGAGCCAACTGTTCAGCCCCCCGCCCCCCTCTCTCCATTGTGCAGCTGGTGACACAGAGGGTAGAAAGGCACAAGACAGTGACTGTCATGCCTTAGGAGAGGGCACTGCCAGCCACACCCACTGATGCAGAGACTGGGTCCTGACCTCCTTACAGTTGGTTCCCTGCTGCAGGCAGTAGTGCCAAGTTTCCGTCCTCTAGTTGCATACTTGCTCCCGAATTTCCCTGGAGGATGCCCCCTCCTCACCCACCTGGGAAGAGGTGGCAGATAGCCCAGGCCTGTCTGGCTCATCAGAGTCTTCTGGACAGCAACTGCCTGGGTTAGAGGTAGATGGGGAGCCCAAGCCAAGCTAGTGAAAAGAGAGCTTAGGCTTGTCCTGGCTCTCGGGGGTGGGGAGACTCTCCTGGGGTTGCTCAGCTGATAGGTCGTGAGCCTGGAGGTGGCCAGCAGCGTCACCTCACAGAGCGAAGCTGCTGGCAAGAGAAAACTCACACAGCCAGCACGAGGAACAGAAGGATACTCTGGAAGACGGATGTACACGGAGCCTGCTTCCAGTTTGGAAAGCCTATTATGCCTGCTTCCTTCCTTTTAAAAATAACCTTGATTTGGGCTGGAGAGGTGGCTCAGAGGTTAAGAGCACGGTCTGCACTTCCAAAGGTCATGAGTTCAGTTCCCAGCAACTACCTGATGGCTCACAACCATCTATAATGTGATCTGGTGCCCTCTTCTGGCCTGCAGGTGTATATGTAGGCAGAACACTGTATACATAATAAATAAATAAATCTTAAAAAAAAACACCCCTTGTTTTAATTGCATGTGGGTGTTTTGCCTGTGTTTGTGTCTGTGTACCTGATAGGCCTGAAGGCCAGAAAAGGCTGTCAGATGCCCTAGAGGTGAAATTACAGAGAGTTGTGAACTACTCTGTGAGTGCTGGGAATTGAACCCAGGACTCCCCTTCTCCCCAGAAGAGCAGCTAGTGCTCTTAACAGTCACGCCATCTCTCCAGCTGTCCCCTCCACCCCTCCCTCTGACAGAGTCCCAGGCAGCACAGGCTGGCCTCAAACTTGCTGTACAGCTGCGGACGGGCCTTGAACTTCTGACTCTCTTGTTTTTACCTACAGTTCCAGACAGGCATGCACCACCACACCCATTTTCATGTGGCACTGGGGACTGAACTCAGGGCTGTAAGCGTGCTAGGCAAGCGCTCTGCTAACTGACACACACTGCCAGCCTCCACCATGTCACTTGATTTTCCATGTGAGGTGGCTTGAATCAGGCCTTTGTACATTGCAAACCCTATATCCTTGCTAAGCAGACGCTGAAGGCTACCAAGGGGAGGTTGTGACTGGGTGGGCAGGAATGGCAGCTGGATGGCGCCAGGCCTTCGGTATCACCGTCATTTGCTCGTATGCCAGCCTAGAGCTGACTTCCATGCTGGAGTCTCCTTCCTAGGAGCTGGCATCATACTGCGGATGAGGAAGCTGAGGCATGGTCTGATGTATTTTGATGCTGATGACTGCTTGCTGTCTCTGTGACCCACCTTTTGCTTAATAAAAAGCTATCCCACCTGGGCAGGGCAGAGGAGATACGGTGGGGCTAGGAGAGAGAGGAATTCTGGGAAGAAGAAAAGAGGGCCAGGAGGAGGAAGGAGAGAGACCTGAGGAGAGGAGAGGAAGGCCGCCATGGGTTAGCTGGAGGAGACGAACATGGCCGGGGTGGATGGAGAATCCAGCCCAGATGAAGAACATGAGCAAGCATTTGGGATTATGGATGGGAGGTAGCTTGATAGAGGTTATTAGAAACAGATGGCCTGGGATTGAGGCAGGGATCCCATGCCTGCCCCACTATGGGAGGGAGTTTAGAGGATTGATATCTGCCCTGCCCCAGGTTAACTAAGGCTATTTTAAAATATAACAAGTGTCTATGTCTTGATTGATTGCTAGAGGGGCCTATAGATAATACAGATAATTTAAAGGTCTGTAGGGGCCTGCTGAGTACAGCACACAGGTCCCAGGCTGGACCTTTTCAGGGATGCAAAGATAGGCTAATCTGCCAGCCCAGGGCTAGTAGTAAGGCAATGAAGGGGCATGAGCGACCTTAAATTTATGTATATATTCCTGTCTCATACTTGCTCTTTAATTTTCCTCTAGAATACCCCATACATACATACATATATATTCACATATAAATGTATATATATATTTACATTTAGTGTGTATGTTTGGTGGGGGTGTTTTTGACATTTAGCGTGTGTATTTGGGGTGGTGGGCTGTGCCACGGTATTCATGTGGAGGTCAGGTCAGTAGACGACTTGCAATAGTTTGATCCTTCCACTGTCCGAGTCCTGGGGATTGAAGTTAGTCAAGCTTGGTAGCAAGTGCTTTACAGGCTAAGGTCATGGCCTCTGATTCTGGGAGCTAGCTGGCTTTCGTAAGGCACACACACTTAGTCCGCAGCCCCTCCCTAATACAGCTGACTCAGTTTTCTAAGCACGTGGAGGTGTAAAGCTCAGGTGAGCAGGGTTAGCCTGGGGTGCTTTTCAACAGCTTAGCTGAGTGGGCACGGACGCACTGAGTTAATTATGAACTGGAATGTTTCAGAGCCTCCCGGGCGATTGCAATGGGCATCAGGTTTGTGAGCTGCTGACTTCAGGTGGGGTGGGGGATGGGGGTCGTTTCAAAGCAGGTGGCCGGGGCCCCTCCTACACATGCTGGCTCAGTGGGTCTGGGGTGGAGTCTGAGAATTTGCATTTCTAACAATCCCCACCCCCCTCGCTCCTCCCCAACCCCCTCCCCAGCCCCGTGATGCTGTGCTTGGCTGCTGGGCCCTTAGTGCTAAAAGCCAACTCAAGAGAGGCCCGATCCGAGGCTTCCCACACCTCGAGCCCTGTGCCCAGCTTGGCCGTCGACTGATCTCATCCCTGTGTAAGATTCAGCCGCAGAACCCGCACAGACGGTTCCGCTCTGAGGATCTTTGGTGAGTCTGTGGCCTTCGAATATCTTAATGTTGGTAAACCTCAGGGCGCTGGTGTGGTTTGGGGATGAGTCAGGGGAAATGGGTGAGCCCTGGGCAGGAGGGCATTGAGGATGGCCAACAGGGGACCCTGCTGGCTTGCTAAATGCTTTCCAGGTGGGCCGGCTGGCTGGGAGATTCTCAGTTATCCGTGGCCGCTGCTGGGCTGGCTGGGAGATTCTCAGTTATCCGTGGCCGCTGCTGGGCTGGCTGGGAGATTCTCAGTTATCCGTGGCCGCTGCTGGGCTGGCTGGGAGATTCTCAGTTATCCGTGGCCGCTGCTGGCCGAGCGGTCACTTTCTTTGGCACCAGTGTTCTGGAGAGGCAGGAAAGGCGAGAGCGGTGCCCCCAGGGGTAGGCCCCATCCTGGGTATTTTACAGTCTCCCTTACTGCTGTGGGGTTGTGTCATTCCCATTTTACAGAGGGGCTCATCGAGGCCTGAGAGGCGAAGCCAACGGCCAAAGCCAAGTAGCTTGTTTGTAGCAGAGTTACGTTTTGACCCAGTTTCTTTTTTGACTTTGAATTACACAATGTCCCTTTCTGCTGGTTGCCAAGTCAACAGCCCCACGTCCTGTGTGTGCTTGTTCCACTGGGTGGAGCCTGCCTTGCTGGAGGAGTTTGTGTGTGTGTGGTGTGTGTGTGATGGTGTGTTGTGTGTAGTGTGTGTGGTCTGTATGGTGTGTATATGTGTGGTGTGTGTGTGGTGTGGTATGTGTGTGGTGTGTGTGTGATGTGTGTGTGACGTGTATGGTGTGTGTATGGTGTATGTGTGGTGTGGTGTGTGGTGTTTTGTGTGTGTGTATGTGATGTGTGTGTGGGGTGTGTGTGTGTGGTATGTGTGGTCTGTGTGGTGTGTGTGTGGTGGTGTGTGTGGTGTGTGTGTGGTGTGTGTTTGTGTGTTATATGTGTTGTTGTATATGTGGTGTGTGCAGTGTGTGTGGTCTGTATGGTGTGTGTCATGTGTGTGTGGTGTGTGTCATGTGTGTGGTGTGTATGTGGTGTGTGTGTTGTATGTGTTGTGTGTTCTGTGTGTGTGTTGTGTGCGTGGTGTGTGCTGTGTGTGTGTTGTGTGCGTGGTGTGTGCTGTGTGTGTGTTGTATGTGTGATGTGTGTGTGTGATGTGTGTGTGGTGTGTGTAGTGTGTATGTTGTGTGTGGTGTGTGTGTGTGTTAGGGGGTGCTCATACACTCACAAGTGAGAGTCTTCATCGCAGTGAGTGGGAAGGAACATGCTGCACTTAGGGTATGGATCCCTGTATGCTCCCCCTGCCAGTGCTGAGGAACTGGTACCAGATCAGAGTCCCTCCCTGAGTTACTGGGTGCTCTGGGGTTCTCTAGGTAGGTAAATTAGCTCAAACAGTTGTGGGGACCACTGAGTCTCAAGATTTGCAGGGTGGGTTGGTCAGCCAGAGACCGTGGGGAGCTGATGTTTCAGCTATAGCTTGGTCTGAAGACCTGAGACCCAAGAGACTCAACAGTGGTGTTTCAACACCCTCAACACAACACAACACAACAACAACAACAAACCCAAAGAAACCACTCAGAATAGTTTCTGACAATCTTATGGTCCAATTTGCTTCATAGATAAACAGCTGCCACAGCTGCTGTGTGAAGTAGAGGGATTTGGTCAGCAGGGCAGTGTCCATGGACCCCTGGGACTTCTCCTCGCCTGCTGCTGTCCTGAGAGAGGCATGGCAACATGTGACATCTTGCTGCCCAGCCTGTTGTCACTGGCATCATGGGCATCGTGACACTCTGTGGTCAGCTTAGGTGCTCTCCAAGGCTCTCCAGTGCTGCCCAGTGGGGGAGAGGGGATAGAGACCCCTCTCTTCTCCCACTTCCCTTTCCAGGGAACACATGCGAGGGGGGCGTGGACACTGGAGCTGGGGTGACTCCCAAAGCTTCCTGGGCAGAGGAGGCTCTTACCCCCATGTGTAGGCGGAAAACGTGGGAAAAGATTTGGTCAGAGGCCAAATTTGAACTTGAAGCCACCAAGTCCAGAGGACACATGGTCAGGTCCTGCTTGGCCATTTTCTGGAGCATGGCCTCTGTCACCCAGAGTGGCTTGGATCTTGGGGCTACACCACACTGTAGGAATCCCTATACAGAGTGTCCCAACTTGCTAACCCTCCCCCAAGCCCTCATTACCCTTAGCTCCCAACTTCAGAGCCTGCTGTGCCTCACCTCCTCCTGTTGTCCCTTGTCCCTGTTCTGCCTGACTGTGAGTGATAGACTCACACCCAAACTTTCCAGAACACCGCCTTTGAGACACAGGTTTCTGCTTCCATCCGCTCTCCCCCCTGGCCTTGACAGTGTGTTTCCTTAGTGCCTGGCCTGGAAGGATGAGGAAGAAGGACGGGTTGTAGGGGTTCCCTTCTGAGAGAAGGTGCTTCTGTGCAAGGCCTGATGGGGGATGAGCCACAAAAGCCCTCAGGGTTTGTATTGGTTTGTTCTCTATTGCTTCCGTATGACACCATGACCAAGGCAACTTAGAGTTGAATTGGTCTTATGGTTTCAGAGTGTTGGGAGTTAACAATGGTAGAGTGAAGACAGGATGACGAGAAGCAGCAAGTAGGGAGGGAGAGACAGACAGACAGAAAGACAGACAGACAGACAGACACACACACACACACACAGGCACGCAGAGACATCCACACAGAGAGAGACAGACAGAGAGAGAGAGATACACAGACACCCACACAGAGTGAGACAGAGAGGCATACACAGACACACACACACACATAGATACAGAGAGAGACAGAGAGAGAGAGAGACACACACACACACAGAGGCAGACACACACATGTGGGGGGCGCAGGGCCACACACACAGAGACAGGCAGACACACACAGAGGGGAGGGCAGAGCCACACACACACACAGAAAGAGAGAGGCAGACACACATACACACACAGGCAGACACACACACACACACACACACACACACACACACACACACACAGAGGGAGAGGGAGGCAGGGACACAGAGAGAGAGAGAGACAAGCAGGGAGAGAGACAGAGACAGGCAGACAGGCAGAGACAGACAGAGACAGACAGAGACAGGTGGACACACAGAAGAGAGACAATGGAGAGAGACAGACAGACAGACAGGAAAGAGAGGCACAGAGAGACTGACTAACCAAGACCAAGACAGACTAGGGATGCTGTGAGTCTTTGGAAACCTCACAGGCCACTCTCACCAACAACGCACCTCCTAATCTTTCCCAAACAATGCTACCAACTGGGGCCAAGCATTCAAGTATTCAAACTGTGTGAGCCGATAGGGGCCGCTCTCATTCAAACCAGCACAGGGTCTCTGGGGAGGGGCTGTCTGTCTGTTTGCTCACTTGCTTGAAAGAAGAAAAGGTCTCTTGAAAAGGCCATAGTGATGGAAGCTGCAGCCTTGGGAGGAGCAGGCCCAGGAGTAGGGTGGAGAGGAAGAGGCACATGGTCCCAGCTGCCTCTGCCCTAACCACACTAGGGCGATGATGTAAGCTTGTGCGATGTGTCTCTGCAGTCTCTGTAGGAATGCAGCTGTGTGCCTTAAGTTGTTTAGCCAGGGGAAAGAGGGGAAGACGTGGGAGGTGACGCCATATAAAGATACTACAGATATGTTTTTGCAGGGTTCCAGCTCCTGATTTGGGGGCATCTTGGAGGTTATATGGTCTGCCGAGGGCACTGAGGAAGAAGAGCAGAGAAGTCAGCTGGTGGCTGTCAGAGTCATTACCCTGAGTACGCATGAGGGATACTGGGAGCCAGGGAGAAAACTAGAAAGAACCAAGCCGGCTGCGTTTGTATATTGTTTATGTAAATACCTAGATTTATATACGCGCTCGTACATTCACACCGGGAATTCAGTGGATGTATAGTTTTAGTTCTGTGTAGACCCACGTGGCTATAGTTGTCCGTGTATGCACATGTGTGCACATCGTTTGGCCTGCAAGGTCCCAGAAGCCAACGGGGCACCCCGAGCTTCTAGGTCTTGGCTTCCACAACCCTTGTCAACTACAGTGAACCAAAGCCGCTTGGAGAAGCAGCTGTTCCCAGGTGATCCCAGGATGTGTGCGCTGTAAAAGGAAGGATGTATTGAGAGGGTGACTTGTAAGGGACAAGGAAATTGTCTAGAAGAGGCTTCTGTTAGCCCAACCTGGGCTGTTGAGCATCGGCATAAGTAATGGCAGTAACCAAGAAAACCACTGGAGGTTATATATTGGTTGTATATTATATATTATATATATATAGATATATAGATATCTATATCTATATATATATATCATGTGTATATGATATGAAGAGTAAGCACAGGGGGAGAAGGCAAACCTTCTATTCTTTTTTTTTTTAATTAATTTATTCTTGTTACAGCTCAATGGTTATCCCATCCCTTGTATCCTCCCATTCCTCCCTCCCTCCCATTTTCCCCTTACCCGCCTCCCCTATGACTGTGACTGCGGAGACTTCCTCCCCCTGTATATGCTCATAGGGTAAAAACCTTCTACTCTTACCGAGACTGCAGAGCCTGTCATAAAGAAGAAGAAGCCAGCTGAGGTTGAGAGTTAACCTGTAGAGTAAGTCTGTCCAGCCCAAACAAACAAAAAAGCAAAACAAACCCCAAACAACAAAACCAAAAGAAAATCCTCAGAACAAACTAAATGACTAAATATGCCACATTTTAAGATCAGATTCCCCTGCTGGAAAGGTGGGGGCAAAAGACCTGTAGTTGGGACAGTGGCAAAATTTGCATGAGGTCTGTGGATTGGACGCTGGTTTCCTTGTAAGGCGTGGTGATGAATCCTCACGTCTGTGTTTGTAGGAAATGCTCTGGAGTTTTTCCAGCATGGCAAAACATCGTCTCTGCAGCTTGCTCTCAAGGGGTTCAGAAAATACTAGAACCATATCCTCTCTGCACACTTGGGAACAGTGAGGGCCACATGCATGTAGTGACGCAGCTGTGGGAAAATATTAAATGCTAGGAAACCGGGGCAAGCGAAATAGGGCTGTCTTTGGCATTCTTACAACTTTTCTGCAACTCTGCAATCGTTTCAAAATGAAATAAAATATATTTTAGAAAGGGTTTAAAAACCTACTTCAGCCTGACTAATCCCCAGGGGACTGTAGAACATGAGAGCGTTTCTGTCTGTTCTTTTATGTGAATTTTTATGTAGTTAAAATCGTACTGTATGTACAACTTTATATCCCCCTGTGTCATTTAGCACGGCAACATAAACATCGCCCTGAGTTACTACAGTCTCCATAAACATTGTCTTTAATGGCCATGGGACACGCCACTGAGAGGCTCCATCAAAGCTTACCATGCCAGCCATTGTGGGGGCAGTACGTGAATTATTACCTTCCAACGTTATAAATCCTGCTGCAGTGAGGAGCTCTGATAATAAAGCAGCCTGTGTTTCCTTTAGAGTAGACTTATAGAAACAGAATTACGAAGGTCCGTGGATATCTTAATGCAGACGATACAGGCACCCCAGTGCTCTGAAAAGCTCTTGAGCAATAGCACAATCCCCAGCAGCTAGAGTAGTCTTTACTTTCAGCAGCCCCTCTTGTGTTTAAGAATCCTTTACTAGCCAGGCAGTGGTGGCGCACTTGGGAGGCAGAGGCAGGCAGATGGATCGCTGTGAGTTCAAGGCCAGACTGGTCTACAAAGCAAGTCTAGGACTGCCAAGGCTACACAGAGAAACCCTGTCTCGAAAAACAAAACAAAACCCAATCAACCAAGCAAAAAAGAATCTTTTACTCAGGGTGGGCGAGGTGGCACACATCTTTTATCCCAGCACTCAGGAGGCAGAGGCAAATGGATCTCTGTGAGTTCGAGACCAGCCTGGTCTACACAGTGAGCTTCAGGACAGCCAAGGCTACATTGAGAAACCCTGTCTCAAAAACAACAAACAAACAAACAAAAAATCCTTTACTCCTTTTTCTTTTCTTCTTAAAATATGGATTGCTTTATGGGCTTTTCCATCATCCTTATAAGTGGGGGGGCACAGCTATCTTTTCTGTACGATTGTTAACTAGTCCTGGAGCTAGTGAAGCGGGCACACCTCAGCTGTTTTGATAGATGAAGGGCCATACTTCCTGTGTGTTCTGTTGATTTCTGAAGAGGCCGAGGCGCCTTGTGGGTGTCATCACATTCTTCTTTGGCTTACATAGGCCAGCTGCTCTTCTGAGAACAAACACCACACACCTGTTATGTCTCGTGTAGAGAGTTCTCCTGAGACCAGAATCCATGGTGCCCTGGGGTTCTAGAAACATGGGTCTTTCTAGAACCATCTGAATTTCAAGTTGATCATGTGACTAGCTTTCCTCCCTTCCCCAGCCTGGGGGTGGTGTATTTAAGGTGCTGCAGCCTGGGGGCGGTGTATTTAAGGTGCTGCAGCCTGGGGGCGGTGTATTTAAGGTGCTGCAGCCTGGTCCGTGGCCAGTGAGTCCTGCTCAGTGGTCATGGCCTATAAGTAGCTCCCACCCACCTTTATTTTTAATAGGCTTTGTCTTTCCTTATATGGGTAGGATCAGGATTTATAAAAGCAATTTGTATTCTATGAAAAGTCATGCATCCCAGAAAGGTATAAAAGAGAAACCCCGCCCGTCCCAAAGTCACATTCCTTCATCGCTGCACAGGGTGGAATTGCCGCATATGGGTGACTTGTTGAGCTGGTACAGAGCTTAGCCAGGATGAGAACGTGTTCTGGGGCTGGAGAGATGGCTCGGTGGTTAAGAGCATTGAATACTCACCCAGTGGACCCAGGTTCAAGTCCTAGCACCACATGGCAGCTCACAGCTGCCTGTGGCTCCTGTTCTAGGGGATCTGACACCCTCACACAGATACATACGCATTCAAAACAACAGTGTACATAAATTAAAATATTAAAAAAAGAGAGAGAGAATGTGTTCTGAGCTCATTAGATGGTTAGGTGGGAAAGAAAAGATATAGAGCTGCCCCATTCCTAGGGAGTTACCAGCCAGCACCAACATGACAGCCTCTGACTCAGAAAGGGTTAGTGTGGAAGAATGTTGATTTAGAACATGGCTGCTCTGGCCAGAGGTCACATCCAAAGTCCTTCTAGGTCTGTGTGATCCAGCTGGAATACAAACATGCCTTTAAATCCAGGAGACAGAGGCAAGCAGATCTGAGTTCAAGGCCAGCCTGGTAGAGAGCCAGTATCAGGTAAAGAACAGCTCAGGGCCAGGCATGGTGGTCCACGCCTTTAATCCCAAACAATGAAGGTAAAGTTAGTTCGTAGAAGGAAGCGCCCATGTTTGAAAGTGATGTCTTATTGAGTGGCAGAAAACGTGATGAATCAGAGAAAGATTTGACAGAATAGGATATGCCCAACTCTCACAAGAAAAGAGAAGAAAGGGAAGTTACTTAAGAGGCAGTGAAGAGAGAGAGAGGAGACAGTTTTACTGGGATGGTAGTAGTGACAGATTGCAGAGAGGGGACTCAGGTGAAGACGGAAGGAGCCAGAAGACTAGAGCAGATTGCTGGAGTTAGTTTGAGGCCAAGCAGAGCAATTTTGAGGTCGAGAGAGAAGCCAGATTGAAAAAGTCAGCTGGGAGAGGAGTTTGAGCCAGAACAGCTGAGTTGAACCAGCCAGCCCAGAGTTCAGAAAGAGCTAGGAAGGGTGAGCTTATTCAGGAGTAAGTCTCAGAGGCTGAAAACATTCTAGGCCTACATTAGCTTGCACGGAGGCTAGAAGCTTCCAGGGCTAGGCCTAGGTTAGCAGATGGAGGCAGTAAGCCTCTGGGATAATTGAAGCAGGCTAATAAAAGTCCCTGTTACAGGTTAGAACCACATTTGTCATTGACTTGTGATGCTGGCTTGGTCATCACACTGGCGAGCCGGGCATGGTGACACCTGTAATGCCAGCGCTTGGGGAGTGGGTGCAAGAGGCCAGCCTGGGCTGTTACTGCATAGTGACGTCCCATCTCAGAAACGGAGCGGGACCTTCAAGGTGAGCACTCACTGTATTAAAGTGTTAGGCAGCTGGCTCTCCAAATCAGAAGGGCTGACTTCTAAATGCTGGAGCAACTAAACGTAATGCACACGGAGTCTCTTGGAGGTCCAGAGATTAAAGCAGTGACTTCGACAGGTGCTTGGTAGGGATGGAAGGAGGAAACTGTGAGAAAGTAACGAGAAAATAGACATGCCTAAAAACCTCAAACCTAATGCCTAGAAGTTGAAAGGCCCTGAAATAGGATAAGTGGGTGTATTTATCAAAGCTGAAATAGTGAAGGATGCTTGTGAAATGCAAAATCTGTGAAACTCTGGTGAGGATCACTCCACCTGTCCCCTGTGTGACATTGTCCGAGCACTTGACCGCTCAGCACATGGCTACCCTTGTGGGCTGGTGTGTCTATGGCAGGGGGCATGGCAGAATTTGGTTCTATGAAGGAGCACCAGGCATCTTCTGTAGCAAAAGTTTAGAAGACCAGTACTCTCATTAAAAAGCTGGGGGTGTGGGTTGGGTGGTGGTGCATGCCTTTAATCCCAGCACTAGGGAGGCAGAGGCAAGTGGATCGCTGTGAGTTCAAGGCCAGTCTGGTCTACAAAGCGAGCCCAGGACAGCCAAGACAGAGAAACCCTGTTTTGAAAACCCAAAGAGTTAAAATAAATAAATAAATAAAATAAAAGGCTGGCGGTGATGATGCCTGTAATCCTAGAAATAGATCCTGGGACGTACCAGCCAGCTGCCCTGCCTACGGGGCAGATTCTAGCCCAGTGAGACACTGCCTCCAAAAAAAAAAAAAACCCGGGCGTGGTGGCGCATGCCTGTAATCCCAGCACTCGGGAGGCAGAGACAGGCAGATTGCTGTGAGTTCGAGGCCAGCCTGGTCTACAAAGTGACTCCAGGACAGCCAAGGCTAACACAGAGAGACCTTGTCTCAAAAAACCAAAAAAAAAAAAAAAAAAAAAAAAAAAAAGTTGCGGAGGTGGTTAAGGGCACAGACTGCTCTTGTGTAAAAAAGACCTGAGATTGTTCCTAGCACCCATGTTAGGTAGCTCATGGGGGTCAAACACCTCATGCCAAGAGTACCTACACTCATGTGCACATACTCACACACAACACATATACTCATATGTGAGTGCATACATGCACTCACAGTTAGAAATTAATAAAAATAAATCTTGACAAAGGTGGCTTGTGCCTGAGGAATGCTACCCAATGCTACCCAAGGTTGTCTTCCGATTGCTCACGCATGTGAACATATATCTTACCCCCACATATGCACAGACAAGAAAATAAATACGTCTGAGCCTCGATTTGGGCTAAGCTCAGGTCTATAGTAAGCAGTGGAGTTTGACTCTGAATTCAATGTCACGTGACACCAAAGCCTATGCAACCTCTGCTATCCTGGCTGCTGTCCAGCCTGGGTAGGATTTGAACCCGGAGCCCCCTACTTTCAAAGGACCTGGAGAGCCATTTCCCAAGATGACCAAGATTAAGTTTACTCTCATCTTGCTGAGCCCTGAGGACCTCTTCCCCAGAATGTCCAGGTCCTACCTCAGTGGAAAATTGAGTCAGGGAATGTCCGAGGCAGAATTGCCCTCGGGTTGTTTCCGCCGTCAAATCAGAACAGGAAGTGTCAGAGGCTGGGCCAACGCCACAGCAGCCTCCTCCCTGAGGACAGTAAGAAAGGGTGGCTGTACGAAGCTCCACAGCCTCCAGCTGTCCCAACTCCTGTCAGGGATGGTGTCCCCTCCACTGTGACCTCTGAGTCTCAAGGTGGTCGTCTGTGACAGAGTGAATGAAAAGTGGGGACCAGATCCCTCCAACTGTCAGTGTCTGGATGGCTGCGAGGCTGGGGCTCAAAGGCTGAGGTCCCATCTACTACTGCCATTTTCACCACCATGGTCAAGCCACTGTAAACCTTTTCTTAATAGCAGTGGCTGCTATTTCAAGGGTCGTTTTGAGGGCTAAATGAAGGGACAAGTGGGAAGAGTCTGTCATTGGACATAGCATCTCTCAGGGGCTCAATGAATGTCCTCTTTCCCTCATTCCGGGGCCTCTGGGTCTCTTTCCTCTTCCTTCTCCCTCTCATCTTCCTTTCTTCCTCATTTTCCTTTCCATTATTTCTATTTCTGTTTCTTTGAGACAAGATTTCAAGTAGCCCAGGGTGCCTTTGTGCTCTCTATGTAGCAGAGGCTAGCCTTGTCCTCTCTGTGTAGCCAAGGATAATCTTGGACTCCTGATCCTCTTGCTTCCTCCTCCCAAGTTGCCTGGCCCAGTGTCCTAAAACAAAACAAAAACTATTGTAGCCAGGCAGTGGTGAAGCACGCCTTTAATCCCAGCATTCAGGAGGCAGCTGCGGATCTCTTGAGTTCAAGGCCAGCCTGGTCTACAGAGCAAGTTCAAGGCAGTCAGGGCTCCAAACAGAGAGACCCTGTCTTGGAAAAATATATAAAACATAAAAGTTACTATTTGCCAGGTGTGGTGGCGCACGCCTTTAATCCCAGCACTCAGTAGGCAGAGGCAGGCGAATTACTGTGAGTTCGAGGCCAGCCTGGTCTACAAAGTGAGTCCAGGACAGCCAAAGCTACACAGAGAAACTTTGTCTCAAAAAACCACCGCCCGGCATAAATTATTATTATTTTACCATACTTGAGTATGCAGTTATTTGTCCGGGCATGGTGGCGTACACCTTTAATCCCAGCACCTAGGAGGCAGAGTGAGGTGAATCTCTGTGAGTTTGACGCCAGCCTGGTCTACAGCCCAAATCCAGGACAGCCAAGGCTACACAGAGAAACCCTGTCTCAAAAACAAAACAAAACAACAACAAAAATTACAGTTAGTGGCCGACAGTCTACCCTTTTTTTGGCCACTTTCCCACCTGCCGTCCCTAGGACTTTGCCGTACCCCACAATGCTTCTCTGAACCCACTGACTGCTCATCCGCACACCCTTTTCTCCAGCCCTTGGACCCTGACCTCATCTGGCTTTGCCTCTGAATGTGACATTCCACTACCTCCCATAAGTTGAGTCTTGCACGTCGTTGTATGGTGGCTGGTCTATTTCCTTTGATCTTGGCACCCATCCACTGGAGACCAGGCTGCCCCAGCAGTCACGGGGACATGGAGACAGACTTCTGCATCTGAAAATTGCTTATGGCCGACATCAGAACCTCAGAGCAGATACGCTCAGCTCTGGCAGGGTACCATGGGCACTGCTACTTTGGCATCGTAGTGAGAGTACAAGGGGCTCCTTCCAGAAGATTCCTGGGGTCCAGGAAGGACCTTGACCTTTGGAGGTCACAGCTGGAATCTCAGATCAGCTTCTTCCAGGGTTACCTGTTGGCACGCTACCCGACTTCTCCGGGCCTCAGTTTCTACCTATTGGGCAGACGTTGGAATAGTTTGTAGGGTGGCAATGCGCGCGTAGTGTTGGCCTTGAGGAAGGGTTCAGATACCCTTTGATGACAGCTTGGCTGGCTGCAGGATGCAGCCGAACGCCCCAGTAACCACTGGCCTCACTCCTCCAACCCTCTCATCCAATGCCATTCAGGCAGCTCAGAAGTAAACCTTCAGGGTCTTCCTTTCCTCCCCCTCCCCCCAAGGCTGGTCTTGAATTCCTGGGCCCAATCAATTCTTCTGTCTCAGCGTCCTGGGTGCTTGGCTTTTTTCTGGGTCAATTATTTATTTTTTTGATAGTGGTGACGGAACCCAGGGCCTTGCTCTTCTACAATTGCAAAGAACACCCCCAACCCCCACCCCAAGACATCTAAAGAGGCAGGCAGATTTCTAAGAGTTCTGGGCCAACATGGTCTACACAGTGAGTTCTAGTCCAGCCAGAGAGACACAGTGAGATCGAGAGAGAGAGAGAGAAAGGGTGCCTGTCATTCTTAGGCTGGGGAGATGGGACACGTGTGCAGCCATTCAAGCATTTGACAAGAATTTGATATTCAGAGCCCACATAAAAGAGCTGGGCATGGTGGAGGTGCAAACTTGTAATTCAGAGGAGGAGAGTTGGAGATAGGGCCCCTAGCCAGTCAGCCTCGCTCATTTAGACTGAGAATTCTAAGTCAATAAGAGACAGTTTCAGAAAAACAAGGCAGATAGTCTTGAGGAATGGCACCACGGTTGACCCCCTAGCCTTTACACATATACACAGCTCAGAGAAACAAAGACACAGACACAGACACACACACACACACACTGTGCCCAAATGATCTCTGTCGCTGCTGTTCCTTCTCACACTCTTTTCCCTTTTGTTGACATTTTCTTAATCTCTTATCTCCTTCATCTTCCCATCTTATCCTTTCTATAAAGCCAGACATGTTGGTACATACTTAGAGCCAACATTCGGGGGGGGGGGGTAAGCAGTCAGATTACAAGTTCAAGGCCAAGGTGGGCTACATATATAGCAAGACTCCCACATCATTTTAGAAAAAGAAAACCACAGACTCGGTGGAGTAAGAGTGCTTACTGTCCAGGCATGGGGTTCAGAACGCCAGCACCCAGCTGTGTCTGTAATCCCGGCGCTGGAGACTGGGGGTGATGGGAAATGGGCTTTCTGGCTTTTGTCGCCTACCAGCCTAGCTGGGAAAATGGTGAGAGAGAGACCCTATCTTGTGTATGAACCATATAAAACCAGGCTTCTCTCTCTGCCTTCCAGACAAGCAAACAGAAGCTCAACTCCTGATGGATCTGAGCACGTTTCTTGTGTTTCCTGATGCCCTTTAGAATGTCAGGAGCAATTCCAAAGAACACCCCCAAAGACGGCTACAAGTTTTACCCAGTCCATGCTCATTCATCAGGCTGGACCATATCCTCTTAAGTCACATGACTTTGGCCCTCCCCTCTGGTGTGTGTGTGTGTGTGTGTGTGTGTGTGTGTGTGTGTGTGTGTGTGTGTGCACATGTACACGCGCATGTGTGTCATGTGCACGTGCCTGCGTGAGTGCACTTGCATCTGGGAATGCTGTTTATTTCACTGGGATCTTGATTCTTTTAAAGTTTCTGTGACCTTTTCCCAAACAAAGGATTTTAAGCCTTGTATTTGTTGCAATTATTTTTTCCAGTCTTTGATTTTGCCTTTTCATCGAATTGCAATTACTGTGATGAATGGAGGCACTTCACTTTCAGCTTTCTCTTCCATCCCCTCTTTGAGACTTCCCAGTTAGCTTTGTGACTTGTCTATCCCAAATCGCTTTTAGCTCTTTCTTTAGTTGCTTTTTTTTTTTTTTAAGACAAGGCTTCGTGTTGCGCAGGCTGATCTTGAACTGACTATGCTACAGATGCTGGCCTTGAACTCCCAGTCCCCTGCCTCCACTTCCCAAGTGCTAGCTCCACATCTGAACCACCATACCCAGCTCAGGCTTAGCTTCCTGAGGTTCCATAGGGCAGACATGTTCTCAACTGCTTGTCCCAGAAAATCTGATGAATGGTAGCATAAGCCAGTGCTTTCCAAATGTCAGCACACACCACCCGGAGGTTCTGGGTTCAAGCCCCAGCACTTCTCAAACCCACCCAGCAAACAACTAACAATGAGACTAGGGCCCCTGGTGAACTCACTTTCAGGGTCCCACATACAGAATTTTAGGTGTGGGTTGGGACATTTCTGACACGTTCTCACTTGGTGACAACCCTGCTTGTATAGAAACATATTAGGACATGAAATTACCTAAATTGTCATGTTACCTCCTAAAACAGAAAGTCCAAACACGGACAGGACCTGAGACCGGTTTACTATCTCTGTGACATCCGGCTCTTTCGGTCAAGTCTTGACTCTCACCTGGGCCTTTCCCTCAGCTTTGTAATATGGCTGCCGTGGTTTAAGCAACTTCCTAGCACACTAGCATTCTCAGCAGGAGAAGAGAGAGGGTGAGAAAAACCTACTTTTTTTGTTTGTGAAATAGGGTCTCTGTAGCTTAGGCTACAAACTTGGGATCCTCCCGCGTTAGCCCCAACTACTGGGATTTCAGGCAACTACCACCAGCCCTGACTTACGGATTGCCTTTTAATATTGCTGGGCACATGGCTCCTTTGACCTAAGTTTGCCTGCAAAGATCCAGGAAGGGGAGGGATTAGGAGTCTTGAGAGGCAGGTAGCCCCTTAGTCCAGGGACCTGCATATGTTAGAAAATGGGTAGCTGGTCAGTTCAGGCCTTGGATCCCCAGGTGGAGGCCTATGGACTTCTCTCCTGGCCAGATATCATCAAGGCAGACACCAGGACTGTGTCGGCTTGGCATCTAAGCTGGCTCTGATCTTGGCTTTGCTGAAGTGAGTGGACTTCGGCCTGGCTTCAGATCCAAGGCTGGCCTGGTATGTGGATGCCTTCTTGCCTGAATTCCTCATTACATAACTGGCCTGGGCCTAAGTTGGAAACTCTGCTTGCTTCTGCGAGTTCTCCTGGTCAAGAGTCTTAGCCCAGAGTCTAGAGCTCTGCTAGCTGTCAACAACTGAGCTGCTCAGATGTCCCAGGAGACCCCCTGTGTCCCTGTAGAAGCTCCCTAGGGCAGACTCCGACCTCAGAAAGCTTGCTTGGGGCCCCTGCGTGCTGTCGACCTCATACCCTCTCATTGTCTGCGTCTGAGGATGTTTTCCTCCTTTCTGGGGAGGGCCAGGGCTGCTCACTGGCACTGTCAGGGTGGGAACAGGGAGCAGAGGAGGCCTATCTCAGTAGGACACCCTGAGGCTCCTGAGGAGAGGGTCATACGAACAGGTTTAAATACAATCTAACTGGGAAGTCCAGCATACAACTGGCTTCCAGCATGGCTCACTGTATCAGCTGAGGTGGCATCCATCTTTCAGTCTGGTGTCCTCTGGGTTCCCCTCTTTGTCAAATTGGCTCATGGGTCACAACACGGCTTCAAGAGCCCTGGGAAATATATTCCTTCCCCCCCCCCCCCCCCGAAGATCAATCTCCCTAATTACGTAATCAAAACTCTCAGAATTGAGGTTTGCTAGCCTTGAGTGGTCTGATTGGGCTTGTCGCCCTTCCCTGAAACCAACCACTAAGGCCAGGGCAATGTGGCATGCGGCTTGGTTAAGGGCTGGGCCACAAGATTCAACCTTGGACTGGGGGAAGAATTAGCTCCAACCAAGCCCATGTGGCCGGGAACGGGGTAAGAGTGTTGCCAAGGACACTGGAGGGCTTTGCTGGCGGCAGGAGCCGAGAGGTTTGGAGATGGGATGGAGACCCGCAGATTTTCACCTCTGTTGAAGGTTGAACTTGGGTGTGTCACAGTTTAATACATAGGAGGAAGGCAGGATCGTAGAGTCAAGAGACAACATCAGGCTCAGTGCTCAGGGAGGAAGGCATGCTGATGGTTGTCTCGACCTTCGAGGCTAGCTCGAAGGGCCAGGGCCAGGCAGGCATTAGCTCTGTTCCCCCCCGCTCTTCTAGCCCAGACTCCAGGCAGTGCAGTCAGCACCAGGTCATCCAGCCCCGGGTCTCAGTGCCTCGCAGGCCACCCACTTACCGCAGGCCTGGGCTGACAAATGGATTCCGTCACTAGGGTGTTTATTCTTTTGGGAGTGAAAATACTGGAACATTCACTGCCACTAAGGACAATCACTCCTTCAACAGTCTTTGGGGCTCGCTGCCCTGATTAACCTCTGTACTCAGATATAGTTCGTCAGCCCCGTGTAGGACACTGCAGCTTCAGTTTAGCCCCAGAGGAAAGTATGGGGCCAGAAGACGTGACCAGCAGAAAGCCAGTTGCTGGATCTGGAGTTGAGGCTGCGTCCACTTGCCAGCTGATAGTCTCTTTGCTACCTTTGTGGTCTTGGTTCCTTTTTTTTTTTTTTTTTTTTTTTAATTTGCTCCTAATGATCAGAGTCACCACAGCAGTTAGTTTCATGAGCCTAAGTCATTTGGAATCAGAAAGAGTTCAAGAGACATAAATAATGTGATTTGTTTTCTTTGGGGGCCTTGGTTTTGTTTTTAGTGTGGAAGGGGGAAAGAAAAATCAAGTCAGACATAAACTTGGCCTGATTAAGATCAAATGAGGCCCTTCTCACTAGCTCTTCTTTTGGCCCTGTATCCCTTCCTTTTTGTGCTGGGACCCGGACCAACCCCCTACACCCCTCCAATGCCCCCTACTCCCCCACCCCCCCATTGTGAAGAAGCGTTTGATCCTCTTATTGGTGAGGAAGGAGAAACGCGCTGGGCACTCAGAAGTGGCTGGTAGCCCATGCTTTGCCTCTTCACTTCCTCTGGGGCGGATTCATTTAAAAGTAACAGTTACTCCAGTGGCTGCCAAACCCACAGCTGCGGGAGGGAGGTGGGGGGGGGAGGGGGAGAGGCTGAGGATCTGGAAGGACTTCTGGAGCCAGACTGTGGGGGCGGGGAGTGGGCTACCTCCCGGAGCCCATCCCTTGAGAACATCCTCCAGGCTAAAGGGCAATCTGTCTGAACTGGCATGTGCAGAGCGGGGCAGGCAGCTAGGATGGGTTGGAGGTTCCCTTTTTCCCTCTCTCTGTTCCAGCCCTGGAAAGTCCTCCCTTTTGTCGTCCTTCAAACCAGCCTCTTTCTCCACGAATGCCTCAGAGCTGCCCACCCAGTGGGACCTGTAACCCCCACCCCCACCCCCTTCGCTCTCTACAGACACATACAGGCTCTGGTCCTGAGCAGATCTGACCGGAGTTATCCATCCACTTCCTAACAGGCTGAGTGTCACTTCTCTGTAGGCAACAGGAGGAGTGGATGCTTACTGCGTTCTGAGAGCAACGTGGCCAATCCCATCCCTGCCGCCTCTTTGGTGGCCTTGAGCTAATTTTCTGTGGGAACATCCCCACCTGACCTGTGGTCCATGGTCCTTTAAGTGGTATTCTGCTCCCAGCTTCCGCAGGAGAGCTTTGTGGTCCAACTGGAGGCTGGTCCAAGCTCAGTAGTCCTATAGGAGAGATGCTGGACACAGCTACTTTTGCCCCCTTTGGGTAGATTCTGTCTGGATATGGCTACAGCAGCAGGACATGACAATTGTGTCTGAGGAAAGCCATCTGAGGGAACAGAGTTGAGCTTCAGGGCTAGGATACCTACCCCAGCCTATGTTGGGGCACTTTGTCCCCCACCTCCCCCCAGGGGTGACTACTCCTCAGCTTCCTTCTCATTTCTCTGTGCCCAGGCCTTTCCTGATTGTTAGGGCACACAAAGTCATCTCTGGGAGCTTTCTCCCTGGACCTGCAGCCATTGCTGGCTCTACTGAACAGGCCTCCAGGGATACTCAGTGAGTCAGTTTCCAATGGCTTATGGGCCTGTGGCTTCCAATACGCCACACAGGTTATTTCCAGAGCGGTAGGTCTTCTTGAGGTCAGCCTCTGTGGACCACTGGAGGAAAGGACTCACACTTCCTGTTTGTCTTCCTGGGACCAGTCTTTTGAAAAGGTTTTGATTTGGACTTATCAGCGCCTCCTGGCATGCTGAAGGCAGGGAGGGTGTGAAAATAGTGTTGGCTTTCCGACTCCAACCTTTCTGCTGCCCCCAACAGCCATGCCACCACAGGCAGGCCACCTGCATCTGATTGGCTTCTATTTCTTTGCTATGAGGAGACTACATGATTTCCTAAATGGACTTGGGATTATTGAAATAGTTGGCACAGAGGTACTAGGTAGATATCTTATCTCACCCTCCCGGGGTTGGTGGAGGCCGATATAATATAGGCTTGTGGATTTTATTAGCACATTGAGGGTTAGATTAACTGGAGACAAATGGCGCCCTTCCACCCTGCCCCTTGGTTCTGGTTAATGGTACCAACTCAGAATCTTCCCCCACCCCCCACCCCCACGAAAGAGGACCTAAGTTGCAAGAAGATGAGTAATTTAGCCAATGTATTTAATTTAAAAATTACATTTTGTTTACTTGGTCAAACTCAGGTCATCAGGCTTGGGAGAGGCACTTTTACCCGCTGTCTTTGATAGGGTTTTGTTTGATGAGAAGAGACACCATGACCAACGCAACTCTTATTAACACACACACACACACACACACACACACACACACACACACACACACACACTCACAAAACCCCAATACATTGGGGCTGCCTTACTGTTTCAGAGCTTTGGCCCCATTATCATCATGGCAGAGAATATGGCAGCATGCAGGCAGACATGGTGGTTGAGACAGAGCTGTGAGTTCTGTATCTTGATCCACAGGCAGCAGAAGGAGACTGTGTTCCAGGCTGGGAGGAGACTGAACATAGGAGACCTCAAAGCCCGCCCCCACAGTGTCACATGTCCCCCAACAAGGCCACACCTCCTAATAGTGCCACTCCCTATGGGCCATGTATTCAAACACACGAGTTAGAGGGTCATTCCTATTCAACCCACCACACCCGTGGAACCATATCATTAACCTGCAAGTGTTATTTTGACATGACAATTGATGTGTCTGAATCTAACCCAAGTCCCCCTGCAAGATCGCCTCCTCCTAGAAGGCTTCCTGAGCCGTGCATTCAAACACATCTCCGTTGACCGGAGGGCTCCTGGGACACTGTGACAGTACACAACAGTGTATACTGACCAACCGAATGTGTAAACACTCAAGAATCAGCCCAAAAGACATAACAGGAATAACTTAGGTAGGGCTCTGGAGGGCCCCCAGTAGACTCTCTGGGTAGCAGAAAGCAGATTTCTTTTCTTTTTTTTTTTTTCTTTTTGGTTTTTTGAGACAGGGTTTCTCTGTGTAGCCTTGGCTGTCCTGGACTTGCTTTGTAGACCAGGCTAGCCTCGAACTCACAGTGATTTGCCTGCCTCTGTCTCCCAAGTGCTGGGATTAAAAGCATGTACCACCATGCCTGGAAAACAGATTTCTTAATCCTTCCTCCAGCTCCTCATTTGCTCTAGCAGGGTCACTAAGCGTAGATATGGGTTCAAGTCCTAGCTCTGCCATCTACTGCTGAGCACCATGAAGGCAGCTGGAGCTGGTTCTGGCTTTGCCTGTAGGCTCTCCTCTCCAGTCTGCCCACCGTTCGAGCTTCCGGACAGCAGGCAGGCCAGCACACCGGCTCCTGCTGCTGCCGCCTCCTCAGAGGGGAGTAAGATGCTTCTCATCTTCCTGGTTTGGAATGCTGAGTATTTGGTCAAGGACCCAGCTCTCCCCCCCCCCCCAGTGACGGTTTAAGAAACCCCAAATTAAACCCTGATTTGTTTGTAAAGATCAGCATTTTTAATCTTTCAGTATTTGGCTCATTTTCCCACCAGGCTTAGAGCTCAACATTAAACAGATCCCTCATCGTAGTGCACTCTGAGCTTTCTCTGGCACGTGGCGGGGCTGCTGAGGGTGGTTCGGGTGCTGGCAGAGGGAGCCATGTTTTCGAAAACAAACCTCTAGAGAGCATCCCAAGCTTTGGCCTCAGCTTGCCGTGAACCTTTGGCCAAGACCCTTCATGTCTCTGTGGAGAATGAGGGGGCCGGTCATCAAGGCCATGTCCTTGGAACTCCACCCTCCAAAGCCAAACATGGCAATACACTCCTGTGATCCCAGCTCAGCAGAGGCGGGAGGGAGGGGGCGGGAGACCAGCCTGGACCATAAAGAGAGACCTTGTCTCCCCTGCTCCCTTTAGTAAAGACTCCCATATCTCACCCTGGGACTCAGAAAAGGGCACACAAGCTCCTGGACAGGCAGAGCCTGGGTGGATGGCCTAGTTTCTAAGATTCCTCCATCTGCCTCACTAGACGCCTGGTTGTCTCTGAAGACGTGAGGGTTGACTGCCTGGGGAGTTTTCAAGTCAGCTTTCTTCAAGAGTAGCATGCAGAAAGACTTCAGGGCGAGGCTTGATGTTTTAGGAGCCATTAGCAAGGGAAGAAGGAAGTGGAAAATCAAGCCGTGTTAACAACAGTGCTCTGGGCTTCATTAGCCAAACGGTTGCAAGGGAACTGCCAGTAATTCAAACCACGAAGGCTTGGGAGCCAGCAGCCTTCCTGACATGGCGCCCCAACTTCTGCAGGCTGTGTGGGGTGATCAGCTATCCTAGTTTGTCTAGAACCGAGGTCTTCCTGCCAGAGACAGGGACTTCGGTGCTGAAACCTGCAAAGTGCCAGAAGTTTCCCAGCAAGCTGAGCTGAGCCAGTCATTTTAAAAAGGCGGCTGGTCCTCGGGAAGAATGGGGTGCTGGATGGATGGCCTGAGCCCCAGATTTTCTACCTACACCTCACTAAGTGTCCCTTAAAGCCCCATGGAAGAAAGCCTTGAGCCCAAGCCGTGCAAACTGTTGCATTTCTATAAACCCAGCACTCAGGATTTTGAGGCAGGAAGGATCTTGTGCGGTGTATCCAAGACATTGTGTCGAGAGACTTTGGGCCAGGGGGACACCTCAGTGGGTAGGAGCACTTGCCACCAAGCCTGACAACCTGAGTTTAATCCCCAGGGTCCACCTAGTGGAAGGAGAGAACACCATGGGACACATGCACCCACATAGAAACAGACATGCAAAATAAATATTGGGCTTTTTTTTTTTTTTGAGACATGGTTTCTCTGTGTAGTCCTGGCTTTCCTGGACTCCAAATTAGTTTTGTAGACCAGGCTAGTTTTGAACTCACAGAGATCCTCCTGCCTCTGCCTCCTGAATGCTGGGATTAAAGGTATGCGCCACCACCACCACCGTGCCCAGCTTAAAAAAAAAAAAAAAAGATTTATTTATTATTTATACAGTATTCTGCCTGCATGTACACCTGCAGGCCAGAAGAGGGCACCAGATCTCATTATAGTTGCTTGTGAGCCACCCTGTGGTTGCTGGGAATTGAACTCAGGACCTTTGAAGGAGCAGTCAGTGCTCTTAACTGCTGAGCCATCTCTCCAGCCCCCCTCCCCTTTTAAAAATAGACTTTGTGTTCAGGGTGGTACCATTGAGGGGTGAGTGGCACTCACTCCATGACCAAGAGGTGACTGGCTTGGCGTAACCACATACTCCTTTGATTTTGGTCAGCCTCAGGCCCCAGACAACGGTCAATAGATTATAGGCTTGGTATCTCCAAGACAATGAGGTAAAGGGTAGCTTTCTCTTCGTTTTTATCTCAGGAATTTGTTACAGGGCTGGGACACTGAACATGTGCTTTGCAGCCTCCAGAGGCCTGAGCCCTGCAAGCCTGCCTGGCTCTCAGCTGCTGACTGGATTTAGATGGGTCACCTCTCTTCTTGGGCAGGGAAGAGTTAAAGCCCTCTGACCTTTTGTTTCCAAGCACGCTGAGGGCAGCTCTCTAAAGCGAGGCTGCTGCAGTTTCCTTGACCCTGGGTGTGTTGGGATAAAAGATGGCTAGTCTCTCTTGTTGAATCTCAGGGTGAAACAACCATGCTGTCCTCATTATTAAGTTTACTAAAACTCCTAGAAAAGTCCTGGACCAGCCTGAGGGGAGGAAGAGGACCTGTTGGATCTGGCCTGAGAGTGGCACAGCTACGAAAGTAAAGGAGGAGGGTCCTTTTGTGACACCTGGTTTAAAATTCTGAGCTGGGTCGTGGTGGCTGCACGTTCGCCTTTAATCCCAGTACTTGGGAGGCAGAGGCAGGTGGATCGTTGTGAGTTCGAGGCCAGCCTGGTTTACAAAGTGAGTCCAGGACAGCCAAGGCTACACAGAGAAACCCTGTCTCGAAAAACCACAAAATCTGGGTTCTGCTCAATTCTGGTGGCCACTGTTCCTCAGCCAAGTCTTCAAATGTCTGAGATTAGAGTCCAGTTGTGGCACTCAGAGACTGTTTGAGCCCTGCCTGTTTGGGACCATGTAGCAGAAGCCTTTGAAGATCCTTGATTTCTCCTTGTGACACTCAAGGCTGGGTTCAAACCAGGTTTGGAGAGGTGTGTCGGCCGGACGGGCGGCCAGCTCCCTTGATAGGGATCAGATGAATTTCCCTCAGAGAGCTGGAAACAAAGCCCCAAAGCTTTGGCTTTAGAGCCCTGGAGCTAACATTCCATGGTGTTGGCAGCGGGGGCTCTGGGTTTTTGGCTGGTCTCAATCAGCAAAGGACAGAAACTCTGCACAATAGAGTCAGCTGCCCCACAGACCTCCCTGGCAGGTTTATCTGAGGACTGGCTCACGGCTTAGACGTCTTTATCTTTGTTGCTTCTTTGGGCTGTGGTTAGGGGCTGCCACAGAGTGCTGTGCATCGCCATAGGCTTTTTGGAAGCTGAGGGTCGAAGCACTGGTGTCCTGGCTTTCTCTTAGGGGTTTAAGCATCAGCCAGGATGTCTATTCCGCACACCCAAGTATTGAGTTCACACAGCGTGCCCAGCACCATGCTCATTTCCCCCCCTGTAGTGCATCATCTCAGCCCTCGGTAATTGCCACCTAGAGCATGGTGTGTTTACGCGGGTGTGTGCTCTGTCAGTCTCCTCACTCTATTTGTAAATACCGGGAGGGCTGTAACTATTTTATTTAAGGCTGTGTCCTCAGCTCTTGGATGTCTGGCGCTCAGCAGGTTCTCAATAATTGCTTGTTGGCTGGCTGACTGACTGGGACCAGGGGACGGAGGAACCCGATGAGCAGCAAACAGCTAGCTCTGAAGACACAGAGCCCTGATGTATCCGACACCCTAACCTTTAAACAGCCGGACCAGATGAGATGGCTCTGTGCTTAAGAGCAACCACTTTGGGCAGCTCACAACTGTCTGAAACTGCAGATCCAGGGGGAATCTGTTGCCCTCTCCTGGGCTCTGTGGATGCCTGCACAAACCCGGCATACACATACTCAATACACACCCACATATAAAATAAAACTAAACCAGGCCAGGCGGTGGTGGCACACAGATTTAATCCCAGCACTCGGGAGGCAGAGGCAGGTGGATTGTTGTGACTTTGAGGCCAACCTGGTCTACAAAGTGAGTCTAGGACAGCCAAGGCTACACAGAGAAACCCTGTCTCAAAAAAACAAAACAAACAAACAACAACAACCCCCCCAAAAAAACCCTAACTAACCAATCAACCCAAACAAAACAAAACAAAAAACCTAAATCTTTTAAATGCTTTCATTGTGTGTATTCATTGTACTGGATTACACGAGGACATTGTCACATGACTATATAATGCACTTTGAGGATATCTCTCACACTTACGTCCTTCTTTTCTTTTTTCTTATCTCTCTCTCCCTGATAGTCCCTTTCCTCCCTCTAGCCAGTTTTGTATCTATTTTCATGTCGTATACACATACACAATTTTATGGATCTACATAAAGTCTAGGAGCCACAAATGAGAGAAAAAGATGTTATTTGTCCAAGGCTTATTTAGTTCGCTTAATGCCCCTGGTTACATCCAGTCTCCTGTAAACTATGTAACATCCCTCTTAATAGATGGGGACCGTTTCCGAGTGTCTATAAAGCATTGTCTGTATCCATTCCTCTGTTGCTGGTCACCAGCGTTGGTCTCATGGCCTAGCAGCAGCAACGATTGCTGTCTCTGTGACGTGTTGAGTTATAGCCCTCCAGTAAATGCACATAACTGAGTAGAATGCTAAATCTCCTTTTAGTTTTGTTGTTGTTGTATTTTGAGACAGGGTCTCTCTGTGTAGCCTTGGCTGTCTTGGATCCCCTTTGTAGACCAGGCTGTCCTCGAACTCACAGAGATCCGCCTGCCTCTGCCTCCTGAGTGCTGAGATTAAAGGCGTGCATCACCACACCCTGCTCTCCTTTTAGTTTTAAGGCCTCTGCTAATTTATATAGTGGCTAGACTGTCCTTCCCCACCCCCTGCCCTCTGCACATGTGCAGGGTGGGAGTGCTCCCTTTTCTCTGCATCGTCGCCATCTTCACCAGCAGTAGTTGTTTGAGACAGTATCCCTTTATGTGGCCCTGGCTGTCCTGGATTTGCATTTCTCTGACAGCCAAAGAGTTTGAGTGTTTCTCACAGATGTTTACTGTCCGTTTGGACTTCATCCTTTGAGAATCTCCTCAGCCCATCTGTTTGTTGTTGTCTGCATCTTCATTCCTGCAGAAACAGGCGGAGGCAAACTGGGCCTGGGGCAGATCTGCTTCTTTCAAAAGTTTGATTAAAAAAAAAAGTCCCAAACTCTTACCCACATGCTGGAATGCTGCTGTGACAGCAGAGGAAGTGGACTTCACTAAACACAGGCCCAGGTTAACCCCTCAAGGGGGCCTGGCAAGGACAGAGGCCGTGCTTGCTCTACAGGTAAGATTTCCTGAGGAGGAATTTATGGCAAAATTTAAAACAATCTGAGGACCTGAACCCCGTATACCCTTCCTTGCCTTAGAAACAGTGTGCTGGGGGGCTGGAGAGATGGCTCAGCGGTTAAGAGCACCAGCTGCTCTTCCAAAGGCCCTGAGTTCAATTCCCAGCAACCACATGGTGGCTCACAACCATCTATAATGAGATGTGATGCCCTCTTCTGGCCTGCAGGTGTACATGCAGGCAGAACCCTATACACAGTAATAAATAAATGCAGGCAGAATACTCTATACACAGTAATAAATAAATCTTAAAAAAAAAAAAGCAGTGTGCTGACAGGACACTTCTCCAGCACCAGGTGTACATTGCGTCCAGGAGGTTTGGCCTATGGTGCTGCTGCTGCAGCCTTTTTATTTCAAAACTTCACTTATTGTCCTTTATATTTAGCTGGTGTTCTTTCTGGTTCTTTCAAATGTACCATGTTGCCCCCCCCCTTTTTTTCTCCCCAAGTTTGGCTTTGCCTCTTTGGAGTGGGCCTTTGTCTGTTGTCCTTTTGTTTAGTTTCTTTTGTCTAGTTTTTCCTATTGGTTTTCAGTCATGAGGTCATGTTTCCTTGTGCACTTGGTTGTCTCTGGGTGAAGAATTTGCATTTGAAAAAAATAGTTCTGTGTGTGCAGGTGAATGTGTGTGTGGTAGATGTGTGTGTGTGTGTGTGTGTGTGTGTGTGAGAGAGAGAGAGAGAGAGACAGAGAGAGAGAGAGAGAGAGAGAGAGAGAGAGAGAGAGAGAGAGAGAGAATATGAATATCCACCACAGGTATGTTCCTTAGAAGGTGTCTACTTTGTTTGTTTTAAAATTACTTGTGTGTGGCAGTTTGGCTTTGTGTGTGTCTGCACCATGTGTGTGTCTGGATCCCTGGGAAGTGGACTTAGACAGTGTGAGTTGCCGTGTACATGCTGGGAATCAAACCTAGGTCTTCTGGAAAAGCAGCCTCTTAACCGCCAAGCCGTCTTCCCAGCCCCATTTCTTTCTTTTTTTAGCCTGGGTCTCTCTAGGTAGCCTCATTTGGCCTGGAACTTACTATATAGACCAGGCTGGCCTTGAACTCACAGAGCTCTGCCTCTGGCTCCCAAGTGCTGGGATTAAAGGTGTGCATCACGATAGTTAGTCCACCTGTTTTTGGAGACAAGGTCTCCCGCTGGCCCAGAACTCACTGATTAGGCTACACTGGCTGGTTAGTGAGCCCACGGACTGACTCCCTGCCTCTGCCTCTTGTGCACTGTAATGCACCATACCTGGCCTTTTATGTGGGAGCTGGGGATTGCACTCAGGTCCCCAGGTTTTTTTTAATTATTCCTTTTTTTAAAAAATTTATTTATTTTTAGCTGGGCGTGGTGGCGCTCGCCTTTAATCCCAGCACTCAGGAGATAGAGGCAGGCAGAGCACTGTGAGTTCGAGGCCAGCCTGGTCTACAAAGCGAGTCCAGGACAGCCAAGGCTACAGCCTGTCTCAAAAGAAAAAAAATATTTAAAGTATTTATTTATTATGTATACAGTATTCTGCCTGCATGTACACCTGCATGCCAGAAGAGGGCACCAGATCTCATTGTGCATGGTTGTGAGCCACCATGTGGTTGCTGGGAATTGAACTCAGGACCTCTGGAAGAGCAGTCAGTGCTCTTAACCGCTGAACCACCTCTCCAGCCCCAGGTCCCCAGGTTTATAAAATGAGTACTTTACCAAGTGGTTTTCCCAGCTCCCTGGGGGGAAAAGTGTGGAAATAATATGAGGTCTAGGACAATGCTGATTTGTTTTTTTCCCTTTCTGTGTACCTGAGGGCCCTGGAATCTGAGGAAACCTTGATCCAAATTATAGCTCTCAGGTCTTGGGGCTCTCAGTGTCAACAAGTGTGGCAGCCATGTTGTGCTTGCAAGGCCTACTTCTGTTGACCCTGGGAGGTAGTTCTAGGGGGCAGGTGACTGTTTTCTTCCCTACATAAATATTAATTATAGAACATCATTTTAAGTTAGAGCAATATTCATGAAGAAAAATGGTAGAGGAGAGAGAGAGAGAGAGAAAGACAGAGACAGAGACAGAGACAGAGACAGACATGAAGGGAGGAAGGGAGGGAGGAAGGGAAGGAGGGAGGGAGGGAGACGTGTAGACAGATAGACAGACAGATTCTGTGTTTCTAAAAACAAGTGAGTCAATTCTGGTCTCTAGGGGTCATAGATGTATGTGAGAGAGACTGCATTTGTCTGGAGGAGGCCACAGTGCTGGAAGAGACCTACCTCTACTTGAACCCAGAAAAGAAAACTCAGGAGGCCATAGCTCCCTGTTGCCTTGGTTTCCTCAATGCCTCCACCACGTTCCTTTTGTAAGTGGCATAAGTGCCTCATCCTTTCCACACAGTCCCCAGAGTGGCTAACATCACCATCCCATTGCAAGTCCTGATTTTGATCTTTCCATGTTAACAAAAACTAAAAAATTCACTGGCCATTAAGTGGGCAGATAGTATGCAGTGCTTTGAAAGGGCTGTGACGTGCAGGATGTTTGGGCTGTTTGCACTTTCCTCTTGTTATTGAGTACACTCGTAAGTACCATACTTGGCTTTTCTCAGAGTTATTTCATGGGGCTAGATTTGTAGCAATGAAACAAAGGATATGAACATTACCAAGCTTTTGGTTCATGGTGCCCAGTCACTTTCAAGAAAATATACCAACTAATATGCTCACCAGGAGCATACAGAGAGCCAGCCTGCTGGCTTCCTTACTGCCACCAGCATATGATTAAAAGGCAAGCTTTGGGCCAGTGATATGGCTTAGCAAGTAAAGGAGCGTGCTGCTGAGCCTGGCAACTTGAGTTCAAGGCCTGGCACCCACACGGTGGCAGGAAGAAATGAAGTCCCTCAAGACTTCTGACCTACACGTACACGCATGTGTGTGCATACACATATACACATAACACACACTGTGGCATATGCCTATACACACACACTGTAGCACATGTTTACCCATATGCGCACACATGGTAGCATTTGTGTGCCTATATACACAAACACTGTAACACGTGTGCTATACACACACACTGTAACACATGTGCCTATACACGAACACACACTCACTGTAACACATGTGCGCTATACACACACTGTAGCATGTGTGCCTAAACGCAAAACCACACACACTGTATCACATGTGTGTCTATACATACACATACACGTCTGTGTCATATGTGTACCTACACACACATATACATACACACACTGTATTACATGTATGCCTATACATACATATATAGAACTGTATCACATACACACACACACACACACACACACACACACACACACACACACACTCGGTAGTGCATGTGTGCCTACATAGAGAAAGGGGGAGAGAGCGAGAGGGAAAAAGAAAAAATGAGAGCGTACTTTAAACCCAAAGTCACAAAAAAAGGACCTTGTAAAGCCATGAGGTCTCCGCTGCATGTCAGCCTTGAGGGGAGACTATGGTGCTCGTCACACAGAACGGAGCAGGGCAGACTTTGAAAATGGTCTTTAAAAAAATAAAGGAAGGAGGGCTGGAGAGATGGCTCAGCGGGTAAGAGCACTACTGACTGTTGTTCCAGAGGTCCTGAGTTCAATTCCCAGCAACCACACGGTGGCTCACAATTTGATTCCCTTTTCTGGTGTGCGTGAAGACAGCTTATTAACACACATAAAATAAATAATTAAAAAAAAATACAGGAGCCGGGCGGTGGTGGCGCATGCCTTTAATCCCAGCACTTGGGAGGCAGAGGCAGGTGGATCGCTGTAAGTTCGAGGCCAGCCTGGTCTACAAAGTTAGTCCAGGACAGCCAAGGCTACACAGAGAAACCTTGTCTCGAAAAACCAAAATAAATAAAATAAAATAAAATAAAATAAAGGAAGGAAAATAGTTTCTAATTGGGTCTATGGGAGAAAGTGAGTATTTATCAAGACCCTGCATCTTGTGCTAGTTTTGTGGGACTGCTTCCCTTGGCTCCTTGGTTCTGAGGAGGCACTAGCGTTCCCAAGAGGATACGCTGATGTAGCCAGCTGGGTCTAGGATTTTGAATCCGATGAAGATTTGCCTGGCTCCCATGACATTGGCTTTGCTTTGTCCCATGGCTCCATGAGGGAAAAAGAGCTGTTAAGACTGCCTCCCTATACCTACCATCCTAGAGGAGGAAGAGATCCCGGGTCTGGAGGGACCTGGCTCTGTACAGCACGAGACACTTGCCAGCCAGTATGTGGGGTGGAAATGGTATTGCCGGACGTACATTCATGAGGCCTCTAAGCTCTTAGCAAGCAGGGGCAGAGAGCACAGCCCCTCTCAGGCAGCTCGAGAGACAACCCCTTATAGCCCAATGTCACCAGGATGACATGCAGAAGGCCCATCAGTTCAAGGGCGGTGAGACCTAAAGGGAATTCAGAACCAAGGTGGCTCTTAAGGTTTCACGGATCTGCCTGTGGTCATCTCGGTCATCTGCTCCTTTGCATCTTCCTCTCCGCACCCTCCTCCTCCACTCTCCACTGGGGACAAAAGCATGGCTGCTGAGTCACCACAACTGCCTCTTGGCACGGAAGCTTAAGCCAGATCTTGGCCACTCTTCTAAACTGGACTTTCCAGGCATGTGGCCCAGGAATCTGGCTTTAGTAGATGTCTTTGATTCTTACAGTACCAGCTGTACTGTCCCACATTGCCCCCTCCCTTGTCATATCAAAAGTTTCCCTTTGCTCACTGCTCAGCTGTGGGTGAGCCTGCCTCTACATAACAGGGTTTTCTTTGTGGAAGCAGTAGTTCTTTTTTTTTTTTTTTAGGGATAGAATCTGATTGGCTCCTGCTGACATCTCGTGTGTGTGTGTGTGTGTGTGTGTGTGTGTGTGTGTGTGTCTGTGTGGTGGGGTGGGGGTAGGGGTCAGGGTGGGGGAGTGAGTCTGTCAAGGGATGATGGATTCACTGACCTAGCAGACAGGTCTGTCTCTACACCGGTTAGCTGTAGCAGAAGCAGGGTGGCTCCCGTGACAAAATGTCCTGTGTGTTGGGGTAAGGGCTCTGATTGATAGCTTGAATGTCCAATCAGAGACTTTAGGTATATAAACTCCAGACATCAGCCAGGCAGTGGTGGCATACGCCTTTAATGCCAGCATAGGTAGGTGGATAGCCGTGGGTTCAAGGCCAGCCTGGTCTACAAAGCGAGTCCAGGACAGCCAAGGCTACAGAGAAACCCTGTCTAAAAAAAAAACAAAAAACAAAAAACAAAAAACAAACAAACCCCAAACCAAACCAAACAAGCAAAAAAAAGATGCAGACATCAGCTCCACTCCTATGTGGGGGCTGGTACTGCTGCTACCCAACCCCAGCAGCTGCTTGCATGCTGTGTACTCAGACACCAGGGGATGCTGGGTAAGCTACTTTTATCATTGCTGTGACAAAATATCAATAAAAGTGTGCTAGGGGAGAGATGGCTCAGCAGGTAAGAGCACTGGCTGCTCTTCTGGAGGGCCCAGGTTCAATTCCCAGCACCCACATGGCAGGTCACAGCTGTCTGTAACTTCAATGCCAGGGTATCCAATACCTTCACACAGATATGCATGTAGGCAAAACACCTACACCTGCACATGAAATAAAAATAAATAAATCATTAAAAATATTCAATAAGCCAGGCTTGGTGGCACACACCTGTAATTCCAGAACTCAGGAGGCAGGGGTAGGTGGATCTCTGTAAGTTTGAGGCCAGCTTGGTCTACAAAGTGAGTTCAGGACAGCCAAGGCTACGCAGAGACACCCTGTCTTGAAAAACAAAACAAAACAAAAACCAACCAAACAAGCAACCCCCCGCCCCCCCAATCCAATAAAAGCAGCTTAAGGAAGGACTTCTTTTTGGCTCATCTTCAAGGTATATACTCCATTGGCATTGGCAGGGAAGGCATGGCCAAGGGGCCTCAGCAGCTAGGAAGCGCAGAGTGGGGAGGGAGAGAGAAACGTTGAGCTCACTCTTTTTTTATTCTCTTTTGTTATTCAGGCCAGGACTCCTGGCCCATGGGAAAGGGTGAGACCGAGCCCACTGGCTGGCTCTGCTTTTCAGACCGGTGCTGGTTAAAACTTCTTGGGGTCAGTCTTAGGACAAGTGTGAGAGCGCTGCTGTTCCCGGGCTTCCTGCTTCCCTTGGATTGCTTTTCATCCTCTTAGTTAGATCACAGGGTTCAATGAGCTGCCCCGCTGGTCAGCAGCTGCTGCAGAACCACAGAAGTTCTAGAAAGCCAGCTTCCTGAAGCCCAGGCCCCAAACCGAGTCACTGGCTGAGAAAACAGCCAGAGGCATTCTGGGAAAGCGGGAATCTCTGGCTGTTGCTGTAGCATTATGTGCAGGGCTGTGGATGAGCCTCCGGCGGGGTTGAGATTCGCCTTCTATGCCCTTCGTCCAGGGTTAGTTGCCCCCTAAGACACTGAGCATCTCTGCAGTGTCCAACAGCGACCACCCTCCTGTCAGTACTAGCCGCAGGAGTCAGGCTCACCTGTCACAGCGCCATGTCCTTCCTGTCCAGGAATCTGAGTGAGGGACCAACCTCAACTGGTCTTGCTCGCCTGTATAGCTGCAGTGGAGGATTCTGGATTGGTGTTATTTTTGTGTTCGTTGTGTCCCCAGTATGGAATTCTGGGTCATTCTCTGCTCTTGTAGTAAGTACAAGCGTGGAGAAGGTGTAAACCCAGCAGAAGCCACTCACAGCCTGTGGCTTCTGCAATGTATGGCGCTAAGAATGCCAGCGTTGGCTAGAAACTCCAACTTCCGGTTCCTCCTGTATTTTCATGTAATCTGTTCTCACAATGTGGAGGTGCAGCTCTACTGAGGAGGCAGGAAGGTACTCGCCGCCCCCACCCCCCAGTCACCCATAGAAATGGGCACAGTTCTAGACCACCAGAAGTCATTGGAATGAATCTTCTAGAAGGCTTTTTAAAAAGAGAGTGTAAGCGGGTGTGTGTGTGTGTGTGTGTAACTCAGTGGTAGAGCACTCAGCACCCTAAGGCAGTTGGTTTGGTCCTCAGCATCCCAAGATGGATGCATGTGGCTAGCGTGCCATTTCTCCCTCCTATACAATGCGGATAGAATGTGATGGTTAGAGTTTAAATGTGAAGTTTAACCCCCCTCCCTGCCCCCAGGTCATGAGTCTAAACACTGGGTCCCCAGCTGGCAGTGTGGTTGTAGAGTTCTTGTGACTTAACCAGCAGAAGTAGGTTGCTGGTAAGTGGATCTTGAAGGTGACATTCCCCCCCTTATTCTGGCCCAAGATCTCTGCTTCTTGACCCTCAAAGATGTGAGGAGGCAACTGCAGGCTTCACCGCCACAGACCGAGCCTCTCCCGAATGCCTTCCTCCAGCCTCAATGGACTACTACCTTCACCCATGGGCTAAGGTCAACCCTTTCTCCCTTAGGTTGCTTCTGTCAGCTACTCAGTCTCAGCGACAAGGAAATGACCAAATGCAGTGGTTATCTTGCGACTTTGGCCATGCAAGTGTCTTAAGGATGCAGTGTAGGGAGCATTGACCTTGGGGAGTAGGTTCTAGCTGAGCCCACGCGCATCACCAGACAGCTTGCACGTGTGCACTGAAGCCCTTGTATATGTGACGTTTGCTCTTTGTAGCCAAGTAGACAGACCCTTATGTTATGGGGAAAGGGGTGCTGGGGTTCCAGGAAAAGAATAGATTGAGCCACGTGTGGTGGTGCACACCTTTAATCCCAGCACTTGGGAGGCAGAGGCAGGTGGATGGATGTGAGTTCGAGGCTGGCCCGGTCTACAAAGTGAGTCCAGGATAGCTAAGACTACACAGAGAAACCCTGTCTCGAACCCCCACCCCCCAAAAAAGAAAGAAAAAGAAAGGCAGATTGGACCAGGACCTCCCAGACTTGGAGCTCTTTATGTTGATGTGGCCTTACTTTGCCTGGTACAAATCCCTTTGGGGCTAGATAGTGAACTCATTTCATCTTCCAAGGCCTATAGGCTCCCCCCCAAATCTCTTCCTGTGCTTCCCAACTCCTGAAAGCCCCTATCTCATGTCACTTTCTGGTTAGTTACGCATCTCTCCTCAATCTAGCCCACGAGCTTGGGTAGAGTAGGGCTGATGCCCTCATCCCTGTCGTCCAGAGGGGCCAGACTTTTGCTGAGCTGCTTCTGGGAAAAGGATGACACTACAGGGTACGTGAGACCCCAGGTGCAGAGTTAGATGCCTATAGGCCGGGCGAGCCAGTGTGCACATGGGTCCAGGGTACAGCACCGGGGCCTGCAAGTGCAAGCTAGAAAGGGGGGGTGTTGGTGGCCCCGTTTCCTGATGACACTACAGGCAAAACTTAGGGGAAGGTCTTTCGGCAGACAGAGCCCCCGGAGAAAGCTTTGAGGTATTTTCGTTGTGGCTCTGGCGTTTACCTGCAGGGGAGTGGCTTCCACTGGCCAGAAGCCCCACACTCGGCTTTGCTTTAGAGTATTTAAAACAACGTAACAAAATGTTTGCTTTCCCATCTCCCCCTGGTGACAGAAATGTGTTAAACTTTGGCTTCTGATCTTGACCTTTGGAACTTGAGGCGCCTGTGCTCAGGAGGTCTGGGCTCCTCCCCTGGTTCTGTTAATCCCTGGTTGGCTGTTGGGGTTCTTCTCTGCCTTGCTGTTCTGGGATGGAGGCAGGGCAGTGATGTCCCAGCGGTAACATTCTAACCACGGAGCTGCCAGAATGTGGATCCTGAAGGCAGCGTGAGGTGGCCATCTTACATGGGAACCCATGACAGCCCTACCTCTCAATGGAGAAGATGGTGTTGGCAGCTGGCAGCTACTGGGCCAAAGTAGTGTGCTAAGAGCCTCCGTCACCTCCCTGAATGGCCACAGAGTCCCTGGAAGGGGCTGTGGATTACTTTGCTATTGCTGTGACAATACACTATGAGCAAGGCGACTTAGAAAGAAAGAGTTTGATTGAACTTCTGGCTCCAGAGGTTTAGAGTCCATAATGGCTCAGTAAAGTCACAGCAGCGGAAGCAGATGGGTGCTTGTTGAGTTCAGGGAGGAAGCCGAAAAAATTCACTTCAGAGACAGAAGCTTAAAATGCAAGCTTTCTTTTTTGCAAGTGCAGGGAGGTGGGCAGTTCGGGATCTGAACTGCATCCCCGAAGGGAGGCTTTACGACATTTTCTTTTGTTGTTGTTTTTTGTTTTTTGTTTTTTTGAGACAGGGTTTCTTTGTGTACCCTTGGCTGTCCTGGACTCACTATGTAGACTAGGCTGGCCTCGAACTCACAAAGATCCACTTGCCTCTTGCCTCCCGAGTGCTGGGATTAAAGGCGTGCGCCACCACCGCCTGGTCTGTACAACATTTCTTAAAGGATGGGAACATAGGCTGGGTGGGTGGTTGTCTTGGCCAATCATATTTTGACACAAGGGGCTGAGCGAGGAAGACTGGGCCTTTCCAGGTCACGTAGTTTCTTTGCTGTCATGTCCCCCCTCTTGGACTTGGGCCTGGAATTTAGAATGATGGGAGAACAAAGGAGCCGGCAAGCTGCATGTAGTCAGTAAGAGCAAGAGACCGGAAGTTAGAGTGAAAAAGGGCACAAAGGAGCGCGCAAGCTTTAAGTGAAGACAGGCGACACGTTTACGGCCCATGTGCCTTAGCTTAGCTCTCAGACGACGGCCACCTCCCTCTTTCCGTCTTTTACTGGTCAACAGATAAACACGAAACACCTGAAGATGCAGGGTAGGCGTTGGTTCCGGGGCCTAGGAACATGAACTCAGCTCTGGCCCTGCCCGGCAAGGTAGACCTTGCTCCTGAGATGGCTGGACCCAGGAAACTGTCTCTTACCACACTTATATCTCAAACAAAGCACGAGGCAGAAAGCACACTGGGAACGCTCTGAGTCTCTGGGAACCTCAGAGCCTGCCTTCAGCAGCGCACCTCCTCCAACAAGACCACAGCTCCTCATCCTTCCCAAACGGTCCCACTACCTGGGGACCAAGTATTTGAGCAGATTGGCCTATGGGAGCTATTCTCCTTCGAACTGTCACAGGCTGCTGTTGTCCCGTTATGCAGGGGGTGGGGGAGGGGGGATGATGGAAGCAGAACCTGGCTTATCAGGGTCCAGGTACTCTACACACATTTAAAGAAACCTATAATATTATAAATTTTATATTTATATAATGTAAATACCTATAATATTATAAATTATTATATTTATAATATAAAATATTAATATTGTAAATTATAAAATAATAGTATAATATAAAAACCTATAATATTATAAATATTATAAACCACATTATTATTGTTATTATTATTATTATTATTATTGTTATTATTATTATTTCTGTTGTTGGGTAGCTTTGACAGGAAGAATAAAGATCTGGCATCTTTAAGAAACAAGGTGGGTTGGGTGGTGGTAGCGCACGCCTTTAATCCCAGCACTCGGGAGGCAGAGGCAGTCGGATTGCTGTGAGTTCAAGGCCAGCCTGGTCTACAAAGCGAGTCCAGGACAGCCAAGGCTACACAGAAAAGCCCTGTCTCGAAAAAAGAAACAAAACAAACAAAAGAAAAAGAAACAAGGTAGGTAAATAGTTCAGATGAAAGATGCATTCCCTCAGTGAGCGAGCTGGGATACAGGATAGGAGGAATGTTACTGGGTCTTCAGAATTGGAGCCCATGTGCTCAGGTCCTCAGTGAGATCGCCATGCCCATGAACTCTGGCACAGGTTTGAGTGTGCAGCCTGGGTTGGGTGGCCAGGCTCTGCTAGGAAACCCTTGAAGTCTGACATCCACCTTAGGGCCCATGTGAGGCCTGTGCTGTGGAAGAGCTACAATTACACCCATTATACCTGTGTTCAGTGATTCACCGGAGCCAGCGCTTACGTAGGAGCTATGTTCCTTTTAATTTTTCTAATTTACATTTTCCGGTGACTCACTGGAATTGAAAGTACAGTCTCATTGACTGGAGATGAGAAAGTAAGGAGGAGGAAAAAAAAAACAACAAAAAACAAATGTCATCAGGTACAGTGGAGACAAAATTATCTGAACCATGTCCAGAAGATTTGGGGTTCATGTTCAGCGGGTTCAAACCTGCCACCTACTTCCTGAGTCTTTTGCCTCACCACTTCCTGGAAGTAGGAGGCAGCCCACCATAAAGCCATAAAGGTAGGGGCAGGTACAGTCTCCTGAATCAGAAAGATCTTGGTTCAAGTCCCTGCTCAGACCCTTCTGTTTGTTGTGTGACTCTGAGCAACTCTAGTGAGGTCCCTGAAATACAGATCCTCGCATGTAGCAGTGCCAGCTCACAGAATGCAGGCGGCCTGCCTCACACAGGTTGTAAAAACTGGGCCCAGAGTGAGGAAAAGCCAGTAGATATTTATTAACACACTGTCCTGAATACTTTGTATGTAGTATCTCGGGCCTAAGACAGACTTTGTAAGTGGTCTTAACCTGATGTTGCAAGTGAGGAAACTAAGCTGATGATGGAAATGACTTGGGAGTGTAGTGCAGCCAGTGAGTGGCAGAGCTCGGGCAGGAGCACGCAAGTCTCACTGACCTTAACGTTCACTATAGAAAGGATTTTGTAGGCCGGGCGGTGGTGGCGCACGCCTTTAATCCCAGCACTCGGGAGGCAGAGGCAGGTGAATCTCTGTGAGGTCGAGGCCAGCCTGGTCTACAAAGCGAGTACAGGACAGCCAAGGCTACACAGAGAAACCCTGTCTCGGAAAAACAAAAACAAAACAAAAAACAAGCAAAGGATTTTGTTGCTGCTTGTACTCACTCCCGTTTGTCCTTCCTATCCCTGTGAAGCTGCTCAGACCCCCCAATTCTCTACTACTGGCAGGTACCCCTACTAGTGCCCAGACTCTCCCATCAGGATTTTCTGGTCATCGCTGGTCTCTCCACCCAGCTGACCAAATAGTCACTCAGTACTGGCCGGCCCATCCCAGTGGCTGCTGAGACTCAGGCCCACACCTGCAGCGTTGGTGGCTCGGGATCCCCACCTCTCCTTTAACAGACTATGGGCCGCATTGGAAGGAAGTTGGCTGGGAAAGCCCTTCAGGTCAGTGGGTCAGGCAACAGCCTGTCCGGGCTCTGGCCTCTTACTTACCCTGTCCCGGTCAGTGTTGCCGCCAGCCCTTGGGACTGCCACCCTCTCCTTCCTCCTGTCAAAACAGGCTGCCTGCTGGGAGGGAGGTGTGTCCTGGATGGCTTACCCAGAGGGCTCTGCCACTTCCTCTTGACCTTAAGTTGGAACAATTTTGGGGTAGAGGGTCCCTTTTTTTCTCAGAGGAAATCTGAATGTCTCTGTGGCCCTGGGCCACACACTAGAAGAGGGGTAAGGAGAGACCCTCCTGCAGTTTCCCCAGAAGTAGATTGTCCCCAGAGCCGCCCATTTCCTGCCCCCCCACCTTCCCCACCCCCTGCAGCCACAGGGCTCTGGAGAGGAGGGGAAGGGCTGCTGTGATTGGGTCCCAGGAATGAGATGCTGCTGCTCATGATTCTGAAGGGTAGCTTGTCACACAGCTGAGAAATGCCGCGCGAAGACCCAGGGTGGCCAGGACATGCAGTTGTATCCTCCAAGCTTTGCTGCACTGGACACTGCTGTAGGTGCTGGGGACCCAGGGACAATATCTCACCTCCCAGGAGTTCACAGTCGTCGCTGTGGGAACAGGTATTTTGATCCCAAGATGGGTGGCCTGTTGAGGGGTGTCACCTAATGGGAGTCTAAATATCTAAATAGGAAACGGTTTTTGTTATTCCACATTGCTTTTTGTTATGCTTGGTGGAATCCTTCTTTTCCGGCCCCGCGACATGTTTGAGGCCAAGTCTATAGCTTCCTGGTCTTTTTTCAGAGTTGGTGTTGATGCTGGCTGGAAAGGCTGGCATCCTGTTCGGAGTTCTCAGCCCCTTTTGTTTTCAGTGCTGTGTTGGCTCAGCTCTGGGGACTGTATTAGTTACTCTTTTCACCTTTGTGACAACATTTCCTGACAAGTGGCTCACGGAAGGAAAGTTTTATTGTGGCTCCTGACAGTCACAGTGTTTGGGCAGGAGTGTGAGGCACTTTGCATCCATAGCCTGGAAGAGAGGTGGGGGAGGGGGGATGTGTGCCTTCCTCCTGTGCAATTCAGCAGGACCCTAGCCTGTGGAATGGCATCTTTTTACCTCAATTAACTCAATCTAGAAACTTCCTATAGACACGCCCTGAGGTGATTCAAATCCTATGGAGCTAGCAGTCAGGGCTGGTGAGTTGCTCATATGACCTGTTACCACGAATGTACATGGATCTGCTCCCACACAGATGACAACATCCAGGGCCCAGGAAGGGCTTCTGGGCCGTTTTTCTCTTGCATAGACACAGTAGGGCTGAGATTCCCTTGTGAAACCTTGTTTGATCTCCCCGATGATATTCTTTCATTTGGAACTTTCCTAGGAGCCCTGAGTACCTTTTTTGGAGTCATTGTAAATTTGTAGGCGAGGAATTTTGTTATGAGATATAGTGCAGCATTCGGTGGGGGAGGGGTGGCGGGGAGAGGGGTGCCTTTGGGGGCCCACCCATGCCAAGGTGTGCCCCTGGGAAATCACTCCATGCCACAACAGGTCTGGTGTGAAAGAAGCTTGTTGGGGGAAGGGAGAGGAGTTGAGGACTGGGAAGGGATGGAGGCAGCGAGAGAGCCACGAGGGCAGAGAGAGGGGACACATCTGGGATGGCTGGCGGTTGCTGGTGGCATAAGCAGCTGCTAGGTCCCCGAGGACAGGCCAGCGGAATCGCCTGTACGCTAGCAGATTTTATGGGCCCGGCGCCATCGGGGTATGGCAGGACGGTGGCGGTGAGTGAGCGAGATGATGTTGAATTTTGTCCTTTTGTGTGCGCTGGCTAACGTAACGGGGTGTTTGCTGATTCTAGAAGAGTCAGAAGTCCTGGGAAGAGTCCTGAGGAGGTGGGTGCCATGGACTGAGTTATGTTTCATGATTTGCACGTTGAGCCCCTAACTCGCACGTGGCTGGCTGTGGTCGGAGGTAGAGCTTTTAAGAGGGGGAAGGGGTACCCCAGAGAGAGACAGAGACAGAGAAAGATAGAGGAAGAGAGGCTGGAGAGAGGAAGAGTAAGAGGGAGTAGAGAGGGCAGAGAGAGAGAGCTTTGAGGAGGGTTTGTCCTTTTATATAGCCCCGGGCAGGGCCACGCCCCCATGGCTGGTAGGCAATGACGTCACTGGTAGGCAGCCTGGAGTACAATCCTTAGAGTGAGACTCACTACACACCAACCTCACAGCACCTTTCACTACAAGCCCAACCTTCAACTTCCCAGCCCCCAAAGCAGTAAGAACCAGTTTCAGTTCCGGCCGTCCACAGGGAGGTGAGGTGGCTCAGTCTGAGCCAGGGACCCCGGGTCTATGTGTTGGGCTTGCCCAGATGTGGCCACACTCACTACCGGTCGGTCAGCTGCTTCCTCTTCCTCTTCTAGGACAGCCCGTCGCTGGCAACACTCTCCCTCCCGCGCTCACAGTTCATGCCGACCCCTCCAAGGTTATGCTCACCGGACTGTGTCCTTTCCGATGACACTCGGATTGCTGGTCTATTTATTTATAACAATGACTCACACCGTGTAAAATTCTGCAAGGAGAATTTGGCTTAGGAGCCAGCGCCCCTGGAATCTAAAACAGCGTGCGCTTCTAATGGACGGCGCTGTCATTTCCCCATGACGTCTCATCCCTGGCATCCTCTTGACCTTGTTGCCAAATGACTTGATTAACTCCCCCACCCCCACCCCACCCGTGCCACTCCAGTGTCACCATCCCTTTTGTTTAACAGGAATCTTGCTGACCCCATGACCTGCCCAGCCAAACTCCTTTAGCCAGAGACTTTATTCTACACTGTGGGGGAAGGGTGCTGTGTGGCATCTGCCAGTGTTTGCCTGGTGGCTTGAGGGAGGGTGGGTAGGAGCAGAGAAATATGGAGTGCCTTCTCAGTCCTCCTCTCTGAACACCCAGCTCTGACCAGTGCAGTATCCATGGTGCAGTATCCACGGTGATTTTTTTAAAATTATTTTATTTTTTACGTATACATTTATATTATTACACATGTAGACAATGGATTACCTATGGCAAGAAGAACCGTGACACAATCAGGAATTATGTAAATGTTACATTCGTAGTGTTTTGACTGTTTGTATTTGACAGCCTTGAAGAAGACATCTTTCCTATCTTGGTGCATCTAAATTTCTGAATGCAAATCAATCTCCATCACATATTGTCATTATCAACTTAGAACACCTACCTAGACCTAAAAACATCTTAACCCCTAAACCACTAAGCTTCATTGTAAAACTAAGCTACCTGGACTTCAACTCCCTTGGAGACTTAAGAAAGAATAAATGTGATTATCTGAGTATGCCAGAAGTGGTGATTTTTTTTTTCTTTCTCAAGACAGGGTTTCTCTTGTGTTAGCCTTGGCTGTCCTGGGCTCCCTTTGTAGACCAGGCTGGCCTTGAACTCTCAGCGATCCGCCTGCCTCTGCCTCCCAAGTGCTGGGATTAAAGGCGTGCACCACCACACCCAGCTCCATGGTGGTGTTTTGCGCCTCGCTGCTAGTTGCTCGTGGCACCACACTGAAGGGACTACTGGCCGGATGGATGGACATCACCTCTTCTGTCCTTCTCACTTTGGCACTTGTGTCATCTCTCACAGCAGGCGGGGTCAGCTACCTCCCATGCCAATTTGGGGGTCACTGGCAGTCAGTCTGGGCTTTGAGCTGACTCCCTCAACAATTTCTCAGCAGACACCCCTGGTACATTTTGTCTCCTGAGACAGGCTCTCAGGGTGAACCTTCATAAACAAAGTCTGGCAGAGGCCCTGGGTAGTGGTGGCCCTCGTCTTTTGGTTCCATGTCCCCTCCTATAAGCTTTTTCACACACACAGGGCACACTCATCTCCTGTGCTTCCATATTGGTAGGAGAAGGATCATTTTATCTCACAGCTTGTGCTCTGGGAAATCCCCCTGCCTCATCACACACAGTTAATTGGTTATTTCACCCAGTCCATAGCCTCTTTTGACTCTTGCCTACCTTGCCGCCTCTGGTGTGCAGGCCTTTCTCGTTGATGACCGGCACCACTCTGTTCCACCCCCGGCCTCTCTTGAGCTAGCCCTCCCTTCCTTACCTGTCTTCTCTCTGCTTATTCTACTTCCTCCTGGTGACGTTGTGCCAACGTCTGCCTCCCACCCCTTCATTCTGCTGCGGGGTCTGAAATCCTAGTGGACATGCTTCTAGGCGTGCTCAGTGGGAGTGCTGTGTGCTTTGTGAGAGTGCTGTGTGTTCGGTGGGAGTGCTGTGTGCTCAGTGGGAGTACTGTGTACTCGGTGGAAGTGCTGTGTGCTCGGTGGGAGTGCTGTGTGCTCGGTGGGAGTGCTGTGTGCTCGGTGGAAGTGCTGTGTGCTCAGTAGGAGTGTTGTGTGCTCAGCAGCAGTACCTTTAGAGGTCTTCCCTGGCTTCTGAAAATGCTGCCTCTCCTGGCGCCCCCTCGCCTGTGTTCCCTTCTTGTTAGTGATGGACTTTAGCTTTCCTCTCTGCTTCATGTAGATAGATACCAACTGGTTGTCCTGTCTTAGGCTCCCTATCCAGTCCAGCCCTCAGTACCCAGGACTAAAAGCGCCCCAGGACTAGCCGCCCCCAAGCTCTTGTTCTCACCTCCTATCACGTATTTACTCCATCGCCCCAATCTCCACTTTGCAGCCGTCTTAACCACTCCAGCTTTCCAGACTAACTTTCACACCTCTGCCTGGCGCACAGGGCCTCCGTTGCATGTCATATTACTACTGCTGTCTTCTTTTGGCTGGGACCAGCTCCTCATTCAAGATCCTGTCAGGGTTTTCCCTTTCAGGAAAGACATGTTTAGGACCAGCCCGTCTTCTCCCAGTGGGGTGAGCATCTTCCCTGTTGCTAGCTACTAAAGAGTAGGTGTAGAGAGTATGTGTGCATATGTGTGTAACCTCACCCACGTACACAATGTTCTAACCCAGGTTGGAGTCCCTCATCTGAGCTCCTTAGGAGAGATCCCCGCTTCCTTCAGAGCGTTTGGCTTCGCACTTACATATCATAAGGTAAAAACTGGATTAATGTCTGTTTTGCCAGCCAGGCTGGAAACTATACAGGCACCGAGGTTTCTTTATTTCCAAGGGGGCATTGCTTTTCTTCTTAAAGAACACTTAGGAACACACGCACACATGCATACACACATATTTGGCTGGTTGGTTTTTAAAACAGTTTCATAGCATGCCTTTAATCCCAGCACTCGGGAGGCAGAGGCAGGCGGATCAATGTGAGTTCGAGGCCAGCCTGGTCTACAAAGTGAATCTAGGACAGCCAGGGCTACACAGAGAAACCCTGTCTCGAAAAACCAAAACAACAACAACAGCAGCAACAACAACAACAATAACAACAACAACAGACCACAAAAACAAAAAAAAAACCCCAAAAAACCAGAGTTTCCTGTAGCCCAGGCTGGCCAGGAACTTGCTATGCAGATGAAGCTGGCCTTGAATTCCTGATCTTTCTGCCTCTACCTCCTAGGTGCTAGGATCACAGGCTCGCAGCAGCACACCCTGCTGCTATAGAATTCTTGAAGACGCTCCCAAACATCAATAAGACACCGTCCAATTTTCTCATTTGCTGTGTTCACCTCTGGTGCTTTTAAAGACATATTTGATTGGAGGCCTCTTAGTTTTGATGCACACCTATACAACTTGCTTTTACTAAGCATTTAAATATTCAGTGGTGAGAATATTTATGAAAGACGCCTAATGTCTAAGGAGAGAGAAACAGTGAGAGCCAAGTACTCACTAGTTATGGGAGAAAACGCTTTACTTGTGGCGGCCCCTCAGTAACCCCCCCCCCCCCCCCCCCCGGGGCCTTCCCTCCGCTCTCAGAGGTAACTATTACCCTGAGCTGCAAGTACGGTTCTCTGTTTTCTTTCTATTTATGCCAAATGTTTGCATCTCTAGACAATAGGTTGTTTGCTTTTGCTGGACTTTTCTTTTCAAACTTTACGTAAGTGGAAACAGACCGTGTATTCTTTGTTCTGTGACCCCGCCCCCTTTCCTTCGGCACAAGCACACCATACATGATCTCCTCCCCTGTGCACGGAGGGTTGGAGATGCTAAACAGTCTGTTTGCTTTCGCCTTCCCTGCCTTGTGCACACATGAAAGCCGCTAGTGTCACTAGTGCCCTCCAAGTGAAGATCACGGGAACACGCCAGCCGCGGGACCGCTGGCCGTAAGGAACAAACCTCTTCATTTTTTTCCATGTCGGCCTGTTTGTGCCCCACAGGCTCATGTGCTGGCTTGGGCTCAGAGCGTGGCGCTGCTGCGGCACCTTGCCGAGCTGAGGTCCGCTTCTGGGTAATGACGCCTTGAGGGGACACCCTGGGAAGGGCTTGCTGATGCTTTCATGGACTCACCACACCATTTCTCCCTCCTGCGCGCGAACCCATCCTAATGCGGTCTGGCACGTTGTAATGTGGCCCAGGAGGCCCTCACAGGGGAGAGGAAATGCTGTCTTGTTTCCTGGTCACTATTGAGGGTGACATTTCACATGTCTCCCGTCTGTAGATTTCGTCTTCATGTCTTCTGCCTCCTTTACTGACGATATTTCCTCAGAACTGATGTCTACTGGCTCTTCATGGACTTTGAGTATGAATCTTTAGAACTTTTCTTGGGGTATGATTGGAGAGTTGAAAATTGTAGATTCTTAACTATTTATTGCTAAGGTCAGATAGGTTTTGCTGATCCATCTAGCTACGTGACCTACCCACCCCTAGTGTCTGTTTTCTAGTAAGTTCTCACGTGCTTTCTCAGGTACCTCTGTCTTGTTTTACAGCACGTGTGTCTGGCCTCTTTTTTTCCCTGGATAATGCCTTTGAGACTAGATTCATCCATGTGGCATAGCTTTCTTTTTTATTGCTCAGTAGGTTTCCTTTGTGCGAATGTGGTGCAGTGTGTTTATCCATTCTCCCGTTAGTGGGCAAGCACATTGTTTCAGGTAGGCATGCGCATTATTTCAGGGTTTTTTTTTTTGGCCCCTATCAATAGAGTGGCTATAAACATTTTTGTACAAACCATTTTGCAGACATCTATTTTCATGTCTCCTTTTTAAAAAGTGATTTACTTATTTTTATTTTATGTGCATTGGTGTTTTGCCTGCGTGCATGTCTGTGGAAGGGTACTGGATTGCCTGGAACTGGAGTTACAGACAGTCGTGACATGTGGGTGCTGGGAATTGAACTCAGGTCCTCTGAAAGAACAGACGGTGTTCTTCACCACTGAACCATCTCTTCGGCCCGTTTTTTAATTCCCTTGGGCCTTGGCCTGGAATCCTGGGTCAGGGGGAACGTTGGCACAACTTTGTAAGATGAGCTATGTTTTGCCAGGCGTGGTGGCACATGCCTTTAATCCCAGAACTCAGGAGACAGAGGCAGAAGGATCATTGTGAGTTGGAGGCCAGCCTGGTCTACAAAGCAAGTCTAGGACAGCCAAGGCTACACAGAGAAACCCTGCCTTGAAACAAACAAACAAAACAACAAGAAAAAAGATGAGCTATATTTAATTCCCCCCCCCCCCACCGGATGTTAAGGACTATGTTAGAGTTCTCTACAGGAACAGAACTGATAGGAAATACATAAATACATGTGTGTACATTTGTATATATAGGCTGTATATTTATACAGATATAGGACATGTATAATTATAGAAAGAGATAGCTATAATAATAATCTTAGATCTATGTGTATATTACATCTCTTTATTAAAAGAAACTTACTGGGTGGATTATATGCTTGAAGGCTGGGTTGTCCTACTAGGGTCATCTACACACTCTATAGCTGCTTTAGCCCAAGAAACCAGAGGCCTTGGGACCCGGCAGCCAATGATGCAGCCCCAGGGTGCTCACGGGGAGCATTTTACTTCCGGTTTAACGCCCACTGGGAAGGTGGCCTGTGCTGTGTTGCCCCCTTTTCCTTCTGGTACAAAAGCAATACTTGCCTCACAAGAGCATTTGTGGAGTTTTCCTTTTTTTTCCTTGTCCTTTGTAATTGCTTGCTTGAGGTTGGATCACTGCTCTTCTAATGCTTGGCAAAATTAACCTTTAAAACCCCAGGCCTAGGCTTTGTGTGTTAGGGCCTAAAGAGGCAGATTTTTAAAACATTGATTCAAGCCCGGCGGTGGTGGCGCATGCCTTTAATCCCAGCACTCGGGAGGCAGAAGCAGGCAGATCGCTGTGAGTTCAAGGCCAGCCTCGTCTACAAAGTGAGTCCAGGATAGCCAAGGTTACACAGAGAAACCTTGTCTCGAAAAAACAAAAAACATGTATTCAATTATTTTTATTTTGATGTTTTATTTATTCTCTCTCTCCTCTCCCCCTTTCCCTCTCCCCCTCCCTCCCTCCCTCCCTCCCTCTCTCTCTCTCTCTCTCTCTCTCTCTCTCTCTCTCGTGTATGTGTGTTCACACATGTACCACAGCATGCATAGTCAAGTCAGAGGACAACTCATGTTTTCCCCTCCTTCACCTTGTGTATCCTGCGGACCGAACCCGGGTCCTCAGGCTTGGCAGCAGGCACTTCTACCTACAGAACCGTCTCACGGGCCCTGAATTTCTTTAATAATTATTTGCTTCTTTAGATTTTTCTATTTCCTTTTGTGGTTATTTTAATTTTCTCTCTTTTGGGCCAGGACTGCCCAGAGTGGCCCTGAATTCGCTCTGTATCACAGGCTGGCCTCCAACCTACAACCGCACTCTTTAGTCTCCTAAGTGCTGGGATTACAGAAATGTGCCACCAAGCCTAGCTAGATTTTTCTATTTACTTCTGAGTCAGTTTTGATAAGTGTTTTGGTGCAGTTAATTACATTATTGCTATATTCTCCTAATATAGTTTTTAAATGTGTGTGTGTGTCTGTGTGTGTGTGAGTGTGTGTCTCTCTATGTGTGTGTGTATGTATGTGTATGTGTAGTGTGTATATGTGTGTGTAGTGTGTGTGTGTGTGAGTATGTGTGTGTCTGTATATGTGTGTCTGTGTATGTGTCTCTGTGTGTGTATGTGTGTGTGTATGTGTGTATGTGTCTCCGTGTGTGTGTATGTGTGTGTTCTCCGTGTGTGTGAATGTGTGTGTGTCTCCGTGTGTGTGTATGTGTGTGTCTCCGTGTGTGTGTATGTGTAGTGTGTGTGTGTGTGTGTGTGTGTGTGTGTGTGTGTGTAGACCAAAGGTTAACATCAGGTGTCTTTCTCTATCACTCTCCACCTTATTTTTTGAGACAGGGTTTCTCACTAAACCTGGAATTCATTGGCTGGCTGGGCTGGCTGGAGCCCTGGGATCCTCCTGTCCTGCCCACCCGCCCCCCAGGGGAGTGGGAGGGGGCTGGAGTTACAAGCCTGCACCTCCACATCTAGCTTTTTTTTTTTTGAGACAGGGTTTCTCTGTGTAGCCTTGGCTGTCCTGGACTCACTTTGTAGACCAGGCTGGCCTTGAACTCACAGTGATCCACCTGCCTCTGCCTCCCGAGTGCTGAGATTAAAGGCGTGTGCCACCACGCCCGGCCCCACATCCAGCTTTTTATATGGGTATTGAGAACCCAAACATGGGTCCTCATGTTTGGGCGGCAAGTACTTCATCCCCGGAGCAAACGCCCAGGCCCTGTAAAAATATTTTTAAAAAATATTTACTCATTTTATATGCATAGGTGTTTTGTTTGTCTGTCTGTCTGTCTGTGTACCATAAGCATGCCTAGTGCCCCTGGAGCTTAGAAGAGGGCATCTGATCCCTGGAACTGGAGTTAGGGAAGGTTATAAGTCCCTATAACAAGCTGGGCGTGGTGGCGCATGCCTATAATCCCAGCGCTCGGGAAGCAGAGGCAGGTGGATCACTGTGAGTTCGAGGCCAGCCTGGTCTACAAAGCGGGTCTAGGACAGCCAAGGCTACACAGAGAAACCCTGTCTTGAAAAACCAAAAAAAGAAAAAAAGTCCCTATAACACACACAGGCATGGTGGCACAGCTCTGTAATCCCAGCACTCAGGAGACTAAAGAAAGTGGATTGTAGGTTTGAGGCTTAAAATACAGAATGAATTAAGGCCACTCTGAGCAGTCCTGGTCCCAAAGAAAGTAAGTTAAAATAACCACAAAAAGAAAGAGAAAATCGAAAGTCAGTCACCTGGGTTCCCCTCAAGAACAGTAAGTGCCCTTAACTGCTGAACTATTTGAAGTTCTTAGTGTTTGCGTGTGTGAAGTGTGAGTGAAAGTGCACACGTGCCATGTGCAGGGGTGAAAGGACAGCCTAAGATACCCTCACTTTGCACCTTGGTTTTTTGAGACAGGGTTTCTCTGTGTAGCCTTGGCTGTCCTGGACTCACTTTGCAGACCAGGCTGGCCTCGAACTCACAGCGATCCGCCTGCCTCTGCCTCCCGAGTGCTGGGATTAAAGGCGTGCGCCACCACTGCTCGGCTTACTTTGCACCTTGTTTGAGGAGCTTGTTGACTGCTGCAGCATCCTGGCCGAAGCTTCCAGAGGTTCTCCTGCCTCTACTTCCCGTCACGCCACAGGCGCACTGGATTACACGTGTGTGCTATGCCTGGCTTTTACATGCCTTCCAGAAATCTGAACTCAGACCTTCTTGGTGTGTGACAAGCGCTTCACCCACCGAGCCATCTCCCCAGGCTGCACAGCCCCTCTCTTCATATTTTAAAACCATCTGTCACAGCTGGGTGTGGTGGCAGAGGCAGGTGCATGGCTCTGAGTTTGAGGCTAGCCTGGTCTACAAAGCAAGTCCAGGGCAGCCAAGGCCGCACAGAGAAACCTGGTCTTGGAAAACAACAAGCAAACAAAATGACCCGTCACAGCTGGAGCTAAGCTCTTTCGATTCCTGGTATTGCTAATTTGTGCCTTTCCTTCTGTGGTCTTTTGGGTCAGGTATTTGTCTATTTTATCGTTGGTAATACTTCCCAAGTTTAGACTGGATGACTCTGTGACTTCACTGCTGCTGCTTTGTTCTGCTTTCCTGGAGTTTACTCTGTCATGCTTTACGTTGAGCTGGACCTTCGTGCTTAGCACGTCAGGGTTTCATTTTCTATTGTATATTTTTATTGATTTTTATTGATTCCCCACATATTTTAATATGTAGAATTTCATCATTTCTAAATGCTTTGTAGTGTTCATAACAATTTCTTCTTTGAGCCATTTGCTCTTTAGAAGTGTGTTTTACATTCCCTAAATGCGGGATCTTTTTTTTAAAAAGCCACGTTATGTTATTGGTGATGAATTTAAATGAAATCTATTGAGAGATGATGTTGGGACTTGACATGCCTTATATTGTAGGACAAGGTCGAATTTGAAAACACAGATTTAAAAAAAAAGTTTTAATTGCTTCTTTGTGAATCTCACGTCATGCACCCCAGTCCCGCTTATCTCCACATTTCCTTCGTATCTGTCCTCTGCCCTTGCAACCTCTCCCCCAAAAGAAAACTAAAGTAACAACAAGAAACAAAACAAAACAACAACAAAAACATCTCACTGTGGAAGGGGAAGTATGTCACCGTGTGTCATGGCGTGTCCTTTTGTCCACACATCTTATTTGCCAGTGTTCGTTGCAATGAGTCACTGGTCTGGTTCGAGGCCTCTGGCTGCTGCTCCAACAGCTAAACTAGATCCTAGCTGGGACTCCTCACGGCTGCTCTGTTGTTGCCCTGTCTTACGGAGGCTCTGCAGCTTTGGATCTGCAGGAATGGCCCTTCACAGGTTGGGGTGAGCCAACTCACATCCCTGGGTTTGGGCCTGGGTGGCAGCTGAGTTGGCCAGCCTGCGAGCTCTCCCATACCCACACCGCCACAGCGCTGCCCCTGCTAGCTCCGCGCCCTCCCCCCACCCCCACCCCCCAGCTGAGCCACCAAGGAGCAGGGCTAGCTCTCCCAGTCTCATGCTCTGGGGATGACTTACCTGGGCTCAAGCCACCAGGGCCAGCTAGCTCTACTGTGCTGCCTAGGCATGGTGCTAGGTCCCAGGCAACAGCCCAGACCAGGGCTGTCCGCATGGCCTTTGGTGGTGATCTGAGCCTCAGAGAATGACACAGATTCATGCTGCTGCATGGCCAGGAAGCCAGAAATGGCCCTCAGTGACAGCATGGGCTGGGCCTCACCATGGCCTCAGGTAGGAGGCAGGGCAGGCTGCTCACATCAGGGCATTCCTCTCCCCAGTTCTGCCTCTCCTCATAAAGCTTAAATCTTTCTCTCTTTTTTTTTTTTTTAAAAAGATTTATTTATTTATTATGCACACAATATTCTGCATGCATGTACACCTGCCTGCCAGAAGAGGGCACCAGATCTCATTATAGATGGTTATGAGCCACCTTGTGGGTGCTGGGAATTGAACTCAGGACCTTTGGAAGAACCAACCAATGCTCTTAACCTCTGAGCCACCTCTCCAAGCTCCCTCTTCCTCTTTTTTCCTTCTGTCTCTCTACCACATACTTGCACTTTGTAGTTGCTGTGTGTGGTCACGCTGCTGTTGGGCTTCTGAGTGTCTTCTGCCTGCCCACCTCTGGGATCACAGATGATTTTTTTTTTCTGAGACAGGGTTTCTCTGTGTTGCTTTGGTTGTGCCGAACTCGCTTTGTAGACCAGGCTGACCTTGAACTCACAGAGACCTGACTGCTTCTGCCTCCCGAGTGCTGGGACCAAACACCCGGCTGAATGATTAAAAAAACAAAACAAAACAAAACAAAACTTTTCAAAGCCAGACATAATGGTGAACTTGGAATACTAGTATTGAAGAGGCAGAAACTGACAGTTCCTGGGCTTGGCCAGCTAGCCTAGCCTACTTAGTGAGTTCCAGGCTATTCAGAGACTTTGAATTAAAAAACAAACAAAAACTAAGCCAGGCATGGTGGTGCACGCCTTTAATCCTAGCACTCGGGAGGCAGAGGCAGGCGGATCGCTGTGAGTTCAAGGCCAGCCTGGTCTACAAAGGGAGTCCAGGACAGCCAAGGCTACACAGAGAGACCTTGTCTCAAAAAACCAAAAAACAAACAAAAACCAATGAACCAACCAAACACAAAACAGGGTCGTGAACTGACAAGATGGCTCCCCACACAAGCCTGTCAACCTGAGTTTAATCCCTGGAACCCACATAAAGGTGGAAGAAGAGAAGCAACCCCATAAAGTTGTCCTCTGGCCTTCACGACCACGCTGTGGCATGTGTGCGCACACACACAATAACAAGAGGTGGACAGTGCCTGAGGAATGACACCTCAAGTTGGTCATTGATCTCCATGTATACAATGTGTGCACATACACATGCACACACATACACACACGCATGCACATGCACACACATACACATGCACGCACAGTTGTCTGCTGAATGTGTTTTCAATTTTAATAATTGAAAAATTTTAATAAGTATATATTTGTAACATATTAGCTATGTACATCCGTTTCCCTTTTATTCATATTTACCTAAGGGTTGGAGAAACATCTCAATGGTTAAAAGCACTTGCTGGTCTTAGATAGAGGGCCAGGCCTGGATTTGGTTCCCAGCACCCACATGGTGATTTATAACTGTCTGTAACCAGGGGGTCTGATGCCCTCTAATGAGCTCCTCAGGTACTGCATGTATGTGGCACACAGACATACATATAGGCAAAACACTCATATACATAAAATAAATACATGTAAGAAATGTTTACCTAGTTTATCCTTCTTTTTCTGGATTTTATTTTGTAAGCGCGCATGCACACATGTTCCAGTGCCACAGAGGCCAGGGAAGACCCTGGAACTGGAATTCCAGTCAGCTCTGAGCTGACCAGTGTTGGTCCTGGGAACTGACTGACCTTCTGCAAATACAGCAAGTGCTCCTAACTGCTAAGCTGGCTTTTCAGCCTCCAACCTCACGTTATCTTCCTGTTACTTACAAAATCCTAAATTCTTTTGAGTCCTTGCATTTTAAGTGTGGCCTTTGTAAATGGAACATATACAGCCTTTTCTTTTCGAGACAAAGGATTCCTGTCTCTTAAGAGAATGATTTGGTGTTTTGAAATGCACTTTGGAGCCTAGTATGGTGGCTCACACCCTGCTATCTCAGCTCTTAGGAGGCTGAGGCAGGAGAATCATTATGAGTTTGAGGCCCACCTGGGCTACAGAGTGAGACCCCATCTCAAAAAAAGAAAAACCATAAGAAATAAATAGTGCTATAATCGCTAGTTTATTTGAGAGAGATTTGATCTAAGAAGGTAACATCCCATTATCCTTGTATTCTTCCTGTGAATACAGGGCACTTTAACTGTGGTAATTTCTTCCTTAGCTTTATGTAGTTTTCCAGTTTTTCTTTATACTTTATTTCAAGTATATATTATATATTAACAAGTATATATTAACTGTAATAATTGTTGTTTTATAGTGTCAAAACTTATTTGGATTTACTAATATTTTTATATCAGTTTACATACAGCTTGTTTCTAACTCCTTTTAAAAATGTGTGTGTGCGTATGTGCGCACGCGTGTGAGTGCATGTACCTTTGTGTGTGTTTGTGTCTGTGTGTGTGTATAAGTGTGTGCCTTGGAGGCCAGAAGATGGTGTTGGATCCCATGAAACTAGAGTTACACGCAGATGTGAGCTGCCCAGCACGGATTACAGGAACTGAACTTGGGGTGTCTCTGAGAGCTGTTGCACACGCGTCACACTTGTCACTGCTGAACTGGCTCTTCAGCCCCCTAACTCCTTTGCCAATATTTAATTTTGTTCTCATTATGTCTTTTAGTTTTGTTTTGTTTTTTTTTTGGTTTTTCGAGACAGGGTCTCTCTGTGTAGCCTTGGCCATCCTGGACTCACTTTGTAGAGCAGGCTGGCCTCCAACTCACAGCGATCCGCCTGCCTCTGCCTCCCGAGTGCTGGGATTAAAGGCGTGTACCACCACACCCAGCTTAGTTTTTTTTTTTTTAAATCATAGATTAAGTGGTATTCTCTTAGTCTCAGATTGGATAAGGGCAGTTTCTTTGTTTTTCTGGAACACGGGCCTGAGTATAGAATGTGTGGCTGACTTTCTGCCCTTTGCTTTGAGCAGTGTGGAGATGCTTGCCCACAGCCCCTGTGTCTGTCGGTGCCGAGAGAGCCACTGCTGGTCTACACTCACAGTGTGAGTTTTCCGTGTGCTATACGGCTGAGGGTGACACCCATTACCCTTGGACGGTTATTAATAGCATCTGTTTCTCCCCAAGTATCCCAGGTAGCATTGCCACAGCAGGCACCCGCCCCCAGTTCCAGTGCACCCGAGTGGGCTTGTGTCCTTCCTTCCCTCTGTAAGGCTCATCGTACTTCCTGTAGCTCATGAGTCATGCTTTATCGAGAGTTTGTTAAAAGCCTTTTTTTTTCTGACCTTAGGAAATGAGAAGTTAATAACTATATCATTGAGTTAATGCATTCTTTTTTTTTTTATTTTTTTAATCAAACTATCTGACTGGCTCATACCCTTTCAAGCTCACATGGCTATTGTCAGGACATGTCAGATATATAAGATGGACCGTTTCTGTGGGCTTAGTTCCCCGACACTTGCCTCCACCCTTAGTATGTTTGCTTTTATTGGGTATCATGCATGTGATCCATGCCTGGTGGCATCTCAGGGAGATAGAGGCAGAAGGACTGTGAGTTTTGAACCAGCCTGAGCTTCACAGTGAGAACCCTACTTTCTTTCTTTCTTTTTTTTTTTTTTTTGGTTTTTCGAGACAGAGTCTCTCTGTGTTAGCCTTGGCTGTCCTGGACTCACTTTGTAGACCAGGCTGGCCTCGAACTCAGCGATCCGCCTGCCTCTGCCTCCTGAGTGCTGGGATTAAAGGCATGCGCCACCACGCCCGGCGAGAACCCTACTTTCTTAAAAAAAAAAAAAAAATATATATATATATATATGTATATATATATAAAACAAGCACCAGTACTTACATTATCATAATATGTATAATAAGTATATTATCTAAGTATATAATATAATATATAAAATCATATATAAAATAATATTATTATAATGTATCTTTAAGTAGGACATGGAAGAGAAAGCAATTTTTGTTTTCCCAATACAGAATAGCAAAGAATAATGGTAGTCCCAGCCTCCAGTTAACAATAGCAGCATCCTTATCAGGAAAGTGGGGCAGAGGGGAGGACATCCTATTGGGACTTTAGGTAAGAGAAGCATGGGAGAATAGGGAAATAGAAAGATCCAGAGGGTCCTAGAAACCTACAAGAAGAACATTATGATGGATGGATCTGGGCCCAGGGGTCCTGCTCAAACTATAGCACCAGCCAAGGACAATACAGACAGTAAACTTCGAACCCCAACCCAGATCTAGCTAATGGACAGGATATTCTCCACAGTTGAGCGGAGAGAGGGGTCTGACTTTCACATGAACTCTGGTGCCCCATATTTGACCACATCTCCTTGAGGGGGCACCTAGTGGCACTCAGAGGAAGGACAGCAGGTCCTTGATACCCTTATATATCTTATATATGGAAAATGGGGGGGGGGCAGGGTGGTACTGTCTCTAATGGCCAGGCACTAATTAGTAATGTGAACATGTATAGCCTATGTTCTTGATAGAGAACTTGATGAGCCTTGATCATCAAGAAGAGACTTGATACCCTATGAGCATATACAGGGGGAGGAGGTCCCCCTCAGTCACAGTCGTAGGGGAGAGGAGTAAGGGGGAAAGCAGGAGGGAGGGAGGAATGGGAGGATACAAGGGATGGGATAACTCTTGAGATGTAATATGAATGAGTTAATAAAAAAAAATAGCGTCTTACACCCTGGCCTTGCACTCTCCCTTGGCCTCTGTTCGAGGTCATCCTGTCCCACCACCATGCCCTACTGTTCTGAATTTCATGGTGATGACTCCTTTTCATCTCTGGGTAGTTTTACTACATGTATACGTGTGTGTGTGTGTGTGTGTGTGTGTGTGTGTGTGTGTGTGTGTGTGTGTGTTTTAACAGTCTATTTAAGTATGGACTGGTGTACACAGTCTCTGGTGAGCTGCAGATTCCTGGTTTTGAGGCCCATTCAGGGTGACGTGTGGCACTGCCATTCATTCACGGTCGCCACACTCTGTTATCTCGTTGTTTCACCAGCTTAGTTCTAACGCGTTCATTAAGGGCACTTGGATTTTTTTTTAACTTAAATTATATATATTCAGATTTCTGGGTCATAGGCTATACATGTTCACATTACTAATTAGTGCCTGGCCATTAGAGACAGTACTACTCTGCACCCCGTTTTCCATATATAAACCCCCTTTGCCTCACGTGCTCATTAACACGCGAGTTCAATGTCACTGCTACAATTGTTGCCAAACTGGTAAGTGTGGACTGGCGAGGCTGTGTGTGCACGTGTGTGCACATACCCGTCACATGTGTGCACATACGCGTCTAGACTCACACTTTCCCCAGTGCCCCAGAACCGCTGTCTCTCAGCTGGGGTTCCTGGTTGCACCTTTGGGGCTGTCTTAATGGTTTGTAAAGCGCTCCCTGATCCCAGCCTCCGTAATCTGTATGGCAACTGTCATTGCTAAGCTGCTGCCGCCTCCTCCTCATTCATCTCAAAGTTTCTCACATACCAGAAGTTTTTAATTTCTCTCCCCAGGTAGATGCTTTAAAAAAAAAAAAAAAAGTACATAACTTTGAGAAGCCCTTCTCTGCTCCGAGGGCCTCACGTGACCATGCTGATGGTGCTCTGGTTCTAGTCTTTCTTTAATGGAGCTTTAAGTAGGACACGAAGGGCAAAGTAATCTGTGTTTTTCCGTATGGTAACAGCTATGTTGGTAGCACTCGTTACCGTCTTTTTTCCCTGTGAATGTGTAATGTCTATTTTGTCATATATTAGAGTGTTGAGCTTTTATGTTTGCAATACAAGAATTAAAAATAGAACTGTATAAGCTGGGCTGTGGTGGTGCACGCCTGTAATCCTAGCACTTGGGAGGCAGAGGCAAGCAGATCTCTGTGAGTTGGAAGCCAGCCTGGTCTACAGACTGAGTCCAGGGACAGCCAAGGCTACACAGAGAAACCCTGTCTTGAAAAAAAAAAAAACCAAAAATAAAATAAAATAAAATTTAAAAAAGGAAAGAAAGAAAGAAAAGAAATCAGAAATGCTAGTGTGTGGTAAAGGTCCTAGGCGAGACCCTTGGTAGGTCCTTCTATGGTGAAAGGGGTACAGGGGCTCTCTGTGGCCTCTGTTATCAGGCACTAATCCCATTTGTAAGGGTTTAGTGACTTACTTCATCACATCAAAAGTCTCACTTTGTAAAACCACCACTCTGCAGATTAGAATTTCAGCATCAAATTCTGGAGGGACGGAAGCATTCGGACCATAGGCCCACGTGTATTGGTGTTGTTTCGGACCACGGGGCCACGTGTACTGGTGTGGTTTCAGACCACAGGGTCACGTGTACTGGTGTTGTTTCTATGCTATTCCTTTAGTTCATCTGTCTGTGTCACCTCCCAAAGGGACATCATACTGTGTTTACCATTACAGTTCCTGAATCTGAACCTTTCAGCATGCTGGTTCAGACAAGTCTCGGGCCTTTGCTTGCGAATCAATGTCCGACCCGCACATATGACTAGGCGGGATAAAGCTAGGCGAAGCCATTGATTTGGAATAGCCTGAGAAACCACTATATCTCAGATGTCCCCCTCTTCCTCCCTCTCCCTCTCTTCCTCCCTTCTTTTTTCCCCTCCCCCATCTCTTATTTTCCCTCCCTCCACCCCCCCCCTTTTTCATTCTCTCTCCCTGCCCATTTCCTCTCAAAAAGAGAATTTCATTATGTTGTCCAGTCTGGTCTCTGAAGACCTCCTTTGGCCTCTGCCTCCCAAGTGCTGGGCCTACAGGCACATGTCATCACACCTGGCTTTTCTTTATCTCGGAAATATCCATCTCAAAGACACATAGCAATTTATAACAGTGTCATGCTATTCTAAATATTCTGTTGCATAAGACGCAGTAAGAAAATTCCATGCAGAACTGTCTTCCTCTGCTCATGGCTTGCATCTTCTGCCATATCTAATTAGCGCTAATTCATCTATTGAGATTTTTTTTTCTAAAAAATATATTCCTAATACTTTAGGTTGATCTTCCTCCAAACAGCCTCATTATCTTCCTTCCTTCCCTTTCCTTCCTTTCTCTGCCCCCTCAGTTGCCCCCCACCCCCTGACAAGACCAGGTTTCTTTGTGTAGCCCTGGCTGTCCTGGAACTTGCTCTATAGACCAGGCTGGCCTTGAACACACAGTGATCCACCTGCCTCTGCCTCCTGAGTGCTAGGATTAAAGGCATGCGCCACCACCCAACACCTCATTATTTTTCATGATCTTTTTCCTTTTTAAAAAATCGTTCCGGGGCTGGAGAGATGGCTCAGAGGTTAAGAGCACTGATTGCTCTTCCAAAGGTCATGAGTTCAATTCCCAGCAACCATGTGGTGGCTCACAACCATCTATAATGAAATCTGGTGCTCTCTTCTTGCCTGCAGAGAGAATGCTGTATACATAATAAATAAATAAATAAATCTTTAAAAAAATCGTTCCTTGTGTTGTTGATATTTAAGGGATTACCAATATGCAGTCAGTTGTATGTTGTTGGTCCTAACGTCAAGCTTTGGGCAGGAATGGTCAAGTCTCTTGCTGACTCTGCCTGGCTCCTGCTTACACACCTGTCATCTGGGGCAATGAGCTCATCGGGAGCAGCCCCAGCATGCTGTCCAGAGAAGTTCTGCGTTTGATCTCCAGGACCCCTGCCCTGACACCGATTGTTACGTTATGTTACGTTGTGTCTGGAGTTCCTGGACCTCTGGGATAGGGAGGTCCAAAGCTTCCTACCCAAGGAGGTGAAGAGGAAGGTAACAGGTCCCAGGGAGAATTTTTCCTTATATTTTCTCTTCTTCTTGTCACCTCTGTTCCTCTGTCCCTGTCGCATAGAACCATAGCATTAATACCAAAGTGCATTTCTTTTCTCTGCTTTTGGTCCCTGAGCCTTTTCTTGCTTGCGCTATTAGCTCTGGCTTTCAAAGTGTGTCAGTTTCCCTAGTTCCGTCTTACCTGCATAGGGAACCCTCCAGGACTGCAGTGGGATGTAGCAAACCTCAGATGTACCGAGCACTATGTAAGATGGCGGTTTCTCCTGCTGCTCATCCAGGCTGAACCCGCTCCCTTCCCACCTAAGTGCTTTCCGCGGGCTTCGAGAGGGACAGCAGAGCCGCCACAGCTGTCCTCATCCTCCTTACCTTAGGCCTTAGCAACTCCAGCTTACTTTTTTTTTTTCCTTTTCTTACAAAGATGAGAACTGTCACATTTTCACTCACGGGAAGCATGCCACAGTTTCCTTTGGTGGACCTGCTCTCTCTGCACGTCGTCATCCTGGCCAGCATCACTGCTCTTATGCTCTGGGGCTGTGACAAAGTAAAATAAGGGTGGCTTGCACATCGGTGCCGTGACACTGTCATAGCCCATCTGATAACCAAGACCCATGACTAATTGCTGTAGTCAGTGCTGATATTTTAGAGGGAGGGATAAGAAAGGCTCAGCAGAGCACGCAGCTTGAAAATTCTGAATTGTTCATCTCTGCAGTTTTCCATTTAGTATTTTAATTTTCTTACATTTTGTTTGTTTGAATGTACACACATGTGCACATGCCACAGAGTACTATGGAAGTCAAGGGACAAATTACAGGAATTAGTTTCTCCTTCCACCATGTGGATTGTGAGTACCGTATTTTTCTGACCATAAAATGCACTTCCCTCACCCCCACCTCAAAGTCTGTGGGGGATTAGGGTGCATCTTATGGTCCAATTGTTTTTCTTGTTTTACTGCTCTAAAAACTGGGTGCGTCTTATAGTCGGGTACATCTTATATTCTGAAAAATACGGTACCCAGGTTCCCTCGGTAGGCTTGCTGCCTGTACTTGCTGCTCCACCTTGCTGGCACCCCCACTGAATAGTTTGGAGCATGCTTGACCATGGGTAGATAGAGCTGTAGAATGTTAAACCACAGAGGGGAGCTGGGGGACTGATGTAATTTTGTCTAGAATTCTGTTGTTGTTGTTTTTTTGTTTTGTTTTGTTTTTCGAGACAGGGTTTCTCTGTGTAGCCTTGGCTGTCCTGGACTCACTTTGTAGACCAGGTTGGTCTCGAACTCACAGCGATCTGCCTGCCTCTGCCTCCCGAGTGCTGGAATTAAAGGCGTGTGCCACCACGCCCAGCTTGTCTAGAATTTTTGTTTTTATTTGGGTTTTCAGGTTAATGAATGAATCATATTTTCAAGACTTCCTTGTGTGTTTTTTGCTAATCATTTTGGCCCTTATGCCTATCATATTGTATGGCAAGGGAAGGCATTATTAATACTTAAACCTAGGGCCTTGCAAATGCTAGCAGGCTGCTTGCCCTTGAGCTACATCCCCAGCCATCCTTTTTAAAAACTTAAAACATATATATTTTACATGTATGTATATGTGGGTGTATGCATGGTGTAGATACGTGTGTTCCCTCCTGCAGGCACATGTCAGGCCCGAGGCTGATATCAGAATGTCTTGCCTACTCATCCCTCCATATAGTTTTTGAGTCAGGGTATCTTCTTCTTCTTCTTCTTTTTTTTTTTTTTTTTCGAGACAGGGTCTCTCTCTGTAGCCTTGGCTGTCCTGGACCCGCTTTGTAGACCAGGTTGGCCTCGAACTCACAGCGATCCACGTGCCTCTGCCTCCCGAGTGCTGGGATTATAGGCGTGAGCCACCACGCCCGGCTTTCTTCTTCTTTTTTTAAGATTTATTTATTTTATTATGTATACAAATCTCATTATAGATGGTTGTGAGGCACCATGTGGTTGCTGGGAATTGAACTCATGACCTTTGGAAGAGCAGTCAGTGCTTTTAACCTTTGAGCCATCTCTCCAGCCCTGAGTCAGGGTATCTTCTGACTGGAGCTCAGTGTCCTGTTTAGACAGGCTGCCTAGAGAGCCCCTGGGACCCTCCTGTTTCTGACCCCCAATGCTGGGGCTATAGGTGCATGCTGCCATGCCAGGCTTTTACGTGGATGGTGGTATCTGAACTCAGGTCCTCAGCTTGGGCAGCAAGCGGTTTACCCACTGAATGGTCTCACCACTGTCTTTCCCCTCCTACTGTTTTTGAGACGGAGCATGAAGCTGGCCTTGAATTCAGTCTATAGCCCAGACTGGCCTTGAACCTATGATCCTCCTGCCTCAGACTGACCCCAGAGTGGCTGTGGTTATAGGCCTGTGTCCCCAGGCTTTGCTGTAAATTAACACTCCTTTGTCTGTGGTACTGATGATGATCCCTAAGCCTCTCGCCTTCCCTGGGTGCTCCGCACAGAGCCTAACACATGGTAAGCTTTTAAGAAATGTCGGAGGCCTAAGTGTCATTGTCTCCCTTTTTTCCTGTCCAGTTGGGATCTGTAAAACCCCAAGAGCTTAGCATATGGTAGACACGGTGTGCTTTGATAGCAAGCGTTTGGTGTTCAGTGCTGGGGATGGAAGCTAGGGGATCATGTCCTCAACGCATGCGCCCTACCACTGAGCCACACTGCCAACCACGATGTAGCTAAGAACAGTATTTTCTGGAACATTTATTCTCTCTCTCTCTCTCTCTCTTTCTCTCTCTCTCTCTCTCTGTAAGACAAGGTCTCACTATGTAGGCGTGGCTGTCCTGGAACTCACTTCATAGACCAGGCTGGCTTTGAACTCAAAGAGATCCGCCTGCCTCTGCCTCCTGAGTGCTGGGATTAAAGGTGTGTGCCACTACAGCCAGCCTAAAGACGCGCGCGCGCACACACACACACACACACACACACACACACACACTGTATTTGTTTGTGTATACACACATACACTGACCAGGAAAGAACATCAGATCTGGATTTGGAGTTTCAGGCAGTTGTGAGCTACCATACAAGTGCTAGAAACTGAACCTGGGTCCTCAGAAAGAGCAGCCAGCGCTCTGAATCCCTGAGCCCATTCTCCAGGCCCTTTCCGGCTCACTTCACACGAGAACTTGCCATAGGTATAACTACAGGTGCATGAGGGCTTTCCGTTGGCCAAGTCTTCCGGGCTCTCCATCCTCAGACTCCTCCGTACTGAACCTGTAGCGAGCATCAGTTATTTTTCATCTTGCCCCACCCCAGGACTGGTTTTTGCAGAGTTGTCTGCACATGGGTTAAGTATTGATTCTGGATCCTGTCTCTCTAATTTGAGGAGCTGCAGTTTGCCCTGTGACATCACTTCTCTGATAGAATCAAAAGGAGTTGGGGTTTTTTTCTTCTTCTTCCTTTGTTCAGCTTTTGGGTTTGTGGTTAGGGCAGAGTGATCACATCTGTGCTGGACTGAAAAAACCGGAAGTCTCTCCGGTTATAAAATCAAGGTTTATACAAAGCTTGTGTGTTAGTGGCAGCTTCAACTAATGTGGAGGCCGTGTGTGGCTGCTGAGGGCGTGAGTGGCTGGATGTTATTACAGGATGTAGTCCTTACTTTGTTACTGTGAGAAAAGACCCAAGGAGAGTAACTTAAGGAAGGCTTTATTGTGTCCCAGCTTGAGGCTACCGCCCGCCACAGTGGACTAGGCATGGAGGCAGGGGTGTGAGGTGGCTGGTCACACTGCATCTGTAGTCAGGAGGCAGGAACAGAATGCTGGTGCTCGGCACCCTTTTATACACCCCTGGGATAGTGCCACCCACATTCGGGTGGCCTTCCGCATGCCAGTCAACCAATCTAGAAACTTATCTCACAAGCATGCCCAGAGGTGTGCCCCCCAGGGGATTCTAGACTCTGTCAGCATTAAGCATCCCATGAGGAATTAGAGACAGGAGAATCCAGAGTTCAAAGCCAACCTCAGCTACATAAGGAGTTTGAGGCCAGCCTGGGCTACATGAGAGCCTATCTCAAAAACAAAGCGCAACAGTGCCAGCTCATTCCACTGTTCCAGAGGCCATGACTGGTGAATCTCTGAGTTCGAGGCCAGTCTGGTCTAGAGAGTGAGTTCCAGGAGAGCCAGAGCAACACAGAGAAGCCCTGTCTCAAACAAACAACAACAACAAAACCAACGAACCAACAACCAATCAGCCAACCAAACAAAAAACCAGAAAACCAATGGAAAACAAAAAAGGAAAAAAAAGAAATGTGGGCCCTATCTCCTAGAATATAGGTGACATCTTGTAGATGTCAAAACAAACAAAGGTTCTGTAGTAAGAGACATTGACGGGGCTGGAGAGATGGCTCAGAGGTTAAGGGTACTGGCTGCTCTTCCAGAGGTCCTGAGTTCAATTCCCAGCAACCACATGGTGGCTCACAACCATCTATAATGAGATCTGGTGCCCTCTGGTATATAAAGTAAATAATTAATTAAAAAAAAGAGACATTGGATTTATAGTAATGTTCCAAACAAGAGAAACAGGTAAAGAATTACAGCCATTCACAGAACACTGTGAGGCTTTGAAACATCAGCCAGCTCCTTATGCTACATTGGAAAAAGCAGAACATTGTGTGTGAACAGGATGGATAAAGGTTAAGCCTCGAAGAAGGGGCTGGAGGGCACGGTGCCCCCCCTCCCCCCCCTGCAAGGCAGTTGTGCGTTCTTCTCTGTTCACACCTCCTGTGGTGGGCGTGCATCACCCTTACAATGGCAAACTGTCTTAAATACTACCTTAGACAATATCCCATCTTGTGCCAAGGGAAGCAAGAGGCCCAGTTGACCCCATGATCAGGCTGGACAGTGTCCAGAGAGGGGGTGGGTGACAACGTGTTCTGAGGTGCTGCAATGAATAATGATGGGGTCACAGTAGCACACTGAGACCACCCGGGGAGAGGGGATCGGGGAAGCCCCGAACATGTAGGCAGCTAACTTCAGTCTTCATAGGAAGGAACAGCGCTGGCTGTAGACTGAGAGCTCAGACCTGGCAGCCTGGGGTGTCCATGAGCCGCTTGTCACAGGCAGGGTTTGATGATGGCTGCTGAACCCTGCTGGGGACACTGGTGAACTCTCTAGCAGTGTCCTGCTAGGTAAGGCTGGAGTCTACGGTCTCAGCCTTCTCTTCCCATTTGTCAAGAGATGGAGAGCGAGCTGGCAGACGTATTCCACCCTTCCCAGGGCTGACAGTCTGAAGGCAGCTTCAAGCTCTTTATTCTGTCCGCACTTGCTGTGTGGCTTCTGGTTACTTGCCGCCCTCTCCTGCCCCACACTGCCCCCACCCCCGTGGCTGTTTTCTCCTTTTTTTTCATCTAAAATAGTTACACAGGATGGCTGCAGTTCATAAACGGCATTGGAGATGGGCCTTCCAAAGACCAGAAAAGGGGGCCGACGCCAGTTCAAAGCAGCAGCAATTCCACGGTCCTCCCCTTTATGGTGAACCCCCCGGTTCACTCATTTCCTCACGCCTCACCAGATTCACATTTGGAATTTTTGGCATCTGTTGGTCAAAAGTCATAGTCTGTATTTGGCTGAACTAATTTTATCCCAGATTACTGCTGACAAAGTCAACATCCCCCCCTCCTCCATGCCCGGGTCTCCTGGAAGGTGCACGCTTGCTCTCCAGGCCGGCTGCTCTCTTAGCTTGGTTGCCTTGGCCTCCCTCCCCACACTGGTGCCCAGAACTAATAACAAATCTCCCATCTCCTAGCCAGCAGCCCGGTGCCCAGGAATTCAGGCCCAGGCTGGCAAGCCCTGTTCACCAGCGCATCTGGTTCCAATCAGTGTATAAAGCGCATTCTTTCTGCTAGCAGGCAGGCGTGCAGGCCCTGAGCCTGGGGACCTCGCTAATTGATTGCTAAATGATCTTGTCATTTCCAAAAGAGGTCTCTAGGCCTGCCCTTTGCTCTGCCTCTACTCCCCATGGGCTGACAGGCTTAAGAATTAACTCTGTCAGCTGCCTCCTGCTGCAGAGAATCTCTCAAGCGTCTTCTAGTGTGGGGAGGCCCTGGGAGCCCCAGAGAAGGTCCTGACTGAGCATCGTTGGTTGAAGATTCGTGGCTTGAAAGACACTGGCTGCCACAGGTACCAGCCACCTCATTTTTCCTGATTGTACAAGATCCAGACTATGGGGGAAATGAGGAAGCCGTGTTCAGCAGCGAGTTGCACGGCTTCAGGTCACACAGAGCTGGTGGCCGAGATGGAGTGACCATAAGGCCAGTTCCGGCTAGATTGAGGTTCTGTCTTCAAACCAGCCCATTAGCAGTGTTTGCCCATTTTGACCACTGAGCCTGCCAGAGAGGAAGTGGACAGCACAGGACGGCTTTCTAGGCATGGGAACACACAGGCTTGTCTGTCTGTCTGTCTGTCCTGTAATGCAGAGTAACAACTCAAAAGCTACCACAGTTGACTTTCAAGAGCTAAGGAAGTTCCAGCAGGCTTTTTCTCCTGACAGAAGACCTCTGTGTCCCAGCTCCTTTGCTCTAAGGGCCGGGGATCCCCTCCTGGTACTCAGAGGAAAGATGTTGGTCTCTATGTTTCCTCATCCATCTCCCCAAGTTAAAGTCAGGTGGGGGCAGGGGCCTATTGTGTCTCTGTCTCCAGATTTTACTCACAAAAGAATATTCACATGGAGGCTGAAGGGCCGTGAGTGAGTGAGTGACTTACGCCAACCGTTTCTGGTTTCTCATTCGCTGCTCTCTGCACAGTTGAACAGTGAGACCACGTTCCCTTTACAAAGTTGCTGGCCTTGGGCTACTGTAGCTGTAGCTGGCAAGTGAGGACAGACTGGGGTGTCCACCATGGCTGCTGGAGGAGGGGGGGGGTCAGCTGCGATCAAGGAAGCGTGTATGGTGTACTTGGATGATCTGTGTGAGAGTGCGGTTGTTTTGTTTGACCATTTATTTACTTAGTTTTAGTGTGTTTGTGTTGCGCCCAGGTACAAGCACAAGCGTGTAAGTGCACATCCTTGTGGAAGCCAGAGGTATTGAATGCCCCTGGTGTTGCCGGCCTCTAAGGCCTCGACCTCTGAGGTAAATGGGTGAGAAAGAAAGACTATGAAGGGCTGGAGAGATGGCTCAGAGGTTAAGAGCACTGACTGCTATTCCGGAGCTCCTGACTTCAATTCCCAGCAACCACATGGTGGCTCACAGCCATCTATAATGGTGCCCTCTACTGGCCTGCAGGTGTACATGCAGACAGAACATTGTATACATAATAATAAATACATAAATCTTTAAAAAAAAAAAAAAAGACTATGGCAAGCAAAGCTAGAGTCTGAGCTACGTTGCCACTGCCACTTACTCTGTGACCTCAAGCAAGTTTCCCTACCTGTTTGAGCCTCAGACCCTTCAGTACGAATGCTTAAGGAGAGCAGGGTAGGGTGGCTGTCACCTGCAATCCCAGCACCTCAGAAGGATTGCCACAAATTTAGCTATACAGCGTGTGCAAGGCAGCCTGGGCAAGGAAGTGACATGCTAACCTGGGGTACAGTGTGGGGCGGGTGCTTTGGAAACCTTAGGATTCTTTGTAAGTTTTATTACCACTAAGCATCCTATGTGTTAGACCCGGTTGGAGAAACACTTGCCCAAGCTTCCTGCTAAGCCAAGGCTTGCCTAGGTCTTCGCCAAGGCCAAGTTGCACCTGCTGCAGTTTTCACCTCGTGCTTTGTGTTTCCCCATCATCCCAAGACTGGAAGCTCCAAAAGGCTAGGTACCCTGCCCAAGGCCCCAAAGATGGTGGGAATTAGGCTCTGTCCCCGAGCACTGCTCCATGCTGCTGCACACTTTGCTTTCTGAATACACCTGCCTCCCGGGAGCTGGGTGTTTGAGGACCATCGTACACAATAAACAGCTTTGCTCCAGTTTGCAGTTGTGGCAGCCTGTTTCCTAGAAGTTGGTCGGCTTTGGGAGGGTGGGCAGCTCACTCTGGAGAGGTGGGGTCACGACGTGGTGAGCCTCTGAAAGCCCTGCTGATACCAGTCACTCAAGGCATAAGATTCTGAAAACCTGGGTCAAGTGGCTTTATATGAATAATCTCTCCCCGGCTGTGTGTGTGTATGTGTGAGTGAGAGAGAGAGAGAGAGAGAGAGAGAGAGAGAGAGACAGACAGACAGACAGACAGACAGACAGACAGACAGACAGAGACAGACAGAGAGAGACAGAGGCAGAGGCAGAGACAGAATGAGGAAGAGAAGATGAGGGAGAGAAAGGGAGGGAGAGGGAGGGGGGTCTCATGTAGCCTGGTGGCCTCAAACTTGCTATATAGCCTAAGATACCCTTGAACTCCTTCCTGGTCCTCTTGCCTCCGTCTCCAGGGGAACTAGGATTACAGCTGTACACCACCAAGCTCAATTCTGCACAGTGCTGGATGTCACACCCAGGAGGACTCCCTCCCTGCTGGGCAAGCCCTCTACCAGGTGAGCCAGATCCCCAGCCGCCCAGGAATGATCTCGCTCAGTGCTGATCTCAGCCCCGGATGGCCAACATTGCTTTCATCTACAACTTACAGACATAGAAACCAAGCGTCAGGGTGAACAGCTAGGGCCTGGTGAAAGCAGAAGCCGAAGCCAGCAGTCAAGGCCCTCCTCGGCCTGTTCAGATGTCACATCGTCACAGCAGGGGAGGACCAAGGGCCTCTCAGGACATGGGCTCAGGCTGGCTTAGCCTCGTCCCCCTCTCTCCCTGTCCCTCCAGCTGGCCTTGCTCTCTTGTCTTGGAAGCTTCCTTCCCTTTCCACTCAGCTGGAGATGCTGGCACAGTCCCAATGGCCACATCCATGCCTGGTCTGTGCGCTGCACATCATCAGCGTCGCGCAGTTCCTCGCTGCAGCCCCAGGCAGAGCTGGCGGGAGCTCATATTCACATTGTCAAAAGATTTAGTCTCCCTCCCTCTGCCTCATACTGTTTATTGAAATAACTCATAGGGTACTGTTAAAGACTAAAACAAAAGCCAATAGAAAAATATTTATGGTCTGCGGTGGGCCCGCTGCCGCAGACCAGTGCTTGATGAGGTGGCCTCAGGCCTGCAGTAGAGGGGAGGAGGGCTCTGCCCTCTCCGAGTTTTCACCCTGTTTCCCCAGTACCCCATCCTACTATCCTCCCTCAGTGGGGACAGGCCCAGAGGGTCCTTCTCTGAGCTGGTCCTCCGTGTGTTTACACGGCCCTGCCTGCCACTCGCGTTCTACGTTAGCGTGTCATCTCTGTCCACAGCTGACCCTTCCCGGCATCCAGGTGTCTAGATGAAAAGCTTGCCTCTGCTAGGCTATTTCTGTCATGAGTTTTAAACGGGATCACATACTTATCCCTAACAGACGTCTCTCCCAAACTTCATGCTGCTGGCTTCTTAAAGGAGCCGTATTTTATTATTGTTTATTATCATTATCTGCCTCCGGTACCTGTTTGTCAGGCCTAGTGGGGCTAGGGAAGCCATAAGCAAGATGAAGGCCTAAGCTGGTAGCCAGCGCTGGGAATTGAATTCCAGATGGCAGAGAGAGGAGGCCTAAGTAGGCTCTGGGTGTCAGCTGGGGCTCAGAGGAGTGCTTGGGGTCTGGAGGAGGCAGCACGGGACTTGCACATGAAGGCTGGTCCAAGGAGAGGGGAGAGTGGGTGACATTACAAAGTCCCGGCAGGTGACCCTGTTGGTGGGAGGATTGTCAGACAGCTTAGGCTGTAGGAAGCCTTTCCAGTGTGCAGAAAGAAACACACCCTTTTTTTTTTTTTTTTTAACTTTTGAGATAGGGTTCACTGTGTAGCTTAGTCTGGCCTTTAACTTGCAATCCTCCTGCCTCCAAAGTGCTGGGATTACATGGCTGCTACGATGTCCAGCTCACACACACATTTAAAAAAGAAGTTCAAGTGTAATAAATACATTATTTATATCCATTGTTGGACCTATATTGTATTTATACACTTTATGCATGTTATTGAATGTAGTTTATGTACACCTTTATCTTGCTGTATAGTGTTTCATCTTTTAAAAAATTTTATTGATTTATTCATATTACATCTCAAAGGTTATCCCATCCCTTGTATCCTCCCATTCCTCCCTCCCTCCCATTTTCCCCTTACTCCCCTCCCCTATGACTGTGACTGAGGGGGACCTCCTCCCCCTGTATATGCTCATAGTGTTTCATCTTTTAAAAGCATTTAAGATATAAAAAATTATTATTCTATTGTGTGTATATGGTGTTTTGCCTGCGTGTGTGTCTGTGCATGATGGTATGCCTGGTGCCTGTGGAGCCCGGAAGACGGTGTGGACCCCTGGAACTGGACTTACAGATGCTGTGAGTCCTGAGGATTGAGCCCAGGTCCTTGGCAAGAGCAACAAGTTCTCTTAACCACTGAGCCATCTCTCCAGCCCTGCATTCCTTTTTATTTTTTTCCTTTGTTGTTGAGGCAGAGTCTCTCTGTGTAGCTTTGGCTATCATGGAACTCTGTGTAAACTCTCTATGCCTGCCTCTACCTCCCAAGTGCTAGGGCTAAAGGTGTTTGCCACTATGGCCACTGCCGTTTCTCTCTCTCTCTCTCTCTCTCTGGTTTTTTGAGACAGGGTCTCTCTGTGTAGCCCTGGCTGTCCTGGACTCACTTTGTCCAGGCTGGCCTTGAACTCACAGTGATCTGCCTGCTTTTGCCTCCAGAGTGCTGGAATTAAGGGCATGCGCCACCACACCTGGCTCCAACGGCCATTTCTCTAAAAAATGTTATTTTACGTGTGTGTGTGTGTGTGTGTGTGTGTGTGAATGTGAGTGTAGGTAGGGGAGTACGATTGCTCACCCATGTGTGTGTAGAGCGGCCAGAGGAGGACGTCAGGTGACCTACTGTATCCCTCACTGCCTTACTCCCTTGAGCAAGAGTCTCTCACTGAACCTAGAGTAAGACCAGCAAATGCGTGTCATCCTTGGCAGCACCACCCCGTTAGCAGTGTGGTTGCAGGCATGTGTGTTCGAGGCCATGCCTGGCGCTAGGGATTTGAACACTTGTCCTAATGATTGCACACACATCTTCTCTCCCCAGTCCCCGGTTGAGTATGAGGTATGTTTGCTCTCTTTCTCTCTCTCTGAACTTTTCACCACGTTCTTTTTTTTTTTTTTTTTTTTTTTGGAAGGGGGCGGGAGCTTTTCAAGACAAGGCTTCTCCATGTAGCCTTAGCTGTCCTGGACTCACTTTGTAGACCAGGCTGGCCTCGAACTCACAGCGATCCGCCTGCCTCTGCCTCCTGAGTGCTGGGATTAAAGGCGTGCGCCACCATGCCTGGCTTCCCCAGGTTCTTAAGATGAGTTATAATTTTTAATATAATCAATCTCACTAATGTTTCCTTTATGGGAAATGCATTTTTGTGTCTCCGCGGGCTGCTTGCACAGGCTGGTGTCTTGAAGCCACTCCACATTTCCCGCTGAAAGTATTGCCTTTGCTGTCTAAGTTCTTGCTTCCCCTGGAATTGGTATTGTTTTGGTTTTCACTGGGTTAATTTGGTACCAGGGACTGAACCCAGAGCATGAAGCATTCTCAGACCCTGGAACTGGTTTTGTGTATGGTGTCAGGTAGGGCTCCTGCTTGCACCGTCCTGCACAGAGGCTGGCCTGTCCCAGCACTGTTTATGACAGAGCCTGCCCTTGCCCCCTGCCTCGGACCCATCTCTGTCATATACGAAGTGTTCGTACAACAATCATTACTTCTCCCTAGTTATTCACCGGTTTCTCCTGAGAACAGCACATTGTAGATTTATAATAACTTTCTGTTTTACCAGCCAAATTATCTGGCCTTCAGTCTATAAATCCAACTGAGGGGACTGTTGAGTTTGCCAGCCCACAAACATGGTCCGTTTCTGTTGTTCCTGGAATCTTTGTTTAAAAAAAAACAAAACAAAAACAAAAAACCAGCTTTAACGAGGCACGATTGACTTAAAATTTAGAGCGCAGATTTGAAGCTTGCTATGCAATGTATTTTGGCATATGTGTGTGTCCATGAAACCAATAATTCGAGCCGATGATGAGCACAGCCAGCAGCGGGACTATCCTCCCGTTCCACTTGCAGTTAGTCCCTCCTCCCCCGTGCACGCTGATGCTGAACTTCTTTTCAACTGTGTGTTTTTCCATTCGTTTATCTTCTTCGGTGAACTGTCTGTTCAGAGCTGTAGCTCACTCCCATATCCCCGTGTAGGCTCTGTTTCTTAACAATTAAACTTTATTATACAACCCAACTAACTTACACAAGAGGGAAAAAAGGTTAAAGGGACAGGAGAGTGAACCTTCCGGTATCCGTTCCACGGGACGGGTCCTTAGGTGTCTCTGGCCTGTGTGCTAGTCCGGCTTGTTCGCTGATCCATGTGTGTTCAAGCCTGATCGGAACCTGTTGCCGCCCTCTCCTCTCCGCCTGCCTGTGTCACGTGGGAAGGGCGGTCTCCTTCTCCCATTGAGGGTCAATTAGAAAAACAATAGTCCAAGTGGGGTCCCCAGGTCTGCTTCTTGAATTCCAGGCCCAGGATGGCTCCACTCAGTCTGTCTCAAGGTATCCATGGTGTGTCCAAGGGTAAAGCCCGCCAAGACTGCTTCCACCTGTGACAAAGCTTCCAGTCCTTCCCACATCCTCGGCCCTGTTTTTATTTTAAGACAGAGTCTCGCTATGCTCTATGTAGCAGGCTGGCCCCAAGCTTTGTGATCCTCCTGCCTCAGCCTCCAGAGTGCTGTCGGTACAGGAATGTACCACTCCACCTAGCCTTTCTGTTCTCGGTGGGTGGGTGGGTGGGGGGGCAGTGTGGTTCGAGACAGGGTTTCTCTGCGAAGCCCTGGCTGCCCTGGAACTCACAGAGACCCACCTGCCGCTGCACCCCCCTTACTCACACACACATTTTCCAGGGCCCGTGTGTGGACGTCAGAGGATAATCTGCAACAGTCCTTTCTTTCCTTCCACCATACAGATTTTAGAAAGTGAACTCAGGCCATCCGGCTAAGCAGCAAGTGCCTTTACCCACCCACTGAGCCATCTCTCTAGCCCCGTTTTTTCAGTCTTTAAATGTCTCTCTATAGAGACTTATAATTAGGCCACATGGCACTCATGTCTGTTGTTGTTTTTTTCTTAGTGATTTAATTTCTTAAATTTTTTTTTTTTGTAAATGATATATTTTAAGAATATTTTCTGGGGCTCACAGAGACTGAGGCACCAGCCAAAGAGCATGCACGGGATGGACCCAGGGCCTCTACACATATGTAACATATGTGCAGCTTGGTCAACAGCTGGGTGCCCAAAGGTGGAGCAGGGGATGTTTCTGACTTGGTTGCCTGCGTTTGGATCCCTTTCCCTAACTGGGCTGCACTGTCTGGCCTCCATAGGAGAAGATGCAACTTGATAATGCCAAGGGTTAATATCCTTAGGAGGCGCCCCCACTTCTCTGAGGAGAAAAGGAGGGGGAATGGGAGAAGGGAGGTGAGAGGGAGGAGAGGAAGGGAAGTTGCGATCAGGGCATCAAGTAAATAAGTAACGGAAGGAGAACAAGCATTTTTCTACATTTTGGTTGCTAGATATGCAAAGATGAATAAATTTTATATGTGTTAATTTTGTATCTAGTAATAATGTCCAACTTCATTAATTTTTTTTTAACTGGGTTCCTCTATATAGCCTTGGCTATCCTGGACTCACTCTGTAGACCAGGTTGGCCTCGAACTCAGAGATCCGCCTGCCTCTGCCTCCTGAGTGCTGGGATTACAGGCATGCGCCACCACCTTCCGGCTCTTTAAAAAAATGTTTAAAGTTACATTTGTTTGGAGTGGGCATCTGCCTGTCACACTGCATATGTGGAGGTCAGAGGGTAACTTGCGGGAGTTGGTTGCTTCGTCCACCGTGTGGGATCGGGATAGCCAACTTAGCCAACTAAGGTTGCTCGTGGCAAGTCCGCTTGCCAACTGGCCTGTCTCACAAGCCCAAACATGTTATCTTTTCATTTTTGAAATAACTTGCTAAGACTTTCTTTACACATGGGTTTGGGGATTGAACTCGGGTCCCCATGCTTGCAAGGCAGCACTTTACTACTGAGTCCTCTCCTCACACCTGGTCTAATCTTCAGACTTCCTAGTGATCTCCTAGTCCAGTGTAGAGCCTTTAGAATTTGGTGGTGTTTTTTGTTGTTGTTGTTTGTTTTTTTGTTGTTCTTGTTTTGTTTTTTTGTTTTTCAAGACAGGTTTTTCTGTGTAGCCTTGACTATCCTGGACTCACAGTTTGTAGACCAGGCTGGCCTCAAACTCACAGCAATCCACCTGTTTCTGCCTCCTGAGTGCTGGGATTATAGGCATGCACTACCATATCTGGCTGATTTTGTTTTATATATATATATATTTTTTTTTCTTATTTTTAAAGAATGTTCCAGACAGCTGGCTATGGTGATGCATGCCTGTAATCCCAGCACTCAGGAAGGCAGAGGCAGGCAGTCTCTGTGAGTTCGAGGCCAGCCTGGTCTACAAACTGTAAGTCCAGGACAACCAACACTACACAGAAAAACCCTGTCTGAAAGAAAGAAAGAAAGGAAGAAAGAGTGTTCCAGGCTAGCCTCCAACTTGCTTTAGGATGACCTTGAACTCCCTGATCCTCCTGCCTCTGCCTCCCAGAATGCCTAGTGCCAGAGCTGGGTAGGATCAAATTAGGTTTCATTAGCACTGGGCAAGCACTTTACCAACTAAAGTACATAACCAGCCCCACTTATGATCCTTGTATGAGTCCAGCATCTGTCCTGATCCCCCTGAGTGAAAACTCTCAGAGGACATCCATGTTGGGCTAATATCCACTTATAAGTGAGGATATACCATGTGTGTCTTTGGGTCTTTGTTATCTGACTCAGGATGATCATTTCTAGTTCCATCCATTTGCCTGCAAATTTCAAGATTTCCTTGTTTTTAATAGCTGAGTAGTATTCCATAGTGTAAATGTACCACAGTTTCTTTACCCATTCTTTGACTGAGGGACATCTAGGCTGTTTCCAGAGTCTGGCTAGAGTGGTGTGGAAGAATGGGGAGATAGAAGGACCCAGAAGGTCCAGGAACCCCACAAGAAGATCATCAAGGCTGGCAGATCTGGACCCAGGGGGACCTGCACAAACTACTGTACCAACCAAGGACAATGCATGCAGTAAACCTAGACCCCCTGTTCAGATCTAGCCAATGGACAACTCATTCTCCATGCTTGTGGGGAGAGCAGGGACTGCCTCTGACATGAACTCTGGTGCCCCCTATTTGACCACTTCCCCTTGGTGGGGAGGGCTAGTGGCACTCAGAGGAAGGGGAAGCAGGCTACCAGGATGAGACCTGATAGGCTGTATTCATATGGTGGAAGAGGTCCCCTCTGTCAGAGGCCTAGTGGAGGTGAATGGGGTGAAAGAGGGAGGGACGGGGAAGAGATATAAGTGAGGGGATAACAGTGTAATCTGAATAATTTATTTATTTATTTATTTATTTTGGTTTTTCGAGACAGGGTTTCTCTGTGTAGCCTTGACTATCCTGGGCTCACTGTGTAGACCAGGCTGGCCTCGAACTCACAGCGATCCGCCTGCCTCTGCCTCCCAAGTGCTGGGATTAAAGGCGTGCGCCACCACGCCCAGCCTGAATAAATTTTTAAAAAACAAATACACACACAAAAGATTCTTGTATGAATAAAGTTTGTATCTTCTAAAAATAGCATCACTTTTTTTAATTCTTTAATTTTTTTGCATATACTCCATAATTAATGGTTTTATAAATAAACACTTCACTCTTATGAAGTGACCCTCTATCTTCTTGTAAGGCTTTTTTTTTTTTGGCTTTAGTAGTTGTCTGATATTACTAAAATGAATATGACCAGATATGGTGGCACACACCTTTAATTCCAGCTCTCAGGAGGCAGAGGCAGGCCAATCTTTGTGAGTTTGAGGCTAACCTTGGCTACATAGTAGTTCCAAGCTAGCAGGGCTACATAATGAGACACTGTCTCAAAAGATGAAAGTAAATATGCTAATGAGCCTATGACACATAGACTTTCTTTGATCAAGGTTTGTGTGAGTCATTATATTTGATCGTTTGATCTTCGTTCTTTATGTATGTGTGTGACTACATGCATGAATATATGTGAGAGTGTGTATGTGAATGTGTGTGTGTGCGTGTGTGCGCACATGTGTGCGGAGGTCAGCGGACACTCTCGGCTGTCGGTCCTCTTTTCTCACCTTGTCTCAGACGGGCTGCCTGTTCGCTGCTGTGCACCCCAGGCTTGCTGGCCAGCAGCTTCCAGCGACACCCCTGTGTCTCCTAGTAGACGTGTGCGGAGGTTTACAGGCACTACTGTGTTGGGCTTTTATGCGGGTTTTGGAGATTCACACTTGGGTCTTCAGGCTTGCAAGGCAAGGGTTTGCCCACCTAACCATCTCGGTCCCCGCCTCTTTCTGTATTTTTACATATCATTTGTACAAAGCACATAGTTGGCTTTTTACTTCTAGTTCCCGCTGGTACTCCTTATGTCTAACTAGAACCACTCTACACTCAATACAGCATAGATTTGGATTTAAACCATCAGCTTGGTCTCCTGTCATTTTCCCCCTGTTCCATGTGTGTTTCTTCTTTCTCTCCTCCTCTTGGGATAATTGTATCTACCAAAACATTAATTCCATGCTAAAAAAGAAAATGCTCATTTATCCCTCTGCACATACTGTTTGTTTGTTAAAGTTAGAAGTTATATGGGTGCCTTTGCCTCCTACAAATGCTATAAGAATCTTCAAATCAGTTGACTTCAGGCGCTTCCGTCCAGAGTAGCCGCTATCATGGCCAGACGTCTCAACGCCTCCCTCTCTCTCCCTCCCTCCCTCCCTCCCTCCCTCCCTCTCCCTCCCTCCCTCTCTCTCTCTCTCTCTCTCTCTCTCTCTGTATGTGTGTGTGTGTGTGTGTGTGCGCGCGCGCGTGTTCAAGCCTGTGTTGACTTAGTCAGCGAGGCGGATATCACTCTAGGTATGTCCAACCAAGGGCTTCATGCAGGAAGTCTGGCTCTGAGTGTGGTAAAGGGCCTGGAGGGACAGAACAGAAGGGAAGGAATGCTGAGCAGGGGTCAGACTGCAGGAAGAAACCGCTGTGATGATGCGATCTGGGGCACAGGGCTCCTGCATTCCCGCCACTCCTTCCACCGCGGTCACTGGGGCGGAATTTAGGATTCTCTGCCATCCCTCAGACCTCGTCTCTAGCTGCCTCTCCCTGTGCTACACTAGCACGGAATCCTGCGGGCTTGGAAGTCTGAACGACCCAACAGTAGCCTTGCAAGGCAAGACAAGAGCAAAGGCAGCGAGTGACTGGCAGGCGGAGTCAAGCGCATCCCTCCGTGGATTTGCTTACTGTTACGTAATCCACGCTCACTTCCGACTACTCCACATCTGCTCTTTTCCTCATCCCCTGCCCCAGTTCTTTTCCTCACCTGATCAGGGTCATCCTCCTCCTGACAGAGGTCATGTCACACAGTTTCCTTAGTGAGAATCCCAGCCGAGTACTGCTGCATGCCCAGGAATATGTCCCTTCGCTCTCCAGAGTGACTGCCGGCTTTGCTGCAGCGGACACCGCTGAGAGTCACTTTTACAGACATCCCAGACACCCTTCACTGCCATCTTGCATCTGACGTGGCACTCCTGGGCAGCGTGCCTTTTCCTCCCGCTGCTTTTACGGTTTGGGCCTCGTCTTGGTATTCTGGAGCGCCATTCGGGCTGTTCAAACGAGAATTTCCCTTTAGTTGCTGTGAGCGGGATTAACCGGAGTTACTGAGCTGAGTGGTGATGTATCGTAGCTGTTCTGGAAAGTTCCCAGCCCTTATTTCACAGACTTTCCCCCTGGATTAGCATCTGGAGGTTGCCATAACAAATCAGCCACAAACATGGTGGCTTCAAAGTTGGAAAAAAAAAAAAGAAAAGAAAAAAAAATAACAATATATGCTTTTGTAGTTCTGGGGACCAGAGGTCTAAGCTCCGTTGTTATCAGGGCTGTGTCATGAGGGTGGAGCAGCTTGCTTCCTTGAGTATTTTGTACATGTGTAATTTCTCACTTTCTAGAGAAATGGGGAACTCTTTGGACCCTGAGTTGAAGTCTCCTCCACAAAAGTATGTGTTGTTCTACAAAAAAGATGCAGTATCAGACCAAGGTTTTTGAGCCAAAGTTTCAACTTGAAGCTGTATTTTTTAGGTTTGTTTTTTTTTGGGGGGGGGCAGCATTGAGACAGGGTCTCTTTGTATTAGCCTTGGCTGTCCTGGACTTGCTTTGTAGACCAAGCTGGCCTTGAACTTACAGTGATCCACCTGCCTTTGCCTCCCGAGTGCTAGGGTTAAAGGTATGCACCACCATGCCTGGCTGAAGCTGTATTTTTTAGAACGTTATTATTGAATATGTGTGTACATACATGCATGTGTGTGTGTGTGTGTGCGCGCGCGCGTGTGCGATGGGTATGAGCAATATTCATGCCACAATTCTCCTGTGAACAACCTCATGGAGGTGGCTCTCCCTTTCCACAGTTATGTGAGTTCCAGGGGTCCAACTTGGGTCACCAGGCGTATGCAACAAGCGCTTTTGCCTGCTGAGCCTTCTCGCCTCAAGGCTGTCTTCCTTGGTATGGGCCAGGGGATATGAGTCTCCCAGGTACACAGATGCAGATAGCAAGGCCCGGAGAGATGCTCTTGGTCAGGAACCTCTAGGACAGTTTCTCAGTCTAAGCCTGAAGTGTCTCCTTTTGCTCATCCCCCGTCCTATCAGCGTACAGAAGCCTGGTCACAGGCCTGTGCTCAAGCACCTCCACCTGCTGAGTCATTGCGCTGGCCTGTGCTCAGGTACCTTGCTGAGTCATCGCGCTGGCCTACAGCATGATTGCTTAATCAGAGCCACCACCATTTGTGCAGTCATTATTGTTGCTTTTAACTGTCATGTGGACAGGTATTTTGCCTGTATATATGTCTGAGCGTCAGGTCCACACGTGGTGCCTGTGGGTCCAGAAGAGAGCATTGGCTCTTCTGGAACTGAAGTTACAGATGGTTGTGAGGCACCATGTGGGTGCTGGGAACTGCACTGCGGTCCTCTGCGAGAGCAGCCAGTGCTCTCGGCAGCTGAGCCGTCTCTCCCATCCTCCACCCTCATTCTTTTTTTTTCCTTTTTTCCTTTTTTCTAGGGGGTGGGATGGTAGTTTTCTGAGACAGGGTTTCTCTGTGTAGTTCTGGATGTCCTGGAACTCACTCTGTTGGACCAGGCTGGCCTCGAACTCAGAGATTCCCCTGCCTCTGCCTCCAGAGTGCTGGGATTAAAGGCGTCCTCCGCTGCTGCTGCTGCTGCTGCTGCTGCCGCTGCCACCCGGCCAATTCTCCTTCTTAAGCACTGCATAGAATTCCATGAACTGCAGTGTTCACTTGCCCGTTCTTTTGCTGCTCATCATAATGCCTCTCTAACAGGACTGAACGTGCCAGAGTCCCCGTATGTTTGCTCTCCCCTCTTCCATCACCTCATTCTCCCGCCACCCTCCCTCCTTACGGCTTGCGAGGCTGGCCCCCCACATTCTCAGTGATGAACACTCTGGTGTTTCCTTTGGAGACCAAAGCTGTGGTCACTTTGGGGCTTTACGATCTCTACCTTTACAAAAGTCAATAAACAAAGTGTGTGTGTGCGTGTGCACGCGCCTGTGTGTGTGTGCGTGTGTACTCATTAGGGATCTCTGTCTAGAGTCCAACCCTAGCGCCTCTTCTGGCTAGATTCCAGGCCTCTTGGAAACAGTACCAAAGTGCCATACCAGGACAATGTGGTTTCAGTCAGGGAAGCCAGCCATGCGACTGGGGACACCTCCCTGGCTCTAGCTGATGTCCATCACTTTCCTAGTTGGTTTATAACCACCTCTGCTTAGTGGCAGACACTTCTGGAAGGTAGAGCGTCGTTTCCACCGTCGCTTCCATTGTTAGCTGTGTACAGGATGGATTCTCATTGAGATGAGGGGTGCGGGAGATTGTGAGGCAGGCAGGAGGCCCAGGGCCTCATCTCTCAGGGGCTGTCTAGTAAGAGGGAAGCCAATCTTCTAGAAACAAACAAACAAACAACCTTCTGCCAATTGGTGATGAGGAGTGTCAGTCAGGAGAGGTATCTGTGCTGTGTGACTGTGGCAGGGTTACGGTTACAGTTAGGGTTAGGGTTAGGGTTATAGATAAACTGCCCCCTCCCCTCATCCACAGTGTCCCAGAGCCGGCTTCAGTGAGGCACAGCTGGAGTGTAGAGCTGAGGGTCTGACTCAGTGTGAGGCTGAGTCACTTCCTCAACCTTCCCAGGCCTCAGTTTCAGGATCTGTGAAATGGGAAGTGAGACACAGTTACCCTCCAAGGGTTTCTTGAGACTGTAATGAGATCACTTACACTTGAGAACAAAGAGCCTAGCGGGATGTGTCTGCGTGGTTTACCCCCAGTCTACAACACAATCTACAACACAGCAACAAGAAGAGGGTACCAATAGGATGGGTGTATTCCTAGGGGGCTAAGGGAGCGAGGGAGTCCACCCAGGAAGGGAAGGGGCTGGGGCCCCGAGTCTGTCTGTTCACCAGACATCCTTCAGACTGAGTCTGTCTTCCCACTGACTCTGGTCCGGCCCTAGGGTATTAGGCAAGAACACACATCCACCCTAACTCTGTCTAGAGTTATCATTAGATCGCGTCATGACTGGGGAATTACAGCTCGGATGTGCTAGGGAGCACGTCTCCGTTTTGGCAGACAGATAATATAGGGCCTCTCTAGCCCAAGCACCTCCTCTGGGAGGCGGTCCTGGGGCCCCAGGTCCTGGACCCTTGACTCTAGGAAGCCACTCCTCACTGACAAGCTTTTGAAGGGCAACCAGCTTTTAGAATAGAGTTTTGTTGTTGTTGTTTTAATCTCTCCTCTCTCTCTCTCTCTCTCTCTCTCTCTCTCTCTCTCTCTCTCTCTGTGTGTGTGTGTGTGTGTGTTCGTTCTATAGTACACCTTTGACATTCAGAGAACAATTTTTGAGGGCTGGTTCTTTCTTTCCACCACCTCAGGCTTGGCATCAGGCACCTTTACCCACCGAGCTCTCTCACTGGCCCACTAGTGGTTTTTATCTTTGTAGATTTACTTCTTTCCTACCCGCCTGAACCTTAGCTCTAACTCTGACTACCAGGTACTCTAGAAAATTCGAGCTCCTGAATCATAGAGCTCTTGGACCACTGGGACTCAGCCGCCATCTTTCCTCGCAGCCTCTCAGCTCCAGCTGTCACCCACAGACCTTTCTTCGTGTGGATAGTGTTTTATAGCAGCAGGGAACCCAACCAGCTGGGGGATTGGGCTGGCTGCCCGGTTGCCTGGGGCAGCCGGGTAGACAGCAGCCAAGTCCACCGATGGCCTTTGTGTAGCTGCCCCTGCAAGTTGGGTGAACAGCTTATCCCACGTTTCCCAGGAAAACCCCTCAGCCTCAGGACAGTCGGGGTGGCTGGTCCCCTGTGTGCAAGTTAAGGCTCGTCTTTGCTTTTTGAGGGAGATGATAGGCAAGCCGTGAGCTTGCTCCACTTGGCCTGCTCCCACCATCTGACCTAGGGCTCACCAATTAGCCTAGCCTGGCAGGCCGGTGAGTCCCAGGGATGCCCTGTCTCTGACTCCTCAATGCTGAGGTCATCAGCGCTCGTTAGCTTTTTATGTCCATTCGGGACACTGAACTCAGGTCTCTACACTTTCAAGACAGTAGCTTCCCCAACTGTGCTTCGGGAAATGATTTTATTTCATTTTTCATGTGTATCTTCCTTTTCAGTACCTGTCTGCTCTGCTCTCTTGGCCCGTGCCCTGTCCCTTGCTGTTTAGCTACATAGGTTGCGGCAGTGGTGGCGGCAGCGACCTTGACCTGGCTCTTGCAAACAGCATGCAGTATGGTCAGCATAGGCTGCTCTGAGGTTCCGGAGAGCAGTAAGGCCACGGCCTGCTCCTCCAGTCCCCAACACTTGGGCAACTGTGACAAGTGGGAGGGCCCGTGTTGAGGAATGGCCAACCACCCTCAGGGCCTCCACCGGCAGCTTTGAAAAAGCCTGGGCTCTTCTCTGAGATCATGATGGAAGATATGGCCCCCAGAGGTAGCAAGAGGCCTCAGATGTTCAGTCAGGATCTGAGTAGGAGATCTGGAAGGATTAGACAGTTGGCAAAAATAATGGTCCCCAAAGATGCATCCCTTTTAGTCCCCTGAACCTGTGAGTCTGTGGCCTCCCATGCTAACATGAACTTCGCAGGGGCAAGCGCATTACCAGCCTTGGTATGGGGCAGTCACCCTGAGCTATCCAGGCGTTCCACAGATCACAAGAGTTCTCATAAGAAGACAGGAAGTCAGAGGAAGAGGCGATATGACAAATATAAGCAGATCTGGGAGTGATGCGTGCCCTTCACCCCCGCCCCGTCCCCCCCCCCCCCGCCTCCAGCCAAGGGGTGACAGTGGCCTCCAGGAGGTAGGAGAGCAGGAACCTGCCCTTTAGCCACCTGATGGGTAAGAGTCATTTCAGAAGGCCTGGCATCTACCACTATGAGAGAATGCACTGACAGCGTCTTAAGTTACTGGGTGTGTGGTAACTTCACCTAAGCGGGATTTAAAGAGCGCACAGCCAGCTGTTGCTGTTGCTCAGGATTGAGAAAACAAGAGTCTCCTTTAATGAGCCTAGCCTCCTAGCAGCCGGCCTCAGTGCCCCCAGCACACATCTGCTCTCTAGAAGGGGCACGTTCCCGTCCCATTGTTGCGGAGGATCTGTTCGGTTCAGTCTCTGAGAGGGGCCTCTTGATCTCCGTCCTCACAGCTCAAAACTGGTCTCCATCCCACTGATACCTGGGGAACGCCATTTGAAGCACAGAACTTGGGCTCCGGCCCAGACACACATGACTCATCAGCTACGTGCTCTGGGGCCCCAGCTGGCTCTCATGAGCCTGGATGCTCCGCAGATGCCTTTTCAGTGTACATTGGAGGAGCCATCAGAGAGGAATCCCCATTAGTCAGAGGAAACGGAAGGGCTGAGTGATGTGTGGACGCACACATGCCTAGCGTGGGGCAGAACCAGAACTTAAACTTCAACCCCAGCACTGGGGGGCTTTGCCAATAAGGCCTACAGCACGATGGCCCTGGAGCATCACCCCTGAGGCTTTGCTTCCCTCCCTACTGTCCACCCTGACTGTGTCTGTGTCCCTCTTCCATTCGGCACTCCTCAGAGGCAGGCCCTGGTGTACAGGAGGAAGCTGGGCTCCCACGGGGCATTGCTTAGCCATCCCCACCCCTGGCCAAACAGCGCAAACACTTGGGGGCATCAGCTTCTTCCATTTTTGACACCTGGCCACACCCCAGACTCCCTGAGTCAGATTCCCATGAGGTGGGGCCCAAACTTGGAATATTTTTGAAATCACGGGGGTGGGGGGGGGTGGGGGGGCGGTCTGTGGCAGTTACAGCGGTTCTGGAAGAGAATTAGGCGTGTCGGTGTACAAAGCAAAGTGGTTAGTCACCCCTGGTGTGTGAAGCCAGGAGGTTCTACCTCTGAAAAGCAGGACGGCTTCAAGAGAAGAAATGACTGGTGTGTGTGTGTTCTGAAGGGTGTGTGGGGCTTTCCCCAGGACTAGAGATGGATGAGAACAGAAAAAAGGTGTTTTAGGAAAGGAAGCACTTTACACTAGTAGCCGAGAGGGAAATCCTCGGGAGAGGATTTAGTGCAACTGTGGGCAGTCCCCAGCTGTGGAGATGGGGCCTCTGGCTTTCTCTTTGCTCGGAGACTCTTTTTGACTCTTGGGTCGTTTTATTCTCCCTGTGCCATTTTTCTATATTTTTTCACCGATGGCAGCAGAGCCTGCCAGCATCCAAGACTGGAGGGGAAAGAGCCATGCAACTTCACTTAATCCAGAACCTTCTAACTCGGGCCGTCTCCCCAGGGGAGACCCAGAACTCATCAGATGCCAGGCATGCCTAGCTATGGAACCTAGGCTCTGCTAAGGAAGCGCTCTGAAGCTGTTGGTTTTGGAAATAGCTGATACAACGGGTGTGGCTTCCTCCAGCTACCTGGCACGTAGGCCGCTACAACTTCTTATAATCCGGGTTGTCTTGATATAATGCCCAGCTTTGTTCACTGGATAAAAGTCACAGGACGGTGGCCCAGCCCCCCCGCCCTTTTTTTCCCCTGCACCTCTGCTTGCTTGTCTGTTGAGTGAGGATCTTCACCTGGAAACAAAACAATACCGGCTTCTAAAACTCAGAGAGGTTATAACTGACAGCTGTCACCCTCATATGTCACCTTGCTACCAAGCACAGTGATAGTTAATGTGTGGGGCTGGCCAGTCAGAACCCTGCCTGGAAAAGATAAGAAGTGGGTTAGCCACGAGAAGCCCTTTCTTCTCTGGGCAAAGCTGTAAGGATGAGAGCCTGGAAGCTTCTAGATCATTCTGCTGACCACCCTGTGCAAATGGGGCTGAGGCCAGAATTGGGGGGCCTCTGGCTGCTGGGAGGAGGAAGAGGGGGACCCTCACGCAAGAAGAGTTCCTTGTTCTTGCCACGTGTGAGGCAACCTTGGTTGCTGCTTTCTCGCCTTCCATAATTCTTATTCTGGAAAGTTCCCCCAAATAATTTTTATCCTCTTGCCTAATGTAGTTGAATGCTTTCCCCATCCCCTATTTGTGACCACAGAGACTGGTGGATCAAGTTTGGGTTGTCAACCCTATATTTAGATGACAAAGCTGAGACTTGGGGCGATCAAGAGACTCAGACTCAACCAGGGCATGATAGTTGGGTGAAAAGTTGGGCCTCGAGCCTCTGGCTTTCTGTCTCATCCCACTTTGCTTCTGGTCATCCCTGGAGGACCCTCTGGCTCCGTAGCTCCTGGGGCAGGTCAGGGTAACAGAGGCCACAGCCCGATTTCAACTGAGGAAAGCTAATATAAGGATTTCATTATAGAAGACAGGATAAAAAAAATTCTTAGAGAAACCCCTTGAAAATAACCCTAGAGGGGCTGGAGAGATGGCTCAGTGGTTAAGAGCACTGCCTGCTTTTCCAAAGGACCCAGGTTCAATTCCCAGCACCCACATGGCAGCTCACAACTGTCTGTAACTCCAAGATCTGAGCACTTTCACACTAATGCACATAGATGTTGGTAGAGGTGACGTGCCTCCTGGCCCTGCAGGAAGGCTGATAGCTGGGCACCAGGACACATTCCACTGCTCTGCTGTGCTAACAGGAGTCGCAGGCGGGAACAGGAAAAGGGGCACCTGTGCCCCCTCCTGCTGGCTCATCTCCTGCCAGGACCTTCTATGTGTAGCTCACAGAGAAAGACTAGCAAAGGAGTCTGGGCAACGTGGCTGCAGAACCAAGCTGAGGAACAACTGGTAAACTAATAGGGGGTATGCCCTCTGACCTTTCCACTCTAGCCAAGGGCCAGGTTGTCCCCAACACCCAAGTCCGTCCATCACATGTTCCCTTCTCTGGGCCCAGAGCCCGTGTCTTGGAACACAGTACAAACCAAACACACTGCACCTGCCAGGCAGGCTCTGGGCTGCCAGAGGAGTAGCACCCTGCGCCCTGCCGTGGGAATTCCAGTTCTGTTTTGCCCGAGTCTTCTCCAGAAGGCTTGGCAAGGCTGGACAGCCAGCGCAGTGGTGTCCTTAGACCATTGGCCTCTCCCTGTGGTTAGCGCACCGTCCTAGCCGTCTGGAAGTTAGCCGGTACCCCAGTCCGCTTAGACACGGGTACTGACTTCAAGGCCAGATGAGAAGATAGCTCTTGGCTCAGGCTCCTCCCTGATGACTCACTCCTGTGCTCGGTACCAGAAGCTCTTGAGAGCTGAGTCAGACTCTGAGGCCTGGGAATCCTGTGTTCAGTAGCCGTGGGGGCCCTGGAGCTACTGGAAGCTGTTATGGCTTTGCTCTCTGCGCCTTACTCGCTTTTCTCATCTGATGAGAAAGCAGGGGGATTTGGACGTCAGATCTACTGTGTCCCACTACTTCCAGACTGGAGGACATAGGCAAATACAGTATTTGTGCCTTCCACTAAGTATGAGCCCTTGGAGCTGTAGAAGTTATTAGCATGAGCTCCCCTATTGCTCACAGGGGACATGGTTGCTACCTGTCACAGGTACACATACTGTAAATGCTACAATGTGCTACAGCAATTTTGCTTTTAAGCAGCAATATACGTTTAATTATTTATGTATAGAACTAGGATTTGAAACCAGAGTCTTATGCTTCTTAGGAGAGTTACCTTTACTTTTTATGCTCTCATGAATTTACCCAGGCTGGCCCTGGATTTGTGTGCCTCCTCCCTCTTTGGCTTCTTGTGGCTGGGATTAACTGGCCTGTGCCACCCGGCCCGGCTTATTTTGTTTTTCTCTAGAGGCATGGTCTTGCTATGCCGCTGGCCAGTCTTGAACCACTGGGCTGAAGTGATCCTTCTGTCTTCCCTGCTCCCACAGTGGCCAAGATGCAGGTCTGGGCCATCGCATCCTGCTGATCACATGAGTGTTAAGGGAGCCAGAGGGCAAACTGTGCCCCTGAGCTTTCCTGTCATCTATTTCCACTCAGTATTATTCCCTGTACCCCACCCCCCCTTTATTCCCTGTACCCCACCCCCACCCCCCAAGCCCCAAACCTTCCTTTGCGTGGACCCACTAGCAACAGATCCTGTAGTTTTCTTCCTCCTCCTCCTCCTCCTCCTCCTCCTCTTCTTCTTCTTCTTCTTCTTCTTCTTATGAGTATTTACCTTTCACTCACACACACACACACAAATATTTTTGTGGATAGTTCATTTTGAATGAACAGTTGTCCTTTTCTTGCCCCCACTCCATGCTTTGAAGATGTTCCTGTCTTTCTGAGGAGATGTTGTAGAGATTTATATCGTCGCCGTTCCCTTGTATGGAATAAGCTACCTTGTTCCTAGCTATGTTCACACGTTATCTTTATGTTTGGCGTTTGGTAGACTGGTTTATATGCTTAAGTTTGCAACCGCCTGCCCCCACCCCCACCCCACCCCCCGCACATATCCTGTGTAGGATTCCCTGGGGTTCTTGAGGATGTAAATTTATATCTTTCACCAAATACTGGGGAAAAAAAAGCTCAGCCACTGTGTTTCTGTTCCTTCTCAGGCTCCTGTTAGGGAAACTCAGAGTTGCTGTAGCTCTCCAGAGCTCCTGTGAGGCACGCATGTGATGCTGACTTCTGCTCTTTCTTCTTTCCGGGTCATCTTTTTCTGCTCATAAGTGGCTCAACATGGACACCGTGACCCCTTCTAGAGTTAGGAGCCAGCCTTCACCAGATCTCTAAACTTAGTTGTTTGAAGATTAAAACTGATTGGCTCTTGGACAGTGTTTTGTTAGGGTCACTATTGCTGGCTCACACTTTCACATCACGCTCCATCACTGAAGGCAGTCAGGACAGGAACTCAAGCAGGGCAGGGACCCGGAGGCAGGAGCTGATGCAGAAGCCATGAAGGGGTGCTGCTTACTGGCTTGTTCCCCATGGCTTGCTCAGCCTGCCTTCTTACAGAAGCCAGGACCACCAGCCCAGTGATGGCCCTACCCACAGTGGGCTGGACCCTCCCCCGTCAATCACTCTACAGGTTTATCTACAAGCCTTGCCTACAGCCTGATCTTATGGAGGCATTTTCGCAATTGAGGAACCATCTCTCAAGTGACTCTAGCCTGTGTCATGTTGATATAAAACTAGCCAGCCCAGACAGCCCATAGTTTAGCTCCCCTTTGGCCAAGTGACTGTGTATATGTGTCCAATCATATACATAGACACGGGAGTCATGTGGTTACAAACAAGGATGTCCCAGAGATGCACTTTCAGCAGACACTAGAGGGTAGTCCCAGAGAGAGAGCTGCAGGCAGACACTCCAAAGAAGATCCGCCAGGGCTATGTTGAGCAATGATGTGTCTTACATTTATGGCCGCATCTCCGAGATCTGGAGTCCTGGGCAGCCTAACCCCAACCTGTTTCCCATCTAGAGACTCAGGCCAGTTGGGATATACAGGACCCACCCATGTAGCTCAGGGGTCCCTAAAACTGTCATCCTAGTGGCCAAAGCCTGCCTGGACTGCCTGTTGTGCCCTGATCCCTGCACCTGCAAAATGAGACCTGTTCAGCAGAGCCGTCGATGCTCAGTTGGCGTGCTCTCCCTCCAGCTCCTCTGCGCTGGGATTAGACGTGTGAGCCAACACAAGGCTCCAGATAGGTTTATGTGTGTGAGTTTGATCGTTCAATGTCATCTGAAACTTTGGGTTTTTTGTTTGTTTAGTTGTTGACAACCAATATAATATGAACTAAGTAAGAGTCATAATGAAATATTTTTAATATTATTCAATAGTTTGATAATATTGTCTCCTTAATATTAAAAAAAAATACTTATTAGGATGTAATCACATCATTTCCTCCTTCTCTTCCCTCCATCCCCTCCCTCACTAGTTCAAATTCATGGCCTTTTATTCTTTAATTATTATTATATAAATATGAATAAATATATAAATGCAACCTGCTGAGTCTGTTTAGTGTTACTTATATGTATATTTTTAGGACTATATACATAATATATTGGCACTGGATAAGCATTTAGGGGACTTATCTCTTGAGAAGACTAAGTCTTTCCTGCCCCCCCACCCCCAGTGGATTTTTAAAAAAATATCTTATTTAATTTTAATTTATATGCATGTGTTGGTGTAGGGGTGTCAGGTCTTGGAGTTACAAATAGTTGTGAGCTGCCATGTGGGTGCTGGGAATTAAACTAGGGTCCTTTGGAAGAGCAGGCTTAACCACTGAGCCATCTCTCCAGCCCCCCGTCCCCCCAGTGGATTTTAATTGCCTGTATCTCTTCATCTAAGAGCAGGGCCTGTGCAGTTTCTCCATCTATGCTGACATATCAGTTGGTGTTCAGGTCTTATTTAAGCAGCCATATTGTCGAGGTTTCATGGGTACCACTTTCCCGTCAGACCTAGAAGGCCCAGTCTTGTAACAGACTTCCTGGTCATCTGCTCTTACAACCTTTCCACTCCTCCTCTTCTGTGATGTCTCCAAACCTTATGTATAAAAACTGTGCTGTAGATGTGTATGCTGGAGTTGGGGACCATGGTTGTTCTCTGTGTTTGGGCCAATTGGGACTCTGCCGTGGTCTCTGTCTAACGAGAGAGAGGCTGCTTTGAGGGGTAAGGATCACACTTATATCTGAAGGTGTGGAGCTTCCAGGTCTGTCTGTCTTTCTTTCTTTCTTTCTTTCTTTCTTTCTTTCTTTCTTTCTTTCTTTTTTCTTTTCTTTGTTTTGTTTTTTGTTTTTTTGGGGGGGGTTGTTTTTGCTTTTTTGAGAGAGGGTTTCTCTCTGTATCCTTGGCTGTCCTGGAACTCACAGCAAACCACCTGCCTCAGCCTCCAGAGCGCTGGGATTAAAGGCATGCACTACCAACACCCGGCTGGTTTTTATTTCTTTAAAATAAATTTTAAAGGCAGATACATGTATGTATTTATATGTGTGTGTGTGTGTGTGTGTGTGTGTGTGTGTGTGTGTGTGTGTGTGTACAGGCCACAGGTCAACCTTAAGTATCATTCCCCAGGAACCATACACCTTGCTTTTTGAGACAGGATCTCCCACAGAGACTTGGGGCTCACTGATGAGACTAGGCTGCTAGCCAGATCACCCCAGAGATCCATTCGTTTCTGCCTGCCAGCATTTGGTACAAGTGCATGCCACTACACCTGGCTTGCTCCCCACCCCACCCTACCCCCACACCATGTATCCTGGGGTCAAACTCTGGTCCTTGTGCTTACGTGGCAGGTTCTCCAGCTGAGCTGTCTTCCCAGGCCCAGGTTGATTTTTGCTAAACTCTTCAGCCTACAGGAGTTAACTCTGATAGAAATGATCTTCAGCCTGTGGCCAGGTGACAGGGAACACAGGTCAGAAGAGAAAGCAGTGCAACGGATGGGTCAGCGGCTGGCGGGACCCTTCCCTTCCCCTTAACAGATACTGATAGAAAACTTGTTGGTCTTGGACTTGTCCCCGTTTGAGTCCTTTGATTCCCCTGCCCTCCAGCACCCATCTTCCTCAGAACCAGCAGGAGGTCTCTCAGGCTCAGCACCAGAGCACGCTGTTGCCATGGCAGCAGACAGTCTACAGCAAGCATATTCATGGAGAAACTAGAAGGAAAACAGACAAGTTCCCTGTGACCTGGCCTTTCCTGGGGCACTCCATAAAGCTGGAGACACTTCTTCCCTGCCTCCCCCCGAAGGAGCCTCAGAGAATCATGGGGAGAAGAGGCACCTGGGGGTTTGCCCAGTCCGCTCAGCACAGCCCCACTGCCAAGTGAAAACAGGCTGGGAAAGGTGTTCTGTCTCCAGGCAGGGTCCTTTCCACTCAGAGACACTCTGTGGAGATCTGTGTTACAAGCTGGATCATATGGTGTTCCTCCACCCTAATTCATATACTGTGAACATTGAGAGAGAGAGAGAGAGAGAGAGGGGGAGAGGGGTCTCTAGGGAAGTGATGACGTTTACAGAGGGCACTAAGGGAAGAGCCATCCATCAGTCACGCTGATCTTACTCTTCGGGGTATGCAGAGATACCCTGGATTGAAGTATCCTGGTCTGAGGTCTTTTGTCCTGGCAGCTTGAGCAGACCAAGACAGTCAGGCTTCTCCTAAGTTGCGTTCCCAGTCAAGGTATCTGGGAAACAAACCCCAGCTGATAACCTGACCTGAGGTGCCGCCCTAACCTGTTAGAAGAAACTGCATTGGCTTTCTTCACGCCGGCAGCAGGCCTGTTCAGGATATGGGTGGACATCTGGGACTGTTGAAAGTAGGTTGCACGGGGTGCAGAGGAGCGTGTGGATAAAGGGTCTCAAGGAGCCATTGAAAAGAAAAGGGGAGCTTGGATCTTCCCCGTCCCTGCAACCTGCTCTCAAAGCTGCATCTCCGTCTTCTCCGGTAACCCCAGCCTCGGCGGCGACTCAGAGGGTCGCCAGTGTGCCCTACTACCATCCTGCCATGCTCACACACCAGCTGTCGACCACCCGGAACTTACGTTCCCCTTTGTTCTCATGGGTAAATGATCAGTCACCCCACAAGTCCGGCCCATCCCGGGGTCCTCCTCCGGAAGTCTCCTCCAGCACTCTGACACCGTCCACTCGTGCTCTCTGCGCTAGTTACTCTTCCTGTTCTGAGACAGAGCTTCTGACAGCAGCCACTGAAAGAGGAAGAGCTTGTTTGGGCCCCCAGGTTGAGGCTACAGTTCATCTTGCAGAGAGAAATGGTGGCAGCGGCGGCGGGAGTCTGAACTACTAGTTCCTTTGAGTCTAGAGTCGGCAAGCAGAGGAGGACGAGGGCGGGTGCTCTGCCGATGTCTCCCTCTGCACGGTCTTTCTGCACGTGTGCTTGCATGCACAGCGGACTCGCTGACCCGTCAGCTTCTAAGGGTTATCCCTTCCCATCGTCACCTCCCACCTTGCCACAGGAGCGCCAGGAGCGCACTACTATGTCTAGCTTTATACGGGTGCTGGAGACCCACATCCAGATCCTACTTGAGTGGCAAGTGCTTTACCCACAGCTGGCTAGTTTTATGTCAGCTTAGTACAAGCTAGGGCTATCCAGGAGGTTATCTATTGCTGTCATAAAGCATTGTGACCAAAATCACCCTGGGGAGGAAAAGGTTTATTTCAACCTACAGTTCCACAGCACAATTCATCATGGAGGGAAGTCAGGGCACAGACTCAACTGGGCTAGGAACCTAGAGGCAGGAGCTGATGCAAAGGCTCTGCCCGAAGACTGCTTACTAGCTTGCTACTTATGGCTTTGTCAGCCTGCTTTCTTTTGTAGCATCTGCATAATACATACATACACACACACATACATACATACATACATACATACATACATACATACACACACATGTCTGTGGATAATTTATTTAGTATATAATATATTGTAATTTATTGTATTCTATTATATATTATATTATTATATATCATGTAAATATTGCATATGTATATGTGTGTGTGGCTTTGGATAATTTAACCACAGTATGACTCCATTTAAAGGATGCTGGGTTGCTCCTGGAATGACGGACAACTGGGAGCCAGGTTGGCTATGCGTTCAGGAGTGAATAGTCTCAGAGCAGGTGCAGAATGCTATGGGTGTCTCACAGTGACCCCGAGTATCCATTTGGGCATTTTAAGTAAATATTACCAAGGAGGCAGATTTGCAATCACCGAAGCTAATAGCAATAAGAATTGGTGATACCTAGTTAAGACCGTGGGCTTAAATACACTTGTATTGTAGAGGCATGCCATTTCCCTCTTGTTTGTCCGTGCCTCTAACTCTTGTCGATATAAGGTTTCTCCCCGTGAAGGGTTTCAGGGGACAATCACTGGGTATCCGGCACCGAGATCTGTAGAACTGATGACCTTCAATTGGCCTTAGCTGGCCTGGCTACCTGGGTAGGGGTGTCCCGTAGTTCAGTAGGAGAATGTTTGCCTAGTGTGCACAAGGCCTGCGTTGCGTCTCCAGTACCACGGACACAAAAGCAGTACTTTGTGAGTGTATTTTTATATGTTTTGTGAGTGCTTTTCTGAGCATATCCTGAGATCAATCAAGTCCAACGTGGCTCACTTACGTACCAAGCCTCATGTGGCAGATGGGCGTGAACCAACAGTAGAGTAAGCTGTGGACGTGACCTTGAAGCTTTGTCCCTCAGAGAAGCTTCCTTCCATTCTGGCTCAGCTGGGAGGGACGTGGTGGTCAGGTTAAGGGGAAAGGTGAGTGGACCTGACTCATTTGGTCATTCCCTCTGGGACTGACACTGTGAGACTCCAACAAGGAGTCAGACTGTCCTTGCCCTGGAGGAACCCACAGTTATACAAGGGCGGCATAGATGAGAGTGCGTCCGGATAAACACGTGATGTCTGCGGAGGACAGAGCAAAGTATCGTGGACTCTCAAGGACAAAGTAGCCACATGCTGCTCAGAGGCTAGGAGGGTGTTTTCTGGAGGAAGAAGCCGTGTGCAGGCTTTGAGCTCCAGGGTCCCGGGGATTAGTCAGTTTTATGAGAATAATTTAATAGGATGAAGCCACATCAATCAAAGCTGGCTTGATCTGCAAGAAATGACTCAGGCAGGCCCAGGAGTGCTCGGCTACCTGATCCAGGAGTGCTCGGCAACTGGGCCACCTGATCAGTGAGTCAGTCTACAGTGTTCTTAGAGATGTGTTATATAGTTGGCTTGACCAGTGTGTTCCCAGGGAGGTTAGCTGCTGGCAGTGGTGTGTGTGTGTGTGTGTGTGTGTGTGTGTGTGTGTGTGTGTGAGAGAGAGAGAGAGAGAGAGAGAGAGAGAGAGAGAGAGAGAGAGGTATCTTTCTCATTGTACACCTGGAAGATCCACTCCTATGATGATATTTGGCCCTGGCTGTCACCTCCGCACCCTAGCAATCAATTCTGCTCCGAAAGAAAGCTAGCTGGGTAAGGGGAATGGTTGGAAGGAATCCCCACCACCACCTCACCCCCCACCCCACCTGCCATCCTTAGGAAGAGAAAACACAACGTAGGGAAAAATGTCAATCCTGGCCACCAGATGGATTTTGCATAACAAAGGTTTCTCTTTGAAAAAAAAAGGGGGGGGGTAATTGGGTAAGAAACACATACAATCCCATAATGCTTGGGCGCTGCTGGAAGCCAGGGAGCTGTCCCCATAGAGAGACCAGCCAAGAAGGAGGGACAGGAGCCCCGCTCAGCTGTGCTCCATCTCGTGCTAGAGTGAAGACAGGCAGGAAGCCGCGAGGGCTTTCAGTCCCTCAGAAAGGCCGCCACAGTCTGTAGGTCACTGGATTGTCCTAACCGCTGCTGAGGGTAGTGAGGGCAGCAATGGTTAAGGTGTTTATTTGGCCATCAAATGCTCAAAGAATTAAAGTGAGTTGCCAAAAGCTATGTGTTTCATCGCTACCTGAGCTGGGACTGGACTCCCTTGTTCAGCCAGATGCTCCTGGGGAGAAGGGATGAGGAAGTTAAGTCCCAGCATCCTGCTGTGTGCTTTCCACACGTACCTTGCTTTCAGCATGAATGTCATGTCTATGCACAGATGAGAAAAGGCGCTGAGAGGGGGTGACACTTTTGCCCAAGGGGCCGGTGCCTGTATTAGCAGCACTCCCAGGACTTGCCACGGCCCCCTGGGGAGGCCATGGGACATGAAGTAGACAAACATTGACATGTCCACAGTCTCCTCTGGCCAGAGCTGGCCCAGGACCATGCCGGCTGGCTGGGTGACAGAGGAGGGCAGAGTACGTGGCCTGGAGTCAGGCCAGTCTGACTGAAAGTGTCGTGTCACTCTGCCCCGAAGCTTTGTGGAGTCACCCTGGATATTGCCACACACCCCCTTCACCATACCTCACCCCACCACAGCCAACTGCGCCTGAGTGGATCTCTGGAACTTACAAGGTAATGGCAGCCTGGCTGAGGGCATCATCACGTGGCTTTCCGGGGGTGGGAGGAGCTGTGTGTTGTCATCATCAAACATACAAGACCAGGAGCTAGAGAGATGTTTCAGCACTTTCAGAGACCCGAGTTTGATAATGCACCCGAGTTAATGCAGCTTACAATCACTGACAACTCCAGCTGCCTGTAATCTTAAGCCTCTAGCCTCCGGGGCCACTGGTAGTCACGTGTGTACACACACACACACATACACACACACACACACATGCACACACACACACACACATGCACACTCATATAACTTTTTAAAAGGGTTAAATTCAAGCAAGGAGTAAACTCACCAAAAGCCTTTGCAAGCTCAAGGACATTGGTCGTCGCTTTCAGGAAGTTTAGCTGTCACCACTGGGAGATGGCTCTCTTGGGCAATCTGCTTAGATTCCTGTTGTCCCAGGAACCAAGGGCACGGCTGACACTGAGTGGCCGAGGGCCAGGGATGTTAAGTTCCCCATACTATGTAGGGTGACCTTTCACAGCAAGTCAGGGGCTGCTTGAAATGCCAATGGCTCCCTCCTAGACGATGCTGGTCGGAGGCCAGTCAGGCTACTCAGCTGTCTGGTGAAGAGGTCCCCCGGGCTCCCCACCCTCATTCTGCTGTGCTGACTCTGAGGTCTGGGGAAGTTGGGGTCCTGGAATCTAGCCCCAAAACATAAATTCCCTCTACAAAGAGATTTTTGAGAATGCGGCTTTCTTTTCGGGTGATTTGTGGGGGTGGTGGGTGGTGAGGATGGAAGAATTCCACAGGGACAGTTCTCAGTATCTGTCAGCTACAAGGCGGTCAATATGCCAGAGCCAGTGTTCTTCCTTGGCTTCCAAGGTTGCCTCTTCCAGGCCTGGCCTGCTAGGGAGAGCAGCGCTCATGGGGCTCCAGGGTGAGTACAACACCAGCTTCCAAACAGACTGAAGGGTGAGATGGTCTCAGGGGCTGTTGCAGAAACAGGGGAGGAGTAAGTGGCGGGGAAGGGGAATATCTTTGGATGTTTTCTGTTCCTTAAAGCAGCAGCTGCACAGTCTTGATGTAGGCTCTCTGGGTAGTGCAGGTCTCTGGCACTCATCCTCTGAGGCAGGCAAACATTGTAAATGCTTTTATTTCCTCAGAACGAGATGAGTGAGAGCCATTCCCAAGCCTTTCTTGTTCTTCCTGAACTCTGGCTGGCTGGTTCAACTCAGCCGTTCTGGCTCAAACTCCTTTCCAAACTGACGGATTCAACGGGCCACTCTCGGCTTCTGACTGAATTGCTTTGCCTGGCCTCAAACTAATTCTGGTAACATGGTTTAATCTTCTGGCTCCTTCTCATTTTCTGGCTCATTCTGTCTTCACCCGTGTCTATCATGTTTTCTCTGCAACAAAAATCTGTCCATCAAAATAGAGAATTACTCAACATACACCCTTAGTAATCAGGCTGCCTCTCCTTCCTTTAAAACCTGTAACAAAGCCCAGGACTCCTGGGTACTCTCTTACTCCTGTGGCCTCTGTTACTTCTGCCAGCATGTCAGTTATTCTGTGGCTTTGCACATCTGTGTGTCCCTTTCATTCTTAAGCCAAGAAGCAGGAAACTGTGCACACAGCCTAGCCACTGGTAACACCTCTGCATGATCAGCCCCTCCAGAATGAACAGAGAAATCGTCGGATCACCCCAGGCTGGCCTGGTGGCACATGCCTGGAAACTCAACACTACAGAGGCTGAGACAGAGAGGTCTTAAGTTTGAGGTGAGCCTGGGCCGCATAAAGAGATCCTGCTTAGTTTGTTTTGTTTTGTTTTTGTTTTGTTGAGACAGGGTTTCTCTGTGTAGCCTTGGCTGTCTTGGACTCAACTTTGTAGACCAGGCTGGCCTCGAACTCACAGTGATCCATCTGCCTCTGCCTCCCAAGTGCTAGGATTAAAGGTGCGCACCACCACACCCACCTGAGATCCTGTCTATTAAAAATCAAACAGCACCGATGGCCAGAATTCATTTCTATCTGAGCTTCTTTAATTTTTAAAAACTTTCTGTGTGTTGGAATGCATGTGTGGGAGGGTGGAAATCAGGGTAACCTCTATGGAGTCAGTTCTTTTCCTCCACTTTTGTGGGTTCTGGGAATCAAACAGAGACCATCAGACCTGCCTGATCAGGCCGCAAGCACCTTTGCCCACCAAGCATCTCACAGACCTGGGAGCCTGGGTTCTTAGTAGTGGGAAGTTAAAAACAAATAAAACAAAACAAAACAACTTGGGAACAATAAATGGTTTCTGGATGCGCATAAACAACAACAAAAACCATTCAAAATCAAACACATAATGAATCAGGGATGTTCCTGGCGGTGCTCGCTTGTGTGGCTTTGTAGCACTTCCATGTAGCCTTGGTTCTGAACTCACAACTCACACATTCTGCACACTGCAGGAGCCAGGGAGCCATTGGCTTACTTAATGCCATTGAATGCTGCCTGGAACATTTCAGCTAAGATGGTGGCATGTTATGGTCCACAGTGTTTTTACTGTACCTTCTTCTCCTATAAGAACACAATGGTTTAATTATGGAAAACGAAGTATTTGGCTGTTTTTCTACCTTCGTTCCTCAGCATAGATTGAGCTAGTGCATCTTTGGGTTGGATTGTGTTCAAATGTTTGGTTTTAAAACTTGCCGTTTGAGTTGCTGGCTTCAGATTCAGAAGCAATATTTAAAGGCTTTTGGTTTTGAGATTGGGACAGAATTTCTAACAAGTTCTGAAATGAAACTGAACATATTTCTGCCATCTTGTACTGTGTATCTATGTGAAGGGCCATTCTTCACGCTGACAACTATAAAATCAAAATATTGGCTGACTCTATAAATAGTGCGGATGCTCTGTGTCCTCGAGTATCGAAAGTTTAGCCAATATTTAATTCTTTATGTGAACTAAGCAAGGACATCTATCTCATTAGGACACACGTTTGTTTTCATCCTTAGTAAATAGTTAACCTGGGGTCCCGTAAAAATTTCTCAGGTAAAAGCAGGTAGGGAATGGAGAGACATTAGAAGCCTTGATAGTTCAGACTGCCACTCCTGGAGTCAGTGATGGCGGGAGTGCACCAAGGGTAGGGGGACAGGGGAGGGCTCCCACCTCCTGCACTGCAGAACTTGCCTGTCCTGCCCCATTGTTTCCCTTTGCCCTCCAGATACCAGCTCTTCAAACATTGTGACTCCCCCAGAGCCTAAGCATAAGCTTTCTTATATAAGCTATCTTTGTCGAATAAGGCTGCTATAACAAATTACTCCAGGCTATGCAGCTTATAGACAACAGAGAGATACCCACAGGCCTGAACATGGGGGAAATCCACTATCAAGATGCCTGTAGATTCAGGGTCTGGCAAGGGTCAGTTTCCTGGCTCAGAAGGCAACTTCTCACTATGTTCCCACACAGTAAAAGGCATGAGGGGTCTTTTTTTTATATATAAGCTCCTCTTTGAGGCCCTGATCACCTCTTAAAGACTGTGCATGTGTGTGTGTGTGTGTGTGGAAAGAGACAAAGACAAAAACAAAGACAGAGAACACAGGCACACAGACAGAGAGTCAAAGAAAGAAAAGTAAAGAAAGCAAGAGAAAGAGAGAGAACATAAGCATAAACATCTGGGCCATAGCAAGCAACAGGCTTAAGGCTTTGAATCCAGTCAGCCCCCCAGACCCTGGGACTGCCAGAGCCGGGAAATCAGGCAGCAGGACAATGAGCCAAAGAGACAGTGGACTGAGAACTGCCCTGATGATGAAGTCACTAGGAGGTGGCATTACCAGCCCCGTGATTTTTTTTTTTTTCTGAGACAGGGTTTCTCTGTGTAGCCTTGGCTGTCCTGGACTCACTTTGTAGACCAGGCTGGCCTCGAACTCACAGGGATCCACCTGCCTCTACCTCCCGAGTGCTGGGATTAAAGGCGTGCGCCACCACGCCCGGCTCAGCCCCATGATCTTACGCAAAGCATTGACCTCCTGAAACTGAGAACAGGAGGTCAATTGCTCACCCTTTCCCCACCATCTTTCTTTCATGTAGTTTGTGAGGTACTTTTCTCCATGGGATGGGGCACCCTTGCTCCCATCCCAGCTCCGCCAAATGCCTCCATGCTACCACTCTCGTTGTGCACCTTACTTGAAAGGAACAGCACCGCAGCGCTATGCTGGAAGTTTCCTGTGAGCTCTCGCTGGAGTCATTTCCTCCCTCCTTCACAGGCACTGGTGTCCTGGATCTATTATTTCTGCCTCTGTACACTATTCTGATCTTGAAGCATATTCAAGTGTAGAGTTGCACACGCCTTTAATCTTTGCATAGATACATTGAGCCATGCGAGCCAGGCACTGTGGCGCATGCCTATAATCCTAGCACTCAGAGAGACAGAGGCAGGGACATCACTGTGAGTTCGAGGCCAGCCTGGTCTACAAAGTGATTCCAGGACAGCCAGGGCTGCACAGAGAAACTCTGACTCAAAAACAAAAACAAAAACAAAACAAAACAAAAGTCATGCATCATGCTCCCTTATTTTTCCATCTACTATTTTGCTATAGTGGGTGACATATGTAGATATGACTATTATTGAATTTATTCTGGTTCTGGGAGTTTAACCCTGGCACATGTATGACCCACTTTCAACTACTGAGCCATATCCTCGCCCCTGATGCATTAATGTTATAAGCTACATAGTGTGACTCTTGCACAGTTTATTTAACCATATTCCTGTTGAAGGGGAATTTGGTTTTTTGTCATCACAGAAAACATTTGGGTAAGAGCCCGCCTCGCTGCGCCCCTGTGAGAGACTTTGTCTGGAGTATAACTTATGAGTAGAACTGCTGGGCTTGGGCCAACCTATCACCGTGTTATTGTCAGCTTCTAGCAACATAAATCTACTGCATTTCCGTGTGCCTGCGGGGCGATCTCTCCCCTGAGGTATTTATTAGCTGGATAATAGGGCAGCTGAAAGGTCTGTGGCTTCACATGGCTAGCAGGGACTTCTGTATGGCTTAGTGTCAAGAAGGAACATTCCAGACACAAAAGGTGGAAGCTACAGGTCTCTTGGTCTTGGCTAGAAGGCTGCATAGTTTTGCTCCCATCAATTTTTTCAGTGAAAACAAAAGATTCAGGAAAGTGTGGGTACATACTAGAGGTCAACGTCGGGTGTCTTCCTCTAGCATTCTTTATCCACATTTCCCCCCACTTCAGTTTTTCAGATTATTTTTATTTATGCTTCTCTCCCTGGAGGGTGGGGAGTGCTTGTGGAGGCTGAAGGATGGAATCAGATCCCCTGGAGCTGGAGTTCCAGGCCGTGTTTGAGCCACCTGACATGCATGAGGGGACCCGAACTCAGGTCCTCTGCCGTAGCAGCCAGCACGCTTAACTACGGAGCCATCTCTCCAGCCCCACTGCCTTGCTCTTTAAGGCAGGGCCTCTCGCTGAACTGGAATCTTACAAATTTGGCTGGACCAGCTGGCCAGAAAGCCCCCAGATCCTGCCTCTGTCTCCCCTGTACTGTGATTACAGACACGTCACCGCACTTGGCTTTTTAAATTTTTATTTATTTATTATTTGACTGAATGGAGCTCAGGTCTTCCTGACTGCTACGAAAGTGCTTTACCTGACTGTGTACCAAGCCGCCTCCCCACCCAACCTGGGCAAGTTTTAGATTTTACTAGATAATGGTAAATTGGTCTCCAAAATAGATGGCCCCATTCGTACTTCTACTGTTTGAAATCCGAATGCAAGCGCTCATCTAAATGTACAGGGGTCACCCCATACTTGGTTGGTGTTGGGTTATGAAAACTATGTCCACTTGGTGAGTGTGAGACAGCACCACGGTGTTGTGTAAAGTTTCCGCTTTCCCAGGTGAAGTCAAGACCCTGTCGCTGCCATTTCTTGGTCTGTCTCCTCTATGGTTTGCATTTTAAATTCTTTGCCCGCTTTTACTGTTTACTTTTAGTTTCAAAGATACTGTTATTTTTAATTACGTCTCTGTGTGTGTGTGTGTGTGTGTGTGTGTGTGTGTGCGTGCGCACATGGGCGCAGTTGTCCACTGAAGTCAGAGGCACTGGACCCCCTGGAGGGGGCGTCACAGGCAGCTGTGAGCTTCCCTGGGTTGGCTGCCGGGACCTGAACTCAGGTCTCCACAAGCGCAGCATGCGCTCTCAACCACTGAGCCTCCTCTCCTGCCTGTTTATCCACTTATTAACTAGTTTGCTCCTACGACTTTGTAGGAGGGAGTCTTGCTAGGTACTTCTTTCACATGCTACAAATACTCCTCTAAGGAAGGCTGGGTGACAGAAAACAAGCAGAGTCAGCGCAGCCTAAGAAGTGCAGCCAGGGGGTGGTGGCGCACACCTTTGATCCCTGCTCTCAGGAGGCAGAGGCAGGGGGCGCTCCGTGAGTTCAGCATAATCTACAGAGTTCTAGGACAATCAAGGATTAGACAGTGAAAACCGGTCTAGAAAATAAAAACCACCAACCAACCAACAGACAAAAAAAAAAAAAAAAAAAAGATGGCAAGTGCAGACAGCCAAATCTGGGAGTCAAGAAGATAGGTAATGTATGTGCCAGAGGCTCCTGGGAGAGAGAGGATGGGAGAGGGTCAACTTGCTGTAAGGTTTTGTTGTTGCTGTTGTTGTTGTTGTTTTCTTTTTTTTTTTTATTAATTTATTCTTGTTACATCTCAATGGTTATCCCATCCCTTGTATCCTCCCATTCTTCCCTCCCTCCCATTTTCCCCTTATTCCCCTCCCCTATGACTGTTCCTGAGAGGGATTACCTCCCCCTGTATATGCTCATAGGGTATCAAGTCTCTTCTCGGTAACCTGCTGTCCTTCCTCTGAGTGCCACCAGGTCTCCCCTTCCAGGGGACATGGTCAAATGTGAGGCACCAGAGTAGTTGTTGTTGTTGTTTTCAAGACAGGGTTTCTCTGTGTAGCCTTGGCTGTCCTGGACTCACTTTGTGGACCAGGCTGGCCTCGAACTCACAGAGGTCTGCCTGCCTCTGCCTCCCGAGTGCTGGTACTCCAGGTATGCGCCACCTCGCCTGCTGCTGTAAGGCTTTTATTGCAGACCGCTAGCACAGTGTACAAGGCGCTCACAGCCCAATAGCCTGTGCAAAGGGCAAAGGTCTGTGGGAGTGTGTTCTGCCTCACAAAGTCCTGCTTGTCCCGTGGAGTGGCTCAGGGTCATATTGCAATGCTGCTAGGTGACCCAGATCAGTGCCGCAGGGCTGAAGGGAGAGGAGGAGGCACTAAGTAAACAGCCACTCCTGCCACTTGAGGTGGCTTGTTCCTGGCTCTCCACATGCCAGTTAGGGCCTCAAGGGGCCTGTAATTGAAGGTACTTCAGCCTGTAATTCTGAGACTCTGCTCGCAGGCTTGGCTGGACTGCGGGCAATGGCACCATCTCTGTGCTGATTCACCAGCAGCCCTGGCGTGAGATGGGCAGGCAGGCTGTGGCTGCTGGGCAGGGACTGGGCAGGTGGTGGAGCCAGAAGTAAGAGTAGCACTGCTTACCTCAGCTTCTTCTTGCCTGGGACACTGGGGTCAGCAATAGACGCTTCAAAAGGCATACAACATAGGAGCAAGGCAGATTGCCCCAGGACTGGTGTGTAACGATTTCACTTTAAGAGGTGAATACAGTTTTATATACAGATGTCTTCACTGTAGCATCATTCAGGTAGTTTTAATTTACGTGTACTTATTTGGGGTGTTGGGGTACGGCACACGCCACAGCTCTCATGTGTAGGTTGGAGGGCAAACTGTGAGAGTTGGCTCTCTCTTTCCACCATGTGGGCTCCAGGGATCAAAGTCAGGCTGTTGGGCTTAGCAACCCTGTAGACCTACCCTTCAGGTAAATTTAGAAGCTATTTGATGGCAGAGGCATCAGGGAGATACATGAGACCTGGTGGAGACAGCTTATGGTGCACATACTGCTCTGCTCCTTCTCAAGGAGGTTGCTGGTATGGCTTCCTGTGATTCTGATACTCGGGAGGCAAAGGCAGGAAGACTGAGAGTTTGAAGACAGCCAGGCTATGTAAAGAGATGGTACCACCAACCACCACCACCATCACCACCTCTATCACTACCACCACTACAATCACCACCACTATCACCACTACAATCACCACCACCATCACCACCACCACCATCATCACCACCACCACCATCACCACCACCACCATCACCACCACCACCATCACCACCACCATCACCACCACCACCATCACCACCACCACCATCATCACCACCACCATCACCACCACCACCATCATCATCACCACCACCACCACGATCACCACAATCACTACCACCACCAACAACAACAAAGGAAAAAAGGAAGAAAGGAGAGAAAGAGAAGGTGGGAAGAAAGAAAGAAAGAAAGAAAGAAAGAAAGATAGCCCTAACTACATAGGGGAGCCCTTGTCTCTTTAATTTTGTTAATCTGTTCATTTTTAATGGAAATAACATCAAATTTTTTAATCTATACATATTTATTATTTAACATTATGTAGAGAAAAAAATAGCCATAACTGAATTACTTATTTTTTGAAGCAGGGACTCAATCTTACAGTTCCCCTGCCTCCACCTCCAAAGCACTGGGACTACAGCATGCACTGCTGTGCCTGGTTTGTCTGGTACTCAGGATGGAGCCCCTGGACATGCCAGGCAAGCACTGTACCAGCCTAGCTCATCCCAGCCCCTCACCTGACAGCATCTCAAGTCTTCATGACAACATTTGAGATATGAAAATAATGTCCCGTGTGGAGGCCAGACACCTGGGTTCTTGTGTTTCCCTCTGAGAGTGTCTTTCCTCCCTGTCAAAAGAATAGAAAATTAGCCTGCCCTTTGTTCCCTTATCAGAAGAGAAAGTCCCACCACGTACAGGATAGCCAGGATGTCTCCAGGGACAAACTGGCCACTGCTCTGCAGCCTGCATGGAAAGTCCCATTGAGCCACGAAGGAGAGATTTCTTTATGCAAACAAAACATGCTCACGACTAAAAGGCCTGAGATCCCAACAGTGCAGTCAAATGCCTGCTCTTGTTTCTTCTGCCTGAGAGTGGTCTCGGTAGGATATGGTCCCCACACATCTGCCGCCAGGTAGTCATCTCTTGTGTCCTGTGTCAGGGGTCAGAAATTGCGTGCGTCTGCAAGAGGAAATCCCTTGGTGTGTTCCTTTGTGTTTTCTCTCTTTGTTTTACTTCAAGTAAAGTACTTGTTACTACTACTGTGTCCCCTCTAAGAATATGTGGGTACAGAAACATAGATGCCCCAGCACACGCGTGGGGGTCAGAGGACAACTTTTCCGGTTGCTTCTCTCCTTCCCCGTGGCTGCCAGGGAAGGACCTTAGGTGGCCAGGTGTGCTCAGCAACTGCTTTACCCACCCGGCTAGCTCACTGGCCAGCCCCCTTTCATAGCAAGCTTAGAGGGTCTTTCCCTATTTCAGTTTTTAAAAGTGCCAGCTGATTCTATTGTAGCAATTCCTTCATCTTTTGGCTGCCCTATAAATTACAATAACATGAGACAGCTGGAAAGAGAGAGAGAGAGAGAGAGAGAGAGAGAGAGAGAGAGAGAGAGAGAGAGAGAGAGAGCGCATTTCAGTCACATGCATACTCAGTGGGAGAACCGCAGAAACGCAAGACTCAGGGAACTAGCCAGATGATTGACAGTGAGGGGCTGTCCTGAGAGGTAGGGCCTGGGGATGGTCAGGGGTAGTGGACACAGGTATGGGAGGGGCAAATGGGAGGCCGTCTGGTGAATGATATTGTCCTGTTAGACAAATAAAAGTGTCCTGTGATGAGGCTCAGGCAACTTTATTAATGAAAATTTTCTTTACAAACACGAATTTCCCCTATAAAAGGGCGAAAGGCAATTTTCTTTTAGGTGACGGAGTCGGGAGGAGAGAACTCTTGAGTCTGTTCTCTCAGTTTCTTTCAGCTAAGAAACAGCCACTGTGCCAGAGGGGCACATTTTGAAGGGACATTTCTGAGTCCCTTCAAGGGACCTGATAATTAAAAAAATAATAAGCCAAACAAGTAAGCAGTGGAATGGTAGGAGAATGATTAGTGGGGGTGGTGGGGGGGGATGAGGAAGAGGAAGGAGTGGAGGATCTGTCCCACACAGGAAGCCATGGCGCAAACGGGAGACATTGAGACATCCACAGAGGCGCAGCTGCTGGCCACGCGGCTCTGTCCTGGACATCCTGCTCCCCTGTCCTCCGTAACAGGGTGGATCCTGGCCAGGCTGGGCTCTTTGGTGAGGTGTCTGGCTTACACTGAGGCCATGTGGACTTACACTTGGCTGAAAGCCAGCTCTCCACTGCCCACCTCAAGCTCCCGGGAGCTCAGGAGATGGAAGAGAATTCAACTTGCCCAGCCTGACTCAGTGCTGTTTCAGCGCCCACGACTTCTAGACCTCCGTTCTAGATCTCCTGGAGATCTGTTCATGTCTGCCGTGTAGCTTCCTCCTCTGTGAGGGATGCGTCCCACCCCAGTCCGGCTCTACCCCCCACCCACCCCAGCATTCATATGGCTGAACGAGCCCTGTTGCGTTACAGATCCGAGGCTTCGCTTTTTGAGTTGCTTAGCACGACGCCTGCTCCATGGCCGTGATCACGGCACCCACAGGTGATCAGCCTGCTTCCGTTTATCCTGAGTTTTCTGTAGCCAGTCACCTACAAAGATACCCTGGGTGGCTTGCAGACTCTTCACTGAGGTTCAGAGGCTAGAGGCCTGTTGGCTGCCTTCTCCTGACAGGCTGCCCTCCAAACCTTTGCCATTGAATTTAGCTTGTATCTCAACACAAGTCTGGGACACAGTATCTCCCGCTGGGCCACCACGGCTTTCAGAACAGGGATTGACTTGAAAGTCTTGTGTGACACCTGAAGATCGGTGTGACATGGAGATTGGATTCACACCCTGGATGGTGCTGTTCATCGGGCTGCGCAGTCTTGTCCTAGGAGTGGGGGTTTGGGAGTTGAGAGACAAAGCAATGGACAGAAAGTGTGTGTGTGCGTTCAAAGCCTCCCTTGTTGGAGACCGTGGTCCTTCTGGGCTGCCAGACCCTGGTCATGATATGGGGGCCTTCGTCCAGGAGCCTCCTGGGAGGTCCATGCAGGTGGCATATATGGGGGTAGGTTTCCTCACAATCATTTCCACACATTGTAGCTCTGGGGGGGCAGGCCAGTTGCCACCTTGGCCTGCAGATATGTTGCCTTAGTCCAGGCTTGCCCCCTCCCCAAGACAGGGTCTCTCTGTGTAGCTTTTGCTGTCTTGGATTAGCTTTGTAGACCAGGCTGGCCTCAAACTCACAGATGATCCTCAGCCTCTGCCTCCCCGAGTTCTGGGATTGCAGGTGTGTGCCACCTCGACTAGGCACTCCCCTGCCTCAGGGTTTCTCTCTGTAGCTCTGGCTGTTCTAGAACTCAGTTTGTAGGTCAAGCTGAACTCAGATCCACCTGCCTCTGCCTCAAGTACTGGGATTAAAGGTGTGAGCCTAGTACCAGTTCTTTTTATTTATTTTTTAATATAGTAGATTTCTTTTTTTTTTTTAAAGATTTATTTATTTATTATTATGTTTACAGTGCTCTGCCTGCATGTATACCTTTGGGCCAGAAGAGGGCATTAGATCACATTACAGATGGTTGTGAGCCACCATGTGGTTGCTGGGAATTGAACTCAGGACCTTTGGAAGAGCAGTCAGTGCTCTTAACCTCTGAGCCATCTCTCCAGCCCCTAGTCCCAGTTCTTAATACCCCGTATTCTCCACACACATTTCCCAGCCTTCTTTTTCCCTCTTCTTCCTCGCTCTTCCTTCGTCACATCAGAGACTGAATATACAGCCTTGCACACGCTGGGTGAGTGCTTTACCGCTGAGTTGTGGCCACGACTCTTTCTCTTACTTTGGATTTTGAGACAGGCTCTCACAGAGTTGCCCAGGAATGGCCTTAAACTCTGCAGCGCAGGCAGGACTTGACCCTGGGATACGCTGCCTCAGCCTCCAGAGGAGCAGGGATGCTTTCTGAATCAGCATGCTTGCACCCTGCACAGCTCACACCTCTTAGAGGCAAGCCGGTAATACTACCCAGAGGCCCCCCTGCTGCCTGCTCGAGCCTCACCATCTTCAGAAGGAACGAGGTAGCTAGACTGTGGTCCACAAATGCTCGGAAATGCTTATTTATACTCTATTTAAGTAGCTGAAACGGTCTGTTTATGTGGTCAGACTGGCAAATCCCTGTCTGTTGTGAGATAGTGAGATAGTGCCTGCGCATAGTGTGTCTCTGGGGCGATACTGAATAGAGATTCTCTACTTGATTTCTGTGGCTTAAACCCACGAGCACCGGGAAAGAGGGAAATAGGAAGTAAAAGGGGGCGGGGCCTGGAGGCTGCGGATGTGGGAAAGGGGCGGAGCACGAATCCCGCCTTCAGTTGACACCTGCTTCCCGCAGTCCCAGCCATGGGACTCCGATGTGCTCTCAGGCTCCTAGTCAGCAGGCATGGAGCTGAAGCTCTGTTTAGCCTCTTCTTGCCAGAGCCTCATAGGGGAGCTTGTGTCGTGCATTCAATGGCTGTTAGACAGTGTCTTGTGTCCAGTGGTGCCAGCTACCATGAACAACTGGCTCCCTGACTTCCCCCTTCAGGGGACAGAGGCACTTGGCCACCACCTCTAAAATTAAGCTATGGCAGACACTTGGTTTGTCACTCCTAGGTGACACTTTCAGAGCCGACCTCTGATATGTTACACTCTTTCCCTCTGCTACAATGTCCAGCCACACTCCAGATGAAGACCATTCCCTCAGCCTGGATCCCGGGACAAGGTGTGGGGCAGAGCCTCCAGCTACAAAGTGCAGGGGCCCGACAGCAGGAACACCAAGCAGACCTCCTGCTCGCAGCTGCTGCCGCTGGGGGGTCTTTCCTTACTGCAGCCCTGCTTGTCCGTCCCCACCAATTCAAACATCAGCAGGCCCCAGGTTAATTTACACTTGTAGCAATTGCCCCCGCCCCCTTCTTCTAGAAAATTACTGAACTATGTCCTTTATAATAAAGTCCTCACTTGTACTCCATCCCGCAGTGCTTTCTGTGTTCAGTCCTCTGATCCTGTACATGTGTGATATGGGCTCCATGAGGCCAGGCTGCCTCTGGTTGATCCAGGGGAGGCTCCAAGTAAGCTCCGCCCACTCCATTGCTCACCTAGTCTACACCTGGCTTTGGGTAGTCTTCCAGGGGCATGTGCTGTTGTTGACTCCCTTTACAAAACTGCTGACGCTGGGTGTGGTGGCTCACGCCTTTAATCCCAGCACTCGGGAGGCAGAGGCTGGTGGATCACTGTGAGTTCGATCGAGGCCAGCCTAGTCTACAAAGTGAGTCCAGGACAGCCAAGGCTACACAGAGAAACCCTGTCTAGAAAAACAAAAAACAGAACAAACAAATAAACAAAGCAAAACTGCTGCTCTGGGGCCCGATGAGATGACCCACAGGGAGAAGGCACCCTCCACCAAGCCTGATGACCCGAGTTCATTTCTGGAACCTACACCATAGAAAGAGAGAATCGTCTCCTGCAAGTTGTCCTCTGACTGTTGCACATGCATGCTGTGGCACACATGTGCACTCACATACATGTGCATGCAAACATTCTCACATGTACATACCACACTCACAAATCTACTTTTTTTTTTTTGAGACAGAGTCTCTCTGTGTAGCCTTGGCTGTCCTAGACTCGCTTTGTAGACCAGGCTGGTCTCGAACTCACAGCGACCCACCTGCCTCTACCCCCCAAGTGCTGGGATTAAAGGCATGCGCCACCACGCCCCTCACAGATGTCTTTTTTAAAACTCACAGTGTTGACTACTCTCTGATCACGGGGACTCGTTTCTTTATTCACCTCGGGCTTTAATTCCATCTTTAGGCTGAAGGTTGTTCTGAAGACAGAAGCAAAACAAAAGCTGAGCGGCTCTGCTTTCTCCCCACAGTCAAAAGCCCCGAGCACTGACCTGCTACCCACTCCGCTCTCTTCCCCCTGTTTCTCTGAAGAGACTTTCAAAAATCCCTTTGTGTTTTCTTTAGTACATTTCACAGGCTTCAACCCATTCCGGGTTAATTTGTCTTTCCTAACACAATTCCCAAAGATGCATTTAGAAAGTTCTTTATAGAAAAACAATATGTAAATGGCACATAGTCACCTTGGAAGTTACTTGGAATTATGTAAAATGGCCAAAGCCAAAGTCTCCCACCCCACGTGCTGTCTAATTCTTTTACTTTTGATTATATTCTTTAATTGGCCCTGGGTCTCATGTATCCTAGGGTTGCCTTGAACTCAGAGATAATCAAACTCCCAATGCCCCTAACGCCACCTCCTGACTGCTGGAACAACAGGTGTCCACCACTGTGCCCGGAGCAGGGGCACGTGCTTATAATTCCCGTGCATGAAGCTCAAAACAAAACAAACCTGGACTACACTTAGGGATAAACCCAGAAAGAAAGAGAAGGAAAGTGGGCCGGGGAGGAGGCTCAGCGCTTGAGGACACCGACCGCTCTTCCAGAGGACAGAGGTTCAATCCTCAGCTGCCGCCCGGCAGCGCAAACTGTAACTGCAGTCCCCGGAGAGCGGATGTTCTCCTCTGGCTTCTGCGGGCACCGCACACACGTGTGCACAGACATACATTCAGGCAAACCACAAATACACGTAAAATAAAAAATAAGATAAGGACGTGATTGGCATTAAAATTATAGCTACAGGGAGGGTGACCAGGCAGAGACAGGTAGGCTAGATTTTACTGGGTTTTGTTTGTTTGTTTGTTTGTTTGTTTGTTTGTTTTTCTTGATGTTTATGGTCAGGGGATGGTTGCTTTATACTAACTCAGATGTGGTTTTCCCCTTTCCTCTTTGTGTATCCATGCTATATTTCAAAAAGAAAATTTGAAACATTGTTCTAGGGGCTGGGGATGTAGGTAGTTGGTAAAGTGTTAGCTATATAGGTTTACTGGAGACTAGCCAGGAAGGTATGAGGCCGCACCGTAAATATTGTGTGTGTGTGTGTGTGTGTGTAACTTCTTTGTGTGTTGGTCTGCCTCACATTTGTGAGGGTCCTCTTCTTGTTTCCTGGGGGCTGCCGGGGTTGTTTCTAGCTTGGGGATTGTGTGTATGATGCCGCTATGAGCGAGCACTGGGTCCCCACGTACACAGCATTTCCACTGGATATGCACTGGTCATGAAGTTGGGCTCTGTTTTGGAATACACGGAATAGTTTCCTGCTGTGGGCATGTCGGTTTGCACCCTGGCAGCAGCACGTGGGGACAGCTATTGCTCTGCGTCGTTGCGCTAACACTTGGAATCATCACTGTTTAGTTTTAGCCGGTCTGTTGGCTGTGTATGTGGGTCTTGCTGCCTTTTATTCGACAGTCCCCTCATGAGTAGCCAAGACCAAGGTCTCTACAGTTTCTCACTGGCCATTTGCAGGCATCACTCTGTAAAGTGCTTACAAATGTCTTTCCCGATTTTCCTTTTCTGTGCTTTTTTTCCCCCTTACCAATTTGGGGGGGGGGGAAACAATTTGAAAGAATTTGTTTTTCAATTTGAAAGAATTTTAAAGTATATTCTGAACGTGAACCTTATCTATGTTTGCAAATATTTTCTTTTACCTGTTCTTGTACTTCCCTTCTCTCAGTGCCTTTTTGCCATCACCTGTGTGTGTGTGTCTTTCTGTCTGTCTGTCTGTAAGTGTATATGTGTGTATATGTATATGTGTGTAAGTATGTGTGTACTAGGATTCTTTTTTCTTGCACTTTTAAAAAAAATCTGTCTCATTCACAGTCAGGTTTTAATCTGCTTGAGGGCCATTTTTCATTTTTGAAAGATTTGTTTGCTTATTATTTGTTTACTATTGTGTGGGTGTGCATGTATGTAAACATATATGTGTGCTAGTATGGGCACACATGTGCCATGGCATTCATGTGGAAATCAGAGGACATCCTTTGAGGAGTCAGTTCTCTCTTTCCACTTTGTTTTGAAGCCGGGTCTCTCTTGTTTCTGGTCAATTCTCCTGCACCTTCCCCCCTCCTCTCACCACAGGATCACAAATGTTTTCACGTCTTTTTTTTTTAACTTAAGATTTACTTATTTTTATTTTTATGTGGGTAACTGTTGCCCTGAATGAAAGTATGTATGCTGTGTGCATGCTAGTGTCTGTGAGATCAAAAAAGGTGTCAGATCCCCTGGAACTGGAGTTACAGTTGTAAGCCATCTTGTGGGTGCTGGGAGCCAAGCTGAGGAGTTTTGCAAGCTCACTGAGCACTCTTACACACGAGAGCCATCTCTCTGGTCCCATGTCGGACTTTCTACAAAGGTGTCAGGCTTGCTCGGCAATCGCTTTACCCACCAGGCCCCTTCCCCAGCCCAGTCAGTCTTTTCCTAATCAAACAAATCTCTTAATGAACTGATGGGAGAATTATACAGTAAAGTCCTAACAAAAAATGAGAATGAAGTTTTGAGGAGATACAGGGAGATTAAAAGATTAAAAGTCAGGCATGGTGCAACACACCTGTAAGCTTAGCATTTGGGAGGAAGAATTCAAGGTCGCTCTTTGCTACCTAGCGAGTTCCAAGTCAGCCCAAGGTAGGTGAGATCCTGTCACACACAGAGATGCTTTCTGAAGCCAGGCGCGGTGGTGCCTACTTATAATCCCAGGGCACAGAAGATGGAGGCAGGAAAACCACAAATTCAAGGCCAGCTGGGGTTACAGAGTGAGACGGCCTCAAAAACAAAAGTGTCCTAGGATTTAAAACACTGCACAGATTGGAATGTTAAAAACCTACAGACTACTGGGGGCTGGAGAGATGGCTCAGTGGTTAGGAACATTGGCTAGCTGCTCTTCCAGAGGACCTGGGTTCAATTCCCAGCACCCACATAGAAGCTCACAAACAGTCTGTAAATCTAATTGTGGGGGATCTGATGGCTAGGATGGTTGTTTGGAATATCAAATTCATGGTCCGAAAGATGAAGAAACAGAAACAGCATACAGGAGAAAGCAGCTGATGGCAGAAGCTCCTGCATGCTGCACGGGCTGTGCCTGCCTCCCAACTTCAGCCAGTGTCCTTACAATTCAATGAGAGGGTCCCAAGTTGGCCCCATTAGACATTTAAATAGCATTCTCAGCTTTGTTTGCAGGAATCCCTGTGTGTGCACCTGCCACAGCCCACAGCCCTCGTGTGCTGGTTATTCGTCCTCAGGGTGTGGCAGCCTCACCCCTTAGTCTCCATTGGAGTAGTAACTGCTAACCTCAATGGTGGGGAAAAGGCTGGTGAGATGGCTCGGCTGATAGAACATTGTAGTGCAGGTCTGACGGCCCAAGTTCAGTGTCTGGAACCCATGTAAATGTGGAAGAAGAGAACCAACTCCTCAGATCTGCCCTCTTACCTCCACATGTACACCACGGCACACATGTGTCCCCACACTGCTTAAAAAAAAAAAATAGGGGTAGCTGGAGAGACAGCTCAGTGGCTATAAGAGCTCTTCACTCCTGTAGAGGTCGTGAGCTGAGTTTCTAGCCTGTAACTCTAGATCCAGGAGGGGATCCACTGCCCTCTTCTGGCCTCCTCAGGCAACTGCACTCAAATGCACATACCCACAGAGATACACATGCATACACATAATTTAAGATAAAATAAATCTTTTTTAAAAAATGAGGAAGAAGAGGAGAAAAGTTGGGACCTTTGCGTTGCTACCCCTAAAGCAAGTGTGCAAGGGAGCTGGGGAGGTGACTCAGTAAAGTACTTGCTGTGTAAGTGTGAAAGCCTGAGTTTCAGCCCCAGAATCCAAATAAAAAAGCCAGACGTGGTGGTGTGTGGCTGGCAAAACAAGATGATTCCTGGGGCTTACTGTCCAGCAAGGCTACTGCACTCAGCTCCAGGTCAGTGAGAGACTCTGGCTCAAAATACAAGGTAGATGCCTAAGGACCAACCCCAAGGTTGACGTCTGGCCTCCACATGCATGCTCACACCCCCACACACATGCACAGCTCCCCTCCACACACACTACCCCACCCCATTCACACAGTAGCGGGAAAGAGAAAAAGATACATGCTGCAAAGAGGAGCTGAGTGTGAGCCTGACTTCCCAGAACACACCTCTTTGGGAGCGATTAAGTAACCACTTGGTGCGCTCCTTTGGTAAGGAGGGACATTAAAACAGGGAGAGCCTGAGAGCCCAAATGGGTCCAACCTGGACTTTAACTCTGCCTCCTGTGATCTGCGAGACCTCAGGCTGCTACTTTGCTCCCATGGGCCTTAGGTTTATAACCATTAGGGCCTATTGTTTTATTATATCTAAATATTTCCAGTCCTCTGCCAGGAGGATTGAGCCTCCCTGCCTTATTCCTGTATCTGGTGACTGGTTTAGGCCAATGAAACATGAGCAGAGCTGACAGCTCTGGGCAGAAACTCTATGATTGATTTGGCATACTTCAGGTGACCAACAGCGTGCAGAGTCCCCTGCACTGGGGCCCTACAGAAATGCTTCTAGACTGCCCCTAGGTGAAGACTTACCCAGTGAGATTAACTTTTGGCTTTTTGAATTGTGTTTTGTTTGCTTTTTTTTTTTTTTTTTTTTTTGAAACTATGTGTCACTATGTACCCTGGCTAGCTTTGTAGACCAGGCTAGCTTTGGGCTCATAGAGATCCTGCCTCTGCCTCCCAAGTGCTGGGATTAAACCCGTGGAAGTCATCATGTCTAGAAACTGGGTTTTCCTTTGCTTGTCTGGTATCTTTAAATAATGCAACAGTAGCTTAAACAGAAGTTTCTTTTTCTTACACTTTGTTTCTCTTACGAAGTTCAGTCTGTGCTAGTGATGGAATGCCACAGAATTATCAGGCACATAGGATCTTGGCTCTGTTGTTTGTAGGGTGTCCTTGTAATCCAGACTACAAGAGCTCAGGCCACGGCGCCTGTGTTTCTGTGGATTGGGGAATGGTGGTGGAAGAAAACAAGGCTGGCCTCGTGAGTCACATAAAACAGTGGGGGGGGGGAGGAGGAGAAAGAGGAGGAGCGTAAAGCCAGTGGATCAAAGCAAATATCCTCTTATAGAATACATGGATGGTAACAGTATGGACCTTCTCATAGGTGGAGTTCTAATGTCTTCATGGGCTGGGGCCAGGGAAGGCTGAGACAGGGCCCGGCTTCCCTCTGCCTTCTCCTCCAGAACATGCTGTAAGGAAGGACTTGGGGCCAACCAGGAGGCCAGTCCTCTGTGAGGAGAGTCCAGACCTTCCAAGCCGGGACAGAGAGAGAACAAGGTCAAAGCTAGAAGCGTCAATGGGAGGATTGTGCATCAGTCAGGGCGGACCAACTAGATGCCAACCGGCTAGCAAGGAAACAAGAAAAGGCTCCCTGTTTGTCACCTAGGAGCCAGGTCAGGCTCCAGGTTGGTGGTGGCTCTGCTCTGTGAGGTCCATTGACCAGAGTGAGATTAAAGCAGCAAGCCTTATTTTTAAAAAAGGATTTCAACATTTGTGTGTGTGTGTGTGTGTGTGTGTGTGTGTGTGTGTGTGTGCGCGCGCGCGCGCATGTCTGTATGTGTGTGTGTGTGTGTGTGTGTGTGTGTGTGTGTGTGTGTGTACGTGCATATATACTACTGCCCTTCTGTCACTTAGCTTTTTCATGTGCCACTGTGACCTGGACAGTGCCCCAATCAGTATGAGACTCAATCTTCACTCTTTGGCAGCTTCATAATAGTCCATTGTGTACTGGACTGGACTTCCTTTAGCCAGTCCCCAGTTGATGGGCATTGGGTGGCTTTAAGCTGTCGCTAGTACAGATTACTCCGTAACAAATAGCATTGTGTGTATACCTGTCGCACTTTTGCCTTGGAGGCCGACTCTTAGCAGCATGATGGCCGCCTCAAAGAACAGTTACGTATTTGCTTACTATTACCAGATTGTGCCAGAGAGGCGCTATTCCACTTTGTCTCCCTTACCAACAACATATGATCGGACCTGGAACAAAAATTCCCTTCTCAACCGAGCTGTTTAGACGGAAGACTAGGAACATGGGGGGCATCCGGCACCTCGCCCCGGTCACAGAGCCATAGTGAGTGGCACAGACGGACGTTAGACCAGCCGCCACACGTGCTTCCCTCATAGATAATAAGATGGAAACTGGGCATGGGGGAGGGTGGGGGTGTCGCATACCTCTACTCTAATCCCAGCACTTGGGAGGTAGAGACAGGATGATCAGAAGTCCAAGGTCATCCTTGATACTTGGTGAGTTCACAGAGAGCCTGGGCTGTGTGGGACCCTGTCTCAAAAAGGCGGAAGAAGAGAAGGAAGAGGGGGAGAAACAGAGCAGCAGAGGCAGGCTTGGTGGCGCACACCCATGACCCCAGTACTCAGAGGCTCAGTCAGGAGGATCCTGAGTCCAAAGTTAACCTGGGCTGCTTAGCCATGACCCTGTCACAAAGGCACATAGCGGTGGCCTGAAGGACCCTACGGCTACCTTTTGGGAGAGGAACCAAAAAGTCAGCACCGTCCCCCTCCTCCCCGCCCCCATCACCAGCGTGCCAGCTGCTCTGAGGAAACACAGAAGGCCTCAAGGCCCTCCGAGGGAGTGGCTGTGACACTCTCTGCTGACCCTGTGTTGGAAAGAGCCCTTCCTCCCCATCCCACATGAGGTGTCACTCAGCAGAAGGGAGCTAAGGTCTTTTCTTCCTAGTTAAAGCGTGTGAAAACGTGAACGTCACGTGAAAGAGGGGCAAACGCCGTAGCCATGGAGGCTCGGGCTGTGGGGGAGAGATAGGGGACAGGGGACAGGGGACACCCAGTTAAGCATTGTCAGAGTCAGAATGTGTGGGGAGAGTTGCTCATCTCCCCAGAGGAGGACGCGGGTGGGGGTGGGGGTGGGGTGGGGGATGGGGGTGAGGGTGGGGGTGGGGGATGGGGGTGAGGGTGGGGGTGGGGGATGGGGGTGAGGGTGGGGGTGGGGGATGGGGGTGAGGGTGGGGGTGGGGGATGGGGGTGGGGGTGGGGGATGCAGGTGAGGGTGGGGGATGGGGGTGAGGGTGGGGGTGGGGGATGCAGGTGAGGGTGGGGGATGCAGGTGAGGGTGGGGGTACGGAAGCCACACACAAGCCTGGCCTTCACCTAGTACATTCTTCTCTCAGCCCTACTGTGAGCCTGTTCCTGTCAGGGTCTCCTTTCAGCACGGGGAGAGCCGAGCTGGCTGAGGCCCTCCTGTCAAAGAGCTTACCCACCACCAAGGCCTGCGTGTGTCCCAGTATCTTCACTTCCTGTAGGAAGTCCCATCCCCGGGGCACCTTCTCCTGCTCCTGCATGCAGAAGGCCAGCAACCTTTCTTGGGACATTTTTCAGACTTCTTCTAGGCCAGGTGTCATGCTGCCTGGGGGACGGCATCTGGCTATTACCAAACACTGCCGCTTGAATTGTGATCTATGTGTGGACGCAGAGGCCAACACAGGCTCAACTGTGCTGCTGGTGGCCATCATTAATCAATCAAAGTACCCACCTTCCTGTGCAATTCAGTCCCAGGCCCTTGTGGCCTCCGCCTTGTGACTCAGGTAGCCACTGTCCACTCATCAGACTGACACAAGGACAGAAACCATTTTCCAACTAGGCTGGTCCAGCGTGTGTGTAAGAGAGTGAGTTAGTGACTAAGTACTGGCCTCTCAGTCCTGTGTAGGTCAGGATTCTGTTTTCCAAGATGACTAGAGCTCTGACCTAACTGGGCACGAGAGCTTTTTAAAGGCTCCAGGTGCTGAATCCAGGAAATGTGGGACTCAGGCTGGAAACCCCAAGAAAGAGGCCAGTGAGCTCTGAGGGTAGGAGGTGAGGTGCCACCTGGACTCAGTCTCCTAGAATCAGTGCAGAGATTTTGTCCGCCCCCCTGGCTTTCACCTTTGCTGCTTCAGTCTCCGAATTATTACATAATCCATTTCGAGCATGCATAAGTATAACGCCGTCCTCGCTCCTGCCTCACATAAGAAAGGGAGCAGCAAAGAGGCAAAGTGAAATGCAGAGGGAAGGATGAGATGAAAATTATTTGTCTGTTTCAGACGAGCAATTTGCTCTAATGTTCTGTTCTCTTGTGTGCCTGTCCTTCTGAGAGCTCAAGGACCTTTTAAGGTGGAATGCTCAGGAGGTGTTCTTGGGGAGCCGATCAGCCTTGGGCAGCTGGAAATGTGAGCACACTGAGAGCTAGAAGCAGGGCCCTGGGCGGAGCTGAGAGTGCGGTCGGTCGGTGGCAGTGTGTGACCCGGGAGACCCTGCTCTACACTCCCAGGCCCTGGGTTGGGAGACACTGGAGGTTCATGGAGCTGGAGATGTAGCTCAGTGGTCGGGGTACTTGCCTAGAAATGCACATGGCATTTTAAAAAAGATAAAACACTAACAGCTCAGCTGGGTGTGGTGGCGCACGCCTTTAATCCCAGCACTCGGGAAGCAGAGGCAGGCGGATGGATGTGAGTTCGAGGCCAGCCTGGTCTATAAAGTGAGTCCAGGACAGCCAAGGCTACACAGAGAGACCTGGTCTCAAAAAAACAAAACAAAAACAAAAACAAAAAAACAAACAAACCACTAATAGCTCAGTTCAGGTTAGATCCAAGCAGAGTTCCCTCCACCCACATCAAGCCCTGCAAAGTACTGACAGTGCCTCCACTTTATAGATGAGTAAACTAAGGCACAGAGAAATTGCTCCATCTCTGGCTTTACCCAGGAACATTTCACTCTAGTTTACGGCGGAGGGCAGGGGGCTGGGGGGAGAGGAACAGCAAGCTTGGTATGGTGGCACACCCATGAGCTCCCAGCACTCGGAAGGCTGAGACAGAAAGGTCACCATGAGTTCAAAGCCAGACCTTGTCTCAAACAAATACATAAATAGCCTGACATACCAGATGATTAGGGTGAGGAAATACTTGGCATTGGAAAAATGTGAAAATCAGAATCTTTTCTCACTTACACATTTTAATGGGGAGAAGTAGCCGAGGGGATTACAAGTGTCAGACTCACCACCTGCACTGAGTTGCCCTTGAACTCTATTGCAGAAGCAACTGGACAGCCCAGACCATGAAAGAAACAGGTCTGGACTTGAGAACAAGCCATGGCCACGCAGCAGAAGCTTCCCAAAACGTGCACATGCTAGCCCAGCACCCTGGCAGCTAGGAGAGTGCCTTCTTGACCTAGATGAAGGTGTGGATTTACAAAGCTGGAAGAAGTCAACATTAACACTTGACTCCGTGAAATGTAGGGAGCTCAGGCCATGCATAGTCATGCACATCTTTAATACCAACACTTTGGAGACAGAAACAGACAGATCTCTGTGAGTTCAAGGCTAGCCTGGTCTACATAGCAAGTTCCAGGCTACCCAGGGCTACATAGTTTTCTTTTTCTTTTTCTTTTAAGATTTATTTATTATGCATACAGTGCTCTGCCTGCACATACACCTGCCCGCCAGAAGAGGGCATCAGGTCTCACTATAGATGGTTGTGAGCCACCATGTGGTCGCTGGGAATTGAACTCAGGACCTCCGGAAGGGCAGTCAGTTCTCAACCTCTGAGCCATCTCTCCAGCCCTGGTTTTCTACAGCTATCTCTATATAGAGATATAGAGATACCACAGACAGAGCATGTGTGCACCCACACACATATGCATACACAAAAAACAAAGGAATAAATAAAATGTAACAAAAAGTTTTAAAGAGAACACAGTGTTGAGTAGTAACACATAACAGATACGTCAGGATGCGCACCACCAGGCTGCTAGTGGATGCTTGGATTTGTATCTCAGGATAGGATTAGAGACTGATTTATTTTGTCTTGTTTGGGGTGATACTGTAATCATTGTTATTATTCCTTGTTTTTAACCTCCCCAACCGCCCCCCCCCCCCCCCGCCTTTAGTTGTTTCAGTTTTTTCTAGTTCTTTCAGTTTTTTCTAGTTCTTTCTCTAGGGAACACGTGTCACTTGTGTGATTAAACGAAAATGGGAAAAGTCTTTTAGTGGAAGCTGCTCTCGGGCCCCTACATAGCCAACTGTTGCTAGGGCTTTCTCCAGAAAGAAAGTGAAGTGAGGCCCAGGAAGCAGTGTCCAGCTGCTGCTGCTGCTGCTGCTGCTCAGCAGGAGGCAGAAGACAGATCTGGGATGTGGGACGAGGCTGGGGGCTCAGGATAGGAGTCAAGGCCAGAACACAGATAGGGAGAGCTGGGGGTCCTTAAACGGGTATAGACCCACTTCACAGGCCCAGGTAAGGCTTGCCTGGCTGGCTAGGTGTGCTCTCTAGGCTGGCCTCATGCGTGTGAGTAGGGTTTGGCTCTGCCACACCTCTCACCGCTTCTGTCCGTTACCTCTGCCCCCTCTGACCTCTCTGACCCCCTGCCTCCCTACTGTGGCGTGTATACAAAGCATCTCCTAAGTGCCTCATGGGTTAAAGGCTTGGCTGTCTGCCGGCTGGCCTTCAGGAAGTGACCGTGGGTGGATTCCTGATTTGAATCCATCACTGTGAGGTGATGGAACCCGAAAGGGGGAGCCTCCTGGAGGAAGTAGCTCGGTGGTTAGTTTTATGTCATCTGAGAAGAGGGAACCCCGGCCTGAGAAAATACCTGCAGAAGACTGGGCTGTAGGCAAACCAATAGGGCATTTTCTTAATCAATCATCAATGGGGGAGAGCCGAGCCTATAAGTAGGGCTACTCCTGGGCTGCTCCTGGGTTCTGTAAGAAAGCAGGCTGAGCAAACCATAGGGAGCGAGCCAGTAAGCAGCACCCCTCCATGGCCTCTGCATCAGCTCCTGCTTCCGGGTTCCCAGCTGGTTTGATTCCTGCCTCAGTGGCCTGTGACTCGGGACATGGAAGCCAAGTGAACCCTTTCTTCCTGGAGTTGGCATATCCTGTCCCTAGTCCTTCTCTGGGTCCCTCTCTGCTTCCTGTCTCTCATAAGCTGAGCAGTTTCCTCCACTTTGTGCTGCCCACCACCATGTTCAGCCTGACCACAGCCAGTAGTGATGGGCTCACCATTACTGACCCCTCCAACACCAAGAGCCCAAACAAAGCCCTCCTCCTTTTAAGTAGTTTATTTCAGGAAATTTGTCCCAGTGACAAAAGAAGAGCACTCTGCCCCACCCCTTACGCCTCTTACTTTAATCACATCTGCAAAGTCTTGACTCTGGGACAGTCAGTCTTCATTGTCAATTTAACTGTATTAGAATCATGCCAGAGCCACATGGCTCTGTGTGTGTGTGTGTGTGTGTGTGTGTGTATGTATGTATTGTATGTATGTGTGTGTGCATGTATGTGTGTATGCATGTATGTGTGTATGTGTATGTATGTGTGTATGTATGTGTGTATGTGTATGTATGTTTGTGTGTATGTATGTGTGTTTGTGTGTGTGTTTGTGTGTCTGTGTGTGTGTATGTCTATGTATGTGTCTGTGTGTGTGAATAGGTGTATATGTGTGTGTGCCTGTGTGTATGTCTATGAATGTGTCTATGTATGTGTCTGGGTGTGTGTGTATGTGTATGTGTGTGTGCCTGTGTGTATGTCTATGAATGTGTCTATGTATGTGTCTGGGTGTGTGTGTATGTGTATGTGTGTGTGCCTGTGTGTGTATGTGTGTTTCTAGAGGCTTCACTGAGGAGGAATACCCACCTTGAATACAGGCAGCACCACGTCTGCCGTAGGCTGTGACTTTGGACTGAATAAAAGGAACAAATGAGCTGAAAGCAACACTCCTGTTTCCTTGTTTCCTGAACGCAGACCCCACGTGACCGGCTGCTTCAGAGCTCTAACCACTCCGCCTTCCCTCCAGGATGGACTCTGTCCCTTCTAACTGTGAGCCGCTTTTGTCAGGGGCTGTTGTAACACCATGTACCATGTCAGGGAACATGTTTGCAGGCTCTGGCAACTACCTGCCAGCACGCATCTTTGGGGGCATCAGTTTTCAACTGATCACATGCCTCCTAAAAAGTACACACACTACCTCAGAGGCTTCTAAAAGTGACACACAAGGTGGAACTCAGAAGTTGGGAGCCTGTAATGAGCCAGCTTTTGGCATCATATTAAAATGGCCATCCAAGTCACACATGAATAAGAGGTAGGGGATGGTTATGGTCCAATACCCATGGGTAAACTGAGGCCCAAGGAGAGTTGGTATCTGTCTGAGGCTGCAGGAACAGCTTTCTTCCATGTTATTTGTGTGTTTTTTCTAAACTGACATAAGAAAGGGGAAGCAGGATTATTTGTGGTGGACACTTTTTAAGGCAGAGAACAAAATTTGCCAGGGTTTTTTTTTTTTTTTTTCAGTGTTTGTTTTTCAGACAAAAGCCTGTGGCTGAGATCCTGAGGCTCCCCCAGGGGCTTGACTGTGGGTAAAGGTTCCTCCTGGATAGGGCCCTCCATCTGGACGGCACGGAACCCCTCAGTGAGGGCGAGAAGGCGCCAAGTGCTCACAGCGCATTCCCAGAGGCTGGCACAGTGCTCCCAGCGCATGCCCAGGGGCTGCCACAGTTGTCCGATCTTTAAATGACCCTGGCCTCTGCTTCCAGGTGAAAAGCAAACACTGGGGGCCCAGCTAGTGAGAATTGATTTTGCTCTGTTCCTTTTACCTTCTACAGAACCCACATGTGTGTGCTCGGGTGACAAGGAAAAAAAAAAGAGACTATTTGTATTTTTTTTTCCTGATAATTTTTATATGTGTGTGTGTGTGTCTGTGTGTGTCACACACCACAGCAAGAGTGTGGAGGCCAGAGGACAACACGCAGCAGTCAGTTTTCCTCTTTTCCCATGTGAGTCCCAGGGACTGAAGCATAGTATTCAGTCAGGCTCCTTTACCTGCTAAGCTGTCCTGCTGGCCCTCGGCTCCTGTTCTCACAGCATGTATTTGTTGTACAAAATGGTGGACTTCCCTGTGGGGTTTCCCCATACAGATCATGTACTTTGCTCCCATTCGATATTCACTCTCATTTCCAGGCCCCTCCCCCACTTCCTCTTCATCCGTATCTGTATCAATACTCATCCTAGTCTCTGCATACGAGAGGAAGCATTTGGTATGAGTCTTTTGTGCCTGGCCTACTTTATTCCTCTATTCTTGAGCACTCTGGGTTCTCAATGTACTTACCAGCAGCAGGTCTTGGTGTGCCTCTCAGAGCGTGTCGCTGACATCAGACACCTGTGTTCATACGGCTCCTGCTTACCACCCCACCCCCAACCCCCGCTTGTCGCTAGATAACTCGTTTGATTTTTTTTTTTCCCCTGGGTCTCGGTTCTGTAAAATCAAGGATCGCACTGGTCTCCCTGGTGCCGTCCAGGGTTCCAGGATTCACCCAGGTCATGTGACCTCCCTCTGCACTCCAGAGATCTCCAGCCTACCTGGTCACTGGCATCAACACCTCTGCCCACGCTGGCCGTGGCTCTCCACCAGGCACACCATCTAGGCAGGTGCCTGGCCCTCAGCAGACCAAGCGCTGTAAACTCAAAGGGGTTGATCAGAGCCTCGGGACAGGCTGCAGCCAGCCCAGGGACCAGGCTCTGTGCACTGGTGGGGAGGCCCCGACTCATTTTTATTCCAGGAAAGCAGAATCCTGGGAAACGGTTTGTTAAACATCAAGCAGCCTGCTACCAAGCAAGGGGACGGCTGCTTGGGTTTTCCTGCACTGTTTACTTAGTGTTGAGTACATGAACGTGATGTCACTTGTATGCCTTCCCTGCTGATACAGGGGACAAGGTCTCTGAGCCTGGACTCTGGCCCCACCTCAAAGGTTTTCCCCTTCTCCTTGCTCTGGCCAGCCTCTCCAGCATGGGAGGACTTTGGTGAGGGTAGCAAGGCCAGTTGGGTGTCCCATCACAGCTCTCTCCACCAGACCCCCCAAGTTCATCCACAGCATCTCTCACAGGGAAGACGGCGCTGTCTGCCTCTGGTTTGTCCCCTCAGCTCCCTCATACCCCTGCGTCCTCGGGCAGCTTTTGAAACAGCTCCTACCCGGAACCCTTGGCTCTACCTTAGAGTTCAGCATTACACATTTGCCTGGAGATATGCCCACATACCTCCAGCCCTGGCTGCTCCCCACCACACTCTGGGGTACCACTTGCCAGAGCAGCTGTGTTCAGCTTCACCCCTGAGGACCCCTCTTCTCTTTTTGTTGTCTCCTTCTCAGTCTCCTTCCCTTTCAGAACCAGCCCCAGCCACACAATGTCTCCTTTGTGTGTTCAACATGTTTGTGTAGAAGAGACAGTGGGAGCCGGGCATGGTGGCGCACGCCTCTAATCCCAGCACTTGGGAGGCAGAGGCAGGTGGATCATGGTAAGTTCGAGGCCCAGATGGGTCTACAAAGTGAGCCCAGGACAGCCAAGGCTACACAGAGAGACTCTGACTCAAAAGAAACCAAAAAGAAAAAAAAAAAAAAGAAAAAGAAAAAGGAAAAGACACTGGGACCATCACGTGTGCCAGCTTTGCAAGACTCTAAGGGCCCTGAGGCTGGCAGCTCCCTTTAGGAAGAGATGTGCATGGGGTTGAGTTGAGAGGAAGGGTGAGACAGTGACTTCGGAGGTAAGACAGCTTCTGGAAGAGTGACAACACAAGTAAGAGGCAGAGACCACTGGGAAAGCTGGGAGGGGCCCTTCTGGGGGAGGTGTCACAGCAGTAGGCCTCTACTTTGTATATGTAAACCCTCCTCTCTGCCACATTGCCTGCTTTCTCTTCCCCCTGGCTTGGGAACAAGTGTCTGAGCTCTTCAGCAGTCTCTAAGGTTGGCATGGCAGGGCAGGGAGGGGTTCCCTGACCCTTGGTCAGCAGACAGGAATAGGGGGCCAGTGGGCGGTGCCGTTGCCCCTCCCCCATTAGTTACTTCCGTACCTCAGACAGGAACTTGGGACTGAGCGGTGCCCCACAGAATACAAAGGAAGGCGCGAGTCTCCTCCCACATTTTCCTGCTGAAGAGTTCAGGTTTCCAGTTTTCCTAGTGGCTCTTGGCAGGTTCCAACTGGACTGGCCCCAGTAGGCTTGCTGTGAAAGTGTCTGTCACTTAGGAAATTGTGTCCCACCAGAAGGGCACGAGGATAGAAGGCCAGAGCTCCCAGCCTGGCCCCTTTGCCTAGCAGCGGCACTGCAGGGGACACTTCACTTCAGAGGCTGGAAAGGCCTCTGAGGCCACCTGGGCAGGAGAGCCTCTACCGACCTTCCACCACAGGCCAGACTCTCAGCGGGGGCTTGAGTCACAGGAGGGGTGGGACTCGCTCCCAGAGCTCAAGAGTCTCTCATCCAGCAGAGTGAAAACCAGCCGCAGGCTCAGATAAGAACTGAGGTCAGCTGTGTAGACAGTGTGGTTTTTTTTGAGACAGGGTCTCTCTGTGTACCCTTGGCTGTCCTGGACTCACTTTGTAGACCAGGCTGGCCTCGAACTCACAGCCACCCGCCTGCCTCTGCCTCCCGAGTGCTGGGATTAAAGGGGTGCACCACCCCCACCCAGCTTAGACAGTGTTCTTGCAGGCCATGGCATCAATTGAGCAACAGGCAAGGTCATGGCACTTGTCCCTCACAACACTGTTCATACAAGCAGCCCGTGTTTTACACACTCATCCTTAGGATGTATTTGTTCATGCGCCCAAAGTCAGGCAGGACCTTAACGGTGCTGAACTCCAGTCTGGAGTCAGTTTGACTTCTGTTTAAGTAAACGTACATTAAAAAAGCATCTGGGAGGGGCTGTAGATGGAGCTCTGTCAGTAAAGCAATTGCCACATAAGCATGAAGACCTGTTTGAGCCCCTGCACCCAGGTGAAATACTAGGGACAGTGGCACCCACTTGTAATCCCAGCACTGGGGAGGCAGAGACAGACAAACACTCAGAACTCACTCACTGGCCAGCCAGCCACGCCTAACCCGAGAGCTTCTGTAGAGCCTGGTCTACCTAGTGAGTCCTGAGCCAGCCAGGGCTACGTGGTGAAACCTCGTTTTTCTTTCTTTCATTCTTTCTTTCTTTCTTTCTTTTTTTTCTTTTCTTTTTTTTGTTTTTGTTTTTTGTTTTTGTTTTTGTTTTTTGTTTTTTGTTTTGTTTTGTTTTTTGAGACAGAGTTTCTCTGTGTAGCCTTGACTGTCCTGGACTTGCTTTGTAGACCGGGCTGGCCTCAAACTCACAGCGATCCACCTGCCTCTGCCTCCCAAGTGCTGGGATTAAAGGCGTGCGCCACCACCGCCTGGCGAAACCTTGTTTCAAACAAACCAATCATGTGATGGCTCCTGAGAAAGGACACATCTGGCCCTCACATGCACGTGTACACTCAAACACCTGTACCCCCCACATTCAGGGACCCATTCATACACACACACATACACACACACACACACACACACACACACACACACGTTGTAAAACACACACATCATGTGACAGGTCTCAAGCCCTTATGAGTTTCCTAAGAGCTAAGTTTGCCCGGACCCGGGACAGGATGTTTAGAGTGAGTTACGCTTTCTTTTCCTCCGGCGCGCCACCGACGATCCAGTTGTCATTATGGGCCGCCGCCCTGCCCGGTGTTACCGGTATTGTAAGAACAAGCCGTATCCAAAGTCTCGTTTCTGCCGGGGTGTCCCTGATGCTAAAATCCGCATCTTTGACTTGGGACGAAAAAAGGCAAAAGTTGATCAATTCCCACTTTGTGGCCACATGGTGTCAGATGAATATGAACAACTCTCTTCTGAAGCGCTGGAAGCTGCCCGTATCTGTGCCAACAAATACGTGGTGAAGAGTTGTGGCAAGGATGGCTTTCATATTCGAGTGAGACTCCACCCTTTCCATGTCATCCGAATCAACAAGATGTTGTCCTGTGCTGGGGCTGACAGGCTGCAGACAGGTATGCATGGTGCCTTTGGGAAACCCCAGGGCACAGTGGCCAGGGTTCACATTGGCCAGGTCATCATGTCCATCCGCACTAAGCTGCAGAATAAGGAGCATGTGATTGAGGCTCTGCGTAGAGCCAAGTTCAAGTTCCCTGGCCGCCAGAAGATCCACATCTCAAAGAAGTGGGGCTTCACCAGGTTTAACGCAGATGAGTTTGAAGACATGGTTGCTGAGAAGTGACTCATCCCTGATGGCTATGGGGTCAAATATATTCCCAATCGTGGTCCCCTGGACAAGTGGAGGGCCCTGCATTCCTGAGGAGGGCTTCCACTGTGATGCTCTTCTGTACCCTACCAAATCCTGTTCAGTAATAAATCTCACAGCCAGAAAAAAAAAAATAGAATGAGTTACGTCTGTGACAGACGAAGCAACTTAGGACCCAATACACACGCAGAGTGAATTCCCTAGGCTGCCAGGCCCCTGGGTGCTACCTTCACTTAACCTCCTCCACCAGGGTCTACAATAGCAGTCCTTCCCCTGTGGGACCCCTTTGGGGTCACATATATCATAACCTATATATTAGATATTTACATTATGATTTATAACAATAACAAAATTACAATTTTGAAGTGGCAATGAGATGATTATATGGTTGGGGGAGGGGTCACCACAACATGAGGAACCCTATTAAAACGTCACAGCCTCAAGAAGGTTAAGAACCACTGGTCTAGAAGGTCCTCCGCCTGCTTGTGCGTGGCCAAGTCACCTAATGTCTACCACTGCTTGGTTTGTTTGAGGAAGGGTTTCGCCACGTAGCCCTGGCTGGTTCAGAACTTGCTATGTAGACCAAGCTTTACAGAAGCTGACAGGGTAGGCTTGGCTGGCTGGCTGGTGAGTCCCGGGTGCTTTGCCTGTCTCTGCCTCCCCAGTGCTGGAATTGTAATTGTGTGCCACTGTCCCTAGTATTTTACATCAGTTATTCAACTTGTGTGGCCATCCAGGCCCATCATCTGGCCTGGGCTAGCCTTGGCCTTTCTAGAGTCCGAAGAGCTGGTCCGAGCCTGGAAGGCCCTCTCCTCCTACGGAGGCCAACTGACTGACGCTGTGCAGCCCTCTCTCAGTCTTGGTTCCTGACTTGCTCTTCCCATTCTCCTGGTGTTCTGGTAGTGCTGGTCATTTCCTCCCGTCAGGCTAGGCCAGCAGTTGCCTATAAATAGAAGAGTGAGAGTTCTTACAGCCCAGTGAATAGTGCTGACTGACATCCTACCTCAGTCTGACTAGTCCTGAGTCACAGGCCCTGCCCGAGGCCCACCCTGGCTGGCCAGGCCCACACCACCGACACGCCTCAGAGGAAACGTTAGGGCTGCCTGAGGGTCCCTGGGGAGGCTGAACCAGGCTTACAGAAATGCGGCTGGCATTTCCTCCCTGTAAGGCCTGCCAGGGCTGCACTCCAGCTTGCTTGAAAGGGAGCTTGCCGAGGACCCTGTGTGAGAGAGCCACACAGAGGCAGCTGTGTGAAGAACTACCACGCCTGAGATTCAGAGAAGCCTCTCTCTCTCCTCTGACCCTCGTTAAAGCGTGGCCTCTGAAAAGCCCAAACCCACCGTTCCTGGTCATGAGTGGAAGCCAAGACCGGCCCAGCAGGCCCCATGTTGGAAAAGGGCTGACAGAAAGCTAGGTGGCATTGTATGGTGGGGCGCAGCTGGAGTGAGGACTCCAACTGTCACGGCCATCCTATTTGAGACTGGGAAGTCTGGACATGCTTACTGGCTGGGTTAGGACCACTGCCCATCTGCTAGCAGAATGTGGCAGGAGGTGCCAGGCAGACTCTGGTAGATCAAAAGTCTCCCAAAGGGCAGAGAGATTGTTGGCAGGGCAGCTGTGTGGATAGCCTAGGCCCATGGGAAACTCAACCCTAGCCGCCCTCAGACATCCATCCTACGGGGCCTTTGTTCTGGTCCCTCAGGACCCTCCCACACATACTCGGGCTATCTCATACTCTTGTTTAGAGAGCACTTTCTTCTTCTTCTTCTTCTTCTTCTTCTTCTTCTTCTTCTTCTTCTTCTTCTTCTTCTTCTTCTTCTTCTTCTTCTTTTCCTCACTGGATCTATTGGGTTATAGATGTGTCCCATGGGTAAAGGATTTGCTCATCCTTAAACAGCCGGCATAGATTGTCTTGTTGAGTTGATAAAAGGAAAGAAAGGGGGAGAAGGAAGGAAGGAAAAAAGGGAGGGGAAAGAAAGGAAGGAAAGAAAGAAAGATGGGCCTGTGCTTACATGGGCATGCACACGGTGTCCTTATATAGCTTAAGAACTCTGGGTAGCTCACTCCCTCACTGTCACTGTCCAAATCCCTCTCCCACTGGGCACCACCAGGGCAAGAAGCCCCAGCTGTTCAGTTGCATTCCTTGCGTTTGACCCGGGAGGAGTGAGACAGTTTCTGACTCACACATAGGCATCTGTGCTTTCTCAGTCCACAGGGACTAGGGTGGAGACCCGGCTCCTTCTCTAGATGGCAGGCACGTTTCTACCCTGTTTGCTGAGCTTCGCTAACTCCCTGTCATCCACAGTGGATGCCTTGCCTCTGCCGAATGGGTCCGTAGTCCACACCAAACCCTGGGGCACAGGGCATTTCTGCACTTCTATAAATACTCCTCCCTGCCCCCTTGGGGTCCAGAGGTGAGGAATCCTCCCGCTGAAGAGTTTGGCTCCTCTCACTTGGGCCGTCCTGGCACTTGGGCACCATGCAAAGTCTTGCTTTCACTTCAAGAACCATTGTGATCTCCTGTTTGTGCAGGGCTGAGTGAAGACGTCACTCAGAGCTTCTCCCCCGCCTCTTCTCCAACTTGACTTGAGTTATCAAGCGGCAAAGGGTTTACAAGGGTGGCCAAACTCCTAAAGACCCACAGCGATCTGCAAGTCAGGGATGGTTGGAAGCAGATAGCACTCTTTGGGTTGCCATGGTGACAGAGGCTGCAAATGGGCAGGGGTCTGAGACTATTATCCAGGAAGCATTGCTCCTCCCCCAAAGATAAACAGTGCTCCACAGAGAGACACTGAGCTGCCTCCTATTGGATGGAGAAGCTAGGGTCACAGTCAGGTAGCAAATTGGTCACCGGCATCCTCAGTGTTCCCTGTCTGCAGAAGTACTCCTGAAGAGAGACTGGGATTCGCTTGCTGACCCTCCTAGTCACTGGATCCTGGCCTGGCCCTGGCCTATCAGCACCAAGGAAGCTTTGAGAAGTGTGTTTGCGAAGGCACAAAAGTTCCCACCAGCTGCTGCACCTTCTCCAGCCCGTGCTGGTGGCCAGATGGCCTGACATGGCCCAGGACGTGCCTGAGGGGTGGGAGGGAAGAGCGCCTGAACTGTAGGCCAGGACCAGTTCCAGTGTCCAGAGCCATGAGCTCATCCAGACGTGAAGAAAGCTCTCTTTTGATGTGAGCCTGGGCCTGGTTGCCAGTGAGTAGAACTTCTAAGGCTCAGCCTGGTCAGGGGACAATACGGTAACCCTAAATCAGTGCTGCTGTGCCCCTGGAGGCATGGCAGGCCTTCCTCAAATGTCCCTCCCACAGATAACCTGCCACAGGCCACAAGAGGCTTTTTCATTTTTATTTCTTTTCTTTAAGACAGAGTCTAGCTATGTAGCCCAAGCTGGCCTCAATCTCTTTATCCATCTCCGTTGACCCTCCTGAGTGCTAGGACTAAAAAAAAAAAAAAAAAAGAAAAGAACCTTACTTCCTAGTATATACATGCAAGGCCCTAGGTTTGACTCTCCAGTACTGAAAACAGGTAATAAACTTAGACATAAAACCAGATCAAGCCTTGGCCTCTCCACTCAATGTGACATCATCTGTGCTCAGTCTGCTCTGCGTTCTATAGTCCCTCCCGTTCCCTCCACATCCTTGGTGCTGTTCTGAAACAAACCCCAGGGATGACATCATCTCATATATAAATATTTTGGTATGTGTCCCCACAAGGACTGATCCTGACAAAAAGCCTGTCAGGAACCACGTGACACCCCCCATTAGCACGCTAAAGTGATCAATTATCCCCACTATTAGCAAAGACCCGCTTGATGCGTGGTTTCTGTTTATTGCTGAATTGCTTTTTGTCCGTTTAGGTTTAGACCCAAATGATGCCTGCACATTGCCACTGCTCGGTACGTCTCCCGAGCCTCTTCTGGTCTCAAGGTTTTTTGGTTTTCTTTGTTTGCGGTTTATTTCGTGGGAGAAGCCAGGCTGTTTTGTGGCGTCGGGCTGTATCTGGACTTTGCTGATTGCTGCTCTGTGGTGTAGTCCGACAGGTCCCTCTGTCCGCTGCTTCTCCTGTAAATGAGCACTTAGGCATTAGAGGCTGGGTCAGGGTTGTGTGTGCTCTGGGGTTTGTTTTGGCATTGGATTCTGTCAGGAGACTACACGTGGTGGACACTTCTCATGAGTGTGTGTGCGTGTGTGTGAGAGAGTGACAGCAACCATTGTTGTGTGTGTGTATTTGATACTGGTTTTGAGACTGGGTCTTATTATGCAAATTGATTCATGAAAAAAAACTGAAAATGGGCCGGGTGGTGGTGGTGCACACCTTTAATCCCAGCGCTTGGGAGGCAGAGGCAGGCAGATCACTATGAGTTCGAGGTCAGCCTGGTCTACAAAGTGAGTCTAGGACAGTCAAGGCTACACAGAGAAACCTTGTCTCAAAAAGCAAAACAAAAACAAAAACCCAAAAAACAGAAAATGATGTCTATATACATACATGTGATGTATATAGCATGTATGTGTGTACATATATGTATAAACATATATGTATAAAATATATGTTTATGTATGTATGTATTTCTTATTTTGAGGCAAAATCTCACTTTGTAATCCAGGCTAGCCTTGACCCTTCAATCCTCCAGCCATGGCCTCTCAGTGCAGGATTACAGGCGTGTGCCACCACCATACCATTTGGTATTAGAATTCGCTCATGTTGCACTGATTGGTCGAAATCTGTCTATAAAGGCCTGCCATCCCCTTGCACTGGTTGCAGATTCTGCTTAGTTGGTACTTTCAAAGCTTTTCACCTTCCTCACTGGACCCCTAAGGTAAGTGGCTTAAAGCAGGCAGATTCCTCACCAAAGAACACAGCAAACTGGGTCTGCATGCATTCCCAGGTAGACTGCGCCTGCAGCCTGGCAGAGTAAAAGGCTCTAAAGTCTGAGATCTAGGAACTCACACTTGAATGCAGGACCTGCCAGTTGTAAGCCCTAGGACACGCACAGGCAGATCCTGGGACATGGGCTGCTTCGTAATGTGGGAATCCTTTCTCATCAGAACTGACAAAGGTCTGTGCATTCCCAGCATTACCACTTGGGCCCAGGGCCCCTCGGCTGCTTCAGCACCTGCCTGGAAACCCTGTCTTCCTCCTGGCCAGCTCTGGAAGGGAGAACATTCCTCAGAGGGTTCAGGCTTCCCCTAGCAAGCTTTGGTTAGACACCATCACGGATTTCAAGACAGGGACAGCAGAGGACTCGGCCAGGCATAAAGTTCCTTTCAGAGCATAGGGCTTTGCTCGACACTTCCTCTGGGCCCCAGGAATCTGGTCCTGGGCGTGAGTTTGAGAGCACGCGGACACATTTCATCTAAGTCGGTGTCTTAGCTACTATTCTAGTGCTGTGATGAGACACCATGACCAAGGCAGATTATAGAAGAAAGCATTTCTTTGGGGCTTTGCTTACAGTTTCAGAGGGTGAGTCTATGACCACCACGGCAGGAAGCAGGCAGGCCTGGCGATGGAGTAGTAGCCAAGAGCTCACATCCTGATCCAAAGGCAGCAGGCAGCAGGCAGAGGAAGAGACTGGGCCTGGCATGGGCTTTTGAAACTTCAAAGCCCACTCCCAGTGACACGCCTTCTCCACCAAGGCCCTGCCTCCTAAGCCTTCCTAAGTAGCCTACCGAGTGGGCCTACAGGAGGCCATACTCATCCAAACCTCCATAGTGAACAAAGACTGAATGTGAAAGTTAAGACACACGAGCCGTACGCAACAAACAGAGATCAAACCAGCATTGTTTAAAGGGGGAGTTTAGGGCCAAAGGGGGTGCTCAGTGCTAGAGCATTTGCCAAGCAAAGATAAGGCTCTGGCTTCCACCCCTAGTACAACACACACACACACACACACACACACACACACACACACACCAGAGGGCGGGTTATAGTGAACAGTACCTGGCAATCATAGTCCCAGGAAGTCGCTGTTGACGAGACCAAGGGTCTCCGGCGTGCAAAGTGAGTGCTCTACCCCTAAGCTACACCCCAGCTTGCTTTTTCGTGAGTTAACTTGTGGCCAAAACCATAACAACTTTGGTTGTGAAGTGGAAGAGACAATAACATGGACAGGGCAAAAAATGACAGGTGGCCCAGTCAGGCGTAGTGGTGGTGCACACCTTTAATCCCGGCACTCGACGGGAGGGAGGCAGGTGGATCTCTGTGAGTTCGAGGCCAGCCCGGTCTACAAAGAGAGTCCAGGATGGCCAAGGCTACACAGAGAAACCCTGCCTTGGGGGTGGGGGGGGTGGGTGGTGGGAAGGATTTAAAACAAAAATACGTCTAAAGTTAACTCCAAAGAGAGGACACTGAGCCAGAGGAAAGCAGGCTCTAGACTCTGGGTGTCCTGTAAACTCGGAGGATGAAAAGGACTATGCTAGAGCTGGGGTGTTGGCGTATGGCTGTGACTGCAGGATTCGGGAGGTGGGGGCAGGAAGACGTGGGCTGAATGGGCCTCTGTCCCAGAGACAAGGAAGGAGTAGGGTAGGGCCACAGGTGAGCTCAATTCTCACGCTTCTTACCATGGGTGTTGGTCTAAAGTTAGAAGCCACGAAAGAGGTGGATAAAGGCGTTAACTTGTGTCATGGAACACACAGAAGGAAGTAGGTGAAACGGTTTGTTCTCAGTGAAGCTGGCGCGAAGCGGGAGCAGAGCAGGAGTCTGCTCTCCTCCACAGGCTCTTCTGTCCTGATTACTTAGCATTCCTGTATTATCTTGATAATCATTCAAAGGGAAAGCGGGGGGGGGGGGGGGGGGGGGAAGGTAGCTATTGCCCATATAAGGTGGTCACAGAGGGTGTCTTAGGGTTACTACTGCTGTGATGAAACATCATGACCAAAATCATGTTACAGAAGAAAGGGTTTGCTTTGCTTATGATTCCACAGCACTGTTCATCGTTGACGGAAGTCAGGGCAGGAACTCATACAGGCAGGAACCTGGAGGCAGGAGCTGATGCAGAGGCCATAGAGAGGTGCCGCTTACTGGCTTGCTTTCCATAGCTTTCACAGTCTGCTTTCTTAACCCCAGGGCCTTCCCACATCAATCATTAATTAGGAAAATTAATTAGTAAGATGCCCAGTCTTATGGAGGCACTTTCTCAATTGAGGTTTGCATCTCTCAAATGACTCTAGCCTGTGTCAAGTTGATCTAAAACTAGCCAGCACAGAGGGAGGGGGCTGGTCTCAGCCAGTTGCCTCGGGTTTTCATTTTTCTCAGGCTCTATTATGTAGCTCCTGGTAGATGGAATCTGATACTTACAGCTTAGTGATCCACAAGCAACATCGGGAATACTGTGTTTGGATCACGCCCAGTTCTTGAGCCTAGCAAGGTAGGCCAGATTACGATTGGCTTCAGCGACGTCATGTGAGACCCCTTGGTTTTCAGGGTGGTTAAAATATTCCAGAGCCAGAGAAGGATAAACAGTCTGTGGGCCCATGGGATGCCTTAGCAGGCAGGGGAGCTTGCTGTGAAAGCCTAGAGACCTGAGTTCAATTCCCAGGTCCCGTGCGAAGGGGGAAGGGGGAAAACGGACTTCCTAAATCTGACCTCCACATGTGTACTGTAGCAAGTCCTCCTGGACAGTAACAGCAACAAATAAATTGCTGGTGGTGCAGGCCAGGACTATCAGCTACGCAGATGGCAGGGGCAAGAGGATCACAAGCCCAAGGCCTGCCTGGGTTTTGGAGTAAGGTCAAGGTAGGGCTTGGGCGACTGAGACCTTGTCTCAAAACAAAACGAAATTTAAGGGCTAAGGGATAACTTAGTGTTTTCCTAACATATGCAAGACCCTGGGGTTAATCCCCAGCATAGGTATATGTAGACACAGAGAGAGAGAGAGAGAGAGAGAGAGAGAGAGAGAGAGAGAGAGAGAGAGAGAGAGACAGAGACAGAGAGAGACAGAGACAGAGAGAGAGAGACAGAGATGGGGGAGGGGGCAGTTCTCAAAGGAAGAAGTAAACTACAACTTGGGAGGAAGAATGGATGCTGTAGGGATGGAGGGAGACGTTCCTGGTACTAAGACTTTACCATTGGCTCATCCTTGGTACCAAGTGCAAAATGTATTAGATGTAGAGATGGAGATGGATGCAGCTGAGACTGGGAGGGAAGATGAGAGAAGATGCCACCCGAGACAGCGCAACAACGTCCAGCGCCCCTCTCCACTCCAGGCTCCAGCATCCTGCACAGCGGTAGACCCAGATCCCCTTTCTGTCCAGGACGGGACTTTACTCCTCTGAGCCTGTTTCTCCACCGGTGAGATGAGACGAAAACTCCAGGCTGGCTTGAGCGGATGTCAGGAAGCTGAGTACAGGGCTTGGCACACGGTTGCTATTTCCCTCACACCCAGGGTCTCACCCACTGACTCTGCCTTCCCTTTGGCCACAGATAAGCCACATTCACTCCAGCTTGCTTAGACCAGGCTCTCTTCCTTAGAGGATTATCTGGTCTGTAGAAGGGTGCCATCCAAACACATACAATCACCTGAAAACTGGCCTAAAACCATCAGTACCTTCCCTTACCCGATAAACCACAAGCTCCTTGAAGGCAGGAAGAGGCCTGGTACCTCAGAGACCCGCACACTCACATAGAAATGTAAAATTGAGCATATGAACAGATAGACCCATATATGAAGCTCAAGATGGAAAATCTTCATTAAAACATCGTGAGACCAGTTTACCACCACAGACTCCTAGAAGCCACTCCAGCAAGGACAAGCAGAGAAGGCAAAATGGTCTCTCTACATGAGGCCTAAAAGGTAGGGCACACCTAAGAGGAAAATTGGCAATGGACCTGCTTTAATATGTCTGTGAATTACCTGGCACCCTGGCTCTGTGAGCAGCAATAGTGTTCTCTCTCTCTCTCTCTCTCTCTCTCTCTCTCTCACACACACACACACACACACACACACACAGAGCCTTACATGTGAAAGGCAGAGCCCCTGAGGATCCTGGGCTGTGCACCCCTTGGCTACACTGTCTTGTTTTTACAGTAAATTGTAACAGTAAGCCTGAATTAGCACGACAGTACAAATGGGGAATTTGACTGACATCTTCCTAAAATGATCAAGGACTAACAAGCTTCTGGCATGGCTGGATCCAGGCACTGCAGCGACCTCTTCGCAGCTCAGTATCCTGCCCCCTCCATCCCTGTACCATTCTGACTTGGCTGTGGGTGGGGTGGGAGGGGATGGTGCCATTTACTTCATGGGAACTGAGATGGGAAGGGTGAAAAATGACTACAGTTTCCACCCCCCTGTTAATGGGGAGGATACAGAATGTCAGAGAGGAAGGGATGTGACGAAGAGACATCATTGCCAGTGACTTGGGTCACCCTCTGTGTCCCCTCTCCACCACACCCCAGCAGCTTGTCCTCCATTGAGGGCCATTCATTTACTCATCTTCCTTTGTACCCATCCTCTATTGAAGGCCAGCTGGGTCTCCTGGAAACCTGAGCTTTTCGCAACAGGCTGAGCAGTAAGACTACCCTCCTACCTCTCACTGGTCCAAGTTCATCCCTCATCATGAACTCATGCACTGTGGCCCCTCTGGCCACCTTCTGGGAGCCTGTTCATGTCCTGGGCTGCTGTCTACTGGGGTCAGACTCAGATTCTGTGGGGGGGGTCCCATGGGATCCTCAGCCACCCCAGAAGAAACAGCCAAGGACTCGATGGAGAGACGGAACTGAGGGGCTTTGAAGCAGCAGGTAAGATATATGTGACACGTCTGTGCCTCAGTTTCCCTTGTAGTTCCTCCCTCCAGAGCTGGAATAGGCATGTGTGGGATGGAGAACAAAGCAAAGTAGGCTGGCCATGGGTACAGGCATCAAGTTATTGTGTAGTTTAAATTCTGATTTCCTGCCTAAATGTTGTGTAAATTCTGCTCCCCAATTTGTCTCCCTGGTATGTCAAAGCAGCCTACAGCCAATCAGTGAGCAAGGGAGGGACTAGGACTGAACTTCCTGCCAGTCATGAGAGGGAGGAGTTAGAAGAGGAAGTAGAGGATGGAGCCAGGGGATTCAGCCCGGGGTAGAGGTCCAAGGAAGATCAAGAGGAAGGAACTGGTACCAAGGAAAGCTATAAAGTGCAACTGTTGCTGGGAGTAATATAAAACAGCACAGAGGGTTAAGAACAGACTTAAGCTGCTCAGATTGTGTTGTGAAGCCTTGTATTATAAAAGAGTCTCAACTGCTTGTATGATATCTGGGTTAATACATAAGAGAAACAAACACCATTTTGTATAAATAACTTCAACAATCGGTGCCCAACGTGGGGCTTGAACCCACAACCCTGAGAGTAAGAGTCTCATGTTCTACTGACTGATATAGCCAGGCTTTTGGAAGCTCCTTGTTTGCACTTCCTATATATTTAGGTAATATTTTTCTTTCTTAAATCTCTGATGGTGTTGAAGACTAGATACTTAGTCTCCTAGTTAAATTTAAATTGTTTAGGATGATAGAAATTGATAGATAGTAAAATACTTTATACATATGTAGCTCTTACCTAATAATTTTCATAGTTGATATATTACATATAGTTTTTTTATTGTAAGAAAATGAGCCTTTTATTAGACTAAAAGGGGGAAAATAAAGGCATAAGGTTATTGTGTAGTTTAAATCTGAAAAGTCAGTGGGGCCCAATGGTGAATGTCTTTAATCCCAGCTCTCAGGTGGCAGAGGCAGGAGGTTCTCTGAGACTTCAAAGCCAGCCTGGACTACATAGTGAGTTCAAGGCCAACCAGAGCTACACAGTGAGACTGTCACAAACAACCAACCCTGAAAGGTCTTTGCTTTGGCACCGTTGGACACAAGACTATCATGGAAGGTGCCCCAGTGGGTTCACAGGTAAAGGAATAGAATCCTTTATTCCAAGGGATGAACTAGGTGGAGACCAGAAGGGAGTCGTGGCTACGGCAGCTACGAGAGGGTCAAAGCTGAGATGGTCAGTCTGACCTCCTCTAGATGCCCAGGAGGAACCCACAACCAGTTGATGTCAACCAAAAAGAAAAAGGTTTGTGTGTGTGTGTGTGTGTGTGTGTGTGTGTGTGTGTGTGTGTGTGTGTCTGGGATGTGTTTGTGACAGCACAAGTCTTTCTCCCTGCAGCTTGGAGTGGAAGAGGGGTAGCGTCAGGGGAGCTCTGAACTCTTGTGGAGGGAAGTGATCTTGGCTCTGGGCACACATCTTTCCAGAGTTCATCTCCCATCCCTGGAACCTGGAATTCAGTGAGAAAACCACTGAGCTTCCAAGTGGCAAGGTAAACACATGAATGACAGCTCATGTGGCAATCCCTCCCGGCAACCATGTGGTTGGGCACCAGGAGACCGTGAGCCACTTCCCCACATAGTCCTGAACCTCTTCCCTAAGCACAGCCCACACTCCTTACACCAGCACATCAACCACCTCTACCTGGCTTCCCTGTGCTAGCTGTGTGATCTTGGACAAGTCTTTCCCATTTCCTCAACTGGAGAACGAACCTGCTGCCCACATGCAAACATATGCCCAAGACATGATACTTGAACATTCAAAAAACAGCTTTATTCATAACAACCAAAAATCCAGAAACAGCTATCATCTGCGAGATGGATAAACAAATGCTGGTGCACCCACAGGGTGTGATGCTGCCCAGCCTACGGAGGAGTGGCTGAGCCCCTATTGTGCATGGATGAAGGAATCTTGAAACCACATGAAGAGAAAGAAGACACATAATACCCACCACGTGACCATCTGGAATAAAACAAGAACCACCACTGGAAAGACAGGTCAGTGATGGCCAAAGCTGGAGGACTGACCATCCATGGGATGGGTGGAGCTTTTCAGGGAAAGCATCAAATAATCCAACCTAATGGTGGTAGTTACCAGGGTAAGTGTTCCTGAAAAACAAAACAAAACAAAAAACTCTTCTTTGTTGGCTTCATCCTCGGATGCAATAACAAGTTGACCATCAGCAATCCCAAGCTGACATCCTGTCAACTTAGCAACTCCCATGAAAAGATACACCCCAAGTTCCATAGCAGGGCAGAAAACTCAGGAGTCTCTGCCCAGGCCTGGAACACATGCCCACCTCTAAAGCCAAGGGCTGGGGCTGGCCCTGCCTGAACCCTGGGGAGACAGGGTAAAGGGTGACCTTTGGAGGAGCAATGTATCATCAGAATCAAGGTCCATGGAAAACTAACAGACAACTGCCTGCCCCTCTACCTATCCAGTGTACCGTGCTATTACTAGGCAACTCCACAGTGCCCCAAAGCCATCAGGAATGGACCCCACCTCTGCTCAGGGTTACTTTTCTGACACAGGAGTCAAAACAGAAAGCAGGTAGGCACGGTGGTACACAGCTATAATTCAAGCACTCTAGAGACAAGACACAACAGGATTTTGAGTTCAAGGCCATTGCAAGATTCTGTCCCAAATCAAAAAAGGACTGGGAATATACCTAATGGCAGAACTCTTGTCTAGAATGTCTAAAGCTCTGAATTCAAACTCAAGGACCAAAAAACCCAAAAAGGTAGATGTGGGGGTGTGGGGACGAGGGGGCACTGCTTCTCTGCAGTCAGGCAAACCAGAAAGCCACTGGTTGCCTGCCCCCACAAGACATCTGGCAGAGGACAGGGCAGCTGGACAGAAGCTCCGGGGTCTAAGCCAGAGCCCGCAGATGTGGGAGTCTGAACTTGAAATTCCCCATGGGAAGAATGCATCCCTCTGCCCAGGGCTTCAGTGACCCAGGGAGTCCAGGGCAGAGGGAAGGCCTGCAGCTCAGTCCAAGAGCCACCTGCCCAACTGGGTTCAGCCAGGGCCAGAGGCCAGAGAAGCAATTGTCAGGACAGGTCAACCTTGCAGGGTCAGCAGCAGAGGACACCATGCACCATGGGAAGGCACAAATGTTACCTCAGTGTCACCTCAGTGCCGGGCAGTGCAACTACCGCCAAGAGACCAGCTTCCCCGCTGAAGGTCCCGGTGTTCCCAGCTCAAGTGTCCTCCTGGAAGGGAAGAGGAAGGTGCAAACAGTGTCAGATCTGTATGTAAAATAGACATTCTACAGACGACTCCTGTAGCTACCGACTAGGCAACAGGCACAGAGAGGATGTGTGCAGAACACTTGTTTCTATCATGCAGAGGTCTGTGGCCCAGGTAAGACAAGGCAGCTAAGGGTCACCTCCCAGCCCCACTGGGGCCGACGCTGGGCAGTTTCCCCACTGAGGTGCTGGCCGAGTTGGCCTATGGGGGCCCTCCTGCTTTCTGGAAAACAGGCTTTGTGGCTACCATTGCCAAGTGTGTGCACTCTGCTGCAGAGAGGGCCAGACCAAGGAGGGGAGGCAGCTTGTGCCAAGCTGGGCAAGAATGGCGTGCTCACTTGCCCCCCACCCCCCCACACACACACTCCAAAGGAAGCCTGGGGGCCTGGCCCAAAGCCCAGAGGCTCCAGGAAAGTGGTGTTCTCAACTCCCATCCGCCAATTCCAAGGCAGGCAGGCTGTCCGGCTCTGCAGACCTGCTGGAAAACAGCTAACCACTTCCTGGAGCCGACAATGCAGCCACGGTCAGCTCACTGTGCTGAGGACCAACTCTGCCGGTCCCCAGGCTGTGCTTCTGAAGTTGACTTGGAAGAGAAGGAAAAAGTCTGCCAAAAACCACGGTACCACAGCACCAGGGGCTTTCCCTCGACACAAGCCTCAAGCATGGCTATGTTCCTTCCTGGTTGTCCCTGAGCAGAGAAGCGGCAGGCAGTGGTCCTTAGATTATCACCCGGAAGCCAATGACCTGAGAGCCCAGACTGTTCCTGTCTGTAAAAAGGACCTAACTGTGCCCTACATAGAACTTGGATTGGTGGTGGTGTGACAGACTGACTAAGAACTGAGGGTCCAGGTCACTCTACACTGGCCATTGAGAAGCTAATGGAAGTGACCCACCCTGCTGTGGGTCAGGCACCTGCTCCCACCCACCTCTGGATATATTACGATCAAGTGGTTGCTATCAAATATTAAGCTAGGGGGCTAGAGAGGTGGCTTGGAGGTTAAAAGCCCTGGCTGCCCTTCCAGAGGACCTGTGTTTAGTTTCCAGCACCCACATCAACTACCTGTAACTCCAGTTCCAAGGGACTTGATCAGCTCTTCTGGCCTCTGTGGACACTAGTATGCACATAGTACACACACTAAAAATAACCACACACACACTACATTTTTTTATATACTACATGTTACAGAATGTCACTCATCTTGGGAGTTGGGACCAGGAGATGTGAATCCCCGCTCTGCCATTTTCTCACAGCGTCCTCAGTAAGTCCCCTGATCACCTTTGCCTGCCAGAGGCAAACAGTCCCATTGCCCAAGGGGCTCTGTAGGCAGAGCTGGAGGGACTCCCTTCCATTGCCTCTTATGGGCGTGTGGCCCAATGGTTCCTCCTGGCTGCTTACTAGAACACAAAAGCAGGCAAGAAAAAGCCGACGGCAAGCCCAGGCATCCACACCAGCTTCCTCTTGATTCCTACAACTCTGATCCAGTTTGTGTCGGCAGCTACCCCAGACACAGGCCTTTAACACTCCTTAAGTGATTCAAGGGTCAAAAATCCAGACAGAGCTGTCAGTCCAAGACATTCTCACTGGGGACTTCTAGCCCTCCAGCAAGATGTCTGGGCTCTTCCTGGCTGGAAGGCAGCAGTGACCCGGCATCTCCATATTTTCCTTGGTGGAAGTGGGAAAGGATGAAGGAAATCAGGCTCCTGAAGGCACAGCCCTATGGCTCACTGGGTTATAGGTCTTGCTCTCATTAAAAAAAAAAAAAATCCCTCTCAGCCAGGCATAGTGGTGCAGGCCTTTAATCCCAGCACTTAGGAGGCAGAGGCAGGTGGATCACTGAGAGTTCGAGGCCAGCCTGGTCTACAAAGTGAGTCCAGGACAGCCAAGGATACACAGAGAGACTCCGTCTCAAGAAACTGAAAAAAAAAAATAATAATCCCTCTTGGTCGGACGTGGTGATGCACATCTTTAATCCCAGCACTCGGGAGGCAGCGTCAGGCAGGGGATCACTGTGAGTTCGAGGCCAGCCTGGTCTGCAAGGAGAGTTCCAGAACAGCCAGAACTATTATACAGAGAAACCCTGTCTTGAACCGCCCCCACCACCCACCTCCAAAAAACAAACAAAACCACCCCTCTGGCTTGGTGGGTTATGGTGCTTACCCTGGAAGCCTCGCAAACCTGAGTTCAATCCCCCAGGAACCCATATGAAGGTGAAAGAAATCTAACAACTATGGGATAACAACTGAGATGTAATATGAATAAATTAATAAAATATATTTTAAATAATAATAAAAATGACATGCTGTTTTCCCAAATAGAAACCATGTAGTTAATTATCTCAAATTCATAAGTGACTTCAATAAAAATTGTAATTTCAAAAAAAAAAAAAAGAAAAGAAATCTAACAAACTAACAGAATAATAAGTGTTTAAAAGGTGCCAGCGAGATGCCTTGGCAAGTAAAGGCAGTTTGAGCCAGGAGACTCATGGGCAGTCCTCTGACCTCCGTGTGTGCTCCCCCAAAAGTCCCCATCCTGTTAATGGGGTGTGGCCAGAAGGGAAGTGTGAAGGCACGGCCCACAACAGGCTGTTCAGGTGTGGGCAGAAGTGTGAAGGCACGGCTCAGGACAGGCGGGCAGAAGTGTGAGGGCACGGCCCACGACAGGCGGTTCAGGTGTGGGCAGAAGTGTGAAGGCACGGCTCAGGACAGGCGGTTCAGGTGTGGGCAGAAGTGTGAGGGCACAGCTCACAACAGGCAGTACAGGTGTGGGCAGAAGTGTGAGGGCACGGCTCAGGACAGGCGGTTCAGGTGTGGGCAGAAGTGTGAGGGCACGGCTCACAACAGGCGGTTCAGGTGTGGGCAGAAGTGTGAGGGCACGGCCCAGGACAGGTGGTTCAGGTGTGGGCAGAAGTGTGAGGGCACGGCTCACAACAGGCGGTTCAGGTGTGGGCAGAAGTGTGAAGGCACAGCTCACAACAGGCGGTTCAGGTGTGGGCAGAAGTGTGAGGGCACAGCTCACAACAGGCAGTACAGGTGTGGGCAGAAGTGTGAGGGCACGGCTCACGACAGGCGGTTCAGGTGTGGGCAGAAGTGTGAGGGCACGGCTCACAACAGGTGGTTCAGGTGTGGGTGTTTATGAACCTCATCCTTTCCATGCATGCTCAACAGCAGCTGAGACCAATTCTTTCCTATCTGGGGAAAAACAAAGCAGCCATCAGTTTGAGGAGGCAAATGGATCTCTTATGTATTGGAGGCTAGTCTGGTCTACAGAGCGAGGCCCTGTCTCAACAAAACAAAAACCCAACCCCACCCGATGTCTTTGTGTATGTATGTTCCTCTTCATGTGTGCAGAGGCCCGATGTCCACCCAACGGTGCCTTCCTCAACCACTCTACACCTTAGTCTTTGACAGGGTCTCGTACGGAACCTAGATTTAGCTAGACTGGGTGGCTGGCCAGTCTCATGGAACCGTCTGTCCCTCCACCTAAGATCACAGGTGAGCCACTATGTGCTCAGGATGGGACTTGTGGCGAGCTCTTTACTGGCTGAGCCATCTCCCTAGCCCTGTGCCGCTGCAAACGCTTTGGTAATTAACGAGGGATCATGGGAAGGAACAAGAAGGTTTGAGGTAGGGACCTGCAGAGACAAAGAAGCCCCAGGGGAGGCGGTGACTGACGTTGGAGCTGCTTGGGAGCTGATGGGATCAGCTGTCACCCCACCCCCCCCCCTCACCCCCCCCCACCCCCACCCCCCGTCCATTCCCCAAAAGCCTCACTCAACTTTTCACCAGCAAGGCTAAATCCATTTAACCTTTACCCAGTGAGATGCCAGCAGGCAGCTCCTGAATACACATGGCTTCTTAAAAACCATCCGCAGATCCAGGCCTGGCTGGCAGGACGGTCCTGGTGACCCAGCATACCCCAAGCACTGAGACTGTCTTGTCAGACGGTGAATGCTTCCAAGCTGGCTCCTGACCTCTGAAGACCTCATGAAGATGACGCGCATCCTTGAGGCGCTGGGTGACTTGCTGTAGCAGGCCCTGTGATGCTTACTGTGCATTCGTCTCCCTGTCTGTCCATCCAAGGGCAAGCCCCCAGCTCAGCCTTAGCTGGCAGGCAAGAGTGTTGCTTTGAGACTTGGTGACATCACCGTGGCATGGTCATGGTAGCAAAGAAGAGCATGTCTCAAAATGACTCCTGTTGCAAAGGCCCAGAGGTGCAGCTTAGCACGTCTACAGTCTCAGTGCTCAGAGGCGGAGGCCGGAGGTTTGGGAGATGAAGGCCAATCTTGGCTACATGAGACCCTGTTTCCAAAAAAATAAAATAAATAAATAAATTAGTGAATGGATTAAAAGGCATGCATGGTGCTTTGCAGCCCCCTATCCTCACCCTGAGCTGCCCCCCCCCAAGTTAAAATGCTTGCAGGGTGAGGCTGGAAAAGGTGGAGACACCCAGTGGACATGGAGGTGTTCTCTGAAGTAACAGGTATACAGAGTAAGCGAGTTCTGGGATCACAGTAGAGGAGAAATGCCCAGATCAAAGTAGCCACTGGACCTCAGAGTCTTCATTTGAGGGGTGGAGGAATCCCGTAAGAAACAGGGAGACCCAAGAAATGTCCCCCCCTCCTAAAAGAAGTGGTGAACATATATGCAAATTAGTGTGGGAGGAGCCACGGTCATTGTTTCAACAAGCAGAATGCTCACACGGTGTTCCTCGTGTCAGGGGGTACACTGCAATCTAAAACCAGGAAGTCTTCATCCTAGAAGGGCCAGATGGGCCAGGCTAGGTTGGTGGCCACCACAGCTGCCCGATGCACACTGCAAGAACCATAAGGATTTTCAGGGGCATTATGACTGAGTCAGAAAACACAGCTGCCCCTGAAAGTCCCTCATTTTTCTTGCTGTCCTTGAACACTCTCTCCAAGTCAGATGGCTGGTGTCACCTGGTCGGCCCAGGTGAGGAGAGGTAGAGCATTGGTCCCTTACCCAACCCTGACCCACCGGCCGCCAGCCAATCAACCCACACCCCGGCTGGTGCGTTCTGCCACAGGGATTCACGAACGTGAACTAAGGGACATAGTTCATTTGTCTCCCAGGTGGGGCCTGCATCCAATGTGCTGCAACTGGGCTTCAGGGGTCACATGAGGGGCTCAGGCCTGACATGGCTCCAGAAGGGAAGAAGGGCCTCTGGCCTATTCACGAGAGGCCAACCCAGCCTGGAGCCAGCACCGTCTCCCCTCTCAGCCCCTGTGGAAGAAAAACCATACATACAGGTGCAAGACTCTGGGAAATGGCTGTTGTGCTCTGCCCTGCTGTTTTCTAGCAGCATCCCTGGTCTGGGGTACCCTGCAAAGAGGGTAGAAGGAACTTCTCCCATCATGAGAGCTCCCATTAAAAAAACAACCTCCAAAAGAAATCAAGTCAGGCAGGGTGGCAAGGCCTGTCATGCTAGCATTTAGGAGATAGGTACAAGGGCAATGAAAATTCAAGCTCAGCCTTGGCTACACAGTGAGCTGAAGGCCAGCCTGGGCTACCTGAGACCCTGTCTTAAAGTCAGACCCACAAACCAGCGGCTGGTGAAACGACTCAGTGGTTAACAGCGCTTGCTGTGTGATCAGGAGAACGAGAGCTCAGAGCCCAGCATCCAGGTAAAAGTCAGATGTCCCACAAACACCTGTAGTCCCAGCTCCGAGGGCTCCTCCATGCCACCAGGCATGCGTACCCGCAAGCACACGCACACAGTCTAAAAGGGCAATGAGTTGACTTCTCTGTCACGTAACCCAGTAGGACTGCTAGTGAAGGCATACAATCGCAGGCTGTCCATCACCGAGTAACACAAGCGGCTGTGACTTGAGACAACACAGGCGGTGGTGGCGGTGGCTTGTGTGTGTGTGTGTGTGTGTGTGCGCGTGCGCATGCGCATGCGTGCTGCTTGAACCTGGAGGCCAGTCTGGCCCTCTGGCTTCTCTGTTGCACCCTGCCCTGCCTTTCACACACAGTCTAGGGCTTCAGGTGGCTCTACCTTATTCCCTTCTATCAAAACAGTGGGCAAAGACAGACTGCTGGTGTTTTTAGGTTTAAACCTTCGAACTGACTCAGAGAGGTGGGGAGTGGAGGGGGGGTGGGAGCTGCAGGCTTCAAAAGAGCTGGAGGGTATGGAGGGCATCAGAGAGGAAGGATCAATAACAGATTTTTTTCCTTGTAGGAAAATGGAAAAACAACAACAACATAATACACACACACACACACACACCCAAAAAAAACCTTTCAGAGCCAATGAGATGGCTGGACAAGTAAAAATCACCTGCAGCATAAGCCTGGTGACCTGAATTCAGTGCCCAGAGCCCGCAGTGGAAGGAGAACACGCTACTGAAAACCGTCTCCTGGTTTCCTCGTGTGTGCTATAGTAAGCATGCACACGTATGTGCGCTTTCACTCCCTCCCTCCCACCATACACAGCATAGAATAAAAACGTAAAAAGCTCTTCCAGAATCGAGGTCTTATTTAAGAACCTTCGCGATGGGATGACTTTTCCTGTTTCAGGCCACTGGACAACAGAGGGTTAATTTGCAGCACCTGGCTGTTAACCTGGAGGACCTGGAACAGACCCCACTCCACACACAACCAGCACTGTCACTGAGTGTCATTCATCAGCAGGACACTTGGTTCCTGGTGCCTGGCCATGCTGCCCAGGTTCCCAGCAAGGCTAGGATCCACCCCACTGGCCACTGGGAGTTTGGCTTGTCCAGTTAAGTTAGGGGCTATGAGCTCTGCCTCGTACAATGGACACCATGACCCATAGTGGTAAAAAGACAGAGAGGTGGGACCACTGCTCTCTCAACGTGTGACTGCAAATTGTTTTGCTGCCTGGCTGCCTTTCATGTGTCAACAGGAATAAATAAACCTAACTTTGCAGGGCAATGTGAGGGTAGAAAGAACCAAAGTAGACTAAGTGACTGGCAGGCTCAGTGCGTACAATCCACTCTATGCCAGGGGCTGGGTGGGCCTATGAGACCTCTAAGAGGCCTGGGGATGGAGGTCAGGTGTACCCTCCTGTGGTCCAGCACTGGCAATGCATCTTCCTTCTCGGCCTCCAGGTCCCTTCCCTGCTCATCCCAGGAGAAGCGGGCCCAGCTCCAGCCTTGCCTAACTGTATCACCTCAGAGCTTCCTTCACTGACCAAGGTCACAGCCGCGCACTCCATCAGTAAGCCAAAGCCCAGACACTAGGACCCAAACCACCTGTACCTCTGAAGATGACCATGTCATTCATGCTTTGTCCGCTAAGAACCCCATCCCTGCAGCTCCTGCAGTCTCCCTAGGCCACCTGCTACCTGGTGTGTCCCCGACGCTACAGGCCACACCAGCTCCTCTGCTACTAGCTACATAAGCCAAATAAGGTGCTTTACTCCTGGGAGTTTAAGGTTGAGCTTGATGCACAACCCTTTCCATCTCACAGGTTGTCTAGAGGACCGAAAACCAAACCAAACCAAACCAAACCACCACCACCACCTCCAAAAAAACCCCAAATCACTACCACCACCACCACCAACAACAACAACAAACACATTTGTGTAAAGGGTTCAGAACTGTGCCCTCCCTAACATGGTCTGTCAAGACAGGCCAGCAGCACCACCCTCCTTACCCTGTGCTGCAAGGCTTAGCTCGCCTTTTCTGGGTGACCTTTCTGGACCTCAGCCCCTCCCTGGGCTAGAATATTTTTCTGCTCCGCTGCCTCAGCACACATCACACTGTAAAACACTATACCTCACCTGTTGGTCCACGCCATCTGAAGAGAGTCCCAGAAACTCCTTCATCACTATGTCATGAGGAGGCCAGGAATCCTCGCTGGCTGCAGTCTCCCTTGCAATTCTGGGATTCTTGACCATTTTAGTGCCGGAGCTCAAAACTGAGGCAGAGTCTGACCCCTCCCTGCTATGCTAGGTGACACCTCTAGGCCAGGCTTTGCCACTACCCAGTCCAGAGCCACCAGCCTTCCCAGGGTCCTCTCTCTGTGCAGGCCCAGGCCGGGCTACACGTTCTTAACGGAGTTGGCCCATGCCTCTCTTCTGGAGCTGCCGAGTCACCAAGGCTTACCAGGGAGCTGGAGGGAGGGAAGGTTCCCATCAAACAGAATCCCTAATATAGCCAGTCACCCACAAACCATGATAGAAGAGAAAGGACAGCCAAGCAGATATCGTGTTTGGAATGTGCTTCAGAAAGAAAGCTATGTACCAGCCCCGCCCTAGCCGGAAAGTGGTCCGAGGAGAAGGAGCCGGGCCCAGAGTCACGAGGGGAACCCGTCCTATAGGAAGAAGCCGCTGGGGCAAGGGGTGGTCCTACAGAGGCCAGGTGTGCAGGTCAGGGGCCAGTGGCCTCCTTCCAACCAACCACCTTAATGAGTCAGATCCAGGCCCAGCAGGCTGTGCGACAAGGACAGAGGCTCTGCTGGACTTCATTCCGGGCTGCAGTCAAATGCCTTCTTAGCCTTTCTGGCCTCTGATGAGCAAGCCAGGAGACCTGACAGTCACTCACCAGAGCCGCTGGCTTTACGATAACCAATCTCTCTCTGCCAGAAATTCTTTTGGTAAGAACATTTGCTTTTAGGGCCTAGGCTCCTCAGCTCCTCAGCTCCTCCTCAGCAGAACTGTCTGGTCTATGCTGATGGCTGACACACCATGGGGGGACAGCTCAGCATCCAGAGGATGAGAACCGAGGTGTTCCTCAGCACTGGTGGGACACTGGGCCTACGTGAACTTTCCATATAAATGCACATACCTGCCCCGAAGACCAGCGCGTGTCTCTTCGCTCATGTTTCCAGACCACGGAGTGCACATGGGAGGCCAGTCATTACACATGTTACCTAGGGACCCAAACTTTGTGCAAAAGCACTTCCCCACTGAGCCATCTGTTTTTATAAAGTGTTATTAGAACATAGCTGTGCGTTTTCTATGCGTGCGATGAGGTCACAACCACAGACTAGAGGCATTCCTCGACTTCCACAGGATTGTGTCAGTCACCTACCAGAAGCTGATGATACCGTAAGGTGACACGCCTGCACTACACCTAACCTACCGGATGTCCCGGCTTAGCAATAGCACCCTGCAGAGGATGGATTCTTTGTCTTTTGATATCATGGGGCTGGATGGAAGCTGCAGCTCACCGCCACTGTCCAGCATTGAGAGAGAGATCCACATGGCAAATTGTTAGCCCAGGAAAAGGTCAAAATTCTAAGGGTAGGGCCAGAGAGATGGCTAGGTGGTTAAGAGCACTTGATGCTCTTGCAGAGGACCCAGGTTTGGTTCCCAGTGCCCATCTGGCAGCTCACAACCGATAACTTCGTCTCCAGGGGATCTGATGTGCTCTTCTGGCCTCTGTGGGCACAAAGTACACACATAGCAAACACACAGGAATTCACACATACATATATAAAAAAAATTAGAAAAAAACTACTACTTTTTTTCCCCTTAGTTTTTCAAGACAGGATTTCTCTGTGTAACAGTCCTGGCTGTTCTGGATCTTGCTTTGTAGCACAGACTGGCCTTGATCTCAGAAATCAGCCTGCCTCTGTCCCTGGAGTGCTGGGATTAAAGGCATGCACCACCATACCTGGCTAAAAAGGAAAAGAAAAGTAACTTCTAAGGGCAGATTTTAGTAAATGCTTATAGCTGAACCAAGACCCTACCTACATTACCATGTACAACAAACACCCTGAGTTAGAGGAGACAGCCAAATATATAGTAAGTATATTAGTCACACACAGTTTGTAAGGTTCAGAAATCCTAAGTTGAGCCATTGTTAAGACAGAAACTTTCTTAGTTATAAGTTATGGTCCTGGGGAGCCAGGCGTGGTGGCGCACGCCTTTAATCCCAGCACTCGGGAGGCAGAGGCAGGCGGATCACTGTGAGTTCGAGGCCAGCCTGGTCTACAAAGTGAGTCCAGGATAGTCAAGGCTACACAGGGAAACCCTGTCTCAAAAAAAAAAAAAAAAAAAAAAAAAAAAGCTATGGTCCTGGGGCTGGAGAGATGGCTCAGCTGTTAAGAGCACCGTCTGCTCTTCCAAAGGACCCATGGTCAAATCCCCAGCACCCACATGGCAGCTCACAACTGTCTGTAACTCCAGTTCCAGGGGATCTGACATCTTTACACCAATGCATATAAAATTAAAAATAAATACATTTTTAAAAAGACATGGCCTTCACAGCATAAAATATTTGTAATTTGAACTTTTTTTTAAAAAATCTGTTTGTTTCTGAATCCTGGCTGCTCACATGTACCAGGCACCTTGGGCTAAATACAGACACGTAAGCAAAGCCTGCTGAGTTAGCTCTTACGGCCTGTGACAAAGCAGCTGGATGGGGCGTTCGGCAAAGCCCAGCCACCGACACTGGAAAGAGTGTGGTTATTTGGGCAGCGCGCCTGCAGGCTGGCTGGCTCCTGCTATAGCCAGAAAGGAACCCTAGAAAGCCAGACTCTGCCCCAGCTCTGAGCACATGGCTGTTGCCGCCCTAATTAAGTGGATGCGAGCAATAAGAGCCACAGTCTTACCCCAGTCTCTCGGGCCGGAGGTGCCTGTGAACACTCCACGTGTGACGCCTAGGCTATCCATTACGCAGCACCCTAGCGGGGCAGCAGCTGTAATCAAATGTGCTAATACCTCTGCGATGAGACCTATGGACGTTCATACACCCCACAATACACACAGACTAAGAGTCTCAGGTCGGTTTGGTTCAAGTTTTCCCAAAGATTTCGTTACAAAAGCTGCCATTTGGGGTTTTCAAAGATCTGTGGAGTTCAGAACTTGGGAGCTAAGGTGTGGGCCTGCAGCAGCAACAGCTACAAAGTGCAGATACTGTGTCTCTTCTTCACGTTCCCAGCCTGGGCAGCACTCTGACCCCGGCCAGATGGCCTTTGCTGCAAGTGGACACAAGAAAGCAAACACAGACTCACTGAATGAATATACACCACCAGACGTCTTTTCCCTCCAAAATACCCAGCCACTGACATTGTTAAAAGTGGAGAGCCTTAACTAATATTATTAGGGGGGGGGGGTCGTGAATGAATAACTCTCCTGCTCCGTTTATGCAGACAAGGACAGTAAGATGTCCTCTGGCCGCTGCTGCTGTCTGAGGCACAGGCATGATGGGCTGGGTCTACCAGGAGCAGAGGAGTGGGCGGGAGCTGAAACTTTAAAGACCCCATTTTTTGACATTCCCTTGTGTACTTCCTCAGGCCTCCCCGTAGCCAAAGTTCCATTTGAAAATCTAAAACGACTTCTCTCATCACAACTTCCTAGAAGCTAATTAGAAAAAAAAAATGTGCTAATTGGATAATCTGGTTTCAGATGTTCTAATTATACTCCTTGGTAAGAGGGGGGTACAAAATATAATGAGAATAGGAAATATAGCAGGAATTCTTCCAAAAGTATCAAACATCCAGGAAGCCTACGGCACCAAGTCCCAAAAATAATCTTGAAGTAGATGAAGAAGTTTCTTGTTTGTTTTAAATTTGGTGCATGTGTGCACCCGGAGGGCAAGGGGCAAATTGCAGGAGTTAGCTCTCTCCTTCCACCATGTGGGCCCTGGGGATCGAACTCCGGTCCTTGGGCTTAGCAGCAAGCACTTTTACCTACTGATCCATTTTGTCAGCCCAAGCTAAGAGTATTTATTACAACACACACCCCAGTATACACGGACAGCCCACCCCCTAGAAAACACACAGGTCTTCTCCACTATGGGATGTCTGAAGAGACTGTGGGGATGGCTCCCACCCCACCTGGAATTAAATGAATTCTCTCTGTTTAAAGCAACTCAGTTTCAGCATTCTGAAATGTCGTGCCCTCTTTCTTAAGCCTGCTCCTACGAATGACTACCAGCAATTTCCTCATCGCCTGAGATTTCTAAACCCAAATTGGGAAAGAAGTTCTTGATTTCCACTGGTGATTTCTACCTCACCCTGGCACTGGGCAGATCTGTGGGAGTACTTTTACTCCCCGGTTGGGAAACACTTTGGGTCTGGCTGTGACCAAGCTCTGGTGACAAGGCGGCAAAGGAGATGGTAAGGGTAGGAGGGGGTGGGGGTCTGCTCAGGGGGAGCATACCCTTCGGAAGCCATGCACCTGGCACAGGTGTTCTGTTAATGTCTGCAGGGGCCTGGCACACCTGCCCGGTAAACCCAACGCTGCTGGGAAACTCCGGGCTATATTTAGTCAAGGCTAGCTGCCCCAGCCACCTGCTACAGTAGCGCTCACAGCTCAGCAGTATGGTAAAGATCTATTACAGGATTACAGGAAGGACCATGGCCCCGGCTCTAGCTCTCTGCAGCACATGTGTCGCCCATTGGGCAAATATGGACATTGTAGGGGCAACGGGAGGCTCAAATGTACTGCTAGGGTAAGCAACGTGGGACACAGAGCCTGGCACATTCGCTTTCTGGGTTTTGTTCCTAAGTCACCTCTCACCCTGAAGGGACAAAACATCTTTTGAATGACAAGAGGGACAATCCTCAAAGACATTCAACAATGTCCCCTGTCACTCCCCCCTCCCCCCTTCTTGCTGGAGACACTGTTTCTCTCTGAAGACACTAACAGACTTTAGTGAAAAAAAAAAAAAAACTCCACATACGTAGCTTTAGTCCCCTGGGCTGCCTGCCTCTAATATGATTACACATCAAATGCAATAAATGGAGCAAAGTGGTATTATTTTTCTGGGAAAAACCAACATCATAAAAGAGTCTTTATTGAATCAGAGGCCCATGAACTGTTCTCTTGCCTAATTATGGCTCCGAGTGAATGAGGCTGGGTTTCCAGGCAGGGCTCTCACAAGTCTCCAGCCCAAAGAGCAACGGGATATTTGTCACAACTTGTCTAATTACAACAAAAATCCACCAGGAGGACAGTCAGGGAAGATGCCAGGGGAGGTTGGCAGCTGCCCCTCCCCCACCCGGGAGCTGCCCAGGAGGGGCTGGTTTCCTAGCTACTTTTCTGTCCAGAGGCGGACCCCTGCTCCACTCCTACCCCTCACACTCGAGATAGGATCCCAAGGCTCTTTCCCTAGCATTCTAGCTCTGGCCCCTCTCAGCCTGTCTCTATAGAAAAGACCCATTGCGGAAACAGGATCTTTTGCCAGATGTTTCAACACTTAAAATCTGGCCAAGGTTAATGTGAGTGTGTGCATGCATGTCCTCAGACCTGGTTAAAGAGGAGCACTTGCTGCCACCAGATTCAAGAAGAGAGTGTGAGAGTGGGTGTGTCACAGGCTCTGGGAAGGGAGGGCTCACCCTCCACACCAAGCAGGCCGGAGCTAATGGCTTGCTGGCTTCTCTCAGATGTGGAGCGCTCCAGCCAGGCACACCGGACTCTGACATTCTGCTTAGACTTGAGTCTTAGTTATGAGTATCTGTTTGCTCTCAAACTTCCTAGAACAACAGTGAACTCCAGGGCAGCCAAGGTTACAGAGACCCTGTCTCAGACAGACAGACAGACGCAAAACCTTCCAAAAGCAAAAACATATTTTCTTTCTATAAATCTGTCCCTGCCTCTGTGTACTGAACAGAACAGCCAGGTCAGCAGTAAGGGGTCAGACAGCCATGCTGCCCATCCCTCTGTCCTGCCAATAGGTCACAGGACTCCTCTGGAAAAGTGGGCACCTCTGGCACCCCCACCCTCCCAAGCTGGTTTCAGGTAAGTCTCTCCGGCAAAGGTTTTTCCTCTCAGGTTTTCACTTGCCAGCCTCAGGCTAGCCTATCTTGACCTCCTCAGAGTTTGCTCACTGGCCCCACAAGCCCAGGGGTGAACTCTGATATCACTTGGGGACTGTGGCCACGTCCCCGCCACCTTATGCCTGGCATTCCCCACAGGCATTTCTGTTCACTTCTCACAGTGCCCCACAAAGCCAGCCAGGGTGGAGCTGGGAAACTGCACCCTGGGAATCGTGACCAGCCCAATCCAGCCAGTGTCTGCGATGACCCAGCTCCCAAATCCAGTCAGTTGGTGCCTTCTCCTGAGACCAGTCTGCACCAGCAGAGCACGTGCCCTGACAGACTTCCGGAAAGCGAGGTGCCACCAGCAAATGGGCACCATGGCCTTTCTTTGTTTTCAGAGGGACAGGGAAAAAAGGGGGGGAGGCTATTTTTATAAATAATTTCTTATTGGGGTGTGTGTGTGCGCACGCGTGTAAAATGCAGGTGTGTCCATGCAGCAGCACACATGGGGGGGGGGGGGGAGAGTCAGAGAACAAAATTCAGGGGTCAGTTCTCTTGGGTTTTGTTTTTGGTTTGGTTTGGTTTGATTTGGTTTGGTTTTCAAGACAGGGCTTCCCTGTGTAGCCTGGCTGTCCTGGACTCGCTTTGTAGACCAGGCTGGCCTCGAACTCACAGCGACCCACCCCTTCCAACCTGAGTTCAGGGGACTTCAATGTCAGGGGACTCAATGTCAGGCATGCTCAGCAGTGCTTTTACCCACTGAGCCACTGTGCTTGAGAGAGCGGGATTTTAGCCTAGTCTAAGGCCTACCCCGGAACCCCACACTTCCCAGGGTGGAGATCCAGGGACCGGAAGTGGGTTGTATGAGCCATGAACCGCAAAGTCTTCCTAGATCCGAGCTTCACAGCTGTGCATCTCCAAATTCCTCCCATACCTCTCCTGCTCTTCCGCGGGAAGCCCCGCCCCCACCTCACCCCGTCAGGCCCTCCCCTACATCTGCACCTCCCACCCAGGACTCTCAGGAGGACTGCCTCCACTACAAGCTCCTACAGTGTACTCGGTCAGGTTTCCTGCTGGGCAGAGATGGCACTTTCAGGCCCCAGGGTGGCAGCGCTGAAATTAAAAAAAAAAAAAAAAATCACAGGGCAGCTAGTTCCACCGGGCACCTTCGTTTTCCTCAGTCCTCCTGGGCAGCCAACACAGAGGACTGGCTGCAGGGCGATTTCCAAATTCCCCAGTTGCCCAGATCATGGCAAAAGGAGGGAGGGCACACAGAGTGGGTGAGAAGTCGTCCGCCTGTCTGTTCTCTGTAGGGCGAGTTAAAGTGAAAGACTAAAGCTCTGGAAACGATGCCAAATGTCTTAGAAGTTTCTGTCCCATAAGAAAGTATTGGCTCTGGGAAGTTCTGATTCTCCTCACCCCTCAACCTGGTGATTATCTCAGCTTAAAAAGATACATAGCAAACTATTCAGTTCCCCTATGGAGTGCGTGGCTGAGCCAGTGAGTAAGCCAGCCTGGGGCCACCAGAGAAACTGAGATATCTTTCCTGGGACTTCTCATGAATTGTGCTGCGGTCAGAGATGGAGGAATTCAAGCTGCCTGGGCTAATCGCTCTGTGGAGCACGCAAAGTGACCACACCTACAAGCCAGGGTTCCTTTGGGGTCTGTACCGGCTGACTGAGACGTCCTGCCATCTGGGAGCTATACTCAGAAGGCTGCTGTGCTACCAAGGCCAGCTGGGAGAGCCAGGGGCTGGGGGAGCCAGGGGCCGGGGGAGGCCGGGGCTGGGGGAGCCCGAGACTGGGGGAGCCCGGGGCCGGGGGAGGCCCTTTCCCTCAAGATCTGAGCCTCCACTCTTTCCTCATCTGCTCTCAGGGCTGGCAGAAGAGCCAGGGTGAGCAGCAAGGGAGACCAATGGCCAGCTTTCCCACAGGCGACGGCCCAGTAGCTGCTGAAAGACAAAAGGAGAGCTGGGGAGAGCGAAGTGACGGCCCTCGGCTGCCAACTGTACACACTGCAATGATCTGATTTTGGTCCTGGGGTCCCGCACGGTAGAAGGTACACCCTCCCACGTACATAGAAATAAACAAGCAAGATGTGCTCAGTGTTTCTAAAGTGTAGACGAGCAAGCACAAGGCAGGGGAAGGGCTCCCAGATATCACCCCTAGTTTTTGATGCAGTAAGTCTCCCTTGTGTATTTCCCCAAGTCCAGCATATGTCAGCAAACTACAGTCAGTATGAGAACCTGCCAGACGCAAAAGCCCAGGGTCTCAGTCGCACTGCACCCTTCTCAACCAACAGATACAAACAGGGATGTTCAAAACACAAGTGGGAGAGCCTGGCATGGTGGCGCATGCCTTTAATCGCAGCACTTGGGAGGCAGAGGTAGGTGGATCGCTGTGAGTTCGAGGCCAGTCTGGTCTACAAAGCAAGTTCAGGACAGCCAGGGCTACACAGAGAGACCCTGTCTAGAAAAACAACAACAACAACACAAAACAAAAAACCACAAGTGGGTCATATAGCCATACCACCATGAATATGCCTGATCTTCCAGTGTGACTGCGTGTATGAGTGTGTGTGTGTGAGTGTGTGTGTGTGTGTGTGTGTGTGTATGGACCACTCATGGGAGAAGTGCCAGGTTGTGTCAGGCACTATACACATTTTTAAATAGAAGCCTCGCCACACCCTCCCAAGCTAAGAATCCTAAACCTTGATTCACAGAGGAGAAATTGGGGTTCAGTCAAGTCACTTAGCCAAGGCCACCCTGCCTACAGAGGGATCAGAACTGGACTCCCCATATACCCCAAACCCACCATATGCCTTGGTGGCCTTTGGAAATTAAAATGATCCTCTCCCCCCCACTCCCCCTCCTGCTACAACTCTCTTTCAGGGCCTTATCACAGATTAGGAGCGCCATGCTATTGTGCAGAAGTCCTGACACTAGCCAAATATTTACCAGCCTTCCAGAGGGCAGCCGAGCAGTCTGAGAGGGGAAGCAACCCCATCAGGGAGGGCCAAGCCGTTGCTAGATAAAAAGGGGGTGCAGGGCGTGGGGAGACTGTCACTATCCTGGAGAATCCAGACAGTTTAACTTTGGACAAAGAGGCCTTGAAGAAACCCAGCAGGACACGGGAATCCTTTCTAAGTGTTATACCTCCAGTAGGGCTGGAGGTGCGGCTCAGCAGTTGTGAGCACTGGCTGCTCTTCCCTGTACCACACAGCGCACAATCAACCATCTCTAACTCCCAACATACCTTCCCTGGCCTCCTTGGGCACCAGACAGGCATACGGACAAAACACCTATACACATCAAATAAATAAAATAAATTAAAAAAGCTTTCAACCTTGCCAGGACTTGAAGGCAGAGACCAGGGGACTAGCTTCTCCATAGTCTCTTTTACTATTCCTATCCTGCTAGGCAAAATTTTGGTCTTTAATCTTTAATAAGTTGAGGTTTTATTTAAAAAAAAAACCTAGGAGGGCAAGGTTAATTATTCACAGAGTTGCAATTTACTTAAGAGTTGAGAGGGAATAAAAGTTTCCTCTCAGCAAGCAATACCTGAATCCCACATGGATCTCCCTGGAGGTCTGACTAAAATCCTTCTCCTCCCATCAGCTTTCCACCTTGCATTTAGCTGCTTCCTGAGGAAGGTTCCAGCACAAACAAGCCTGGCCATCCAGTCACTTCCTCTTGAGAATCCTTGAGGTACCCATCTTCCAAGGATGGAAGAGGGTGTGGTGCTGGGGCCAGGAAGGAGGTGTCCGCCAGGAGACACAGCAGAGCTGCAAAGCCCTCAGCCGAAACACTTGCTTTCGCTAGATATGTTTGCTTAAATCAAAGCAGAAATCAGTTTACTGGAGGGCAGGCTAGCCCCACTCCAATGCCTACTTCAGTCAAGAGAGAGGGGAGGGGAAACCCAAAATCCGGGGAACTGGAGACCCCCCGACACTGGGGGTCCCACATTCCAAAGTTTGGCCCCTTCAGGGTGGGTGCAAAGAAGCCAGTTCAGCAAGCATTTCTGCATCGCATGGTTCCAGCTCACTTCTGTAGATGGTTTATGACCACAAAATACTATGGACACTTCCACTTCGTTTACTTTCTGGTAGTGATGCTGGGGGCCGGATTAACAGGAAAACTTGTTTTTCCAGCCTGATTCTGCACCCCCAAAAGAAAGCATTTTTCTTAATTAGGAACAAGGCCTCCAGTTAAAGTGCCCACCAGTTCCACTCCTTAAACAATTTTGTCTCAAAATGGGATTTGTCAAGATGCAAGGAAATTTACACCATGGTCAAGAAACTCTTTCCTTCCATTCTTCAGACAAAAGCACATTCCACCAACTGGAGCCTGTGGGCCAAAGCTTACACGGACAAAACTCAGGCTACGATCCTTGCTGAGGCTCACCGGTCCTGCCCCACATTTCTGAGACTTCTCCCCACACCTGGCTCCCTCCCCTGTTCCCGCTGCTACATGCGGCTGAGGGACAGGGACAGCAGGCCAGTATGATTTGTACAGGGACTACTTTGCACGTGGCCCACAAGCATGTCGAGAAAAAAAAAATACCTTGTATACCGCCTTTGTACAACTGCCCAAGAGCTGGGCCAGCCTGGTTTCACCTTCTCCAGCCTCCAAGCTTCTAGAAACCTCTCTCATTTTCCAATGCCAGGAAGAAGGGGGCCCGTAGTGCCCTATTTGGCCAACTTGCCCTTTATACACACAGTTCAAGTCTCCTAAGAGTTTTTTTTCCAAGGCTGCCGAGTTAGCCACACAACACAAAATGACATAGGGGCCAAGTTCAGGGACCCGAGATTTCAGAACTCTGTGTGTGTGTGTGTGTGTGTGTGTGTGTGTGTGTGTGTGTGTGTGTGTGTGTGTGTAACTTGACGGGGGGGGGGGGATGGTCAGTATTGGGTTACATATGAAAGAGAGTAAAAAGACTGGTCAGAGAACTAGCCACAGACTGCATTTAAGACGTAGAGTGGGAGTCAGGAACTCCGAACGCAGCCCGCCTGCCTCCCCAGGAGCAAGGCCAGAAATCAGGCTATATCTTCCCCCACCCACAAGCTCAAGGTTGGCGCCACACAGCAAGACAGGCTCGCCCAGAAGGAAAACGTCCTTTCTTCCCCCCCCCCCGCAGGGGTCACCCAAGTGAGGTCCCAAATCTTCCAGGAGGATGCCGACTCACACTCTCAAGTACGTTGAGATTTCTTTGCTGAAGTACAAAGACGTCCCCAAACCGTACTGACACCCCGCAGGCCCAGCCGGAGCGCACGAGGACCAGGAAAGAGGCGAGCCTCGGCCGCCCGCCGAGGAGTGTGGAGAAAATGCCGCCGGTCCTGGGGACCGAGAACTGGGACTTTGTAGGCCAGTTGAACTGACAACCTCATCTTGCCCGCAAAGACCCAGCTCTCAGCTCCCTTTCCGTCTTGGAGTTCGGGGTGCCGTGCTCCCCCGACAGGCTGCCCAGGGCTGAGTCCCACTGCCCGCTCTTGGCACTGAAGCGGCTTGGGGACAGTTTCGTCACGAAGCCACCTGCCCCTCCCAGCCTCGGCCCGCGGGCTCCGAAACCAACCCTCGAAGGGTTACCAGACACGCGGCTCACGAGGCGCCAAAGACAGTGCTGGGGACGCGGGAGGTGTGCGTGCCCGGCCGCCCCTGGCTCCATATCCACCCGAGCTCAAGGGCTGCAAGCCGAGAAACTTCCCAGCGCCCGCACGCCGTGCCCGCGAGGCCCAGCTGTGCGCCGCCCGGTTACCTGTGCTCACCGGGCGAGGCGGGACCGACCGAGCCGCGGCGACCCAGGCCGCTTCGTCCCGCACCGCGGCCACAGCCCGGCCCGCGTGACCCGGTGTCCCCGCAGCTCCGTGCGCGCCCGGCCGGGGGTCCGCGGCCTCTCCAGACGTGCTCTCCGACCTGGGGACGCGCCGGAGAGGATGTATGCGCTGCGGCAGGGCCCCTCGAAAGTTGCGGGGTTCCTCTAGCCTGCTCTCTCGGCACGACCTGGCTCCACGTGCTGGTGACACATCAGGAGAGCCGTGCGCCCCGCGGCTCCCAGAGGACCGACACGAGCGGCGCCCGCCCAGCGCAGCCTCCTCGAGCCCAGCGGACCGCGCTCCGCCCCGGCCCGCCCTCCGCCCGCCCCTCGCCGGCACCGCCCCCCCGGCCGAGACGCCAGCTCCCGCCACAGCCCAGGAGGGAAGACCCTGCGGGGTGTCGGGTGGGGTGTCTATCTCCAGAGTCGCCCGGGGCGGCAGATCTGGGCAGCGGGACTCGACAGTCTCGAGTGCCTTCCACCCAGTCACGCAGTCCTTCCCGTTTCCCCCCAAGCCTCGGTAATTTTCCCTTTTCCTCCTCTGGTCGGTTCGGTCCGCAGCTGGCGCTTTCTCCAGCGAAGACCGGCGCCGGGAGCCCCCTGCCGGCCGCCCTGCTGCGGGCCTCGACCTCCCCACTCGCAACCTAGGCTGGGCCTGCCCTTGAGGGCTTCGTGGAAAACCCAGGAGATAACACATTTAAAGTACCCGGTGTAGTTCTCGGGGAGAGAAACTCTTGAAAAAGTGGGTTCCTTTAAGGGTAGGACAGAGGAGCTGCGATACAGATGGGGGCATTTCCCCAAATTGAGAGGCGGAGACCTGACGAGCTAGCTACCTATTTCTCTGTCCCCTCTGCTAGCGCGGGAAGGGTTAATTGGATGTTTATCTGGGGCTTATGGTCCACACCGGGGTTAATTGGATGTTTATCCGTGGCTGGTGTGGACCATCCGCAGGTTTATACCAAAACAAGTCAGCGGAAGATTGATTCCAGGGGTCATAGAGAAGGCCTGAGTTCCCCAATGGCCTTCAGGTGTAAGCTTGGAGTCATTTAATTTAAAATAACCTGACACTTCCGCTACATTCTTATCTCCGCTTTCCTGGCTCTTCTCCCCAATGCATGCCTAGAACTTTCTCTGCACCGAGATTCCCCGCTTAGGACAGACAGAAGAGCAGGGGCAGGCACGACAGCCCTGGAGGGTTTGGGGGCAGAAGGCTCTGTGCTCTAAAGGGACAGGCTTCAGGCTTCTGTAATCCCCATTATTTTGGAGCCCCCCCACCCCGATTAGAGGGGCAGAAGGGAAGATACCCTGGCATGGCTAGTGATGCTGCCTGGGCTGGGGGGCTCCCTTTTATTCCTCTCTGACAAGCCCTTGGGGTTTGTGAGACTCCAGAGCGTAGAGGAGCCAGTGTCCTGGGGGGATAAAAGAGCAGAGATGTAACGGATTTACCCCGGCACTGATCCTGAGGAAGCCCTCCAGAGATTAAAATTTGCTTCATGGGCCTGAAATCACCCTGCTACCCATGACCACATCAAAAGACATGGTTGAGGCGGCGGAGGAGGGGGGGAGGGCGGGGAGGGGGGCGGGGAGTGTAAAGACGACTGCCTAATCCCATCAATGAAATCAGAGCTAGACAAGAAAGGAAAGTCTGCAAATTTTGGGTAGCCACAGGCAGGTTGCAAGGCCACATTACGCAAGAGTAGGACAGTATGTGGGGCTTTTTTTTTTTTTTTGAGAGAGAGAGAGAGAGAGAGAGAGAGAGAGAGAGAGAGAGAGAGAGAGAGAGAGAGAGAGAGAGAGAGAGAGAGAGAGAGAGAGCGAGCGCCTTCGCTTGTTCTGGACTCGCTTTGTAGACTAGGCTGGCCTCGAACTCACAGCGATCTGCCTGCCTCTGCAGCCCGAGTGCTGGAGGCGTGGGTCACCACGCCCTTCCGGGCACCAGTAACTAGGGCTTTAAGCGCCTCCTCTCCATCGCCAGCTACTCCATAAATAGACAAGGCAGGTCCACTGCTTCTTAGAGTGAACCTGTAGGAAAGTTACGGGCAGGAACCAGGCAGTGGGGCTGGTCCTGCCTCCCAGGGCCAGAAAGGACCCAAAGAAGATAGAGACTCCCCCCAAGGTCACAGTCTGCTGGCTCCATCTTTGCAAGGGCTCCTGACACCCCAGCACCTCCCAAGGCACAGGATCACATGGGAGATGGTGTTTGGGAAAAGAAACCACAGTGAACCATCTTAAATTTAATTGTTTTAGGTATTGCTGTCACCTGGTGTCCAGAGAGAGCCTGTGACCATGGACAGCAGGGGGGGGGGGGGCTCTTTTTCTTCTCCCCTCACACTTAGCAATTTACCTTGATCTCATCTAGTGACCCAGATAGTTTTATGTGGGAGAAACCCCAAAGCCAGGAATGAACTCTTTTCTGTAGGAAATCTCACTGGGATTGCTAATTTTGTCGACACATAGAACCTGTTTCAGGTTCCCACTGCCCATGAAGCCTTTTCGTGTAATTTCCTCCCTGTGGACCTCAGTTTCCTCGTTGGCAAGTTGAGAAGCACTTCCCTCCGTGACCACCCACCGTCCCTCCACCCCACTGTCCTTGACTGGACCCAGCTACGAGAAGGGAAGGGTCATTAGCTACTTGGTTTTGCTGACCTTCACCCACACAGAACTGCTGCTGACCTGGGATTCAGTCATCCCACTGGGGAGTCTCTGGGTGACTTCCTATGGGCAGAAGTGTTTGAAAGGTCCCAGAGTCCTTGGTTGAGGGCCAAAGCTATGGCCAGAGTTCTAGAAGTTTCTTCTTTGCTCTGGCCATTTAAGATTTAAGGCAGATTTTTTTTTTTTTTTAATGGTACTGGGACTCTCAAGGGACTCTCTCATGATAGACAAGTGCTCTAGCACTGAGCTATATCTTTGGCACTTAAGGCTTTTTTTTTTTTTTTTTAAGATAAGGTTTTAGTAAATTGCACAGGCTGGCCTTGAGCGTTTTCTTGTAGGCTACTCTCAAACCTTTGATCTTCCTGTTTCACCTTCCTGAGCAATTGGGATTGCAAGCCTGTGCCACTAGGCCCCTTTGGAGGCCTGGCTGATTCTTGGCCTTATTAACTCCCAACTGCGTGCGTGCGTGCGTGCGTGCGTGCGTGCGTGCGTGCGTAGGTGGTGTAGGTCTCTGTGACCTGTTGCTTTTTAGGAAGGCTATACCACTGTCCACAAGGCTACCCTCTATCAGAGCTCGCATCCAGTGGTCTCTGCGGGAGAGTCTGTCCCCGTCCACACCTGCCTCCCACCTTCCCAAGCAGGACAAGAGCTTGGGTCTGGGCCTCTGGGGAATGCCGCCTTTGCCAGTGTCTCTGTGCCTCTTCCTTGGATATTGTGTCTTTGTGTCTGGTGATTTTGGTAACTACCTAGCTTTCCTGTTGAATAGAGCTGTGTCTCAGACAAGTACAGTGCCTGCTCAGTCCACAGCTAGGCAAGGGGTGGACGCGGGAGTCAGGTACCAGGAGGGAGGGAGAGCTGTTCTAAGATGGTTTTTGCTCATCTTGTGGAAGGCTAAATCTGGGGACTAGAGACGAAGGCCTGGTGTAGAGAGCTCGCCAAACATGCTCAAAGCTCTAGGCTTGATCTCCAGCCCCTTATAAAACCAGGTGTGCTGCTGCTAAATACACACATCACCCCAGTACTTGGGAAGTGGAGCTAGGAGAGTCACAAGTTCAAGGTCATCCATAGGTTCGAGGCTAGCCTGGGATACACGAGTCTCTGACTCTCTCTCTCTCTCTCTCTCTCTCTCTCTCTCTCTCTCTCTCTCTCACACACACACACACACACACACACACACACACACACACACGACCCTGGGCAACCTTGAAACAATGCTGTTCTGACATTTCCGTGGCTGTGAAATGGCCTGATTGGCTGGTGGCTTTAGGTTACCTTTGTCCCCAGGGATTGCCTTGGACCTTCAGGGTCTGTTGCTATAACCATCTATAAAGAATAATTACTTGCCGAGTGTGTAGTGGTGCACCGCCTGTAATCCCAGTACTCAGGAGGCAGAGGCAGGCGCATCTCTATGAGTTCGAGGCCAGCCTGGTCTTATAACCTGGTCTTACAAAGTGAGTCCAGGACAGCCAACGTTACACAGAGAGACCCTGTCTCAAAAAAAAAAAAAAAAAAAGAATAATTACTTATATCTTTATTCAAAAATATGTCAAGTAGGTTGTGAGAGTGGTACAAACAGGGGAAGAAAAGTGCCTCTGCCCCCTTACACAAATGCTACATCATGGTGTTTGAGCATCAGAGCTCAACAGGAGGAAGACAAGCGTGGTAGCCCACACCTGTGACTAGGAACTGAAGGAGTGAGGAGGAAAGTCCCACTGCTTGACAGATGCTTGAAAGGCACATCCATTTTAAAATAGGCAAACTGATGCAAAGGAAGACAGCACTTCCACTGAGCACACAGCATTCCCACCGAGCACACAGCACTCCCACCGAGCACACAGCACTCCCACCGAGCACACAGCACTCCCACCGAGCACACAGCACTCCCACGGAGCACACAGCACTCCCATCGAGCACACAGCACTCCCACCTAGCACACACAGCACTCCCACCGAGCACACAGCACTCCCACCGAGCACACACAGCACTCCCACCGAGCACACAGCACTCCCACCGAGCACACAGCACTCCCACCGAGCACACACAGCACTCCCACCGAGCACACAGCACTCCCACCGAGCACACAGCACTCCCACCGAGCACACAGCACTCCCACCGAGCACACAGTACTCTCAGAGCTAGAGTTAGACCCCAACTCAATGAAATAAATGATTACAGAGGCAGAGAAAAATGGCTACTTATGTTTGTGTAGTGGTGACTCATAATGGGGGCTCATAAAAGCGGCTTCTGGGGTATCTGCTGGGACCCCTCAAAACTCAGCACATTTACCTGATTTGAGTACTTTGGGAATCTGGATTTCTTTGTACAATAAAATATTTGAGAATATGTATATCCAGAGGCAAGATATTGGAGTAAAACTCACAGCAGGAGGCATAAAAGGCGCAGATACTAAATTCTGATTTTTAGTTAAATAGTATTCTCTCACAGGAAGGAAAAGGCCTGCCAGTAAATTGTACTGCTTTAAATCTCCTGGAGGTCAAGTTGCCCACAAACCATTATGGCTGTGCTGTGGCTCTCACACTTCACTACAAATACTATGTGGTTTGTTCTAGATCCTGGGTGTGTCAGAGAGAGGACTGGGCCAGGGGATCACGGGAGTGAGAGAGACTAGAGCCTGCAGCTCTGGTCCTGCCATCAAGGAGAATTTTGACTGAATTGGGCACGGGAGTGGGGGTGGGGGTGGGGGTGGCGGGGGAGGGGGGCAGGGTGGGTGTCGAGTAGTTCTTTATTTTTTTTTAAGATTTATTTATTTATTATGTAGACAGTGGTCTGTCTGCATGATAGAAGAGGGCACTAGATCACATTATAGATGGCTGTGAGCCACCATGTGGTTGCTGGGAATTGAACTCAGGACCTTTGGAAGAGCAGACAGTGCTCTTAACCTCTGAGCCATCTCTCAAGGCCTGAATAGTTCTTACGATGGGGCTCACAATGGCTAAACCTGGTGGTATAGGGGGCAGTATTAAAAAGGTTGTGGTGTGCCTGAGGTCCCTGGCTTGGCTCTAGTTCTGACGTGGGAACTAAGAATCTCAAACATAAAAGCATTTGGAAAAGACTCTTAGCCGGGCAGTGGTGGCGCACGCCTTTAATCGCAGCATCTGGGAAGTAGAGGCAGGGGGATCTTTGTGAGATCGAGTCCAACCTCGTCTACAAATTGAGAGCTCTGGCTGGTCTCAAGCTTCCTATGTAGTTAAGAATGACCCAGGACTTAGGATATTCCTGCCCCCCACGCTCATCCCCCCACGCCCCCACCCCTGCCTCCACAGGGCTAGGAATTACAGGCCTGCACCATCGTGCTGGGTTTATGGGGTGATAGGGGTCAAATCCAGGACTTCGTGAGGGCTTCGTGCATTCTAGGCAAGCACTCTGACATCCGAGCCCTCTCCACAGCCACGGGAAGCGTTTGTTAGCTTTAATTTAGCCACTGAAGTAATGGAGCCCAGAGGCCTGTAAGGACTCACGGAGGATGTGCTACATACTCAGCAAAGCTGTCCCCTTTCTGTCCCTGCCTTGGCCTGCAAAGCCTCCGGTACCCACCCTCCCCCGCCCCTCCCCCCACTCCCCACCCTCCACCCCCTGCCAATCTAGACGCAACTAGCTTTCAGGGTAATTGCAAGAATCCTCTGTTGTCTGCCTTGCTTCAGCTCTTCTCTGACCTCACAGACGTTGGCCTGGGGTCCACGCTTGACTCCTGCCCCTGGCCTTTCACCTTTGGGGAGGTGCATGCTCCCCAAATGTCATCTGTATGTTGACATTTTCTGTACCTTGCACCTCTTCTATTGACAGTGACTTGTTTCATCCCTCACCTCTGTGGGTGCAGAATTCTCTGTTTCAGCTTCTATAGAAAAGAATGAGCCGGGCGGTGGTGGCGCATGCCTTTAATCCCAGCACCCGGGAGGCAGAGGCAGGCGGATCGCTGTGAGTTCGAGGCCAGCCTGGTCTACAAAGTGAGTCCAGGACAGCCAAGGCTACACAGAGAAACCCTGTCTCGGGAAGAAGGAAAAAGAAAGAAAGAAAGAAAAATAAAGAAAAGAGGAGTCCAGCCTAGGAGTGCCCTCTCACTAGGAATCCAGAGGGAGGGGCAGGAGTCAAGGCTCTACCCAAGAGTATAGGATTTCTCCCCATCCTGTCCCTGAAGTCTAGCCCACTGCAGTGCTGTCAGAAACAAAGTCCCTTGGTATTTAGTGCCAATTTCGTGATGACATCGACACTTTCCAAAACCAAATGTTTCTCTTTCATGTATGAGGATCTTAGGGTACATATATCCTCAGTTCACTCCATGGTCAACTAAGCAACAAGACCTGGGGAGAGAAATGTGCGTTTAGTGGGGAGGGCTGGGGTGGGGGGAAGGAGGAAGGAGGAACCACTGAAGAGAAGTATGGGGTAGAAATAAAATGGTGGCGCTCTATTCATGAAACCAGAGTGGTATGCTCAATACCAAGTGACCAGCTGAACTAAGAATACAATTGGAAGTCACAGGGCCCTGCATAGTAACCCACGTCTGTAATCTAATCCTGCACCTGGGAAGCAGGAGTAGGTAGATAGTTCAAGGCCAGCCTGATCGACATAGGCAGTCCCAGGCTAGTTAGAATTACACTGCTATATAGTTAGACACTGTCTCCAAAACAGAAACAACCGGGAAAAATTGCTACCCGTTAGCGTAGTTTCAAATAGAGAAGCTAGCTGATGGTGGTGGCGCACTTCATTAATCCCAGCAACACACAGGAGATCCTATCTTAAAACAACAAACAAAAAAAACGGGACCAGAGGCAGGCGGATCTGTGAGTTCGAGGCCAGCTGGTCTACAAAGTGAGTCCAGGACAGCCAAGGCTATACATAGAGACCCTGTCTCGGAAAAAACAAAAACAAAAACAAAAACAAAAACAAAAACGGGACCAGGAATCTGAAGCGCTAGATGTCCTGTCACGTGAAATCAGGCTGTTTACCTTACAGATAGACGACTTGAGAGTGTCAGGACTATCTGGGCCCAGATACAGAAAGTCAGGGCCGAGAAAAGAGTGTGCGCCCCGGGGAACAGGAACGTGGTAGGCAAGGAACGCTCAGAAAAAAAGCGCGCCTCCCAGCTAGCGATCTAGACCAGAGCTGAAGGGTAGTACAGCGGGGGAAACTGTTCGGTTGGCCAAGCAAGATAAAGAAGGGTCTGGAAGACTCGTGAATGAAAAAAAAAAAAAAAAAGCACGCGTAGAACGAAAACTCGGGAGCACCAGTAACAAACCGTCTACCTCTAAAGGCAGGCACGGACGGGGTTCGAACCCGCGATCTTCGGTTTACGAGACCGACGCCTTACCACTTGGCCACCGCGCCTGACAGCCAAGCAAGCAGTGGAAGCTCTCAGTGGAGGGGAGGTGGTGCGGGCGGGAAGACGGACAGGCCCCGCCCCCTCGCTCAGGTCCCGCCTCTGCACAAAGCCCGCCCACCGAGCGGCTCTGCCTGTCACTCTCCCGGCCTTCTTCCGCCCGGTGTCTGGGTAGCAGCGCGGAAGAGGACGCTCAGAGGACCCGGGGAAGCCTTGGCGGCCGCGGAGCCATCCGCTTCTCCCCTCCGCACCGGCCTCACGCTGGGACGCAGAGACGTGCGAGAGGCCGGGCCTGGGCGGGGAACTGCTGCTCGCCGGGTAGAGCGGGGAACCAGCCCGCGGACGGCAGGGACAGGGCGTAGAGCCTGGGTGATTAACGGAGGGCAAGGGGGCCAGCGTGGGGGTGGGAGACAACCAGAGGGAGATGGGGGGAGGGAAGCGGGGGCGGGGGGTGGGTAAAGGACAAACGCGGGACTTTAGTTTGGTGAGGTTATATTCAATTCCGTGCAAGGAAGGAAGAATAGGTGAGCCTGGCTGCTTCTGCCACTGTCTACTTGTGTTTATTGGTCGTACGTTCTGTAGACATTAACATCGTCGTTTATTCCTGGAGATGGAGGCTCGCGTAGCCCAGGTTGACTTTAACCCCTCTGTAGCCGAGGATGACAGTGAATTTAAGGATCCTTCCTCCTCCGTCTCCCAAGGGCTGGGATTTCAGGCGTGGGTCACTATGCCCGTTTTTTTACCGGATGCTGGGGATCGAAGCCAGAGTTTCCTGCGTGCTAAACTAACACAAACTGAGCTACATCCCTAATTCCTAGATCTATTATTTAAATTTCTAATTAAAAAAACAAATCTTTAAAAATTTAGTGTAAAAAAATTTTTTTTTTAATTTCTCGAGAGAGGGTTTCTCTGTGTAGCCTTGGCTGTCCTGGTCTCACTTTGTAGACCAGGCTGGTCTCGAACTCACAGCGATCCACCTGCCTCTGCCTCCCGAGTGCTGGGATTAAAGGCGTGTGCAACCACCAGTAAGTTCGTCCTTACTTATAGGTAGAAATTTTTAAAAATATTTTTTCTTAATTTATTCATATTACATCTAAATTGTTATCCCATAGTAGAACTTTTTAAAAATAAAAAAGTGGGGAGATTTGTAAAACCTAAGGATATCTTTTTGGATGTGTATGTGTCAAAAACATAGGATTTATCACAACTACTTCAGTGTTAACTGGGCATATGTACTTTGTACAACATAATGCTACAATTTTTTCATTTTCTTTTTCTTTTTTGTTTTGTTTTGTTTTGGTGCTGGAACTAGACTGAACTCTGAGTCTCCTGAATGGTGGTAGACAAGTACTTTGCCACTGACCTTTACACACACACACACACACACACACACACACACACAGACTCTTGAAGTGTTTTAGATTTAGTTTTACTTTATGTGTGTGAGTGCTTTGCTTGCATGTATTTATGTGTACCAAGTGTATGCCGGGTGCCAGCAGAGGTCAGAAGAGGGCACAAGTTCCCCTAGAACTAGTAATGGATGGTTTTGAGCCACCAGGTGGGTGAGTGCTGGGAACCGAACCCAGGTCTTTTCTACTTTCTATTTTGAGACAGGGTCTTCTGAGTTGCCCAAGCTGGCACTCTCCAGCCCCGGGGCTTTGCCCTCCCTCTGTGAACTTTCGATCCAGTCTGTCCCACAAGGCAGGGTGACTACTTCATTTTGCAGAACTGAAACCTGTTCTCCACAGGATCCGAACAACTGCCATTCTTTCTGCTTCCGAGAGGCTGGCAGCTTTAGGTACTTGACGTAAGAGCGATGATGACACAGCCTCTGTGGGGGACTGACTGGCCAGGCAGCCCCTCAGTTTCCCTGGCCTAACTTCCAGAAGGATGTCCTGGCTTTGTGAGACTGAGTCTTACTCTCCCGAAGGCACATGCCGGCTCTGTTTACCCACCATTGTCTGGTGGGCTTTTTTGGTTGTCAGTATTACTTCGATAAGAAGAATATGCAATTTGATTTTGAGATACATACTCAGAAGCGACACTGGGTTATGTAGTAATTTTATTTTTAAATTTTTGTTTTGTTTTGAGACAGAGTCTCTCTTTCTAGCCCTGGCTAGCCTGGAACTCTTGATTGTAGACCAGAGTGGCCTTGAACTGGCTAAGTGGCCTTGCTGGGACTGATGGTGTGCACTACCACGCCCAGCTTATTTTTAAAGAACCCTCCCCGGTTTCTATAATGGCTCCACCATTTGAAATTCCTACCGCAACACACAAGGTTCCAGTTTCTCCACCTCCTTGCCAGCCCTTGCCACTTGACTTTGTTGGCTTTGGAGAGTGGCCATCCTCGCCACGCCGATGTTTTCCTGAGCTTGCTGGCCATCGGTGTGTCTTTGGAGAAAGGTCCACTGGAGTCCATTTTAAATTGGATTATTTGTTCTTTATGTTTGTTTCTGAGCTATAGTTTAAAACATTAGCCCCCTTTCAATCTGTCTGAGCTAAGTTTTGTATATGAAGGGACAGACCCAGCCCAGCTAGCCTTCCAGGAATGCACAGTGAGGTGAGCTAGACACAGCCAGCAGAGGGCCTGCCAGCTCTACTCAGACGTGGGACTCTCACCTCAGACCACAGGGGTACTAGAGGTAGACGGTTGTGGGCGGTCACATGTGCCTTTCCATTCTAGGTTTGCGGTTGGTGGTTACGGCATGGAGTGGCTAAAACTGCAGTAAGTACATACGATGAGCTGAGCACATGTGACAAGGGCCATGGCCCATTCCTTATGGCCACTATTTCATATCTCTTTCTTCTTCCACAAAATAGGTGTTAGCCATTAGCCCTGGCCCTACACGAATTAAAAATAGGACCGGTAGCTGAGCATGGCAGCACATGTCTGTAATCCTAGCACTCTGGAGGCGGAGGCAAAAGAATCCGGAATTCAAAACCAGCAAGGGCTATTTGAGACTCTCAAAAAATGGCAACAGACTAGAGAGGGGTTCAGTGAGGAAAGGCCACCTGGTGCCAAGCCTGATGGCCTGAGTTCATGGTGGAAAGAGAGAAGGAACTCCTGCAAGCTGTTCTCTGGCCTCCTCAGACGCCCCGTGGCAGGTGCACCCCTACACACGTGCACACAAAATCAATACAAATGTAAGTTAAAGGCTGCTTCGGTTTTCACTGCGGAGGTTAGTTCCCAGAAGTGGGACCGGCCAGCACGACACCTTTTCCTTTGGTGCTGTCGCCACTTGTCTCTTGTCTTGTTGATCAAATTTCTCAGACACCACAAAGCTCAAAATAAATCTGCTAATATTGGGACAAGGGACAGGGTGCAACTTGCAACCCTTTGGAGTGTGGGTAGCCACACTCCGACATCGTAAGTTAAACTGCCATGCTGTGATTAGGATGGCTTAGTCTTCCCCTTGCTTTTCTACGCAATGGTATTTATTCTCCCCACTTTTTTTTTTTTTTAAAGAAAGGGTCTCATAAAAATAAATAAGCAGGGTGGTGGTGGCCTATGCCTTTAATCCCAGCACTCAGGAGGCTGAGGCAGGCAGATCTTTGAGTTTGAGGCCAGCCTGGCCTACATAGTAAATTCTAGGAGAGCCAGGGCTACACAGAGAAACCCAGTCTCAACAAACGAATAAATACATCAAGTGAGGGGTGTGTCTCATGAAGCCCAGGCTGGCCTGAAATTCCTGATTTCTGCCTGCCTGCCTCAGTCTCCCCAGTGCCAGGGTCACAGGTGTGTCCCACCGTGCCTGGCTTGGTATGCACTTAGCAACATACTTACCGGGGGAAAGAAAGGCTCTCTGTGGAGTCAGAATCAAGAGATTAATCAACTGGGCCTCTTCAGGTACCACCCACAGCTGCCACATTTCCCTGTATGTGACCCTGTGGTGGCAGACGGTGAGGACTGCCCACAGGGCTTCTGCCCAGTAAACCAGCTTGGTGGGCATCAGGGGGCCAGCTCTGCTCAGGTGGGCTCCTTTAGGGAGCGGTGCATCTGCTGAGGGGGAAAGTGGGGAAAGCCCGCCACCTCGGGTACCTGTCGTCACATTACTTGAGCCCACTGTTTCAAGCTCCAAACAGCTGGATTTCTCCCGATTCTGTGGACTAGACAGCTGTCCTTTAGGTCATCATGTTCTCCAAGGAGCAATGTCACCTTGTAGCCCGTACTACAGTAGGTGGGCACATAGTGTCGCTGTACTCTTGAGTGTGAGTCTATCAAAACCTCAGATACTGAGCTGAGGCCACAGCTTTGTGGGTAGAGCAAGTGTCACACTAGTGTGAGAACAGGAGTTCAAATCCCAAGAACTGAGTAAAGCTAAACCGAGGAGTATTTGTAATTCCAGCACTGCTACGGTGAGACAGGAGGCAGAGACAGGAGAGTCCTAGGAGCTTGGAGGCCTGGTGTTGGCAGAAGTTAACAAAGGGGCATCTCAAGCCAGATAGAAGATGAGGATCAATGGCCTCTATACGTGCAATGTGACATGTGCCTGCCTACACCATCCACATATAACACACGCACACACACACACACACGTATACACATCTTCTACAAACACACCAAGTAGAAAACTCCAGTACTTTAAAATTTTTATTGTTCATTGGGGAAGGGTTAAGACAAGGTCTCTCTAGCTTTGGTTGGCCTCAAACTCAGCATATAGGCTAGGCTGGCCTTGAACTCACAGAGATCAACCTGCCTATGCCTCCTGGTACTGGCATTAAAGCCATGAACCATAATGTCAGGCCATTAATAATAATAATAAATAATAATAATAATAATAATAATAATAATAATGAATTGATGTTGTTGTTAAACACAAAAGTCACACTTGCAATATCATAGTGGCCAGGTCAGAATATGAGACATCAAAGTGAGCTCATGAACCTGGGACTCAAAATAAGAACCAGGACTGATGAGGGTGGACAGAGTGAGGTAAAGTCCTTGCAACCCCACGGCCAGTGTCCTGATAACTGCCAGGTAGCACAGGCCAATGCTGGCTCCAGAGTTACTGGGCCTATGGCCGCGCTTATCCAGACAACTTGGTCAACTTCTGCTCCCTTGGGCCCATGCAGGCAGCTAGGCCGAGTTGCAGTGCGCCCACCATCCCTCCCATGCCTCTCTTGTTCTTCCTGAGTGAGGCCCCAGGTGTAGATTGCCACCGCCCCACTCTCAACCATAGGTGCCTACCCCTCCTGCCACACCCCTTGCACCACCCCATTAGGGAGAAGGGCCCCAGCTTCTTGGGGCCCTTCCAGGATACCAGTCCCTCCCCTCACTTGAACAAGTCAAGTCCTGCTCTGGGATGATTCTCCTTATGGGCAGAGCCTGAATTCCAGGTGACTGCAGCAAGCTGGGTCCTCATCTGTCGTGAGCCAACCTTCCAAAAGCATTTCAACACTACCTGGCCCCCAGGGAGCCTGAGCACCTATAAGCAAGTGTAGCCCCTCTCTACGTACCCAGCATCTGAGTTCTGTGCTGTAGGTAAAGCAAACCACAGATTGAAAAATATCTGTCCTGGGCTGGGGGGATGGCTCAGTGGTTAAGATGACTGGCCATTCTTCCTGAGGACCCGGGTTTGATTCCCAGCAACCATACAGAGGCTCACAACCACCTCTAACTCCAGTTCCAGAGGATTCAACACCCTCTTCTGGCCTCTGCAAGTTCCTGGCATACACACGGTATACATACATGCAAAACACTCATACACGCCGGGTGATGGTGACGCACGCCTTTAATCCCAGCACTCGGGAGGCAGAGGCAAGTGGATCCCTGTGAGTTCGAGGCCAGCCTGGTCTACAATGCAAGTCCAGGACAGCCAAGGCTACACAGAGAGACCCTGTCTCGAAAAACAAAACAAAAACAAAACCCCACTCATACACATAACCTTTAAAAAAAACAACTTTAAAGATATTATGGAAGTGTGTGCAACAGTACATGTGTACAGGTTAAAGAACAACCATTTAGTCATTTCTCTCCTATGGTGATGTAGGGTCCAGAGATGGAACGCAGGTCATCAGGCCGGTGTGGCAAGTGCTTTACCCAACGAGCCTTTTTCTTCCTTTCATTTTTACCCCAAGACAGTGTTTCTCTGTGTAACAGGCCTCGATGTCCTGGAACTCTTTGTAGACCAGGCTGGCCTCGAACTCGCTGAGATCCACCTGCCTCTGCCTCCCAAGTGCTGAGATTAAAGGCGTGCACCACCATGGCCTGGCTCCAATGAGCCTTTTTGATGACCTGAAAATATCTGCAAAAAAGAAAAGATCTGGGATGGGGGTGGGGGGGGAGGGAGGACTGAGGAGAGCTCAAGTGGTTATGAGTAGCACTTACTGTTCTTGCAGAGGACTTGAACTCAGCTCCCAGCACTCAAATGGTGGCTCACTACCATTTGTTCCAGGGCATCTGACACCCTCTTCTGGACTTAGGAAGGCACATACATAATAACTTTTGAAAGATTTTTCTTTTTAATTACATGTACATGTGTGTGGATGTGTACATGCCAAAGACACTGAATCCCCTGTGAGCTATCTGATATGAATGCTGGGAACTGAGCCCTGGTCCTCTAAAAGCAGCCAGTGAGTGCTCTTAAGTGTGGAACCATCTCTCCAGCCTAATAACACTCAGGGAGGCAGAGGCAGCTGGATCGCTGTGAGTTCGAAGCCAGCCTGGTCTACAAAGCAAGTCTAGGACAGCCAAGGCTACACAGGGAAACCCTGTCTTGAAAAGAAACAAAAAACAAAAAAAGTAATCTGGGCTGGAGACGGCTTGGTTGTTCTTGCAGAGGACTCAGGTTTGGTTCCCAGCTCAACACCATCCACAGGCACACATAAGGTGCACACACACATACACGGAGACTAAACATTCATACACATACATCTTTAAAAGGTTACCTAGGGCCGATGAGAAAGCTCAAGCTGGCAGAGACACTTGCCACTAACCTGAGTTTGATTCCTAGGACCCACATGGTATTTGGTATGCCCTCCCCCAAATAAATGTATATAATTAAATATATATAATTTTGACATATTTATTATGTATACAACATCCTGCTTGCATGTACACCTGCATGCCAGAAGAGGGCACCAGATCACATTACAGATGGTTGTGAGCCATGTGGTTGCTGGGAAATGAACTCAGGACCTCTAGAAGAGCAGACAGTGCTCTTAACCTCTGAGCTATCTCTCCAGGCTATCTCTCCAGCCCCAATATATATATTTGAATATATATATATATATATATTTGAATATATATATATATATATATATATATATATATATATATATATATATGAAGTTTTTTATTTGAAGCTGGGTATGGTAGTACATGTCTTTAATTTTAGCACTGTCAAGCCAACAGCCAGCAGACCTGAGTTTGAGGCCAGCCTGGTCTACCTAGTGAGCTCTGGGACAGCCAGAGATACACAGTGAGACATGGTCTCAAAAACTGTGTTAGAAAACAAAACCAAACTCTGTTAGAGAGATGGTTCCACTATATAAACCATGCTGCCTGTGACCTCACATAGAGCCACCTGCCTCTGCATGCTGAGATTAAAGATGTGTGCTACCATGTCCAGCCTACACTTAGTTTTTTGTTTTTCTGTTTTTCGAGAGTCTCTCTGTGTTAGCCTTGGATGTCCTGGACTCACTTTGTAGACCAGGCTGGCCTTGAACTCACAGCGATCCACCTGCCTCTGCCTTCCGAGTGCTGGGATTAAAGATGTGCGCCACCACACCTGGCAACATTCAATTTAAAAACACTGAATTTACTTGTAAATTACATTCTTTGAGTATTGTAACTTCAAAAGCCACAAAACCACATATATAAACACTCGAGGCCCAGCCCTGGCTCTTTCTCCGAGTGTCCAGGCTGACTGGAGCATGTTTAGACCTCTGACGGCCATCTCCAGTTAATGAACCCAGCTCTGCTTCACATAGACTTCCTGAACTTCTTTCCCAAACAACAGTGAAGATGCTGGTTCCACTGAGTGGAGGTCCAGAGGCAGCAAACTCCTCAGGCTCCAGGGGCCAGGGTCAGGCTGCCACACTGGCCACATGGGAGGACCCAGCGAGCCAAGGGTGGGCCCATCTCCAGCTGAGCTTACTCCCACGCCTTCTAGCACTGTTGCAGAGATGACTCCTTCAGTGGAGGCTGTGAGTTGCAGCTTCCAAAAATAATGTACCTGTGAACTGAATGCGACCTTATTTGGGTCCATGCAGATGTAATATAGTTCAGCTAGGCTCACTGGATTATCTGAGCTCAAAGCTCTGATCTACTCAAGTCAACACATTGGGTTATCTGTATCATTGTCAATCTGGAGGCCCTGCTGTAAGAAAAGACTACACCGAGAAGAGAATAGGTTCAAAACCTCCAAATCTGCCCAGGATGCAGGCAAACCGGGCCAGTCCAGAGCCGCCTGCCCACCCCAGAGCACCCCATAGCACAGGGCCTGCACGGAGAGGACTTAAAAACACACACACAGAACAAGGGTAGAAACCTGGGGTCCCAGACCACACAATCCTGGGCAGCCATGGTAATCCACGGCAACGCAGAAGTCATCCTAGGCAAGTGAAAGCAGTTTAAGTGGGGGACCTGAGCCTGGCCAAAGATGACTATGACGACACGGGAGAAGCATGACCTGGGACCCCTTGAGCCCTGGAAGGCCCCTGCTGGGAGTGTGGCTGCAAGAGGACAGCTTTCCATCACAGCCCTGAGGCTGGAATGGGGATAACACGGAGCTGCCGGGGAACCACATCTCTAGGCAAAGCAGGCCAGGATTGGAGCCTGCTTTACCCTTCCTCTAGGGGGCAGCACTAGCCACCTAAATTATTGAGCACCTGGAGATGCTGTTCTCCCAGAGAAATGTCACCGAGGCCAGGACTCAAGCTCTCCTTTCTCTCCACCGCCTCCCTCCTATTCCCTATCCCCCCCCCCCCACAGAAGTTCACACAAGTCAGGCACAAAAAGCCAACAACTTTTTATTTACACTGTGGTCTGTACATTACAGTTCCTTGGAAAGTGCCCACCACTGAAAGCCTGTTTCTGGAGAGAACAGGCTGAAAGCAAACAGTTCAGGGCCTGGGACTCACCCCACTCTCCCTTCCCTGGGGCTTCTGAACCCCAAAGCTAAGGCCATTTGCAATTTCTGGCTTCTGGGGCAACACCCCAGATGTAATCCCCCTGGAGAGTCAGAACCTATCCGCCGATAGCTTCTTCCACCTAGGCCCCCGAAGGCCCAGCCCCACAGCATGACGAGCTGAAGTCGGGAGCCAACAGGCCCGAGTCCTCAGCACACACTGTCCCGGCCGGGTTCTGACATAACTCTGGTGATTAATGGCACTCTGGTCTGAGCACCAGCAGACAAGAAGGGCTGGGCAGGTGATGCCAGCAGGCAGGGACGGTAGCAAATGGCTTCCTTCGGCACACATGGGGTTGACACAAGAGGCAGTGGCCCTAAACCCAGATGTCCTGCCAAGCACTGGTCACTACATGGCTGGAGCTTCCTCCAGAAGAGTGGTGCCTGGAGCCTCTCAGACCTGCGACTTCCCTCCCCGCTGCGGCCAGGGTCTCGGGATAAAGCAGATCTGTCTTCTATAGATATCTGAACCCACACAGAAAGAGGTTTGTGGAAGATTTTGGTCTGCACAAAGCTACTCTTATCTGGGATGCAGGGCTTCTCAACTGGCTGCAGGTACATGGGGACTAAGTGGTCGCTATGCTTAAGACTGTAACAAAATCCTGCACAAAATTTACCAAGTCAACAGAGGCCAGGGGAGCTCTGGGGGGGGGGGGGGGCTGGGCTGGGCTAGATGGGGTGGAGGATAATGTGTCTGCCAGCTGGCCTCAGCGGAGGCACATGGCTGCACGCGTGAGAACACTCAGGACTGGGGGACAGAGTAATGGCTGCACGTGTGAGAACACTCAGGACTGGGGGACAGAGTAAGGGGACGTACAAAAGGGGGCAGTGGGTAACAGACTCCTATGTGGTGGCAACAAGGAAAAAAAAAAGGCACAAGGACCCCAAACCATGCAGACAAGAAATGGACTGTGAGGAACAGTAAAGCAGATGGTCCCAACAAGAGGCAGGGCCATTAGAACTTAGGCCTGGAGGAGAGGTGGCCTGGGATGCTGCCCCCTGCTGGTGGCTCTGAGGTACACATCCCTACATTACAGTCACCATGGGGAAAAAGGGGAGCCCACAAGGAGGGGGACCTCAAAGCTAACCAGCTCCTGATAGGCGAGTAGGGTGACAAGGCCCGTTGTCATCTTGCTGCTATGCTTTCAGAAACAAAGCCTTTTAGAAGTGGCTATTTTCTTAACTGAACAGCTAAAAGATGGCAGAGCCACAGAGCTGTCCCTCCCTGAAGGTGCCACTTCTTTCTCCTGACACACACGTATGTTCCATCAAGGTGGAAGTCAGGGAAGGGAGGTCCTGTGAAGACCCCTCAGTGAGCACACATTGGTGACAACCAACCTGAGGAGCCACCACAAAGGAAAGTCCTTGGCCCCCAGTGAGGGGCGGGGCAGGAGGAAGGAAAATGGGGAGAAGGGGAGGCACGGAAGCCCTAGAGCGTCACCTAGACTTCTACACTCCCTGGGTGGCCTGGTGACTACCCTAACCCTTCCTCAGATCCCAGCAGTCATGTCCACAGGCAGGTGTAGATTTGCCAATGCCCCGCAGCCAAGTGAGTTCCTCCTGCTTCCTCAGGGCTTGCTCTACAGTCTCTGGAGCCTTACAGAGCATCAGCATCAGCAGGCCATGCCCAGGAGTCTCCATAGTGAGTTCGGTGCACATCTGGCACCGACAGGGAAGCAACTGGACACTCTCACTTCACAGTCAGAAAACGGACAGAACCCACGGAAGCAGGAGGCCACTGCACCTGAGGCCGCTTTCAGGTCTAGCTCACACCTGACTACTTGCCTCACTTTGTGCCTGTGCCCAGTGTATGCTGGCACTCGTTTCCTGTGGCTGCAGGGGAACCAGGCAGAGAACCATCCAGACTTGCGCACTAGTGAGAGCAGCAAGGAGCACTCAGTGCACCCATCACCTCAGCGGAGCGCAGGCTTCCCCAGCCCTGCTTGAACCCAGCAGACATTCCGTGTGCTCCACCTGAGCAGATGGCTTTCTAGGACAGGGGCCCCACCTTGAGCTGTGCATGAACAGCACTTGGGAAGATGTCCGGGGCCATGCAAGAGGAACAGCAAAACAGCTCTAGAACTCACAGAAAGAGGCCCACCTGTTAGCAAACCCACGATGGGTGTGTCTCAGAGAGACATAACCCAAGAACTACACGTTCTGAGGATGCCATGTTGCTGTGGAGCATCGCTCCGCCTTTTGTCCTTGTGGTCACTACATCCCTTATACAAGTTGTATGAGACCTCTAAGTGACTTCCAGCCCTCACTGAGCAGCGTCACTGGCACTCACAGTAACAATGCTCCATCTCTTTCAGCCACTGCTGCTGAAGCAGATTAACGATTCAACCAGCATCCTTGAACAGAGCCTGCAGATGCAGATTGTTAGCAATGACCACCACCCTTAGAATTTGGAAAAACAGATTGTTTAGGAAGGTTACAGAAAGATGTTTTTGCTAGTGGCACTTCAGTGTAGAAAATCTTAAATAGGTTGTTTAGCAAGGTTAGGTAAAGATGGGTTTGCTGTTGGTTCTAATGCAGAAAATCTTAGGGGACAATTTGAAGTTAAGAAAAGTGCACTTTCAATAGTAAGCCAGGGACTTTCTGAGGTTGGTGAACAGAAACAGTATCCCTGAGTGGCACTGGCTAATGTGCTACTCTCAAGCTGGGTTGGTACCAAGGCGACAATTGATTTCTTTATACTTGTCTCTGCCCTCAGCTTCCTGATATGATTTAATAAAATATACTAATTAGTAGATGAGCACCTTTAGGATTTAAGGTAGAAGTGGCTAATTATTTTTTATATATAAGTTTAGATTTGTAATTTTTAAAAAACATAAGGTTTCTTTTTTAAGCTAACTGATTCTTTGTAACCACAAATTGCAGCCTTCCAGTGAAGAAAAGCTGAGAAATTACCTTGCTTGCTTATGCTGTTAATATGTAACAGAGCTTAGTTACAAATGGATATGGCTTCTTGGGAATAACTTATTTTTCATCCATAAAACATTTGATCATGTGAGGGCATTGGGGAACATGTTTTTCTTACATATACTCTTTGTAATAGTTCACTTAAAGAAAAATAGGATGTACACTGTAGCTTTTACACTGCTTGAAGATTTTGCTGGGGTGTATAAACTGTGGAAGGAAAAATTAAAGGAAGCCTGTAAGAGACGCTAAGTGAAGAGACGTTAACAAACAGAAGCTTGTTGGAAGGTGCCTGCTAGAGTGTGTCTTACCTCATCAGGTTTGTGTGTGTCGCGTGCGCGTGTGTGTGTGTGCACGGTCTTTTTCTCTTTCTTTTCTTTTTTAGACAGTCTGTCACTACCAGTGAAAAGCCAAAACTAGAGCCAACAGCCTTAGCCAGCGCTTACCATATTAGGTGTACGCCCCTGCCAGGAAGCTACCAGCACTGGCCAACACCAGCACTTTCATTCTGGCTCCTCAGTTTGCCACTATCAATGGAAGCCACGGTTGGTAACAATCAGTTCCAGGTTGGGAAGTTGCCCTCAGAAAAAGTCACCAGCCAGCCAGGGAATCTATGCCCTGCCTCAGTTTCCCCAGTTGATGAAGCTAGTCTCCGACAGGAAGACCACTGAAGATAAAGATGCTAGGGGCCACCCTGTACCACCAGTTAAATATGGAACTCAGAGTTGGCCCCCTCAACTTCTTTTCATGCTGCCAAGGACTAAACCTCACACTGATTACCCTATCACTGCACGACGTTCCCAAGCCCTCCGTTACCAGGTTTTCAAGACTTTCCCAGGTGGCGCAGCCACTTTCCCAGCACACAGCCAAACTGCCAAGCACAGTGTCAAGTCCCGACGTGCTGTTTGGTTCTTAAGCTTTCAGTTTTTAGTGTTATCAGAAATAAAATTTTTAAAAATTTAAAAAGGAACGTCCTCCCTAGAGTCTCAATGAAAAACTGATTTAAAATAAAACCTAGCCAATTCAAAGCTAAAAGGAAACAAACACAGGAACACATCAGCTCACTCTGCTTGGCTTCCAGCGGAATGCCAGGATGGCTCAGTGTCACATAAAAGGCGCACCCCCTGCACGGTCCCTAACCTACAGGGTTTTGGCAGGTTACTGCTACCCCTGAGGAACCTGTCCAGTCTCACCGCCCGCAGACCATCTAACTCCATCAGCATCGCCTGAGGCATTCTTAAAGCATCCCAAGGCCTGGGCCACACCTGTACCAACTATTAGACCATATGAGCATCAGAATGTTAAAAAGATTCCTAAACACCAACTATGGCATGGAACATCATGATTTGAAAGCCACTTGTTTATCTAAAATTCAAATCTAACTCAATGCCAACATGGAAGTCAAGGGGAGCTCACATTTTAAAAATAAAAAGGGTGTGGTGAGTCATACCTGTAATCCCAGCACTCTGGAGGCTGACCGGAGAATGGCCTTGCGTTCCAGGGCAGCTGGAGCTACAGTGTAAGACCCTCTCTCAAAAAAGTAAAAATAAAAATCTACTGGCACCACTACAAGAACAATAACCATGGCCTATGGCAGAGCTGACAGTTTTCCACGTGTACTTAGGCTGGGGAAAGTACAGTGGCTGGATTTTGGGGCTGGAGAGATGGCGCAATGCTTGCGCGCACTGGCTGTTCTCTTCAGAGGACCCAGGCTCAATTTCCGGCGCCCACATGGCAGCTCACAAACTGTCTGTAACTCCAGTTCCAGGGTTTCTGACGCCCTCACGCAGACATACATGTAGGCAAAATACCAATGCACATGAAATGAAAATAAGTTGGTTTTTTTAAAGGCTGGATTTTGCCTGAGGTGTGTTATGCGGAAGTCAGCCCCACATTCAGAAGTCACTCTTCCAGAAGCCTAGCGTAGTGAGAACTCTGATTTTCTGTTTCTTAAAAAGCACAGAAAAACCGTACCCAAGGGCACTTCACATCACTGTGCTGAATCATGACTGTGGATTCAGCAGCCTAGGACCGTGGGCTAAAAAGTGCACGTTTGCTTAGACCACTGACACCGCAAGATGATGACATGGCCATCCCTCCACCGGACCTGCTGGCTGGGGCTGTCTTAACGAACCTTTGTACCCTGAGCGCAGTACGTGTCTTCTGTCCCTCTTCTCTGATCTTTGTGCCACTGGTAAGCCAGTGTTGCCTCCGCTAGCATGGCAGGAGACAGGAGTGGAGAGACCAATGCCATCGAAGTGACCCCTTCCTCGGTGAACGTGACATTCAAAAGTCAGTCTTGGCCTCACGTGCCATGAGATCAGGAAGCCACAGCAAGCCGCTGCACAACAGACCGCCAAGCGGTTCAATGCTATGTACATAACTACATTCCACGGGTCAACTCCACTGACATCTAAGGAGCAGCAACATGGCTCACTGCTCAAGAATTAGACCCCAAACATTGAGAGGCACACAGACCTTGCCAGAAGAGCATTCATCTACCAGGTTAAGCTGATTGAGGCTTATGCTGATGTGACAACATACTTGACCATCCGATCCTCTGTTGATGAAGGATTCTCAGATGGTTCTGTACTACCCAGGTGTGGGGGCTGAGGTAAGAGAATTCCGGGTTGCTGAAACTGATCTCAAGGAAACCCCTGGAGAACAACAGCTCCGGTACATCAAGGCATGGACAAGGATCAACCAAAGAAGGCCTGTCTTGACTGATAGACTATGAGGTCGAAGAGGCAGTCAGTAAGCCTCCAAAGAGAGGTCATGGCACCAGCGCTGAAGATCCTGAGGGACTCAAGGCAGAGTTTGGTATAACTGATGAGGACACCATTCCAAGCCGTGCTCAGCCAGTGAGCTCATCGGCAAGCTCCAGCCAATGAGCATGATGCTGTAAGCTTAGACCATCTCCTTGCCCTAATAAGAGCCAACTTTATGAATTAGGATGCCCCCTGCCCGCAGAAATATTTTAAGAATCTTTTCGTTTTAATCCCAGGTGTGGGACATGAGGCTGCTTCAGATGCTCTGGACTTTCCGAAGCAGCTGAATATGATTTGCCTCGAGCTCTAGCACAGGCGTGCTTTTGCCAGCTGCAGATAGTTTCTGTTTGGAATTCTGGAAACTTTTCAGAGGGTATATAAATGCTAGAGGCCTGATAGGTGGGGTTTGGTGGTTTGTAGTTGTTCGGGAGGGTTGGATGCAGTTTGTTAGTAGTCGTGGTCAAAAATGGAACAAGAAGTAATTAGATTCAAGGATCTCTCTCCCTCCTTCCCTCCCCTCTAACTTTCTCTCCTATCTAGGGATTGGAGATGAAGCTGAGGAATAAAGGGCAGGAAAAAGAAGAAACCACAAAATAGCAAAGAAGAGACAAGAAAGAAATTAGTTTCAAGGACCTCTCTCTCCTCTTCCTCTGTTCTTATCTCTCTATCTAGTGACAGGGGGTAAAACTGGGGGAGGGTGGACGGAATAAAGGATGGGGGAAAGCCCACAAAGTACCAAAGACCAGATAAAAGTGGCACCTCGATGTGGGGCTTCAAAGTTAAGGAAAAATGGAAAATCTGATTTCAAATGCTGGGAAATGGCAGGGGAGGAAGGAATGGATTTCCCCCCCCAAGACATCAGGAAAAAAAAATTTATTGTGGCTGCTACTGCTGAGATAATTCCCTGCTTTTCTCCCAGAGGGGATTTTCTAATTTTTTTCTTTTTCTTTTTTGTATATTGTTTCAAAAAAAAGGTCAGAAGAATGGCTGAGCTGTTGGAAAAATTGAGAGAGGAAATGGAGGTGCCTGAGAAACAAAAATTGGCTGAAATGGGAAAACAAAAGGGGCCACGCTGCTCTCTCTTTTGACGGGATTGCAGAGTTGGCCATGCAACTGGAGTGGTTGCAGGGGGAGGAGGAAACACTTGGGAAGCGAAGAGTGCTGGGAAAGAGAAAGCAGAAAGGCTCAGTCCCAGGGACTGAGCAAGAGAGGAGTTGTTTCCTGCAGGAGGAAAGAGGGAAAGAAACTGTGCTGGAGGGCAGTCGGAGAAAAGCTCAAAAAAGCAGGAGGACAGTCTGATGAAAAGAGCCTGTTTTGAGAGAAAGGGTTAATCTTGAACCAACCATGCTGCCAGGACAGGAGGTGGGGCAGCCGGGAGTTAGGAGACCACCATCAGCTTCTCCAGGTACAGCATATGCCTGTTAATGGTGTGGGACACGGTTATGACGAGATAGGATGGAGTCCTGTAGAAATGATAGATCATAAAAAAAAAAAAAAAAAGGAGGCCATGATTTCATATGGGATGCATTCACCTTATGTGAAACAAATTCTAAACTACTGAGCTTCTCAGAATTATTCCCCAAGACTGGGAGGGACTGATAACAGCTGTACTAGAGACTGGCCCACAGCTGCAGCGGGTAGCACAGTGGAGGGAAGCCGCAAACACCCAACGGCAAAACAGAGGGAGGGGACAGAATATAGTAAAAGGCCGGTTGCTGGGTGAAGGACGGTGCTCTGATATACAACAACAGATTCAATTTGATGATGCTACTAGAGATCTGTTGCTTAGTGGGGTTAAGAGCTTGGGACAAAGTTAAGGATCCTGGGGAAAAAATTCCACCTCACTTACAAAGATTGCACAAGACTCTGGAGAAGTCACTGTTTTGTTTTAAAACAAAGATTAGTCTCAGCTGTGAACAAGGGAGACAAGTGCTGAGACCTTGGCATTTGAAAATGCTAATGTGGTATGCAAATGTGGTATACAAAAAGGTTATTAGACCATTAAAGGAGAGGGCAGCACCGGTGGGAGAGTGGATCAGGGAGATGACTGTTATTGGCTCTCGCATGTTAGTGTCATGAAGCCAACTCAAAATGCCTGGTGCTTCAACTAAGGGAAATATAGTCATTTGGAAAGACACTGTGACCAACCAAATGAAATGCTCGCTACATTAACTGTGAGAAATAACAGTACTTTGCACCAGAAAAGTGAACCAACTGCTTCTAGGGGCAATGGTTTTCCTAAATCTCAAACAGAAAAACTGCCTAGGCTTCCCAGAGTGTGTATGCCATGCGGCAAAAGGTGCCACTGGGTTCAGGGGTGCAAATACAAAAGAGATATTCAAGGTACCACCGCAAACCACCTTGGAGGCCTGGCTCAGGGCCCTACAGCAAAAATTATGAGCAATAGCGACCAAGGGACACTGGGTTAATAGAAAAAAAAAAACCTGTGGAATTAAATCAACCTATATGGATGTATTAACATTAGAATGGAAGCCAGTGAAAGTTCTACATTGGAGACAGATTTGTTTATATTTCCACCGGAAATGAAAAACTGCAGATGCCATCAAAACTTAAAAGATTAGAACTGAGCAGGAGAGGTCTCCTGAAAACCTTGGCCATTGACCCTAAAAGTGCTTATATTTCACACTGAAAATGTCTCTTTATAATTTCCCGCTACACCGAGCACAAACAATGGCTTAAAATAGAAGGAGGAAAATGTAGTGAGAAATCTGGATTTTTGGTTACTTCAGAAACACAGCAATATCATAAGAATGTGTGTTCATTTTAATCCCAGGTATGGAGATACGGGTGCTTCAGGTTGTCTGCAGCGGCTTACTATGGTTCGCCTTGTGCTCCAGCAGAGGCATGGTTTTGTGAGCTGCAGATAGACAGTTTCTGTGATTGTGTGACATTTGGAATTCTGGGAACTTTTCAGAGGGTATATAAATGTTAGAGCCCTAAAAGGCAGGGTTAGTGGTTGGTGGCTATTCAGGGGGGTTGGATGCAGTTTGTTAATAGCAGTGGTCAAAGAAGAAACAAAAGCAAAGAAATTAGATTCAGGGACCTCTCCCTCCCACCCACCCCCATCCTCCTTTTTCTCCTATCTAGTGATAGGGGTTCAAACCAGCAGGGATGAAGGAAGGGAAAAAGAAGAACCCACAAAGCAGCAAAGTCAAACTACAGCCTATAGGAAAGTTCCAGGTTCACAGTGGCCTCCAAACTTGGCATCTCCTTGGGGAGTCCATTCTTCCAGCACAGTGACGTAGGCTAAAAGCCTTCCTCCCCATCTGTTGCCCTGACAGAAATTCCTTCCTCTTTTGTGACACTGTGACTCTGGCCTGCAACCTTCTCTGGAAACCTGCACACAAGTGGAGCTGGCGGCCCATATAATTACAATTACAAAACAGCCCTAGAAGCAGACTCCACAGCCCAGGACCTACACCGGCCTCTGCTGCACTCCACCAGCTCATCACCTGTACCGACCTCAATCCGTGGTTTATTTTTCCTTCCTACTGGCATATCCTCAAGAGAGTCCTTACCCAGTGTCCTTTATCTACATCTTCCCAGACCTCAGCGGATGCCCACAGACACCTGTATCCCGAGACCAAACCTTCTTGTCTTCCTGGTGTGCCTCATCCCAGCAGACCAGGCCAAGGCAACCCACCATCTATGTGGCATGAGATGAACCCAGGGCACAGGATTAAAAAGGATCTCAAAAGCCAAGGAAAGCAGACGTGACTGGACTGAAACTGGCCACAGCCCTGTCTCTGCCAAGCAGGGCACATACGCCAAGCCCCCTTCCCCTTTACCCTCAACTGTGCCCCCTTTCTGCTCACTAGCCTCCCCAACATGCCCAAACCTTCCTTTTTACACAATAGGTGCTCAAGAAAACAAACTGATGGGGAAGACTTAAGACCATACATGTTTTCAGGAGCTGGGGTAAGCGAGCCAGCCACAAGCCTATCACACTGAGATAAACCAGACACTCCCAGTACAGTCTCTATTCCCAGGTGCCTAAAACAAAAGATCACATTTTTAACCCCTCCCCCCTTTGCCCAGGGTGGGGTGGTGAATTCCCACCATGTATTCACAGAACGGAAGACTAAGTTTCCCCCCATACAATGCTCTCCACTAGACTTCCTGCCAGGACAGTATCTGCTCTCTAAGGGGGTGCTATGTGTGTGTGTGTGGGGGGGGGGTTGGACAGGACCGGAACACCCAGATTCAGGTGCATTTGAAAGCTATAGGAAGGGGTGTGGGTCTTGGAAATGAATGCTTCCCTAAGCCTGCCCTCGCCTAGGCGCATGGAGCCCAGGCAGGCCGCTTGCTAAGATGCAGCCACAGGACACACCTCTCCAGGCAATCACTCATGTGGCTCCCCAGTGCCTCGGGCACTCCACCCTTCTTCTTGGCCTTCCCTTCACCCCCAACTGAATGCCGCTTATATTTCCCATCTGTATATAACAAAATGAAGCCAAACCAGGAAGGGGGCATAGGAGAGCAAGACAAGGAAGGGCACGGAACACTACGAAGGACTCGGCCCAAAGGCATGGACCGTGCACACTGGCTGCTCTGTAAGCCCAAGTCCACTGGACCCATTTACCTGCACCCCAGAGGCCCAGCCCACAGGGGTCTCTGTTCTCCCCCCAACACCCCCTTCCCTCCTTTTTGAGCTTAAAAATCCTGGGCTTGAAAGGTGGCCAGAAAGGCTGGCAAGGACACCAAATTCTGGAGAATGTAATAGTTGTGTCCCCTCTCCAGAGGGGGAGGGGAGAGAACCCATCCCCTGAGAGCATCTTCTCACCCTTATCCAGAGAGGTAGCATCATTTCGTCAGTACCCTAAATGCAAGCTTCCAGTCCTCGCTGTTAGCTCCTGAGAGTGTCCCTCCTCCATCCAGCGCCCTTTGCCCCTCACAAAGGGGCTGCAAAGTGCACACACGGCTCACCATGGGGTGTCACCCACAGCTGTGGCCCCAAGCGCACTCCTTGCCTGTGTGCACACAGCCTTCCGCACATACACCAGTACACACAAACAGGGTGGTCGGAGGTACATTTACAGAGCAAGTGTGGGGTCCGGCCTGCATCTTCATCCTCAGGCAGGCCTGCCCCTAGGCCCCAGGTCCAACGGCCGCTCTGCAGCCTGCCGTGGCTCAGTGTTTGATCTCCAGGATGGAGGGGTTGTGGTCCAGGATAGCCAGGATAATCTTGTCCATGTACTGCCTCAGTCGGAAGTTGATCTCCTCCTGCTCCTTCAGGGCTTCCATTAGCTGAAGGGGATGAGAAAGGTGGGTCAGACGCTGGGCCCAGGATGGGCTTACAGTGGCCAGTGGCCAGAGACAGAGGGGCCCACATCAGCCTGAGCACTGTAAGCTGGAACCAGAGAATTTCATTGACCTGTGGGAAAATTTTGACAAAGACTGGAAACACTGGGCAGATTCACTTATCATCAGGGCTGGTGTGTACAGTCCCTGGGCCCAGACTTTTCTCTCTGCCCAGAACTGTGCCCTCCTCACTCCAGCCCTGCCCTATTGAGTGCCTCTCACTGACAGTTAGGTGCAGCTAAACTGTTGCTCCAAGCCTGTGGTTGGAGAGCAAACCTGCTCTCCTTGAGGCCAGGGGACTCAGGAACATGGCGTCTCAGTTGCACATTAAAATGCAGCTGAGTGTTTTGGTATCTGAGGTAGAAAAGATGGGCTGCAGCACCAGGGTGCTGGGCTCCGTTCCCATCGCCACCAGCATGGCCTGCTATTTCCACAGGGAAGCTTTTATGAAGCTGTGAGCTAAGAGACCGAGAAAACGTGTGTGCGAAAGTAGACATGTAAAAACTCTGGTCACCATCTGGGTTAAGTCCCAGGAGGATCTGATTTGAGCTCCTCTCTGACCTGAGTGAGCCCAGAGCTCCCAAGTTGAGAGAGCTGAGCTCAGCCGTGTGTGGTGGCACACTCCTGTAATCCCAGCACTCGGGGAGGCAGAGGCAGGCAGATCTCTATGAGTTCGAGGCCAGTTGGTCTATAAAGCGAGTCTAAGGACAGACAGAGAAACCCTGTCTCAAAAAAAAAGGGGGGGGCGGCTGGAGAGATGGCTCAGAGGTTAAGAGTACCAACTGCTCTTCCAAAGGTCATGAGTTCAATTCCCAGCAACCATCTATAATGATATCTGGTACCCTCTTCTGGCTTGCAGGCAGGGTATTGTATACATAATAAATAAAGAAATCTTAATAAAATAAAATAATGTAAACTTAAGAATAAAAAAAAGAGGGGGCTGAGCTCCTCCTTCCATGGTGCCTCCTGCTCAGCTGACGTTACTATGACAGTGGAGGACTACTAGGGCCAGGCCTTAGCCTGCCTTTTGGGCCCCATGTAGTCTGGGGTTCATGGTCCCTGCCAGGGCAGAACCCACAGAATGGGAACCAGTCACCAGTGTGAGAGTGAGAGTGTCAGGGAGTGAGGGGACAACGCTACCTCATCGCGAGACGCTGTGTCGATTTCTGCAGCCAGGGACTGGGCTTTGGTCTGGGTGGCAAAGAGGTTCTTCGCCTCGTAGAGGCTGAGGCTCAGGATCTGCCCGTTCAAGTCGTCGTTCTGATCTCGAAGCTTGTGGTTCTCCTGTGGCGACACAACAAAGCAAATTGGGCTCAGGGGAGCAGCCGCAGCCGCCTGCTGGCACCCACTTCTCCTGGCTGGGTGAGGGGCTGGCTTAACTGCAGGAGTTGGCCGCTAGGACTTCTGCCTGGGTGAACAAGCTCAGGTGTGAACCATGGCCAGCTTCCGGTACACAGCCCAGCTGAGCATGGACTCCACTCCCTTCTTGAGCCACCGCCCCTTTCCGATCCCACACCTAACCACTACAGAAGTGACAACAGAAGTGACGGGACACCGTGGCAAGCAGAATCTCAAGACTTAGGCCCTGTTTGCCAGAAGTCCCAACCCAGCCAAGCACACACCTACAGCTTGAGGACAGTCTCTTCACCCCAACACCCAGGACTGAACAGGGGCCTCGGAGCACAAGAGCCATTGTCGGAGATGGGATGGGAGGACGGGCCCTGACTGTCAGGAGAGGTGGCGGAGGCGGGCCCGCAGGGCTGGTCCAGCTGCCTTTTCAAAGCCACTGAACAGCGGCCCTAAGACCGACCTGCTTCAGGCGCTTGACCTCATGCTCAAGCTCCACCTCTCGGGCTCTGGCGCTGAACTCGCCAAGGCCGGACGCGCTGCGGCCCCTCCCCGGCCGCTCGCAGTCCAGCTTGTACATCTGCAGGTGCTCCAGCTCCCGCCGCAGATCCTCGATGAGCTGTGGGGGAGAAAACTCTGTTGCTGGCGGCGCAGCGGCACCACTGGGGGAAGCCAAGCCCCAGGGAGCCCCGGCCTGTGGCGCACCTCCTGCGTCGCCTCCCGCTCCTTCTGGAACTCCAGGCGGTTCTGGCGCAGCTTGTCCATCATGCGCTTGTAAAGGTCCATCTCATCCTTGAGTCTCAGACTCGTGTCCTCCAGCCGGTCAGACATGCGCTGCCGCTCCTAGAGCCAGGCAGACCCAGCAAGTCAGGGCAAGCATCCTGAGAGGACCCTCACACTCTGGAGGACCTTAGTGTGGCCAACGGACAGGCAGAGCAGCCACCTTGGGGAGCACCCTTCCTGAACATTCTAGAAACATACTGAGAAATGTCCCAGGCCCTTGATGTTCTTCAGTGGTGCAAGGTAGAGAAGAAGCTGTTTGTCCAACCAGGAGTTAGATCCACCCTCTTCAAGAGGAGAATTATAAGGCATTTACAATATATAATACAGATTACATTTTCTTTTTTTTTTTTTTTAAGATTTATTTATTTATTTATTTATTATATACACAGTGCTCTGTCTGCATGTACACCTGCAGACCAAAAGAGGACATTAGATCTCATTATAGATGGTTGTGAGCCACCATGTGGTTGCTGGGAATTGAACTCAGGATCTCTGGAAGACCAGGCAGTGCTCTGAACCTCTGAGCCATCTCTCCAGCTCCAGATTACATTTTCATTGTAGAAAACTTGAAGTTTTGTAAATTCAGATTTTTTGTTTTTGTTTTTGTTTTTTTTTTTTTTTTTTGTTTTCAAGACGGTTTCTCTGTGTAACCTTGGCTGTCCTGGACTCACTTTGTAGACCAGGCTGGCTTCCAACTCACAGCAATCCACCTGTCTCTGCCTCCCGAGTACTGAGATTAAAGGCTTGTGCCACCACACCTGGGCCTTTCCTCCCTTTTAAATAATAAAAACCTTGCTTTTGTTTATCTTTAAGACAAAACCCCCATGCATCCTAGGTCAGCCTCAGGGTGATGTGGCAGAGGATGTCCTGAACTCTTGACGCTCCTGACTCTACCACCCGAATGCTGGGGTTACAGGGGCGTGCCACCACGCCCTGGCACTTCTCTGCAGGGAAACACCTCAATATTCCAAAGGCCCTCAGACCGCCACCACCTCTCTAGGAGCCCAACATCTTGTGGGGACCTGCTGCTCACCTCATCCAGTTTCTCTGTCTGTGACTTGAGGCGGGTCACTGTCGTTCTCAGGTCAGTATTTTCTTCTTCTAACTGTTGCACCCTGGGAAAGGCAAATGTCACAGGTCAGAGAATCTGGAGTCAAGACGACCGTACAGAGAAGGCACCTGGCCCCTAGGCTCTGCTCTCTGGAGGAAGGAACTGCCAACTTGGAGAAAGCTTCTGGACATGATGCCACAAGCCAACTCCCATGTTATCATGAAACACTTTCAAGTGCAAAATTACTAGCTAGGATTGATGGTGCTCGGCTTTAATCCCAGCACTCAGATGCAGAGCAGCCTGGTGTACAGAGTGAGTCACAGGGCAGCCAGGGCCACATGGTGAACAGCCTCAAACAAAACAGTCACATTTTATATATATATATATATATATATATATATATATATATATATATAAAATTACGTTCAGGCTGTAAGTTACTTTTAAATTTTGTGCAAGTGTATACCGTGTGTGTGTGTGTGTGTGTGTGTGTGTGTGTGTGTGTGTGTGTGTGAGAGGGGGGGGGGCAGGCAGACAGACAGACAGACAGACATGTGCCACAAGGCTAATGAAGTCACCTTCACCTTGTTTGAGACAGGTTCTTTCATTGGTTTGCCAGGCCAGCTGACCCTCCAACTTCTGGGGGTTCTATCTCTGCTGCAGAACGCCAGGATTAAGGAAACACACTGCTATGCCTGTTTTTGTGGGTTATGGAGACTAGAATTCTGTGTGGCAAGCACTCTATCTACCCACCAAGCCATCTCCTCGGCTCTATAAGCTATTTTACTTTGTTTTGGTTTTTTCGTTTTGTTTTTGTTTTTTGTGGTTTTTTGAGACAGGGTTTCTCTGTGTAGCCTTGGTCATCCTGGACTCACTTTGTAGACCAGGCTGGCCTCGAACTCACAGCGATCTGCCTGCCTCTGCCTCCCGAGTGCTGGGATTAAAGGCGTGTGCCATCACACCCGGCTATAAGCTATTTTAGAAACAAGCCAGGGGCTGGGCAGTGGTGGCACACGTCTTTACTCCCAGCACTTGGGAGGCAGAGGCAGGGGGATCACTGTGAGTTCAAAGCCAGTCGGGTCACTGTCGTTCTTAGGTCAGTATTTTCTACAATGTGAGTCTAGGATAGCCAAGGCTACACAGAGAAACCCTGTCTCAAAAAACAAAAACAAAAAAGGAACAAGCTGGGCATGGTGGCACACACTTTTAATTCCCAGCACTTGGAGGCAGAGGCTGGCAGATCTATGTTTGAGGTCGGCTTGGGCTACAGATATAATTCTAAGGCAGCCAGGGTTACACAGAGACACCCTGTCTTGGGGAAGAACAGAGAAGAATTTCATGTTTAGATAAGGTCCTATCTCTAAGACGTGTATACATAAGTACATATTTCAAAATCTGAAAATTTCTGAAAGCTGGCCTACACACACACACACACACACACACACACACACACACACACACACACACACACACACTATCCTTCATGAAACAATGAGAAAGGGGGTTTCTTCCAGGAGGACATCCCTGTTTGGTGTGCCCAGGGCTTTCCTATTAGTGTCTGCAGCTGAAGGCTGTGCCTGTTGGCTTTCTATCCTCCATCCCTCCATCCTTAACCCTCCTCTGTGATCCTGAGTGTTCACTGCAGCCATATCTGCTTCTGAGGCGACAGCCCTCTAAGGGAGTGCTTGCAGACAGCTGCCGTGCAGCGACCCTGAGGGGGACAGCACTAATGGCTTTACGGGCAGGTGAGATGTGCAGAACAGCGTCCAGGTCTTCCAACACCCTCCCCGCAGCTACTGGCCCATTCTGGAGAGGCTTTTCTTGACCTCGATGAGGCCCTGTAGGGTACCCTAGGGAAGCCTTGAGACAGGGCTGGAGAGGATGCTGGACCTCCATAGTAAGTGGTGTGGAGCTGGCTGAGGAAGTGAGGAGAGGAGCATAAGTTCCATCTGTGCCTCTACATAAGCAGCACAACCCCCCTGGAGTTGAGGGAACAACGGTAGCAGTTAGATTACTCTCAGAACTCTGTGTTCCTGCTCCAGGCCCTGCTCCCGCGGCCTTATCCCCTTTGCCTCTCTGGTCCCAGCCACCTCTCTTGAGCCCATAGTCATTAAAGCAGGAGTCAATTAAAGTGAGCAGTCCCATAGGACACCAGCCCCAGAGCCAAATGCAAACAGCAACGTCTGGAGTCATTTACCAGAGATCCTGCATATCAGACATTTGCATTACGATTCATAATAGCTATGAAGTAGAAAATGAAATAGTTTTATAGTTGAGAAGTCACTATGACATGAGGAACTGTACTAACGGGTCACAGTGTTAGGAAGGCTGAGAACCACTGCTCTAGAGCACCAATCTAAATGCAGCATGGCAGCCTCCCAGGAAAGGTGTCTGGGAAGGACGGGGTGGGGAGTCTCATGCACAGGACAGTTGGGAGGGCTCCTCACCAGACCGTACTCCGTTAGAAAACCCCCAATCCCCTGGGCCTGCCTGGCCAGTCCTTGTCCAGCATGCCCCTCCGCAGCCCAGGCCAGGCTTAGTTAGCACCCTCTGCGTAAACACCTAGAGCCAAACGAGAACCAGGACGGTGCTGCTCTGCCCGGGGCCCCAGCGGTCCCAGCCAGGGCCAGGATCACAGCCCCATCACATGTACACTGTGCATGGCTATGGGGCAGGCAGAGACAGGGCGGGAGAGAGGGAGACCCGGTAGGTAAAGCCAAAGTGACCAGGGTCAGTGGTGCTCCTCCTGGTCCCTGGCTTAGGTTCCAGCAAGGAAGATGCAGGTACAGCTGGCCACTGAACCTAGGGACCTGGTTTTCTACTTCCCTAAAGCCCAGGGTCCCAGGCTCAGCTTACGCAGTCAAATTCAGGGAAGGATCAGACAGCAGGGGGCGCTCCAGGGCTGGATAGCTGCTTCCCTCTCAAGCTGCTCCCTCGGCCCAACCACCAGGCTACAGTGAACTCCCGTTCCACCTGCTCCTTTAAAATATCTCAAGTAGAAAAGCTAAAAAACATAGGCTCAGCTTTACTGGAAGCACTTGGGACCAGCACTACCCCAGGTCCGCCAGGACACAGAGGTGCAGAGGGGCACCGCAGACAGAGGCCTGGTGCCCACCTGGTGTTCAGCAGCTCCAGCTCAATGCTCTTCTCTCTCTCCAGCTTGCAGTAGACTTCCCGGTGTCGCCGGGCCTCTTCCTCCAGGGCCTGCTCGGCTGTGGTCTCCTGATCCTTGACCATCTCCTCGAGCTCATGCACCCTGAGGTGGGGGCAGGGACAGCGTCCGTCAGCAGGGCCCTCTCATCCCATTCAAGAAAGCCTGGACCCCACCAAAGCCACTAACACGTTCACTGCTACAGCAGAGGGTTTGCTAGGCCTCGGGGTTGTAAGCTTGGCTGACAGGCAAATCAGAGACACTGTGACATCTCACAGGAAGTGGCTTAATCACACTCAAGGGAGCAGATCTAGTGAAGGAACTCTGGACGGGAGTGAAGCCACACAGGACACAGTGAAGGCAGCGGGCCTAGACACAGCAATACAAAATGGCTTCCAAGTCTTAGCCTCTCTCTTCGGCTGACTTCCTGCCTAGCACCCCTCCAATTACTTAGGCACACGCTGGCAAAATGGCTATAAGAAATCCAGAGCCAGGAAAAGGTCAGGAGTCCTAACCCAGCCTCCACTACTGGAAGCCTATAGTTGCCCAATAGCTCACAGTCTCTCCACCAGGCTGAGCTGGGTCATACAAAAAGGCTTTTGGGTTGGGGGGGAGGACCAGACCCAGGCACAGAGAAGGCTACCAAGGTTCTGGCATCTGGGGAGGCCAGCCGACATGGGGAAGCACCCTTCCCAGTGTGGCTGTGACCCTATACCATCACCACCTGGGCCCTCCGGCACTCTACGCCCCGTCACAGGGTCATGTTCTCAGGAAGGGAGGTCAGTCAGGTTCTAGCGCTCTAGGCCAGTGGTTCTCAACCGTCCTAACGCTGAGACCCTTGGATACAGTTCCTCATGTTGTGGTGGCCCCCCAACCACAGGAGCATCGCGTGGCTACTTCACCACTGTAATTCTGCCGCTGCTATGAATTGTAATATCTGCTACGCAGGAGATCTGACGCGCAGTCCCTGGAGGGCTTGTGACCCACAGGTTGAGAACCACTGTTCTTAAGCACTGGAAGCCACGCCCCGGGACTCCACACTCTGAGCCGTAGCTGTCAGGTCTGAAATCTACAGCCAAGTACCTCAGAGTGGGAAAGGCTGGCGATGTGGACGAGCCCCATCCCCCTGAGCCCCGCCCTGTCCCCAAGACCCCTCTCCCACCTGTGCACCAGCTGTGTATTCTCCTGCTTCAGCTTGCTCTTCAGGTCCCCACTGCTCAGGCTGTCGTTCTCCAGCTCCGTTACCTTTTTTTCCAGAAAACTCACCTGCAGTACGGGGTCAGGTGGGGGAAAAAAAAAAGGCTTTCGAAGCCACAGAACCAAGAATCTAGAACAGCTCAAGACGGGGATCTCCAAAAGACTGCTACAGAGGAAGGGGCACGTGACCAGGGCCCCTCCCTGCCCCCAACTCCTAGGTTGGTGTAGTAGGGTCCAAGTCTCCAGAGAGCATCCTGGAGCACTTCCCCCACACATCCCAGGACCATGCAGAGTCCTGGGGCCTACCTTCTCTGTGATGTCATTGTCACAGGAGTCGATGCTGTCACGGAACAGGTCCTCGGTGCTGCCGTTACTGCTACTGAGGTTACTGCTGTGCATGAGCTGCCTGTGGGGGTGAAGGGCACCTGCCTGCAACCTCTGCCGCAGCCTGGGGCCCCAACTCAGCTGGGGAGGGGGGCGCTGCCAGGAAGAGGTCACGGGAGGAGTGTGCCAGCTGACCTTGCTACCCAAAGGGCTGCCTGTGCTAAGGAGGGTGGACAGGGCACTCCCCAACAGCTATGGGCTGGACTCTGGTTCTCAGAACACCCTAGAAGGCCTACCGAGGCTGAAAGAGTAGGGATCTGAACATGCTCACCCTACTAAGTGGGGACAGGGTGGCAAGGGCAGGAAGCGGGCTACTCTGCCCTTGCTGCTGTCCCTTCCACTCAGCTGGGGATGTGGTCACTTGGTTACATGCAAGGCACTGACTGAATCAGGGCAGCTGCGCCGTGAGCCCCGGCCCCAGGAAAGCGGAAGCAAGCAAAGGTGGAAAGCACTTAGCTTTGTCTCCCAAGGGGGTCTTACCGTCCGAAAGCTGTGCTTGAGATTTTCCGGTTAGGACTAGAGAGAGAGAGGACATAGAGTTACTGAACAGAGGGGTACTGGTCCACTTCCATACGCTGCCCATTTCAAGATGCTACGGTATGACAAGCTGACCTCAGCTTGGTGCTGAGGTGCTGCGGGAAACACCCAGGACGAGCCATGCTCAGTCCCTGCCGGCCTTGCCCTCCTCCTGCCTGGCCCTGGCCCTCGGGCTGCGGGCTCACCTGTTGGCCTTCAGGTTTTTCAGCCGGGCCTCCAGGTCATTCAACAGGTTGATCTTCTTGCAGCACTGGGAGCAGTACACATCCAGCAACTCGCTGTTGTAGGCATGTCGCATCTTCCTCGGGGTCTGCCCCGCACTGGACCACAGGAGGGGGGGGGTCACACTCTATGCTGGCAGCAGGCTGTGCCCTGCCCGCCAGCCCCGCTGAGCTTGCTCAACCTAGTTCCCCCGAGGCTTTTATTTCTGCTCTGGGGTAGAGGAACGGAAATAAGCCAGAGCCTCCCTGTTCTCCATGCTTGTCAGAGAAGGCAGAGGGCATATGAACCAAATTAGCAGATTAAGACCTAATGTCACAGGAGATGACTCAGGCAGGTGAGAAGGGGACCACAGAAGGTCACTTGGGCCCTTTAACACTGAGGTTCTAGAAAGCAAGATGACACAGACATACCCTACAGGGGTCTGCAATTCCCCAGACCAGTTAACCGTTTCTTCTCCAAGATGAAAGGGGAAAGGCGAGACCTGGCACCCCCTCCCTGCCATCATGCTATGAGAAGGCGGCACCCCGCATGTCACTAGAGCCATGTAGCCATGGACAGAGGGAGGGATGCTCTTGCCCTGTCTGAGCCACTGGGATGAGGCTAGACTGGTTCTGGCATTTTCCATGGACTCCGAATGCCACCCAGAGCAAGTGACCACCTGGACGACACTGAAGATCCCAGGTCGGAGTAGACATTGGTTCTGGCCTCGTCGTCAGGGCAGGGGCTGCTGGGGGCACAGTCCACGTCATCCCCCTCTCCATAGTCTTCAAATTGCTCCTCGTTGCTGATGAGAGAGGCGGTGGAGTGAGTGGAAAGGTCTGACGTGGTCACGGATGGAGTGAGGACGGGGGACCTGAGGGCCATAAGCACCCCGTTAGTCAGGGCTGAGGGGGTGATGACCTGTGGCTTCTGGGTGGAGCCAGCCTGGCCCTACAGACAGCAGGAGCCTGGCTAAGTCTACACCTTTTGACCATGGGGACCGCCATCCTAAGAACACCGCACGTAGAATTTTTCTCCATAAGAGACATGCAAACTGTGCCATTCCAAAACAGCAAAACACTGGTTACTACTTCACGGTTTAGAGACAGACAGACTGAAATTACACTGTAAGTATAGTTACTGTATTAGAATATGTATCAGTAATGCAAATTATTAAATTATAGTGTCAAATGATTGTTGAAAGGCTTATACAAGCATTGGCAACAAGGCGGAGAAGCATCAATGGTAAGGCAGATGCAAACTTTCAGACTTAGTAATTAACGAACTTATTTTGAGACAGGGCCTTACTATATGTTGGCAGTGATGGTGCACACCTTTACTCCTGGCACTCGGGAGGCAGAGGCAGTTAGAGCTTTAAAAATTCAAGACCAGGCCGGGCATGGTGGCGCACGCCTTTAATCCCAGCACTCTCGGGAAGCAGAGGCAGGTGGATCACTGTGAGTTCGAGGCCAGCCTGGTTTACAAGTGAGTCCAGGACAGCCAAGGCTACGCGAAGAAATCCAGTCTCAAAAACAAAACAAAACAAAAAAGAAATTCAAGACCAGCCTGGTCTACATAGATCATTCCAGGCCAGCCAGGGCTACAAGACTCTGTATTTAAAAAAGAAAAGAAAAGTAGAAAATACAAATAGTAACATGGTAACAGGACTTGGGGCTAAGGGCATGGGTTATTGTGTCCCAGTCTCACTTTCCCCATCTTTCCCAATTTTTAATTATCTCTTATTTTTTTAATCATTGTTATCACTGTTATTGTCAGGGTCTCTGTGTGTGTAGACATACCCGTGACACAGCCCGCGTGTGGGGGTCAGAGGATAGCACCAGAGTCTCTGCTCTGTGTCTGCCGCATCCTCCAGGCCAGTTCTCCTGCTAGATGCTCCTGTCTCTGCAGGAGTGCTGGGACTACAGAGGCTCAGCCACTGCATCAAGCCTTGTGTGTGAGTTCTGGAGCTCAGACCTGGGTCATCAGGCAAGCACCTTTATCCCCTGAGCCAGCTCTCTCCAGCCTTCACTGTCTTTATCATGACAAATAACAGTGAGATACCAGATGAGAATCTGGCCCCAATTAGAAGGGGGCATATCTAGTCCAAAGATGCCTGTTTTTGTTTTTTGAGACAGGGTTTCTCCCTTCGTAGACCAGGCTGGCCTCGAACTCACAGCAATCCACCTGCCTCTGCCTCTGCCTCCCGAGTGCTGGGATTAAAAGTGTGCGCCACCACGCCCAGCCAAAGATGCCTAATTCTAAAGACCACACAAGACACAGACACGCAAGCCGGGCACCCAGGTTAGTTCTCAAACACGGCCCCAGGGGAACCCCCAGCTTCTGCTTAAGGATCACAGCACTAATGACAGGGTGCTAAGGATTAAGTCCTCTGGAACTCACACTTTATCTCCCCTGGGGGTCCTTTGTACTTCAGGCAGAATAGCTTACACTACACTACTCCCTTTCCCCTCATAAATGTTAATAAAACTTCACGAGGGCTGGGGAGATGGCTCAGCAGTTAAGAGGACTTGAGTTCAGGCCCCAGCACCAGCAAATGCCCCCACAAACTCACAAACACCTCTTTGGGCCTCCACATACCCAAGCACACATGCACACACACAATTAAAAATAAATAAAAGTCTTAAACACTCAGGCTGGAGAGACGGCTCAGAGGTTAAGAGCACCTGTTGACCCTGCAGTGCGCCCAGGTTTGGTTCCTGGCACCCACACAGTGGCTCACAACCAGTCATAACTCTGGTTCTAGGGGATCCAACCCCTCTTCTGCCATCTGTGAGCAGCAGGCACACGTGATGTACATATACACATGCAGGCAAACCATTCATACATGTAATAGTAAATCTAAAAATAAGTCAGACATAGTGGCACAGTCCTTTAATCCTGGTGCTTGAGAGGCCGAGGCAGGTGGGTCCCTGTGTTTGAGTGCAGCGTGGTCTACAGAGTGAGTTCCAGGACAGCCAGGGCTACACAAGAAAACTGTCTTGGAGGAAAAAAAGTCGGCAATTTCATTTGGCTTAGCAAATACGAGAGCTCCCTGCTCCCCCCCTTTTTCCCCCTCTCTTCCTCCCCTCTCCCCCCTCCCAAAGGGCTTCCTTTTCACTGATATCAAACTAAACACGGGCACTGCTGCTCTACTGAGAAGCCAGGCAAAGGCTCACACTGTCTTCTTGTCCTGGTGCTGAGACTTGAACCCTATGGCTATGCTAGACAACTCTCTACCAATGACTTACATACACAGAACAGTCCGCTCACACCTCGCCACTGTTTACACACACTTCTGATGAGAGCGTATCAACATCAAAATACAGTGTACAGAAAGCATAAAGGATAAACCGCTCGCCTCCCAGAAATCATCACTGCTCAATTTATAAGATCATTTTCCCGGATGAATGTTTCCTAAGACATCTTTGTAACCAGTTTTTTGTTTTGTTTTGTTTTGTTTTGGTTTGGTTTGGTTTGGGTTTGTTGGTTGTTTGAACACAGTGCTGGGTTCAATATCAACTCAGGGCCTTGCCAATGGTAGGGTAAGTGCTCTAGCACTAAGTTGCACCCTTGGCCTTGTACCGGCTTTTTAAAAGTAACCTAGATCATATATCCCACGTCACTGAGCAGCCATTGCAAGTGGGGTTCTGAAAACCATACATGACGGCACATGCCTTTGCCTTCAATTCCAGGAGACAAGGGCAGGCATATATCAGGGACTTCAAAAGACCAGCTTAGTCTACATAGCAAGTTCTAGGCCTGTCAGGAATACAAACTGAAACCCTGTCTCAACTGCCCTCTCCCTGCCAAAGAAAGGTGACTTTTACACAGTGGCCGGAAATCCCGGATTTATCCCTACTATCCAGAAACCTGTGGAAGCAACAACCGCAGTGCTGATCCTCTCAGGGTGTCACGTGGACTTTCTGGGGATGCCTCCCCGGAACTGCTCACTCACTTGTCCTCTGGCAGGAACAGGCCCCCCAACTCAGGCTCCTTCTCCTCGCCAGCACTCCTGACAGATCCCTCCGGGCCCTGGCTGCTCTCCATGGGGCTGTCCATGTCTAACTCCTGGGGTCCCTCAGGCAGGGCCAATGTCATCGCTTCCTCCTCGTCTTCCTGGAAGAAGCCGGGTTCCCTGGGGAGGAGCTCGCCATCAGCAAAGGTGGAGCCAGAGATCTCGCTGCCCTGGCAAAGACAGAAGGACAGAATGAGTGAGGCGGGCTCCCTGTGCCCAGTACCTACCGGTCTACAAGGTCACCTGCAGGGACTGGGGCGTCAGGATGGCCAAGAATTTGACTCTACGCCTGGTAAGCCATGAGAGTCTCTCATGGTGGCTGACTCACACGAGTTCAGTAAGGGGCGTGTCTCCTAGGCAGAGCCACCCATACAAAGGGCCACGGCTAGATTGGGTGGCTATGTTGGAGCCCTCACTGAAGTCTGCACAGGAAGCCACATGCCTCCGTGAAGGCTACTTGGTGATCCTAACTGAGTGAGGGTACACCTACCCTAATCAGCTGTCAGGGACAATCTTGACCTCATACAAGGAAAGATGGCGCAGGAAGTTTGCATAGGCACAGTGCACCCTCCAAGACCCTGCACAACTGTAACATCTTAGCTCCCCTTCTGTAAGTAAGAGTGGCTGTGGGCTAGGTCTGGGGGCATATGCCTTTAATTCCAGCACTCGAGAGGGAGGAGGAGGAGGAGGAGGAGGAGGAGGAAAAGGAGGAGGAGGAGGAGGAGGAGGAGGAGGAGGAGGAGGAGGAGGATCTAGTCTCTGTAAGTTTGAGACCAGCCTGGTTTACATAGTGAGACCCAGGCCTGCCAAAGTAACATGGTAAGACCCAGTCTCAAAAACAAAAACAAAAGAATGACAATGGACTTTTATAGGACCTTTGTGTCCACTGAATATTTCCTGCTTGCCTATGGCACACAGTAGATACTCCCAGCACTCAGGAGGAAGAGGCAGGAGGATTGCTATAAGTCGAGGTTAGCATAATTTACATAGTGAGTTCTAGGCCAACCAGGACTACACAGAAAGAAAATGATGATGATGATGATGATGACAGATAATAATAATAATAATTATTATTATCTATCTACCATCCATTCATCTATCCAATCTATCTAATCTTTAAGCCAAGTTGCCAGCTGTTGTGTAGCTATTTCCTCAAAATTGAAACGCTCAAAACAGTTTCAGGAACTCCCTGAAACTGACCACATTCTCTTGGCCCCTCCCTCCCAAGACAGATAGTTGAGAGTCACTCTCAGACAAGCCAAGTTCAAACAAGTTGAGACCAGTCAAGCTGCCTGGAAACGGCTTAGGCCAACTGAGGCACCTGGAAAGGACACGCTCTAACCCACCGAGCTGCCGGTAGGCTGTATGCAGTGTGTTCCGGGTTCCCAGACTTCTGTGGGCTGTCTCCTGGGGTGGGCCTTGGTGACACTACTCTAATAACCCTAATAAAACTCACTGATTCACCAGATGGACTTTCTGGTACCATGCTGAATCCCTACTTTGGTCTGTCATGGACTCCCTACCTAGAGTAAGTAGACAGGAAACGTCCATCACACAACACCAGCCAGGATCTCTAATTCCTAGGCCTGAGATGGCCCGATGCCTAGACCACACCTTATATGACGTTGACATGCAAGGGGAGGTTTGTCTGTACCTCTGCTGACATCTATCATATAGAAGAGTCCAGGGTTGGCTTAATTAAGCCAATGTTGAGGAGTAGCCTCAGCAAACCATTTCCCGGGGCGTGTGGCTTTTGAGAGGGTGGGCACTCCCAACAGCTCTACTTCTAATCCTATGGTCTGTCTACTCTCTGTCTAGGGCCGACCGAGAACTCCACTAAAGGTTTGTCTCACATGCCAGGGCTGCCAGAAGCATAGCCACAAAGCCTCACAAAGTGTCCACAAGGAAAGGTTCCAGGACACCAGAGGAAGCCACCGGAAGACAGGCTGAGCCGATGCCCTGAGGAGGCCTAGGGGCTATGAAGGGAAGGCGGTCAACACTTGTGGTTCCTGCCTGTGCTAAGGCTCAGCTAAACACAGACAGACCATGGAGTCAGCGGCAGAGATCAAGGGGTGAACTATTAGCGTCACCCTAGTCTTCCCAGGGCCTTTCCCACCTACACATTACTAATCTAATCACAATGGCTCCTAAGGCACTATCCGCACACAAAGCTCACCCGAAACAATGGAACAGAGCAGCTACAGAGCACCAGAGCAAGGTCAGAGCTCCTGCTGTCCTACTTCTGCCTGAGGACAGCTCTCCAGGACAGCTATCTTTATTACCATTTTAGTGACAGGGAAATAGGAGCTCAAAGAGTAACATGCCAGAGTTCTCTGTCTGGTAGGCTGCGCAGAGGGCCCTGCCTGCTTCTGGCCGCCACACATTCTGTTCCCTTTGTCACTGCTACCCTCATACTTTACTGGCTTTCAGAGTCGGGTGCAACAAGGAGGTGAGTCACTCTCTGGAGACTAGATGCTGGTGATGATGCCTGGGTACTCCTCCTAATGCAACAGTTCACGTGCACACTGCCACCCCCACGGGAGATGCTATTTAGCACAAGGACACCCAATGGGGAAAGTGAGGAGGCGGCCCATCCCTCATCGGAGCACTGTCAATACTCTATGCCATCCCCCACTATGAAGACCTACAACTGTCACCTGACCAGACAGGCAGGCCAGGAAGGCATGTGACAAGCTGTTGGGAATGCCACCAAGCTTGTCCAGCTGCAGGCAGGAGCTGCATCTGCCCTTTACCTTAGTCCCAGCATAATGCCTCCTGCCACCCTTTCTAGAAGGCAGACCTTGCCTAGGAGCCTCGCTCCACTGAGACAGCCCATAGCACACAGCTGCTCACCCAGTCATCCCACAGCAGCTTTGTGACACTCCTGAGAGCCATACAAACTCCTGATAGGGTGGGAAAACTGGTCTCAAGCGGACCATCTCAGTCACAGGAAAGATGGGAGAAAGGCCTCAGAAGTCCTTCCACCCCAAGACCAGACAGCCCTCCTTCCAGGTGGACTTTGAGCAGAGGACGCATCTGTTTGCTTTCACCTCTGTCCATCTCTCACAGCAGCTCTGAGAGAGTCCCACAGGTGTATGGGATGCAGGGGACCACTCCTGCCTCAGCTAATGCCCGAGAACGAGGAGGCTTAAAGGAGGCAGGCGGCTGCTGAAGCTGCCCAGTGTGTGGAGAGCCCTGCCAGACTCAGACTAGCAACTGTGGAGCTCCATCCTTCCCCAGCTGTGCCCACACACTCACTCAACAGCATTTTCCTTTAAAATTAACTTCTCCATTTATTAACACCTTTTCATTAAACCCACAATTGTTTGCCTAAAGCAAGTGGAAAATTTAATTATAACTTCAAAACCAATTCCTGCAGCTTCTCCCCCAAAATTAAAGTAGTATAAAGACAGCAATAAGAAAAGTAAGTGAAACCGGGCGTAGTGATGTATGCCTATAATCCCAGCACTCGGGAGGCAGAAGCAGGCGGATCTCTGTGAGTTCGAGGCCAGCCTGGTCTACAAAGTGAGTCCGGGACAGCCAAGGCTACACACAGAGAAACCCTGGCTTGAAAAACCAAAAAAGAGGACTAGAGAGATGGCTCAGAGGTTAAGAGCACTGTCCATTCTTCCAGAGGTCCTGAGTTCAATTCCCAGCACCCACATGGTGGCTCACAGCCATCTTTAAGGTGATCTGATGCCCTCTTCCGGTCTGCCCATGTACATACTTTGAAGAGCACTATACACGTAGTAAACCAACCAACCAACCAAAAAGGAGAGAGAAAGAAAAAAAAAAAAAAAAGAGAAACAAACAAGCAAACATGAACAGGATGGTACTGGTCCTGTGCCTGCCCAGAAGAACCCTGTTCACCCTGCTCCCTCCCACAGGCTCCTGGGCAAGGGTGAGGGAAGTACTGGGTCAGCAGCTCTCACCCCAAACACCTTCTAAAAGGAGGCAGTTTTTGGAGGTTCAGAAGAGGCCTGTGACCCCAGCCTGTGCCCTTCTCCTCTCAGGCAGGGAGAACTAGTCACACAGAGACCCTTCTGAAGGAGCAGTGCTCCTTTATCAATCCTAGAGCTGCGGGGTGGGGGTGGGGGATGGGGGGGGATGGGGGCAGCGGTCCCTAGCAGTAAGATCACTGCTGGGAATGGGGGCTTTTCAGAAGCTCCGCACCACCCTCCAGTTGCTCAGACCAGGGCCCCACAGAGAAGAGAGCCTGCTTCGCGCAGCTCTGGGCAGAGGCTCCCTCCTGTGCACCGGAGAGCTTTGGGGACCTTTGGGGACCGGGTAGGAGCTGAGGATGATGAACTGCCTGGGGACGCCACGCAAATTTTACTCAGGCTGATGCAAGATACAGGCCTCTGTGCTGAACACACGCAGGGCTGACTTCAGCAGCCCCCAGCTGGCCAGGATCCCTCCCAAAAGTGCTGTGCGCGATGAGAGGAAGGATGACATCATCACCATCCCACCCACGCGATCACCCACGTCCATACCCTGCGTCTCTCGTGGCATTCAGGACCTGTCCTGAGGGCTGGCAGGGCACGAAACGGGTATCCCAGAAGGCTGAGTTTCCATTGAGAAATATCAATGCCAAGAGCGGTTTCTGGGACTCTAGCCCTCAGAACTCTTTCTTGTCCTGATTACCAATCTGGAGCGGGGCAGAAGGGAGGACAGACTACACCAGAGCATCAAGCCATCGCGCAGTTGCCCTGGTACACAGTACAGGCCCAAGCCCGGAGCTTACGGAGGTCTCCTCAGAGACTGTACAGAAAGGCTATGCCTATAGTTAGGAAGCTTCAGGAACACAGTGTACTTAGCAGGCAATATGGCTATCTGTGGCCCCACGTAGCGTCCCAGGGCTCTGTCACTGAGGACGCAGAGGTGACCCTAAGTACAGAGCTCCTGCCCTCAAGGTCACAGGGATTATACTCCCATGAGTCACCATGGCTTGCTTATGCCCAAACTCTCTCAGGGACACCTTTCTTTCCCAACCTTCAAGTCTGAGGGGTGACAGAAGATAAAGTCGCTGCAGTGTGCCCTCTGTAAGCGCAGGGGGACCGGTGTGGCTTGAACCAGTGGAGGCCACAGCCCTGGAGCCTGGCAGTCAGTCCTGGGAGACCCGGCTGTTCATGAGCTGTTCCTGGACAAGAGACCACCTCTTACGAGCCCTTGGGATTTCCTCTGCAGAGCAGGGACTGTCACTTCTGCCTCCGAAGGCTGCGTAACAATTTACACAAGTATCAGTTGACAGCTGCGGCAGCCTAAATTCAGCCTGGCCTGAGGAGAGGCTGGAGGCTGAGTGACTGCCATAGGCCCTTGGCTGTTCAGCCAGCAAGACCCTGGCAGGTACATATGGTTGGGCGTGGGGGTTAATCCAAGGACAGGGGTTGCTGGGGACAGTATTGAGCCCCAAGCCAGCTACATCCTCTTAAGTGTCCCCACCTCCACTTTTCCACTTTGTTCCAACTGGTCCCAGCTGGAAGTGGCTGCCAGAAGGCACACAGCCCGCATGGGGAGCTGTGCTCACCCATCAGTAGGCCCCCCCTGTACAAAGTTGGAAAGGGCTCTGTGAGGGGGGGGGGCTGTCCAAGCCCCTGAGAGGCTCACAATGGCCCACTGTCCCTGCTGTGCAGCCAGGTGTGTCAGGACTCAAACTAAACAGCTTCATTTGGTCTTCACCCTCATCCACTGGTGAGGGGGTGGTGGGGGTGGGAGGGGGCGCCGGTGGTGGGAGGGACATAAGACATGTCTCAAGATCACACACCCTAGGTTTCCTGGCAGCGAAACAGAGAGGTACAGAGAACACGGACTGTATGGAGTGACTACATATTTCCGCTCCCTACAAGAGCACAGCGACTGAGGTGGTGGCCACAGGGAGGTCTAAGACTGAAGCCCAGAGCCGGCCCTACATGAGCACATGGCCTGGATCAGACTGCACCGTGCCACAGGGCCAGACAACCAACAAAAGAGCATCCAAGACGTGGTTCTCCACCTTCCTGATGCTGTGGTGACCCCCAACCGTAAGTTTTGTTGCGGCTCCCCCGCCTGCAACACTCTCCGTCTATACAGTTGTGCTAATCACAACATGAGTTAAGTGAACACACTGGTATTTATTCCACGCATTCGGTCTTAGAATGTATGGAAAGGCCTTGATGAGTGTGAGCTATTATTGTCATTAGTATGATAAAGGACAGTACCAAGGGACACACCTGAGCATCCTGAATTCTATCCAACCCCCGGGAGGCTTTCCCTCTGACAGGGGTGGATAGAGGTAGGCTCAGCTCTGGGAGGCCAGGTTAATTCTCCTCCCTTGGCCACTGCCTTGGCAGGTCTACATTAGTCACACCCTGTAATAAGCGTTAGGATGAGGATGCTGCCTAGGGAAGGGTGTCCAGGGGGCCCTGAGCTGAGGCGCAGGCTCATCCACCCCCAGCCCTGGCAACAAGCTCCGCTCTGCAGGCGGTAACTTGGAGCCGAAGTGTAGCTCTGTGGGGACAGGGCTGGGTAAAAATAGCCTGGGCGGGCACATCTCAGCTTCCCTTGAAAACCAGGCACCCGTGGGTACACGTGGATCCCCCACTGCAGGGAGGAGGTTGTGGGTAGGCACGGGCCAAGCCTCACATTGGTGAGGAGTGCGATGGCTGCTGGGCCAAGGCAATAATGAAATTGCCTTTGTATCTGGCCAGTCAATAGCTCAGAGACATGGGACAGGCCAGGGGCATGATAGGTTTTTTCCTTTGGGTGGCAGGAACCCCCCCAATTGGTGGGGAGCTTGTGGTACCAACACCCTAAATTCAAAAAGGGTGTGATGAGACTGCCTAGAGTGGCATACAACCTCACAACCCACCATGGCTTGGCTGCTCTCCTCACATAAATATGGTGGCAATGGGGGCTGGGAAGCAATCCTGATTGCAGCTTACTTCTCATGTGGCTGCCAGCCCCGCTGGGAGCCAGGCCCTGCTACATACACACTGGCCAGATGTTCATCAGTGGCTGCCCAGTGCCAATCAAAGACCAAAGGTGGGACCAAAGAGCTGAGGTTAGCATCCACACAGAAGACCAGAACCATGACCTACCTTCAAGGCCAAGGGAACCAACAGGTCACCCAACCGTCTCCATTGCTCTGAGAGTGGCCTTACCCTGTGAGATCAAGCTCTGTAGCCTTGGGCTTCCTATGCTGGTGTACAAGGTAGAGGTCAGAAGATAAGACAGACCCCCGCGCTCCTTACCAGAAGCTACCCCACCATTCCAAAGCAAAGTGTGGGCCCTGGGTTCCATGCCTACTCCGGAACCTTGGGTCAAGACACCCCTCAGCAGGAGCCCCGGGGGTCTGTCTCAGTGCAGCCATTCCAATGTTGCTGTCACCCTCAGCTGGACCTGCAGCTCCAGCAACTTCATTGGTTTCATGTATGGAAGGGGAGACTGGGGTGCCCTGCAGGTGCTCTGTGTGACCTCTGGCAGGTGCTCTGTGTGACCTCTGACAGGTGCTCTGTGTGACCTCTGGCAGGTGCTCTGTGTGACCTCTGGCAGGTGCTCTGTGCGACCTCTGGCAGGTGCTCTGTGTGACCTCTGACAGGTGCTCTGTGTGACCTCTGGCAGGTGCTCTGTGTGACCTCTGGCAGGTGCTCTGTGTGACCTCTGGCAGGTGCTCTGTGTGACCTCTGGCAGGTGCTCTGTGTGACCTCTGGCAGGTGCTCTGTGTGACCTCTGGCAGGTGCTCTGTGCGACCTCTGGCAGGTGCTCTGTGCGACCTCTGGCAGGTGCTCTGTGCGACCTCTGGCAGGTGCTCTGTGCGACCTCTGGCAGGTGCTCTGTGCGACCTCTGGCAGGTGCTCTGTGCGACCTCTGGCAGGTGCTCTGTGTGACCTCTGGCAGGTGCTCTGTGTGACCTCTGGCAGGTGCTCTGTGCGACCTCTGGCAGGTGCTCTGTGCGACCTCTGGCAGGTGCTCTGTGCGACCTCTGGCAGGTGCTCTGTGCGACCTCTGGCAGGTGCTCTGTGCGACCTCTGGCAGGTGCTCTGTGCGACCTCTGGCAGGTGCTCTGTGTGACCTCTGGCAGGTGCTCTGTGTGACCTCTGGCTGGTGCTCTGTGTGACCTCTGGCTGGTGCTCTGTGTGACCTCTGGCTGGTGCTGTGTGACCTCTGGCAGGTGCTCTGTGTGACCTCTGGCAGGTGCTCTGTGTGACCTCTGGCAGGTGCTCTGTGTGACCTCTGGCTGGTGCTGTGTGACCTCTGGCTGGTGCTCTGTACGACCTCTGGCTGGTGCTGTGTGACCTCTGGCTGGTGCTCTGTGCGACCTCTGGCTGGTGCTGTGTGACCTCTGGCAGGTGCTCTGTGTGACCTCTGGCAGGTGCTCTGTGTGACCTCTGGCAGGTGCTCTGTGTGACCTCTGGCAGGTGCTCTGTGTGACCTCTGGCAGGTGCTCTGTGTGACCTCTGGCTGGTGGAGGTGGTGCTCTGTGTGACCTTTGGCTAGTGACATGGTGGAGGTTAAAGGAAGGTGGACATGCTGTAGCTCCCCAGAAAACTTAGAAAGGGGACATCAGATAGCCCAAAGCAATTCAGCGATAGGCAAAATTCCCCCACAGGAGCAGAGACATAAGCAGTATTAAGGGATCTGAAGAGCCAAGTCCATAGAGAGGGGCTGGAGTGAGGGGCAGCACCAAGAAGGAAGGTCTGAGGTGGGCCTGGGCATGTCCAGCTGCCTGGAGTCTGTGGCTCAGCTAGTGCCTGACCTGGAAACCAATCAAGGCCCAGCCAGAACTCTGACCCAGGCTCCCGTGTCTTTTTGACCAGGGGCCTGCTGACCAAGGGGAGAATAAAGCTGCCCACATCCTTGGCCAGGGCACATCGGGAACTGCCAAGGAACTGGCTGCTGCTCTGGCATTCTTTTTTTCACGCAGGTAAATAAAAGCCCTACTGCTGAGCCATGTCCCTTGCTACCACACCAACCAAAAGGAGGCTGGCAGGGCTACACTAACCTCAGAAGTACTTCATGAGGTAGGAGGCACTTAAAAAGGATGGAGGACCCATTTACCAAGATGCAACCCTCCTACACAGTCGTGCGTCTCTTAGCAGATTCAAAATCCAGACAGAAAACTTCAGAGAAGTGAGAGCTGAGGAGTTGAATCTATCTCCCTCAGGGTGGATGCAACAGGTGTGGGGGGTTGTAGGAAGACAGGAGGCGAAAACACCTTCAATTTGACCGGGTTCACACAGCACACGTTGTCCCAACAACTGCCAGAAGGCCAACAGATCAGAGGCGGAGGGCAACTGCACACAGCCCGGAGAACACTCCCCTCCTCTGCAGATAACAGGAAAGCACAGATCCCCCCTCAGGTCATGGAGCAGGGAGCAGGCTATTGTTCCTTTAACACAGTAATCAAACAGTATCATTAATGGGAAGAGAAGGGAACAGTGGCCTCCCACCGAGGCCCACAGCAGATGCTGTAAGCACCATGGCATAGCCTCAGCAAAATAGTTAATAAAATGGTCAATAATCTAATCAAGACCTAATAGATAATTTATTAAATGGGGAGGGACACACCACAAATATCATGTCACTACAGAAAAATGGACCCAAACCAACCAACCAAGCAGTGTCTTCTATGAGAAAACTGGCGTGGCAGACCACAGAGAGAGAAGGTCCCAGGTGGCGCACACCCATAGCCCCAGCTCTCAGGAGACTAAAGCAAGTGCAGTACTGCGAGACTGAAGCCAGCCTGGGCTACAGAAACAGTTCCACGTCAGCCTGGGCTAAAGTGAAACCTCGCCTAAAATCAAATAAAGAGAATGCTAGATTAAGGGGTTTTATACTTTCAGTTTTAGTTTTTAGTTTTTCAAGATAGGGTTTCTCTTATAGCCCTGGCTGTCCTGGACTCAGTTTGTTGACCAGGCTGGCCTTGAACTCACAGAGATCCTCCTGCCTCTGCCTCCCGAGTGCTGGGATTAAAGGTGTGCGCCACCACCAGCCAGCTGGGGGGGGGGGGGGGGGAGTTAGATCAGTGTCCTCCAACCTCAGTGTTGTATCATGTCACGCAGTGTGGGGACTGAACTCAGACGAGATTCATCTGTTTAGGAGGCCGGGAAATGTGCATTCCTAAGTTGAGAGAGGTTAACGAAAGCATTTCTAACAAAATATTGGGTAGGCCATGGAGATAGGAATATACCACAACCGCTTGTAGAGCTGAGCATAGGGCAAGACACGGCGGGCTACACCTGCTGGCTGGAAACATGGTCGGGCCCTACCTCCAACAGCTTTCCAGGGCAGACGGTGGAATCTGCACTCTCGTCACGTAGGCGGGTCCTCTTCTAGGCGTGTTAGAGGCAAACTTTAAGGAGGGCTTCGGTAGGGCACTTGCTCCGCCCCCCACCCATGCAGGCCCACACCAACAAAACAAACAAGCAGTGACAAAAAAGCTAAACTTGGGCTGGGGAGATGGCTCAGAGGTTAAGAACACTGGCTGCTCTTCCAAAGGTCCCAGGTTCAATTCCCAGCATCCACATAATGGCTCACAACCATCCATAAGGAGACCTGGTGCCCTCTTCTGGCCTGCAGTAGTTACATGCAAGCAGAACACTGTATACATAATAAATAATAACTCTTTAAAAAAAAAAAAAGCTAACCTTGATGGGAAACAGGAAAAGACTGCTTGTCCTCGGTGTGCTCAGCTGATTATGGAAAAGTGTAAGAATTCTGACAAGTTTTACACCACTTATAAGTGACATACACAGCTGGGCATGGTGGCAGGCATCTTTAATCCCAGCACTAGGGAGGCAGAGGCCAGCTTGGTCTACACAGTGAGTTCTGGGACAGCCAGGCTACACAGAAAAACCCTATCTCAGTGTGGGGGTATGGGGGTGGGGGATGGAGGGCCAGGGACGGTGACAGCAAAGGTGATTTTGTTTGTCCACAAGCCTGCTTGTGGGGTTATGAAACAGGTGTGAACGGTGACTGGCTAACAAATGCAGAGACAGCAGGCAGCCTCAGAACCGCAGGCCCTGTACACACAGCCTCTAATCCTGCAGCAGCCACCTCTGTGGCCAGAAGGGCCCGGCAGTTGAGCAGCATATTTCTAGTTTCCCCACACATCAGACAGCACTTCTGGCTACTTGCCATGCAGAGGAGACTTCTCTTGGTTGTGGTCAGGATAAGGAGGAAGGCCTCTCTACCCCTCTGGGGACACGTGGGCATCCTGCTTAGCTGTGACGCCAACCCTCTTGAGGGCCTTCCTCCCCTGCCACTGTCCAGGACAGGGATGGTGACTAAAGATGCAGCAGAGTCTAGTTGAATCATCTCCAAGAACAACTCACAAGAGAGGAGGTGAACCCACCTTCAACTCAGCCCTGGATGAGGTGTGACTGTCCCCAGACCCAGGTTCTCATATCCAAGTGCCCCAGTGAGCCTAATTTTCAATAAGGAGGATTCAAACAAGATATCTGGTCTACCCGTTCCCCACCAGGCAGAGTCAATGCCCTTGATTTTCAAATGAGCACGTGGACTCCGGGGCAAACTCCCAGGGTTTATGAAAACAGAATTTAAATTGCTTCCACATCTGGATACCAAAGCGGCAGCTAGCCCCAAGAATTCCAGGCATGCCAGCCGCGGAGGAGCAGAGGGTCCAGGAAGGCATTTCCTGTTAGCCTCGGGTTCCTTCACCCACCTATCTGAACCCACACGGAAGATCTCCCCACACACATGGAGGGGGCTTGCAGAGCCACACGTGGAGAGTCAGGCCACCCACGGCCACCGTGTTCCCTGCATCATAGAGAGCTCTTGCTTCCTCCCCCTAAATCCTGTACAGAGGCACATACATTCTACAGAGAACTGTACCCCAAGCCGAGGCAGGCTCCCGTCACTCCCCGGCCAGGGTTCCCTTCACATCTGCAGCCGTCTCATCTAAACACTCTGCATTTTTTTGTTTTTGAGACAAGACCTTGCTGTGTATGTACCCCTGGCTGGCCGGGTTTTCACAAAGACCTGCCTTCCTCTGCCCCCCAAGGCTTGCCACTACACCCGACTCCGAGTTATCAAAGAAATATTCCCCAAGCACCCTGGGAAGATTCTGTTCCCGCCGGTCACTGTGCCTCCGGCTCGCCTGAAAGACGGTGGGCCAGGGCAACTCACGTGTTACAATCCAAGCAAAACGCACAGACTACATCGAAGCCTGCACAGGGGCTCTCCTGGCTCCTGGAACAGGCAGCTATTTTGGGCTACAAATTATAGCTTTTAAAGATGTAGCTGTTTGAAGTGAGGGCTTAATTATTCCCATGGCCCAGCACGCTCGGGCTGGCTTTGGGAGCTCCGCGTTCTAACATGGTGACAGAAGGAGCAGTTTTCAGGCGAAGGCTTGGGAGGTAGAGGCTGGCCCTCTGCCCTTCGTGTGGGGAGTCTCCAGGGAGGTGATGTGGAACTCCCAGAGTGGCCGCTGTTGGAGAGTGTCCCCAGTGGAGTGACACCCAGCCTGAAACCCGAAGCCAAAAAGGGGACCTCCTCCCTCTGCCACAGAAACCCTCTGGCCATGGGAGGCCTAGTGAGGTGTCAGTGTTTGCCCATAGCTGCTGGCGAGGCTCTGCTGGGAGCAGACAGAAGGGAGGGAAGGCTGGGGAGCTGGAGGCTTTTCTCCTCCCTCACCGCGTGCACCCCCCAGGCCAGGGCCTTGTGTCCTTGCACTCGCCTCTCATCAGGTCAGGGCTCCAGCATTCCTCCTGTAGACTTGGTTGGGGGCCCTTTCTGTCCGGTGGCCTCTGCTGGTCCCCCAAACTCTGCCCAGTAGGGACAGTTAAGAGGGCATTAGGCCTGAGTGCAGCCATAGCCTAGGGCTCAAAAGCTTGCCGACTCACAGGGGAGCCCGCTGGAAGCCTTTAAAGAACTCCTCAGATCAGCAGCTAAGCCCTTCCACAAGCTCCTGAGACCTCGCCCCCTCCCCTCCCCCCCCCCCCACGTTAGTGCTACCTCCTCAAAGAAGGGGCTGTGAATCCCTGACTCTGCACAAAAGGTAGAGGAGTCAGCTAATGGCTACCAGAACCTTAAAAGAAGACAGGGAAGGGACTGAGAGGAGACGCGAGGAAAGCCCGTCTCCAGCCAACAGCTCCCACTGAGGCCCTGGCGAAGTCCCGTCACCTGGATGTTCCCAAGACCTGTTTCCCAGGACCTCAAACATGGTCCACTGCCCCCCAAATCCTACTGGCACCTCAGAGAGCATCCCAGGCCCAGCTGTCCACATTGTCCGCCAGAGCTCCTTCAGCCATCTCAGGGCACCTGATACAACAGCACCGTCCACTGACCCTTTTGTGATCCCTGTCCCACAGTGTGAGACAGGCCATCTGCTAAGCACCTACCATATCCATGACAGAGCCATAAGGACTGGGGCCTGAAGACCAGGCCTGATCTTGAGCTCGGTGAAGAGGGCTCAGAGAAGTGCCTGAACTCTCGGTAACTGTCCAACCCCAGAGTGGACAACCCTGAGCGCTGGACAACCTCCAGTTGAGACATGCGGGCTGTCCAAACAGGAACCAGCGGTGTTAGCGGCACTGGGACTTGGGTGGAAGGGGCAGACACTGTGACACAGACCCAAGGGTCTGTCCTCCTGGCCCCAGGAAACTCGGGTGGAGACAGATCTGAAAAAAATGCTGCTAAAGAAAAGCTCTGTAAAGACAAGAACTCAGGCGGTGTGAGAAAGTGAGGGCGGGAAGGGCTATAAACTAGCCACGGAAGCTAGATAGATGGCTCGGCAGTTAAGGGCACTTGGCGATCTTCCGGAAGACCTGGGTTCTATTCCCAGCACCCGTAAGTGGCTAACAGCTATCTGTAACTCCATTCCCAGAGGACCCAAGGCTCCTCTAACCTCTGCACGCATCAGGCATGCACATGGTGCAGAGACATGCACGGAGGCAAAACACCCATTCACAGACTTTTTTTTAAAAAAATAGTCAAGAGGCCCTAAGCATATCGGTTTCTCGCTGCTCCTCTGGGGTGGGGTAACAGCTCCCTGCTCTCAGTGTGTAAACTGAGACGACAGCCACCAGAAATAGGGAAAGGTGACTAACCCCCACCTCGGGGACAACTGCAGGCTCATGGCCCCGTGACCTGAGGAGGAACCCGAGGCTTAGAGAGGCTGCGCTGCTCTCCCGGCCCACACAGCCGCAGAGCCCACTGGGACCTGAGCCCGGTGAACCCAGGATGCAAGCTCGCCCGCTTGAACCACATAATACCGGCCTTCACTCCATTCTGCTACTGCCACAGGTAGCTCTACTGCCCCCTGCTTTACAGAAACTGGGCAAATTACATAATTTCTCCAGAGGTTACCTAGTTTCTGTGTTTCATTAAGTCCAAGATGCCTCTGTTTTAAATGCACCGTTATTTTAAGTACACCTCAAAAGGAAAGGTGCAACCAGCTAAGTTATAACACCACCGTGTGTAACTCACACACACCAATCTGAGGCTTTGACGTGTGGAAGGAAAAAGGTGTCTCAAAAACTGGAGAGATGGCTCAGAGGTTAAGGGCACTGACTGCTCCTCCAGAGGTCATGGGTTCAATTCCCAGCAACCACATGGTGGCTCACAACCATCTATAATGTAATCCGATACCTTCTTCTGGCCTGTAGGTATACATGCAGGCAGAGCACTATATACATAATAAATAAATCTTTAAAAAAAAAAAAAAACCTGGCGAGAGTATAAGTGGGGATGGGAGTGCAGGCAGTTCTTTATCTTGTGTGCCCATGGTGGTCAATGACTCCACTCATGTTTGTACACATAGCACTTACTGCGTTCGTGTGCACACACACACATTCTCAGTCTTCCCACCCCTCAAGTTGCCATTAGGCCTTTAAGCCTTCCTGGCTAGTAATTGGTACAACTACCGACTACAGATAACTACAGGACGATATGCTGGCCAGGCTTGCTTTGCAAACGAGGACCTTCCTCGGGAACCAAGGCTGTCACCTCAAGGTTATTACCCCGCTTTGTCAGGCAGAAGCTGCTCTGACCACCACCCACTGCACCAGCCAAGTCAGGCAGGCTGTCTGGCTTCACCTTGGTGGAGCTGCCGAGCTCAAAGTGGCCAAGCTGGACAGGCAGGTACGACTGGCTCCCTGGAAGACTACCAAGGACAGTCACCTAATGTGGCCAGTGGCTGCACAGCCTGCACCTTTTAGCCTGGCCCCTCTCCAGACCTCCTGTGGCCTCTGCAGCTCGCTGAAGCCGCAGCATTTTAATAAGGCGGACTGTGGGCTGCTGACCAGACAGCAGCACTGCCCTAAGTGAGCCTTCCCTGGGGCACAGGTGCACACGCAGGCGCAGGCAGCTCATGGCCAGAGTGAAGGGTGGCCGGGCAAAGGAACAGAGGGCCGCTCTCCTTTGTAGACTACTGTGACCGGTGCACAGCTGGGTAGAGCGGGTAGCCTTGGCCAGCAAAGGCCAAGTGCAGCCCTACCTCGAGCCCCTGGGGAGAAGGCTGGCACCTCAGAATGTGTTTTGCATCTCATTCACAGATTACCATGTGGGTGCCAGCTGCTTGGACCCCAGAGGCTGACGCGCGGACACCAAGCTGGTTTCTTTAAAGTGGCGAGCACTGAGGAAGGACTTTGCTTCTCCTGCACAGAGCCTCAGGAAATGGAGTCATCCTCTGTCCTGTGTCATCAATACCTGCCAGCCACTCTGTTGGGGACCGAGTCTGGGGAAGCCTGCAGGATCTGAAATGCCAGTGCCTATGGTGGCCAGGCATACTGCAAGTGCCCTTCAGGCCTGACACTCTGCTGGGGTCACTGAGGCATGGCCGGGAGGCAGGAACTGGTTCTGTTCTCAAGCCGCAGGTGAGGAAGGCGAGGCATAGAATTAAACAGTCTGCCTCCAGCAGTGAGTGGTGGAGCCAAGAGCCAGGTCTGTACTCAGATGTTTTCCAGCTCCCAAACCTACTTTTCAGCCCTAAGAAAACAGGCCCTTGGGAGTCTGGGTGTGTGAGGAACGGGGACATGGCAGCACTGACCCGGAAATCAGCAAGCAGAAACAAAGGAACAGCTTCTACACTCGCACATCTGAACACTGGGACTTAAGTTGGAAGCCAAGAGCAGGCAGGCAGGCACGCACGCGTGCGCGCACACATACACACACACACACACCCCTACCTACCTACGGCTCTAATCCCTTTCCATTCCAGCCAGCTGGGCTATGAAACATGGCTTCTCTTTTTATGACACCAAGCTTGTAGGACACAGGAGGTCAGGGGCGAGATGACCAAAGAACGCCTTGCCTTCTCCTACACCCCGCTTCTGTTTAGGCCTTCCTCTTTTAGCCCCTTCAAAGATAAAGATTCAGCCAGGTATAGTAACACACTGCTGTGATTCCAAAACTTGGGAGGCAGAGACAGGAGGATTGCTGTGAGTTTCAGATCAGCCTAGTTTATACAGTGACAGGCAGGCCTTCAGGACTACACATAGAGGCCCTCGTTTTGTTTTGTCTTTTCCCCTTTCTGGTCTTTATTCTTAAAGAGGAGGGAGTGCTGCTAGAGAGACATCTCAGAGTTTCAGAGCATGTGTTGTTGTTCTAGAAAATCCAGTTCCTCTGGCCTGTCGGTACTTTCAATCAGGTGAGTGCACACACACATCCACATGTGCACACATATACTATTTTAAAAAAAAATTCAGGGGCTGGAGAGATGGTCAGTGGTTAAAAGAATCGGATTTGGTTCCCAGCAGCCAACTCAGATGGCTCACAGCTGTCTGTAACTCCAACACCAGGGCAACCTGATGCTCCTGAGGGCACCCGCACTCACTGCACACACACACCTACGTATAGCTAAAAAAGAATAACTTTTTGTTTGTTTGCTCTTTGTTTTTCGAGACAGGGTTTCTCTGTGTAGCCCTGGCTGTCTTGGAACTCTCTTTGTAGACCAAGCCGGCCTCAAACTCACAGAGATTCCCCTGACTCTGCCTCCCGAGTGCTGGGGTTAAAGTGTGTGCTGCCACCACCCAGCAAAAATAATATGAAGAAACAAAATATTTTTTTTTAATTAAAGATAAGGCTCCCACAGGCAAGACACAGATCTTAATAACTATCGGATCTCCGCTTTCATTTGAATAATGGTGACATGGTTGGAAAAAACTCACTCGTCTGAGCAGCCTGCCGCCATCACTAGAACCCCCTGCTGGGCAAGGCTGAGCCTGGAGGTCACCCGGACAACTATGGCTCCGGACCGATGCAGAGGGCCCTGACCTTCAGCTGACTCTTCCAGGACACGCACATCCCTAGCTGCTGCTTTCGCTCCATCATCCCCTTCACAGGTCACTGGAGAATTAAGGAAGGGATCAACAGGCTCCTGGGGTACCCATGATGGTTCTGAGCGTCTGTGTTCCAGCTCAGTAAGAATCAGACTTCATAGGATCCGGTATAAAGGCCCGGCAGGCACCCCCATCGGTTCTAGTGCACCCCCATGTGAACTGGCCAATGCTATATTCCACTTAGTTAACAGTAGTGCAATGAGGCCCTAGACACTCGGGTGAGGACTGCCACGAACAGACACCTGCCATGAGAAGACGAGGCCTCTCAGCCCAGGCTTTGGAGCGTACACTCTCCTCAACCTGCAGCCCATTGCAGCCTCTGGGGCACACAGCTTTGAAATGAGGTCAAGTAAAAATCTGCCAGCAGTCCTGCCCGGGAGAAACAGCCACTAACTCACTCCAGCCACTGGGAACTCAAACGGCACCCTAACTCTTGGTCAAAACCCACACTGGGAATGGGTAGGAAAGGGGGGGTCTAAAACACATACTCTTAACCCCAAGATAGAGATGAACCCCAAAGTTTCTGCCCAGGTGTGTGAAGGCCTCTCTGGGATCCTTGAGGTACAGGTGTCCTGAATTACACGGACAAGCACCCAGAGTGGACAGGTGGAGGGACGTCTAGGCACCGGGGGCCGAGGAGGATCTGCAGACAGAGGGAGACAGAGCCAAGAAGCCGCCAGTCAGTGTGTGGGCTACACAGTGGGTCTTATAACTGGTCTTGCCCCTCCTGACAGGAGTTGACAAGCTCCAAACGTGTCACCGGCACGGCTTCTACTAGTTTCGGGTGTGTGGTAGAGAAGACATGATCGGCAACCATCTACAGCCAAGCAAACAGGCTTATCTGACCAGACCCAAGCTGAGGGCAGGAAGCTCAGAGCAGCGTCAGTCACACGGGCTGAGAGATGCCACTTAACCCTCAACTCCGAGGACTGCAAGGCGGCAGAGCCATGGAAGGCTACGAGGGGCCATTTCCAGTTTCTAAGCCACGGTGGCTCTCTCGCCAAACCCCACAGCTGCCTGGTGGCGGCAGGCTTCCCTCGGCCTCACAGCCCGTTCCCCTACTCTGTCTCCATGCAGCGTTGCTGGGCACACCATGTTAAGACCCAGGGTCCACCTCAGGGCCTTTACAGCTGCTGTTCTGTTGCTCTCCTATCAAGATGTCCCTTCTCAGCAATGAGTTACCTGGCCACTGTTTAAAACCCAACACACACACACACACACACACACACACACACACACACACACACACACACACACACGCTCTTCCTGCTTATATCCAGTGCATCTCACAGGCCGCCTAACCTCTGCCTGGCCTGCCTCATCCCTATAACACAGCTTCATGAAGCAAAGACTCACGTCCGTTTCACTCAATGCCAGGGCTCCCGACAACAAGCACAGGAGCTGGAAAAGTCAACCAACCACCTAAGTTTCTACGTAGTGAGTGAGTGAAGCGACATTTGCCTTGTGCCAGGCGATGTGGGCTAACAGAAACGGGGAAAGCACTATGCCCGAAATGCCACCTGAGAGAGGAGACAGGGTGCCATCCAGGAAAGAAGATCGCAGTGTCCAGGGAAATAACAGGTGGGAATGCCAAACACTAAGGCCAGATGACGGGGTCAGGACCCCACTAACCTAGCAGTGACACCTGAGTGGCCTTCATTTCACGGCCAGTGATTTGATGCCTTAAAGACCTAGTTACCGAGTCAGGAGCTAGCACAGCTGACTCAGAGAAAACTGAGTACCACCCCAGGACCGGAGTACCTTACCTGGGGAACCAAGGCACTAGACCCCACTAATGCCAGATGCAGAACCAGACAAGGAGTCTTCCTATTTAAAACACAAACCCTGTGCCAGCAGGCAGCACAGGCCGGAGGGCGGAGCGGAGGGGACTCTCTGAATAGGTTGTTCCAACCCTACCCTAGAAGTGCCCGCCCATCTGCAATCTCACGGGAAATCTCTCCTGCTCTAGCACCTCGGGACCCTCACCTAAAATAAATAAGCACACGGAAGTGAAACCCCAAAACCCCTCAAGGCAAGGTTCGGTGTGGAGAAACAGTAGGCAAAACAGCCTACGAAGATGGGCTGCCAGCCCCCCCCCCAAGGCAAGGCATCCAGGGTGGGGTGTGGGGATGACCAGGGAGTGAGCTGTGACAGCCTCCAGGAAGCAGCTCCAGAGAAAGGGCCTCCCAGGACGTCAGGAGGCTGGGAGCTGTCAGCTTGCTTAGGCCTAGCCCCAATGGTCAGATGGGAACCTCCCCAGTTCCCTCAAAAGACAGCTTAAACCACGGCCGCCCTTCTAGCTTCAGCCATTCCTTCTGCCCCTGGCTAAAAGTCCTTCCCAAGGACAGGCTCCAGGCAGTCTGTCGAGTTAAGATCTCCCTTGGGGCAAAGGTCAGACCTTGCAGCTTGCTCACCTGGCCTGGCTAGTAAACCCTCCATGCCCTGAAGCCCAAGGCTTATCTCTCGGGTTTGCCTTGTCATTTACTCTGACCCCTACGCCTAAACCTAGAACCCAACATTCCAAAGCGGTTTCCACCAGGCAGCCAACCAAACCAAGCTGTGCTGCCTACATGCCGCAGCCTCACGTTCATCAGTGGCTTTTAGGGACCTCAAAGCACCCACGTGAACCAGCCCAAGCTTTTGGGGTAGTTGGGTGGTATCAGAGTAAGACCCAGGAACCCACGATCCCCTGGAGGGCAAGGACGTGTCCGACTTATAATGCTCCCTAGGCATTTAACCCTGCACTTTGTGTGAAGCGGCAACCCAGGTTAATGTCTAGGTCAGCGCCACCGTACCTGAACTTTGCAGGCTGGATTTGAAATATGAGATCTCAGCTATTGAAGTTGGATGGAGGAGATATCCCATAGCTGAGGTCTTTGTGGCTGTAAAACCCTCCCAGCTGAGACGCCTTTCCTTAGCAATCACAGAAGCCATCTTTCACCTGGGGAGAGCCCTGGACAGTACCCCAGGGGATGTGGGAGCCTAAGCAATTATTACCTGCTCTTGCTCAGTGAAAGGAGGCAGGGGTTTGGAGATCACCAGGCACCAGGGCAAGGTGGATCCAATCCAGTAGTGCAAGCACCACGCACAAGGCAGGGCCTCTGACTCCGCGGCTACCTTGTGTGCATGGTGGGGGTGTGTGGGTGGGATGGGGAGGGTTTGGCGAGGAGGGGGCGAATCAGTCCAGGATTAACCAATTCTAGCTCTTTTGGGAAAAAAGCAGGATAGGAAGTGGAAACAAGAGAGGCGACAATGCAACGGAATGCGGTTGTGTTGGTACCAGGTTTACAGAGGCTGTGATGCCAGGCCCTGGGAGACACTTGTCGTAGCAGAGATGCAGTTGTGTCAACAACTTACACTGAGGTGGACAGTGGTTCGTATAGGACTCAAGGACGCAGGCTGGTAGCCCACGCACACCTACGCTGCAGCATCTCAATAAAGGGAAGCAGGTCCTGTCTCAAGTCCCCACACTAAGCTGGTTCTGTCTCCTGACCCCTTAAGATAACCTGAGAGAGAGAGAGAGGAGGAGCAGGAAATCGGCTACGTGCAGTCGCCATCACCTATGGAAAAAACTTCGCCTTTTACAGCTCCCAGGGGAAGCAGTCTAGCCAAGAGCAGGGACCCAATGGAGGGGGGGAGCTAATAACCCCTTTTCCCAAGCCCACCAGACACCCCCTAGAACATTTCTGGACCAGCGCCGCACAGAGCACCGCCATCCTCTTCAGGCACAGAGCGGTTTCCGCTCACACTCGCACCTGGGCGTGGGGCCCGAGGGCTCCGAGCAGGCTTGAATGGCTTCGCCTCTGAGCCCGGGCCGGACAGCGCAGGTACTCCGATCTCGCCGGCCGGCCCGGGTAGGGTGGACGCTAATGACGGACCCGCCAACTTAGCAGCTCCGGGGTTCTGGCCAGGTACGTCTCGCGGCCGCCGCTTACCTGATATCCCGGAGCCGGCGGGGTGCGCATCCCCCGACCGGCCGCGAGTCGGGCCGCTGCACATGAACAAGAAGCCGGACGCTGGTCGGGTCGGGTCGGGTCGGGCGGGGCGCGCGGGGACGCAGCCAGCACAGTACTCAGAAAACAAATCCGGGCGGCGCGCGGCTCCGCACCAGTTGAAGCCGCCGGTCCCGCCCCCGCCCGCACCCGTTGCCGGGAGACCCGCGTGGGCCGAAGGGGTTCTTTGTATCAAAGCTGCCGTGACATCACGAGGCGCCCGGGCTCCCGGGGCTCGGGCGGCGGGGCCTCGCGCAGGGGGCGGGTCCTGAGGCCGGGCGGCCTGGGAACCCGAGCCGCGGGGGCGGGGCCCAGGTAGCCCCGCCCACCCAAGGTAAGGGGCAGGTGGCGGTGGCGGTGTCCGCCAATGGCCGCAAGGTCGGCGCCTCGGTGGGTGGGGCTTGTCCGAGCGCGCAAGTTACTGCAGCCCCGGGATCGAAGAAGACTAGAGTTTGCGCTTACTTTCCAGTGAGCTCAATGCAGTGTCACTGTTTGGTGTCACTACTCGTCAGGAGTCAGGCGGCACTGTCTGGCTCGAGCTCACGGACCGAAAGCCTGCCAAACCCTGCCTCAACCCACCACCAGCTGGAGTCTGATTTGTTTAGCCTCAGTCCTACCCACAACTTTTCTCTTTTCACTCAGAGCGAAAGCTATCTACAGCTAGCCCTAGCACCGAGATACAAGTGGCAACAAGAAATAGAGAACTCAACGAAAAGGATTTACATCAGAAAGGCCGTCCCTCCCAGGCCTTCACGTCGTTCAAGATTTAAACAAGACGAAAATGCTAGGACTTAAACGAAGCAGCAAGCGTTATAAACACAGTTTTCCCTTCAGCCTGATAGTGTTTTACATAACTCGGGGAAAGCAAATTACCTTCCTGACAGGCTGCAAGTCACCTTCTTGAGTTTTTAACTGCTCTATAAAGTGACACAAGCATTTGGGTAGCCTTAGGATGGATCTCTGTCCCTCCCTCCCCCCCCCTCTCGCTCTCTCTCTCTCTCTCTCTCTCTCTCTCTCTCTCTCTCTCTCTCTCACACACACACACACACACACACACACCTTTCACAGGGGTCATATATCAGGAATTTACATTACAATTCATAGCCGTAGCAACATTACATTTATGAAGTAGCAACAAGAATAATCTCATGGCTGGGAGCCTGGGGGTCATCACAACATGAGGAACTGTATTAAAAGGTGACAGCATTAGGACGGTTGAGAACCCCTGCTCCTTTGCTCCCAAGTTCTTTCTCACCCACTGTGTGTCCTACAATAAATTCCCAGCTACCTCTCTGCTTACCTGGTCAGAGCCCACGAGAGTTGCAGCTTTGCGTAGACAGCCTTAGCTAGAGAGGACCTCCAGGTAAGATTTGTTCTCTGAATTTGTGTCTTGTAGTCTCTACGCGACCTTTGGAACTGTGTGCAGCCAGACACCACAGCCTGTTTCTCACACTGTCCACTCTCACAGCCCTAGGTATACGGGGTCAGTGAACTGTATCTTGGCTTTGCAGGAAGGCCAAGCTGGGTTTGAGTCCTATTCGTCAGCTCCTTGTCCTGGGAGTTTCCATTCGCCTTCTGAGACTCAGTCTGTAAGAAGGGAACATCACAGTCCACTTCCTGGGTCGCTGTGTGCCTTTTCACTGTGAGCTAAGCCCTAGGCAAATGCGGGACTCTCAAATGCTTGGGTGCTTGGCTCTGAGACCTGAGTTAGCAGCCTCCAGTGGTTTCAGGTGTGGCTAAGTCCGGGCGCTGTACCTTGGCGGCTTCTCTTGTCTTCCAAGGCAAGACTCAAGGCAAATAAATTATTCCTTCTGGGTCTCTGCTGCCATTCAACTGAAGCAGCAGGGAAAGTGAGCCCAGCCAAGCCTCCTCCTGGCCCAGGAAACCCAGCCATGGATGTTAAAATGTGCTAAATCACTGGTCTAGTTAAGCAGGCTTTTTTTTTTTTACAACCCCCTCACCTCAACATGTTTAAGAACTCTATGGAGTGTGTGGTATGAATGGGGCCCTCTTTTTTTTTCCTCTCAGGAAGTGGGTTAGGTTATTTGTCCTAAAAAGCCAAAGTGAGCTGAGCATGGTACTTTCTGTCAGTAACCTCAAGAGAGTTGGGGCAGGATGTGCTACAAACTGAGACCTTTTCTCAACAAAAGCAACCAGTGACACACTCGTGTAATCTCTGTGAGTTCGAGGCCAGCCCGGTCTACAAATCGAGTCCAAGACATCCAAGGCTAGACAGAGAAACCCTGTCTCGGGTAAAACAAAACACAAACACACACACACACACACACACACACACACACACACACACACACACACACAAAACCCCAAACCGCAAGGCAGAGTGAGAGGCATGCTCAGATAACACTCAACAATGCTACTGTCTTCTGTTACCACCAGGAAGTTGCCCAATGGTTGGGAGCCTCAGTTTCTTCCTCTATAAAATAGAAACAAGACACTTCCTCTTTCAGGTGTGAGGTTCCTGTCCTGTGCAATGCTTGTCCTGCTACAGCATTCCCCACAACAGCTCCTGTTACCCCAACAGCACTCACCAGCTGCCTAACCCAGTGTTAGGTGTGTGAGCCCCTCAACCAAGGGCTAAAAGACCCTGGCAAATTTAACTCATCTGTACACACAAGACAACACTGGCTGGTCAGGCATTTTAGAATTTAAGAGTTAACAGTGATAACATTTTAGATTAGACCAATGCTTTCCTTCCTTTTTTTTTCCCCCCTCTTTTTTTCTTGTTTTCTTTTTGTTGTTTGTAGCCCAGCCTGTCAGTAGACTAAGCTGACTCCCTAGTGCTGAGATTAAAGCCATGCGCCACCCTCCCCCAGCAATTTTAATAGCTGGGAATTAAATTGTTGGGAAATTTTCTAAATGTTGGAAAAATTAAAAAAACAAACAGCAACAACAACAACAAAACAAACCTAACTTGAGTCTGAGACAGCAGGCACTTAGTACAAAGAAGCCATTGCTAATAAAACAACTATATGAAGGGTTAATAACGAAAAAGCTCCAAACAGCCTGAGAAACTCCCAACAGGAAGATCTGACCGGCTCCTTGGGCAGGAGCCAGGAGCAGGGAGGCTCAGACTAGGAGTCAGCATGCCAGGAGCACTCCTGGTGAGACATCAACGGGTAAGGACCTCCGCCAATGTTGATGACCTTGGGAAAGCAGGAACTAGATCTGTGGGTGAGACTCTTCCCACTCAAAAGTTCCCTGTTCTGTCCTATAAAACCCCAAGGCCCTGCGCCCAGGTTCTGTTCCATTCCGATTGTTCTGACTGAAGAACAATTCTGCCCAAGCAGAGAGGTCCCTCAGCTGCACTAGTCCCTAGCTCACGCTATACATATATTTATACATATATATATATATATATATATATACACACATATACACATATGTAAAATCCCTGGTTGAGAGGAGAGCAGGGGCAGCTGGCAGGGCTTGTGGGGAATGTACCCCTCACTTCCAGGAGAGGCCTATCACCTGCCGGCAGGGTTCATGGGACCAGTGGTGTTGAGGTGGAGGTGGTAACTTGATTGAGTGGCTTTAAGAATGGAAGAAGGGGGCTGGAGAGATGGCTCAGTGGTTAAGAGCATTGTCTGCTCTTCCAAAGGTCCCGGGTTCAATTCCCAGCACCCACTTGGCAGCTCATAACTGTCTGTAACTCCAAGGTCTGACGCCCTCACACCAATGCACATAAATTAAAATTAAATAAAAATACTTAAAAAAAAAAAAAAAAAGAGCCAGGCGTGGTGGCACACGCCCTTAATCCCAGCACTCAGGAGGCAGAGGCAGGCGGATCGCTGTGAGTTCGAGGACAGCCTGGTCTACAAAGCAAGTCCAGGACAGCCAGGCTACACAGAGAAACCCTGTCTGGAAAAACCAAATAAGAACCCAAGAGTTAAGGGCAAATCTCTGTGTCCCTGGGTTCAAATGGGTGTGTGTGTGTGTGTGTGTGTGTGTGTGTGTGTGTGTGTGTGTGTAAAAGTTGTGTAAGCCCAGCACCTGGGAGGCAGAGGCAGGAGGGTAAAAAGGTCAAGATCATCCTCAGCTAAACAATGAGTTTGAAGTCACCTGGGACCACCTGACCCAAAAAACCAAACATAACAACCCACAACAACAAAGTAAAATCACTTGTCACTTGCCACTAAGCCTGATGACTTGAGTTCAGTCCCTGGATACTACATGATAGACAGACAGACAGACAGACAGACAGACAGACACACACACACACACACACACAGTGTAATAAAAAGTTGGGTTTTTTTGTTTTTTGAGACAGAGTCTCTCTACATAGCCCTGGCTATCCTGGAACTCACTATGTAGACCAGGCTGGCCTTGAACTCAGAGATCCACCTGCCTCTGCCTCCCTCCTGAGTGTTGGGATTACAGGCATGTGCTGCCATGGTGCCCAGCTCTAAAACATTTCTTTTTTTTTTTTGGTTTTTCGAGACAGAGTTTCTCTGTGTAGCCTTGGCTGTCCTGGACTCACTATGTAGACCAGGCTGGCCTCGAACTCACAGTGATCCACCTGCCTCTGCCTCCCAAGTGCTAGGATTAAAGGCGTGCGCCACCACGCCCGGCTACTCTAAAACATTTCTTAAGGTAAAAAAAAATAAAAGTTTCCCTTCTGTCTGCTTAGCATATGGCCTTCCACGTGAGGCCACATTTACAACCCCTGCTCCAGTGTGACCACGCCCAAAAGCAGCTCTGAGTGGAGAATGGCCTCATTCCTCCATGAGGTCCGCCTGTGACAGCCTCCCCCTCCAGTCTAGCTCTCTGTGACAGACATCAGTCATTAACCAGAACTGTCAACATCAGTCACACGGGCCACGTGAGTGGGTTGCTTCTGTCAACACACACACCATGGACATGGCTCCTGTTCAATACAGTGTCACTGTGCAGCAAAGCCTGCTGGGACTGCACCACATGCTCTTGTCCTTTGTCACCTCTCTTCAGAGGTTCCTAGAGCACACATTTAGAAAGTGTCAGCTGTGACCTAATCTCAGATGACAGTAATGTATCATAACAGTACAGTGGCCTAGGAAAGGGAGAAAGGTACAAGCAAGCAGGCAGGAGCCTAAGTGGTAGTAGCGACCTCTCACCCTAAAGGAACGACATTTCCAATTACCTTTTCTTCCTCCTCCTCTTTTTGGAGACAGGATGTCACTGTGTAATTCTAGCTGGTCGGAGCTCCATATAGATGGGACAAAGCTGGCCCCTCATGCGCAGAGATCCGCCTGCCTCTGCCTCCCAAGTGCTGGGATTAAAGGCGTGCGCCACCACGCTGGGCCTATAGCACCAGCACCCACAGGAGAAGTGGGTTTTCTTAAGTTTTTCAAACCTGACAAGGGGATGATGATGAGAAAGGTCGTGTTTCCTCTTTGACATCCATCTCTGAGTCATACAGTCACCCAAGAAGAGGTGGCTGGGGAGGGGAGAGGGACAGGGTCCTTCTGACTCAGAATTAAGAGGACTAGCAGGGAACTTCCCTTTCCTTCCTTGGTGACGTCGGGTAACTGTAGGCCACACCCAGGACAGTGTAAACACGTCTCTTTCCGGACTCCTCACCTCTCACCTTCTCCTAGACTGGGGTAGTTAGGATAGGTCACCCCACCCAGGTCAGTTCACCTGGCTCACAGAGCACTGGTTCCAGCCCTCCACTGTCTGCCGGTTGCCTCGGAGCCTACGCCCATCTACCGGCTGCTGGCAAGTCAACACGCATGGCAGGGTGAAGCCAGGTGCTCATGGCCCTGGGTAAAAATATGTTCGGGTGAGCACGAAAGCCTTGGTAGCTGCCCTGCTTTAGGCTTGTGGATGAAAGTGGCTATGATCACATGGTCGTGGCTAAAGGCATCATTTGTCCCTTCCCTCCTTCCTTATAGACAATGATGTGCTATGGGCTTGTTTGTGAGTCTTGTGGGTACAACACAAAGAGAGCAGCAAAAAGTCTCAGCTGGGCCGGGTGGTGGTAGTGATGGTGCGCGCCTTTAATCCCAGCACTTGGGAGACAGAGGCAGGTGGATCACTGTGAGTTCAAGGCCAGCCTGGTCTACAAAGCAAGTCCAGGACAGCCAAAGCTAGACAGAGAAACCCTGTCTCGGGGGAAAAAAAAGTCTCAGCTGGCTGTTATGGAACCAGTATTATATCAGGGAAGTCAGGTGATAAACAAGCATGGGCTCTGAAGAAAACGATCAAGGCTAGCCTGGGCTACATTGTGAGTGCTAGGACTATAGCGTTAAGACCCTATCTCAAAAATGGTAACAGCGAAAACAATACATAAAGGAAAGGTAAAAGAAAGGAGGGAAACAGGGTGCGGGAAGGAAAGAGGGGAAGGAAAAATAAACAAGTGGGGGATAGAGAGCCTCTGGGGTTCGAAGATCATCAGCTCCAGGATTTAGGTGATGACTTGCATCTGGAGATGGCCACCGCACACCTGCCTGAACACGAGGTACCCCGTCATCATCAGGGTCACCACTAGCCCCCTCCCCTTCAGCTACAATTCTGTGAGAGGCCAGGCCTCCTACAGCCCAGGCTCCGATTCCCAGCCCTCTGCTTCTCGTCAGCACGCCCTCCACAAGGCCAGGGCTGGGCATGTGGCTCTTCAAGGACCGTCTCTGTGCAGCCACCCAGGGGTGTCCTGCGTGTGGGGATGAGCGGTCGGTCTCCAGGCTGGCGCAGCTGCACAGTGGCCCAGGGCACACAAGTATAACTTCTCGTGAGAGCCTCAAAGGGCTGAGGTGTAGCTCAGGAGACGGCACTTTGCCAGCATGTTCGAGTCCCTAGGTTCAAGCCCCAGTTTTCTGGAACAGGAATGAGGGGGGGGAGGGGTATGTGGACTGTCCCAAAAGAGATGGCAGTGTCAAAAAGAAAAAAGTAAACAAATACAAAAGTGGGAAATTGAAGAAATTGACTCGCCCGAAATTACTGCTCTTTGTAGAGGCAACTGGGAGCAGACTGGAAACGCTGCCTCATTATCAAACGTGTGGTCCCTTCTAGAAAAACTCTTGGTTACCCTTCAAAATACCACTCCAATGTGACCAAAAGAGTCCCCTTCTGGTCAAGTAACAACGATTTCCTGGGTCACGATCTCGGGTCTGCTACTGTGAGGAACATGCTGTTTATTGGCCTTTCTTAGGTCCCCACCAGGCTGCAAGTCCTGAAGAACAGGTCCACGTCCCTGGTTGCCTTTGAAATCCTGTTCCTTATGTGTCTGGCATACAGTGGGACTAAGGGTCACTCAGCCACTGCACAGAGCAGAGGGCCTGCCTGGGCATGAGTGAGGTAGCACAGCCTTTTGGAAAGTTCCTAAGACACATGTCTGTAGGCTTTCTGTGACAGGGTCTTGCTGTTTAGCCTAGGCTGGCGGCAAACCTGAGGTGATCCTGCTGTCTCAGCCTCCTGAGTGCAGGCATGTGACACCGTGCCTAGCTCTGAGACATGCATTTGAAAAGTATCAAATAGGCTTCCTTCAAGACTCAACACCCTTTCCCCGGAACAGATCTGAGGAGAGCCCCCTCTATCCCATGGAGCCTGGACCCCAACAAGTGATCATTTCCTCACAGTTTTTTGTTGTTTTCTGAGACAGGGTTTCGCTCTGTAACCTCGGCTGGCTTGGGACTTGCTATGGAGACCAGGCTGACCTAGGGGTTCACAGAGATCATCAGCCTCTGCCTCCCAGGTGCTGGATTAAAGGGTGTACACCGCCACGCCCAGCCTCCGGCAGCTTATTCTTAATAAGAACTAACAATTACTGCATGCCTGCTGCGGGCCTCCCGGGCCATGATTTTCACTTTCATCAGCTACATGACAGCTGTTGCCCCATCCGTGCTACAGATGAGGAGGAGAGGCGTGACAAGCCGGGGGACAGAGCTGAGACCTGACTCAGGTCGGCCTGGGCCAGAAAGGGTTTGGCTACACTCTCCAACACCCATTCAGCAGGTGTCCACTGTCCAGCCTGGCCGCTTCTCACCAGATGCGGCTCACACCAGGGCTTGGGGATTTGGCCACACGTGTGCTTCAGCTGTGTCCACTCTTAGTTCCTCCTCAGTCCCATGGATGGAAGCTCGGGCTGGGTTCCCTGCTAGGTCACCCCAAGTCTTCGCAAGAGCTGCTGCACACTAGGTTCTCTGATGTCCCTTAGCATGTTCCTGTCCTTCCTAGTCCTCTGCCTCATCCTCAGCCCAAAATGAGGTCCTCTGCAAGTGACACTCCAGGGGGTTGGCTATTGGTCTCAGGAAACAAACACACACACACACACACACACACACACACACACACCACTCAAAACCAAACAACTACATCTGGATATATCGATGGACATAGACAACGATTTTTCTGGTCAGAACACACTAAAAGGCTTATAAATCCACTCTGAAAGCAAACAAATCCTTCAAAATTGTCTCTCAAATCATCTCAGTGGGAGACAACCCCAAACCGCAGGAGACACGTGATTGCAGCAGGCCTGAAGGCCCAGCACAGCCGCAGAGCCCCTGCAGCCTAGCATCGGTAAGGCAGGGAGCCTGGGCCAACTCCAGGAGGGCCCAGTGCCACCACTTACTTGGGCCTGCCCAATCTATCTCTGGATAAACAGAAGGCCACATCAACAGACGACCGGCTGGTCGGGGGACTGGAGCTGGCCTCTCCTCTCGGCACACACACACACAGGCTCATTGTGGCTTCTCTGCCAGGGCTGGGTTCAGCAGAGGAAAACCAAAGGCGCCTGGCCTCAGGACACTGAGCCACTTGTTCCTCCTACTTAAGGAGAAGCCACAGCCCTGGGCTGAAGGAGCCACTGTGTTCAGGTGGGAACTGGAGAAGCTGAACTCAGAGGAGGCCAGTTGGGGGGTGCCCTAAAAAAGAAGTTGTTTTCAGGCCAGGTTTCCTGTTGCCCGGACTTACACCACAAGGCGACATTCATAGAGGTGAGGCCCCCCTGGCATCTAATCTGCTCAGGCTAAGGCCTCAGCCAGCCTGTTGCTGACACCTGCACTTCCTAGTATCTCAGCTTGGGGGTCTCACCTGAGCAGCAGGGTTGACAGCAGTTCACTCTCCTCTTATTTTGTCTTTGATTGTATGCTCTTTGGTTGTCTTTAGTCTTTTACAGCTGAGCCATCTCCTCCTCTCCTGCCCGTTTGTTTGCTTTTTGAGGCAGGGCCTCGTGTATTCCAGACTGGTTTTAAACTGGTTATGTAAGTGGGATGATCTTGAACATCTTTTGGTTTTGGTTTGTTTTTTTTCCGAGACAGGGTTTCTCTGTGTATCGGCCCTAGCTGTCCTAGACTCCCTTTGTAGACCAGGCTGGCCTTGAACTCACAGTGATCTGCCTGCCTCTGCCTCCCGAGGGATGGGACTAAAGGCGTGCCCCACCACGCCGGGCAGTCTTGAACTTCTGTTCCTGCTTCCACCTCCAGAGTGTTAGGACTACGGGTGTGCACTACCACGTCTAGTTTGATGCAGTGCTAAGAGTCACACCCAGGAGCCTGAGACAAGCACTCTCCCGACTGAGCTACATGCCAGCCTGTTTTGTTCTCAGTATCGTTTCTGTTTGGTTAAAACAGGGCTTTTAAGTCCCGACCCTCCTGCCGCAGCCTCCCTATCGTTACTGCAGTGGCTGCGCCCTGTATAGTCTCCACCAGCTGAGAGCCAGTCAATACCGGCGTCTGTGATGACCAGCATTCTTCAACACCTGAGCCCCCCGAAGATACATGCCTCCCCCATGCCCGCCTCTGTGTGCGTGCATGAGTGTGTGTGTGTGTGTGTGTGTGTGTGTGTGTGTGTGTGTGTGTGTGTGTGCATGCACATGTGTCTTGTCTGACCTATGGCTTTAAATTCCATTGCATGTTGATGCCCAGCCTGGACCTCTGCCCTGACTTCCAGACACCTCCACCGCTGGGGCTTCCTAGCCATGACATCTTTGAAAGTATAAGGAAGGCAGGAGGCAGGGGGCTTTAGTGGATCTCACAGCGCTCCATAGGAGGGATGATCTGGCCAAGTAGTGCAAAAACAGAAGCATGGAGGTAGACGTTTTGTGTGCTTCTTGGGCAGCCATGAAAAGCAGGTGGCTCCAGGGGCAGCTGCGATTCCTTGGCAAGGCAGCCTAGGTGACTCGTGGGAGGGCCTCCCCCGCAGCACACACTTCTGAAGATAGGAGAATGAGGGCCTGGGACCACAGGGAGCGGAATGCCTACTTCCGCCTGCTGATAACACGGCCCCAGGATCTGAGAGGCATCCGAAAGCAACACAGGAGATGCCTAGCTTCCTTTAAAATCTGCCGTGTCCCTCAGCCCCATTCCCACTGCACTTAGCTAACATGGATGCAGGCATTCACCCAGAGCTCACGGAGGGTTCCAGCCCCACAGCAGCAGGTCCTGTGTTCGCACTCACATGCTGTCACCATCAGAGATGAAAGCCACCTCCTCCTTCTCCTCCTCCTGGAAGACCCCAGCAGTCTCTACAGTGCCAAGATGGGCTCTCCGGGTGCTGGCATTAGCCCTATCTGGCCTCTGGAGACCTACCACACACCCAAGGGCCCCTGTGGCTCAGGGCTCTGCCCAACAGCTGCCCTCTGGGCTCCCAGGCCCAGCTCTGAACTGCAGCAGCAGCTTCTGGGATCTCCCTCCCAGCTCAGCAGGGGCCTGCTCTGCTTTTATGTCTTGTTAGCCTCACTCATAACTTGCTCATGTCACCTCCCAAGATGCCCTCTTCCACAGAGGAAGGACACACACACACACACACACACACACACACACACACACACACACAAACACACCCTCCTTGCCCCTGCTACTCTGGCTTTATTTTCTTCTCTTAGCACATGGGTTGTCTTCTGCCTGTACTTTCCTGTCTTCTAGCTGATGTCTTGCCTTCTCTCCTAGCACACAAATCCACTGAACCTTGTCTCGAGGTCAGCAGGTGTGTCTCACCAGGATTTGTACACTAAGTACATGGCTGCTATTTTGCCAGGGAACTTGTTGGGCCCTGAGGTGACAAGCACTAGGCCGTAAACTATGTGGGTGCTGGAAATCCAGCCTGGCTCCTCTCCAGGAACAGTAAGTGTTCTTAACTGGTGATGCATCTCTCCAGCCTCCAAGCTTTTTATTTTTGAAATTAAAAAAAAAAATTGTATTGTGGGCCACTAAGATGGCTCAGAGCATAAAGGTACTTGCTGCCAAGTCTTAAGTCCTGAGTTCAATCCCTAGGACTTACATGGTAGGAGAAAACCTAACCTCAAAAGCTGTTCTCTGCTCCCCACATATGCGATATTGCACAATCACACTCCCACACACACAAATTTTAAACACACACATATGCATATATATGTTAGTATATATAATATATATATATATTTCACAATGGCTACTATAGTGGAATATTTACTATTCTGTCACATCCTCCGCCCTTCTTCTAACCCTGCCCCAAAGATTCACTCCCGCCAGTTACAGCCTCAGACTGTGCATTTACTCCTTACACTTCTTGCACCCCTGACCTCTCTCCATCACTTCCCCGGCCATTCCAGGGAGCCGTTCAATCCTCCATCTCTACATAGCTGACTTCCTCTTGTCATGTGCTGGGGATTAAACCCAGGCCCTCAAGACATGTTAGGCAAGTGTCCTACCACTGAGAGGTCCTACCCTAGCCCCAACCTCTAAGATACTTTTTAAAATATTTATCTTCATTATTTTTAATTACACGTTATGTGTCCGTGTGTCCCTGTGGGTGTGTGCACGTGAGTGCTGGTGCTTGAGGTGACCAGAAGCACCTGATATTCCCAATTCCAGAGCTACAGGCACCGAGCTACCTGACAAGGGTGCTGGGAGCCAAGCTTGGGTCCTCTGCGGGAGCAGCAATTGTTCCTAACTACTGAGCCGTCTCAACAGCCCCTCTTTAAGATAAATGTAAAGTGCCGTAGGTAAGGGGGCTCGGGCAATATTTCCTTTCCAGATGAAGCTTTATGATAATAGCCATGACCAGGCGTTCGAGGCCTCGCGTGACCACCAGCTCCCTAGGCTTGCTCTAACCCTCAGGGCAGAATTAGCTGCTTCCTCAAGGGGTTCCTTCAACACCAGGCATGACCGAGGACTCATCACCCCAGGTCTGGAGACCTGCCCTTCCCTGCTTCAGGTCAGCGTCTGACCACCTGACAAAGCTGATTTCGACCCAAGTTCAGGCATAGCCTGCAGGCTTTGTGGCGGACATGAATGCCGGGTGAGGGGCTCTCTACCTGGCCAGTGACAGAGTGTGGGGACTCCTATCCAGTGCCTCCTACTCCGGTCTATGAAGTGGAAATAAAGTACTTACCACACCGAGAGCATTTAGGGGCAGGTTCCAAACACACGGTGGTGGCCAGCACAGCATTTGTCCCCATGCTGCCCCGGCCCCCTAGTAGGTAGCGCCTTCCTCCTGGCAGATCTTGATATGACAGCTACTATCAACTTCCCCTCTGCCCGGCTTGTGGGAACCTTGAGCAAAGTCTTGTTCTTCTGCTACCCTGTTTGCTGGGCCTCCTACTTGGGTTAGCCCTGCTTGCTTTTGAACTTTTGAACTTCCTCTTTACAACCAGGAGTGCATCTGTGTCTCTTTGTGCGCCCCTCCAGGCCTCAGGGGCAAGGAGCAATAGACTCTCAGTCACCCTTCCGAGGAAAGAGAAACACACGGGAGAACCAGTGAGGCAGGAGAGGCCTGGTGTCTGGGGCTCCTGAGCAGGTGGACCACAGGAAGGCTGCCCGAGGCTGGGAGGCTGTTTCTGGACTTAGACACCCCAGTGAGGTCACAGGCATTTTGATGAGTGGGTTCCAGAAGGAGACACTCAGCCCCCCACCCCAAGTTTCCTTCTCCCCCACAGCGAGATGGGAGGTTGGACCATTTGAGAAGATTGACCTATGGGAGTCTATCTGTGGAGCCAAGAGAGCTGAGCTTCAGGCCAGCTTCGGAGGCAGCTGCTCATCCCTGCTCCAGCACATCTCGCCTGTGCAGCTTGTTGGAACCACCTTTCCCAGCCAGTCTCCAGGGCCTCCTCATGCCAGACTGCCTGACGTGTGACCGACCAGGCACAGGGGAACCAGAAGCAAAGCGGAAGTGGTAACGGTGAGACTTTCTTCCTGCTGCTTGTCAGGGTCTTCCATCTCACACCCTGCTCTTTCCCCAGGTGCTGCCTAGCTGCTTCTCAGAGAACTGCTCAGCCCGCCACCGCCCAGGGTCACCTGCTGGTTCCTTCACTGACCACCCTGTCTTGTTTTGTCAACTTGACACAGGCTACAATTACCCAGGAAGAAGAAGAAGCCAGAATTAAAGAACCGCTTCCACAAGATTGTCCTTATGGGACATTTTCTTGATTAATGATTGATGTGGGGGGGCGGGGCTAGCCCACTGTGGGTGCTGCCACCCCCGGGCAGGTGGTCCTGGGGTGCATAAGAAAGCAGGCTGAGCAAGCAGTGAGGAGCAAACCTTTTCCATGGCCTCTGCTTCAGTTCTTACTTCCAGGTTCCTGCCCTGACTTCCCGCAGAGACAGACTCCAGCCTGGAAGTGTAAAATGAAATAAGCCCTTTGGTGTTTCTTCATAGCATCAGAAACCCCAAGGGCACCAACTGTAATCCTTCCAGGCTCAAAGCCTCCGAGGGGCCATCACACCCTGTCCTCAGAGCACCACCTGACCTGTGGTGAACTCCAGGCCTCGGGTGCGACCCTGCAGGCGGAAGTCTAGGGCGCTGACTACCTTCAGGGCCGCCTGGGTAGTTTTGCTCACTGTAGCTGGAGAGGTGGCAGGGATGAAAGTGAGAGTGTCCTTTTAGCCTGCTCTGCAGGGGCTAGAAAGAGCCAGGTGTAAAGCTGCCTGCTCTGCCCCTTAGTCCACCAGGCAGGGTGCAGCTAGCTGCATTTGCAGTGCAAGTTTCCCAAGACCCCGCTCCTAGAAACTTTCAAGGGCTTCAGAGGGGCCCTGCCCGCCAGGCGGGTGACCCACACCTGTAATCCCAGTACTTGGGAGTCAGAGGCTGGCAAATCAGATTGCTGTGAGTTTGAGGCCAGCCTGGTCTACAAGGTGAATCCTGTACAGCGGGGCGACACAGAGAAACCCTTTCTCGGGGGGAAAGAAAGAAAGAAAGAAAGAAAGAAAGAAAGAAAGAAAGAAAGAAAGAAAGAAAGAAAGAAAGGAAAAGATGTACTGCCATGCCTTGTCTTCAGAAAGCCTCAGGCCCCACCTAATCTAGATGTAGCTGAGTATGTACTAGTCTTTCCATCTCACAGGTGAGAAGGATTTGTCCCCAGAGTGCATGCCGGGCCAGGATGCCGGCCTGCCTTTCTCCCAAGTCCTTTCCACTCTACACAGCCCTTCCAAATCCAGCAGAAGAAGCCTTGGAGAGGGGCAGCATGTGGTTGCCCATGGGGCAGCTTTGCAGCTGTGTGGGCTTCTGTGACAAGGGAGGGAGAGAACCTCTGATCAGAAGGGTCCCAGGTCCAGAGTCGTTTGGCATTAGAATCCTGCTAGATCCAACCCCCCCCCCCCCGACCCCCAGAAGACTGTCTGCGCTTCCAGTTTGTGACCGCACCATCCCGTGAAAGGCACCAGCTCACCCTAAATAAACCTGCTTCTGTTGCCTTCTCCTTCCTCAGCGCCGTCCCCCCCCCCCTCCTTTGGGGCCCCACGGCCCAGTCCGTGTCTAAGAATAACAGGCTGGGGCAAACAAGAGCTGGCATGCTTGCCTTGAGGGCAGGCTCTCCCTTGGCCATTCTGCAAAGGACCAGTTTTGGCGGGCCAGGCATTCAGTCCCCTTCATTAGAATGGGCCCCGAGCTGGCTGCCACTGACCTCTGGACCCTTTCCATCACAGCAGGGGTGAAAACGGAGAGAAAGGTCTCGGAAGAGCTGCCCTTCCCCAAGCACTGGGACAGAAGTCGGAGTGGGAAAGTGGGTGCCGTGCGGTGCAGCGCCCTCTGCACGCAGGCGAGCTGACGAGACAGGATACAAAACTCTTTCGGAGGGTCATGCTCACAAAGGTGGCCCTCAACCAAACACAGCACGACAGCGAGTCAGAGGAGAGGATGAAGGCAGGGTGGGGGGTGGGGAGGTGATGAGACCCTGGAAGCAGCAACTTTTCTGGAACACTTGGGTGTGGAGACAGAGACAAGGACAGGGCCCTGGTGGCACCCACCCAGCCCCAGACAGCGGTGAGGCTCACAGGCTGCCTAGACCAAAGGCAAAGATTCCAAGTGTGAATTCTTCCAGAAACTAGGGGATTTTTGTGTGTTGATGCATATTAGCATAACAAACGCTGAGCACTGTAGACCAAGGGTGGCAGCTTCCCCTGGGGCCTTGTGTCCCTGAGGGACATTCAGACCCCTGGGAGGCTTGCCTCACTGCTCTTTAGGGCCTGTTTTCTCCTGCCTGGCTAATGGGATTGGGGATTTATCAGAAACTACAGTGTGTGTGGCCAGAGAAGAGCAGGTGCGGAGTGTGGAGGGCCTTCCAGAGCCAAGCTGCTTCATGCAATGCACCAGCAGAGCTGCGGCTGACAGGCAAGAGGGCGGTGACGGCGGCTCACACCCACACAGGGGCTGACCAACCTCACCCTTGGGAAAATCTCTTCCCCTTTCTCAGCATCACTTTTCAACCTGAACAATGGGCTCACCAGGCAGGTGCAATCCTAGCAACTCAGGAGGCTGAGGCAGCTCAAGGCTAGCTTGGGCTACCTGTCTCAATACACACACACACACACACACACACACACACAATTTTAGGGCTTAGGAGAGATGATGAAGAGCACTGGCTTATGCAGAGGTCTGGCATTTGGTTCCTAGAACCCACATGGTGGCTCACAGAGGGCTGTGACTCCAGTTCCAGGGGAGCCTGATGCCCTTTTCTGGCCTCCACAAGCACTGGGCACACATGTGGTACACATACACACATGCAGGCAAAACACCTATACATATAAAATGATTTTTTTATATTTTTGTTTTTTATTTTTTGTTTTTTCGAGACAGGGTTTCTCTGTGTAGCCCTGGCTGTCCTGGACTCACTCTGTAGACCAGGCTGGCCTCGAACTCACAGGGATCCACCTACCTCTGCCTCCCAAGTGCTGGGGTTAAAGGTGTGCACTACCACTACTGTTGACAAAAATAAGTTTTTAATCAAAATTGTAAAGTTGGTGTGTAATAAAGCTCAGGTTAGCCTTGGCCTTCTGACTCTCCTGTCTCTCCCTCTCTAGTGCTGAGACCGCACCAGGCCTGGTTTCTGTCACGCTGGGGAATCAAACTCAGACACTCATGAATTCTAAGGAAGCTCTCAACCAACAGAGCTGCGTCCCAGCTGCGGAGGGTTGTGTTTTAACCTTCACACTAACACTTTCTGTGTGCTGGATACCAGCATAGCACTGTCAGTTACAACCTGCCTAACAGCCTCACCCTCACCCTGCAAGTGAGAAAACAGAAGTCACAAAACAAGAGGCAGCAGACAGAGATGCGAGCTTGTGAGCCAGTGTGAGGCAGGTGTCTAACTGTCCTGCTGGACCATTTCTGTGTCTGTCCTGTGCCCCGACCCCCCACCCCGGGACTGTTAGGTATGCCGCTAAGTGCCTCTGAACGTGAAAGCAGACTGGTCAGGCCTAGGAGGCCTAAGAGGTGAACTTGCTACAGGGTTGGAGAAAATGGACCTGGGGCTGGGGCTGGGGCTGGGGCTGGGCAGTGTCCACAGCAGTGATTCCAGACCTGTGGTTGGTCAGGCCGGCTTATTAGGATTCCAATTCTCAAGTCTACCCTGGACTGTGGGGCAGTGAATGCAGCCTGCGATCTGCACTCAGCCAGCTGACTCTGGCCAAGGTGTGAGGTCAGTGGGGTGCTGCTCTTGGTGTTGCCCTTACTACTGGGGTCACAGGGCCAGGGAAAGACCCCTGGTCTGGAGCAGAGTGCAAAGGAGCAACCTTGAAAGCATCTCTGGTCCTCGACAACCTCGGTTTCCCATCTGGGAGATAAAGAATTAGCCAACCACTGACTCCTCCCAGGGCCCGGCTGTGAGTAGCGCCCCATCATCTCTGCTCCCTGTGGCAAGCAGCAGTGTTAATGCTGCCCTTTGATTGCAAAGCTCCCAGAGGGAGGAATAAAAAGAAAATAGCCCTGAAAGTAGCATTTCCCCTGTCAGGAGTGGGCCCACGAGGTGGGAAGGCTGCCACCGGCTGTGGCTGGCAAGGTTAGCTGGTCCCCTATACGGGCAGCACAGGACACAAGGGCTCCTCCCTGTCACATTTACACGCATGAAGTGACAATGGGATGGCCACCAGGCTGGGGGGTCTGGCGAGGAGAAACAGATGAACCGGCAGAAGGGCAAGCTTAGGCCGCTCTGCAGGACAGAGGCACCTCAGGGACTGTTGCTCTCAGGCCAGGTGAGAACCTCGGGCCTTCTGCATCAGTGTCAACGTAGGAGCCCCCCAACAATTGCACATGACTCCAACCAAGTGCCCAGCATGTGCTGGGATGTCACCTCCTTTATTTTTCGGCACAGAGCCATGGACCACTGTCCCCAATACATAAGCAGGGGAACTGAGACCCGGGGCATCAGACAAGGGCCAGGGCTGGGGCTCATTCCACTCTGCCGAGAACTCTGGGGCCTCACTTTATAACAGGACCGAGCCTGATGGTTTCTCTTCCCCGAGGGCTTGAGCCTTACAGTTCTCAGAACAGTTCATTGGAACTCTGAGCTGGCAGTAGGCAAGCTGCAGAGGTGATTTCATGATCGGGCCCAAGTGAGGCTTCTGTTTGGGGGTCCAAAAGCTAAGGCTGAGGGGCCAACAAGTTGGCTCAGTAGGAGAGAGTGCTTGCCATGCAAACCTGGAGACCCGGGTTTGATCTCTGGTACGCACCGTGGCACATGCGACCCACCTCCCACAGGATGCACACACAAGCTGGGGCCTTGAGACTGTCCCATTTTCCTCTGGCCTTACTGGGCCTGTTCCAAGATTTCAAATTCAAATGGATCCTGCTGACCTTGTCTGGTGTGCACCCATCCATATAGCTGGCTGCACCTTCAAACAACCGGGACAGCTTGGCAAATTCCCAGTGACTGGTGAAACTGCAGACCAATTAAATCTGGAGGTTTTAAGGCTCCCCAGGTGAACCCAGTGTGTGACCCACTAGAGTGCCCAACAGACTAGGCATATACATAAATTGCTTAAAGGTCAGGATGTAGGGATTTGCACACACACAGATTGGGTGGTCTAATTAACTACCAGGACACACACATGGGTACAAGCCACAGGAGGAGTGGCAAAGCCTATGAATGCCCCAAAGCATGTTCCAGGGGAGAAACATGGCCTCCATCACACACACACACACACACACACACACACACACACACACACACACACACACACACACACACGTCAAGTCTGAGCACAAAGGTATGCTCTCCCTATTTGTATTGACAGCCCAAAGGGGCTTGGTTTGTCAAGCTCTGAGGGGCTCTGTGCTGAGGAAGCCAGCCTATCACCTGGCTCTTAAGGATTCCCAAAGTGCCTAGAACAGCCAACTGCCCAGAAGTGTCCCGTGTCATAGTGCTTTTTAGCCATGTGCTTTAGGGGCTTCCTGAAGGGTCAATGGGGTGCTGGAGGCATGGACGGTGGTCGGTGTCTAAGTCAGAGACCAGGCTGGGCTGGGGAGGGGTTTTACTGCCTCACCTGTACCTCTGGGTTGGGGCTGTGGGGAGTGAAGACCAAGAGCCTGGTGGGGAGGGAGCTCCTGGGCAGCAAGGAGCAGGAGGAGGTTCAGCAAGCGCCTCAGCTCAGAGCTGCGGCACAGCGCTGTTTGTTATAGTCCCCCTGGCTGATGTCTGTCATAATTGCCAGCATGCACACACGCACCCATGCCACAGTCCTGGGGATAAAGCCACCCCTGTAGCTGGCCGTAGGAAAAAGTGCAGATGGTTAACAGGAACTAGTAGCAAAGTATGAGTGTGTACAGCCACCTCCATTTCTCCTGGCTAACACTGACAGGGCTCTATCTATACCTCCAAGAATCATTCCAACACCAGCAGGCTGGGGTGCAGCAAGATGGTGCCCATTTCCCAGACGAGCTGCGCTCAGAGAGGTGGCCTGGCTCCCTCAAGGTCTTATTGGGAAGGGCAGGCTGGTGGGGAACCCTGCCCCTCCCTCCTAGGATGGAGAGACGTGGCTGGTTGCTCTCTATAGCCAATCCTAAACTAAGAGATTGAAATGCCCATTTTTTTCAAAAGCCAGGGTGTCACACATGGGTCCCCGGTGTCCCTTCTCCATCTGGCCCAAAGACTGATTACTTACTTATTTCTTGGCTGTTTCGAGACAAGTTCCTGCTTCCTAACCTGAGCTGGCCTGGACCGCTTACCTCCAGCCTCAGTGCTGGGATTATTTGTACCACCACACCCAGACCTAACTGATTTCTTTCTTTCTTTCTTTCTTTCTTTCTTTTTTCTCTCTCCCTTTTTTTTTGGTTTTTGAGACAGGGTTTCTCTGTGTAGCCTTGGCTGACCTAGACTCGCTTTGTAGACCAGGCTGGCCTCGAACTCACAGCAATCCTCCTGTCTCTGCCTCCCAGAGTGCTGGGATTAAAGTCGTGCGCCACCACGCCCGGCTCCAAATGGATTTTTTCAATGGGTACCTTATACATGAACTTAAAGTGTTCTACGCCAACCCCAGTCAGGCTTTCGACACTGGGCAAGGCCTGGGGAAGCAGCAGCCACTCATCTTGTCTGGGTTGGCACTGGGGGCACCTGCCTTTCTGTCCCTTGGGAAGGTACACCGTAAAGGTGAAAGTAGCCAGGGAAGCAGGAGTGAGTCTCAGCAGTCACTGATTTCAATGCATCTGTCCCTTCTGCCCCCAGCTCTAAGGATCGCAGGAGGGCCACGGCAAAGATCCAAGTGGCCCTGTGCCCTGAACACAGAGAATGCCCTATGGCCTAGCCCTTCATATGAGACAGGGGTATCCTGATGCAGGGAAGGGCTGCTTCCGGTCAGTCCAGAGGGATGGCAAAGCCTGCTGGGGCAGGGAACACTACAGGGACAGAAGGAGGGCCTCTTAGGAGAGGGAGGAGCCCAGGCCGCAGGTGGGAGGACCTTGTTGCTAGAGACAATACCAGACAGGAGGCAGGGCCAGAGATGAACCAGAGACAGCCCCAAAGCTCAGAATCTAGTGATTAACAACAATAAAAACAATTATAACCTGTCGGGCAGTTTACTACTATTTTTCAAATAAGGATACTGGCTTCAGAGAAGCTGAGTTGTTGGCCCAGTGCCACACAGCATACCTGTGTCACAGGCAGGGTTCTCCCCTCAGGTTCCCTGTATTTGTAGATGCTTGTAGTGAGCTGAGGGAGGAGGGCTTGAAGGGAAGGGCTGGGGTAATGAAGCAAAGATTTAGGCAAGACCAGAGGGGCCCCCCATTAGAGACAGGAAGTCAGCCAGCACAGGGGCTGTCCCAATAGCCAGACAAGGAGCATGAAAGCAAGCTGGGCCCCGGGGCCGCCATGTCCAGCTGCACGGGCTGCTGCTACACTGATTCCCGGGGTGGCATTCCCACAGACCGCAAGAACACTAGCTTTTCCTTGCAGCTGCGTAGCCCAGAGGCTCTAGAGGATGCATAGATAGAGGGAACAGACACACATGACTGGTCGGGAGTGCGGGGACACACAAGCCTTTCGGTCTCTGAGTAATAGCTACCAACCAAACCCACACTGTTATCACAAGTTTTGTTTCCTCCAGGGGAGGAAGTGGCAGCTAAGCCCCGCACACATTGCACACCACAGCCTCAGCCAGTTGGGTTTGCATTTATATAGCAGAGGTTCTGGGGCTGAAAGGGGTCCTAAGAGCCAATATGGCGCCTGGGGTCGTTCAAAGCCCAGAGGCACAATGGCTCAGCAGGTTAGAGATGCCACCAGCACCTGAGTTTGATCCCAGGACCCACATGGCAGAAGGAGAAAAAACTCCCACAGCTTGTCCTCTGACTTCCATATATACAGTGCGCATAGACAGACAGACAGACAGACAGACAGACAGACACACACACACACACACACACACACACACACACACACACACACGTGTTCTGAGGCCAAGAAGCCCAGCTCATCTCCAGGCTCCCTAGACAAGAGTCCCTTTCTGGGATATTTCTTATTTAATATTCACTCTGCAGTTCCATGCTCCACAGCCAATCTAATGTCCTCATGTCAGGACCTCTACGTGCAGGTAATTCCAGCAAAGCAGGCTTGGGGGAGCACTCTTCTCCCCTGTCATTCTCCCTGGGGGATCCCGTGCCGCTCAGGTTGTCTCCTAGCAACAGCATGCTCCTGAGGAGGAGCCAGGCCAAGCTCTGCAAGCCCTTCATGGCCCAGCTGTTCCTGCCAGGCTGGAGCAGGGGTGAGGAGAGGCCTGGGATGCAGAGAGGCCACAGGCCAAGTGGAAAGGAGCTGGCTAGCAGGAGCCCTGGGTTCAGACAGGTGTGAGTGACAGCTCAGGCACTACACACCACAGCTGTCAGCCTTTCCCTCAGTGCCCTAATTGTTGTCTGTGTAGCCTTGGCTGTCCTGGAGTCGCTTTGTAGACCAGGCTGGCCTCGAACTCGCAGAGATCTGCCGGCCTCTGCCTCCCAAGTGCTGGGACTAAAGGTGTGTGCCACCATGCCTGGCCTAAGTGTATCTTTTATTGTAAATAATTTTACAGATGTTGGGGGTGTGGGGATGTTGCGGGGGGCACAATGAATTCTAACTAAGGAAGGGGAGACTGTATCAGGAAGGGGTAGGGCTGTCTTCGGCAGGGATAGGGAGCTACCATAGGATGAGACTAGCCCTGAACCGCATCTGCCAGCATTACCAGCATTGGTTTGGGGTTTTTTGGTTTCCTTTTGTTTTTGAAGCTAGGTCTCAAGTGATCAAGGCTGGACTGGAACTCACTGTCGACAAGGATGGTCATTAAAAAAAAAAAAGTCTCAAAAAACCAAACAACAAAACAAAACCAACCAAACAAAAACAAAAAAGACACAACAAACAAACAAAAAAGTGGGACCAACAACATAGAAAGTAACACGCAGAGGAAAAGGAAGGCAAAGTCACTCTGACAGACAGCCGTGGTGTCACAGGCCTTGGCAGGGAGAGTTCCTGTTAGCTGGAGTGACTCTCATCATCTGACGAAGATTTCATCCCATGAGGAAAGACCCCGTGCAAAACCCACAGAAGAATGTGCTGAGGGAAGAGTACAGATCGCAGAAGGGCTCCAGTGGCAGTTCTTGGAGTTTCCGAGGCTCCCCACGCCCTCACATACCCGCTCACGGAGAGTGGTGAGAGACTACCAAGCTTGGAGCAGGATGCCGGGGTACAGCTGGGAGCTCTAAAGAAGAGGCTCTAACTTGTCCCAGAAGTTGAGTGTCCCCGCCTACCTATAGTCAGGACCAGGGCCCTGCAGTGGGGGAAGGGCAGTCACCTGCCATCAGCCCAACACTGGGAACAAGGCTCCAGCCTGCCACCAGCTCAGAGTGCTTTAGCTTAGATTTAAAACTTCCTTCTGGGGGGGGCTGGCTCGGCAGCTAAGAACATCTGTGTCTCCTGTAGAGGACCAGGGCTCAGTTCCAGCACCCAACCACATGGTGGGTCACGACCATTCCTAACTTCAGTCCCAGGGGATCTGATGCCCTCCTTGGGCACTACACACATGAGGTACAGGACATACATGAAACTGAAATACCCATACATATAAAATTAGAGTAAGTGACCCTAAACAAAACAAAGAAAAAAAACCTCACCATCAACAACAAAAAACAAACAAAATCCCAAGTAAACCTAAAACCAAACAACTCCTCCGGGAAGAGCTCTCGAGCAGCTGCAGTACAGGGGCGAGCAAGGAGGCAGCCACTGTGACACCTCAGAGCAGGGCAGATACACAGCTTCCCTCAGTGTTGGGCCAAGAGGCCTGGTTAGGGCAGAGGTGCTGGTGTCTGTGCATATGAAGGGGCTAAGAAAGAGATTGAGTCAGGGACCTGAGAGGGTCAAAACACACCCCAAATATGCTACTTTGACACAGAATTACTATTGCTTTGTCTTTTTTTTTTCAAGACAGGACTTTCCTATGCAGCCCTGGCTGTCCTGGAACTCTCTCTGCAGAAAAAGTTGGCCTAGAACGCAGAGATCCACCTGCCTCTGCTTCTTCTTCTTTTTTTTTTAAATAAGTTTTTAAAATTAATTTATTCTTGTTACATCTCAATGGTTATCCCATCCCTTGTACCCTCCCATTCTTCCCTCCCTCCCATTTTCCCCTTACTCCCCTCCCCTATGACTGTTCCTGAGGGGGATTACCTCCCCCTGTATATGCTCATAGGGTATCAAGTCTCTTCTTGGTAACCTGCTGTCCTTCCTCTGAGTGCCACCAGGTCTCCCCGTCCAGGGAACATGGTCAAATATGAGGCACCAGAGTACATGTGAAAGTCAGTCCCCAGTGTCCACTCCTGCCTCTGCTTCTTGAGTGCTGGGATTAAAGGTGTGCGCCACCATGCCTGGTTGACATCGTTTGAGTTAAAGGCAACAGAAAAACAGCAGACAAACGAGGAGCAACTCCCTGCTGTCCCATGTGTGGAGAAGCCGTGAGCCAGGTCCAGCAACTCACACCTGTAATCCCAGCCTTCGAAGGCTGAGGTAGCAGAGCTGCTACGAGCTCAAGCCTAGCTCATGCCATAGTAAGGCTTCATCTCAAAAAACGAAGGGAGAAAAACAAAACGTAAAAAATAAATAAAAAAGGGGAGCGGGGGCCGGGGGTTGGGGGGGGCAGTGACAACATGAATTTGTAAATTTGTGCCAGGAAGAGAATAGCAAGGATGTGGATCCTCAGTCTCCACTATGAAGCAAGTTCCAGGCCAACGGCCACATTGTGTGTGTGTGCCTGCGTGTGCGTGTATGTGTGTGTATGTGTGTCTCTGTGTATGTGTGTCTGTCTGTCTGTGTGTTTGTATGTGTGTGTGTGTATGTGTGTCTGTCTGTCTGCGTGTGTGTCCATGTGTGTGTGTCCGTGTGTGTGTGTGTGTGTGTGTGTGTGTGTGTGTGTGTGTGTGTGTGTTTGAGGGGTCAGGGCAAAAACTGAGACAGACACACAGAGAGACCAGAGGGAGGGAGGAAAGGAGAGCAGAAAGGAAAGGAAAGAGGGAGGGGGGGAGGCTAAAGTGGGGAGGGGAGAGAGGAGAGGTGCGGGGAGGAGCGGTACTAAGATTTCTTTTGTTGGTTTAACCTGTGGGCTCTAGACAGAAGCCCTGGGACAGAAGAGACAACATTCTTTCTCCTCTACAGAGAGCAGCCCTTCTCCTGTCATGAGTGAGGGACCTTGGGTTTAGTTCTATTGCTCCCCACAAAAAGCCACTTCAGTTTCCCTGGTCAAGAAGGCTGTGGCAGGAATGAGGACAAGCCCAGCTGTTGGCCTCCAAGGAGCCTTCCAAACATTTCTCTCCTGGGCCAGGTGGTCCCCGCCCTGTAAAAAGGCCTAGAGCTCAGTTTCCCAGTTCACTATGAACAGCTGATGACGGAGGGGTGGGGATGAGGGTGAGTACAGGTCAGAGACATCAGCTTGGCCATCAGTGGGGTCAGCACCGCTGGGCAAAACATATCAATCAACTAAGATCTGGGTTTTTGTTTTTTGTTTTTTGTTTTGTTTTTTTTTTTTGAGACAGGGTTTCTCTATGTATCCCTGGCTGTCCTGGACTCGTTTTGTAGACCAGGTTATCCTCGAATTCACAGTGATCCTCCTGCCTCTGCCTCCCGAGTGCTGGGATTAAAGGCGTGTGCCACCACGCCCGGCAAGATCTGTTTTATAAACTGAGATTGCAGCACTTTCTAGGCACTGGGCTGGGTGCTTTGTGGGTGTTCCTGAAGAAACTCGGAGTTACCACTCCCAGTCAGCAAGGGGAAAGTGATGCTAACGGAGGTTAGGAATTCTGCTCTGGGCTCAACCAGTACTAGACAGGATCAAGAGGTAACCCCAGGACCCTCAAAGCCTTGCTCTCAAGTTTAACGTCACAATTTGGGGCAAGTGGGTAGAGAGATGGCTTCAGTGGTTAAGAGCACTGGCTGCTCTTCCAGGGGACCTGGGTTTGAGTCCCAGCACCCATATGGTAGCCCACAATTGTCTGAGAATTCGGTTCCAGGGAATCAAATGCCTCCTTCCGGCCTCCAGGGGCACTGCACACATGTGGAGCACATAAATGCAGGCAAAATACTCATACACATAAAATACAAATAAATACATTTGCTGGGCACAGCAATACATGTCTTTAATCGCAGCACTTCAGAGAAACTCACAGAGGAGCTCTGTGAGTTCAAGGCTAGCCTAGGTTACATAGTGAGTTTCAGGACAGCCAGAGCTACATAATAGAGATCCTGTCTCAAGAAAAAACAAAACAAACCAATCGAACAAATAATTTTTTTCTTTTCTTTCTTTCATTCTTTTTTCTTTTCTGTGTGTGTGTGTGTGTGTGTGTGTGTGTGTGTGTGTGTGTGTGTGTTTTGAGACATAGTTTCTCTGTATAGCCTTGGTTGGCCTGGACAGGCTGGCCCAAACTAACAACAGCGATCCGCCTGCCTCTGCCTCCCGAGTGCTGGGATTAAAGGTGTGTGCCATCAGGCCTGGCTAAAAAATAATTTCTACAAAAAAATAAATCACACTTTTGAACCCGGCTTGGTGGTACATGCTCCTTTGGAAGCTGAGGCAGGAGGACTGCCCAAAGCAGATGTTTGAAGCCAGACTGGATAGCAGGGAGACCTCCATCTTAAATAAGCAAACACGAGTGCTGAGAAGAGCAGCAGGGCCCTGCACAGGCATCAGACAAACACGAATGAACTCTGCCACCAAAGCCAGTTAATAGGGTCTACTTCCTAAAAACCCAGGGTTGACAATGGCCTCTTGGCACTGCCTTCCAACCCTTGACTGTGACAGGGCCTGCCTTATGGCAGATGTCCCAGGAGTCTGCTGAGAGGTACAGAGAGAAAGCCCAGCAGGCTGAGAGGCAAGAGGCTGAGCACTGCTCCCGGCAGGGAACCTGTCCTGTCTGTCACAGCAGAAGAGATGTGGAGACAGGAACCCAGTGGGCCTCACCGCATGTGAGGGTGACAGCCGGCTGGAAAGGACACCCTGCTAGGTGGGGCAGGAGAGGCGGAGGGGAGGGACTGCTCCAGAGGTGTCTATGGCATTTAAGGTGAGGCCAGGGCGAGGGCTTCCAAGTCACTGAGGTACAGGTGAGACTTGTCAGCAATGCGGCCACTTGTCCTTAGAGATACCAAAAAAGGCAGGGGATTTAAGGACAGGATAAAAGTCTGAACCCCTAGGGTGTAGCTGGGTGGGGCTCTGGGCCTCCTGCTAGCAGGTTTTATGACTTCTTTCTCAAGCACCTGTGCATGGTGTGAGTGCTGAGGCCTTTGAGCGGGTCTCCTCAGTGCTCCCGGGTTTCCAGGTTGGAACCAGTCCCTTCCCGGCACAGGGGTGACCTTCCCACCTGGGATTCATCCACCCAGACAGTGTGTCCCAGCGGCTTCTGTGAACCAGGTAGGGTGCCCCATGGTCTTCATCACAGCAAGGGAAAACAAACTAGGACATCAGGGAAGACCCCCCCACCCACCGCAAAAAAAAAAAAAAAAAAAAAAGACCAGTGTGTCTGAGACAGTGAAAAGCAGTGACGCTGCAAAGGTGGACCCCCATGGGATGTGGCGATCAAACAAGATTGTAATGGGGACCTGGAGGCTCTGCTGTCAGGGGCCAGATGGGATTAACGGCAAGATAATATCTGCTTCTCTGCTTTCATTCAGTGTCTGTTGCCTTAAAATGTAGGGTCAGACACCCCACCCCACCCCCGCCCCGCTCAGCTCTGTCTGCGTGCTAATCACTCGGAGCAGTCTGTCTAAACACTAGTGACACAGGATGAGCGGCCCTTTAGTTACCTGGCTTATCTTGCCCCCTTTGAGACTGAGTGCTCCAAGTTAAGAATAACAGGCAGTTTCACTGCTTCAGTGTCCTCCTCCAGACCCCTCGAGTAGCCTAGGAGTCTCCAGTCATTGCCCTAAGTCTGGATTCCAGAAAAGGCCTAGCAGATTCATGTCCATGATGAGACTGGCCCATCTCTCCAAGCAGGAGCGCTACCCCGCGATGGAAACTGAAGCCGCTCTTGCTCTTCCTGGCTAAACAGGAGCAGTCATCTCTGGGGAGCCCAGCCGAACCTCGGAGCAACAGCAGGGTGATGATCTCTGAAACCACTCTCAGGGCTAGAGCCGAGAGGGTGGTCAGCCAGCCCAGTCTAACTGCAGCCCAGTCTAACCGAGGCTATCACACCTCTTCCTCTGGCCCACTTCTTCCTCTATGTAAGCCTGCATCTCAGGGCAGCATCCTGCAGAGGGGCTGAGCATCTCAGGACAGCATCCTGCAGAGGGGGCTGAGCATCTCAGGGTAGCATCCTGCAGAGGGGGCTGAGATGCTTGCTCCGCACCCAGCCTTTCCAGCACTGACTTTCCTGTTCGCTTTCCAGGGCAGGTGGAAGGGTCCTTGTTTGTAAGGGAGTCAGGAATCTGGCCTAGGGCTCTGGTAAGAAGCCTTAGCATGGAAAGGTCTCAAGCAAGAGAGTTCCGAAGAAGAATGGAAAGACAAGGAAAATTCTGGGCCCATGGCAAAGGGAAAGAGCCTCTTGCTGTAGAAGAATTCCAACACAATTAGCATTTGCTACTGTTCCTTTCCTACACTGACCTTTGATGTTAACAGCAAGGATGCCGCTTAAGGCCTGGGTGTGTATGGTCTTGGGGCTGGGCCTCACTCCTTTCCCCAGATATTTTCTGGGAATCTCAAGGCTGTTAACTTTGCTTATGGAGAAGACATCCTACCTCCTTGTATCTCTGTGACCTTATCAACTATAACCCCATCAACCTCCCCTCAGGAGCCATCCTCTGATCTCATTTGGGTTTCTAAGCAACCCTCTGAAGACAGCAAGCAGTCTCGAGTCTCACCGCAGTTGTACCTATGACTAGATAAAGACTATGAACTAAAAGCCTCTCTCAGAGAACCCCACAGCCCCCCTCTCCAGCGTGTCTAACCCCCCCCCTCCTTAACCCTCATGGTTAAAATCTATATTAAAATGCCTTATAATAAAAAGATCAAGCCCGCTTCATCCGGCTTACCCTAAAATTCGTTTCTACATCAAAGCCACAAATTCCAGTTTAAAAAATTAGGGGAGCTCCTACAGTGGAGTGGAGCTGAGCCTGCTGCTTCTGTGCCACCCTTTGACAAGTTCCAGGTCCTGATTGAAGGACCTGGAAGAACATTCTGGCAGGTGTATGGAAGACTTGTCATAGAAAGGGCAAGTGTAGGGTGTGGGTTGGAAGGCGGCTTCAGGTTCCGCCAAGGGCGGGGAGTAGGGCCCAGGTGGCTCAAGACATATTCTAGAAGAAATCCACAGGCCTTTGCAGCGCTCCAGATGGGGAAGGGAGGAAGAAAGTGGAGGGAGGGAGGAAGGGAGGGAAGACTGATTAATGACAACTGAACTTTGAGCTGAGCAGCTGGATGGGGAGCCTAAGATTCCTGGGTGGGGGAGTTAAGCCGACTGTCGAGCATAAGGGCAGGCTGGGGCTTCCCTCGGGCACAAGGCTGCAAAAGGCACCACCCACCATGCCACGGGCATTTGCATCCTGGCCTATGGTACCCCGGATGAACCACAAGACGCGGGTGTTATGAGCCCTGCCGTAAGGTTTCTACAAGCTTCTCTCATGTTCTCAGCTCAGCTCAGAGAAGGAAACATGGCCTTGCTAGGGCATAATTTAGATCACCTGCCCAAAGGAGCGTGGGGACGGCTCAAGAGCTATTCTAGGCCGAAGGCTGCTAAAGAGACATGACGGGCTGAAAATAGCGTGCAACTCTGGCTTGGGTCTGAGGAAGCTAGGGGGCTTGGAGAGATATGGAAGCAGTTCACACTAGATGACATACAGTATCCATCCCAAATTTCCTGCAAGTGACGGGACGGTTGCGGTTATGTGGGAGAAGGCCCTTGGGCTTAGGAACCACCGTGAATTTAAGGATCAAAGCCATTCAGGAAGATCATTACTTCAAGGTCACCCTCCTTTTCATAGTGAATTTGGGCTGGGTTGGGTCTTAAACAAACAACAAATATTTAGAATCAAATATTATTATGTAGCAGGGTACAGTGTCTGTCGCACACCTGTAATCTCGGCACTCAGGGAGGCAGAGGCAGGTGGATGTCTGTGAGTTCGAGGCCAGACTGGTCTATGAAGAGAGCTCAGGACAGCCAGGTCTACAAAGAGAAACCCTGTCTCAAAAAAACAAAAAACAAAACAAAACAAAACAAAACAAAACAAAAAAGTCAAGACACAGCATCCCAGCCAGTGACTCCTAACCCCCTCCCTCTGGAAAGCAAAGCTGGTTCTATAGGACTGTGAAGGCTTTGGGGCAGGATACAGGGCCAAGCTGTGGCCAGAGGTTACCTACCAAACCACAGACAAATATAAAGATGGCAGGCGCCCTCTCAAGCACACAGCTGGGTGAGGCAGTGGCCCTTGGCTAGGGACGGAACTCTTCTCCAAGCCCTGACTTCTAGACTCAGAGAAAGCATCTGACAGGAACTGGCCAGAGTGCAGAGTGCAGAGTCCAGTGCACTGTGGCTTCATGGAATTGCCCTGGGGACTTCAAAACACAGAGGCCACCTCCTGGGTCAGAGGCCCAGTCTGAGGATGAGGACTCTTACAAGCTAACAGGTCTTTCTAACATGTCCCAAAGCTTGAGGACACTGGTTAGATGGTGAACTGGGGGTGGGCAGTGGGGGCAGTGGGGTGCAGAGAGCCAGAGAAGACGGCTAATCAAACGAGAAACTCTAGGGGGTAGGACTTGGCTGCCTGTTGTTTTGTTTTCCTCTCTGACTTCATTCCACTGTGCAGCCAGGCCTGAGAACACTGCTTAGGCTGTGGTGTTTCCGAAAGCTAACTTCTTGCATGTGTGCACACATGTGTGATATGTTTTCCCACGAGTGTCAGTGATTCACTTAAGTCACTTTCACGGGAGAGAGACAGAGAGACCAGAGCACACGTGGTGTGTGAAATGGTGTGTGTTCAAGTGAGACTGCAGAGTCAGGTACGGAACTGGTTAATAGAACCAGGACAGTTCCCTCGGCTAGGCTCTGAAAAGATGGAACCTAAGCGCTGGCTCCCTACAGCTTCACAGCCCTGCAGTGGTGGGGCTAAGTCATAACAGTGTCCCTGCAGGGTGGGACTGTCCCAGAGAGAGGCACCTCAGGCCAGCTCAGCCCAGACTTCCCACCGGGGATGGTTAGAGCAGGAGGTGAGGGTCTGGATGGCGAGGGGGGGTGGCGGGGGCGGGGAGGTGGTGGGTAGGGGCTGGGATTTGGGGGGTGGGTAGCGGGGGCCCAGTGAATGAAAAGGACCTCAACACCTGTGCTTCTCAGTTTAGACACCGCTGCAACTGTGTCAGAGGCAGGTGATCTCTATGAGTTCGAGGCCAGCCTGGTCTACAAAGCAAACCCAGGACAGCCAAAGCTACAGAGAGAAGCCCTGCTTCGAAAAAGCCAAACCAAACCAAACCATTGCTGGAGGTGCAGCTCAGCGGGAGAGCCCGTGTTTAGCACATTCTAGGCCCTAGGTTCAAGATGGTTCCCAGCATCAAACCACAACAGCAAACAGACCAACCCTGAGTACTGGACACAGCTGGATTGTTTCCTTGTCCTTACTCCTAAACTGTGAGCTGCAGCGAGTATTTGCATTGCATCAGCTGTACTGCTTAGGTATTTATTACAAGGAACCTAGAGATGACGGCAGGGACGTGAGAGAATGTGCATAGGCTATATGCAAATACCATGCCATTTTATACATAGTGCTTGAGCACCCAGAGGCTTAGGTGTCCCTATTGGTCCTGGGAGTAATCCTCGGCACATACCAAGGGTCGGATCTAACTCGAAACTGCTGCCTTCGGTTGAAAACATCCATAAGAGCTGGGTGTGGTGGTGCACGCCTGTAGTTTGAGCACTCAGGAGGAAGGGCAGGCTGATCTCTGGTCAACATGGTCTACCTAGCCAGGCTAGTGAAGGCTACAGAGGGACCCTGTCGCAAAAGTGGGGAGGGGGTATTAATGAAATAGAAGCAAATGGACTTCTATTTAAACAAAACTTTATTTATAAAAACATATTGTGGCCAGGCGTGGTGACACAGGCCTTTAATCTCAGCACTGGGGAGGCAGAGGCAGGTGATCAATGTGAGTTCGAGGCCAGCCTGGTCTACAAAGTGAGTCCAGGACAGCCAGGGCTACACAGAGAAACCCTGTCTCAAAAAACCAGCAAACCAACCAAACCAACCAAAACATATTACCAGGCTGAAATTTGCCCATCTACGTCTTTTTGTTTTTAATCAAGTACTTAATCCATCTTAGATGAGAATCTGTCCCTTTTTTCTGTATGTGTTATCCAATATTCTCAACCATACACCAGAGTGACCCTTCTCTTTCCATCCTTGTCAGAAGCAGGGTTGGCTGCCAATGTGTGGACTTCTTTCTGGGCTCTCTGTCCTGGTCTACAGCTGTGCATGTCTGTGTTCACGACTGCACCTTTTTTATTGGGTTATTGTAGGTTTGTATAGTATTTCACTACTGTGGGGAGGGAGACTGAGGCACACGTATGATTATATTAAGATATATGTGTCAACAATAAGGAATAATAAGTAATAACAAGTTGTCTTCGGTGGTACTAATGAGGGGGAAGCCAGGGCTTCGTACTGAGTTTGAGAACAGCCTGAGCCACCGAGAGAGATTCTGTCTCAAAGCAACAACAGCAACAACAATCCATTTCAAAAATAAAATCTGTACATTCTCTGCTCTAATGATTCCATTTCTAGACGTCTCGTCTTCCAGATGCTTACAAACAGTGTGGATACAGGTACTGTCCTGCTGTGAAAGAGAGCTGGACAGGAATTCCTGTCACCACAGCATCATGGAGCCATGCGGAAGTAAGGCTGAGGCAGTGACTGCTATAGCCCAAGCCCTCCTCCAGGCTGGAGCAAAGTACACGGGGGGGGGGGGGGGGGGGGGGCGAGGAAGCTTTAAAACCCAAACATCAGGCAGCCTGTGACAGGGGGCAGAATAGATTGCCCAGAAGACAGACAGACGTCACCGAGACAGAACACAGCCTTCCCATACAGTAAGTAGATGGGGGCTGGAGAGATGGGTCAGTGGTCAGGAGTGCTCGCTGTTCAAGCGTGACGTCTGGTGTTCAGCTCTCAGATCCCAGCCACACCTGTAACCCTGACCCCGAGGGAAACAGACACCGGGAAACTTGAGCTCCAGGATCAGGGAGGGCCCTGCCTCAAAGGAGTATAAATAGACACATGCTGAGACAATACAATTAAATAAAATAGGAGAGGTTTGGGGTCCCCAGTTTTGAGGTGTGAGAAGCAGGTGGGGACCCAAGGTTCTATTTCATCCCCGTGAGGAGGGCCGCACGCTGGGGTTGTGGTGAGTTCTGGAGAGAGAGCAGCAGGGAACTGGGTCGCAGTGGCTATGATAGAAGAGGTTTCTGGGAAGCGGAGCATGGGAGGCTGCAGCGGACGAGGGCACCATGGGTGACTTTCTGGTCTGGGCTTAGGCGAACAGTAACACTAGATGCTGACGCTGGCAGCTACATAGGAGGAGCCCTTTTGGTTTGCTGGGTTCCCTATTAATCTGCCCACACAGGCATATGACCAACACCCAGAATCTCGCGGTGCTGGCGTCGGTTTCGCTTTTCTGCCTGCTCTGACCACAGGCCCTGGCTAGCATCCCCTTGCTTTGATGCCTGTGGGCCCATGTCTCCACAGCTCTCCTCATCATATAAACTAGAGGCTACAGAAAACGGAGCCCAGTAGGCAGCCCTTGGAGCAGACTGGGCTTGGAAGGCCTTGTCCTGGAGACACCATCCCTGGACCCCTGCTGGAACCCTCTCACACATTCAACAGCACACTTGGAGGCGGCGCTGAGGGATGCTTCCCCTGACTGGTGTGACAGGCTCTGAGGACAAGAACATCCTCCAGAGTCAGAGTCAAGTGCTGCACAGGACTGCTTAGAGAAACATCCAGAATCGACTTGACGGGGCCAAAGACCCAGGGTGGTGCCTAGCACCAGGGGCTCCTTGGGACCTGGAAGAGGGGCAGATGGCAGAGGCCACCCTACAGCCAACAGGGAAGCATCTTACAATCTCGAGGTGACTCCTCCCACCAAGCCATGATGCTGGAAGCGACCACGAAGGGTCATCTCCCTCCACTAAAGGCGCTCCACTGCATCCTGCCCACCTGGCTGTCCCTCTACCTCCCCAAGCCACTGGTCAGATCTGTATTCCTTGGGCACACACTGGGAATGCACAGGAATCAGAATCTGGTCTCGGTCTTGGGCTGACCTCTAGGGGACAGCTGGGGCACAGCACGCTGCTAGGCGCCTGGTCCCTAGCGTAAGGGTCCGCCTCTAGCTGGCCTCCTCAGATCCTGCCCCAAGAGCCGGAATCCCTCTGAGGAATTCTGAGGACCCCCAATGCCAGGCTGGTTCAGTTACACTCAGGACTCCAGGAGAAGGAACTGGCCCGTGCCCGCCAAGACGCCGAAGCAGAACAAACCAGGTTGCCTGCCATGTCTACCCATACACCCTCAGCTCAGTGGTGCTCTGGCCAGCTAAGCTGCTTGTTAGGGCCAGAACAGAAAGAGGGGTTCTGGAGGAGGCTTAAAACCCAAAGCCACAAACACATTCATGTTATACAATCCACAGGAAAGAGGGAAAGAGCTGGGGTTGCTCTGATCACGGCCGCCATCTTTCTGCCTCCCTGGAACCTCTGGATGTTGGAGAAACAAGACCATATTGCTTTTTTGGTTTGGTTTGGTTTTTTTGGTTTTTAGAGACAGGGTCTCTCTGTGTACCCCTGGCTGTCCTGGACTCGCTTTGTAGACCAGGCTGTCCTCGAATTCACAGCGATCCACATGCCTCTGCCTCCCGAGTGCTGGGATTAAAGGCGCGCGCCACTACTGCCCGGCAAGACCATATTGCTTTACAGAGAATTCTCTTTGGAGGGTCAGGTCCTCCAACTCTATTTCCAAGAGCATCTTTTCTGGCAGTGGGTGAGATAGCACAGATGCCAGGAAAGCAGCTGGCGTCCACCACGGGAGCATGTCCCTGCTCCTGGGCACCCCTAGGGGTTACCCTGGCCTCCGTGCTCCTCTCTTCTCCAGCTTCTCAGCACAGGCTCCATTGACATGCCTTTGAAACCTGGACGGACCCCAGGGGTAAGTGGGATGAAGAGGTTTGGGGATTGTGGATCCCTGATTTGTCTTCTCATTAAATCAGACCTGGACTGTTTTATGTTTAATGTAAGAAAATGATAAGAAGATACCAAGTGCCAGATATCAGATTATATGAGGTTTACTAAATGAGCATGAGGAGAGAAAGAAAGGGGGGAGGGGTACCCCAGAGACAGAGACAGAGGAAGAGAGAAAGGGGCTAAGAGGGTAAGAAGAGAGGGCAGAGAGAGGAAGAGTAAGAAGGAGGGGCTAGGACTGTCCTTTTATACTGTCCTGGGCAGGGCCACGCCCCCGTGGCAGGTAAGCAATGACATCACAGGTAGGCAGACTGAAGCAGAATCCTAACAGACTGGCTGAGCAAGTCTCGCTTCATGGCCAACGAAACTAAGGTTCAGAAATGTCGAGGGGAACTTGTGTGGCTGGTCAGTGGAGAAAGTGAGGTGTGGACCCCATTTTAAGTGATGGCACAGACTACTCACTCTGCACCCTCCCCAAAAGCTGGACCCCCAAAAGACTCCAGGGTCACTTAGTGTCCTCCCCATGTTGGGGGTTCTCTGTCCCAGATCTGGTTTCATTGGCCCTAAATATATCCACCCCTGTACACTAGGCCCAGTGAGGCAGACCTGGAACCCTCAGCACTGGCCTTGCACATACTTGGCCCACCCCTGAGGGGTCTCATGTTGGGCACAGTCTGGACACCTGACTCCTACCCCACCCCACCCCTGCTGAGGTTTTAGTCTGTCACCTTCAAACTGTTAGACAAAATGTACAGGTTCCCTTAGTGTGAACCCAGCCTCTGCACTAAGGAGACTGGACAGAAAAAGCCTGGCTCACGATGATGTTTCATGCCACTAAGACAGAAACTAAGCTGCTGTGTGGTTTTCCCAGGAGTGATGAGTTTTGCTGGTACAAGAAGGAAGTCCCCTGCTCCCTTAACCCTTTTAAGAGAGCAAACTGTCGCTGGGCAACCAGCGTTTTGTCCTCATTGTTCAGTTTCCTTATTCCTGTGATGGCTAATGTCTTAAATTTAAATTACTGTGCTTGAAAGAGCTACATAATCCTCTTCTGTCACAGATCTAGGGGAGGGGATCAGGGTGAAAGAGGTGGGGGGGGGGCAAGGGAAGATACAAGTGAGGGGATAACCATTGGGATGTAATCTGAATAAGTTATTTGAAAAATTAAGAATTAAGAATTAAAGCTGAGCGGTGGTGGCGCACACCTTTAATCCCAGCACTCGGGAGGCAGAGGCAGGCAGATCGCTGTGAGATTGAGGCCAGCCTGGTCTACAAAGCGAGTCTAGGACAGACAAGGCTACACAGAAAAATCTTGTCTTGAAAAAAAAACCCACACAAAAAAATTAAGAATTAAAAAGAAAAAAAGAGCTATATAAGTGTTGGTACATACCTTTAATCCCAGTAAAATGAAAACAAAAGCTTCTAACCTGTAGGCCCTATTTGCCCAAGGACAGATAATTCCCTGGAATGTTGAGGGCTATTGTTCATGTAAGATAACAAGCCGCAGTTTTTGTTTTGTTTTGTTTTGTTTCGAGGCAGGGTTTCTCTGTATAGTCTTGGCTGACCTGGAACTCACTCTGTGGAGTAGGCTGGACTTGAACTCAGAGATCTGCCGGCCTCTGCCCCTGCCTCCGGAGTGCTGGGATTAAAGTCTTGTGCCACCACCACCAGAGTTTAACAAGCCACAAGTTTTCACTTCTGTAAAGGAGCTTGGTTGCCCCAACTTCATAGGATGTGCTTGCTGTTGCTCACAGGTAGGTGGAGGTACATAGGCAGGAAGTATGTCAGGATGTATGCTCGTCCCTGATTGGACAAAGGCAGGAAGTATGTAGCCTCCTGAGTTTGCCTTTGTAAGTTCCTGAGGTATACTCAGAGCACGAGTCTAGCGTACCGACCTGGCCAGTATGTAATAAAGCCTCTTCTTTATTAAAATATGCTCATGGTCAATCAGCACCTGAATGACTCCTGACCCATAACGGTTCCCATAGACCTGTATCTTGGACCTGTTGTTTTTCTGACAGAAGCCCAAGAAAATAAGGAAGGGACAGAGGTGGGAGGGCGGGAGTTTTGGTTCCTGGTTTCAGAGCCTCACAGGCCCCAGCGCTAGGAGCCTGAGGTATGACAGAAGGACATGGTATTAGAATGTGTGGCAGAAGCTACAAACCTCACGGTGGGAGGGCAGTGGGGGTGGGGGGCACCCGATCTATTGACTTTTCCTTTTCTTGTCTTTTTATTGCAGCCGATGGGACGGTGCTGCCCATACATCAGGGTAGACCTCCTTTTAGTTGACCCTCTCTGGAAACTCCCTCCCCCACATACCCTAATTTTCTAGGCCAGCGGTTTTCACCTGTGGGTCCCAGCCCCTTTGGGGGGGGGGTGTCACACATCAGGTACCCCGCACATCAGATAGTTACAATTCATAACAGTAACAGTGGGAGGAGGTCACCACAACACGAGGAGGAGCCATGTTAAAGGGCCACAGCAGGAGGCGGGCTGAGAACCACAGTTCCGAGTGCTTCTCAAGTCTGATCAGGTTGGCGGCATCAGTCATGGTAACCCAGGCAAGCAACCTACCCCCAGGCTACCCTCAGCCCTGACCATCTCAAGCTTTAACTAAACTAGTTAGTTTTGTCTGTTGACTGACCGTCTCCAGCACACCTGCTTGGCCACCCTCAGCAGTAGGGGACCCCTTATACGGTCCTGCCTCCGGTCTGGCCCACAGAAGCCCACTTGGGCCCCACCACCCAGAAGCTTCCTGGGCTTGTTTTATTCCTCAGGGAGTGGCCTCTGGATGAGATACTAACCAGAGTCAGGGGGGTTTTGGAGTTGATGTGGATCAGAAACCAAAACAGTCCTTGCCTAGCCAGAAGGTTCCCCAGAGACCGTAGAGAGTGCGTTTTAAACTGTCTCTGTAGTGCAAAGCTGTGCTTGTAAAAATAGTTCAATGCTTTATAAGCACATCATTAGGTAATAACAGCAGAATGAATCGAAAGAGACTGTAGGATCACACATACACACACACACTCACATACACACACATACACACTCACATACACACACACTCTCACACATACTCTCTCGCATACACACACACTCACATACACACACACTCTCACACACACTCACATACACACACATACACACTCACACACTCACGTACACACATACACTCTCACACACATATTCACATACACACACACTCACATACACATGCACACTCACACACATACATACACACTCACATGCTCACATACACTCACACACACTCACATACACCCACACACTCTCACACACTCACACACTTGCATACACTCACACACACTGTATTATTGCGGAAGCGAGTGTGTATAGATGCCAGGAAAGTAGAAAAGGACAGAGATGACCACAGAGGCTCTAAGGGAAAGGGGTGGGGACAGTGACAGACACACGTAACGTGAGAGTAGAAAGGGGAGAGTAGCAAGGATGGAAGGCTTTGTGTGGGCGTGGGGAGCAGAGAGAGTGGGGCCAACCGAAGCCAAGGATATATAAAAATACAAAATAAGATAGGAAAAAAAAAAAAAGAATAGCACTTGGTCTCTGGGACGGCTGCTCTCGGTTGTCAGCTTGACACACCTGAAGAAGGGACACCCTCAGCTGCAGATTTGCCTCCACCAGACCGAACTACCAGTATGACTGTGAGGCAGTCCACTGCTTCCTCACTGACGGAGCGGGGTCCAGCCCAAGGCAGGTGGTCGAGAGTTGTATGAGGAAGTCAGCTTAACAGAAGCAGAAAGCATGTCAGTGAAAAGGGCACCTCCTTGGCTCTGGCTCCACTTCCTGTCCCCAGGTCCCACCTTGAACGACCCCGATGTTTCCCTCATGGCATTCATCTCAGCAGCAGAAAGCAAAGAGGCACAGGGATCTGGAGCCTGGGGTACTTCCTGATAGTGTAGCTTTTACACCTAACCACTTCCTGTTACCCACACCAGAGTTTTATGACACTGAGGTGACTTGGGGTGGTACCTCATGATGGGGCTGGTCGAAGAAAGACCACACTTGGGACTTTCAGCCCCTCCTACTCCCCACCACTAGGTAGAAGAAGGGACTAGAGACTGGGTTATGGAAACTAATTTCATTTTATTACTTATTTAGTTAGTTAGTTTCTTTTTGAGACCGGGTTTCTCTGTGTAGCCTTGACTGTCCTGGACTTGGCTTTGTAGACCAGGCTGGCTTCGAACTCACAGCGATCCACCTGCCTCTCCCTCCCAAGTGCTGGGCTTAAAGGCATGTACCACCACTCCTGGCTTGGAAACTAATTAAAAATTTTTAATTACATATTTATTTTGTGTGTATGTGTGACTGTATGTATATGTGTATATTGTGTGTGTATATAATATGTGTGAATGACTGTGGGTGGGTGGGGGTGGGGAAAGTTTTGGTTTCTTTAAAAACCCAGTTATGGGCTGGGCGTGGTGGCGCATGCCTTTAATCCCAGCATTTGGGAGGCAGAGGCAGGTGGATCGAGCCCAGCCTGGTCTACAAAGCAAATCCAGGACAGCCAGGAGTAACACAGAGAAACTCTGTCTTGAAAAACCAAAAAAACCAAACCCAAAAAGCCAAAAAGCCAGTTATGGGGCTGGAGAGATGGCTCAAAGGTTAAGAGCACTGACTGTTCTTCCAGAGGTTCTGAGTTCAATTCCCAGCAACCACATGGTGACTCATAGCCATCTATAATATGATCTGATGCCCTCTTCTGGCCTCAGGCATACATGCAGGCAGAACACTGTATACATAATAAAAAAGTAAATCTTTTTAAAAAAATATAAAAAACCCAGTTATGTTATATTTTTGTCTTATTACCAAGTGGGATATGGGGCTACTTTTAGTTTGTCCACAGCTGATAAGTGTCTCATAAGGGCTTAGAGAGGGGCTTAATCTTTCCCACAGTGTGGCCTTTGCCAGCTAGTTGAACTCTGAGGATTCAGAGCCCAGAGACAGAGAGAAGGCTTCGAAAAATATTTCGAGGAGACACTCTAGCTTTGGACAAACTAAAAGCGGCCTTACATCCCACACTTGGTATTAAAACAAAAACAAAGTGAGCTGAGCTATCTTGAAGTCCCCAGGGTTATGAAAACTCTTGGGGAGCCTGGAGAGATGGCTCAGTGGTTTAGAGCGCTGCCTGCTCTTCCAGAGGTCCTGAGTTCAATTCCCAGCAACCACATGGTGGCTCACAACCATCTGTAATGTGATCTGATGCCCTCTTCTGCAGATAAAATGCTCATATACAATAATAAATAAATAAATAAATAAATCTTTTTTAGAAAAAAAGAAAAAAAAAAAGAAAACTCTTGGACAATCAGATCTGAAGAGCTTACAGGCGGTTAAACAAGTTGCCGCACTGGGGAGCTGGCGCCCACTGATGGTGTGGCAAACACCAAGGCCCTTATACCCAAGCTTATGTGTTTCTTTCATGTGGCTGTTCCTCAGCGAATCATCAGATGTGGGGTGCAGAGAGAGCCTGTGAGCCTGCCGCTGGCCAAGCAGGACAGGCTGACATGTGAGGTGACTCTGCATTAACTGTGAGGTGTCAATCTGAATTTGAATGCTGGACCCTTAATCTATGCCAGAGATGGGAGAAATGATTATTTAGGCAGAAAACACCAGACATAGTGGATCAAGAGGAAAAACATTGCAGCCCTGCCCATCTGACCTCAAGTCCCCCGTTCTTTCCTGGGCCTCAGTTTCTCCTCAGCACCACCAGGAAGGTGGAGGAAGATGCTATGGAGCCCCAGTTTGTCTTCCACCATGCCTTCCCAAGAGCTTCACTGGGCCTATTCCAAAGCGCTTTGTTTTTTCCTTTTCTTGTTTTATTTTGAGACAGAGCCATGCTATGTGGCCCAAGCTGGCCTCAAACTTGTGGCCATCTTCCTGTCTGTGCCACCTGAGGGCTAGGACCAGGGACATGTGCCACCTCACCCAGCTCTCCTGAAGTTGTTTTTGGACTTTGATTCCAGAAGGCCATCAGTAGATGGCCCAGCCCTTCCAGACGCCACAAAGCTGAGCCCAGGTGTGAACACAGAGGGTAGCCAAGCCCAGATATGAACGCAGAGGGTAGCTGAGCCCAGGTGTGAACACAGTGGATAGCCGAGACCAAGTGTAAACGCAGAGGGTAGCCGAGCCCAGGTGTGGATGCAGAGGGTAGCCAAGCCCAGGTGTGAATGCAGACGGTAGCTGAGCCCAGGTGTGAACACAGAGGGTAGCTCAGCCCAAGTGTGAACGCAGAGGGTAGCTGAGCCCAGGTGTGGATGCAGAGGGTAGCCAAGCGCAGGTGTGAACACAGAGGGTAGCTCAGCCCAGGTGTGAACACAGAGGGTAGCTGAGCCCAGGTGTGAACGCAGAGGGTAGCTGAGCCCAGGTGTGAACGTAGAGGGTAGCTGAGCCCAGTGTGAATGCAGAGGGTAGCTGAGCATAGTGTGAATGCAGAGTGTAGCTGAGCCCAGTGTGAACGCAGAGGGTAGCCAAGCGGAGGCCACATCCCTTACCTGCTCCACACAGTCTGGGATGTCTGGAGAACATGGCAGAGTCCCTGCACTCTCCACCGACAGCACGTCCTTCAGCAGTTCCTCACACCCTGTGGACAGACAGACAGACAGTGAGTGGTCTGATCCTCAGCCCACGTGGCTGCTCTCCTGATTAATGGGCCTTGGAGGGAAGAGCTGGAGGGAGCCGGCGGCCCATGTCTCTAAACACAGTGGCAGGGGAGAAAATGCCCCGCTGCATGGGGCTAGTTGAGGACACTACATGAGGTGTCAGAAAGGTGGGGACAAAGAGAGGAGACCCCCCCCCCACAAACGCAGAAGCAGGCTGAGCACAGCACCTAGGCAGGAAGTCCTTCCCACTTTGCACAGGGGCTGGCTGCCCACAGCATTTCCTACCGACTCCCAGAACCCGAGATAGGGCCACCCTTGGGGGATGCGCAGGCTCTTACCCTCTGCTCAGCACAGGGCAGGCGAGGTCTGGGCTGGCCTACAGAATCAAACGAACCCCCAAAGAACATCTTCGTAGGGGGTTCTGGGCTGCCTCAGCTCCCCCAGAGAGCTTCTCTTTCCCCTCTCACTTCTGCTTCAGAATCCTGGCTTCCTTCCTACCTCTGGGACTCCAAGGATGCTGCAGAGATGAGCTCACCCTGACCTCATTACAGAGGGGAGGCCCTGACGTCCTTCACAGGTGACAGGGTGCCTCTGGAAGGAGCTCCTTCTCTCCCAGCCACCAGGAGGCAGGGTTGGGGCGCCCAGAAGTTCTCCTGGCTGCCTTCCTAAGCCATTTTCTCAGGGGCTTGGGGGAACATGAGAGAGAAGTTGAGTATTCTATGAGTTTTCCCAAAACTGACTTTGGAATTTTGGATTGTTGTTGTTGTTGTTTTTGTTTTTCAAGACAGGGTTTCTCTGTGTAGGCTGGGCTGCCCTGGACTCGCTTTGTAGACCAGGCTGGCCTCGAACTCACAGCGATCCACCTGCCTCTGCCTCCCAAGTGCTGGGATTAAAGGCGTGCGCCACCAGGCCTGGAGACTTTGGAATTTCCAAGATTAAAAAAGAGGATGGGGATGGGGAGAAAGAGGAATTAGGAAGGGCCATGGGGAGAGGGGCAGCTAATAAGTATGGCACTCCTTGAGAGGAGAGACACAGTAGCCAGATCCCTCCATCTGGGGCCAGAGCTAGATTCATTTGACTATTTTTTTTCTTCCATTCATTGCTGGCAATGGAACCCAGAGCTTTGCACTAGATAGGCAAGCTCTCTACCACCAAAGGAGCAAATGCCCCTGCCCCACGGCCAAAGCTAAAGTGGGAACTCCCGGGAAACTCCTCCAGAGCATGTCTATCCTAGCTGAGAGAGAGCGCAAGAGGAGAAAAGCTGAAGAGAGCAGCTTTCCAGAGCGGGCAGATAGGAGAAGGGCAGAAAGGCTGTCCTGCCCTGCTGGTGGGACCCAGAGAGAGCCACAGCTCCATGCACTACCCACGCCCAAGACCTTTCCCCAGAGGACCTCACCTTTCATGGCGAATACTCCGCGGCAAAAATCCTTGAAGTTGATTCTCCCCAGGTCATTGGGATCCAAACACTTCACAAGTTTTTCCACCTGTATGGAAGGAAAGAGGACGTGTATGAAGCACCCGGACACGCCAAGGGCAGAAGGTGGAGCGGAGTGGGGTGGGTTGTGCCCACTATGTCAAAAGGACCAGTGTTCCCAACTTCATCCTTTTGCCTGGGATCATGTTATTCACCCCTGTTTAAGACTCAAGTGAAGTCGGCGTTGGCGGAGCACACCTTTAATCCCAGCACTCGGGAGGCAGAGGCAGGTGGATCTCTGTGAGTTCGAGGCCAGCCTGGTTTACAAAGTGAGTCCAGGACAGTCAAGGCTCTGTTTCACAGAGAAACTCTGTCTTGAAAAAGACAAAACAAAACAAAAACACACACACACAAAAAAAACAACTCAAGTGAGAACAAATAAAATAAAGAGGCCTCAATAGCGTAGGGTGTGGTCCTACGGCTTCTCCAAACCTTGCCCCAAAGACAGCACACCAAAACTCAACACATGGCTACCAGGGCCACTGTTTGTCTATTTTGTAGGCGGGGCCTGGCTAAGTAGCCCAGGCTGGCTTAGAACTCTGAATCCTCCTGCCTCAGCCTTCTGAGTGCTGGGATTACAGGCATGCGCCATCTAACATTTTGTGTGTGGGGGGGGACAGAGTCGTATGTGTCCTAGGTTGGTTTTAGAGTTACTATGTAGCTGAGGATAATCTCAAACTTCAGATCTCTCTGCCTCTGCCAGGGACCAAAAGGCCTGAGGCCGACCTCCACCCATTCAGTATTTGCAGCCAACATCCTGCTGGGCCACTCATTAGGTATGCAAGGCATCCGGCTTAGTCCTGAGAAGACAGCGATCTGATCCTAAGATAACCACAGAGATATCCTGCTTTGTCTCACCTGGAAAGACCCCTCCCCTTGCAAATGTTCCCGGGGCTCAACCCAGAAGATTTTGTACTTTTCCACTACTCCCTTGCGTACCCCGCCCGCCCTAAAGCAGGTTTTAAAAAGCCTGCCCTTACCTTTAATAAACGAGCTCTTGACAAGCAATTGTTCGCTTGAGCTACTGTCTCTCTCCCGCCCATGTCTTTATGTACAGGTTGCGACCCCCCTCGATCCCCCAATAACTGACCAGCTGGACTGGTTGGTGGACTAATTATCGTTACATGGATTAATTTCATGCCTCCACTTCCAGAATGCTGGGAGTACACGCATGTACCATTGTGCCTATTTTTTTTAAATTTTATTTATTATGTATACAGTATGCATCTGATCACATTATAGATGGTTGTGAGCCACCATGTGGTGCTGGGAATTGAACTCAGGACCTCTGCAAGAGCAGTCAGTGCTCTTAACCACTGAGCCATCTCTCCAGCCCCCCCCCCCCCCCCCGCACTGTGCCTATTTTTATGCAATGCGGAGGACCAAACCCGGGGGCCTTGTGCATGCTAGGCAGGCATGCTACTACGGAGCTATGGCCCCAGTCTGTGTATTTTAGCTTCTTGAAGTTTTTTTTTCCCCAAATTAGTTTGTATCTTAATAGCAGCCCTTTACAACACTCATTCATTTACTCATTCACATACTTACACACTCACCAGCTGGCCACTGTGCACCTCCTACTCGCCTGATGGTGATGGTGGCGGCTGGCTAGTTACACGTGGTCACATGGACACATACATGCACAGTCACACGTATCTACACATCCACACTCAGGCACCTCAGCAGGCAACCTCCCCTCAAGTCATCGCCATATTCAGAAACCGTCATGCATGGCAGGGTGGGACTTTTTGGCGATGCAGCTGTTTGCGGGGGGGGGGGGGGGGTTACCCATACTCTGTAGGTCAGCCCCAGTAAACCCAATGGTTCCCCAAGTTGTACTCTGGTGGAGTTGTACTCTGGTGGAGTCGTACTTTGGTTTCCCCCTTGGTGCCCTGCATGATGGGAAACAGGTGTTTGGGAAAAGGTTTACGAAACAGGGACAAGCTCGTTGTTCTAGAATTCCCTCTAGCTGGGCTGCAGGCGGTGGTATGAGTGCATGCTGGGAACACAGGCCCACATGCAGGAAAGGGATCTGCCCTCCCTCCTGCTCTGCTTGTCACAGGTGCCAAAGCACGGGCAGGTGGGAAGACTCATCCGCTCATCCGCTCACAGACCGTTTTCCCGTGCACGCACAGGATGTCTGTCCTGAGTGGCAGTGGCAGCAGGATCTGAATCCCTGCTGTGGCTCAGCATCAAAGGCTTCGGTGAGCACAGCTCCTACCACAGCATCCTCCACTCCTGGGCATGGCAGCTGTGTGTTTGTACCTCTATTCCAGCTTTTCTACTCTGCTGAGTCTGAGGGAAAGCCCATGGGCTATGCAATGTCTTAACATGCTTCTGAACCTGGTCCCTAGTGGAGCATCTCTTGGGTCCAGGCAGCTCCAACTCTAAGGAGGATGCTATAACAGAGGTTCACAGAGACCCATAGTGCTGTGAGCACTATCCACAGCTGAGGAGGCCCCCAGACCCTTCCCTCCACCCTCCATGGGGTGGTAGAGTTTCAGGGAAGAGGCCTTTTTTCCAGCTCAGGCCTGGCCAGAGCATCCTTGGCACTGCAGCTGTCAGCCTCACCTCCTCCCCACTACCATGGAAGCCGCTGACACTGCCAGGCAATGACGTGGCTTCTGAGAATAGTACTGCCCAGGTGCCACCTGCAGGCTACAGGGGTGGTGGGGGTGGCAGGGGTGGGTGGGTGGGAGCTCACTCATGGCTCCAGCTGGCCATGCCCCTCCTCCTCCCCTCCTGCCTCCCACCCTGTCATTACAGAGCAGTCTGTGAACGTGAAGAGGACCTGAGATACCCTGCCCCCCCCATCCCCAGCCAGGACCTTATCCCTACCACCCTCTCCAAGGTCAGGAGCTTTGCCTAAACTATTTCAGGGACAAGTCGAGCAGGGGACATCCCTGAGCCATCTTCTGCTTCCAGAGAAAGCTAGCACAGAGGTGGGGGAAAGGGGTGTCTGACGACAGACAGTGTGAGGTTGTAAGGACAGCCCACAGAGATATGGTCCAGGTAGCAGTTAGGGGCTCACAGCAGCTGTGACTCCCTTCTTTACAGCCTCTCCCACAGAGCTGAGGAGAGCGGCAGTCCCAGGGTAGTGGCCATGTATACTAAAGACAGCTTTGTGGAAATTGTAGCATTGGTACATTGGTGAAAAGTCCTTGCTAGGCCCACCAGGGTCCTTAAACAGTAGCTGCTATGGCCGTCTCCATGTTACAGCTGATGACACTGACGCTCGAGGAGATTAAGCCTTTTAGGCAGTCGCCAGCAGCGACTGAACCAGGTCTCCTGACCCTAGGGTACCAGTGACTGCTATCTACTTCTTCCCTGGCCTCTGCAAGGTATGTGGCCTCTGCTGGGCCAGAGTCAGGCTCTCAGGAGCCTGTGTGAGTGGAGTACTGACTCACTCCCCTGCATCCTGTGTACAAAGATAGCTCCGTGCTGGGGGCATCGTCATCCTGTGGGCATGTGCAAACCCTGGCCTCTATCCTAACATGGGCAAAGGAATATAAAAGTGCTGGAGGGCTGTAGTTGAAGTCAGCCTAGGCTACAAGGGAGACCCTGTCTCAGAAAACAAAACAAAACAAAACCAGCCAAAGCAAAACACGGAGAAAACGGGGCCAGTGGGATGCCTGATTTTGATCAGCAATGCATCTGGGGCTGTGTCTGCTGACCTGCCAAGGAAGCCAAGTCCCAGGAAAGGGAAGCGTCTCTCTCACGCCGGGGAGTAGAGCAGGTGACACCGAGAGCCAGCATGTCTCAGGCTCCTCTGGCTCCCATGTGAGAGGAAAACAAGCTCCAGGCCTGGCGGGGATGGTAGGAACTGCTGTAGGAACTGCTGGAGCACGCACAGCTGGACCAGCAGCTTGCTGCCAGGGCAACTGGTGGTTTTGCTGGCAGAGAAATACTGATCTCTCTTACTGGGAACCATTCAATTACCAGGCTTCCCCTTCTATTTCTGTTATTCTTCTCTTCAGGCTGTTTTTTCTCCATTTATCCCCCAGGGTCACAGCTCTCTGGCAGAAGGATGCTGCGATGCTGGGAGCCAGGCTGTGGTCAGCTCACCAGCGAGATCTCTCTCAAGCCCAGCTGCTTCCCACACCTTCCTCATGCCAGCCTGGCAAGGCAGAGAAGGCCACTCAGCTCTTTGCTCCCCAGGTCTCTCTCAGCTGCCTCTTTGAACAAGGAGATAAGCTTAGCCTGTGGCTTTCAGCACCTCAAGCTGCTAAATTATATTAACCCTTCCTACCAGAAATCAAAGTTAAGTGCAGAGCAACTGCCTTCATGTCAGGTACTGTGCGATCGACCGTCACTCTACAGACAAGTTTATTTCAGCCTCACTGACTCCTGGTTCCTGAACAGAATTCTTTTTTGTTTTGTTTTGGCTTTTTTTGTTTGGGTTTCTTTGTGTAATAGCCCTGGCTGCCTGGACTCACTTTGTAGACCAGGCTGGCCTCGAACTCACAAAGATGCGCCTACTTCTGTCTACCAAGTGCTGGGATTAAAGGTGTGAGCCACCAAGCCCGGTTTGAAATTTTTTTATTTATCATTTAAATGTTATTCTCCTCACATGTGAGCCAGCAGGCCAGAAGAGGGCACCATATCTCTTTATAGATGGTTGTGAGTCACCATGTGGTTGCTGGGAATTGAACTCAGGACCTTTGGAAGAGCAGGCAATGCTCTTAACCTCTGAGCCATCTCTCCAGCCGCTGAACAGAACTCTTATTCCCATTTTACAGATAAGAAAGTACACAAGGCTCAGCATTTGGGGCTATGGTCCTACATCCACGAGGAGGCAGCTGAGCCCCGGCAACCCCAGTAACTACTGCTAGCGAAGCAATCGTGAACACTCACACATTTGCAGGCTTGTGCTGATCAGAGAAAGACCAAAGATAAAAAGCTTTGACTAGAAAAACTGGCACCAGTACATGGAATCCCTGCTTAAGAATTGAAATATTAGAGGAAAAACTAGTTAAAAGATATTATACTGTTGGGCTGGAGAGATGGCTCAGAGGTTAAGAGGGCCGCCTGCTCTTCCAAAGGTCCTGAGTTCAATTCCCAGCAACCACATGGTGGCTCACAACCATCTATAATGAGATCTGGTGCCCTCTTTTGGCCTGCAGGTGTACATGTAGACAGAACACTGTATACATAATAATAAATAAATCTTTGGAGAAAAAAAAAAACCTCTGCTATCAAAGTGAGGAATTCTTAAAAAGAGAGAGAGAGAGAGAGAGAGAGATATTATACTGTTAAAATAAAGGTGGGCAGCTAGTATCCAGGACAGACTGTAGACTGCACACCTGTTACTAGGTTGCCAATATTAAAGCTCGTGGAAGAAGGGTATGGTGTCATGTGCCATAGCCTCCTGCAGGATGGTCGCTAATACCAGTCCAGCACAGTCCACACAGGGAGACCCGTCTCAAAGCAAACCCTCAAAACACAAATCAAACCAACCAGGCAAGACGCCTGGCTCCTGGTGAGCCAGAGCAAGCACCACAGCCTGTCTCCGACCATTGGCCACTGTTGAGCGCCCTTACGGAGGACTTAGGGAGACAAGGTTCTGCAAGATGAATGGAGGGAAAAATAAAAATTTGAATTTGGGGGAGCTCTAAAAGACATCCCTTCTCGTGCAGAACTGGGGAAAGGTCCCATCTGAGACACAGAATGAGGAAAATGCCTTAGTTGTTTCTTTCTCTTCCTTTTTCCTGTGTGTGTGTGTGTGTGTGTGTGTGTGTGTGTGTGTGTATGTGTGCAGTGGTGGAGTAGTGGGGGGTAGGTGGGGTGGGGAGAAAGAAAAGGTAGGAAAAGGAGCCCGGGAAAGTGGTTAGGACACTGAGAAGGCGGAGCTCAGGGGTGCATGAAGACCCCTGGATTGTGGCTGAAGTCCTTAGCGCTGCCCTGAGCTGCAGAGGGAGCAAACAGGTCAGTCCAGACCTGAGCAGCTGACTGAGGAGTGAGTGGATCAGCCCTGGGTGCGCATCCTTGGGGAGGCTCTGAAGAGCAAGGCAACATTTTGGAAACTGAGCTAGCTGAGTTAGAATAGCTGCTTACAGAGAGAACAAGTGGAGTGCCAGCTTTCACTCTAACAGGAATAATTTCCTAATTAAAAACAAACATACACGAAGCTAACATTCTTCAGAGACTTCTAACGGGACTCAGAGTCTTATAATATAGTCTTCAAGATGCCCAGAGAACAACACAAAATTATTCAACATATAGGAAAAGCCGCTAACAATGTGAAGTGGAAAAGATAGTAACAGACAGTTATGACCCTAAGATGACCTAGCTGCTACCACTTTTCATCAAAGGGTTGTTGTGTTATTTTGATTTGGGGACTGGATATTAAAATTTGAGCATCAAACACACACACACACACACACACACACACACACACACACACACACAGAGAGAGAGAGAGAGAGAGAGAGAGAGAGAGAGAGAGAGAGAGAGAGAGAAAGAGAGACAGAGAGAGACAGAGAGAGAGACAGAGAGACAGGGTTTCTCTGTGTAGCCTTGGCTGTCCTGGACTCACTTTGTAGACCAGGCTGGCCTTGAACTCACAGCGCGATCCGCCTGCCTCTGTCTCCCGAGTGCTGGGATTAAAGGCGTGCGCCACCATGCTAGGCTATCAAAAATATTTTAAGGCAGTCAGTTGACATAACCATCCTCCATGAAGCACTGATGAACATTTTTTTTAAACAAAGATTTTATTTTATTTTATTGTTTATTTACTTGTATCTGTGGCAGAAAACAAAACCACAAAAAACCAATAACAACAAAACAAACAACAGTTTACACACTGCTCCTGCAGAGGGCCTCAGTTCAGTTCCCAGCACCCGCACTGCATGTCAGAGCATAGGTGCCTGTAACCCCAGCTCCAAGGAGATCTGACACCTGTGGCTTCTGCATTTACAGACACACAACTGTGCACAACAGTGACAGCAGCTTTATATGTAATTGCTCCAGTCATTTTTTTTTCAAGACAGGGTCTCTCTGTGTAGCGTTGGCTGTCCTGGACTCACTTTGTAGACCAGGCTGGCCTTGAACTCACAGCGATCCGCCTGCCTCTGCCTCCCGAGTGCTGGGATTAAAGGTGTGCGCCACCACGCCTGGCAATTGCTCCAGTCTTGAAACAACTTAACTATCCTCCAAGTGGGCGGTAAGCTAAGTGCACTGCAATGGGATGGTGCAAAGCATGGTGGTGCCAGGGTGAATCCAATGGCATGACAGCTCAAATGCATTCGGCTGAGTGAGACATGATGATCTCACAAGGTACAAGGACTGGGGAGCTGGCTCAGTGGGCAAGGGTTTCCTGAGCAGGCATGAGGACCTGACTTAGAAATCCCAGCACCCACATGAACAGCAGGGCATGGCTGCATGTGCATAGACTCCCAGCACTGGGAGACCAAGGTAGACAGATCCTGTCTTGCTAGCCAAGCCGAGAAGACTCAGGTCCAGGCAATGAGGTCGAGGGTGACAGAGGAAAACACGCAATGTCCTGTTTTGGCTTCCATACACATACACACATGGGGACATGCAGCTATACTCATGTGGGTGTACCACACGCATACACACCAGAAACAAAATGTTATTTTTAAAAGGGGGAGGGGTCGGGGCTGGAGAGACGGCCCACTCCAGAGGTCCTGGGTTTAATTCCCAGCACTCACACGGTGGCTCACAGCCATCTGTAACTACAGTTCCCAGGGATATGATGCCCTTTTCTAGCTCCCATAGGCACTGAATGCGACAGCTGGAGCGATGGCTTAGCCAGCTGCTGACCCCCACGATTCTGTCCTCAGAAGCACGTTAGGACCGGGGAAGCAGCCAGAAGGGACGTCTGACGCTTAAGACAAGGCTGTGAGCAGTCAGGTTCAGAAAGTGGATTGGGGGCAGCATAGGGCCCTGGACCAGTGGTACAGGGTGCTGGGAGCTGGCTAGGAGAGGAGAAGTAGGTACAGCAAACAGCAGAGGGGCAGGGAGGGAGGGAATCCAGCAAAGGCTGGCGGCCTGGGCTGGCTGAAGGCCCTGGGATCCGAGGCCTGAGGCTGGGGGTGGGGTGAAGCTGGGAAGCTCTGAGTTGGATCAGATCTCAGCACTCAGGAGGTGGGAGGAACAGAAGGTCACAGTTATCCAGGGTCTGAGCACAGGGCTGGTCAGCAGGCAGCTGCAGTGGTTTACCCCAACAGCATGTCCAACGAGGTGTCAGGCACCTCCGGGCCTCTTCCTCTGAGTCCTCTCAACAGCCTAGAGCAGAGGTTCTGAACCTGTCCGTGGTTGTGACCCCTTCAACAAACTCTATCTCCAAAACTGCTTACATTACAATTCATAACACTAGCAAACATTACAGTTATGAGGTAGCAGCGAGAATAATGTTATGGTTGGGAGTCATCACAACATGAGGAACTGGATTAAAGGGTCGCAGCATGAGGAAGGCTGAGCACCACTGGCCTAGAGAAACAGCGGATAGCTAGCTGGCCCTTCCTCTCTCCCCACACTGGCCTTCTCCCACATTAGAGGAGGCAGGAGGCAGCCGATGAAGCTAGTAAGCACCCTGGCTCCGCTCTCTTTGAAGGCCAGTCTCTCCTCCTGCCACCCATCTAGAGAGCTCTGCCCTTCTCTGGGGCCTCAGGGCCAAAGGCCCCAGCTGCTTGTTTATCCAGTTTCCCAGGCACACAATGAGGCCTGTGTTCTAGAGTCCGGGAGACAAAGGGTGCAGGCAGCCACTGACCTCTCCATTAATTCTCAGCGAGGGCGGGCAGGGGAGCTGGGCAAGAGTTTCAGCAAAGCCAGGTGCAGACAGGGTGAGGGAAGGGTTTTGGAAGAGGGTCCCGCCAGCAGTCCCTCCACCCCAGGCCAGGCTGAAGAGCCTGGTGTCAGTTCCTGGTCCTGGTGTCAGTTCCTAATCATCGTCCCTGAAGCCTGCACACCATTGATGCTCAGAGCATTGTAGTCTTTGTTTGCTTGTTTGCTTTTCCAGGCTTTCTCTGTGTAGCCCTGGCGGTCCTGGATTTGCTTTTGTAGACCAGGCTGGCCTTGAACTCACAGCGATCCACCTGCCTCTGCCTCCCGAGTGCTGGGATTAAAGGAGTGCACCACCACACCCGGCTTCTGAGCCAGTTTTCTATACAGCTACAGTGCTGGCTTGCAGAGCTGTGGCGAGGACCAACTAAGACGATAACTAAACCATAAATAATGATTGCTGTAAAGTGTGCTCACCAAGGAGCAAATGGTGCTCAAAGAGAGGTGGAACGGCACAGGTGCCCTTTTTTGCAGCTCCACCACTGGAGTCTAGGAGCGCTCCTTCTCTCTCTCTGCCTCAGTTTCCACTTCTTAGAAAACGAGAGTGAAGAATAGCACTAACCGCCTTGGTAGTCTATATGGTTGGGGTGCCTCCCCACGGCTGTTGGGGAACGCGCATGAGGTTAGCAAACAGTGAATGAAGGGAGGGAAGGGAAACCAATCTCCCTTTGAGGTACGGGGCTCTGTGGAGCGACTCAACCAAAGGCCCCAAACAACCACTTTCCTCTCCTCTTGGGCAGGGCAGCCTTTGTGGGGCCCAGGGGCCCGTCTCCTGTTTGGCCAGGTGTGTCAGGGCACCTCAGTCAGGGCCAGGAGATCTGATTGGGCCAAACTTGTCAGGTGGCCAGTGTTTGGTTTAGGCAAATATATGCTAATCCTCTGGTCGGTGAGACAGGATTTGAAATCTGAAGGGGGTTCTGATGGGGGAGGTATGAGCAGAAAATTCTCTTCCCCCTCTGGAGAGGATGTGTCAGGGGCTGGAGGAGGAAGATGAGCAGAAGCAGGCTCCATCCCGAATGGCTCAGAGATGAAGGGAGCAGCTCATGAGCTGCCCTATGTTTGGCCTTTGCTTTCTTAAGGCATCATACATACATGCATACACATATACATACACACACACACACATGCATGTGCATGCAGGCAGACAGGCACGTGTTTTTCTTAGCATTTGAACCATGTATGGGTTTTGGTTCCCAAAGCTGAGCATCTCTAAGTGGGCTGCATACATGGCCCAGGCATGAGGACATGAGCTTGGATCCTTACAACCACATTGTAAAAGCTGGGCGTGGCTTGCACGTGTACCCCCAGGAGGGTCACTGCAGCTCGCTGGTGACCAGCCTAGCTCCAGGTGCAGTGAGAGACCTTGTCTCATTGGAATAAGGAACAGTGAGAGAGCTGAGCACTCACCTGGCATCCTGCTCTAGCCTCCCTGCACACGCACAGAGCTGACGCCCGCACATGCATGTGGGGCTCCGCCCCCTTCAAGGACATGCTTCAGAAAAGGCACAGAAGGAAATTCTATGAGCGAAGGTGCTTCCTGCATGGTAGAGAGGGACCATGGGCATTGGGAAGTCTCTAGCTAGGGTATCAAGGAAGGAGACCTGGCACCATGGCCCAGGCCACCTCGTCCAGGGCAGGGTCGCCTCAGCGGAACTGTGGCTGGAGCACTTTAAAGACTCCAGCATGTCCAGGTGTCACCCGGGTCAGCCTGAGGTGCCACAGCGGAGAATCCCCTAACCGCTTTGTTTTCTGTCTGAATAGTAACGAAAACGGCAGAAGTGTGAGCGGCCCCTGAAGCGGACTGGCGTGATCTGTCCTCTGTCTCCGCCTTCAGCAAACATTTCTTCAGTCCCAAGGGGACAAGCTCCCCCAGAAAGTTCCCAGGGAAAGGACAGACGCCCTGCTGTATATTGTGAGTAAAATAAAAATAGCCCGGGGAAGAGGATAAAAGCATGTAGGTGACTGATCACACGCCCACAGGTCTGCGCCGTATATGTCACTCCTGGTCTCTGTGGCAGACAGAGCTGGCCTGGAACCCCCTCATCCGCTCACCAGCTGTGTGAGCGAAGGCGAATGCCTCGCCCTCCCAACCACAGATTCCACCTCCTTGTCTGCGTTGGGCACTTAGAACTATGCGGGCTCTAGAAAAGCAACACGGCCTCAGCTCACCGCGCTGCTCTGGCACAGGTGTCTCCGCAGGCTGGGTGACTAATCCTTCGCTTCCTGGATCGTTTTAAAACTCAAGCCGGGAGGTGTTAGCGGCAGTAAAGCCTTTTAGCTCTTAGAAAAGGCCAGTGTTTCAAGGGTAGATGAGGCAGAAGTGGCCACAATGTAACCTGACAGTGGGCGCTCAGAGGACACAGAGCCCAGAGGGCCGGGGACTTCACATGGGGCCAGCCAGGGAAGGTAGCTGTGCTGGACCTAAAGGACGGACACAGCAAACCTGCAGCTATGGGAAATGCCATGGGGCACCAGAGAGAAAAGGGTGGGTAGACCGAGGGGACGTGGGAGGGGTGGGCAGTAGCTCAGGCTCTCGAGAAGTCAGCCAGCCCAGCAGTGGTGGCTGGAGGACCTGAAGCAGGGGGAAGCTGGCCTTGGAGAGTGTACTATGCCCTGTGTGTGTGTGGGGGCGGGGCTAGGGTAGTGATTAGCAGGCCCCAGGGCAGGCTTGTACATAGGAAGGTGCTGGGAGCTACTGACGCAGAGGGAGAAGGCACGCAGACCATGATGAAGCAGCAGGTCCAGAAGAGGAGCCGGGCCATGTGGGGACGGAGAGGAGCAAGCGTTTGCTTTGCTCGCTGTGGCACACGCAGGATGGCCAGGTTGACTCCTAGGGGTCATTTCAGGGGTCTGGATAGACAAGGAGATGGTGACCAGTGCATCTGGGGGCATCGGGTAGGTTTTGGTCAACCAGGATGGCATGTCTGCCTGACCATAAATCCAGGTCCCCAGGACTCTCAGACACAAGGCCCTTCTGGCCAGGCTGCCAGGAAAGCTCTACTGCCATTTGTCTCACTAATGACACTGACCTGTCTGCAAGGGCAGCAGTGGCAGAAAAGAGAACTTGTCTTCAATAAGAGGACAGGGGTGGCTCTGGCTGAATGTGACAGAGAAGGCTCTGCCTATAATTTCAGTGACCAGAGCCTGGGGAAGCCCACAAGCAGCTTCCTCTCTCTCGGTCACCCAGCTAACACTAGCCACCAGGTGTGCCGAGGTCCACGGGGTGAGGGCAGCTGGGTACAAGGATGACAGCTTAAAGGCACAGCCACCACTGCCCTGTTCTCTCTGTGGGTAGGGAAGACACGGAAACAGACCCGCCCCCTCCATCCCAGCTGCTGATGGAGCAGATGCTAGAGCTCCTTACTCTGTAAGCCCACGGCCTGAGACTGCATTTTTTTTTTTTTTTTTTAGAGACAGGGTCTCTCTCTGTGTAGCCCTGACTGTCCTGGACTCACTTTGTAGTCCAGGCTGGCCTCGAACTCACAGCGATCCGTCTGCCTCTGCCTCCCGAGTGCTGGGATTAAAGGCGTGCGCCACCACGCCCGGCTTGAGACTGCATTTTTGCCCTTTTGTTTTGAGGCAGGGTCTCTGGTAGCCCAGGTTGGCCTTGAACTCCCTATCTTGTGTCTACCTGTGGAGTGTTGGGATCAGCGCTGCTTATCACCATGAACCACTTATGTCTGGCTCCACGCAGTGCTGAGGATCAACACTTTGTGCATGCTAGGCAAGCACTCTACCAACCGAGCCACATCGCCACTGAGCCACATCGCCACTGAGCCACATTGTCAGCCCTCTTGAGCTGTCTTTCTAACTGCTCCTAGCTGAAGCCAATCCCAGCCATCCTTAGATGAGCAAAGTTCTAGCTGACACCTATGGACTTGCCCTGAATTCTGAAGCCGAGTCCAGGAGACAGTCCAATCTGTGCACACTACTCGGATCTTTAGGGTACTAGGAAGGCTGGAGGTGGTAAAGGCCTGGCTGTGTTCACCTCTGGCCATGGGCTGGGGAGCTCAGCCTGCAGGAGGAGGGGCACCTGTGCTTGGACAATGCTTCTGCAAGGGAGGGGCACACTGGAGACCACATCATGTGTGGGTGGTCCCTGGGATCCTCCAGGCCAGTGTCAGGGCCTCTGTGGACACTGACACATCTTGGAACTGATGGAGTATCTCCCAGACGCAAGTGAAATGCCTTCCCCATGCCTTCCTCTCTTCCTCAGAAGCTGTAGTTGGGACAGAGGCTTCTGAGGCAAAGCAAATTATGGCAGCTCCAGCCAGAAGCTCTGGTGCTGTTCCTTCACATGAGAAACGAAAGGCTACAGGTCCTGGGAGCCCACAGCGGGGGGTTCTAAATTGGAGGGAGAAACACAGCCTCACCGTGCATGCATCCAGACAAAAACAAACCACAGCCTGCTTGAGCCCAGGGTTTTCCCCTGTGAAATGGGCAGGCTACAAAGGCCATGGCACACTGTTACCATGGAGACCAAAGGCAGTTTTGGACTTGAAAGCTATTGACTTGAGCGGGGGCTTATTAGAGGTCCTGTGGAAACCAGGCAGGCCCCTAGGAAGGCTGGTGTGGGGGGGGGATGTTTTGTTATCCAAAAGGTTTCTATCATCTGAAACCACACAGGGGCCCTAAGTGAATACTCACTGCCTCTGGGCCAGGCAGGGGACCTGCGCCCACCAGCCCATGAACCAAAGGGACCTATCTTAATTATTTCCATATTGTTGTGATAAGATACCAAGACCAAGGCAACTTATAAGAAGAGAAGAGTTTCTTTGGGGCTGATGGTTTTGGAGTGAGACCATGGCCATCATAGCAGGGAGCATGGCTCCAGGCAAGCGCAGCGCTGGAGCAACAGCCGAGAGCTCACATCTTGATCCACAACCATGAGACAGGAAAAGTTAACCAGGAATGCTGGGGGCTTTTGAAACCTCAAAGCCTTCCCCACCTCACTGACACACCTCCTTCAACAAAAGTCACACCTCCTAATCCTTCTCAGACAGTTCCACCAATTGGGGCCCAAGCATCCATTATCATTCAAACCAGCACAGGGCCCATTTCCAAGAAATCATCTCTCCTATGATGGGATGCAATCAGGCCCTGCTGGGGACACCAACACGGCATCTCAGACCAACGAGGAGAGCAAAGACTAAGCTGGCCCAGCCATCCATCATGCCTGTAAAGCCATGAAGCAAGCCGTGCCCCTTGGCGCAGTCTCCTGGAGGCCGTGCCTCTGAGAAGGTCACGGTTATCACAGGAAAAGTGGTTTTCAAGTGGCTGGAGCCGTGGCTCAGCGGCAGGGCACATGTTTGGCATGCACGAGAGCCAGTCCACCCCCCCCAGTATGACCACAGCTAAAAGCTTCGTCTTGGGCGGGTGCGGCAGTGTGTGCCTGTGACTCCAGGGCTGGGGAGGAGACAGGGCAGGCAGCGAGCTGCAGGTTTAATGAAACATCGAACCCACCGCTGTTGACTCATTGCTGTACCCAGAGATCAGTGTGTATCTCAGCCCTCTGTATCTGAGAAGCTTCTTTTGCAGCCAATGACAATTACCACAGAGACCCAGGGCTGGTCAAGGGGCGGAGAAGATGCAGAGAAGCTGAGCCCTAAACGGGACACCTGTATCACTCCCTCCTCCCATGCCTCAGAGCAGGTAGAAAGACCGGAAGAGCCAGGGGCAGTGGGTGGCTACGAGGAAACAGCATTCTCGGCACACAGCAGGGCAGTTGCACATATGAACTCACAGTGGCTGTGACAGGATGTGACAATGGGAGCTGCCCAAAGCTCAACTCAGACAAAAATCCCAGCACGGAGAGGGAGACAGGTCCCGGGTCAGCAGAGGAGCTGTCAGCGGCGGACAGCTGCTGGGAGAGGGGCGGTCAGCTTTCTCTAAGGGTGTGACACCTGGTAAGCGGATGACACTCCAGATGGCCCCACCCAAGAGCATTTGGGCAGCGCAAACTGGACTTTTAAAGTTTTTAAAAAAGAGGGCACATAGTTGGGTGGGCCTGGGAGGACTTAGGAGAGGGTAGGCAAATATGATCAGAATACATGACGTGAAATTCACAAAGAATTAAAAAAAAAAAAAAGATCAAGGGACTTAAGATGTGGCAGCATCTGCCTGAAAGCCTGTGTGTGAATATTCTCCACTGATGCTCAGTTATCTTCCACTTCTTACATAAGTCCTTACTGAACACCTAACTGACAGGAGAAACAACAGCGCTGGAGAACTGAGGCAGGTTCAGTCTGCCCAGAATCCTCAGCTGTAAACTGAAACATGTCCTCAGTCCTTTTAGTGCTCTTCTCTCTGTGACAACAATGCTCTAGTTAATCGACTTTAAAAAATATATAGGTCTGGAGAGATGGCTCAGAGGGTAAGAGCACTGTCTGCTCTTCCAGAGGTCCTGAGTTCAATTCCCAGCAACCACGTGGTGGCTCACAGCCACCTATAGCGGTATCTGGTGCCCTCTTCTGGTGTGTAGGTGTACATGCAGGCACAACATTGTATACATAATAAATGAATGAATAAATCTTAAAAATAAACAAATAATATATAGATAAGTAAAGGCGAAGAGCAGCAGAGGGAAGATAGTAAACATGGCCTCGGGCTTCCACACACGGGTGCCCATGTGTATATGTGCACTCATGTGCACATGAACAAGTACATAACACACACGCACGAGCATGCGCACACGCACACACACATACACACGCAGACATGCAGAGATCTCTAAGTCTGAAACACACAGGCCTCTGAGGTCCTTCCACTAGCTTCTCCCCACTGCTCACGGGCTGCCTCTCACCTCCAAAGCACCAGGATTCCTCACAGCCTGGGCTCTGCCCCTTACAGCTGTTCTGCTTTGCACATGACAGCAAGTCATTTTGGTAGCAGAGACAGAATCTGGGTGAGGCGGGTTGAGGGTCCTTAGTGAGAACATACAGTCCACTTGCTCCTCACAGCTCCTGGGGTAGTTTGCACAGCTTGCAAACCTTCCACACCCCAGGAGAGAAGATTCTAGGTGGTCTCTGTGACCAAGCAACTTCCTAGGTGAAGAAGCTGGTGGTCTTAGACTCCCCAGTATGGTTGAAGCTCTCGCGCAGCTCTGATCGGGCAGAGGACCAGGACCAAGGGCTGCCTCTCTTGCCCTCCTTTCTCCACAGCAGGAGGCCCCGAGGCCAGGGAAGTTCCTTAGGGACTAGGAAAAGTTCAGCTTTGTTCAACCAAGGGCTCTCTGCAGATGTAAAACTTTTCCCAGTAGGCACTGCAACACCAAATGGGGCGAGAAGTCTCATACATGATTCAGACCTTGGTTCATAATTCATTATGTCCTTTCCCAAAGTGGGCATGTAGACTGAAGGCTGGGACTGAGCAGGAAGGTCCCGGGTACCAGAAAAGACTAAAGCTGCAGATCACGTGCACACCACCAGCCAGCCCCAATGCGATGGACGGTATGGATGTGGAAGGGCCAAACCAGAAAGCAAGCCTTAGGCCTTCCAGGCCAGGAGAGAGGCAAGGAGTCAGATGCAGGCCCTCTGGGCTCCAAAGCAGCCCCATTCTACAAATCCCACCTCAGACCTGCTCAGCCTGGCAGCCAGCAGGAAGCCCCTGGAATCTGCATGTTTAGTGGTCTCTCTGTAAATCCTCAGGAACAGGGCTGAGCAGCCTGGCTCTGCAGGCAGGGGTGTGGGGCTGGCCTCTGCTGAGGACCCTGTATTTGATCTCACTCAAGTTTTCTGAGCTGACTCCAGGTCAGTTAGGTGTGGGGAGGGGGACAGTCTCAGCAGCAACAGAAAAACAGAGGGGCTTTACTGTCACACCCCCCCCCCCCCCCCGACACACACACACCCAGGGTGGATGCCGATGCTCCGACATGATAACTCACCTACGACCAGCCCCTCCTGCCACAGCAAGCTCCCTGAAGTGAGGCCCCCAGAGTCATAGTGATGACAATAATGACACAGTAACAACCGGCACCAGGAGCAGTTACTCCGAGCCTGGTGCTCCCACAAGGGCTACCTGAATTAATCCAGATACACTCCACAGGCCTAACGGAGTACTTTCTATCATCAGGCCCATTTGTAGTGATGAGAAAACTGAGGACAAAATGTTACCAACTTGTTAGGAAGTGATGAAGGCAGAATTCATCAGAGCTCAGTCTCTTCTGTGTGATACCACCAATTCAATCTACGCGGCATCTGCTGTGTGCTGAGTGGTGGCACTACTACCTCCACTGCCACTGCCGCCACCACCACCACCACCACCTCCTCCTCCTCCACCTCCACTACCCCCACCCCCACCCCCTTCATCCCCACCACCACCACCATCACCACCTGGGTCATATGGCCATCACAACACAGCATCCTCAGAAACAGTGCCGCAGAGCCGCAGTGACCCGTCGTCCCCAGGGGTCTGAGAACTAGCCACCTCATCCTGTCTCTTTTGAAAGTGCCTAAGGCCACGGTGTTCACACAGTGACACTACTCCCCAGAATAAGACACGTAGGACACACCACTTGTGTCCCGTGCCAAGCACTTTGCCCTCACTCTTTCACTCACATGCCCAGAAGGGACCCAGCCAGGAGTCCTCCTGTGACCTCTACAATCCCAGACCCCAAGTTCTGGACCCCCCACACCCTTCGGCCTCCCCAAACCTTCACAGGTATCTGGGGAGGCAGAGGAAACTGCTTGTGAACCCCACATCTTCGAGGCCAAACTCAACAGTCTGTATTCTGGGCCGGTCCCCTGGCACTTCACCTGTTCACTCACCTGGGCGCTCAGCTAACGTTGGCCGAGCCTTTGGCGTGACCTGTGCCCTCTCTCACAGAGGATGAAAGGCAAAATAAGTCCCTGCTCAGGAGACTGCAGAATGCGGGCAGGCCACCAGGCCAGGACCTCAGCACACCTGTGGGCTCTATCCAGCGCCACCTGGCGGGCACACCTTGACTTCAGGCGTGGGAGTGCTTTCAGAGAACTCTCTATTTTCCTTGTTTTTGTTTTTGTTTGTTTTTTTGAGACAAGGTCTTGCATAACTCTGCCAGGTCTGGAATTTGAGACTTAGCCAAGGTTAGCCCTGAACATCCGATCCTGTTACCTCCACTGGCCAAGTGGGAACACAAACACAGGCCCCCACTGTGGACTCGCTGACTCTGCGTCAACTGAAAAAACGGCAACCCTGGTTAAAAAAAAAAAACATTTAGCAGCTGTTGAGAAGTAATTTCCCACAAGTCTTCTGCTTTGCAATAAAACTAGAGGAGACCAGGGCCGGAGAACCAGCTACCAGCATGATACTTAATGGTGGTATGTTACAGTCACCGCCTTAAAGGTATGTGTGTGTTCGTGTATGTGCATGTGTATGTGTGCGTGCGTGCAGGCAGATGTGGAGGTCAGAGGACAGCTCTCTCCTGCCACCTTGTACAATCCAGAGATCAAAAGCAAGCATTTCTACCTGCTGATCCATCTCTCAGGCTTACCCCACTCTTCACGTGATAAGAAAACAAAGATGGCGTCCTGACTCTGCCAGCCCCCACTGACTCTTATACCTTGCTGGCTGGACCACCTGGGCTCCACAGATGCTCTGGATGCCTAAGGCTACTGCCTGCCACCAAAGCCCAGCGTCAGCCAGCCCGGTCCCCTGCTCTGTACTTCCATCCTGCTTATCCTGTTTGTGCGCTGCACTCTCACAAGATCTGAAGCCAAGCTGCTTGCTGCCAGGCCTCTTCCCTACACGCCAGCCCCCGATCTGCAGCAGCCCATCCCCAGAATCGGCAGGATCCGTCACTTCCTGCCCAGTGCTGCCCGCCATCTGGGCAACAGCACTGAGCCGCCCACCTTAGCCTGCCCCCTGGCTCTGGCTGAGGCTATGTGGCCCATGTCCCAACATGCACTTCTCCCTCTTTCTACAAGGGATGTCTGCCACGCTCAGCTCAGCTCACACCTCAGAAGGAAAGGCAATGTTCACCTTGGAAGAGGCCAGGCTTACCTGGACAATTCAAATAAAAAAATAAATAAATGATCAGAATAAAGAAATTCACGGGGCTGGAGAGATGGCTCAGTGGTTAAGAGCACTGCCTGCTCTTCCAAAGGACCCGGGTTCGATTCCCAGCACTCACATGGCAGCTCACAACTGTCTATAACTTCAAGATCTGACACCCTCACACCAACACACATAAATTAAAATTAAATAAAATATTTAAAAAAAAGAAATTCACACTAGTGGTGAAATAGGAGATAAACTGACAAAAATAGGTTGTATTCCTATATACTTGTAACATGTAGCTAGAAAATGGTGATGGTGCTGCTCTAACATATATCTATCTATTAATCATCTATCTATCTATCTATCTATCTATCTATCTATCTATCTCTATCTATCTTCCATCCATCCATCCACATTTGTGGTCTAGGGATCACACCCCAGGTGTCATACAGGCTAGGCAAACACATTACAGCCGAGATGCAATTCCAGCCTCAGGGAGCTCTTTGACAGGGACTGCTGAGGGCTGGACTCAAGTTGGCAGAGTGTAGCCCAGCATGCAAAAGCCCCGGTTCAACCTGCAGCACCTGAGCGGAACCCGCGGCGCACGCCAGTAACCCTCGCACTTGGGAGGCACAGAGAGAAACACGGGAGGCGCACAGTCACTCTTTGCTCAGTTTGAGGCCATCCTGGGTCACACGAGACCCTGTCTCAAACAAAACGACAATAAAAAGCAAGGCAGTGATGGGCTAGGGTGCGGGTCTAGGGTGAAGGCCATGGGTTTCTTCCTTGACACCATTAATAAGTAACATGTCAGATCAAATTTAAAAATGTCAAAATGTTACAACACTAAAACAAAGCAAAGGAACCCTTTGAGCATCAAAGAGAACAGTGACCTGGATTCCAGCCTGTGAGAGAGAATCCATGAGCTCACAGGGGGCTCAGGAGAAAGGGTGGGGCCAGCTCAGGATAGACCAAGTTCTCAGCAATGCATGCATGTGTGTGCAACACAAGCATGAGCACACACACACACAACCAGCCACAGCAGTAGGGCTGGGGGCATAGCTGGGTGTCACTGCACTTGCCTAGCATGGGCCCTGGGTTAAAAACCCTGGGGAAGGAGTGCAGCTGGCAGTGTGCAGGACATCTGAGATATCGGCACCCCAGTCCAGTCCTCTGGCTAACGGTCACGCACAAGGGGCAGTGAGTGGGACTAAGGAGGCCCAGCCCCGTGGGAACAGACCAAGTCCTCCCTCAGCACCTTCATTTCACTTCCAGACAAACCACTCGTCCACCATCTGCAGGTGCCATCTGGGGAGGGCTCTGCCCTGGGACTCCACCCTGCCAGGGCCAGGGCCATCGGGTTACACCAGCAAAAGGGATCACCGTGCAAGGGGAGAGGGTCAGAAAATGGCTCAGGTGACCATCTACTGTTTTTGCAAGGTGGCTGCTGCTAATAGTCATGCACCGCATATGCCAGGAGTGGGTTTTCGTTTTGTTTGTTTGCTTTTGTTTTACGAGACAGGGTTTCTCTGTGTAGCCTTGGCTATGCTGGACTTGCTTTGTAGACCAGGCTGGCTTCGAACTCACAGCGATTTGCTTGCCTCTGCCTCCCGAGTGCTGGGATTAAAGGTGTGCGCCACCACCGCCCGGCCTAGGATTGGATTTTTGCAATGTTCTGGACTGAAGGAAGTAGGCTAGGTAGCTTGATTTGCTCATTCCACAACACATGTATGTACTGATGGGTCATGCTGTACTCCATCAACACTCCCCAAAAATCACACATACACACATACACACACACACAAATAAAAGCCGGTACCCCATTCTACCCCATCCCACCCCAAACCCCCCAGGCTTCTCTCCTAGCCTACTGTGGCACATTAGGGAACTCTCTAAGGAAAGGAATGCCCTGCTCATGTGTAGGCCCTGTAGCCACCAGTGTGACACTGAGCAGACACTCGAAAAAGCCTGTGGAAATCGAAATGGACACCTCACCTTATCAAACCACAGCCAGTGCTCAGAGTAACACTCACTGCTCTCCCGCTGTGTGCCAGGCACAGCAGTAAGGGCCGAGCAAGCACTGTGGTCTGCAGCCCCACCGAGGGGGGCGGGGGGCGCAGCACGGTAATGTCTTGGAATCCCATAGTTGGGAGGTGCCTGCAGCCAGCGCTCTCTCCCTCCTGAAAGCGGAGGCAACTGGCCCGAGCTGAGATGCTGCTGGGATGAAGAAAACAGGCTCCTAGCCTGTGGGAAAGCAGAGGCCCTGAAACACTTAAGAAACACTTCTCCGGCCTGCTTAAGCAAGGTCTGAAACAGAACTGGGCGTGGCTTTTGGCAGCCTCCCCACCCAAAGCCTCAAGTCCTGTGGCCCCTGGGCCTTCCACAGAGACCAGCTCCCTGTCTCTAAAAGGGCTCACAGAGACCACAACCTGTTTCTGCTCAGTCCTGCTTCCAACCAAGACCACTCCAGGCTCAGAAAGCTGAACCCTCTGCTGTGGTTTCCCCATGACCTCTGAGACCTCTGGGAGCCCGAGACCCCAACTCTTATTTTAAGGTTTATTTATTGTTAGGTATACAGTGTTCCGCCTGCATGTACACCTGCAGGACCAGAAGAGGGCACCAGATCTCATTATAGATGGCTGTGAGCCACCATGTGGTTGCTGGGAATTGAACTCAGGACCTTTGGAAGAGCAGACAGTGCTCTTAACCTCTGAGCCCAAGAGACCCCCAGCTCTTTTAGGCAGTAAGAAGGCAGCTTTGGAACCAACAAGACCTGTGCTCACCAAGGGACCTGCACAAGTCACTTCAGCTCTTGGACAAATGGCTGTCTGCTCCTTATTCTTTCTGTCCACAGAGGCCACCAGTGGAGGGTGGAGGGGCTCTGCTCCTTGCACAAAGGAGCCCATGCGGAAAGGGACAGGGGCATCCTGGGAGTGAGGGAGGTAGAGGCACCTCCCCAGTCCAGAGCACTCACAGGGGGATGCTGTAAGTAACTTTGTGTAACTTTGTGTGTGTTTCTAACCTCTGGCCTTACAACCAGCCCCTCAACCAACGGCCTTGACCTCTATTTTATGAATCCTTTTTGAAAAGATTATTTTAAAACGTTAAGCCTGGCAGTGACGATGCGCACCTTTAATCCTAGCACTCGGGAGGCAGAGGCAGGTGACAGCCTGCTCTACAGAGTGAGTTCCAGGACAGCCAGGGTTATACAGAGGAAACTTGTTTTGAAAAAACAAACAACCAAAAAAACAAAAAAACAACCCCCCCAAAAAAAAAGAAAAAGAAAAAGAAAAACCAAAATGATATCGGTTGGAGTTAAGAGCATGGGCTGCTCTTCCAGAGGACCTGGGTTCAGTTCCCAGTGCCTACATGGCAGCTTACACACACGGTGTACAGATATGAGAGCAAACATGACACACATTTTTAAAAATGTGTATGAGTGTTTGCCTGCGTGTGCAGAGGCGTACTGTGTGCATGTCTAGTGCTCAAGGAGGCCAGAAGCGGGGTGCTGGATCCCCAAGAGCTGTGAGCCTCTGTGTGAGCGCTGGGAATCAAACCCAAGCCTTCTGCAAGACCAGCAGTCTCCCCCCTGGAATAAGTGCCTTTAAGACGGAGGCAGGCTTCAACTCCTTTCAGGATGACCCCACACCCTGCCACAAGCAGCAGCCCTCGGAAGTGAGAAATTACAAAAATACTTCATGCCAGCCAGGACAGCATGTGCCAGGATGTCGCTGTTCTTCTAAACACAAGAACCAGACGGTCCTGCTTCGTCCCTCCGGTCGCCATCTGCCCCTGGTCCAGTCTGAGCTCTCACTCTCCTTGCCCTTCCTGTGACTTTACTACACACACAGCCACTTGGCTTCCCATGACGATACCAGCCCCACCCCGAGTCTGTACTTGGCCATACGCACTGCGGCAGTAAAGACTGGACTGGTGGGTGGGTGAACGGACGGGCAGGTGGCTAGAAAAGGGTGGGTGCACTGGATAGTTTTATGTCAACCGGACACAGCTAAAGTCAGCCGAGAGGAGGGAACCTCAATCATAAAAATGTCTCAGGGCTGGAGGTGGCTCAGTCCTCGGTTCAATTCCCAGCAACCACATGGCAGCTCAGAACTGTCTGTAGCTCCAGTTGCAAGGAGCACCACACTCTCACTCACACAGATATACATGCAGGCAAAACACCAATGTGCATAAAAAAATAAACTAAAAAATAAGCTGAGAGAGAGAGAGAGAGAGAGAGAGAGAGAGAGAGAGAGAGAGAGAGAGAGAGCGCAAGCGCTGTAGGGCATTTTCTTAATTAGTGACTGACCATTGTGGGTGGCACTACCCCTGGGCTAGTGGTTCTGGATCCTATAAAAGAGTAGGCAGAGCAAGCCAGTAAGCAATACCTCTCTGCATCAGCTCCTGCCTCCAGGTTCCTGCCCTGCTTGAGTTCCTGTCCTGACTTCCTTCAGCGATGAACAGTGATATGAAAATGTTAGCCAAATAAACCCCCATCCCCCCCATCCCCCCCACCGATGCTTTGGTCACAGTGATAGAAACCGTAACAAAACACACAGTGAGTGAGGAATGGATAAAAGATATTGCTGACAGCCTGGTCTACAAAGCGAATGGATGGACAGATGGACAGACAGTCAGATGAATGGATGGATGAACACAGGAGCGGATGAAAAAATGGCTAGATAAATGGATACCCTAATGAGTGGCTGGCGGATGGATGGAAGGGTGGAGTGTTAGGAGACAGCCTCGGCTCACTGTATGGAAGAGACTTCAGACAGAGCCTTGCCTGTTCAGAACAGGCTGCGTTTGGAAGGGGTAGGTCTCCATCTCTCTGTAGGGTTACTCTAGAATGACACAAACACCGAATGGAAGGTCTCAAAGAAAAACCGCAGCTCCCTCCTCACCTCCACCTTTCAGGTTCTGTTTTTGTGCATGTGAGCCTTAAAGCTGCCTTGTCCAGGTGCTGACTTTAGCCTGGGACCCTCTTGGGGACGGTGCTCACTACAGGTCACATGGGCTGCATCTAGACAAGGCTGTCACTGTTCTCTGAGTGTTTTGTGCCTTAAGCTATGAGAGCTTAGATGTGGGCTGGACTCAGGGCACTAGTCCAAAGGGGAGAAGAGGCTTTCTCACAGTGACAGCAGGGGCTACAGCTACATGGAGGTCAGGCACACAAATTTGGGGGGGAGGGTTGACCTCTTCTGCTACCGTGTCCCTAAGAACATTGAAGCTGTAAGTAATGGATGGATCTTTAAGCAGGCCGCTAAGGATGTCCATTTTTATTTTTTACTTTTTGGTCTTTTCAAGACAGGGTTTCTCTGTGTGGCTGTCCTGGACTCACTTTGTAGCCCAGGCTGGCCTCGAACTCACAGAGATTCTCCTGGCTTTTTTTTTTTTTTTTAAGTTTTTCCAGACAGGGTTTCTCTGTGTAGCTGTGGCTGTCCTGGACTTGCTTTGTAGACCAGGGCAGCTTCGAACTTACAGAGCTCTGCCTGCCTCTGCCTCCCCAAGTGCTGGGATTACAGGCACGCGCCACTGCACCTGGCTAGAGTGTCCACTTTTAAACTGCCAGATACATACTCTTTCTCTCTTTTCTCTGTCTCTCTGCCTTTTCCCCCTCCACTCCTCCCTCTCTCTCTCTCCTCTGTTTCTCTATCTCTCCCTCCCTGATCCCAACAGGGTCTCTCCACATAGCCCTGGCTGTGTTGAAACTCACTAGGTAGATCAGGCTGGACTTGAACTCACAGGGATCCACCTGCCTCTGTCCCCACGCGCTGGGATTAAAGGCGTACATCACCTGCCTTGCTAGCAGTCTCTTTTCTAGCCATGGTTCCGGTCTCACTTCGGGGTTAGGCACACAGCCCTGCTGTTTCCCAGCCCTGGCACACAGTAGGGACATAAGAGGCAAATGGAAGGGAAAGGCCTCACGCTAGAAATGTGTATAGGAAGCATCCTTCACGATTACTCTGTAGAGCCGAGCATGGCCACATGCTTGAAGCCTTAGCACTCAGGGCGTGTAAGCAGGCAACCAGGAGTTCAAGGTCATGCTCACTTAATGGCGTGTAGGACATTAGTCTAGGCTAAACGAGACCCTGTCTCAAAACTAAAAACAAATATAACAACGACAAGAAAAACACAAAAGCAGAATGACAGCTCTATATAAACATGGGGTGCTGCACACTCGATAGGGCAGGATGGGGAACACAGACAACAGGATGTTTCCAGGCTGCCGCTCCCTGCCTGGGTTCTGCTCTGCTCAGCCTTCAATCCCAGACAGCTGTCTAGGGTCCACGTTCCCTTCTACCTAACCTGGTGGGACTGCCAAGGCTGTTCCCCTCCTGCCACATCCCACAGAAAACACTGGAGAGCACAGGTGTTCCTGCTGCAGTAGGTCTCACACACGGGTGTCGGGGACACCCAGGTCCTCAGGAACAGTCCTAATGCTGCATCCCCCCACCCCCGGACAACAAGCTCAGCATGTTGGATCTCTGAGCCAAGTGTCCCTGTGGGGCTGTCAGACCTGGGCAGCCCACGGGATTAATCTGGGCCAGTGCTCCTTCATCGCTGCCTCCCCAGGCTAAAGCCCTTCCGTCCACCTCTTTCCACATCTGCATCTCCTTTCTCTTTCTTTGCTTCCGGCGTCCTTCCCAGTGCTGGGGAGAGCTTCTGGGGCCACGCACCGGGTTCGGGGCTGAAGGCCTTTCTGCACCCATGCAGTATGTGGTAAAGTTCCAACCCACCTGCCAGGCACTCAGGGGAGCCCATGGAAGCCTCTGCACTTCAGGGTTCCCTGCCCATTATACCTTCAGAACACACCTCTTGCTGCTTAGAAAGTCTGAAGAATCTAATTCTCCTTCACTGCCAGTCCGCACGGAGGCAGGGGCATGCCTAGTGCCTGCCAAACCCTTATACACGCCTGAGTGCTTCCTCCTGCTCTACAGCCTGCGTCTCGGGCACAATGTTGCCATTAAGGGGCCTTTGCTAAGTGATTCAAGCTGGGTCCAGAGCACCCAGCAAGACGCACAGGTCCCTGTGAGCATCTCTTCCGTCCCCTGCTCCCAGCACAGCCAACCACAGCTCAGGCCTCCGAGTGGCGCCAAGATCTTAGGTTATCAAGTTAGGGGGATATGGGAGGCCAGTCTGACAGACACGTAACATGGCCAGTGAAGTCCATACTTCAGACCCCTGCCTTTCTAACTGGTGTCCCTGTGTTGTCCTAGGACTCCATGCAGGACTCCACATTACAGACACTCACGGCTCTCCTTGGCCATTTTAAGGTGTTCTGGTGACAGCCTAGGGGAATGTCCCTTGGTGGTGCTGGGGGAGGGGCTGTCTGCTGTTTCTCTCATGGCTATGGTGTAGCAAGTTGGGGAGAAGCGCTCTTATCCCATCACACCCAGGGCTGGTGTTGACCCTGGTGACATTCTGGGATGGCATCTGCCAGGTTGCCTTTTCTCCTCTTCTACTGGCCTCTAAGGAAGTCATGGAGTAACTCACACTTAAGGAGTGGGGAGTCAGGCCTCCCCTGCTCGATGCAGAATTACCTCATACAGAGTGCATGGTTATTTACTTATTTTAAATATGGAACACTCCATGAATTTTGCATGTCATCCTTGCACAGGGGCCATGCTAATTTCTGTATTGTTACAAATTAGTATATGTGTGGCTGAAGCGAACACTATATGTGTGTGTGTGTGTGTGTGTGTGTGTGTGTGTGTGTGTGTGTTTTAAAAAACAGGGTCTCTTGTATCCCAGGCTGGCCTCAAACTCCCTATGTAACTAAGGATGGCTTTGAATTTCTTCTATTTGCGATGTGTGGACGCACAGGTGTCACAGTGCACATGTGGAGCTCAGAGGAGAGCTCTCAGGAGTCAGATCTCTTTCCTCCACTGTGGGATCTGGGGGACTGGGCTCTGGTGGCTAGACTTTTGTGGCAAGCTCCTCCTGGCCCCAACCTTGAACTTCTGATCCTCCTGCCTCTACCTCCAGGATTACAAGTGTGTGATGCCATGTCTGCCTTTAAATTTTTTTAATTAGCTTGCATTAATACGGATAATAATGGGATTGGTCATATTTTGGTGCATGCGTGGAATGTGTGCGATCATTTCATCCTCCACCAACCTCTCTTGCCCTCCTCCCCCTAACGGCCCTCTCCTCAGCGAAGCAGCTTTCTCCCCTTTATTGTCCTCCCCCCCACCCACTTCTTGTTTACCCAATCAAGTCCATTAGGGTTACTTACAGGAACCTTGGGGAGAGCATTTATTTACAGGAGCCTGGCCACCTCGCCAGTGGCTACATCATTAAAGATAATGGCTCCTCCTCCCCAGCAGCCATTAGCTGCTTATACATCCTTAGGGAGGAGCTGTCCTCATGAGCCCCTCCCCCACAGCTACTATTAACTGCCTGTAAATGTTCATGAAGGGCTGGGGGCCTTGTGGGTCCCTCCCTATACCGTGACAGGATTTTGCCGGGCCCAATCTTGTGCAGCCATGTCCATTTTCTTGTTTTGTTTTAAATGGAGCTCTGGGAGTCAAATCCAGGGCTCACACATACTAGGAAAGCACGCTACCGTGACTTGACTACATCCTCAGCCCCTGGCTTTCCCCTCTGTAAGGGTTTTTTGCAGTATTAATTCATCTACTCACTTAGGCTTTCATGGGAAATTCATCCTTTAAAAGCTACTGTGTTTGATATGGCCTTCCTGGTATGCCAGGGTAGTCGTGGAAATGCAGGTCTGGAACCTCATGCCTAACGAATGATCAATCACTGTCCACTCAGGTGGGTTGGCAAATCAATGCCATAGGCAGATGTGTAAACAAACACAAGGGGAACAGCCCAAGCCCACGGCACTTTTGAAAGGAACTCCATCTATGTGAGGAACACTGCTCTGGTGGAGTTGTTGGATTTGGTGTGTAGCGAGCAGTGTGATTCCAGGGGCCTTGGTATGCACTGTGCAGAGCAGCCGGGCTGAGTCTCAGGCCCTGTCCGTGGTCCTGCCCTGCATCCTCTTCTCCCTCAGCTGGTGGATTCTGGGAACACCGACATCATCAACTACCGCAGCACGGGAAATCACACACACACACACACACACACACACACACACACACACACACACAACCAAACCAACCCAACAAACACTTCCTCCTGCCCCCCCCCCCCGCAAAAAAAAAAAATCCAAGATGAAACTGAGTAAGAACAAGGGTCGAGCCACAGGCTTAGATTTAAGAAACTAACAAGAGACAACATTCCTGACCTCTTTAACAAGTCAGGGTCATGGAGGGGGAGTGGACTGTGCCAGGGTCACAAGGGGCAGGAGTAACTGCACAGTCCTGCAGAGAGAGGGAAGAAGCTTAAAAAAACAAACAAACAAACAAACAAACAAAAAAACCCCACAACCAAAAGGAACACCAGAACCAGACATTTCGGGGCCAAGTAGAGAACTGTGGAAAGGGTCTGCATAATAAATAACGACGGTAGCTTTATGTAAGCTCAAACACCAGGCTCGGTTCTGGGTGTGTGTGGGGGGAGGAAGGGGGAGGGGAGGGGGCGGGAAAGGGGGAGGGGCTGGGCTAGAGTACAGGGTGCAGTATGATCTCATGAAAGTGCAGGGGGAGCCGGTGAAGGAGGTGACCAGAGTGTCATCTCCCTGGGGGACAGGAATGCACTTGCAACCTGCTGTAGTCCACAGAATACAAGAGTATTCCGTAAGTACAGGAATCACAGGCTAGGCAGAAGTTTTCCCAAACCGATCCCTGGAGATTTCGGTAACCAGAAATTTGGTACGAGTAGAGAGTGCTGTAGGACCTCTTGGTGTGTGTGTGTGTGTGTGTGTGTGTGTGTGTGTGTGTGTGTGCGCGCGCGAGCGCGCTGACCAGGTCCAACCCTAGTAGTGCTAGCAAAGTATTCCGACAAGTCACCAGCAGCATCTGCAGAAATCAGGCTCCTGCTGCAAGGATTGGAAACGGCTTGGAGCTTCAGACAAGGGTGAGAGGGTGGGAAGGGACAGGGGCCGAGGAGTGATGTCTTCAAGGATTTAAAGGCTATGGTGCAGAAGGCAGAACCATGGTGACCAACCGACAAGCAGGCTTGTTTCTGGAGTGTAGAGGGGCAGGGGGGGGTGGGGTGGGAGGAGGATCTAATGGCGGGAGGTGTCTGTCCAGCCCGGGGTACGGTTATAGGGCTTTGGCTTCCTGCCAGAGGTTGCAGTCAGGCCATTCCCCGGCCTGAGGTTTTCTGATTCCCGGATTCCATGTTCCAGCCAAAGGTAAGGAGGGTTCTCCACATCAGCAGCCTGCAGCCTCCCATGCGTGCCAGAGGCTGCCCGGCCTGCTGGGAGGGGGTGTGTGGGGGGGGGAGATGCTGGCCAAGAAGAGGGGCATTGCCATCCTCAGTGGAAGAAAGGCTGAGGAGATGCTCCCAAGCAAAGCAGAGAATCAGTGAAGAACGGGCTTGAAGGACAACTGTAAAAATAAGCTGCCCAGGATGAGGGACCAGAGTCCTCACACCTGACACCTGCCTCCCTCCCCCACCTCCTGCTCTTGGGGATTTCCAGGTGCTGGCCAGTGCCCAGCCACCTAGAAAGGGATTGTTATTTCCTCCCACTTGTCAGGTGACAAGAAGGCAACAGCTCAACTGGTCAGAGCCCGTGTTCTGAATCGCCATCCTGACCTGTCCTGAGAACAGAGTACCACCCAGTTCATGCTCCTTAGCTCCCCACGTAACATAAAGCCTGGGGGCTCAGATGGCCTTGGAAACCCAAAAAACTCAGCCAGGGCTTCTGCATCCAGAGACACCGAACAGCGCAGGGTTGCATAAACACGATGTCCCCTCAGACACGGATACTAACCCCCCCCACCCCCAGTGGATGACAAGAGGACACTAGTCCAATGGGTAGTTATCCATCACACACTAGCAGTTCAGTCCTGATGTTCCAGACAGGTTGACAGTCCCCACAAATCTGCTCTCTGCATCCCATGGCCCAACACCAACACCAGAGGCTCAGCTAACCACTCCCCAGCTTGGTCCCAGCTGGCCCGCTACAGCCAGCACAGCCTGCTGCCAGCCAGGCCTGCCCATTTAGCTTGAGTGGGAGGTCACCAGGAACTGGGACAGAATTCAGGGTGGCCCCAAGCAGACATCTCCTTCTGTTCTAGGTTGGGTGGGTGCAGCTAAGAACCAGAGACTGCAGCGCGTCCCTGCTTATCCCTGTCACCCCTAGGCCTAGCGGTGGGCGCACACATACCCTTGCGACTCGGTGTGTGTGGGAAGGGGTGCTCAGGGGCTAGATTTTGAGAGCACCTCTTCCCTCCCAGAGCGTGACTGCGCGAGGGGGGTGGGGAGGTTGTCCCTGCGGTTTCCCCTGGCTTGGGGACGCGCGCGCGGGCTCCTTACCTCCTCGCCTTGGCCGAAGCGCAGGCCGAGCGCCGCGACGCGCTCCACGCGTAGAAAGCCGTCGGGGTCGCGGCCGCACACCTCGAACACTTCGCGCAGGCGGCGCACGGAGCGCAGCAGAGCCGCGGGGGCGCCCGCCCAGCCCGCGCCGCCCGCCATCCGCGCCGCCCGCAGCTAGCCCGAGCCCCGCGCCGCCGCCATCGCGCTCGCACCGCCCGGGTCTGCGGCGCGCAGCCTCCGCCCGCGGCGGCCGCTCGTGTCAGCCGCTCGTGTCTGCCGCGCGCCGCGGGCCCGCGTGGGGGCGGGGCGGGACGGGGCGGGGCCGCAGACAAAAGGACCCGAGCCGCCCCAGGCCCCGCCCCTCCTAGACCTGCGCTCCAGGATGGGGGGGACCCCCGCGCAGGCGGTGAACCCCCGCGGCTAGCTGGTGCACACCGGCTTGCGTCCTTTGTCAGCTCTCGGGGTTGCAGGTGTTTCCCACCTTACTGCGTTTGATCGTTACGTTCGCTTCCCCAAAAGCCGAGGACCCCGCCCCCAACGCCAGAGGCCGCGCAGCTTGTTGAGGGAAAAGGAGGGGCGCAGTGAGGAGGTGCAGGGACCTTGGAAGGGTAGCGGCTAGAGGGGACTAGAAGTAGGTGGAAGGAAGAAAGAGTGAGGCCTTCCATTAGGCTTAGTGTCATCAGGGCCCAGGACACCCGTGGCTTGGGAACCCAGAGCTCCTGTCCTCTCGCACTTTCCTGACAGCCCCTCTGGCCCCTAAGTTCAGAGCCCTTCTTTTAAATTCCCACGTTTTTCTGAAGCTCTGCTAGAGTGTGCATGTCCTGCACTATGGTTGGGAAACTCTAAGGGTCGTGATACCTCTTAGTCACCTCATGTCCCTGATCTCTGGTCAAAGTGCGAGCCTTAGAGGGGATGGTCAGCTCCATTCCTTACAGGAGCCCAGAGCAATTCGAAGGCCTGGACAGGGAGTGCAGCGGACTTGGACCCAGTTCTTGCACAAGGACCACTCGGCCTCCGATTCCGCTCTGATCTTCAGGATGAGTCTCAAATATGGATGTCCTTCATGGTGACGGCTGACTTTCCCCTGCCCTCTTGACTTCAGGGGTGAACCAGGCTGTCCCCATTTGATGCTCCAATTCTTCCAGAGGTCAGATCTCCCTAGGAAGAAAGCCTTGTGGATTTAAGGATCAGAGCATGGTATGTCCATGATGTCAGTCCAATGAGAGGGGAGGTGTACTGTTCTGGGAAGTGGGGTTTTCTTTGTTTGTTTTGGGTTTTCCTGGTAGCTGGATGCCTCTCTGTGAGATACAAATACATGAATGAATGAATGAATGAATGAATGAATGAATGAATGAATGAACGAACGAACGAACCAACAAGTGAATGAATAGAAAATAGAAGGCAGGGTTTGCCCCCTGGTGGGAGGTGCAAGAACGTAGGGCAACGCAACCCCCAGAAGTGGGCACAGGAAAGCAAGCGACCTCATCCACCTCAACTGGCCTACATGGGGCCTCAGACCAATCCCAAGGGAACCAAGCCCGAAGCCCATGACCACATTACAAGTTCTCCACAAAAACAGGATGGGAACAAATCCCTTCTAAAGACTTATTTATTTAGTAGACAGTGTTCTGGCCTGCACACCAGAAGAGGGCACCAGATCTCATTACAGATGGTTGTGAGCCACCATGTGGTTTCTGAGAATTGAACTCCTGACTTTTGGAAGAGCAATCAGTGCTCTTAACCTCTGAGCCATCTCTCCAGCCCCATGATGGAAGCAAATTCCAAAGCCGTCCCTTACCAGACTTCTGGGATAGTTCTGAGCTCTGGAGCCCAGGCTGCCTCCCAACTCACATCCTCCTTCTATTTCTCCAGTGCAGAGACCACACAGGCTTTTAGCATCATCCCTGCTTCTCCTCAGCTAGTGGAGGCACCTTAGCTCCTTCCTGCCTCCAGGTCTGGGAGTCACTCACTCTTTTTTTTTTTTTTTTAAGATTTATTTATTATTTACACAGTATTCTGCCCACACGTGTGCCTGCCCACCACAAGAAGGCACCAGATCTCATTACAAGTGGTTGTGAGCCACCATGTGGGTGCTGGGAATTGAACTCGGGACCTTCGGAAGAGCAGTCAGTGCTCTTAACCTCTGAGCCATCTCTCCAGCCTGAGTCACTCACTCTTACCTCTACCTCTTCCACTCCCTGTGGAGGTGGTGCTTCCTATAGGAAGCCTTGTCCTTGTGGGTCGCTCCTCAGAGCTCCTTTGTAAGGATTCTATTGCAACCTCGGGAGTCCATATGAAGGATCAGAGACAGGCTCAATGGCACAAGAGGGCTTCGTGTCCCTGGGTAGAACCAGGAGCCCTTCTGCCACAGCTCAGAGACTCTGAAGGGGTCAGGGAGAGAATCTCCAGAGAGCTTCTGCAGGGGCACAGCCCTGCCAACACATGCATTTGGCCTCCTGACTTCCAAGAGGGGGGGGCACATTTGTGTTTAAATCACCACGCTACCAAGCTTTGCTGGTTTGTGGTTGCCCACCAGCATGTGGTGTGAGTTGTTAATTCTCAGTCATATCTCCAGCTGAGCCGGTCAAAGGTCTATGCTCCCTCAGCCCCACGATGCTCTGTGTCAGTTTTCCTGTCTGGATAGCAGGGGTTATAGTGTCCACTTTGTTCAGGTCTGGGGGGTATTTAAGGAGAGCTTGCGTGCAGTGTGCTTTGCCCAGTGTCTGGCACACAGCGGCTTATCCATGTGTAAGTACACACAGGCTCAGAGCCGGTCTACAGGGGATGTACTGCTGACATAGGGTCTCGTGTAGCCCAGGTTGGACTCTGACTCTCTGTGTAGTTAGTGATGATCCTCCTGCCTCTACCTCCCAAGCACTAAGGTTACATACAGGCCCATGCCACGTCCCATGGCTTATGCAGTATTGACGATGCAACCCAGGGCCTCTTGTGTATTTTCCATCAACCGAGCTTCAAGCCCAGGCCCAAGGGGCTGCACTTCTTCCTCTGCAGTCAATCCACAAGTCTGCCCAGAAGTGGGGCAAGACTTACAGCCTGCTGCTGCTATTTCTCAGACCATGAATAATTATCACTTTGGAGGGGAGAAGGTGGCAAAAATTATCTTCCTTCTCCACCTGTCTCAGATATGCCTCACGTGCAGAGTGTAGAGCACTCACAGCTTCCAGACTCACACAGCATGCCCTGGGGGTGATGGGGCCCTGGCTGGCCTGGGCCACACAGAGGTAGCACAGGGTCTTAAAACCTTATCCTTCCTTGTCTGCAGGAGCTTGGGTGAGGAGGGCTGCCCACCCAGAACCTCTCCAGCTCTCAGAAGCAGGATGCTGATGGGCGAAGTTCTTTCTAGGGTCCTCTTATTCTTTTTAATTTGTAATTTATTTTATGCATGTGAATGTTTTGCCTGTCTGTATGTCTCTGCATGATGTACATACAGTTCGCAAGGAGGCCACAAAAGAGCATCGGATCTCCTGAGTTTCAGATGGTTGTGAGCAGCCATATGGGTGCTGTCAATCAAATCCTGGTCCTCTGAAAGAGCCTCTAGTGCTCTTTACCACTGAGCCAATTCTCCAGCACCCCATTAATCATCATCATCATCATCATCATCATCACCACCATCATCGTTTACGTATTTATTTCAGACAGGTTCTCACCATGTAGCCCTGGCAGGCTTGGAACTGCATCTGCTTCTAGAGTGTTGGGATTAAAGGCATGTGCTACCATACCTATTCCTTACAAGATTCTAAGAGAAGATGGCAAAACCTTTCCAATTCTGTTCCACTGGGCTCTACATGCTGAAAACAGCTGCTTAAAATGGCTCATGGGCAGGGTGCTAGCATTTACCTCTAGAATCTTCAGTCAGCTTTTCCCAAGCAGCTACTGTCCCTCCCACCTCCCCACCCTCACCCACCCCACACCCTCGGAGGGCGGGTTGCACAGGCCTGCATTCTCTGCTTCCCCTCTGCTGCTCCTTCTGCCTAACAGTAAGCCCCCAAACCCTCAGCCTAGGCTGAAGCCAGAAGCCACCTTTTGGTGCAGTGCCCCTGGTGTGGCGACCACCATCCACCACACTCAGGCTCTTGCTTGCTAAGCAATTACTGTGTACCAGGCATCACGTGGTGCAGACTCCACCCTCCACATGGAGTTCACCAGTAGACTCTCACATGAGGCATGTGACATCTCCGTGAATGGTCCCCACTTCCCAATCCAAGAAGCTTCCTGAGCCAGCTGCCCTCTTTGCGCTATCACGTGGCCTTTCCTCCGGGAAGCATTTTCCTGGCTAGTGGTGAGGCCCCGCCCATCCATCCCCCGACCCCGCCCCTTGCTCTGCCCAGGACACCAGCTCCCTTCTCTGGGCTGAAGTGATTGTTCAGAAAAAAATGTTTCTGGAAAAAGAGCTAAGGACACAGTGAGTGTCCTTAGAGAGGGAGCTGGAGCAAAATTACAGTTTTGAAGTAGCAATGAAAGTAATTTTAGGTTTGGGGTGGGGTCACTGCATCAATAGGATGGTTGTGAAGCACTCTGCTAGATGAATGTAGTAGTCCTACAAATGGTTGTCTTCGGGTGTTCTAACAACCACAGTCACAGCCTCCTCATTACTTATTTCTCTGGGTCCTATTCCTAGAGTGGGTCTAAAGCGGTGGTAGTATCTTTAAGGCTGGTGACCCTGGAAAATGTTACTCAGTGCACATTTGAGCCCACTGCACCACAGAGGGGCTCGTGCTAATTTGACAGATGAAATGGGATCCAAGCCAGTGCTGGAGTTCACCCTGGTAGCCCCAGATGAGGAATTTAAGGTCAGTTTGGACATCACAGCAAGCAAGGTCACTATTGCTGTGATGAAACACCATGACCAAAAGCAAGTTGGGGAAGAAAGGGGCTGTTCAGTTTATATTTCCACACCACTGTCCATCAGCAAAGGAAATCAGGGCAGGAACACTCAAGCAGGGCAGGAACCTGGAGGCAGGAGAACCAGGAGGCCGTGGAGGAGTGCTGCTTACAACCCGCCTCCTCATGGCTGGTTCAGCCTGCTTTCTTTTTCTTTTTTCTTTCTTTCTTTTCTTTCTTTCTTTTTTTCTCTTTAAGATTTATTTGTTTAAGCTGGGTGTGGTGGCGTATGCCTTTAATCCCAGCACTCAGGAGGCAGAGGCAGGCGGATCGCTATGAGTTCGAGGCCAGTCTGGTCTACAAAAGCAATCCAGGACAGCCAAGGCTACACAGAGAAACCCTGTCTCGAAAAACCAAAAACCAAAAACCAAAAGCCAAAAGCCAAAAGCCAAAAAAAAAAAAAAAAAAAAAAAAAAAGATTTGTTTATAGCTGGGCTGGTGGCTCAGGCCTTTAATCCCAGCACTTGGAAGGCAGAGGCAGGCGATCACTGTGAGTTCAAAGCCTGCCTGGTCTACAAACCAAGTCCAGGAGAACCAAAATATAAATCATCATCATCATCATCATCCTATAAAAAAAGTATTTATTTATTATATACACAATGTTCTGCCTGCATGTACATCTGCAGGCCAGAATAGGGCACCAGATCATATTATAAATGGTTATGAGCCACCATGTGGTTGCTGGGAATTGAACTCAGGACCTTTGGAAGAGCAGCCAGTGTTCTTAACCTCTGAGCGTCTCTCTAAACCTCAGCCTGCTTTCTTTTTTCTTTTTCTTTCTTTTTTTCTTTTTCAAAACAGGGTTTCTCTGTGTAGCCTTGGCTGTCCTAGACTCACTTTGTAGACCAGGCTGGCCTCGAACTCACAGCAATGTGCCAGCCTCTGCCTCCTGAGTGCCGGGACTAAAGGCGTGCACCACCACGCCTGGCCTTCCAGCCTGCTTTCTTACAGAGCCTAGGACCACCAGCTCAGGGATGGCATCACCCACAATGGGCTGGGCCCTCCTCCACCACTCACTAATTAAGATGCCCTATAGCTAGATCTTAAGGAGGCATTTTCTCACTTGCGGTTCCTCACTTTGAATTAACTCTAGCTTGTGTCAAGTTGACCTAAAACCCGTCAGCACACGCTTCCTGTTTACCAACTTCCTCTTACACTGTTTAGCATCTGTGTGGCACTTCTGGATTACTCATATTCCTTGCCCATTTTTTTTTCCTACCTGTCTTTCCTTAAAACTGGTTTTTATGAGCTGCTTGAGGCTGATAAGTAAGCACCCTGACCCACTGAGTCACCTACCTGGCACAAAACTGCAGTTAAAAGCTGGATATGGTGGTCCACACCTTTACTCCCAGGACTCAGGAAGCAGAGGCAGGTGTATCTCTGTGAGTTTGAGGCCAGGTTGATCTATAGTGAGTTTCAGGTCAGCCAGGGAGACAGTGATGCCATTTTAAGGAATGCTAATCCTTACAGTCACACCTTACGTGCTCAGCAGCTGTGTGTGGGTCAGTGCATGCTGTACTGCACAGTGCCCACATGGAGGGGTGCTGATGGGGACTGTATTCCAGCCACCATCAGAGGGGGGCAGTGCAGCACCAGCCTTTGCTCGGGCTCATTTGTGACCTTGAGGTCTCGACAAAACTGGCCCAACAGAGCCCCCTGCTGGCTACTGATGGATACAGTTTGTGCTTGGCTGTGGTGGCTCAGGCCTTTAATCTCAGCACTCGGGAGGCAGAGGCTCTGGAGCTCTGTCAGTCCAGCCTGGTCTACAAAGCTAGTCCAGGACAGTGAGAGCTACACAGAGAAACCTCGTCTCGAAAAACAAAACAAAACAAAACAAAACAAAATAATAATAAAATTTTTAAAAAAAAGGAAAAAAGAAAACGGGCTTTGAAGTCAAAGGACATATGGACAGCAGTATAAATGTCCCGCTCTAGTTCAATTTCAACAGTAAATTTCGTCGGGCCTTTTTAAGTGCTGGGGATTGAACCCAGGACCTTGCACATCTGGTGAGTGCTCTGCCACTGAGCACATTCCCAGACACTACCAGTTAAAAAAAAATTCCCTAGTGTATACTCATTATACAAAATCATGTTTCATTATGAAATTTCTGTCCGCGTATATCATGCGTTTGACGATGTTCACTTAGCATCCCCATTTCTGGTCTTGCTCCCATTCTACAAGGTTTACATTTAATTAAAAAGAATGTTTTGCCTGCATGTATGTCTGTATGAAGGATCCTGGAGTTATAGATAATTGTGAGCTGCCATGGAGTTGCTGGGAATCGAACCTGGGTGCTATGGAATTAACCACTGAGCCATCTCTCCAGAGCCCAGTTCTAAATATTTCAAAATATGTTTTACTCCTAGAGTTTCCAAGTAAATACACGTTCTTAGTGCCTTTCCCTCAGCCACGCTTTCTTGCTTATTCCTAGGGTGAGCAGAAAGGACCCGGGCAAGACTGTAGTGCTGCTCCCGTATTTACCTGGAGGTGGCGGTTGCAGGGTGTGCTGGGGGTGAGGGGGTGTGAGGGGGGGGGCAGAAGAGGACACTGGGTGCTCCAGTTTGAAGGTTACCATTTTGTTTCCAGCATCTCCTGGCCAGACTGTTCACCATGGCCAAGGGGATCTGAGGGCGCTCAGAGGACAGTACCTGTGCTAGCAAACACCTGGCCACACCTAAGAGCCTGCTGTCTAGGAATGGTAAAGTGTGACCTGGAGAGGCCAAGAGACATGACTAATTTTGACCAGGGTGCTTTAGGCCCTAAGGACAGGTAGTTATTTGTATGACTGAGTTTATAGTTCTTAATTTCAGGGGTCTTCAAACCTGGACGCCCAGCAAAATTGCCCCAAAAAACGTTAAAACACACATGCTTTCTTTCAGGACCCCATGCCTGTCTGGCGAGTGAGTCTGTCTTTGCCTGGGGTGGGACCCAAACTCACCTGCCCTCTCCACCTACCCATAAACAGACTGGGTCTTTGCTCAGTGAGAGGCACTCTTCTGAGGGCAGCCACTCAGGGCAGGAGGCTTCCTTCTCCTTCAGGGGCAGGGCAGTAGCTCTGGCTGAGTGACACAATGCCTCTCAGAGGAAGTGGTTTGCATCCCTCACTCATGACATCAGGGAACCCCAGCATTGATGACAGGCCCTCATTTGTTCTACCCCAGTGACCTGACTTTCAGGACAGCTCTTTGCCTCATGGTGAGCAGAGGACACACCTGCAAGGACAGAAATGGCCTCAAGTTTCAAAAGACCAGGGAGGAAGTGAGAAAGTCTGGAGCATGTGGAATTATTAAATAACTCCTCACAATTCTGAGCAGATTGAATTTACATTTTACTTAAAAAAGGGGGGGTGGGGTAGGAGGACATACACAGGAAGCGGGGAAGTGGGGACAATGATCTGAAACGGAGTTCTAGGATCTCCCCACCGTAATGGAGTCTGTGTCAGGCAGAATTTCTCCTGCTGGTTACAGTATCAGCAAGGCTGTAGGCAGGGAACTGCCCGACAGGAAAGGGAGTAAGGTGATCATATACAAGGTCAGTTCACAATACAGAGCATTTTCTTTTAAGTGATTTAACGCAGTCGCAGGAAAAAGTTAACAATACGAACACAAGAATAATCAAAGTTTTGTTTGTTATCCATATACAGCAACTAACTGCTTTACAAAAAAGCAAAATAATACAATATATCATCACATGTATTTACAATGTAGTAAATAGACTTTTCTGTCAAATTTTACACAAACTATTTACAGGTGAATATACCGCATTAAAAAAAATTGTGGCTGACACTAAGTGAATTTCTGTGTAAGTCCATTGCATAACATTAGTAAGACATGCCTCAATGTGCTGGGGGTTAATCTAGAAAGAAAGAAAGAAAGAAAGAAAGAAAGAAAAAAAACCAAAAAGAAAAAAGGAAAAAACAAAACAAAACAAAACAAAACCAAAAACCCCAGATCTGGAAAACAAAAGCCAAGTCTCCCACAGGAAACCTGCAACCCTAAAACCCACAGGAAGGACTGCTGGCTCACATCCCTAACCAGGTCGGTCACCCAAGGGTGGGGGCTATCTGCACTGCGGTGTCCAGGCTCCTGGGTCAGCAATGTGCTGTGTTCCCACCCTTGCGGCCAAGGAAGCTCAGGACAGGAGCACTGGCCAACAGACAGGTTACCACACCACAAACATGACGGAGTTAATGTTTTCCTCTTTTAAGTCAGGGGAACACAAATGGCAAACAAATCACAGAACTCACACCAAATTATGTAAAATGGGACATTACTCAGCAGACTTTCAGTTGCTCTCCTGTCACTGAAAGCAGTAGGACTGACAAAGAGCCTCCTTCGGGGGAGGGGCAGCTGGTGACACTTTAAGCTGCTTGGAAAGTTAGATTTTCCTCACCAGTTGGGAGTTCTGTACGTTAGATAAAACTGGACCTCTTCACAAGTATCCTGGGGTGTACTGGTCAGATGTATTCTCACATTCAGAGGTGGTTCCATTTAATCTTTCCAAGGGGAGCTCAAGTCAGGGGAGTTTAAGAACTCCGAGAACCTGGCCTCAGACAGAGCGCTAGCTGTACAAGTTTCCCTGTTTTCATGGGAGCTGTGAAGGCGCTGTAAGGCCCACCCCGTCAGATGCACCAGTCTCCAAAGAGGAACAAACGAGCAACAAATTCACAAAAGCACTGCTGTGAAGGAAGACAGGGCCTGGCAGCCTTGCATGGGGGCCTCCTGCTCCTTCTGAAGGCAGCAGGAACCTTGGCCCCTCAGCCTAAGTGGCTGCTCTCGCCTGTTACTCTAATGCAGCCTTTACAGCAGTTACACTGAGAGCTCAGGTTGCTGCGTCTGTCTTCGATGGTTCCCAGTGAGTCCATGGTAACATCACTACTAATACTAAGGGGCTTTCCTTTTGTTTTGGCAAATGTTCCTTACTTTTCCCGGGACTGTAAACAAATTAAAAAAAATTAAATTCTTGTTATTTCTGAGTATCAAAAGCAATTTTATTTACATTAACATGTTACACTGTTACTGTATGAGTAAGTGTGAAATGTGTTATATTATTAAAGTCAGAATACTTCAATGTACCATTATTTATTGACTCAGCTGTGGAGTTTAATTTACTGAGTGCACTAGTGAGCTAGCAGTCCAGGGACCCCGTGCCCCCCCCCCCCCCCGGCTTCTTTTTATCTCCCCCCAAAGCCATTATATTTTAATATACGAAGGGAACCTGGGAGTAGAGGGCTAATACCTTTTTAAAAATAAATAGAGCTCCATCTTAACTGAGAACACCCATGCACTGCTGTGCTAACTGAAGTCCCACTGTCTTGCACACTGCAGGTACCATGAAGCAGCTGGGCGTGCCCCACCTGGCAGGGCTGGGTCACACGGGTCCAGCCCTTCTGCACAGCAGCAATCCTAGAGGTCCCGTCCCCATACCACGCAGGCTGACCAGGCTTCACAGTGACTACATGTAATCCTATTAGATAGAATCCAAATGCTTTCCTAGAGATTCCTGATTTTATTTGGAGGAGAGGAGGAAGATTAAAAGATTTAAAAAATACATCTTATCAAAGAAATTTATGATAATATACAGCATATTCTGTTTCTTGGAAAATTATTTAACAAAATAAAAATCTCAGCTACCCTAAGTCACGTACCATTCCATTTTGCTAGGGAGCTAATGGAAACAGCTATGAAAATTACCTTGTGGAAACAAGTGTCAACACTCAGTCTGCTAATTACCCTGCTTAGAGTCACTTAGGAAAGAGGAGAAAGCAAGTGCAAAAACAAGTGTAGTTACTATACTTAGTATAGTCTTGGCATACAAAAAAAGAACAGAACACCTTCATATGTAAAGATTAAAAGATAATCAACAGGAAAAAAAAATTACCTAGTTTGGATGACCAAGTATGTATAAGGCCTCAGAACCGATAGCTTTAAGTCAGCAATGTTAAGATGTATGTGGTCATGCTTATTTTCCTGTAATTATTGCTAAGACTCAAATGTTAGTATTTCTTAAGAATCCATTACAAAATACTAGTTTATGCCCCTCCCCCAGTACCTGGCTTGTGGCTTTATGGTGTAAATTCACTGAGGCTTGACCTCTATGGTTCCTTCAACTTCATAAGGTAAAAAAAAGTCCACAGCTATAAGATTAAATACACCGAGGTTAAAATATTATTTCTCCCCCAAACTTGATAAGTGTGTAAATAAGACGACCACTTCACTCTGTAAGACAGGGGAACGAAGGCCGACTCCGTGCACAGCCCACAGCTGGCAGCGGCAGCAGCCCTGGAGGGTCCGTCCACTCCCACCATCCATGCTTTCAGTCCAGGCTGCTGACCTCCTGCTTTCTCTGCAGTTGTCAGAACAAGTGCTCATACCAGACACATGCCAAAGGAGAAGGAAAAACATCACAGAAAAGCAGCATTAAGTTTAGGCAATGCTTCCAAGAGTTGATCGTCTGGCAACATGGCAGACCGCTGGGTTCATAAGACACGAAGTGCAGCAGTGCAACGTGTGGGGCAGGGCCAGGTAAGGGGAGGGTCACTAGTGAGGAGCCCATGTTAGCTTGGTTTGAAGAGTGAAAGAAAGAAAGCTTCACACGATCTTCTTAATGCTATTACGTTTGAAACTGCCAGCACTTCTTTGCTTCTGCACTTGGCTTGCGGATCCATGGCGAGTTCGTCCACTGTTACAGTGGCCAGTGGTGGGGGAGAGTTCAACGTTCTCCTTGTCGATTCCTAAAAAGAAAGAGCAGCTGGTTACGCCTTCTCTCCTGCTGCGAGCTCTAGGACCACATCTCATTCCTTGTGCGTGAGATGCAGCCTGGTGAACGGTTCCAGCACATTACACGTTAACAGTGAACTGCTAGGACATTTATAAAGGCCTTGCCACATAGAGACCATTGCGCTTTGCTAAGCTGAACTGGCTGTCACTGCAGCAAAACAGCATCAGGGAAAAATAGAAGTTGCGAGAACAGCTAGCTAGAGGGGGACAGAGTGAAAGACTGGCCACCAGGGAAGCCTAGAGAGCACCTTCTAGTCATACCAGAAGTGTCCAGCAGAGGGCAGCTCTAGCCATGCATCTGTAAAGTTCACAGACAGCATTCCTCTTTCTGCATCTCCGTCACTTCAGAAAAGGCATGCACTTCTCATTTATCGGCCTCCATGCCTGTTCTGGAGGAATGAGACCATTTCCTGAAAAGCTGATCTACCACGTGGGCTCCGGGCTCGAACCTTCGCTACTTTTCAGCCATGGTAAGTCACCACACTATTCTCAACCTCAATCAAGCAGATGACCGACCGATCTTTCTGTCTTAAATAAATTTCATAAATAATGTAAAAGTGGTGTTTTCACAAAGGTAACAAGAACAGAGGGGAAACTTAAAAAGATCTTATCACAGTGGTGAAGGTACCAATGAAGACAGTACTGTCTGAAGGAGGCGGAGGAGGCAGTTTAGGCTGTTAACATAATGCTTCATGACCCCTGGCATGGATCTTGAGCACTGGCTGGTTGAATGCTTGAACAAATGACTGGGATAGGATCTGTCTGTGGAGCCCGGGCTGTCCTGGAACTTGGTATGTAGACCAGGCTGGCTTAGAACTCAGGGATCTTCCTACCTCTGCCTTCACAGTGCTGAAGTTAAAGGCATGCGCCAGCATATCGGGCCCCGAAACTTGATTTTGAGTGGGTTTGCTTCTAAAAAGTTCATTACAATGTAGACTGTGCTTTTTTGTGCTTTTGCGCCTGCTTCCCAAACAGCCATTGTGCTCATTTCTAGCAGCCCACTGACGGGAAGCACTCTGGTAGCTGCTATGAACTGTTCACAGGTACAGGAGGCCCAGCAAGGGAAAGACAGTCCATGTGCCAAAAGGACGGAACAAACACATGGGCTGGGTGGTAGGGAAACTTCTGTCCACACATTTTATCTGGCAGCACACTTATTCCACGTAGAACTTTAACCTTTTTGTTGTCGTTGTTTGTTTTGAGCTGGCTGTCCTGGACTCACTCTGTAGAGCAGACTGGCCTCTGAACTCACAGAGATCCACCCGCCTCTGCCTCCCGAGTGCTGGGATTACAGGCATGGGCCCAGCTGATAATCACTTTCAATAACTGTTGGTTTGAAACAAATGTTTTCACTTCTAAATGTGCTAGCTACAGCCCTACAGTTCACAGCCCTAGAGCATGCAGCCCTTGCCTGGCAATATGGAACGACACCATGCGCATCAGAAAGAAAACTATTCTCCCTGACATGAAACAAGTTGTCAGTGCATCTGACACCAGTGTATCCATTCTCTGGGATCTGGATGTGAGCCGTGCGTCCAAGTCCAGCACGTCCTCAACTGACGCTATTTCCTTACTAGGAATCTGTTGCTATATCTTAGTTTTTAATAAGAAGTTGGAAGGCAAAATAAGTATTATAGTGTAACTAGAATAAGTATTTTAGAGAGCACGGTATATGTACATAAAATTGTCAAAGGATAAATAAAAGGTAGATACTATAAACAAGTTTTGAGAGAGTCTTTAAAAAAATAAATGGACATGTTAAAAAAAGATTTATTTATTTACTTTTAGGTATATGTGTGCTCTATCTGCATGTACACCTGAATGCTAGAAGAGGACATCAGATCTCAGTATAAACAGTCATGAGCCACCATGTGGGTGCTGGGAATTGAACTCAGGACCTCTGGAAGAACAGACAGTGCTCTTAACCTCTGAGCCATCTCTCCAGGCCTGAGAGCTATTTTTTAAAAAGCAATAAAAATGTGTATTTACACCAATACAGAGAATCCTAGAAAAGCAGAGCTAGGTTAACAGAATGGGCCGTGCTCACTTAATTTTCTTCTGAAGTTTTGGCTGCAGACTTTTCCATCTCTCAGATGAAATCCAGAACTATCTGTGCGTGGCTGAGGGGCTGCCGACTGCTCACGTGGAGACAAGAACCCTGTGCTGGCACAGGCCTTATTTCAAATTTGAGAGAAAGGCCTGGCCTTGGGTTCTCCACTTATGCTCTGTGTTCTGTGTTCTCATATCCCTAAGGCACCAGGTCCTACTTCCCTCTTTCCTTCCATGGGTACAAAAGCAAAAATCCATGAAGTCAGAGAAACCAGAAGTCACCACCCAAAGCGTTTGTGTCCTAATCTGCTAGTGTAAACTCCCACAGCAGCTGTACTCAGATAGGCAGCCAGTTAAAAGCATGCAAGGCAGCAGACCACAGACACCCTCTGTGGGGGGTGCTAACAGCATGGTGCTTTAAGAGCTGTGCTGGCTCCAGATAAAGACAAGCTAAGACACCAGCAGGCATTTGGGCCACACTGTGAACTGACTGAGTTGGGAGAATTGCTAGTCTGTACTCTAGATGCTCACCTGCCCCCACTATGGCCTGAGTTCCTTGAAGGCAGCTGTCAGAACGTGCTTATTTTGACACTACTGAGCTATAGCTCCTGCCTGGAAAACAACAAACAAACAACAAAACACTGAAGGAAATATACTGAGTAATCTGTCCAAAGTGGCGAGAGTGAGAACTCAAGCTTCATCACTTGTGCAGGAGTCTGACTGGGCTCCACACTACCTTGCTCAGCTTCCTACAAACAGCAAAGCAAACCTGTCACAAAACTCTTCTCCACATGAGCTGGCAACTGTGTTGAAGGACCAAAGCTTAGGACTTGCTTGTTGTGCACAGAATGAATGTAGGGCTGCATGTGTGTGCATAGCTCTCTACCACCCAGCCATAAGTTCAGCCTGAAGTCTCAGTGTGGTTTTTTTTTTCTTCCCCTGAGACAGGTGTCTCTGTAAAGCCTTGGCTGTCTGGACTCGCTCTGTAGACCAGGCTGGCCTTGAACTCACAGCAATCCACCTGCCTCTGCCTCCCAACTGCTGGGATTAAAGGCGAGTGGCACCATGCCTGGCTAAAGTCTGAGTCTTAATTGGATCAGAACTCATGCTAGCTCTATAGTAAGAATAAACTATCTGGATGCGAAAGATTGTAGGTATAATCTTTTGTGTACTGTATGGATTCTTCACCTGTCAATAAACAACTGATTGGCCTAGAGCTGAGGCAGGAAGCAGGAGGGAGCAGTTCCAGTAGAGAGTGAAATCAGGATGGAATGAAGCATGCAGAGGTTTCTCCCAGGGACACTGAGGAGGACAAGATGTATGAAACCTTGAAACCTGAGCAGAGGTAACAGGCCACTATTGAGAATAAAATAAACGGAGTAGCTACCAGCTATGAGCAGGTCAGGGAGCATGCCTAGCAATACTGCCTTAGGCTTTTGTAAACTTACTTATGTCTCAGAGTTGGTATTTCTGGGAACAAGTGTGTGGGTGAAAAAAATGGGGTACAGAAAACACCCTTCAACAGAAGCTAGAACCAAGGGTAGCTGCTTGTACTCTACTAAGCTAGCTACCCATCAACCCTCGGCTGCTGCTCCATTTGAGGGTTAAGGACAACACATTGCCTAGTTTACACGGTGCTAGGAGAGCTGGGTAACAATCCATGTGAAGGACTTTTCTGACTTGCACAGTTAAAATAATTACTTAGAAAAAACAAACTAAGCTGTTTCTAATACCTGGAATGGAAGATATTAAGTAATAAGCAAGTAAAGTTTTAAGGAAAAATGTATAGGACTTGAATTTAATGTTGGAATTTGTAAAATTACTAAAGCTAATGTAGAGAAACACAAAGCATTTGAAAAAGAAGCTAAGTGTGGGAGCTACGGCTGGTGTTTCTGATGTAGTAGGTGTATCCATGGAGATCTGTGCCAAGTGCACACTTAGGAATACTTCTGTGAGCTGGCTATGCAGACGTAGAACTGCAGGGATTTTAAGAAGGCACGGGCTCTCCCTAACGCTGGCACTTCTTTTCACGTGAGAGCTCTTCTTTCTGTGCAGCAATACAAAGATGACATGAAATGAACAGGCCCTTCCTAAACCAGGCAGGATGGGCCAGCCACATTTCTTTCTAGTCCTTACAGCTAGTTAAAACACGAGTGACAAAATGTACAGTCAGTTTTATGATGGGGTTGGGGGTGGGAGAAACAATCATTTTCTAAGCTAAAAAACTCTTCCTCGGGCTGGAGAGATGGCTCAGCGCTTAAGAGCACTGACTGTTCTTCCAGAGGTCATGAGTTCAATTCCCAGCAACCACATGGTGGCTCACCACCATCTATGATGTGATCTGATACCCTCTTCTGGCCTGCAGGTGTACATGCAGGCAGAGCACTATATACATAATAATAAATAAATAAAACTTTAAAAACAAAACAAAACCAAAAAAAAAAAAAAAAAAACAAAAAAAAACCCAAAAAACCTCTTCCTCAAAGCCCACGGCCTGCTTCTCTGCTGATGTCCTCTGAGTTTTTGGTTAACCAGTTCCAAGGCCAGGACAGCAGCCTAAGGCACAGGGCAGGTAGAAGTGGCAGTTTAACCAAATAGGCCACACTGGCCATATAATTCTGTAAGGTACAGCTTTCCAAGTTCCTACAGTCTTAGCAACACTGTGTTTCCAGGGACTGGGGCTAGGAGAGTTTCATGCTGGGGCTCGAGGGAGAGGCTCTCTGAAAACCGCTGGCTTAGAGTGTAACAGAGTCGCTTCAGGGGGAACGAGGAAAAGACAAAGGGGTGTCCAGAAGAGTGGAAAGCATTAGACACTGGAGACTTAATACAAAAGCCCTAGGGCCATATAGCACTGAGCTCCCTTCCCAACCTCTATTTGGACCTTCCTTTCTAATGTACTCACTCTCTGATATCTAAAGAGGATGTAGGTGGAGTACATGGAATAAAACAGATACAAAGATTCAACAGATGGCCAGGAGCACGCCTTTCATCCCAGCACTCAGGAGGCACAGGCAGGTGGATCTCTGTGAGTTCAAAGCCACCCTGGTCTAACTAGGGATTCCCAGGCCAGCCAGGGCTACTTACTGAGACCCTGCTCAACCTCCCTCCTGCAATGTGACTTTCATAAAAGCTTATTTAGTCATCAACTGGGAGAGTTACCCACGGTCTGGGCTAAAGCAAGGGAGTCTGAAAGACTGCAACACAAGTCAGGAGCTCAGATCCAGCCCAGTGTGCATAAGAACCACCACGCTCCCAGGAGGCTCAAGGACCTATACCTCTAAAACTCGGATGATGCTGATGCTGGTGTCCTAGAGAACAGGTGATGGAGCAAACACACTGGCTACATGGGGAAAGAAGCTGGGCAGTAAACTGAGAGCTGAGAAGTAAAAGGATCACCCTATTGATAAGTAAATTCAGAAAGAAGTTTAAGAATTAAATAATTGTTTTATAAAATGGTTTAATAATGTGGATTGGCTAAATTGTACCTGCTTGCTTCTTTAGAATCTTCAAAACTACCACATAAATGTAAATGTTCGTGCAATGCTGGGGCAACTATCTATGGAGATTCTATTTATCGATCTTGAGCATCAGAGGTTAGATACGGTGTGCTTTGTATAAAGAAAATGCATGCTAACACCTAGCATTTACACAAGCTATACACACCACTTCTATACATGTTATAGGCTAACATGTATCATGCATGACCTTTTCAGTTAACAAAACCTAGGCAACTTTAAAAATAATTTTTAAGCATTTTAACTAACTTAGAAGGAATCCTGATGTACATAGAGAATTCTAGGCCAGGTAGGGTTATATAGTAAGAAACTTTCAAAATATAAGTAAGAAAAATAAATAATAACTAAAATCCAGTTTCACTGGTTGGCTTTTGCCATGTGATCTTACAGTGACTCTACAGTAAGGATTATAATGATGGGCTTTGAGATTTCTTTTTCCTCTGCGTGTGCGCACACTTCTATGAAACAGTGTCTCACTAGCTGGAACTCACCAGGTGGGCTAGGGCAGCTGGGTAGTCAGCCTAGATATTTTTATGCCTCAGTCTCCTGGGTGCTGGAATTGTAAGCATGTGTCACTACAAGCACCTTTTAAAAGTGTGGTACTGAACTCAGGTCCTTAAGCTATGAAGGGAGGCATTCTACTAACCTAGTTATCTCTGCAGCTCCAAGGTGTTATTTTTCTTGTAAGGACCTTTTTTGACTGGTTGTTTATCTAACCCAGATCTTTAGGCTGGCCAGCAGCCAATGGATGGCTGACCTGTTGCCACCAGCACTAAAGTAGGGTGACTATCAGACTTTGTGTGTGTGTATGCTGCACTGGACATCTTAGCGTAGCTGATTAAAAAAAAAAAACACCAAAACTACAGTTCTGTTCACGGATAGGTAATGTATCTTAGTCTGGATACTAAACATCACTACACACTTCCCTCTCCTCTACACAACTTGTTGGAAAGCAGACAGCTCTGAACAGTAACAACATTCAGTTATATAGTAAAGAAATGTAAAGTGAACCTCACGAGGAAAAAAGGAGCAAAATCTGCTGTAGTCTGGCCGCAAGGGCATTCCTAATGTTGGTATCGTAGTTTCATTGCTCAAAGTCACATAAAGATCATATTTACTGACCTGGGGAATGCTGGGAAGTTGCAAGTGAGGTCATGGAATTAGAGAGGTTAAGGTTGGCAGTGATACTAAGCTGGCTCTGCAGTGCAGGAGGGTAAGGAGATGTGGGTGTCAGGAGGGACTCCTCACTGGTTTCTTCATCAATTCCAGGCAAGTACGTGTCAATCAAGGCATCAAGAAACTTAACAATAAGCTCAGCATAGTCTGGGATTTGTGTTTGCTGTAATGGAAAATAGGACATTATTTTAGGTCCATTAAAAAATAATCCCTCTGAAGCCAAGAAAGGTTAACTTGATATCTGGGGCTTAGTTGACTGTTTTCCTTTCTTCCTTTGTATTCTAGATCATTAAAAAGGGGTCTGGAGCAGTATTTAGAGACAACTATGGAACTCACAGCTTGGAGTTTTATGTAGCATCTCCTAAAAGCTTCCAGATGAACCTGCAGTTTCTGAAAGCCATGCCCAGACAGAGGAATTGAATGCTTAGACACTGCAGTCCTCAGTAATGATGTCTAGCCACTTTCCCTAAGCAGAGACGTGAGCAGCGCATCAGCATCCCAGCCATTCCTCAGACCCCACCCACAAGTCACAGAGGCCTCAGCAGTGACAACCATTCACCTGGAAACGCTCCTGCATGGCCCACTTCTGTGACTTAAGGCCATCTTTATAATGACAACCTGTGCATGTCAGTAAATATTACAAAGTAAACTAAATCCAACTTTTAGAACTGGAACCCCCTGTATCTAGGATACTGTGTGTTGGGGGAGGTGAGGGGTGGGGCAGAAGCCCTGCCTTCAAGGAACTTCAATTATTTTAAGAGACCACCTACAAAAAATTAAATACAAATTCATGTAGCACACCAACAAATGTTAGTCAAAGAAAATGAACAGCGAAGAACACACCTAATATAATAGATGTAAAAATGTATCCCTGAGGTAGATCATAACATGCATCATGCTCTTTGCTAGCCACGAGACAGGTATGTGAGTTATCACCACATGTACAGAGGTCTACAGGCAGTCAAGTTTTATAGAGGCTTATCATACCCTTCTGAGAAGTCAAGCCTAATTGAAAATAAAAATTAATATATCAACATATTTCCTCTTTGGAAAAAAATCTTTCTAAAACAGTATGTTTCTTTTGAGAGGTTGCTTTGGTTTAAGGATAGTGTGTGTTCTCAAGCAGGCTTATGAATATAGTTGAAGATTCTGGCTTATCTAAAATTAGAGGAAAATATTTTTTTCTTACCTTTGAAAAGGGTCCTGCAAACCGCCATAAGCCATTAAAACCAAAACCTGCAAAACATCAAATGCTACTCTTACAACAAGCAAGGCAGCTTTAAAAAGTAATGAAAATTAAGCCGCATAGCAGCCTACTGATGAAATCTATGCATATATATATATAAGACATTTTAAAATGAGTGTCAAAGATGACTAAAATAGAGTTGGCATTTTAGTAAAGTGGTCAAGCAGTTATCACATTGAAGATGGCGTGGAGCAAGGGAGCATGAGCGAGCCTGTCCCTCAGTGAGAAGGCTGCAGCAGAGCGCACGGCAGGCCCACCAAGCACCCTCCTCTATACTTAGTTACTTTGCAGGTAAGATGTTTGGTACTGTGGAGGGGATTCCTCATGGTACACCACACTCTGCACGATTCCATGGATTGGATTTAACAAATTTGGATCTTGGCACAAGGACAAGAGGGTATTGATCTTAGAGTCCAACAAATTGTGCCTAAAAAAAAGTAAACAGAGGAACATTAGCTAAAAATATTCATTGGAAAGTAAATATATATTCCCTAGAACAATGTGGCATAATTGGAGACAAGTGCTTTTAACTTTCTGGTGCATGTCTAAATTATCTAGCGAATGAATGTGTGTGTGTGTTGTGCTGCCTTTCATTTTAAGTTATCTGGGAAAACACAATACAAGCAAATAACTAGTAGCTATAACACAATTGTGTCCAAGTATACAAGGAGAGCGTTTTCAAGATGGGCTTGTTCTTTTGCCAGTTAGCACACATTCTGTACCCTGTATCTCCACGGCTGCCTCTGCAATTAGAGGGTTAGAATAACATTTAATATTAACCAGTGCCAAATCAGAAAAACAAAATTAGTTTGGAAGTGCTAGAATATGGATTCTTACAAAGAAATAATTTCTAAATCAGCTGCAATCTATTAATAAAAATTATTTTAAAAAGCAACACCTAATGTGAAATTCAGAAACTTTAAAATGAGGTTAAACAGCAACAATGTTGGACACTGGATAAGCTGCACTGATGCACTCATGGTTATAAACTGAAGTGTAAATACAGCATCTGTAGTTGTTTGATGTAGTTAATAATTTGTTTCAGGATGCCCAACACTAGGCCCACTCTACTTCCCTTTCAGAGGCATGGGATTCTCCCAGAATTTATCTCAGCAACCAAACCATTACCACTGACTTTTACATGTAAACCATACATCTAGCAGTCCTCCTTAGGGACCTACCCTAGTCAACATTCAATCCATTACTGACTTCTGTGATTCTTACCTCCTAACTGCAATTTCAATTCTACCTCTCCTTATGTTTCAGATGCCTGCCTGCTGGAAAAGTCTCAATAGAATTTTCTTGCATCTACTCTCTCTCTTCCAATTCATTCTCAACATAACAGCTAGAGTGTATAGCAACTCACTACCAATTAAAGATCTCCCAACAGCTCTGCACTGTGCAAAGGGATATATCACTGTAACAACAGCACACACAAGGCCTCAGCCAAACCTATGCCCTAGATCCACCCTTCACCCGGAGCTCCTTACTGTTCAGCTTTCTACACAAAGCTCCTTTTGAAGTTTCTTTACTTTGCCAACAACTGTTTATCATGTCAGTGACATATCCAGGAAGAACTCTCAACGGTCTCCATCAAAGCGGTGTGTGAAGCCTTTTCTTGATTGCTAACTGATGTAGGAGGGCACAGCCTACTGTGGTTTGTGCCAGGCCTGGGCAGGAGGGCCTGAGCTGTATAAGAAAGGTAGCTGAGCAGAGCCAGATGAGCAAGCCAGGATGCAGGATTCTACCATGGTCTCTGCTTTAGTTTCTGTCTTGTTTCCCCTCTCAATGATTGGATTCTAATCCATGAGGTGAACTAACTTTTCTTCCCCAAGTTGCTCTTCTTTTCTTTTTAAAAAACTTTATCTTGGGGCTGGAGAGATGGCTCAGCAGTTAAGAAACACTGACTGCACTTCCAGAGGCCCTGAGTTCAATTCCCAGCAACCACATGGTGCCTCACAGTCATATATAATGTGATCTAATATGCACTGTATAAATAAATAAATAATTTTTAAAAATCTTTATTTTATGTGTATGAGAGTTTTGCCTACATGCGTATGTCTGTGTGCTACATGCGTGCCTGGTGTCACAGAGGCCAGAAGAGGGCATCAAATCCCCTGGCACTGGAGTTCCAGGAAGTCACCGTGTGTGCTGAGAGCTGACCCAGATCCTCTAGAAGAGCAGACATGCTTTTAACTGCTCAGCTATTCCTCCAGTCCCTTTCCCAAGCTGCTGTGGTCAGTGTTTTATCACAGCAACAGAAATCAAACTAAAGCAAATGCTTTGACGTTAAAACACCAAGAGTAAAGCCAGCCTCCTAGAGATAAGGGTCAGTTTGTTTTGAGGGTGTGTGTGTCTGTTTTCACTCAGCTATGAATAAGTACAGAAATTCTACTAAAGAGGAAAGCAAGGTCTAGCAAGACGGCTCAGTGGGTAAAGGTGACTGATGTTAGTATAATGATCTGAGTTTCATCTCCGGGACCAACACAGTGGTAGAAAAGCACTGACTCCCGAAAGTCGTCCTCTGACCTTTACACGATAGTAGACATGCATGTGTGCACTAAAATAAATAAAACGTTTAAAAGAAAAGATTTAGACACGCCCGCTCCTGCCACCCCAATTGGGAAAACCAACTATGTAGGCTGGTTTAAATACAGCAATCTATCAATTTGCTCTTGAGAAAACTGTATAGTACTCATGACGCTAACCCACTAAAGTAAATCAGTAACATTAGAGAAAAGAGACCTTTGTAATATAGATAGGCCTGATGTAGCTTTAGCTATTATTAATTATGGATTTTAGAAGAGATTTTTACTTTTCTTCTGTTATGTGTATGCATGTGTGTTTGCTTGTGTGGGTATATGAATGTGTGTTCAGTGTCCACTGAGGCCAGAACAGAGTGCTGGGAATGGAACTCAGGTCCTCGGCACACCGTACAAGCTCGCAACTGCTGAGCTGTCAGCCTCACAATTAGGGGTTTTGTTTTGGGTGCTGGGGATCAAAGCTGGGCCCTCCTGCACACTAGGCCTGTGCTCCTCTACAGAGCTACAGTCCAAACCCTAAAGCCACTAGATACCTGTCCCAGGGGTAAAAATGCTAACTCTGTTCCCTACTCTCTGTAGATAGTGGGCATCACTGAGAAATATATTTCTTATATTTTTACAGCGCACCTGACATAAAGACAGATACAGAGGCAATTTATAAACAACAGGAGATACTCACACGACAGGAAACACTTTGGGAAACACAACACTGGCCTCTGCTAGGTATTCATAAAGAATCCGTTGATCAAATTCATCTGTAGTATATTTTACCAGTGTAGCCTGCCAAGAAGCAAAAAAAAGTAAACATCTTTATGTTGTGGCTGAATTTTTCTATTTTGTTGAAGTGAAAACATCTTCCTTTGATGATTGTAATTTTTAAAAATTAAAACTAAAATTTTATTTTATGTGCATAGGTGTGAGGGTGTCAGACAGTTGTATGCTGCCACATAAGTGCTGGAAATTGAACCCGGGCCCTCTGGAAGAGCAGCCAGTGCTCTTAACCACTCAGCTATCTCTCCAGCCCCCATGTTTGTAATATTTAAGGGCCTGCTAAAGAGCAGACTGAAATAAAAATTTCAGGGGGGGAAAAAACCTCAAAAAGGGAAAATCCTTCCAGGGTTAGTGGTGCACACCTTGAATCCCAGCACTTGGGAGGCAGAAGCAGGTAGATCTCTGGGAGTTCAAGGCCAGCCTGGTCTAAATAGTGAGTTCTAGGACAGCCAGAGCTACATAATGAAACCTTGCCTCGGAAATGAATGAATGAATGAATGAATGAATGAATAGGGTGGGGGTGGGGGGTCCTTACCAGAACAGTGAGAAGCAGTGCTTGTATCTTTGGGTCAGTAAGTACTTCTTCATCCAAAAGAACATTTGACTCAGACACTGAGACTTTCCGTAAATGTGGGTGCTGCTGTGAGGAGGAAATCCTTTGGGTTTCTGCAGTAGGATATGGAGTAGCCACATTAGCAGAGGATCTACACTTTACACAACGTATTTCAATGTCACACCTTAAATTCAACAGTTCTTTAAACAGACATCTTAATTGTCAATATGACTATCATACAGTTACTCTAACAGTCAGCTAGTGAGCTGCAGTGCTGTATTATCATACATACACATATACAGTAACTATTTATTGTTTATTTATAGTTATATATTTGGAGGCATGGGCCCACTATGTAGCTCTGGCTGGCCTGGAACTGCCTATGTAGACCAGGCTGGCCTTGAAGTCGTGGAGATCTTCCTGCCTGTCCTCCACGCGTAGCCCAGATTTGTAGTTCTCCTGCCTCTGCCCCTTCAGCACATTCCACTGGCAGGTGCAACTGGCCAGTTACTTTCATTGCCAACTTAAGGGCCAGAGAGAGCTGAACAAGAGTGCATGCTTTCGTACTGTCCCCTGAGGGTCACAGGGCCTGGATGCAGCAGTGCGCCTTCACTGTGCTCGGCACCGGTTGCCACCATCTAGATTACTTATCAGCTTTCTTCCTCACCCATTTCATAATCAGTTTCTGCCACTCTTCTCATTTTGGGGGGTGTTGTGATCCCTGATTCCATTTCTTGTCTTTTAGGAGCCTTTGTGTCTGATATCAAATGATCAAAACTTTTTCTTGTTCCTATAAACAAAAGTTACAGAATAAGAAAGTCCATTAGCTACAGTGTCTATAGACAGCCTTAATCTAATTATTCAAGCTTTCACTTAAGGGCGTGAAGCAAGCTGAGACCTCCCTGATGCAGAGTTTCTCGGCATCACTCTCTATTCCCCCTTCAAGGGGTCTGTCCCATAGTTCGCCAGGAGAGGAGATCATTTCTGGCCTAAAAGGAACTTCAGATTATATTCACTATCCTGAGAATAAACTAGGCTCCACCAACAAGAACAGGTATTGGTAACAAATATAAGAAGTACATTTTGTTAGTGACGACAAGTATAGAGAAACCTGAACAGCCCCTTCAAGTAAGGAGACTGAACTGACGTCAAGAAATTGTCACTAACAGATGAACAATTACCAAACACAGGTAAAGTTTAAAGTTTGATTTTAATTGTTCAAGATATGCCTGCCCAGAAGTACTACGAATCAGATACACAAAAAGACACTTCAAAAGTGCAGCAAGTAGTCCAGGCTCAGACTCGCCTTGACTGCCCCAATCATGTGTACTGGTATTTAAATGTCTTTCTTATTTAAGGAAAAGTATTTATGACAAATAATGTGGAATTTCTCTATCTTTGCTCTTTACACTCAGAGAAGGTCTCTTCTTGGAGCAGTTCTATAAAACTACCTGGGGCTGAGTTTGTAGCTCAGTGGTAGAGTACTTGGTACCAAGTGCAAGGACCTCAGTTTAACGCTCAGAAACACACACACATGCAGGCATGCACAAGCGCATGTGGGAAAAGGAGGAAGTCTGAAATGCATACCTTAAATGAACTCATTCTTAAAGCCAGAACTGAAGCCAATATTATGATGATAATTGACCAATACAGTGCTCTGCCGAACTCATGCCTAAGACTAATAATCACACATCACAAGAGACCTAGGAGAATTTACCCCCATCTCTTTCTCTCATGGACATGGCAGAGGCTGAGTGGTTAGCCTGAGGCCACATTGCTAAGGGCCCTGGATTGACCAGGCTGAAAGCTCCAGCGTCCTGACATCCATTGGTGCTTTCTCCAGTGCTTGGCATCAGGCTGCCTGCCATTCCATTGACTGTGTCCCGCCTTGTCCTTTCTTCTTTGTGCTAGCTCCTGGGTGACTTCCTTCTCTTCCCACAGCTCAATCATCTAACTCTTCAAATATCTTATCAGTTTGCTTGTTTGTTTTTTGAGACAGAGTCCCTCTATTATGTAGCTCCAACTGTCTTTGAAAATGCTATGTAGACCATGCTGGCCTCGAACTCACAGAGATCTCACGTATCAGTTCTTTAAGATGAACACACCGCAAAGCCTTTCTTTCAGCCTTGAAACATATGGTGTTCATCGCTGCTCTCCACAGTTGTCCTATGTGCATTAGCACAGCAGCTCTCAGGCTCCTTAGTACCCACCAGTCTCTGGTGGCCATTTTGTCCTTAACACTTATGAGAGTCACATTTTACATCTTCCATACTAGAGTGACATCATGTAACGCTTGTTTTTGTGCCTGGCTTACTCAACACAGTAAGCTCTAATTCTCTCCGTGCTGCCACAAGTTACCAGATTTCATTTTTATGGCTATTATTTCTAGATCTGTAAAGCAATGCTTTTGTTATCTATTCATAAGCAGACAGACATTGACCTTCTTTCCACTTTTTGGCTTCTGTAAAGAGTCCTGCAATCCACATAGAATGCAGCTCTCTCGTCAACACCCTGGTTTGATTTCTTTCAGATATATACTTAGTAGTAGAAAATGATAGCTCTAGCCCAGCCAGAGAAGTGCTATTTAACTTTTATTGATCAGCAGGGTCCACTATGTAGCCTGGGCTAGCTTGAAACACATTATGGGGCCTAGGCTGGCCTTTAACTTGTACCTCTCCTACCTCTGCCTCATGAGGACCAAGGCAGCACACTCAGGCCAGTTTTTGAAGCCAGAAACCTATGACATCTTTTACAGTCTTCTCTCTTCTCTCTTCAGTCTTCTCTGGCTCAAAGATTCATCACTCTTTGCTGTTCACTCTCTTTTGAAAATATACCTCACACAGAGGACCTGCCTTAGTGTGCACTGACACTGTTTCCCCCGACCCCTTAGATTGCTGAATGGATCTTAGAAATGGTCCTCGTGGCCTTTAATCCCAGCACTTGGAAAGCAGAGGCAGATGGATCTCTGTGGGTTCGAGGCCAGCCTGGTCTACAAAGTGAGTTCAGCACAGCCACGGCTACACAGAGAGACCTATTTCAATAAATAAATAAAGAAAAGAAAAGAAAAAGAAAAAGAAAGAAAAGTAAAAGAACTTTCTTCATACTGCTGTCAGGAAATTGTGCCAAAAAATAAAAACTGCATCTTGTTCCTTTTTAAATTAAGATCTCTGTTGAATGTATGATATGATAAATCTCTTTTTCATGGCAGTCTTTGTTGTTATAGTTTGAGGTCAGCATCTCTGTACATAGTACTGGTTGTCTTGGAACTCACTGTGTAGACCAGGCTAGCCTCACAGAGATGCACCTGCCTCTGCCTCCAAATGCTGGGATTAAGGCTGAGCTATCATGGCCAGCCACGGCAGAGTCCTTCTCCAGCCTTACTTCCCACACAGTTTTCCCATGATGCTCTGCTCTCCTGCCAGTTGCTCTCCCACCACACTTCCTCTCTTGAATGCGTACCCTTCTTTATTCTGTGTCTACCTGGTTAGAGTGTATTAAACCTTTTAAAACTAATTTATTTTATGTGCATTGGTGTGAGGGTGTCAGATCCCCTAGCACTAGAGTTAAAGACAGTTGTGAGCTGTCATGTAGGTGCTGGGAACTGAATCTGGGTTTTCTGGGAAAGCAGCTCTTAACCACTGAGCCATCTCTCCAGTCCTCTCATATATTAAGTCTTTATGATCTGGCTCAAATATCACCTCTTAATTTCCTAGGAGCTTCAGTTGCTTTAAAACATTACTGCTTTAATGCCACCTGACATGTACTGCTGTCATCTGCTGATTTTCAGTCACAACCACAAAAGGATAATCCATTCTTTGAAGGGCAGAGACCCTGTCTTTGATACCTCAAACACAGTTTGAAGGAATTCAATACCGTATTTTCTCTGAGGTTAATTTTTCATGTACAACTTCCTTGGCATAAAAATCCATCATTACAAAACACAAAGTAACCAGGAAACTCCCGGCATTACTGATGACAAAGGATTAACAGAAGGAAGCTCAAGTAGAGGGAAGGTGACAGACTGTAACAATGGCTGGCATTTGTCACTTCTCCTTTCAACATTTACTGGAAGGCTATTTGTGTTACAGTTCATTGTCTGCTCACTAATTTTCATGTGAACACAAACATTTTCACAATACTATCTCAAGATACTAAGTATATTTGCATGGGTAACTGAAATCCACATTCATATTTTTGATCACTGATTATACACTAGTGTGTATCTGACTAACAATGAAAATGGCAGGCAATGAAAGGCAAGCACCGTCTCACACTTGCTCTGTGGATCACTGAATGTTCTCTTTCAGGAATCCACTTATCAGTTACTGGACAGGAGTGGGCTTAGCACTGTACATGCACTTTTCATAGGAATGTTGACAGAACTGAGCGGTGTTAACTGTCAAGAGCCATGTCTGGGGCCAGCTCAGTGGCTAAAAGTGCTTGTCTTGTGGCTGACAACCTGAGCTCAATGCGCAGAACTCACATAAAGGTGGAAAGAGAGAACAGACTGCACAGGCTGTCCTCTGATCTCCACCTGGGCGCGCGCGAACTAAAACACAGTGTCTAAAAGGATTATCCTCTACAGTGACTGAGAAAATAAATTTTGTTTTTTCAAAGGAAATGCAGTGCTGGTTTCAGATCTCAGTGCAACAGTCTGCTCTCAAATGATATGAGGGGAGTTAGCATTTCAGAGCCCTAGTTCAGCAATACTTCTAGATGTCTACTGATGACTGCTGCCCCCAAAAGCCACACAACAGAATTCAAAACACAGAAATGGAAACCAAACCGAATATAAAAGTCTCATTCTCATTTCTCTATCTGAAGATATGGCTGAACTGAACTGGTCAATCAAAACCAAACTCCCTTATAAAAGCCATACAAGTGCTGAAGAGATGGCTCAGTGATTAAGAGCACCCACTGTTGTCTAGAGGACCCAGGTCCAGTTCCCAGCAAGCACAGCGGCTCATAAATCTCTGTAATTTCAGTTCCAAGGGATATGATGCCCTTCTAGCAACCATGGGCATGAGCCACACATGTGGTGTACATCCATACAAATGCAGGCAAAACACTCATACACATGAAATTAATGAACTTAAAAAGTCACAGAAGATTTTGTTAAATCAAAACAGTAAATATTGGCAATCTAAATAGTTTCAAATAATTTTCCAAGAGAGAAAGTATCTAACCATTTTTTACAGTAACAATAACGTAAAACTTATACAAAACTGAGATAAACTAACCAAGCAATTTCTTTGTGTTAGCTTGAGAAGGCTGCCCCATGTCCAGGCTCATGGATTTCCTGGCTCGCGGACTGGTCTGGCCTACAGCTGGGTAGGTAGCTGCAAGGTATCCTTCCGAGCCTTTGGGAGAGGACCACGGCTGGTTCTCCTTTAGTGTCCTGAGAGATTTAAACAATTTAGAAGAGCTGGTTAACAACAAGGTGACAAACATATCGCTGCTCACTCATTCCTATTAGTTATCCTATTTCCTAATGATGGCAATGAATTAATTTGAAAACTACACTCTAAAGTGCCATAGTAGCTGGGCATGGTGGTACATGCTTGTAATCCCAGCACTCAGGAAAGCAGAGGCAGGTGAATCACTGTGATCCAGGATAGCCAGGGATACACACAGAAAACCTGTCTCAAAAAGCAAAATTGCTATAGGACACAAACCTTTTTTTTTTTTTTTTTTTTTTGTAAGTAAGACAAGTTCCCATAAAGCTGCCCAGGCTGGCTCAGAGCTTACTATTTATTCCAAGTTGCTCTTGAACTTCTCGTCCTCCTGCCTTAGTGTCCAGAATGCTAACAGTACAGACTGTATACCATTACAGCTGACTCTTAAGGTACAGCTCCTAATGTATCCCCAGGAAATAGCAATGTTAAACAGGAAGAGCTATACTGTATAATTTTGTGAACTGTTTTATTTTCTGCAGTTCAGGGATTGAACCCAGAACCTCACATATGCATGGCAAGTGTTCTACCCCTCAGCTATACCCTGAAACCCCTAACTACCTATATACATTTATCGATTGAGACAGGGTCTCAGTAGCTGGCCTCGAGCTTGCCATAAAGCCAAGGCTGGCAACACTGAACTTCTGGTGCTCCTGCTTCTACTTCCCAGGTGCCGAGAGGATGGGTGCACAGCACCATCGTCAGTTTCTGCAGCACTGGGGCTGCACTCAGGACCTTCTGCCTATTAGGAAAGACTACTCCACCAACTGAGCTGCCGCTCTAGCTCCTGTTTTGCCTGCCTTTGAAACAGGGCCTTCTGTAGCTGAGGCTGGCTTCAAACTCCATACAAACTCCCTGAATTCCAGATCCTCCTGTCTCCATCTCCCAAGTGTTGGCACTGTAGGCATTTGCCACCATACTTGGCTTTTTAATCTGACAAGTAAAAATTGCATATTTTTTTTACTGTGTACAACATGATTTTAAAAATGTGCACATTTGGAATGCCTAAATACGTTAATACAGGACATGTATTGTCCTATATATTTGTCATTTATTGTGGTGAGAACACATATATGCATTACCTTAGCACTTTTCTTTTTTGTTTTTGTTTTTTGAGACAGGGTTTCTCTGTGTAAAAGAGCTGGCTATCCTGGACTCTTGGAGACCAGGCTGGCCTCAAACTCACAGCAACCCATCTGCCTCTGCCTCCTGAGTGCTAGGATTAAGGCATATGCCACCATGCCTGGCTTTTTGGGTTGTTTGTTTAGCACTTTTCAAATATGTAATAAATACACTGTTATTAACTGATGTTGAAAAATAGATCTCTTGAACTTATTGCACTGAATTATAGAATTAGAAAAAATAATGTCTAAGTAGGCAATTGTATTACTGCATTATTTAAAAATTAAGTTTGAGAACTAAGCTTTCTAGAAGCTTAAGTTACTTTTTCCTTTACAAAACCAAAAGAAGAAGGGTCAAAGAAATCAACTCCTGGGAAAGACTGAAGAATAAGGCTACTGGACACTGTCAACTGGGAAAACGTGTATGCATTGTTGAAGTCTCAGCCAAGTGCTTGGGGGTGTCTCTACCATACAAAAACAAGATATTACTAAGTTTAATGACACAATCTCTCAAAAATTACTTTCCTTTGTTCAACATTGTCTCCAAAACTTAAAGATATTTTTGTTTAATTTACATTACAGAATAATCCTCCAAAGATGTCATCTTCATGTAACTTCATGTCATATTGGAAAAAAAACCTATACAAAGCCATGCATAATAGTAAACATAATTTTTCTTTTTTGGTTTTTCAAGACAGGGTTTCTCTGTGTAACAGCTCTGGCTGTCCTGGAACTCCCTCTGTAGTCCAGGCTGGCCTTGAACTCATGGAGATCCACCTGTCTCTGCCTCCCAAGTGCTGGGATTAAAGGCGTGCGCCATCACTGCTCAGCCCAGTAAACCTAATTTTATGATTCTGTCATATAAATAAAAGTTCTACACTAGAAAAGCTCAGTGTGGTGTGAGTAACTTTAATTTCAGCTTTTGGGGGGGGAGGCAGAACTCCCTGAGTTCAAGGTCAGCCTACTCTACATGGTGAGTTCCAGACCAGCCAGAGACACATAGTGAGACTTTGCAGAAATCAACAACAATAAAACTACACCATAGAAAGGTTTCGAATGTTAGTGACATTAATAAACAACGCATGTAAGTGTTTTCCACCAATCTCTATCAGTTTTTTTTTTTGAGATTTATTTACTTTATGTGTATGAGTGGTTTCCCTGCATGTGTGTCATGCATGTGTCTGGTGTCAGATCCTCTAGAACTTTAGCGATAGACAGCTGTGCACAATCGTGCAGGTGAGAAGACCCAAAGGTCCTCGCCAAGAACACCAGAGCTTTTAGCCACTAAGGCAACATCACTCAGCTTTACCATTAGGCAATGATGCTGGCTTGTATTTCACATTAGCTTTTTCTCCAGGTCCTTTTCTGCAACCAAACCTTTCAAGATGGTCTTTCTTCATTATTCAAGTGTTTTGTGTTTAAAAGGGGCAAACTAAGGATAGTATCAGAACAGACTAGAAGAGCTTTAACCGTGCGTCTGCAGAGTAAGCTTTGATGTCCGCACTCGTAGACCATCTTGAGCTGCCACTCTGCTCCCTTTTGATGACTTTGCTCCTAGTCTCCACCACATGGAACCTGAAGCCTGGCTGTAATTATGCAATCTGAGACCATGTCCACTTACCTATAGCTAGGGTCACCGTGATGAATGGGATATGTATCCATAGGAACATTTTCCATTGAAATATCAGTAAGAAGAAGGGACTTCCTATGCTTGAGGCTACAGCGACTTCGAACCTCTTCAGACACTGTGAGGAGAGCTAACAGGCAATGGAAAAGCGGATACAAACATGTAAAAAGCACAAGTGTGACCTAAAACAGGATATATTTCTTCCAGACTTAAGAGGTTATTACTATTACATGTGCATATAAGAAGCCCTGAAGAGTGTGAGATGGAAACGTGCCAACACGCAGGACAGCTTATCCTCTAGTTTACAGTCTGCTCTGGAAGACTGCATGGACGTGAAACACATAAAGAAATGTGATGAACACCTTACTTTCTCAAGCACTTGATCCCATATTTACTTTCAGTAATCACAAAAAGTAGGCAGAACATGTACCTGAAATGGACACTCTGGGATATAAAAGGATTTGTTCAAGGTTGCATGCTTCAAACAAAAAAGTCAGCAAAACTGAAATTTGCTAAAGTGAGAAGGGGCATCTTCATCAAACCATACATCAAACTGCACTCTCTGAGTAGAATACAGTGAAGAAATATCAGGTAAGACACATAGAAACAGTTTGGTAAAATGGTGGGGACAGGACAGGTATCCCAGGTAATACAGCACAAAGAAAGAATATTAAGGTGGCAGAAGGCCCTTAGGAGACAGCAAGTAGATTGGTTTCAAACAAGCTGTGAGCAGTGACACTCAGGAAATGTAGACAGAGGACAGAAGAGAGGGCTACGAAGCTCTAGTGGGTAGGCTGAGGCAATTTGATTTTAGTACATTTCTGATACCATTGCAAATTCTTTTATAATGAAAACAGTTTCAGCAAAAACTTTACAACTTCAAATACCCAAAGGACTAAACTGTGACTGTTCTACTCGGCCAGAGAGCCACAGCTGGGCGTGGGGACCTTCTTCTGCCGATTCTCAGACAATGACACCATCAGACTCATCTTGTCAATTTTGTGCTTTTACCTGCTAAGTACGCCACACTCTGTGTATTCACCTCAAATTTGTCACAATTTCTATGTTTGTTAACAAGAGTTAGTAGTGTATGCAAAATCCTGACTGTTCTTGCAACAATGGCAGGTGAAGGATGCCTGTACCCTAAAAAAGAAAAAACAAACAACAATTAGTCCATGAACAAATGTTTACGCTCTTATGTTGTGTAATTACAAGAAAAGGAAAATTCCTGCTACTCAAGAATAGCCATTTGTGAAAGTAAAACATAAAAATTTGAGGCTAACTATACATAAGATTAAGTACCCCAGAATGTGTAGAAGAGGGTGTTCCCTGGAGCCCTAAAGGAGAGGACATTAAGAAAAATTTATTTTCTATTTCCTAAAGAACCATAGAGCTTAGAAATAAACACAAGCAAAACTACATATTAGAGTTTCCCTTGAGATTTCATTTGAAATAAGGGTTCTATTACTTAAAAAGCATGTCTTCTTTAAGAGCACTGGTTGCTCTTGCAGAGGACCAGGGTTTGGTTCCCAGAATCCACACAGTGGCTCACAACCACCTCTCCCTCCAGTTCCAGGGATCTAGTGTGCTTCTGTCCACCTCAGGCGCTACATATACACACACACAGGCAAAACACTCATACACATACAAGTAAATACATTCTTAAAGGTTATTTCTTCTTTTTCGTTTTGTTTGTTTTTGTTTTTTTGGTTTTTTTGTTTGTATGTTTGGTTGATTTTTTTGTTTTGTTTTTGAGACGGGGTCTCACTATGTAGCTAAGGACTAGGCTGGCCTTGAACTCACAGAGATCCACCTGCCTCTGTCTCCCAAGTGTTGGGATTAAAGGTGTGCCCCATCATGCCCAACTAAATATTATTTATTTACTTATTTTATAGATAACCACCTTAATAAAGCATGGCTACAAAGCTATGAAGTTGGCAGTGAGCAGTTAAAGTTAGGCAGGAAGCGCATTAGCTCTAGTCTAGTTGGAGCTGGTTGGCTAGAGACAGCAATGAAAACTGGAAGAGCAGAACCAGAGTGGCAGGGCTCTGAGACGGTAAGAGCAAGGATTGAAAACATGCTAGAATCAAGTTGAAGGGTATCTATGATCATGTCTGAACTCAGTGTGCACTAACCTGCAAATCCCTTTCATCCCCTTGGCAATGTTGGAGACTGAACTTAAGACCTTGGACAAGTGTCCTATAACTGAGCTAATCCCTAAACCTTCTGTGATTAAATTTATACAATAACACTCTGTAATACATATAATGAAATAACATAAACATGCAGTGTACTATTAACCAATAACACAGCAATTAAGTCTTAGAAATTTTACTACCAATTATTTTGCTCTTTTAATAAGATCTAATATGGAAATTAGGTTCTAGTTAAATAATTACTAATTGAAAGAACTCATGCAGATACAATTTTTATTTTAAAGTAAAACATATGGGCTAGATTACGGCAATTTATCTCAAGTAATCAATTCCTCTTAGTTATTTCTGGCTTCTGGATAGTAGTTCATGACACGTCCTAACAACAGGCCTCTATACCTTTTAGGAGGTGTCCAACTAGTGCAAAGTTAAAGTTAGAGTTGAAATTGAGTCCAACAAAATGATCCATTTGCTTGCAGTGCCATTCCAGAGGATTCCGGATTGCCATAAATACTTCTTCTGGACTCTATTTAAAACAATCAGGAGACAGATAGTTAGTGGAATTCACACAGAAGTTTCCCTTTTCAGTTTCTAGTACTAGAAGCCCAAGTCTACTTAACTATATACATTCCTGGCTTAGACACTGCTAAATAACTCACCGTGTGTGTGTGTGTGTGTGTGTGTGTGTGTGTGTGTGTGTGTGTGTGTGTGTGTGTGTTGCACAGTATGACATGCTAAATAATTCTTTCAGTTTCTTTTTTTAAATTTTTTATTAATTTATTCATATTACATCTCAATGGTTATCCCATCCCTTGTATCCTCCCATTCCTCCCTCCCTCCCACTTTCCCCCTACTCCCCTCCCCTATGACTGTGACTGAGGGGGACCTCCTCCCCTGTATATGCTCATAGGGTATCAGGTCTCTTCTTGGTAGCCTGCTGTCCTTCCTTTGAGTGCCACCAGGCCTCCCCCTCCAGGGGACATGGTCAAATATGAGGGACCAGAGTTCATGTGAAAGTCAGACCCCACTCTCCACTCTACTGTGGAGAGTGTTCTGACCATTGGCTAGATCTGGGTAGGGGTTTGAAGTTTACCGCCTGTATTGTCCTTGGCTGGTGCCTTAGTTTGAGCGGGACCCCTGGGAATTCTTTCAGTTTCAGAGAAATTATTTTTAGGTAACAGAAACCCTCATAAGAACATTTATGGTACTATAGATTAACTGGTGTAAGACAGTAAAAAAGATAGTGGGAAACTCAAATTGCTTTAATTTATAACATGATTTGTGTGAGTGCTGGGGGGTGCAGGGTACTGCGGATGAAACCTGAGGTCTTACGCATGCTAGGCAAGCATCTTACCACCTAGCTATATCTGTAGCTTTACAATACACAAATCTGAACTATTGTTTTTGGCCTTTGGAAGTGGGACTTCCTCTATCCCAGGCTGGCCTTGAACCTGCTAAACTCCTGTCTACACCTCTCAAGTGCTAAGTGCTAAAATTACAGCCATCAGCCACAATGCCTAGCTACTTCTGACAGCTGATAGCAAACTCACACGGTGACTCTCTACGATGCTGCCTTTTGTTTCATCCTCTCAAGGAGCTAGACCTCGAGGCAAGTCCCATTACTCTATCGTCTCAGAGAATATTCTGGTGATTTCAATAAAACTTTATTAACTCTGATTCCTAATACTTTTGGGGCCCTAGTCTCTGCTGTGCTGTTCCAGAAGTGAAAATGGCAAGGCAGGGGCTGACGAGATGGCTCAGTGATTAAGGGCACTTGCTGCCAAGTTGGATCAGCTGAATTCTACCCTTATAATCCACATGGTAGACGGAGCACTGATGCCCACAAGTTATCCTCTGACCGCCACACACACTGTGACATGCACTCACCCCAACAACACAAAAATACATGTAAAGGAAAGAAAGAAAATGGCAGGGCATATGCTCTTAAGATATTTATTTTATTTGTAAGTACTCTTAACATACAAATAGCCAATAGCTAGGTATTACTTGGAATCACCATTGTCTCCATCAGCTCCAGAGCAGAGCAATGAAGTTAGGAGACACTTAGCGTCTTTATTCCTTTCCGTTTTGTGAACAGAGGTGTAATAGACAAACATCAAGGGAGCTTCTACCTATAATTTAGCTTCACACTTCCTAGACTTCCAGCTGTTTTGGGTCTACAGCACATTAAATACACTAAGCAAGTACTTTAGACCCAGTATCTCCACACTTAGGCCACGTTCTGTTTTCCCACAGTTCATTTCATTTCAAGAAAAATTTAAACACAAAAATGCATGCACACGCACACAAATATTCTCTTTTATTTTAAGCTGTTTCCATTTTTCTCCAGAACAAAAGAAATAATTCTGCACTGTCTTTGAAACAGTGTTTTTCATTTACTTAGCACACATGTGTGTCCACTATGTGAACCCTGGGGACTGAACTTGGGTTGTCCGGGCCAGTGGTACGTACGTCTACTTGCTAAGCCATACCACTAGCCCAATTCTCTAACACTTTATTGCCTCCTCTATACTCTGAAGCAAAGTCCAATCCCTACGCAGGTTAATCAAAGTGAAGGGGGCGCCAATGGTATACTCTACAGTGAGATTAGGCAAAGGGGGGGAACTAGCGGAATCAAGTACCGAAAACTTTAGATTCTCCAAAGGACTTATCTGTTAGCAACTGCACAGATTTTTTTGTCAGTACAATTATTCAGTAAGTTTTTTTATTGAATAACTAGAAAATATTCTCTCTCTATATAATATAAATAAAAATAAATAGGGCTAGAGAATGCTACTAGAGACCACAAATCAGCAATAGTTAATGCACAGGGTCTGGTGTGGTAGCTATTATTACTCTCCAGCATTACTTTAAAAAATATTTCCTTATTTTACATGAATGGGTGTTTTGCTTCCATGTATATGCATTGCATGTGTGTACTGCCCAAGGAGGCCTGAGAGAGCACTGGATTCTGGGAATGGAGTTAGGGATGGTTGTGAGCTGCCATGTGGGCTCTGGTAAGAGCAGCCAGTGCTCATAACTGCTGAGTCACATCTCCAGCCCTACTTATTACTATTCTAACCACTCACAGTAGGGCATACTGTTCTTGGCTATTTCCGCCCCCCCCAAAAAACAGGGTTTCTCTGTGTAGCCTTGGCTGTCCTAGACTCGCTTTGTAGACCAGGTTGGCCTCGAACTCACAGTGATCCATTTGCCTCTGCCTCCCAAGTGCTGGGATTAAAGGTGTGCGCCACCACGCTTGGCTTTCTTGGCTATTTTTATATAGCATCTATTGATTAAATGGTTTTTAGTGAGCTACTAAAGAACTAACAATCAAATGCATTATACTAATGTTTAGATCAAGGACCTCTTCGGTTTCTAAAGAACCATAGAAGGAGCGAAGTCTCGCGGTGAGCATATGGCCCTCAGAAAGACACCTGCTCACCTTGTCATTGAATATCCGGAGACTATCTAAGGTATGCAGGTTCTGTTCCAGAAGTGCAGTGCCTGCTGAGTACAAGTTGACTTCGTCTAGCTGCAACACAGCCACGGCAACCCAAAAGAGGGCTTTGTGCAGTGGGGAGTCCTGGCAAAGAGACCCTCAGATTAGTGAGGTAAACCAAGAACCACTCCCTTCTACACATGCTGCAGCATGTCACAAAGCCGACAGCCTGACCAAGTGTCTGTATCCTCCTTCGGAAAACAAGAACAGACAGAAGCACATGTGGCCCTCTCCATGTAGCTAACTGGAACTGCCATCACTAGGCTGAGAGCCTGAGTTTCCTCAGTGACTTCCCCCTGGATGCCAAACCCAGGGCCAGGGGTAGCAAACTCTCTACAGAAGGCTCTGTAGAGCCGTGCCATTCCCTTGTTACCACTGCAGACAGGGACCAGGCTAAGCTTCCTTCTGCCTGCACATCCTCCTGTCTCTAAGCTTCCTTCTGCCTGCACATCCTCCTGTCTCTAAGCTTCCTTCTGCCTGCACATCCTCCTGTCTCTGGACCACCGTGCCCTGCTTTTACCACACTGTCTATTAGGATATAATAATCCCCAAATTCCTCTCAGCAGTATCGAATGTTAGATTAATTCTGCTTAATTTTTACACCTTTTTCTGTCAACTCTGTCACCAGCCCACTGCCCTACTTACTTCTAATTCTAGTTGAGGCTCGTCCCTTTCAACTTATCATGCTTACTACTAGGATAAAACTTATTCCTATGTACTCTGTCCCTCCTCCCTATCCTTCCTCTTTTCTCGGTGGAGATTGTAACCAGGATCTTGTACATGTAAGCAAGTGCTATGCCTTCGATTATGCCCCGAGCCTAGCATACAAATCTTCTGATGAGCAGGTATACCTCTCCTGACTTTACATTTCCCTATTACTAACACACTAAGTAGTAGTTGACTGACTTTATTTGCCCACTTCTCAACATCCATTCCCATCCCAGATATAGGCTACTTTATTAATTTTGTTTAGTACTTGTATATCTCTACGCAGATACATAGAAGATGCTCAACTAATTCTTTTTTGGCTGTTTCTCTGTGCAAAGAGCCTTGGCTGTCCTAGAACTGTCCTAGAACTCTTGCGTCAATTAATTCTTTTTCCAGTAAATATTATTTATTATTTTCCATTGATGATCCTAAATGGTAGTTTTCTGTAAACTACCCTAATGCAATCTTTGCCAGGAATAACTGAGTTCATGAGCTCTGTATACAAAGATCCGTTATATACTTGCCAGGTTCACAGTAACCGTCCCCACCCACCACCCTGAAAACAGTGCCAGTGGAGGGATCCAAGTAGATAAAGAAGAACAGACCGAACATTAAACAGATGCTGACGGCTGGCATGGAGCCTGTCTTCTTGAAAGCATCATGTGAGTGGGGTCAACTAATTCCTAATAGACGAAAAGAACTAAAGCTGCACGGTGCCTACAGCTTCTTCATGCCCCCTTTTCAATCCATCCTTCTCTTTCCCTCCCTCATTCCCAATCCTTCCTTCCCACACCCCCTCCACTTCCCTTCCTTTTGAGACAAATATTCTCTATGGAGCCCTGGCTATCCTGGGATTTGCTATGAAGACCAGGCTGGCCTCATGATCACAGAAACCAGACTGCCTCTACTTCCTGAGTGCTGGGACTAAATATGTGGGCCACCATGCTAGGCCAGTAATCCATCTTATATTCTAACTTTTATGACAAGAGGCTTCATGTTGACTATAAATTCTCCTTTACAATTTTTAAATCCATCTTATTTTCCAAACTCTGTATAAGAAAAGAGCATGCAGTGCCAATCCCAGCAATTACCTTATTAAGAAGTGGCTGTAACTTTGTTAGTGCTATCACTGTAGCTTCTATCAGAACTTGACTGTTGTAAGTATCAGGTCCTTTTAAACAACTTTCAAGTGCCTTTTAGGAAAACAGAAATATTTATTTTACTTTTCATTGAAATAAAACATTAGCTCCTACAACGAATCTTAGATTTAACTGAGAAACATTTAGGTATTTGATAGTAGTTTATTTGCTTTTAAAAAAAGATTTATTTATTTATTATTATATATACAGTGCTCTGCCCACATGTATACCTGTAGGCCAGAAGAGAGTTCAGATCACATTATGGGTGGTTATGAGCCACCGTGTGGTTGCTGGGAATTGAACTCAGCACTTCTGGAAGAACAGTTAGTGCTCTTAACCTCTGAACCATCTCTCCAGCCCAACAAACAATTTCTAACAATGGTGAACACTGTATACTTGGTTTCTTATTTCTAAAATATTTCTATATTATATTTAGTAAGTAGAGCTTATTATATTATGAATTATATAGCTTAGTATTAAGGCTATAAGGCTTTGAAAACTGATAGACTATTAAGTGTGTTGGTTAGAAAAGAGGTAAGGACTCTTTTTAAAAGATATTTTCTTTTCTTTTGTCTTTTTGATACAGGTTCTTTCTATTATGTAGCTCTGGCTCTTCTGGAACTCACTATGTAGACAAGATTGGCCTCAAACTCACAGACCCACCTGCTTCTGTCTCTGTTGTGCCAGGGTTACCAGGCATGTACCACCACACTGAACTTAGAAGGGCTCATCACTTCAAAGACTTACAGTAAAGAAAAAATGTTTCAAAGCTTAACAAATATATGTTTAATTACATATTAATGTGTTTTTAAAAACTAGGAGGTATTAATTTGTCTCTTTGGAAAAAGAAGAGTTAAGTACCTTGCTAAGAATTCGGATGATCTGCTTTATCTGCCCATGAGACACTCGTTTGCTAATACAGCCAAACACCACAAGGGCTCTTGGCTGCAGGGACGGGTTGTACTGAAATGCAAACCTGCAAGTAAAAGAGCCACAAAACTTATCAAAAGCTGTGTGCTTATCCACACTATAAATACAAGACTGATGATGCTGCAATAGCTACTTTCAACAACACATACTTTTACAGTTCACATTCAACTTAGAACACACCTTTGAGCTAGTTCTGTCCACTGATCCAGCCACTTGCATGTTGGAATATCTCTCATACAAGCCTGAAAAACAGGACACGCTAAATACATATGCGTACATTGACGTTTCTAGAAATACTAAATATTCATCATGTCATTAAGGGATACCTGTTATAAAAAACAAAAAACAAAAAAACAACAAAACTACACTCCAGGGGCTGGAGAGATGGCTCAGCAGTTACAGCACTTGGTCCTGTAGAGGATATATATGGGTTCTGTTCCCAGAATCCACAAGTGCTTCCAAACCATCAGTTCTGGGGAACTCGAAGTCCTCTTCTGAGCTCCTCTCTGACCTGCAGGCACCAGGCACACATGTGGTGCACATACATACATGCAGGCAAAACATTCATACACACAAAGTAAAATAAATCTAATTTTAAAAATGAATACATTTTAAAGAAGTATCTTAAGTACAATGTGTAATATAACAGACTAAACCAGTCTTTCTTCTGTATATTACAGACTTTTTTTGTAGCCCTGGTTGGCCTAGAACCTCCTACACAGACTCACAGAAATCCACCTCCCTCCTGCCTCCTGAGTGCTGAGATTAAAAACTTGTGCCACAACAGTCTGCATATGACATATTTAAAATATGATTTTAATTTAGTTTCTTGTCATTTTTCCTTATATACCTCCATGATCTCCAACAAAGCTTCTGTGACGGTTTCTAGGGACGTCAAAGCAAACGTCTCCCTCTCATAGGAGCCAGGGGAGAATGACCGGTCCCGGTAGCTGGAGCGGAAGGCTATGACAGCGGCTGACTTAACTTTGCTAATGCCAAACAGTAAGTAAAATTTGGGTAATGAGAATTCTGTTAGGCTGAGCCTCAAAACTTGCTTGGTTTCTTCTGTAAAAGGAAAAGAAAATATCAGTTTTAATTCTAAAGTGTTGTTTTATCTTGAATTCAAGAAAATATAAATATCACACAAAAATCACAGAACCACACTTCCTAAGTCAAATCCTAGATATATTCTTAGTGTCTAGAGCAAACTGGCACTAGTTACGCAACACTATCAACTAAAAATCAGCCTTTAGGTTCCATGATAATTACAAGTACCTACATGACAAACACAGAAAGCCTTTATTATAGCTTGCTATGGAATGCAAGTTGTTTTCAAAATTGTTTTCTGGTTTGGTAAAATTTCAAACTATAGCCCGTAGGCCTGGTGAGATATTATAATCTCATTAAGAAACCCATAGCAGTCAGGGAAGGGGAGGCTTGAGAGAAGAACTAGGAAAGAAGATCACCTTCTGCGGACTTACCACTAAAGTGGAGCTGTGAACACGTGCACAGGGAGTGGATGATGTTAATGACGAGTCCGTGTGTTGAAGCTCGAAGGGACAAGGGCCCTGTGGCTACTAAGAAAGTCACGACATGGAAGAGATAGGGAAGGTGAGCCGCCACATCCAGGGAGTTGTTGAAGGACAGCATCAGCATGTAGCGGGCCAAGATAGCAATGTCATCCCACATAAGATGCTGCTCTAAAGTTGGAGTTGGAGATAGGCACGTCTTGTCAATTATTTTACACATCCTTCCAATAACCTGTGAAGAAGAACAAGTTTTAAAAACACAAGACTAAAAGTCCCACCATAAAACCACTTAGGGGGCTGGAGAGAAGGCTCAGACGTTAAGAGCACTTGCTGCTCCTGCAGAAGACCTTGGTTCTCAGCACCCACATGGCAGGTCAAAGCCATCTGCAACTCCAGTTTCAAGGGACCTGATACCCTCTTCTGGCCTCTGCAGATACTGCTAACATGTGGCACGCATACATGTCTAATCACACACATACATACACATAAAAGAAAAATGAGTAAATCTTAAAAAATAAATTCAGGACCGACGAGATGGTTCAGCAGGTTAAGGTGTTCTCTGCCAAGCCCCATGCCTTGAGAGCTATCTGGTGGAAGGAGAGAACTGACTCCTACAGGTTTCCTCTGACCTCTACATGTGTGCCATGGCATATGTGGAAGTGCACACAGACATGCACGCACACATGCATGAACATACACACTCAAATACATAAATATATCAGTTTAACCTTAGCTAGTTATAAGAGGAAAAACTCTCAAAATATCAAATAGATATACTACGGCATAGTCCAAAAGGTACAGAAAATGTGGTTACCTTACTTGACACCAATTTCACATTTCCAGAAGCCAAAGCCACAGCTGTGTCTGCCATCACCTCAGCCTTGATAGACCCTAGCCCCCCTGTGGCACTGGTTTTGATGAAACTGTCAAGCACAACGTCCAGCAGGTCTGTGATCTGGGGAGACAAGGACAGCCACGTGGCTTTCAAGAATGCTGCCAGCTTAACCTTTAATTAATATGCACTCAAAGGAGCCCAAGGAACAGGCATCCTGTTTTACCCCAGACTTTCAAAGCTTAGACTTAGAGACCTGTAAAACCTCCAGGGAAGGATGAGGGTGTGACCTGATCCCTTCAGAGTAAGAGCAGCATTCACAGTCTAAACATCTTTACATGACTATCTTCAGTTGCTTAAGACAGTAACACATGGCCAATCTAATTAGTGAAATGACATCACACAGCCAGGAAACTGGCTCCAACATAATTCGAAATCCTTTAGAGGTTTCACAGCATTGTCTGAGTAAGGGCACTGCTTTCTCAAGTGATTATTTTGAAGGAATAACATGCATTTCCCTGTCAGATTAAGGAAAGTTGTACCATAGTCTATGCTACAACTATAAATGAAAGCAGATGTTCTGAGCAACAGCATTAAGAATCACTTCCTGAGATTTGTGGTGTACAGGGACTGGGATATATATTTATACATTATTTCTAGAAATGACAACAGGCTCCCACAGCTAAACTCTATACAATGATGCAAAGAGGAGAGCTCTTAGCTACTTACAGGGCTGGGTATGAGTCTGCATAAAATGCCCACCAAGAGTTACTAGCACAAAGCAGCACTAGAAAAGCACTGGTATAACTTGAATACCTGTCCAAGGCTCCCCCATATTTTTGCTTGAATAGAAGGGTACATCTGCTTCTCGTTTATGGTCATTGTTATTAGCTTATCAAGAATGGCAGTGACCCTTTGTCGTTTAGCATCATCATTATGTTTACAAAAACGAACTAGATTTGACAGCCACGGGGTCATATATTCCAAACAAAGGTGCTTCAATTCAATACCTGTGGAGAAAATACTCCGTTAGCACAGATAGTCAATGAAAGTTATAAGCATTTTTGTGTACATGTATATCTGTGTACCACATGCTTGCCTAGTCTCCAGTAAGTCTGGAAGAGGCTGTCTGACCCCTGGGACCAGAGTTACAGATGGTTGTGAGCCATTACGTGAGTGCTGAGAGTTGGACCCAGGTCATCTGAAAGAGAAGCCAGTACTGTCCAACCCCCACCCCAAATCAGGGTTTCTCTGTGTAGCCTTGGCTGTCCTGGACTCACTTTGTAGACCAGGCTGGCCTTGAACTCAGTGATCCGCCTGCCTCTACCTCCAGGGTGCTGGGATTAAAGGCGTGCGCCACCACACCCAGCTCAGCCAGTGCTTTTAACTGCTGATCCACCTCTCTAGCTCCAGTAATGATTCAATCATGAAGGAATAGAGGGGAAGTTGAAGGTAAAGATTATTATCTTGAATTAGGCCTAGAAAAACATTTTGGTAACATGCAAAGACACTAAGATTTGAGGGGGAAAAACTTTTAAATAAGCAAGCTGAGCTGGGCATAGTGGTGCACACTTTAAAAAATTTATTTTATTTTATGTGCATTGGTGTTTTGTCTGCATATGTATCTGTGTGATGGTGTCATATCCTCTGGAGCTGGAGTTACAGACAGTTGTCAGCTACCATGTGGATGCTGGGAATTGAACCTGGGTCCTCTGGAAAAATAGCCAGTGTTGTCAACCTCTGAGCCATCTCTCCAGCCCAGTGGTGCATACCTTTAATTCCAGCACTGAGGAGGCAGAGGCAGCCAGATCTCTGAGTTTGAGGCCACTCTGATCTATAGAGCAAGTTCTAGGATAGCCAAGGCTACTCAGAGAAGCCCTGTCTCAAAAAAACAAAACAAAGCAAAAAACTTCACTAAAACATACATCATTAAATTTAGTGGTCTAACCTTTTAAAAAATTTTTGTTTGTTTTTGAGACAGGATCTCTTTAGATAGTCCTGGCTGTCCTGGAACTTACAGGCCTCCCCAGTGTTGGGATTGAAGTGTACACCACCATGCCTGGCTGTCCTAACCCTTCTAAGTGTATAGTTGGAAGACATTAAGTACACTGAAATTGCTGTGCGATTACTACCACCACCCATTATTACGACTTCTTCACTTTTTTTTTTTTTTTATTTTTTAAAGACTAGTCAAGTGCAGTAGTGAGAAGGGGGGAAAGTGTAGAACAGGAGTTCAATCTGTAACTGACTGTGAACAACCAATTGTGATAACGCACTACCTTCGGACAAGCCCTTCTTTACTTTTCAAAACTGAAACTCTGGACCCAAATCACTTTTTTTTTTTTTTTTTGGTTTTTCAAGACAGGATTTCTCTGTGTAGCCCTGGCTGTCTTAGAACTTGCTCTGTAGACCAGGCTGGCCTCAAACTCACAGAGATCTTCCTTCCTGTGCCTCAGTGCTGGGATTAAAGGTGTGCAACAACACCACCCAAACCCAAATCACTTTTAATAGCATCATATTAGTCTATGGTGCAGAAAACCAGAAACTTAGTTTATTTGCTGGTTTGATTTTTCAATTATCTTTTTAAAATTAAGCAATGTTTTATTAAATTCAAAAGTAGGCAAAATAAATATATGACAATGAAGGTCATGATAGGTCCCTTTTCATGAGGGGTGTGGTACTGAGTGAGAGAAGCTTCTGGACACTAGAAACATTGGAGGCTGTGATCTAGAAGAGACTTTCATGACGTATTCACTGTCAGAACTCATCAATGAACATCTATTCACTTAACATCCAGGCACATTACAAGACACACCTTAGTTTTAAAACACTAACATAAAAACAATATGCCATAAACATCTCGGCATTAATTCTTTTTAAAAGTATGTGTGTGCGTGTGTGTGTGTGGGGGGGGGTGCAAGTGTGTGCTCTAGGGAGACAAGAGGAGAAATCTGGGGCTGGTTCTGTCCTTCCACCTTTACATGGGCTCCAGGGAGTGAACTCAGGTTGTCAGGCTTTGTGGCATGTGTCATTACCCACTGAGTCATCTCGCTGGCTCCTTAGCATTAATTTTTCAGGAAAAGATTTAAAAATGTGAATACTCTTCAGGGTCTAATCCACTTCTAAATATCTTTCTAGCTCTCAGGATTTAATCTTTAAAAAAATTTTCCATCTGATACCTAACATACCATATGCATATATGTATGTATTTTTATTAACAAACGTAAAAATATTCTTTCCTTAGTCTGATGCATGTGCTACTATGATTCATTTATTAACTTATAGCGAGCTCTTCTCAACTAGGGACATTAATCTTCCCACAGCCAGCTCTGCTCTCTCCCAGGTCTAGTTTAGTCATTCATGTTCCTTTTTTTTGCAGAGAGATGCTCCAGTCTCATGAAGCTCGTCTGTTCATTACTTACTTTGCTTCTATCCTGTGTTTGCTTGTTTCACCCGTCCTACTCACACAAAAGCAACTAAGTACCCACTTCTTTTATTAATGTTTCTAGATCTATATTCAATCTTAAATATAGCTAGAACTTATTCTGGTATCTTTGGGTGTAGATGGCCTAACTTAATTCATTTTCCAAACTTATTTCTTAAATGATTTCACCTCCCCACTCAGTTTGTGATGCTTCAGCTGCTTCTCTTCAACAGCTCTGCTTGCTGATCTTTGAACGTTTGTGTTTTGATTATTGTGCCATTATTATATGTACAGAGGTGGAGACATATTTGTTGTTATTATTGTTGTTGTTTTTCCAGACAGGGTTTCTCTGTGTAGCCTTGGCTGTCCTGGACTCACTTTGTAGACCAGGCTGGGCTCCAACTCACAGAGATCCACCTCAGGAGGCAGAGGCAGGTGAATCTCTGAGTTCAAGGCCAGCTGGTCCAAAGTGAGTTCAGGACAACAAAGGCTACACAGAGAAACCCTATCACAGAAAGAAAGGAAAAGAAAAAAAAACTGTGTAGCAGCACCACACTGCCATGTAGCATGTGGACACATCTGTAATATCAAGTCTGTACTTTCCTTCTTTTCAACATTTTCTCAGCTATTTATTTTCAATAGAATTTAAAATTGTTTGAAAACTTCAAATTCCATGGTTACTTTGATGGGATTGTATTAAATTTGAATTAATCTCAGAAGAGCTGTTTATGCAGGAACACAATATGTGTCTGTTCACTCAGATATTTTCACACGTTTATAATTATTAATAAAGCTTTGTAGTTTTCTTGTTTTGTCAAACTTGCATATTTCTCATCAGAATTATACTCCTACATCTTTCACTTGATGGGAAAAAAATAGAGCAAAACATATCTGACAGTCTTGTAAACATATTTCATTTATTTTATGTATATGGGTGTTTTGCCTATATGTATATCTATGCAGTATGTGCATGCAGTGCCTGCAGAATCCAGAAAAAGGCATCAGATACCCTGGAACTGGATTCATAGACAGCTGTGAGCTGCCAGATGCATGCTGGGAATCGAACCAGGGTTGAATGGAAGAGTGCTCTTAAGCACTGAACCATCTCTTCAGCTCTCATCTGACAGTCTTGATGAATCGTTACAGCATTTAATTACCTAATACTGAATCATCTTATTAAGAAATGTGTTTGAGGAGCTGGAGAGATGGCTCAGAGGTTAAGAGCACTGTCTGTTCTTCCAAAGGTCCTGAGTTCAATTCCCAGCAAGCACATGGTGGCTCACAACCATCTATAATGACATCTGGTGCCCTCTTTTGGCCTGCAAGTGTACATGCAGCTAGAGCACCGTATAAATGATAAAGAAATAAATCTTAAAAAACAAAAACAAAAAACAAAGATCTGTGTTTGAGCCAGACACGGTGGCACACGCCTGCAATCCCAGCACTCGTGAGGCAGAAGCAAACGGATCTCTGTGTCTCTGTGAGTTAGAGGCCAGCTTGGTCTACAAAGTGAGTCCAGGCCAGCTACATAGAGAAACCCTGTCTTGAAAAACAAAAAAGAAAAAGAAAGAAAGAAAGAAAGAAAGAAAGAAATGTGCTGAATGCAGAAAAAAACCTTTATGTATTACAGGGAGAAGGCGAGAGGAAAATGTGAGGAATGAAGGCAGACAGAGATCAGCAGCTATGCTACTACAGCGGATGGGGGCAGGCAGGGAGTAAAAAGAATCAATATTAAACTAATGAAATCTATTAAAATGAACTCAGGACTGACTCTGGATGTGGCATTATCCACCATGTCATTCTTTATGAAACAACAAATGCTAAATAAAAATCATAGTTCCAAGACAAGTATAGAAAGGAGAAGAGACTATTTCCCATAAAATCAAGGAGATATGTGTAATTCTTGTCTCAGGAGAGAAATGCCAAACCTCCCGGAGCTGAAATAAAGAAGGAATCCCTTCAAGCAGCCCAGACGCAAGAGGACCCCACCTGTGACCTAGGCCAGAGTTCTGATCAGCTGGTTTACCCTGATTTCCACCAGGAGTCTCTTTCAGAGGTGCTTTAGTTGTAGGATACCACGGACAAAAAAGGGAAGTTTTTAAAAAGCAAGAATACAGTAAGTAAAAGACTCCTGGTAAATACTCAAACAAAAGAATTTCCTTTGAATAGTGCTAGACTCCTTCTTAGTATTAAAGACAATCGTTACTTACTAGATTTGCTAAATCCAGAGATACACTCTTCCAAAAACTCCAAGGTAAGGTGCGGCTCATTGGCTGCAAGCGTTTTACTGATGGAGACAATAAAGAGGGTGTTGTTGGCAGGGATGCATAACCCTGATGTCTCTAGTAACTGACCTTCAATTTTTAAATTAAAGGTACAGGTTAAGGCACACAGAAGATTATATGCAGCAGACCTAAGAGAAAACACAAAAGAGAGTGTTTTAAACTTATTCTTTGTAATTCCATGTCCCCCACAACATATAGCTCAATGTTTCATCACAAAGCATGGTCAGTTCTTTCTCAGTGTTACGACTGACTAGAGACAGAACGCATGGCAAGCCCCAAACAGGAGACTCACAGGATCAGCACCAGAAGAGCCCACGGGGCTCCCGAGACAGCGAGGTGTAGGCCTTCCTAGAAATTCTCGTGGCAGCATAAGACAGCAGATTTAGGGTCTAGAGTGGATCAGTAGGAACAAATGGCAGAACCAAGGTGTGCCGTGGTATTAGTGAAGTCAGAGCTCTGCCTATGGCTACTCTGAGACAGAATAAGAAGCAAGGAGGAGGCCTGCTGTTGACAGCCTCCCATCCTGCCACTGGGGAGGCAGAGCAGCTATGAATGTGAGGCCAGCCTGCTCTACATACAGAGTTCCAGGCCAGTCAGGGCTGCCTAGTGAGAGATCTTTATTTCATTTTTTTAAGAGGAGGCATCTATCAAATTATGATGTTAGGAACGTTAAAGTAAGGGTATCCATGGAATGTCTGTGTTCTACAATTTACACTGCAAACTAGAGGTTAAAACCAAAATTAACTGTAGTTTAAAAAGATGTAATTACATCTTCCATTCCATGACCTCATTCTGTAACAGATAAACTGGAACAATCATATGTTATCTAGGGTCTAGGAGAATAAAACGTATGTTATAAATACATGCAAATATATTTAAGCAAACCAGGAAAGTCTAAAAACTTCACGTCTGAGCTGGAATAGCTCAATGGTAGTGTTTTCTTTGCCTGTGAGAGCCCTGGGTTCGATTCATAACATTTCAAAATAACACCCCCGCATCCCATCCCGCCCACCCCACCCCCAGACAACAAATCTCACGCTCCACTTTAAAATGCAGCAAAACAGTGGGCTTGCTCAGAAAACTTCAGGTTTTTATTACCTCTGAATTTCTGCCATGTTGATACAGGAGAAAAAAGCCATGGAAATTTAAGTTTCCCTAGGAGTGTTTTGCTTTGTTTTGTTTTGTTTCCCCCTTTCTCTGGAATAATGCACTCTATCAATAAGTGAAAGCTTATCTACTCGCTTTCTCACTGGAAAACAGTGCAGTTTCACTTAAATTAGTAACAGTAAGATAGCCACTAGTGCTACTTAACAAAATGTCAGAGGGCAGGGCATCTTGGCACAGGCCTGTAACCCTAGTGTTTAGTGGGAGGCTGAGGAAGGAGGACTGTAAATTCCAGGCTAGAAAGACCCTAGCTCTACAACCAAAATACCCTAATGATAAACTATAAAACTACTTGGAAATGAGAAGTAAAGGCAGGCTTATAGCCCAATTTTCTTAAAAATGAGAACACTAATGTTACTGCTTTTGAATTTATGTTTATCTTTCACTGACACATATGTCATACTATGCCAAAGTTATTTACTATCTAAGAGCTATAAAAACTGGGCTTCTAGAATCTGGGTCTGTGTCAGAGAGCCTTCTAAGATACGGGGAGCCAAGCAGATATAAAATTTAGTGAGACACTTCTGAGAGTTCATGACGCCTATCTAAATGAAAAAAAAAAGTTCTGTTGATTATGAACCTTGAAATCCTCCCCCCCCCCCCTGCCCAGACAGTCTCACTATGCAGACCAGTCAGGCCTAGACCCATAGAGATCCACTCATGTGCTTCCCGAGTGCAGGTATCAAATGAGTATGCTACCACTCCTGACTAAAAAAATGTAATTGTGTGTGTGTGTGTGTGTGTGTGTGTGTTGTGCACACATACAAGGCAGTCAAAGGACACCTTCTGGGAGTCAGCCATCTCCTTCCATGGTGCTACTCTAACATAAGTTTGGTTGGCAGCTGTCCCGAGCCATCTTGCTGGACATATATTCCCTCCTTCTTTTTTGAGGCAGGGTTTCCCTGTGTAGCCCTGGCTGCCCTAGACTCACTTTGTAGACCAGGCTGGCCTCAAACCTACAGGGATCCACCTGTCTCTGTCTCTCTGAGCTCCTGGTTTAAAGGCGTGCACCACTGCTATGAATGCCGTATTTTTCCTACTAAATAAAGAGAAAATTGAAAGCTTAAAAGGCTCAGAATAAAACCTCATCTATGTTATATTCTAAGGGAGCGTACCTGAATCTGAGAATTGAGTGTCTCTTATCTAAAAGGGCTATGATCAGATGTGTTTCAGGATTTGAAATATTTACATAGATTTTTGCAGAATGAGTATCTATAATTAAAAGTTCTGAAATGGGGTGGATGTAGTGAAAGTGATTTTAATCCCAGCAAGTTCTAGTAAAAAAAATTATGTTATACATTCTAGATAAAATACATAGACGTTTCCGATTTTGGAGCATTTTGGATTTCAGATTAGGAATGTTCTACCTCCATGAGTAAAAATCTTGACATTCCCAAGATATCTAAGATAAAGACTCATCCAAACATAAAAAGGAAAGAGAAGAAAATGGAGATAGGATACAAAGGAGAGAAAAGAAGGGCTGGGGAAAAACACCATGCACTAAGCACAAGCTGTTTGCTTGTGTTATACTATCCTGTCACAGATGCTACTGTCAAACCCATATAGGTGCATCAGGAAGGCACTGTTACCGTTACTTTGCCAAAAAGGAGAGTTCAGCACTGTGCCTGAAAGCATGCTAAGCTACAAAATAGCAGCCCCCTACCCAAACCAAATCTGCTGACAGGACAGATCACAGCAGGGCAGCGCCCAGACAACCTTGTGCTCATACTGTGCTCAGGGCGTGTTTACAACGGTCTTAGAACCGCTGTGAAGAACTAGAGATGGTGCTCTGTGGCAGGGCGCTTGGACTGCTGCCATGTGCACTCTGGGTTTGCTCTGAGGGAGGGAGGGTGAGGGAGAGAGGGAAAGACATTTCTTCCTTTCTTTTATTTTTTTTTAAAGATTTATTTATTTATTTTATATACATGAGTGCTCTGCCTGCATGTACACTTGCAGGCCAGAACAGGGCACCAGATCACATTACAGGTGGTTGTGAGCTACCATGTGGTTGCTGGGAACTGAACTCAGGTCCTTTGGAAGAGCAGACAGTGCTCTTAACTGCTGAGCCACCTCTCCGCGCCACCTCCCTCCCCTTTCATTTTAAAAACTGTTTTGAAACAGAACATTATATTTTAGAGCTGATAGTTGAAACCCTGAGATGTGCCAGGTTCTGCCACAGCTGCCCTCCTGGATTCAACTGTTGTTCCATCATAGGCTCTGCACCTGAATCTGCAACAGACAATGTTTAGGTGCCTCCTTCACCAAGTCCCAGCAGGGTTTTACTTCAGCTCTTTAGCTATACACTGTCTTGCGTTGGCCACAGGCCATAGCGGTGGCACAGCACGTGTGCTTACTGTCATGCTCTCCAAAGGATAACACCCTTCTGGTCCTGTAGCTTCTGTTGCAGAGTCAGAGGTGAGAGTGACGTAAGATTTCTTTAGAGAACACTACTAAAGTGGCCTAGGTAGGAAGTAGAAATGAATTTGATTCACAAAATTTTAGGCCTTCCTTAAACAAGGACACTCTTAAGTGAACAACAGTGATATAATGTTTAACTTGAAGTGAATTGAAACAAAAAAAAAAAAAAAAAAAAAAAGGAAGACCGGGAGAAAAATACCTACCGCAAACTAGGGTCTGAACTGCCCAAATTAAGTAATGCAATATTAAGCAGTGTTCCAGGGACATCTTTGGGTCGGATCTTGGTGTGCTGGGGGATGGAGTCAGGCTGTGACAGCTCCCAGCGTGTCCTGATATGAATAATAGACTGGACAATGGCTTCACACTCCTGGTGCATGAAGGTCAGTGGTGTGCCTTGGTTTGCAATGGTTAAGGTGAACTGGTTTTCATCCACAAGGCAGATCTCTTCAATTTCAGAAGCATAGTAGATATCATTTAAAAAGACAGATTGACCCAAAACCTTTGTTCTTTCTGCTGAGGTTACTTGAACAGCAGTAGAACCAACCTGAAAAAAAAATGGTGTGAGAAAGAGGAGAATTAAATTCCAGTTATAGAGAATTCTCAGAAGTTTCAAAACAATTAATTCACCCAACCTGGCACCATGTTTGCATTTTAATTTAACTATGAGTATACATTCAACTTACTTTAACAATTACATATAAGTATTCTTAAAAAAAAAAAAGCTGAATAAAATTTTTTTTTCCTTTAAAAAGGGCTAAGAATTCTGTAAGTAAACAAGTACTTCAGGGGTCCAACCCTCCACTCTGAAAAGCCAGGAACTGAGCCATCATGAGGCCTTTTCCACCCTGGACACCCAACTGCTGGGCAGAGTCCCAGTGAGAACTACCTGTCCCCTCCACAGCACTCTTCTGTTCCTCGCCCAGACTGAATGCCTTAAAAATTAATCTAGTTTATGTGTATGCATGTTCGCCTGGATACATGTCTGAATCACATGTGTGCAGGTGCCCTCAGAAGCCAAAATCCAAAACATCCCCTAGGACTGGAGTCACAGACAGTTGTGAGCCACCATGTGGGTGCTGGGAACTGAACCCTGGACTTCTGGAAGAGCAGCCAGTGCTCTTAACCACTCAGCCATCTCTCCAGCCCCGAAGAGAGTGTCTTTGAAGTGTATAATTTTCACACCTTCCACAGGACCATAATAAAGATAGAAATCTTGGTCTTCCCATATCTGGATGTAATTAACACTGGACATGCAACTATGAGAACACTTACAGAGGTCAGAATATAACCTGGTTAGTCAAGAAAGGCAACAAACATCAAAGCAGAGCACAAGTTACCTTAATGGACACTTTGGTGTCTTTGTGGGCTAGCTTGAGAGCATTGTGGAACACCTTCAGATCCTCTTCCAAAGCCAAGGTGGCAGCAGGGAGCTTCTGCTGCTCGTGCTCTATGTACTCAGCCAGCTTCCCCGGGCAGTCTATGAAGATGAGCCTTTTGCTGCCCTTCAGGCCTGTCAGCAGCCGCTCGTGGTATTTGGTATACTCCCTGACCCAGGAGTTACAGTTATAGATATAGACTGCAGAAACATTGTCATAAGCAAAGCCAGGAAAAACAACAAACCACTTAGAGAGGAAGTCTGTTTTAAAGCGATTGCTAGGCCCCGTATGTGTAAGGTCCACTACAATTTCATATGGCTTTGCATAATATGGCTTTAAAGTCAACAAGACATGGTATATCAGCAAATCACCATTGATTTGGCCAGTTTTGAACCTAAGAAAGGAAAAAAAAAAGATAAAGATTGTTAAGATTTCTGAACACACAGAATATAAATCTATTTTCTTTTGTTTTACTTTTATTAGTTTTGTGTGCATCATGTGGAGGCCGGAAGACAACACAGCACAGCTATGGAGGTCAGAACCAGTTCTTCTCTCTCCTAACATGTACACTCTGGAGATTGAACTCAGGCTGTCAGGCTTGCAGCAGGCTCTCCCTGCTGAGCCATCTTGCTGCCCACCTCCCCTTTAAAGATTTATTTACTACGTGTACAATATTCTGCCTGCATGTACACCTACAGGCCAGAAGAGGGCACCAGATCTCATTACAGATGGTTGTGAGCCACCATGTGGTTGCTGGGAATTGAACTCATGACCTCTAGAAGAGCAGCCAGTGTTCTTAACCTCTGTGCCATCTCTCCTGCCCACTGGCCCCATTTTTAAAATTTTAAGATTAATTTTTTAAAATGTTGGCTGTGAGGCTAGCCTTTAACAGCTGAGCCATCTCTCTGGCTCTGATTAATTTTCTAAAGCAGACAATGATATAAACAATTCTTCAAAGTGTAGATCTATGTTTTATATTTTTCCGGACATTAAAGAATAAGGATAAAGAGAGAAAGGACTCCCTTATAGAAAGAACCCCCTTAAAGAACAACAAGGCAATAACAACAAGGCTGCCTATCAAGAAAGAAGGAAGGTAGTGGGGGGGCTGAAGGACCCTGGGTGCACCATACTTCTCAGAGAAGACAGTGGTTGGGAAAGATGCCCAGAAGCTGTACCCAGTCCACACACCCAACCTTGAACAGAAGGTGGCTCAACAATGAACACAAAGCCTCAGGACAGCAAAGCCAGAGGCCCAGTGCACAGGACAGTTTAAATTGTTTTGCTTTGAGAGTCTTGTCCCATGTTTGTAATTAAGGAAATATACAGCCCTGGAATTTGTTTCTTTTTCTTTTTTTCCTTTTTTTTTGAAGACTGAGATATAGCTCTGGCTGTTCTGGAACTTGCTCTGCAGATGAGGCTGACCTCAAATTCATAAGAGATCTGCCTGCCTTTGCTTCCTGAGTGCTGAGATTAAAGTCACTGGACAACAGACAATACTGCCTTGCCCAGAGATTATTAACTTATGTCTTGAGAAAGGAAGGAAAAGTCTTCCTCAAAACCTGGAGAAAAAGCTGATAAATGAAAAGACAGTGTGAGATCTTGGTCAAAATCTCCCCTATGGTTAGATTTATCCCCAGAGTGTTGAGTTGTGTAAGCTAGTAAGTTCGGTGTTTTGATTAAACCACATTAGGTTGTATACCATGTCTACTTGGCTTGAGCCCTGGAAATCTGACTGAGGTAGTAAGGGAATCAAGAAAAGAGTGACAGAACCACACACACAGGCTGACAAGCTGGGCTGAGGTGGGCTATGGGCTACAGGCATTCCTACTCTGAAAAACACTTTCTGAGTGTCAACAGGATGCGAGGGTGGACAAGTATAAGTTTACCTTTGGTTGTGTATATGAGGTACATACCAAACAAATGAATTTTGTGTTTAACATTCAGTGTCATCCACCTAAAATCTCATTGTATGTGTATGTAAAGGTAAATATTGCAAAATTTGAGGAAATCTAAAACTGCAAACATTATCTGGGCTTAAACCCCTTGGCCGAGGGGTACTCAGCCTGCGTGATGCACTCTACATCACTCACAAGAGAAACAACAGAGAGGGGAAAGCATGGCCCTCAAAAGAAGGCAAGACCAACAGGAATTTGTGAGAGAGTGAAAGCTATGTAGATATATTGAACTCAGTGAGGAATCTGGTAGGCAGAAGTTTAACAGGAACGAGAAGGCAGGCTTGAGTAGAGAGGTAAAACGGAAAAGATGGCTAGCTGTGTGGTACAGTAGCTGGGTGGAGTAGGCAAGCTCTGAGAGATGCAGACAGGAAACAAGTGTGGCAGAACCATGAGGGACCATAAAAGGCCTTACTTACTTAGTCTTTGTCCGGGGGTTGGATGTTTCTCAAGCTATGTTCTGTGCACTACCAGTATCAGAGCCAGCTGTCCTGCTCGCTGAAAGTACAATGTTGGTACCAGAAAACGCCTACTAAATACAAATGTATGTAGCATGGCATTTCTGTTTTTAAAAACAACCTTCCCATTTACAGAAATATTTTGGAGTCACTTTTGAAAATATATGCAAGTTTTTCAACTTTTAGTAAGAAATAAGGAGGCTGGGGCTCTGTTCAGTTGGTAGAGAACTTGCCTAGTGGATATATGATGGCTTTGGTCCAATCCCTGGGGTCCGGATGTGGTGATAAAAGCCTGTAATCCTAGCACATGGGAGGGAGGCAGGGTGACCATAAAGGCTAAGTCATCCACAGCTACACTCTGAGTTCTAGGCCAACCTCAACTGCACGTGCTTCAGGCCTGCTCTTTTCTGAAGGAGGGGCAGTGGATCTGAAGGAGGTACATGGGAGAACTAGGAGGAGGAGGAGAAGAAGGGGAGGCTGTGGTTGGGATTTATTGTATAAGAGAAGAATAAAGAGAAATGGAAAACAAAACAAAACAAAAAAAACCAAGGACATTCAAAGCTACCATGGGCAACTTAATGAAAGTGACTGGAAATAAAAGGGAAGGAATCAGAGAGGCAGCAGGTGAAAGGTGCTTGCCATGGAGCCCTAGTGACAACACACCTAGTCAGGGCGGACCAAGACGACTGATCCCATGAAGTTCTCTATCTCCACAACTGTGCCAAGGCACACGCGTGCAGCCCCCTCCCCCGTATCATGTACACGTGTGTGTGTGTGTGTGTGTGTGTGTGTGTATAGGAATTAATAAATAATTGTTTTAAATAAACAAAGAGGGCTGGGGACAGAACTTTGCAGTAGAATGCCTGCCCAGTGTGTATGAAAGTTGTCTTCTTGTTGTTATTAAGGAAATGAGGAAGTGTGTTTTTTTTTTTTAAGAGGGCTATGATCAAAGAAAGCGTTAAAGATATGTGAAGTACTTGGGGCTAGTAAGGATGCTTAGTCATCTAGGAATGTAACCACAGTGGCAGTGAAGTTAGGAAAGAAGTAAATCCAAGGGTCTTGAAGGGAGGATACAAAGTGTGATACAATTAAGAACATCTGTTGTAATCCAGAGCCAAGGATGCCAGCAGCAGCAGCTGTTTCTACAGAAGACAATGGGATCTACTCCAGGCCCGTCTAATCTGAGGCGAGGCCTGGAGTTGTGCACACACCACACCCTGCAAGCACTCTCTGGCCCAAATTCTACTTAAATCACTGTTGCAGTTCCCAGCTTGAAATGTCAGTTATGTGTGTGACTGATTCTCCATAAGACAAATATCTGCAAGGATTCCACATTTATGTTTTCAAATCACTCTGGAGTATAAAAATAAAAATTATAAAAATGATTTTAATGCCACACTAGAAATGTCATCACATAACTTCCATTGAATAATACTAATTTCAAAAGCAGATAACAGGCACAAATAATAAATCAAAGGTTTAAAAAAGAAGAAAAAGAAGAAGTGGCAAACCCTCCCCACCCTGGGGGTGGAGATTTGCTCTACAAAGCCTCTTGTCATCCCAGTGGCCAGCTAGACAAGTCAGTCTTTGCTTTTCCCCGTGACATGTGTTTGAGTTGCAGTGGAAAGGAAATGTGTCATCTGTGGTTTGGTTTTAAAAGTGGAAAGCTAGCTGTACATATCCTCTTTAAAAAAGCTGCAGATTTAAGTAAAGCTGTCTCCAAACTATTCTACTTAAAATAAGAAGAAAAGAAGTGATTTATTAAATAAAGATTGTGGCAGAGCATTTTGAAAGGTAGGTTATACATATGGCTTTTATTCCTTTTCACTTATAACTCTGTTCAGATTAGCGTGCAGGAAGTGCTTTTTCAAAGATTTGTAAAACTAACAATCTAACAATGCAGACTCATGTTTTTTTCTATTCTAGTACGAAAAATTATGTAAACAGTATAATCAATTACAGCTAGAAAATTTTATAATTATTAACATGTAGTTTTAAGTCAGGATAAGAAAGGACCTGAGTTTGGACTCAAATGAGTTAAAAGCTTTTTTTTTTTCAATTAAGGAAATACATTTCTCATTACTAAAGCTTAAGTGCTACAAATCTGGCTAAAATGATAAGACAAAAGTCAAATCCAGGAAGTCAAAACCTTGCTAACCCAACCTGGCTTTTGGTGCATAAAACAGAGATGTAGGAAGAGTTCTCATTCTCTGGCATTTGTGAGCGTAAGAGAAAGTTCCATTTTGTCAGCAGCTTGTTTACTGGGGCATAGCAGCACATCTGGTCGAAGACAATCAACAGCAGGCCTATTCTCTGTCCCGTGTAGAATACAGTGGTCTATACTGCATTGTTGAATGAGCTAATGTGATTAAAATAACCTACTTTAAGTAATTTTAACATTGAATACACACGTCTATTCTGGTAGAAAAGGATGGACATTTCTTACAACTCAATCAATTTAAAGTGATTTTTTTTGTGAATGACTACAAAGTATCCCGAGAATCCCATCACTCAATTTGAAGATTGAGCCAAATATGAATACTTTTATACAAAAGTCAGAGCACTGTATCTTTTATTTTGGGAGGGGGGCTGTCTTAAGACAGGGTCTCTCTGTGTATCCCTGGCTGATCTGGACTCACTTTGTAGACCAGGCTGGCCTCGATCTCCCAAAGATCCACTTGCCTTTGCCTCCCGAGGCTCGGGATTACAGGTGTGCGCCACCACACCCGGCTAGAGCACTGGTTCTTTAAGTGGCTACCAACAGTCATAATCCCAATAGTGATCCTGATCCCAGAACATCAGACACAGGTTTTCTACTCTTAGTATAAAATATTCTTCAAAAGTTAGTTTCCATTACTATATGCTATTTTTGTCTGTGCAACCATAACGTATCTCACCTGTGTTTTCCTTTTCTTTCTTTCTTTTTATTTTTTTGTTTTTTGAGTCAAAGTTCTTATGTGTAGTCCTGGCTGGCCTGGAACTCAGAGATCTGCCTGCCTCTGCCTTCCAAGTGCTGAGATTAAAGGTGTGCGCCATCATCTGACAATTTCAGCGTTTTCTTAGCATTCAGATGTTGTCGACTGCCATATACTAGGCCATAAAACACATCTCTGCTCAAGCGTGGCTAACCAGAAGTATCTGTGCCACTTAGAAGTGGTGTAGAGACAGAATCTCATGTCCTAACCTAGACCTGAGCAAGGACTTCACATATTCAAGTTTGAAAATAACATCTATAAAACATGCAGGGTTCTTAAGTCTTAGAATAATCTAGTGTTTGCTCTAAGTCTCCCCACATTCACACTCTGAATATAGTATTCTTTCAAGAGTTGTCTTCTAGAACTCAGGAGACAGAGGTAGGCTGATCCTTCAAAGAAAAGAAACAATTCACTTCACCAAAGGGGCAGACATGACAGCCCTTGTGAGATCTCTAAGCAGATGGCTGATAACAAGAGCAAAGAACACAACTTTGTACTTTGAAATACTGGCATCTAGGAAGCTCTGAGCCCAAAACTGACTGTCAATTTTGAGAGGAGAATGGGATGAAAGCTGAGCATGTGCTACCACAGGGCTGTACCCTGGCTGCCGAGTCTCAGCCTTCTAATGTTAAGATGAGCTCCTGCACACAGCCAGGCACTGTACTCTGTATTTCTTTCATGTATTTGTGTTAAAATGAGGGAGGGAGGGAGGGGGAGAGAGGGAGAGGGAAGGAGAGGTGGGGGGAGAGAATGACAGCAAAGGTGTCTGCCTTTTATAGAACTTTTTGAGCACAAAAGAAATATTTTGTTCTTCTTGATTCTAGGTTGAGAGAACATCCATGCCTCTGCTGTTTGGAAAGTCACAGTCAGCTAAGGCAACAGGTGGAATAAGCAGCAGCCACAAAGCTGCATTCACAACGCTAGGACTAGATTCTAAGGCTGTTTTATCAGCACGCTTGGAAAGGACACACTTCAAATTCCTACTTGATGTTCACTTGCTTTCAGGCTCTACCAAACTCCCACCTCCCCAACACATACATACACACAAGCCACTTGTGGTTACTTTGTACACTTGAAACAAAACTTTTAAGGCCAAGTTCTCCTTTCCTTCAAGATGAGGGAGTGCTTCTCCGAGGGCTGCCACTTCAGTAAGAAGGAGCCTTAGATGAGGACTCACCAGCAGGAAAGCGGAAGCCTCTGACTACAGGCTGACTATAAGGAAGTCTACGGTGCCGCCTTAAGAGGGAGAATATGCAGAGCTATAGTCCAGTCAAAAATGGTTAATAGATATTTGTAATGCTAACTTATAGCATCAAAACATGCAACAAAATGTAAAAAATTTATATATAATCTAAGAATAGGAATGAAAATTTAGCTAAAAAACAAAAGGAAAAAATTCAGTTGAGGGGATGGATCAATGGTTAAGAGCACTGCCTGCTCTTCCAAAGGACCCAGGTTCAATTCCCAGCACCCACATGGCAGCTCACTGCAGTCTGTAACGCCAAGATCTGCCACCCCCACACCAACGCACATAAATTAAAATTTTAAAAAAATTCAGTTGAGAAGAATCCAATAGCAAACGGTAGGCATGGATTTCTGGTTTTCTTGTGCTATATCAAGTGCAGTCTCTTAACTACAATCACTCCATGTGCCAGGCACTATTCACCCACAAACTAACAACTGATATTGCTGTCTCAACAGATACCAGTATCGCTGTGGGCATGGAGCACACAGGACGGTACCTGCCTCTTGTTTTCCTAATGACAACAGTGTGTTCTTCATCTCCTGGAACAAAAGCAAACTCTACACATCTGTGGGCTAGTAATGTCACCTCCTGGACTTCCATTAATCAGCATAGCACGAGCAGACAGCAGAGTGAGGACACAAAGCCTGCACCTCCTGTAATGGATCACAAAGTGAGTGCTACAAATGTGCCGGCATCATCTCCCACTGTGCCTGTAGCCCCCACATCTACACTGAAGCCCTCTGTGCCCCATGCCTTCAGAAACAGTTCTCCAACAGCAGAGTTCAAAAGTCAGGGAGAAAATTTTAAAAAGGATGTCTGTGAGGAAAACAACAGCAACACTGCCGTCCTAATTTGCTTAATTGTAATTGCAGTGCTTTTTCTCATCTGTACCTTTCTATTTCTATCAACTGTGGTTCTGGCGAACAAAGTCTCATCTCTCAAAAGATCAAAACAAGCAGGCAAGCGGCAGCCTCGGAGCAATGGTGATTTTCTGGCAAACAGTGGGCTCTGGACTGCTGAATCGGACACTTGGAAAAGAGCAAAAGAGCTCACAGGCCCCAGCCTCCTGATGCAGTCTACTGGTGTGCTTACAGCCAGCAGGGAAAGGAAGCACGAAGAGGGAACTGAAAAACTCAACTAGACCATGGTTTGGAAAGGGAAATGCAAAGCAGCAGCGAGGAAGGCCGAGTTAAAAATAAAGCTGGCTGGTGGTATTTCACATCAACGTTTGCTCAGATGATCAAAAAGTCTGACAGGCAGTTTAGCATCAAACAGACCAGAAAGGGAGATGTATGCCTGCTGAAGTTACTTAAAACTGCATTTCTGTTTCACACGTCCTTTTTTTTTTTTTTTAAAGTAAACAAAACAACAGCAGCTGAAGAAATTAATAGAAATAATAAGAGGTAACCAAATATTCCTGTTCAGCAGTGGATGAATGTACTTGAACTTGGAAGAGTTCTATTAAGTCCTTAGAGCCAAGCAGATGCCACAATGCCTAGCAGGAGTCAAATTCCTAACGTGCATAGAATTCAACTGCATAATGCAATGAGACATTCTCACTGGATGATACAGAACCCATACCAGTTTGTATCTTAGCACAGCTAATGTTAGGCTACATCTATTTACCTTTACACATGGCACAAGACAAAAGTGCTTATCTTCTATACATAATAAATTAAAACTTAATTTTGTACAATAAATGAAAAGGATTTTAGACAAAGCTGATAATGCATCTCTCATTTATGCTGTCTTAGAACATATTATAAAATAAGAAAAACAACAACACAACCAAAATAGATGAGATTCACACCCACAATAGCTTTTTTAGTGTTTAAGAAGAACATTTGAAGAGGCTGAAGGATGGTTCAGAAGGGAGGGCACTGACTGCTTTTCCAGAGGACCCTGGTTCTGTTCCTAGCACCCACACAAGGCTCACAGCTGGCTGCTGTAATTCCAGTTCCAAGGGATCCTGGCTTCTTTGGGCACCAGGCATATACATAAAATATCCATACTTAAAAATAATTTTTAAAAAGAAGAACATTTCTATTTTGTATACACACTGCTTACTGGAAGGATAATAACAAGCAATGGCCAAATGCAGTATCACATACCTGTAAATCTCAACATTTTGGAAGCTCAAGTCAGAGGATTCTGAGTTTGAGGCTGGTCTGCAGAGTGAGATGCTGTCTCAAGCATTAACAAGAACAAAACATAACAGTGCCCTAAAGTTGATTAATGTTTAAGTCTAAGGATACTAAGTATCTTATAAATGATCAATTTTCGCTTTTATTCTACAGAGCAGCATGAATAAAGGAAGTGAGGAGTGTGTGCACGCATATGTGTGTGTGTGTCTCTGTGTGTGTACATTTGTGAGTACAGGTGCTCACAGAATCCTCTTCTGGAGCTGGAGTTACAGGCGAGTATGAACTGCCTGATGTGAGTGCTGGGAACTGAACCCAGATCCTTCACAAGAGCAGTATATTCCTTTGTTGAAGATTTATTTATTTTTATTTGAGTGTTTTACCTGCACATATCTCTATGCACAGTGTGTATATAGTACCCTTGGAGACCAGAAAAGAATGTCAGATCCTCTGAAACTGGAGTTACTCACAGCTGTGAGTCACCGGGTGGGTTTTTGGAATAGAACCTAGGTCCTCTACAAGAACAGCAAGTGCCCTTAACTGCCAAGCAGGCCCTTTAACAGTTCCCTCTTAATTAGTGATTTGTCTTGGCTAAGTATCAGAATCAAATAAAAAATGCTATTGACAATACATAATTTCTATGCCTAACATCTGATTCCAGTTTTAATGAGCTGAGTTGCCAGATAAGTACTGGGTATTTTTTTCCCTAACTACTTAGATGGTATTACCCTTGACCATTAAATTCACTTTTGATAAGCTGTTACTTTGAATATCTAGGTTACATGTTTAAATGAACAGTGTGTTGAGAGGCACATGACTTCAAATTTATTTTCTTTCTTTTTTAATGTGCATAGATGTTTTGCCTGCATGTGTGTCTATGCACTATATGTGTGTCTGGTGCCCACAGAGGCAAGAAGAGGGTATCAGATCCTCTCTGGGACTGAAGCTACAGATGATTGTGAACTGCCATGTGAGTGCTGGGAATTGAACTTGGTCCTTTGGAAGAGCAGTCAGCGCTCCTAACTGCTGATACCAATTTTCTACTAGTTAAAAAAAAAAAGTCATCCCCTAAACCGTAACTCACAGCCATGTTACATCAGATAAAGCACCATGTCAGCAAAATGCAAAAGTAAAGCAGGAGAAACACAGGTGGATCCTAGAACACTGGCGTCTTTTGTTTCTCTTGCTATTTCTTCTGTTTCTTCGTTCTAATCCCTTTGCTTTTAGAAGGCCAGTAGGTGGGGCGAGGTTTGTTGTTTGTTCTGTAACTCAGGTTGGCCTCAAAACCACTATGCATGGGTCTCCAACATACCCCAGCCTCCTGCTTTACCTCTTCCACGCTGAGATTCCAGGCAAGCATCATCATGCCAAACCCTCGTTGTCTTGTCAAGGGTAAAATGGCCCTGACTGGAAGTGACTATGGGTAGTGATCCTCCTCCCATTTTGTGCAATTTAAAGATCTGAGGTGGAGTTACAGAATGCAGAGCGATATTAGCTCAGTTATACTCATTGAGATAACTTATAAACAAATACTTGTCAGAGGAAGTTAAAACATAATAACCTCTTTCTAAAGACAAGAAATTGACTAAAAAACTCATTCCATATCAAACATATTGGTCAAGTATTTTCAAGTAAGACATAGGAGTCTTATGTACTCCAGGGATATTTAAAATCTATTACTTGATACTTGGTTTTAAAGCACACATCCTGAGAATGACACTTAATGGGAGCTTATGAAAAAAATAGTTAAAAGTGTTTACACCTTCAAAGTGTTCTAAGTTATTTTCTAACAAAATCATTTTTATTTTCTACTCCTGGATATAATGATTATCATCTTAATCCAATGATTTTTAAAGTAAATTATAATAGTTAAGTAAAAGCTCCCTAACAGCACTTGGGAGGCTAGAACAGGGAGGCTGAAAGTCCAGAGCCAATCTAGGTAACATGATGACACCTTGTTCTCAAAAATAAACAAAGCTTCGCTCCCCCCAATAAAGAGTTACTTTATAACATTTTTATTACATTCTATTACTTTTAAGTCTTTTTAAGTTAAAAACTAAGTTATAATAATCTATGTTCCCTGGCAGTGATCAGGGAAAGTGTCCCACATGTTGATATGTGCTGTTTCTACTATACTGTGCACAGAGGAGGCGTTTACATTATTTAAATCCCATAATAAGTCAGGGATGACAGTCTCTGCTTTTCAGATGAGGAAGAGGCTAGAAGAACACTTGCTTAAAGAAGCTTTCATTCAGAGGCTCATACTCTTCAATATACTTTCTTATTTTAAAAAGCACTGGGGCACTGGAGAGGTGGCGTTCTTCCGAAGACCAGAGTCCGGTTGCCATCACCTGTGTCCAGGCAGCTCACCACCAAGAGCAGCTCAGCCTCAGGGAATCCAGAACCCTCTTCTGGCCTCTGAGGGCACCCACACATATTTGGCATACATATGCATAAAAATAACAATGTCTTCCTACTAAATATTGAGGCAAAGGTACAGCACAGTGGTAGAGCTGTGCCTAGTATGTATGAGGCTGTGTGCATGATCCACAGTACCAACCTCTAATTGGTGAGAATAAGCTACTTACATACTTTTACTTATGCTCTGCCACTACTTTTCTTGGGTGCTGTCAATGAAGAAACAACATTAAATTAAGATGCACTGGTACCTACCATGTGAGGCATCATCTTATCCAAGCTCACAATATCAGAGGAGGAAATGGTGACTGAGCAGGGCACTGACTTGCCTAAGATCTAAACATCTCACTTCTTCCAGTAAGAAATCCCCCTAGAGTCTTCCCCAGGATACATAATTTCTCGGCAGGACTCCATCCTACTTCTTTAGATTATACAGTCACGTATAAGTACTGACAAGCTTCAATTAAGGTTTCAAAATAAGCTCTGTTGAAGGAACACATTTCTTAGTCATCCTGTGGCTTATTGCACTTCCTGTAACTGCTATTGATAAACTTCCTCTGCTGTAGGAAACCATTTCAGTGTGTTAGAGGACCATTTTTAATCTGCACGGAGCCACCCCTTTGCGTTCTCAGCCAAGTCACCAGCATGTCCTGCTAGAACAAGAGTTTACATTCTGCGAAAGCACCCCACAGGTAAGAACACCCTGACATAGGCCATCTGACTTCAGTTTTGCATATGTGAAATTTATTTTAAAAACCAAAATATCATTAGTGGTTTTTAGTTGATTTCAGCTCTCAACAGTTTAAAGATCTCTTCAGAAGATGTCTGCGGCTCTGCTGTACAGATTTTTAAAAGCTTATATTCAAGGTTGATATTGTCTGAAAGATTCTCATCAAAGTTTTAGTATTACCAGCCCTTTGAAGTATACTCAGTCAAAATATTTGTTAGCATTACTTTAATAATTTTAAAAAAGCTAAGAGTTAAAAATAAAACTAAATTTTTTGACTGAATTTACAACTTTAAAATACTGTTTAAAAATTCTAGGGCTGGTGCTACAGGTCAGTGGCAGGGCTTGCCCTGCATGCAAACAGCTCTGGGTTTGATCCTTAGTATCACAGAAGAGAAGAAAAAAAAAAAGTCTAATTAAAAAAAAAAAAAAAGTCAGGGTTTCTATTAAGTAGCCCAGGCTGGCTGGCCTCTAACTCAGATCTTTCTGTCTCAACTTCACAAGTACGGTGATTAAAAGCATGCACCACCATGTCTGGCCTGAATTAAGTTTTATTTGTCTAACCCTTTAGTTTATAAACTATGAATGGTTATCTTTGTTTTGACTTAACTTTAAAAGAAATTAGATACTTATTATGCATTTTTGTATAAAAGGAATGTTATATTTAATAATTGTGACATAACAATTAGAGGTCATTTAAAAAGCTCCAGAAAGCAAAAATATTATGATAAAGAGAGTATGTGTGTATCCACATCATCTACGTGCTTATGCCACATACCCTGAGCTGACCTTTTAGTGAAGAATATAAAACACAGAAACATCCAAAGAACATTTTATAGAAACTTGTTGGCATATGCAAAAAGATATGTGCCTTGTGACTAAATGTAATAATAACAAATAAATTAAATAAAAATACATAGAGATTTCAAAGATCTGCAATCCCAAGGAAAAATAATTTGGAAGTAGGTTAGACTCTATTCCAGTACTTTATAAACACAAATTTTCCTTATAGCAGTCTAGTTTGAATTTTTTGGGGGTGGGCGGTTTCAAGACAGGATTTCTCTGTGTAGCCTTGGCTGTCCTGGACCTCTCTCTGTAGACCAGGCTGGCCTCAAATTCACAGATCTCCCTGCCTCTGCCTCCCGTGTGCTGGGATAAAAGGTGTGTGCCACCACTATCAGGCTTGGCTCATTTGTTTATTTATATATATATTTATTTATTTATTTATGTTTTTGCTTTTTTGAGACAGTGTTTCTCTGTGTAGCCTTGGCTGTCCTGGACTCACTTTGTAGATCCAGCAGCCTTGAACTCACAGAGATCCGCCTGCCTCTGCCTTCCAACTGCTGGGATTAAAGGTGTACGCCACCACTGCCCAGCTTGGTTTGAATTTTTTAAAAGCAATATATGTTACATAAGCTAAAAAAAAATTAAAGCTCATATTTGTCTAAAATGGAACTAGTCTCAAGTTTAACAGTTTCCATGCTTTCAACAAGTTTCGATACAATTCTATTCAGATGTATCATGTGAGTGATTCTGAACTTATTAAATAGAAATCTGATGCCTTTTAATGCTCAATCTTTAAAGAAGGACCACAGAATTTTCAATAAACTGTAATTATGATATCTCATATGCTACCAATCTGAAACTCCTAAACTGTTTCCACAGACTCTTGAACTGATGTGGGTTTTCTGGTTACTTCTTTTCCTACCCTTTATGTAAGCCCAGACCCTGTGTTACTTACACAGTCCCAGAGGCCACATACGCGTCTTCTTCTGACACAAAGGCCTTCTCATTCATAACTCTGCAAAAGGCTCCAGCATGAAACAACAGAAGCCAAGAGTACAGGCCAGCCTGCTTCCCTGCCAGTGCCACTGCTTAGAGCTGTGACAGCTTGCCAAGTCAGCCAACTTTTCTTATTTTTTTTTCTAATCTGGAAGATTAAAATATGACCACGTAGGTCACGCAAATAAATCCTGTTACTCCAGAATTTTCTAAGTGTCCAGTAATGGTATTTTTGTGGTACCCGGTAATCAAGCTAGCCCTGAGCAGCACTTCAGTCCTGGCAGTGTGACTACTACATGCCTAATACTATGGGTTCCACTTTCATTGTCACTGTGCTTAAAATACTGATTCACTAAAATAATGCACATTTTCCTTTTTAAAAATTAAAAATAACTGTTCAGGAAAAACAAAACCAAAATGACAAATTCAAACCTCAGGCTTTAAACACCGAGAGGCATGTGTCGTTATAGCAAAGTTGAGAAATCTGGATTTTCCCGGGCAGGAGATTAAAGAATTTCTAAGAACGGTCCTATACAGACTGCGCATCGGTTCTCTCCAGTTAGCAGGCTACTTGTGAGCAGCGTGTGTCAGGGCGGGGAGGCCGGGGCGGGGGAGGGCTTCAGGGGCCTTGCAGCAGACAGGGGGCCTGGGGTGAAAGTGTGCGTCAGATAGTTCCTCCAGCTTCTTCATGCTGCAGCGCCAGCTCCCGTTTGCTCCTTCCTGTTTCCACATCCAGGCCAGAGAGAGCAAGCAGCGACTCCCAGCGCCTTTCACCCACACCAATCCTCTCTCCCCCACTTCGTTTTACCTGTGTTCGTCTTCTTCAGTAACTTCCTGAAAACTAGTAAGCAACTGCCATCTCCGACTACTCCTTTTTCTTCAATCCCTTCTCTAATTGACTGACCTTGTCCCACCAATCTGGTGCATCCTAAAATTTTTTTGTGGAATTTTTCTTTAGTGTTCTTTACAATTTTTTTTCATTCCCATTTCCTGTCTATTCTAAATTTTAATTCCTTTCCTAGAGCCTGCCTCAAATTCAGCTGACTATCACCTTTTCTCTGCAGAAACACTGTGTACTTTTAGGTACATGCCAGGCACATAGTTGGCACATACATGCAATAACCTTGTGTATTATAGGTAATAACACCGGCTTCATTAACTCTGACAAGAGTCAGGCTCCCCCTCCCCAAAATTATTAAATCCCAAATGTCTTCTTTTGTCTTGATACTCCTTCCTAGACGATTCTGAACTGCCACAGTGGGACTCCAACAGGTTCTACTGCTCTTCTGCAGCAGGTCCTAGGAAGGTACGGAATATTAAGTGATGACAAGAGAAAGTGGTGGGATATTTGAAAAATGGGTTTTGGTTTTACTGCTGCTGCAAGTGGAAACATCAAAGTGACATTTCTAACTTCCTGTTGACACTAGAGGTGATGAACCTATCAAAATTGACCTTACAAACCAAACTGGGTTGTACAATTATGCCCTGGTTTTGGCTGGTTCTTCCTCTATTTCCTTTTTCAGCTAACTAAAAAGAGGAACTGTATGGTTTCTCTATTTTAAGCAAAGTCACAAAAGAGGAAACATTTTTAGCTGGAGACAATTCGTGGCCTATATCTTCTGTTGCTTTGGAAAGCATTTTCTAAAAAACATTTACAAAATGAAACTCTGAACACCATTTTCTAACCAATCCTTTTTTGGGCAACCTTAAGAATGACGGTGTGGAACGGCATGAATGACGGACATCTACAGATGAGTCAGACCCTCATAGCCACGCCAAACATTTCAAATGTTTCCCTTAAAGAACCTTTAAAAGGAGAATAAAACCCAGAATTTAGCTAAATTGTATTTTCTCTTCTTATATTATGGTAGACGTCTTAATAAAAAGTAGAAGTAAGATGGCAAACAACCAAGAGTTCCAGCAGATTAAATATCTACTGAGCAACTAATATAAAAGGTATAGGGAAATCAACCTAAGAGAAGATGAAACGGTAGGAGAACGGAAAGGACGCTGACTCTGGAATCACACCATCCTGACACATGTTCTCACGCTGTCACTAACAGTCACACCCTAGACAAACTGCTCAATTCATTCCAATTTGCTTCTGTGAAGGTTAAATGAAATAAAGTATGTAAGTTACAAATTTATAGTATATTCTATGTAGATACTTTTCTGCCTTTTTTTCCCTCCTACCTTTGTGGATTTTAAAAAAATCCTGAAAAAAATCCTGTTTGAGGTGATGGGAATAATAATAAAAAAACATGAAAACAACATAATAAAAACCACAGTTACTTAGGCGACATGAGCGAGGTGCATTCATGAAGTATTACTGAAAAAACCAGGACAGCAGGAACTGAGGAGACTCAGGAGCAGCTATTTGTGGCTGTGGTCAGTCCCAGAGAACTTGGGTTAAGAGGGGAATTTAAACTGAGGTCTATGAGATGAGGACAGGTGCAGACATGTGGTCAGCAGGGGAGAGGATTGGGCAAAGAACACATTTAAAGACAGGGAAAATGGCATAACTTAGTGTGTTCGGGAAGTAAGCAACCAGATCATGCATGCTTTAAGGGTAATTAACCAGCACCAGGAAAGGGACTTCAGAGAGCTAGTTTAAATTTCAGGGTTCAAGCACAAGGCGGAAAATATAAAGGAAAAGACAGACAAAGAAAAAACATTTTCCTTGAAAATACAGGTCCTTCTGGCTCAAGCGTGTGATCCTAGCAATCGGGAAGTTGAGGCAGAAGGATCAAGTGTGAGGCCAGCTTGGTCTATACATGGAGACAGTCGGTCTGTCTGTCTGTCTCTCGCTTCTTCCCTCCCTCTCTCCTCCTCTTCTTGTGTGTTTTGAGACAGGGTCTCTCTGTGTAGCCTTGGCTATACTGGACTGTCTTTGTAGACCAGGCTGGCCTCGAACTCACAGCGATCCACTTGCCTCTGCCTCCCGAGTGCTGGGCCTATAGTGTGCGCCAGTGTGCCTGGTTTTGAGACAGTTTCTTAAAACACAGGAACAAAAACAAATAGGGAGGAAGGAAAAAGGGAAGGCAGGCAGGCAGACAGGAAGGGGTGTCGTTTATCATCACTGTCGTACAGTGCTAGTGGTAAGGAAGTAAGAACTACCTAAGTTGTCAAACCCTTTGTTATACCTCTGGAGCCAAACAAACAAAGAGCAGTTTCTTATCATAAGCAGCAAGTGGTATCTAAAAGTCTGAGATTTTCCCTTAGAGTTAAGACAGTACTGCTATTTCAGACAGCCAAAACTGTCTTTTGGTCACTTCCAGAACAAGCCCCTTATACCCAGCATTGAACTAACTGTAAAGTGAGGGAACTGAGAACAGCAAACTTAAGTGACTGTACATGTAGAGTTAAGCGGACAGTGTTCAGCTTCAGTATCTCTGGGAAAACTTTCCAAAGTTCTCCCAGGCCGAGCATGAGGAAAGATCAAATTTCTCTAATTACTTTTATTTTTCAGGACAGGGTTCTTCTATGCTGGCCTGCTGGCCTGTACTCACTATGTATATAGCAGGTTTGCTTCAAACTCACAGCGATTACCTGCCCCTGCTGGGATGAAAGACGTGCACCTGGCTACTGAGATTACTTTTTTACCTGCTAATTTTTACCATAAGAATTTAAAATACTTGAAAACAGCAACTTAAAAAATATCTCAAATCTAGATCAAGGTCTGACACAAAGACGGCTGTCCAATACCTGAATGGAAGTAGTAGTGGCTTTACTTATTTGACCAAATGGGCGAGAGAGTCTTCATTCACTTTAGGATTTTTTTTTCTTTTAGATTTGGTTTTTATTTTTCATTTTGTATGCTGATGCCTGTATAGACCAGAGGTGTTAGATTCCCCTGGGATTGGAGTTACAGACAGTTGTGAGCCTCCCAATGAATGTCCTGGGAACTGAACTCTGGTCTTCTGCAAGAGCAGTAAGCGCTCTTACCCGCTGAGCCAGCTCTCCAGCCCTACTTCTCTAAAATTTTAAGGCCAGAATTTAGAGATTATTTGACTCATCCTTAACCTAAGACAGCTCTATACATGCCATGGAGCGCAGATCAGTGACACAGCAATGGCACAGCAGGAGCTTAGAGGAATATGGACAGACTCGGGTTTGTTTTTGTTTTGTTTGGAGACAAGGTTTCTCTGTGAGTCACTGACTGTCCTGGAACTCACTCTGTAGACCAGGCTGGCCTCGAACTCAGAGATCCATCTGCCTCTGCCTCCTGAGTGCTGGGACTAAAGGTGAGCACCACCATGCCTAACTGGAGTGTCTATTAATTATGCTAAATTTGTTAATCATGAGATAGTCATATGAAGTGTCCACTTAGAAATTATACAAATGAACTCAGAACAAAGAAAATTTAGGCTGGATACACAGGTTTGGTCATTATGGCACAAGGGTGAGTGAGAGTGAAAACTTACAGAACCAAGAAAGGTAAAGAGAGACTAAATATTGATTATCTATATAGAAGACAGGAGAAAAAGGAGAGCTCAGTAAAATGGTGAGAAAGGAAAACTATGTTACAAGAGCTACTGAAATATTGGTGAAGGAATAGTAAGGTCAAATGTGGTGAATAGAGAGGGGAAAAAAAAAAGGAACAGAACATAAAGACAACAGTGTAAGGCACTGTGGTCACTGGTGTTCTTTGTAGAGGCAGAACTGCTTTATTCCTAGGAATAGAGAGAAACAAAACAGAGCGCATGGCTCAGCAGGTTGAGTCTGCACACTCAAGACAATATGACACAAAGGAGTGGAGTCTAGGCGGGCTGCAAGGTTAAGCAGATGTTCTTTAAAAGACCTAAGAATTCTTCCCAGGAACTCCAGCTGCAGTGCGCTACATTCCGTCAAGTAGAGACAGACAATAAACACTAACCAGATGCCTAACAACTTTACTGCAGGCATTGCTATGAAGAGTCGAGTATAACTAGACTCTAGATGATAACTAACTTTCTTTCTTTTTTTTTTCCCCCTCCTTTTCACTATAAAATCACTGGTAAAGAGGAAACATTCTAAAATGGAATTCAAGTATTTCATCTTAATTTTGCTTTGTCAATACCTGAATAGTATGTTTTTCTCAGAGACAGAAGCAATTACAACAGAGCAGCAACCACAGTCTACTTTACTTACATCATCAATGTTATATGTTGCAACTAATCCTCAAAACACAGTTACGGCACGGAATGCTTTGAGTCAAACAACACAATTCAGCAACACTCCTTCTGGACAACAACTACCATCTGCCCAAATCACTCCTGGACAACCAACACCAGCTGCTTATGTCTCTCCAAGACCACTCGCCTATAACATCACCAGACAAGCGATATCAACAGCCAACAACTCCTTCTCACAAACATCACTATCCGGGTTCACTTCGGCCAATCAAGCATCATCTTCTTCCCACAATTCCACCAGACAACCACCAAGATCGCTCTCCTATAATTCCACACAACAGCCACCATTACCTGCCTCTACCCCTTCTGGAAAGCCAGTACTACAGACTACTGACAATCAACCTACAAAATTATCACCTACTTATTTACCTAGGACTGACAATTTACCAAAGAATACACCCTCACCACCTGTCATCCCAAAACCAAAGAGTGGCAACGGAATTACACAAAATGCAATAGCTGCCATATTAATTGGTACAATTATGATTTCTATGTTGGTAGCTATATTCATGCTTATACTGTGGAAATACTGGAGGAAACCAGTTGTCAATGATCAAAACTGGGCAGGCAGGTCTCCATTTGCTGATGGAGAAACCCCAGACATGTGTATGGATAACATTAGAGAGAGTGAGGTACGCACAAAACGCTCATCAGTTGTTTCACTTATGACCTGGAAACCAAGCAAAAGCACATTGTTAGCAGATGATTTGGAAGTTAAGCTGTTTGAATCGAGTGAACACATTAATGATACCAACAACCTCAAAACTGAGAATGCAAAAGATCAAGTAAATGGTTTGTCAGAAGACAGTGCTGATGGGTCAACAATTGGTACAGCTGTGTCTTCTTCAGATGATGCAGACCTGCCCCTGCCGCCTCCCCTTCTGGACGTGGATAGGAACCTATCAGACAAGCCCACAATGAGAATTGATTCTCTTTTACCAAATGATTCTCCCAATCTCCAACCATTTCCAGACAGTCTAAATCAAGTGTGTGAAGATGATAATTCCACCATCAAACAGTCATTTCCACCACCCCCTGACTCAGTTACTTCACCTCTGTCAGCAGTAGATTTTATAAACAATCAAGAGTGCAACCAAGAGACTAGCCCGGAGTTCTCTACTCCTGACTCCTATCAAGATCTCACTGACTCCCTGCCACCTCCACCTCCAGAGCTACTGTAAAGCGACAGTTTACTTTCTAGCGTGTCATCCATCCTGAGATGACTCCATCCCATTCTTGTCCTTATGGTACAACACACATACCATGACAATTGGCAGCTGAGTGACTTCTGTTTAGGAACTACCTGACACCTGATTGGTGCCATGCATACGGTAGATTATTACAGTGGTACGCTTGCCAGCTATACAACTTATTTTTAAAGCTGAATGTCTTTTATATATGTGAATGATAGATATGTCAGTAACACCAATTTGGAAACATGCGATCTACATATACTTATTATTACCCAACAGATTTTACCCTTGAAAAGCTGTATATAAACTTATGTTGAATAAATAAAATGCTGTTTTCCATTTCACAATTTGTTGTGTAGTAGAAGTGAAAAATTTTAAATAGTCCAAGTTTTAATACTTCCGCTATTAAGTAGATATTTCAATTTATGGAGATGAGAGATTAAAATATGTCTAAAAACAAGACATTTTCCATTTGGCTTTACTGGAAACACATGAACACAAAACTATTAAAACATGAAATCAGACTGCTGTGCTGCAGAACATTTACCCTGAAAAAAATAAGCACCCATTATAAAACGCAAATTTTTTAATGATTAAAAATGTATGTGTATGAGTGTTTTGCCTGCATGTATATATACACACCATATGTAATGGCTGGTGTTTGAGAAGGTCAGAAGATGACACTGAGCACTGGACCCCTGAACTGGATGGAATTACATTTGTGAGCTGCCATATGGGTACTAGGAATTGAATCCGAATTCCCTGTGAGAGTACTAAGTGCTCATAAGCACTGAGCCTTTCAAGTCCTTTCTTCTCTCCTCCTCTTCTTCAAATAACTGGAGGGGCAAGGAGATAGGCTGCATTAGGAGGCTGCGGGGGGGGGGGGGGGAGGAGATAGGCTGCATTAGGAGGCTGGGGGGGGAGGAGAGAGGCTGCATTAGGAGGCTGGGGGGGGAGGAGAGAGGCTGCATTAGGAGGCTGGGGGGGAGGAGAGAGGCTGCATTAGGAGGTGGGGGGGAGGAGAGAGGCTGCATTAGGAGGCTGGGGGGGAGGAGAGAGGCTGCATTAGGAGGTGGGGGGGAGGAGAGAGGCTGCATTAGGAGGTGGGGGGAGGAGATAGGCTGCATTAGGAGGTGGGGGGGAGGAGATAGGCTGCATTAGGAGGCTGGGGGGGAGGAGATAGGCTGCATTAGGAGGTGGGGGGGAGGAGAGAGGCTGCATTAGGAGGTGGGGGGAGGAGATAGGCTGCATTAGAAGGCTGGGGGGGAGGAGATAGGCTGCATTAGGAGGTGGGGGGGAGGAGAGAGGCTGCATTAGGAGGTGGGGGGGGAGGAGATAGGCTGCATTAGGAGGTGGGGGACAACCTGTGAGAATCAATTTTTTTTTCTTCCACATCAAGGATAGAATTCAGAACTCGGGTCATCAGATCAGACAGCAAGCACGTTTATCCACGAAGCCATCTCACTGACACCAGAATACAGACATTTTTCTAAACTGTTAGGGAAGCATATAAACTAAGCACCTAGACAGAATCGAATTTATGGAGAAAGGAAGGGAAAAATAAAAGTGTGATTCTTGTTATATATTTTATACTTATTTCAAAACCAACTTTTAGTCTAGGATTGGTTTTAAAAATTTTGTGTGTGCACGTGCAGTGGGAGGGTGTTTGTGGAGGCCATAAGAGGATGTTAGTCATCTTGGGACAGAAGTCACAGGAAGTTAGGAGCTATCATCTAACATGGGTGGTGGGAACTGAACTTGGGTACCTAGTATAGAAGCAAGCTCTCTAGACTGTTGAGCTATCTCTATAGTCTTTTTAAATGTAGAAGTTCAATTTTAAACCATTACCTGACAATTGATGAATATGAGATACCAGATAGGTGTAGGCATAACCTTTGTCAAAGTACAGGGGGTCAGTGGGTATTGGCTCACTTTGTGCAGATCTGCTCAACAAGCACATCCTTCTCTTTCCTATTCTCACTGTAAGGCCAAGGGAAGAGTTACTTAGAGCAGGAACTCTGGAACTTTTCAGAACAGAATATAGTATTCATTTGTAACATTAGTATTCAAATACTAAAAATCCCATCCAAAATAAAAAACAAGCAGGCTCTTGGACAGTGGAGTTTTACTGCTACTACTACTACTATGAAATATTATATTTACTATAATAATAGATATTATATTTAATATAATAATTATTGTTTGTGTTTTCTGAGACAGGGTCCTTTTATGTAACCATGGCTGTCCTGGAACTCTCTATAAAGATCAAGCTGTCCTCAAACTCCCAGCGATTCACCTGCCTCTGCTTCCCAATTGCTAGGATTAAAGCTATAGCTACTATACCTAGCCTAGGTGTTACGTTACATACAATGTTTGCCTTATTTCTTGCCAGCCATCTCTAACTTACTGACAATTAATACTTTTTATCTGTATAAACATCCATTCATGTGTCTTCAAATATCATGTAAGGCTACTTTACACTGTAGCACTCAGGAATTTTGAGAACTTCTTGTTCTTTAAGTATCCTGATTAATGATATCTAGGAGTTCATGTCTGAAATGCCAAGATCACCAAACCCCTCTCATTTCACATTTAAGAGTACCAAAGGCTCTTTTCAAAGTTTTGTCCCTTTCGACACCTTCTTTAATGATATCTTAAAAAAAAAAAAAAGGCACTGAGAAATACTTGTTAACTAAATCAGGAATTAGGAATTAATGGAGGAGATAGAGCGTTGTCTCAGTGGTTAAGAGTACCTGCTGCTGCTCTTCCAAATACCCAGGTTCAACTCCCAGCACTAACATGATAGCTCACAACTGCTTCAAGTCCATTTCCAGGGGATCTGATGCCCTCCTTCTGACTCCATGGGCAGTAGGCCCACAAATGGTACATGGGCGTACGTATCCAGGTAAAACACTTATACATATAAAATAAAATAAGTGGGATTTACTTATTTGCATCCTATGTGTGTATTTTTCATGCATGCATGCCTGTATACCACTGTGTGCCTGGTGCCTCTGAAGTCAGGAGAGGGGACTGGATTCCCAGAATGGGAGTTAAAGCACAGTGAGTGGCCAAGTGGGTGCTGACAACTAAGCCTGGATTCTCTATGATAATAAGTGCTCTTTACCACTTACTTATCTCCTCATCCCCACATAAATACATCTTAAACAAACAGTTCAGGACTGGTGACTTGGTTATAGTCTTGTTGGATTTCTTTAAGCACTTTGCTTAGCTTTTCTCCTGTTCACTATATAGCAGATACTAAAGGTAGCTGGATTTTGTTTTTGTTTAAAGACATTCTCTGCAGGAATGAAATAATTCACATTTACTGCCAGCAATTTCCCCAACCAAGGCCCATGGAAGCTGAGCAGTGGCACCCTGCTTAATCAGCAGGAAGAAATGAAAACCAATAAAAGAAATACACGAGAGAAGAAAATGCAGGAGAGGGGAAACAAAAACCTCAGAGAAAAGATTTAGAAGTTAGAAGACTGCAGAGAGGAGAACTAGGCAGGGACGGTGAGGTGGCTCAGTGAGCAAAGGTGCCTGCTGCTTGGAAACATACATCAACGCCAGCAGTGCTGGCACACACCTTTAAGTCCCAGCACCCAGAGGCAGAGGCAGGTGGATTTCAAGGCCAGCCTGCTTTACAGAGTGAGTTCCAGGCGACACAGAGAACCATGTCTCAAAAAACCAAAAACCCAAAAAGCACAAACAAAAACTAAACCACCAAAACAAAACACCCTTTAAAAAACCACTGGCAAAACTATTCAAGAACAAGGGTCACGGCATGCTGTTATTTGCAATAACAGAACAACTCAGATGCTCCAGTACAAGGCTGATCAAATAAACCACAGTACATTCCCCAATGCATCATGAAGTGAATGAAACAAGTCCCTGTCTCCTGAGATGGGGTGATCTTTAAAAGAGTAAGATATAAAACAATATACCACAAAACGTTTACATGAGAAGACAGGAGTATGTAATACATACAGGTTTTATCTGTTTTTCAAAAGAAATACTGTTAAGATGCAAATAAAAGCAGCTGGAGGGATCGAGTCAGAGTAGCACCAGTCCTCTGCATATACAAAATGCATCATTTGTTTGTTTGTTTTTTTGAGACAGGGTCTCTCTGTTTAGCCTTAGCTGTCCTAGACTCATTTTGTCTAGCAGGTTGGCCTTGAACTCCTGGGAACTAGCATGCACCACCTCACTGGGCTCGATGACATAATTTTGACAGCCATAAAATCTAAAAACTAGTGGGGAAAAATCAAATTTAACATTAGTCATGTTTATGACAAACAGAAAAGAATGACTTCAAATAATTCGGGGTACAAAACTGACTGTCCCTTTTCAGTCAAAGACTATACCTGAAGGCAAGCAGATAAGTTAGGAACATTCTAGAGAAAAAGTTGAAGGGAAGAAGATGGCTCAGTAGGCAACGGCACTTACTGCCAAATCTGACGACTGGACTTTGTTTTCAGGGACCTACAGATATTATCTGTGACGTTGGTGAACTTATATAAAGTATAATTAATGCTTTTGTATAGCGTCTAAGATATAATATAACAAATACTTGACTTTTTTATTTTTAAAGATTAATTTATTACATATTCCAAATACGGTGTTCTATAATTAATTTATTACATATTCTACATATAGTGTTCTGTCTGCATGTATGCCTGCACATCAGAAGAGGGCACCAGATCTCATTATAGATGGCTATGAGCCACCATGTGGCTGCTGGGAATGGATCTCAGGGCCTCTGGAAGAGCAGCCTGTACCCTTAACCTTTGAGCCATCTCGCCTGCCCCAAATACTTGTCTTTTAAAAATCATTCTTCTTGCCAAGTATGGTGGTGCATGCCTTTAATCCCACTATTTGGGAAGAAGAGGCAAGTAGACCTCTGTGAGTTCAAGGCCAGCCTGGTCTACAGGACCAGCTTCCAGGACAGCAGAAGCTACATAATAGACAGACCCTGTCTCAAAAATCAACTAAACAACAACCAAAAAAGGAGTAATATACTATTTAATGTTCTCAGCCTTTAATAGTTAAGATCCCTGTATTTAAAATACACAGAAATGACAACCTTTTTTTCTGAGAAGTTAGTCATCTCTAATACAAAGTAAGTATAAAATGAAAACCATCATTACCAACCCTAATGTGTCTGGACACCTGGTCCACTGTTGGCACTGCTGAGGGAGGGGTTATACACCTGGTCCACTGTCGGCACTGCTGAGGGAGGGGTTATACACCTGGTCCACTGTTGACACTGCTGAGGGAGGGGTTATACACCTGGTCCACTGTCGGCACTGCTGAGGGAGGGGTTATACACCTGGCCCACTGTCCGCACTGCTGAGGGAGGGGTTATACACCTGGTCCACTGTTGACACTGCTGAGGGAGGGGTTATACACCTGGTCCACTGTTGGCAGTGCTGAGGGAGGGGTTATACACCTGGTCCACTGTTGGCACTGCTGAGGGAGGGGTTATACACCTGGTCCACTGTTGACACTGCTGAGGGAAGGGGTTATACACCTGGTCCACTGTTGGCACTGCTGAGGGAGGGGTTATACACCTGGTCCACTGTTGACACTGCTGAGGGAGGGGTTATACACCTGGTCTACTGTTGGCACTGCTAAGGGAGGGGTTATACACCTGGTCCACTGTCGGCACTGCTGAGAGAAGGGTTATACACCTGGTCCACTGTTGGCAGTGCTGAGGGAGTGGTTATACATCTGGTCCACTGTTGGCACTGCTGAGGGAGGGGTTATACACCTGGTCCACTGTTGGCAGTGCTGAGGGAGGGGTTATACACCTGGTCCACTGTTGACACTGCTGAGGGAGGGGTTATACACCTGGTCCACTGTTGGCACTGCTGAGGGAGGGGTTATACACCTGGTCCACTGTTGACACTGCTGAGGGAGGGGTTATACACCTGGTCTACTGTTGGCAGTGCTGAGGGAGTGGTTATACACCTGGTCCACTGTTGGCAGTGCTGAGGGAGGGGTTATACACCTGGTCCACTGTTGACACTGCTGAGAAAAGGGGTTATACACATGGTCCACTGTTGGCACTGCTGAGGGAGGGGTTATACACCTGGTCCACTGTTGGCAGTGCTGAGGGAGGGGTTATACACTTGGTCCACTGTTGGCAGTGCTGAGGGAGGGGTTATACACCTGGTCCACTGTTGGCACTGCTGAGGGAGGGGTTATACACCTGGTCCACTGTCGGCAGTGCTGAGGGAGGGGTTATACACCTGGTCCACTGTTGACACTGCTGAGGGAGGGGTTATACACCTGGTCCACTGTCGGCACTGCTGAGGGAGGGGTTATACACCTGGCCCACTGTCCGCACTGCTGAGGGAGGGGTTATACACCTGGTCCACTGTTGACACTGCTGAGGGAGGGGTTATACACCTGGTCCACTGTTGGCAGTGCTGAGGGAGGGGTTATACACCTGGTCCACTGTTGGCACTGCTGAGGGAGGGGTTATACACCTGGTCCACTGTTGACACTGCTGAGGGAAGGGGTTATACACCTGGTCCACTGTTGGCACTGCTGAGGGAGGGGTTATACACCTGGTCCACTGTTGACACTGCTGAGGGAGGGGTTATACACCTGGTCTACTGTTGGCACTGCTAAGGGAGGGGTTATACACCTGGTCCACTGTCGGCACTGCTGAGAGAAGGGTTATACACCTGGTCCACTGTTGGCAGTGCTGAGGGAGTGGTTATACATCTGGTCCACTGTTGGCACTGCTGAGGGAGGGGTTATACACCTGGTCCACTGTTGGCAGTGCTGAGGGAGGGGTTATACACCTGGTCCACTGTTGACACTGCTGAGGGAGGGGTTATACACCTGGTCCACTGTTGGCACTGCTGAGGGAGGGGTTATACACCTGGTCCACTGTTGACACTGCTGAGGGAGGGGTTATACACCTGGTCTACTGTTGGCAGTGCTGAGGGAGTGGTTATACACCTGGTCCACTGTTGGCAGTGCTGAGGGAGGGGTTATACACCTGGTCCACTGTTGACACTGCTGAGAAAAGGGGTTATACACATGGTCCACTGTTGGCACTGCTGAGGGAGGGGTTATACACCTGGTCCACTGTTGGCAGTGCTGAGGGAGGGGTTATACACTTGGTCCACTGTTGGCAGTGCTGAGGGAGGGGTTATACACCTGGTCCACTGTTGGCACTGCTGAGGGAGGGGTTATACACCTGGTCCACTGTCGGCAGTGCTGAGGGAGGGGTTATACACCTGGTCCACTGTTGACACTGCTGAGGGAGGGGTTATACACCTGGTCCACTGTTGACACTGCTGAGGGAGGGGTTATACACCTGGCCCACTGTTGGCACTGCTGAGGGAGGGGTTATACACCTGGTCCACTGTTGGCACTGCTGAGGGAGGGGTTATACACCTGGTCCACTGTTGGCACTGCTGAGGGAGGGGTTATACACCTGGTCCACTGTTGGCACTGCTGAGGGAGGGGTTATACACCTGGTCCACTGTTGGCAGTGCTGAGGGAGGGGTTATACACCTGGTCCACTGTTGGCACTGCTGAGGGAAGGGGTTATACACCTGGTCCACTGTTGACACTGCTGAGGGAGGGGTTATACACCTGGTCCACTGTTGGCAGTGCTGAGGGAGGGGTTATACACCTGGTCCACTGTTGGCACTGCTGAGGGAGGGGTTATACAGCTGGTCCACTGTTGGCAGTGCTGAGGGAGGGGCTATACACCTGGTCCACTGTTGACACTGCTGAGGGAGGGGTTATACACCTGGTCCACTGTTGACACTGCTGAGGGAGGGGTTATACACCTGGTCCACTGTTGACACTGCTGAGGGAGGGGTTATACACCTGGTCCACTGTTGACACTGCTGAGGGAGGGGTTATATACCTGGTCCACTGTTGACACTGCTGAGGGAGGGGTTATACACCTGGTCCACTGTTGACACTGCTGAGGGAGGGGTTATACACCTGGTCCACTGTTGGCAGTGCTGAGGGAAGGGGTTATACACCTGGTCCACTGTTGGCAGTGCTGAGGGAGGGGTTATACACCTGGTCCACTGTTGGCACTGCTGAGGGAGGGGTTATACACCTGGCCCACTGTTGGCACTGCTGAGGGAGGGGTTATACACCTGGTCCACTGTTGGCAGTGCTGAGGGAGGGGTTATACACCTGGTCCACTGTTGGCACTGCTGAGGGAGGGGTTATACACCTGGCCCACTGTTGGCACTGCTGAGGGAGGGGTTATACACCTGGTCCACTGTTGGCACTGCTGAGGGAGGGGTTATACACCTGGTCCACTGTTGGCAGTGCTGAGGGAGGGGTTATACACCTGGTCCACTGTTGGCACTGCTGAGGGAGGGGTTATACACCTGGTCTACTGTTGGCACTGCTGAGGGAGGGGTTATACACCTGGTCCACTGTTGGCACTGCTGAGGGAGGGGTTATACACCTGGTCCACTGTTGGCAGTGCTGAGGGAGGGGTTATACACCTGATCCACTCTTGACACTGCTGAGGGAAGGGGTTATACACCTGGTCCACTGTTGGCACTGCTGAGGGAAGGGGTTATACAAACTTTGGAGCAAGGGGTTTAGCTGGTGGTCTTAAGGCCAATAGGGGTGGGCTTTGAGGGTGATAGCCTGGCTCTCCTTCCTATGTGATACTGAATATGACCAACCACACCACTCCCATGTCTTCACTACCCTGAGTAACTGATAGTGTGAGCCAGAGCACATTCCTTCTCCCTTCAGTTGCTTCTGCCAGGTATTTTTCACAATGCCAGCAAAGTCCTTAATACAAACTAAGCTTAAATTAATTTTGAACCCATTAATTAACTAATTAATGATATAACATTTTATGGCATAATGAGTCTTCCTAATAGAGATTTTAAGGTTTGGCAAACTTGAAGTGTAGTGCTGGGTACACTTTGAGCTGACAAGGAATGCGAACTGTCAAAAGCAAACCATTCTCCCCTCTAAAACAATTCTGCTAAATGCTGTACTTCAAACATTATTTTTAGGGATCATGATTGACAACTAAATTCTGAAATCCATACAGAGAATCTAAAGTCCAAATGAACACTAAAAGTAAAGTGCCAATAGACCCCTAAATCAATAACAATCATCAATGATGTAGACCCTTTTCAAGGATCACTAGTCTTACCTAGAAGGTGACTCCTATAGGATAGCTCTTTCCTAAGAAGATAAGCTACAGCTTTCATTACAATCAACTCCTTTTGGGATTGAAATAAAATAACAGTTCATGAAATTTAGTAGGGCCTTAACATTTAATAGGCTAATAATTGCTGGTTTTTAAATGGTGACAATTTGATAATAAATATACCTTAAATTTCTGGTTTTCTTTCCTACAATAAAATGGTCATTTGTAAATTAAATTTGAGTTTTAACTGATTATATAAATAATATATTAAGATATTTAAGATACCATAAATCTAGTCTCATTTAAAAAATTCTTGATTATGGTTTTATCTTTTACAAACACTGCTGCATATATTTTAAATCTATTAAGTTTATGAAAACATAAAATATAAATATGAAACACTGACTAAATGATTTGAAAATAATAGTTTTGTTTATATTTTGAGACAGGGTTTCATTTATTCTAGGCTGGCCTTGAACTACCTATGTAGTCAAGGCTGAGCTTGAATAGGTCTTTCTGTCTCCACCTCCTGAGTGCTGGGGTTACAGGTGTGTGCTGCCACTCCAGCCTTGGTACTGTTATTCATAAAATACATTTAATGATCTTTTGTACAGCCCCAACAATACCTCTGGAGAAAGCAATACTTTATCCATACCACCCAAAGTAAGTTTAGTTGGAAAAAAAACCAACTCCCCTCAAATACAGAACAATCTAACCCAAATACATAAAATATGAACAGTTATTTTACCATTTGACTACTAATTCAAAGTCAAACATTGTGGGGAGAAAAAAAAAGCCCCAAATATTTATGTACAGAGGCACACATCTTTAACCCTAGCACTGGGAGGCAGAAGCAGACAAATCTCCAAAGTGAGCTCTAGGCCAGCCAGGGATACACAGTGAGGCTGATTTTTGGTTTTATTGTTGTTTTAAGTCTATCTATCATCCTTATTTTATATGTAACTTGCCCTGGATTTTGATCACCAGCACTAAGGAAGGGGTGTGTGTGTTAGGGGAAGGAGGGAGTGTGACAACAATCCAGCTGGCCTGTGTGCAGCGTTATAGTCACACGATCTTCTCTATCAGGATGGCAAAGACAACATAAGCATATTGAGGTATTCCTGTGTTTCCTAAAAGTAAGAGGAAACATGTAAGTGGTTGATAAAATTAAAAAGCTAATTAAATATAAGATTAACCACGATGAAGGAAGACATAAAAATCAAGAAGAATTTATTATGACATATAAAAAGGTTATGTGATAACAGACCCATTTTTGAAAAGAACAAAAAGAAATGTGGAGATTAAAAATACTTCAGTGAATATCCTGGAAATCAATTCACAAAGAAGGTTAAGTCCATCTTTAATGTTTTCCAACACATAAAAAGAATGTAAGAACTTAAAAAAAGAAAATCATAGCAAGGAAATGTTTACATGTGCAACCCAAGCTCTGGGAAACACACAGAAAGAAGTAAAGGCCAGCCCTAATTTACATGAAGTATTCAAGCCAGCAGCAAACTGAAGCTATATAAGGTACTCTCAGGGCTGTGAATTTAAAAAAAAAAAAAAAAAAAGGCCCATTTTGTTGCGTATGCACCTCTTGCAATAAATTTGAGTCAGCACCAATGACAGCTCTGCAGTCCTCCTATGTGGTGCTGATCAGGTGGTTGCAGAGCTTCGGCTCACAGCAACACAATGCAGCTGAGCAGGCAAGCACAGCCCACAGCCAGAAACCCTTCCGACTCTCCAGAACAAGACGACCTTTAAGCCTCAAGTTTCCCGGAGAGAATGAGATGCTGATGTTGAAGACGACATTATGGTAAGCAGTTATTTAAATTGGTAAAAGACCGACTTTAGATTTTTCCCCTTTTATTTAGCTTATTTTCTTCTTAAGCCAACGCTAGGATCAAATACATTCAATAACAAGTGCATGCACCAAAATTTGCTGCAGTAATAGTTGAGGTTTTCTCTTTAATGTCCACTCACTTTCTAAATAAATATATTGCTTTTCCTTCAGAAGTGGTACTGAAATAAACAGGGGGGAAATCACTTTACAGAACGTGATGTTTAAAGGTATGCTATCGGTCTTGATTTGTCCGAGCTCATTAAAATGTTTTTTTACCCGGATATAATTATCCATGAAAAGATGAAAATTTTTTTTAAAAAGCTGTTTTCCTCTAATTGTTTTAGCATCCAACTACAAACATACTGTGTCTTACAATGCTGCAGAGATTTAAGAAAAACAGACATGACAGCCATTTTTTTTTCTGAATTAAAAAAAACATTATCAAAAATAGTAACAGCCTAAGTAAGACTGTAAAACTCACTTGCAGATGAGGCCATTCTAACATATTAAGGCTCTGAGAAGATAAGTAAGAACGAATCTAGTAAAGGGTAAAAATAAAGAAAAAAACCGCAGGAGAGCATCTCTCTCTCTCTCTCTCTCTCTCTCTCTCTCTCTCTCTGCCTCTCTCTCTCTCTCTCTCTCTGCCTCTCTCTCTCTCTCTCTCTCTCTCTCTCTCTCTCTCTCTCTCTCGCTCTCTCTCTCTGCCTCTCTGCTTCTCTCCCTCCCTCCCTCCCTCAATTCCCCCACCCCCACCCACCACATAGCCCCAGTTGAAGGATTAGGCATTTGGACTATAAATGAAGGGCAGCTTTGTTAGTTTAATCACTGGAACAATTATAAAAGGACTCAACAACAAGGAGGTTTATTGAAAATTTTGCCGAATGCTAACTGACCCATGCAGATGCTGAAAGTGTATTTGCATATTAAAAGAAGGATGTATCTGTTTGTTTTCAGGCTTTGATGGAATATCAGATATTGAAAATGTCTTCCTGCCTGTTCATCCTTCTGTTTCTCACGCCTGGTATTTTATGCATTTGTCCTCTCCAATGTATATGCACAGAGAGGCACAGGCATGTGGACTGTTCAGGCAGAAACTTGACTACATTACCGCCTGGACTGCAAGAGAACATTATACATTTAAACCTGTCTTATAACCACTTTACTGACCTGCATAACCAGTTAACCCAATATACCAATCTGAGGACCCTGGATATTTCAAACAACAGGCTTGAAAGTCTGCCTGCTCAGTTACCTCGGTCTCTCTGGAACATGTCTGCTGCTAACAACAACATTAAACTTCTTGACAAATCTGATACTGCTTATCAGTGGAACCTTAAATACCTGGATGTTTCTAAGAATATGTTAGAAAAGGTTGTTCTCATTAAAAATACACTAAGAAGTCTTGAGGTTCTCAACCTCAGCAGTAACAAACTTTGGACAGTTCCAACAAACATGCCTTCCAAACTACACATTGTGGACCTGTCTAATAACTCACTGACACAAATCCTTCCAGGGACATTAATAAACCTGACAAGTCTCACACATCTTTACCTGCACAACAATAAATTCACATTCATTCCAGATCAGTCTTTTGACCAACTCTTGCAGCTGCAAGAGATAACTCTTGATAATAACAGGTGGTCGTGTGACCATAAACAAAACATTACTTACTTATTGAAGTGGATGATGGAAACAAAAGCCCATGTGATAGGGACTCCTTGTTCTAAGCAGGTATCTTCTCTGAAGGAAGAGAGCATGTACCCCACACCTCCTGGATTTACCTCAAGCTTATTCACTCTCAGTGGGATGCAGACAGTGGACACCATTAACTCTCTGAGTATGGGAACTCAACCCAAAGTGACCAAAATACCCAAACACTATCGAGGAAAGGAAACAACATTTGGTGTCACACTAAGCAAGGGTACCACTTTTACTAGCACTGAGAGGGCTCTGGCGCCCTACCCAGAAGACACATCCACAGAAATGACCAATTCACATGAAGCAGCAGCTGCAACTCTAACTATTCACCTCCAGGACGGAACGATTTCAAACACAAGCCTCATTAGTGCAACAAAATCATCCCCGACCCCCATGACCCTGAGCATCACTAGTGGCATGCCAAATAATTTCTCTGAAATGCCTCAACAAAGCACAACCCTTAACTTACGGAGGGAAGAAACAACTGCAAACGTAAAGACTCAACTACCTTCTGTGGCTAGTGCTTGGAAAGTAAATGCTTCACTCCTTTTAATGCTCAATGCTGTGGTCATGCTGGTGGGCTGAGGGTCTGCAGTTTCTGAAACTAAGGAGAGCCTTCCTCCCTGATGTACAGTTGGGAAAGTATGCCCCTATCTAACCAGTGATTCAAGCTATATTATGTATTCAAGAAAGCCAGTCTTGTATTTCTGACTTTGATGTAAAGGAAGTAATTTGTCTTAATTAAAAGTGCACAATGTCTTGGTACTTGCTGCTATTTTACTGTCTTAAGTAAAACTAATGACTTTTTTTTTTAAAGAAATGTTTCCTTTTTAAGGCTTCAACTTATTGCAAAAATATAAAAAGCTTCTAAACTTTAATATGTATTTTATGTATGTTTACACTGTCAAATGTAAAAAATAAAAGGTCTATGCTCATAGCGGTGTCCACTTAACTTTCTAGACATTATCATAATAATCATTTAGTAGACTCAAGATGAACTAACAATTTCTGTTAGTTCAGGGAATCCTGATATGGCCTGTAAGGAGAATGCAATGTGGGGCACTCAAGGTTTTGCCACTGAAGTAAAACCAAGGCTGCCGCTCTGTAATGGTTACATCACATCATTGTTTTACACACAAGCCAGAATTGTTTTAAATCTAAATGATGGCCTGCTTCTGAGGAACTCTTGGCTACTTCACAGATTATATAATGGACAACAGCTCTTCAAAAGGCTAGAAGGCACTTGGCTTTGCATCTTAACAAGGAAAACTTAACTTCGTTTTGCCTTTAAGAAAAGTATTAAAAACAAAAGAATAAAAAGTTTTAGTTTAAGGACTTGCTAAAGAGTTTTCTTGCATATTCAATAGATTATCCATTCATCAGAATTAAATATTTTCAGTTAAAATCATACAATTAATGTAGGAAAAATTTATCTTTTATAAAATCAGAAATATAATCTGATCAACCAAATTTAAAGTAAGATTAGCTCATGGCTAAAGCCATGGAGTCTAATGGCCCAGGTCATTCTGAGAGAGCATGTGTGATGGTGAGAAAAGAGTGGGTGTGGTTCCTTTAGTCCCACAGCCAGGTAATTATCTGATAAAGTGGACTAGTGATGAGGCTGGGCAGGGGACAGATTTGACTCCAAATCAACTGCACTGGACATCAACTAGACAAAAGTATTGAGAATTTTGGACAAAATATAAAAGTACTTCATTTTATGAAATAGCAACAAACATAAGAAACAGCTGAGAATCAACAAAAGAAACTTCAACATAGGCTAAATTAAAATGCAAGTAGTACATCCAGAGGGCGTGAGCTGTAAGGGAGGCATTCATTTTTGTGAGCTATAAAGAGGAATCTAACTTCAAGCACTTCTAAATTTTGTGAGAGTACAGAGGTAAGTTATTTTTTTCCTAAAAAAATTAAAAATTCAGGTAGTTTTCTTTCCTGGATTAAGAGCACAGATGCCTCCTGCCCTGTCCTGTTTCGTTTACCTGTGCAGATTGTACGCACCTACGACTGGACATACTGGACGTCTGTGCCCACTACTCTTTGCTTACTGGCTTGAGACGTGGTTTCTCATTGAACTTATGCTTGTCACTTTGGCTAGGCTAGGTGACAGTGATCTCTTGAGGATCTGTCTGTTCCTACCCTAACCTCAATGCTAGGGGGTACAGACACAAGCAACCATGTCTGACTTTTTTTTACATGGGTCCTGGGGACTCCAACTTTCATCCTCATGTTTGAAGAACAAGGATTCTTACCCAGTGAGTTATCTTCTTAGCCACTTAAGAATATTTCCATTCAGAAAGTAACACCATTCTACTGAACTCCTCTCCACACACTTTTCATTGTTGTGTTGAGACAGGGTTTCACTATGGAGCACTAGCTGGGTTGGAACTCCTTATATAGACCAGGTTGGCCTCCAACTCCCAGAGATCTACTTGTCTCTGCCTCCAAGCGCGGTGATTAAAGGCAGCACTGCCACACCTGTCCTAAACCGTTTTTCTTTTCTTTCTTTTTTTTTTTTTTCAAAGAAGACCTAAGCTTACGGAAAAGTAGTTATATTTCAATAAAAATCCTTCCTTATATTGTCTTGATGGTAGCTCTATAAACTTGTCTCACTATACTAAGTAATCTCATCATGAAGAAAAGCCCCTAAAATGATTTTAAAAAGCATTATATTGGGCTGGAGAGATGGCTCAGAGGTTAAAGAGCACTGCTTGCTCTTCCAGAGGTCCTAAGTTCAATTCCCAGCAACCACATGGTGGCTCACAACCATCTATAATGTGATCTGATGCCCTCTTCTGTCATGCAGGCCTACATGCAGACAGAGCACTGTATACATAATAAATAAGCTTAAAAAATGCATTACCTCTTCAAATGGGTATGCTGTCCAGTCTCCCTTCCAAAATGATCTAGTATCTTCACTATCCCTGGCAGAGGCTAGCTGTTTTCATAGTGCTACAACATACATAGTTTGAGTTGTTGTTGTTTTTTACAGATACATAGAGTTTCACAAGACCATATTAGTTACAGCTAACTTCGAAATTGTGGATACCATAGAATTTCTATGGAGACAATAAAAACAAAGTATAATTAAGGATGATAACATTAGCAGTACCTATGCTTTATAACATCCTAACACACGTGCAATATGCAGAGAAAAGGCTTGGTAAATTTAAAGTACAACATCTGTCAACTACACTGACTATTATCCTTAGGAAAAAGTATTATCTAGCCTTAAAGTAATTAGATAATGCTTCCCCTGTAAGGAAATTATATTTATATTATTATTAATCAAAGAGAGCTCATCTCCAAATGCTACTTATTATTACTTCCAAATACTTTAAAATGAGGTATTTCTCAGTATCCCTTCCTTAGGCACTTATATGTATAAGTATAGGTATACATCAGCATGCGCGCGCTCTCTCTCTCTCTCTCTCTCTCTCTCTCTCTCTCTCTCTCTCTCTCTCCCTCCCTCCCTCCCTCTCTCTCCCTCCCTCCCTCTCTCTCTCTCTCTCTCTCTCTCTCTCTCTCTCTCTCTCTCTCTCTCTCTCTCACAGACACACACACACACCCCAGGGGCTGGAGAGATAGCCCAGTGGTTAAGAGCACTTGTTGCTCTTGTATAGGCCCTAGGTTTGGATCCTAGCATCAACAAAGTGGCTCACAACCATTCATAAGTATAGTTCTAGGAGACCTGATACTCTTTTCTGAACTCTGTGGGCAACAGACATGTGTGGTACACATACATACCTGCTATCAAAACAGTCAAATACCAAAAAAAAAAAAAAAAAAAAAAAAAAGATAGATAGATAAAGAGATAAATAAATAATAAAGAGGGATAAAGGAAAAAAGGAAAAATAATCAACATATTTAATTTATAAAAAAAAAGCCCATCATTTGGGATAGTCTATAAAAAACCACATAGATAACAATTTAGAAAAATAAGAAACTAAGTTCTTATTCTTAATAGATGAAATAATTTCTTATTGAAACGATTCCTTGAGAACACTTTAAGCAACATAACTTTAACTGACAACAAAATAAATATGGATAAATAAATGATTTCTTCATATGTTGATTGAAATAACTAAAAAAATCATAGGAAAAAAACTATTAATGCCAAAGAAATAACATCCACACTGAATCTGCAGGGCCCAATGGGTGACTGTAGAAAACATTAATGTGAAGTAATAAATTCAGATCTCCCAATTTATTCATTTGTTCAACCACAGTTAGCTAGTGTTGGAACACATCAATGGCTATGTACAGGAGAGACATCTTGACTAGTTACCATAACACTGCAATCATGAGAGTATAATTTAAGGATTAAGCATTTTTTGACAAGCGCTTCAATGAGAATCTTTTAAAAATAAGACATAAAATACTTAGGTCATTTAGAAAAATAAACAGGTTAAAAACCCACCTCCAAACCCAGAAAAAAAATGCTAGATATACCTTAGTATCAACCACAGTGAGACAGAAGGTAGCAGTGTAAGGGGAAAAAGGCAGAGCTGGGGTCTGGCTCAGCGGCAGAGCGTACGCTGAAGAGGCCTGGGCTTTAGCCTCAGCACATGTGCACGCAGGCACATAATCAACACACAGAGGCACACTTAAGACATCCGTCAATACAGAAATAATAAAGCACAATTAGTGCAGAGGACATAAGAGAGAATTCCACACATGAGAAACTTTTTCTGGATGTGTGTTTGTGTCTGTGTGTGTGTGTGCGAGTGCGTGCGTACGTGCGTGCGTAAATCAGGCTGGCCTCAAACTCACAGCAATCTGTCTGCCTCTGCCTCCCAGAGTGCTGAGATTACACTCATGTGCCACTGAGGCTGGCTTAAAATATTTTTAAACTACATTTTATTTATTGAGAGAAAGAGAGGGAGGGAAAGAAAAAGGGAGGGAAGAAAGGAGAGAGAGAATGAGAGGAAGGAGGGGGAGGGAGGGTAGGAGGGAGGGACGGGGACGGGAAGGGGAGAGGGGGAGAAAGAGGGAATCACAGTGCATGCGTGGGGAGGTCAGAGGACTACTTGTTGAAGTCAGTTCCTTCCATCACTTGGGCTTGAGAGATCAAACTCAGGTCATCAGGCGTGAAGGTGAGCACCTTTACCACTGAGCCATCTTGCTGGTCTCAAACTTCCAACCTTCCTGCCTCAGTTTTGGGATTTCAAGCATTATACTCCCATGCCCACCCAACAAAGTCCTTTATTAGTTGTAACATTAAAAAATTAGCTCTATGCCTCAAGGTAGAATTACAAGAAAAAAATGAGATAACACACAGTGTTTAAAATGGTGCCTAGCACACATCATTTCTAGCACACTGCTAACTTTGGGGGTAAAAGAGCCAGAGATCAAAAGGATAAGGAAAGATTCAATGGAAGCGCACAGGGAAAACTGGAAGACATGGGCTGGAGAGATGGATCAATGGTTAAGAGTGCTTGTTGCTCTTGCCAACAACCTGGATTCCCAGCACCTAAAGGTTAGCTCAAACCATCTATACCTCCAGTTCCAGGGGATCTGATGCCTCTTCTGATCGCCTCAGGTACCAGGCACACATGTAGTGCACATACATAAACGCAAGCAAGACATTCATACACATAAAATAAAAAGGATAAAAATAAGAAAAATTGAAGACACATTAAATTCATAGAATACATACAACAAAGTAAATTATAAAGAGATTGCCAAGAAATCTGTCAATATAGGTCTTCTGAGTTCTTTATGTTGAAACATCAAACCTGATAAAAGTATTAAGATGGAATACTATAAAGGAAGAGTTTTTTAATATTAAAAATCATAATTTTTTTTCCTAGTAGTTATCTGGGCAAAGGACATAAACAGAATGTTGACAACACAGGAAACATGAGAATATGGTCAGCCACTTAACTAAGAGACACAATAAAAATAAAGTGTGCCATCTTAAAAATTCTTAAAATAGGGCTGGAGAGATGGCTCAGAGGTTAAGAGCACTGGCTGCTCTTCCAGAGGTTCTGAGTTCAATTTCCAGCAACCACATGGTGACTCACGACCATCTATAATGAGATTTGGTGCCCTCTTATGGCCCACACAGGCATACATGCAGGCAGAACATTGTATACATAATATATAAATAAATCTTTTTTTAAAAAAAATCCTTAAAATAACAAGCAAATTTAAAAAATGTATGGGATAAAATCAGTACCAGGGAAGATAATACAAAGGCCATATTCACACACTGACACAATTCGTTTGGACAGTAACTTGGCCACGAATCAAAACCCAACATCCTCATATAGCGCCACGTAGACCAAACAAACTAAACTTTCTGTTACTCAATTCCCTATGCTCTCTTCAGCCACCAGGCTTTTAGGAATGCTATATGCCTCTCTTGTGTTGGCGACCTTCTTCATCCTTTGTACTTCAATTCTGACGTTCTTTCTCCCAAGTTTCTTTTATTGACTACCTTTATCTGAATCCCTAAGTAACAAGAAGAACAGATCAAAGATGTGAACAGTGCACTAACGATGACCTACTTCCAACAGCCAAGTCTACTCTAGAATCTACAGCTCCTCCATTTAGGTCAAAGCAAAGTCCTGAGGGAGAGTAAAGAAAAATTAAGAATGAAGGAAGTCAAGTGTAGTGTTTGCTACTTAGAAGCTCCTAAGACCACCCACCTCAGAGGGGAAAATGAAACCAGAGGAACGGATCTGGCTAGAGTGCTACTTGCCATCCAAAAAACTAGTTCAGGGCAGTGTGAGTGGGAACTAATTCCAGATAATTGCTAATTGTTAATTCTGAAAATTCCTGAAAATTTTAGTATAGCAAGCTACTCAAATGAAGTCTGCCAGGGAGTGAAAGCTAATTGTCACCTCAGTGTATCGGTGTGTTCAGCAGACTCATTTGTCTCACACACTGAAAACTGTAGTGCAAAGTGAGGTCTTTAAGAGGCTTTTAAGAAATGCCATCTCAGTTCAGTGTCTTCTATTCATAAAATGTGTCAAAGAACACAGTGACAAATACAGGATAAACACCTATCTTTCATCATTAGAATCCCTGCTTGAGATTCTGTATTTGTTGGGGTTATTAACAAAGTACAGAAATCAAGCGTGAACACGAAACAAAACGGCAGAATTGCTTAGCTACACACGAAGTTCAATAGAAAGAACATGTTTATGTTTTGTTATTTTAAAGTCTATTCTCTTGTTAACTGACTGTGTTCTGATTTTAAAAGTAGTTTAAAACATATAAATTATTCAAGAGTGTTGTAAGGAATGGGTTAGGGTCTAAGAGATGGTTCAGCCAGTACAGTGCTTTCTGGGCAAGCACAAAGCTCTGAGTTTGGATGCCTGGCACTCAGGTATACTAGCAGCAGCATGCTGTAGTATCACCCTAGGAGGTGGAGACAGGAGGACCCTGGGGTCAGCCAGTCTAAGCAAGTCAGTGAGCTCCAGGGCCAGAAAAAGACCATTTTTCAAAAAATAAGGATAAGAGTAATAAAAAGCATTATCCAACATCAACTTCAGGCCTCTGGATGTACGTATACATATGTGTATAACTGCATGTACATGTTCAAAGAAACGGGTTAGATGTAGTAATCTCCTTGTGGAGGCTACTCAAATGTTTGTTTTATTACAGGAATTTTATTCTGTTTTATATTTATAGGCGTTTTGCCTGCATTTTTGTTCCCCACATTGTTTGCCCCCCATGTATGCCTGGTACTCAATGAAGCCAGAAGGCAACACTGGATTCCTTGGAACAGGAGTTACAGACAGTTGAGAGCTGACATGTAGGTGCTGAGAATTGAACCTAGATCCTTTGAAAGAGTAGCCAATGTTGGTAACTGCCAAGCCATCAGTCCATACATAAACCTTTTAATATATAAGAAATCCTTGGTCACTAATGAGCTCAGAAAGAGAAATGACTGAACCCATATAGGCAAACAGATTCCTCTTCACAGTTACACTTCAAGTAGTTGATCTGTTTATCTCATGGAGACTATGACTTAATTTAAAGCGTGCATATCTGCATGTGTGTGCATGTGTGCCTCTGTCTAGAGGTCAGGTCAGGTAACCTCATGTGTTGATCTTTGAATTTTCCCTTGTTTGAGGCACAGTCTGTCTTGTTTGTTGCTGTGCTGCATACAGTAGCTGAGGTGGCCCATGGACTTTCAGGAAGATTCTCCCTGTCCCCACCTTCCACGGGACTGTGGTTATTATAGATGTACTCCAATGCTACCACCTTCTGAGCTCTGAGGATCTAAACTCAGGTCATCGTGCTAATCACACCAGGAAATACAATTTTTATTTTGCATTATTTTGTTGCCCATAGTCACAGTTCAAACACAATGAACACTTCTAAAAGCCGAGGGATTATGAATGACTTTTAAATACTTGCTTCAACAGAAAATAAGCTTAGATTTAATGGCTTTTCATCAAGCAGAAAGAAGAGAGAGACATCAAACCATCAGTAAGGGAAAACAAAAATGCCATATACCACAATAACCACTGGGAGAGCTATCATGTGCCAACCAAAGCCTCCGTGACCACTAACACATCTCAGATATTATAAGAGTATCTGGCACATAGCCACAGCCATTTACCAGCTCTATTGTGTAGACACTCAATATTCAACGTATTTCCTCATACCAATGACAATTAAGCAAAGTGATTGTTTAAAAATAATTTCATCTAATGTAGGAACTACTATTTCCTCATGGTATGGCTTTTCTATAAGATCGTATCAAATCTTTTCTTTTGTCTTGTTTTGTTTTGACAGGTCCTGCTATATAATATATGCTGCTCTGAACCTCACTCTGCCTCAGCCTCCCCAATGTTGGGATAACAGATTTATGCCACCACACGAAGCTCTCTTGCTTTCATAAAAGATTCTAAGGTTTTTGTCCTTACTTTAAACTACACCAGAAAGCTATATGTCATTAAGTATGAATTTACAGACACATTGTGAAAGCTAAAGCTTCTTTAAGACAAATTAACTGGAGAATTAAGGAGCCACTTGAAACTAGGAAAAATATTTTCACATATAAATCATAAAATGACCAGTAATAGATTTTAACTTTCAGCATAAATACCATGTGATACACCTAAGTTTTTGTGTATTTCATCAAAACAACCATGTTAAATCATTTTGCTTACTCCAATGATTCCATAATTACTAAAAACCATTTTTAAGACACCCACTTCACCCCTCTCAAAAAAACAAGAAACAAAAAAACCCTCAACCTACTAAGAGGTAGTTTTCAATTTTTGTTTTGTTTTGTTTGTTTTTTCTTTTTGGAGACAAGGTTTCCCTGTATAGCCCGGCTGTCCTGGATCTCATTCTGTAGACCAGGCTGACCTGGAACTCATAGATCCCCCTGCCTCTGCCTCCTAAATGCTGGGATTAAAGGCATGTGACACCACTGTCCTGTAGGAGGCAGTTTTAAAGTTACACCGAAAAAGAACCAAATTTCATTGCAAATAAAACTGTATTAAATAAACTTTATATTCTATCATCTTAAAAACAAAAACCAGTCAAATGTGCTCTTCTACCATATTCTGAAAGAATGTGCTTCAAACTTTAAGCACACTCTCCACCACTCTCACCCATAAAATGTTGTGTTCAGAGGCAGCACCCAAGCCAGATGGTTCACAACTACGTACAACTCCAGCTCCAGGGAATCTAATGCCTCTGACTGCTGAGGGCAGCTGAACTCATGTGTATGTACACACACACACATACACACACACACACAACACACACACATTCAGATAAGCAAGCACACACAAGAAAATAAACAAATTTTAAGAAAGACTGATAAATTGTGTATGGGTGGGCGTGTGTGTGTGTGTGTGTGTGTGTGTGTGTGTGTGTGTGTGTGTGTGTGTGTGTTACACATGCAGGAGTCTATAGAAGCCAGATTCCCTGGAACTGGAGCTGCAAGTAGTTGTGGGCCACCATGTGGGTGTTGTGAACCAAATTAGATCCTTTGCAGGAAGACCAAGTGCTAACTGCTGAGCTGTGTTTCTTGTCTGTTTGGTCTCTGAGACAGGATCTCATTATATAGGCCAGTCTGGCCGCAAACTCCAACTGTCCACCTCCCAGTGCCTCCCAAATGCTGTGATTAAAGGTATGTATTACCGCATCCAAAGATTTCCCACATTCTTAAACCAATGATGCTTTTACTTATTTGCCATACGCTGGGCATTCTAATAAGGTCCATAGAAATCTTGCAATTAATACAATAAATTTGCAAATTTAATGCAGATCTATACCCCTGCATTGAAATCCTTGAAGCAGGATGCATTTATGAATTCAAAATAGTTGAGTTTAGAAGAAGATACAGGAGCTGCAAAGATGGCTCAGTGATTAAGAGCGCTGTCTGCTCTTCCAAAGGTCCCAAGTTCAATTCCCAGTAACCACATGGTAGCTCATAACTATCTATTATGTGATCTGGTGCCCTCTTCTGGCATGCAGATGTACATGCGGGCAGAGCACTCATACATTAAATAAACAAGTCTTTTTTAAAAAGATACAGTAAATAATCTAGAGAAGTAAAATTTTAGTTGGTGGAACACGCATATTGGGACCCAAGAGATTCCATAAAAAGGGTCGGAAACACCAGGTGAAGTGGAGCAGTTACCGGAAAGCAAATACAAAGAGAGGATTGCCTAACAAAGCCATTACCTCATGGAGAGATGCAGCCAACCATGGTACCATGAGAACACATTCCCATCTACCCTTCTGTCTTCAGTCTTCTTGTATTCCCTACTGGTCAACTCAGAGGTGAGACGAGTCCAATAAAATTCTCTATACACATTAGCCTCTCAGGCAGCAAGCAGGATGGAAAGTAGAACAACATATTTGGTACATACTACAGAGGGGTTTCTATTATATGACAACAGTATGACAATAAAGTTTATTTCTCACCTCCACAATGTCATCTAGTTCTACTGTCGTCAGTGGTTTTGAAGAAGGCTTCCACTGAGCCTTTGGAGAACCAGTGCAAAGCCAAACACCAGGCCTGAAAGTGATGTCCACATGCTGTTGTCCCTGGGCTGGATGTGATCAGAGCAATGGTGGTGACCCGTAAGAAAATAGGTCCGCTAACATTCCCATGAGGAGGCAGGGAAAGCTCAGGAGCCCCGCTGCCCATCTCCAAGAGGATATAAGGAGTGAGGAGCTGCTGGAGGGAGAAGACGCCAGGGATGCAACTTTGAGACTCATCACTGATGCTGGAGGGTTGGTGATGCTGCAGACGGAGGCACCGATGCTCCCGTAGCACTATGAGCATAGCTTAGATGAAATAGCTCCTTTTGTCTGTCATGTCCCTCTTTGTCTAGAGTGAATACAAATAGGCTACCCAGGAAATGTCACACAACTCATGTCACCAGAACTGAGGTACATGGCACCACCTAAGCATAAGGCTGTTAGGAGTGGTAAGATAGTATGTTGAAAGGAAGCCAGAAGCACAAATATACTAAGCCAAAGTCTCATACCAACCCAGGTAAAGTGTTACAAATAATCTGGATGTCAAACTTCTGATTTAACTTTAAGTTGTCAGAGATAGATGTGTACATGATCCAGAAAACCGGAGCCAGAAAGCAGAAGTGGACACTTAAATGTAGGCCTATGACTTGTGAATGTATGTTTATGACACAAAGGGAAAAAGTCAAATAATCAGTAGTTGCTACTTTAGACATTCCTAATGATATCAGTGCATAGACCTGAAGGAATGAGAGGTTTCCAATGCATTCCAGTGCTTATGGGTTTCTAATATTTTTGTTTTGTCTTGTTTTTTGGGTTTTTCAAGACAGGGTTTCTCTGTGTAGCCTTGGCTGTCCTAGACTGGCTTTATAGACCAGGCTGGCCTTGAACTCACAGAGATCCTCTTGCCTCTGCCTCCCCAAGTGCTGGAATTACTGGCATGCACCAGCACACCTGGCTTTGTCTCCTATTCTTAATAACTACTTACTATGCTAGAAGGTAGGAGAAAATACAAATAATAAGGTGTGCCTGACCATTAGACAGGAAAAGAAAAAAGCACAGATTCTGATAACTGCAGTATCCTAAAATGACTAATTCTTCACTACAGAATTAGGGAAAGTTCATACAAAGAAAAAAAGGTACTGATATTAGGAGTTAGGCTTCCACAGGAGGTATTCTGAGCAAAGGAAAAGATTTCAGAGAGAATGGCAACATTGACATCTTTAAAGGCTGGGTAATGGTCAATAGTTTAGGTTTTTTAGGATTATCAAGATTAATAAAAAAGATAAGATAATGAAAGACCCAAGGTTGGAGAGCTAACCATTTGGCTAGAAGATAAATGAAATTAACAGATTATGAGAAGAGTCAGGGCGACATAGTGAAACCCTATCCCAAAAACAAAACAAAGAGATTATGAGAAAAATAAAGAGGAAATACTGAATTTAGTAAGGTGAGACCAAGTTGCTAGAAGTACAATAATAAGCTGAATATCCAGGCATGATGGCTCACACTGTAATCTCAGCACACTGAAGCTTGAGGCAAGAAGAAGGTGATTTTTTTTTATTTTTTTGTTTTTTGAGACAAGGTTCCTCTGTGTAGCCTTGGCTGTCCTGGACTCACTTTGTAGACCAGGTTGGCCTAGAACTCACAAAGATTAAAGGCGTGCAGGCTGAGGAAGGTGAACTTAAGGCCAGATACTTGGGAGATTCTGTCTCAAAGGAAAAAGAGAAAAGAATAAATTCCAAAGGTCAGTATTAGAAAAACATAATAACTAGGCCATAGTCAGCTCAAGGACAAAACATCACGACAACCATTTCAACTATATCCCCAGAGAAAATCTCCAGAATGAGCAAGCAAGTAAGTACGGCATGGTACCAGGCATTATCTTGGCTGTCTGACTTAAAGCATTTTTCTGGTTGCCAAGAGGCGTCTTTTGTTTATTTCCTAAGTATGATCCCAACCACCCTCCATTAACTGAGGCTAAAAACTTAGCAAGCATTTGCCTATTCATTCAGAAGGAAGGGGAAATTCACAACAAAGTAAAGTAAGGGACATGTACTGACTTGTTCTTCTGCCACTTAGACCATTGCCCATCCTTGCTACACTCACAGTGCTTGCCAGGATAATGAAGTTGTTAGCACAACACAGCTCATAATTTCCCCGAATACCAATCAAGGAAAAATTGACAAAACCACAAGATTCCTTTAAAGAATTTACCTAATCTTAACACATTTTTTTGAAAAATGAGTTTGCTTTTGTAAACTCATGTGTAATTTTTTAAAAGTTCCATAAACAGTTTAACTTCCTGTCTAAGAGGCTACATTTACCTTTTATTTACCAACATTTAACTTCCTAAAATGTAAAATTCCTAAATTAATTTTAAATCTTCATCTCTGACATTCTTAGTTGATTTAAGATCATGATAATCACAAACTGAAACTGTATGCTTATCTAGTTAGAGTCACTCTGGGGAAGCAATCCATTAGGGTGTACACAGCAACAATAACTACAGTGAGGTATTCACTAGGTCCTTTAAATAAATAGATAAATTTTTACAAAGACTTTATTTGAATTCCTTAATCTCTGTCAAAGTCTGCCTGTTTACTTTAGATGTTTGGAAACACTCCTTGGGATACTTCCAAAGAGGCAAGGCTCTGAGCACGTGACTAACTGCTAGCTGTATTATAGAGCACTCGTGAGTGAGGAGAGGCGCCCTCTCAGGCTTATTCTCCAGGACACCAGAGAAAGGCTGAATTCATAATCTTCAGAACAGGTCACCAAACCAGAAGGTAAGAGTAACTTGAAAATGTCTAACTACATATCAGAATGAAATATAAGTTTTTGTATATATTCCTAAAATTTAAGTTTAAGATTTGAATAAAAAAATAATATTTAATCATGGGAAGCAAGGGCTGCTGAATTATCACAGATGTAGCAAGCCATGAGATTTGAATAAAGGCTAGCAGAAAAGTTGCCTCCCTCTAGAAACAGCGCTAACCCTTTGCCTTTGGCACAGGACTCTGCCAAGGAACCAGGCCTAGGATTCAGACACGGGCTCTGGGCCTGCTCACTTTAAGACTGGCATCTCTAGGCACACTATGCCTCTTGTGTAGACCCAGGTGGGAAACAGCAGCTTGATGTTTGATCAATTCTATATTTCCTTATTTTTAAAAATCTATGAAATACTCTAACAGCTAGCTGCTTTTTCCCACACTCAGAGAAGGTAAAAGGAAGAAAGTCTCAGCACTGAGGACATCATATCACTTAAGGTTTTCTCCCCCCTTCCATTTTTGGTATTAAAAACTTGAAAGTAATATTCTAATCTGTGACATAAAGCTAAACTTTAAACTGTTAAATGAGCAGCCACAGAAATGCACAAAGGGAAGGTTTGCTGCTATCCTGCTCTTCACAGTGACCCCATTCTTAGTGTTTCAAATTCCTCATGTTTAACTAGTTTGCAAAATAGGAAAACAAAGTCAAGCTCATTCTGGTATTCAGAATACTTATTCATGAAGTTAGGGATCTCGATAGAAAACAGGTTCTCTTTTAGGAGATATATAGAAAGGAAGCTTGTTATTTGTTCATTAATAAATAATAAAAAAGCTTATTTATATTATGTGAATATACTAAATAAACATGACTAAGGATATGTGATTATATGTTTGTGAACTGAGTATTAAATTTTATAATCATTTTAAAGCAAAGGAAAATGATGGTCAAGCACTCATCCACCATCAGCCTGCTCCTCGTGTATGCTCATGTTATGGGAACAACAACAACACCCTCAAATTCTACAGGAGACTCGAGTCCCGGGATGCTCTCAGATTCCACCAAGAGCCCACAGGCCACACCAAGCCCAAGTCCTGGAGCTACAACGCAGCTTGGAAGCAGCCTTCAATCTATGACAAAGCCTTCAGAGCTGATCTCCAAGACCCTCTGGCAGGGAAACATGTCCTCAAGCCCCAGCATAAACATGACTGCAAACACTGTGGCAGGTGGGAGCACAACACTCAAGCCAACGTTCAACACTCATTCTTTTTTGTGTATTTTTACTTTTTTGTGCATACTCAGGCAGAAATGAGCCAGAATGCCTGCTCATGTCAGCTCCTCATATTATGTGCTAAATGACACATTTAGAAAATAAAATTTATTTTAATTTATTGCTTAAGAAATTATTATTCTAGTGTGATTTGGGTTTTGGAAAGTTTTAGTTGTATAAATTTAAATGCTACTTTAATATCATAGTTTCCTTCCTATAAAAGTGTTGTGCCTCTTAAATTACAAAATAAGTAAGACATTATATTTATGTTTTAAATTTTGGCAAAACAGAATCAAATTCAAATTTGATATTAAAGATATAAGAAGAAATCATGTTTCTCCATTTACCAAAGGAGATAGGAGATAAAGAATGGTATGGGGGAGGCTGGTTTGTATTCTATTATTTTTAATTAAACAGACTGGCAAGCGCTGGAATGGGATAAACGGCAGTCTTTTACAAACACACCCAACTTGTGAGATACTATTTTCATGAAAGTGTGATAACAATAGGTCATCCCATTATATTTTTAAAGCAAAACTGTTGATCCAACGATAAGATTGCACTTTGAGGGAATTTTGACTTGGGTTTCAAAAGATCATTTGCAAATCAGATGCTTAGAACTAAGAGCTCCTTCTATCTAGAGAAATATCTCTTAACTACTCAATGAATTTTTTTCTCTTTTTCTCCCTCTTCCCTGTCCTTCTTCTGTCTATTTCCCATCTTCTTTCGTTCTTTTGTTCCTAAACAGGGCTTCACTATGCAGCCCTGGCTGCCTGGAACTCACTATGTGCACCAGGCTGGCCTAGAACTCACAGATCTATCTGTCTCTGTCTTCTGACTGAACGCTGAGATTAAAGCAATGCTGGTTTATGTTAATATACAAGAAAGGGCTTAACTCAACAAACTCATCATATGGTGTGTGTGTGTGTGCGCGCGCTCACATATATACATAAAATAATAAAAACAACTTTTAAAAAAGACATTTTCAAAGTACCAGATGATAATATTAGATTATGAAGATCTAATTAAAAATAGTTTAAACCTGTATTTAAGGATAGTCACTGATGAACACTGCATAGTTACAGTTTGGGGTTTTTTTGTTTTTTGTTTGTTTTGTTTTTTAGCTTTTAGGATTCCAATTTTTAAAAAATATATTTTATTAATTTATTCATATTATATCTCAATTGTCATAGCTACATTTTGAAATGCAGGACTGTTGGATCAGGCACATGCCATGGCTTAGGGTAGCCTCAGATCTATTGGTTGGTCACCATCGAGCACAGAAAGTCTTAACAAAGGTACTTTTCGGGCTGGAGAGATGGCTCAGTGCTAAGAACACTGACTGCTCTTCCAGAGAACCTGGTTTTAATTCCCCAGCACCCACATGGCAGCTCACAACTGTCTGTAACTTCAAGATGCAACACCTTCACACAGGCATACATGCATGCAAAAGTCAAAGGCACATAAAATAAAAATAAATACATTATTTAAAGACAAAAACAAAAACAAAGGTACTTTTTAGCTGAACCATATTTCCTCTCAGGAACTTCAGGTCTGCAATACTGAGGTAATGAAGAAGTCACTAGCTGAAGTAAAGCTGAAATAATACAGAAATCAGAAAACTATGTGATGGAGCTGAACACAGAGGCTAGAAACAAAGTGTGTGTTAGTTTTGGCAGCAACTGTGGTTTAGTTCTGTTTACACCTGGGATAGCTCTACTCTGATTTGTGCATTTCTTTAGGCCCATTTTGTTGAGAAAGTAAGAGACTTGGTAATATCCAGAGCCTAAACTAAAATATCTTAATTGATAAATCAGATCTAACAGGTAAAAATCAAGAGTTGGTGACTAGCCGGGTGGTGGTGGTGTACACCTTTAATCCCAGCACTTGGGAGGCAGAGGCAGGAGGATCTCTGTGAGTTTGAGGCCAGCCTGGTCTATAAAGCAAGTCCAGGTCAGTCAAGGCTACACAGAGAGACCCTGTCTCAAAAAAAAAAAAAAAAAAAAAAAAAAAGAGTCGGTGACTAATCAAGAGGACAGTAAGAAGAAAGGGAAATACTTTAAAACAACAGAGAAATAGAAGGGACAGTGAAAGAAAACACGGTGTTGAAGATGAGGCCAAAATGACATTTAAACCTCAAATGTCTGTAGAGAGTAGAATCCACAATTTAAAAATTTTTCCTAACATACAGTAGTCTAAGCCACTGAAATACAGGAAAGCCAACAAAGAAGCCAGACTCCAGAGCTGCCTGACAAAGAAGGCTGTTATCATAAGGCCGTCACTTACTGCCAAACAATGAGAAACAGGGTCTTCCTCTGCTCTTTCTACTGTCCCCTCGTCCTGGAGCATCATACCCAGTGAAAATGAGAGCCAGAAGAAGCTCTACTAGATCTCAGAAACAAAAAAGGAACCAGCATAGTGACACAAGCACTCAGGGGCTGGAGAGATGGCTCTGCAGTTAAGAGCACTAGCTGTGTATCCAAAGGATCCAGGTTCAATTCCAAGCACCGACATGGCAGCTCACAACTGTCTGTAACTCCAGCTCCAGAGGATCTGATGCCCCCTGTGGCCTCTGAAGGCAGCAGGATGCACAGACAGACCAGCCCAAGGAGGCTGAGGCAGAATGATCATGAGCTACAGGCCAGCCAGGCTATTTGGTAAGGCTCCTTTTCAAAACATAAAGCAAAACACTAAAACCCCAAAGCATTGAAAAATTCATTTAGCCAGGTCATGTCCAGAAAAGAAAAAAGAAAACACATAACTTAGTTTGGTACAAAATCATACGGAGTGACACAGCAGTTTAACAAGCATACTTTCTTCCTTCTCAAAAACAAAGGGTCAACAGCAGAGTGGAAATCCCTGACAATGTCAAGCCCATGCTCTGCAGGCATAATACACAGCTGTGGAAACCTGACTGACGAAGCCCACTGAAAGGCCGGGCCAATCTGCTTTTCCTCAGCCTAGGCTAGACTACCACAGAGAATGAAGGCGAACTACAGTTTCTTATCCTGAAGTGGAAGGAAAAAAAATCCAACTTTCACACGTTCTACAACATTTTGCTACTTTTATACTACAAAGAATTCAAAGAGGGCTGGGAATTAAGGGGCACATCTACCTCCCTAGCCTGTCCTTGCAACTTAGGTATACAGGGAAAGTCAAAATACTCTGGTAGTATTAAAGGTTAAAGTTGAAACAGGAACATGGCTTAAGTGCAAAAGAAAATTAAAATTATCTTAGAAAGAGCAACTGAGACAAGAAGAGTTTCCTGGAAAGGTAAGAGAGTGGCTTTTTCCCTCTCATTTTTGGAGGGAGGTCTTTTTTTGAGATAGAGTCTCACTTATACCCAGAGTAGCCTTCCAACTCAACACAATCCTCCTGCCTCAGCCTCTTGTTAGGAATGTAACAACACACTTGGCTAAAATAAGAAGACAGTCCTTAAAGTTGTTATAAGGACAGGCCACGATAAACGCAACTGTCTGTACCTTTTCTATGGCCTGGCTCTCCAGTGCTCGGGACAGCTGAATATCTTGTTATACAAGTTCCACATTTTCCATCCTTATTTTTTCTCCCACTTTGTATGATTTATCCATCACTGTCAGGTTTTGGCTACTCATGACCGTTAAGTCAATTAACCTAACCACTCAAGTTCTGTTAAGTTTGGGAAACTCAGAAAGATTAAGTCCCAAAGCTGCGGGACTGCCCTTGACATTTCCACATCACTTCGTTGTCAGAGTTCACCACCTTGAGTAACGTCAGTCTCACAGGAGGAAGAGGGACTAGGTACCGGCACACGCCACATTCGTTTTCAAACACCAGGGAAAGCCAGGCAGGCCCACAGCCACGGAGGAGGAGCTCATGGCTCCAGGTGAGCACATCACATTCTATTTTCCAGGCCACCCAGTTCATCTTTGCAGACATTTCCTACAGCTCTTGAGATTTATTTCTCAAATCGCCCTGATTCAGTCTCACATAACACACTGCTAAGAGTTCGCAGAAACAGGATCTTCCAGCTTTCTTTCTTCTTAGGCGGTTCTAACTGTTGTGTTGCAGATATTATGAAATCAGAAAATACCTGAGAACAAATAAAAGCTCTTTCTGACCTTTCACTTTGACAATAACTTCCTGTGGTGGAATTTAACATCTGATGTACCAGAGAGACAACAATGTGAGTGAATAGTCTCAAGCTAATACGTAGGAGCAGCATTTTGAAATATCCAAGGAAGCATGTCTTTAAGGGCTATTAGCTCAAAAAGGCACAAAGCAAATCCTACCACCTTGCTTCAGGTGCTCTCATTTGAGAAACCTTTTAAAGGAGACTAAAACATATTTCTTACCTCCGTGCAACGTAATAGAAAATAGGATTCCCGGCCTTGGAGGTGCCAGCTTGGTAGAAGATGCTTAATGTTTTCAAAGCCTTGAACTCTTCTTTTTCATGCACCTGATGCCTAAAAGAAAGAGCAGAGTAACTTAGAGGCTTTACACAGATTGCTGAGCAGCTTTAAAATACACAATTAATCAACAGTAACAATAAAGAATAAAGAATACTGACAAAGCAACAGGTTTTCTGAAGGACAAAATGTTATGGTCCTGTCCTGAGTCATGAGAGCTCTCCTGGGGTCACTTAACAGCACTGGTGGGCAGGGAGGAGCTGCAGGACTATCTTTTTCTCATGGTATGTTTTTCCACATAAAAGGTTTTACAGTTTGTTTATTTTTTTCCTTGTAAGTTCAGTTCATCAACCTTCCCTTGCTTACAGATGTTACAGCGAGGAGAAGGGCCTTCCTGCTGTTTTCTCCTTTGGTTTGTGTACGTGTGTCTTCACAAACAGCCGTGAACATCCTTTGATGACTACTTGGCACTGACTTTAAGTCCATCCTAGTTCTCAATACTTTTTCATATTAAATTCCCATATGTACTGAAATACATTTCTGAAAGAGCATGGCTTAATTTTTATATATTCTCTAAAACTCAGTGTTTTTCTTTTATCTGAAGTTGCAAGTGATTTACAGATTCTGGGATATGAATAAAAAGTTCACATCCATTATCTCTTCCAATCATTCCCTCTTCCCATTCTCACGGAAAGCAGCTTCCGTAACATTTATTAGAAATATACTTAATTGGATCTTCTTATTCTATCTTTCCTCTCCTCCTCTCTCTCCAAAACAGGATCTTACTATATAACTTAACTTTTGTAAATTAATCCAGTGAAGGGGAGATAAACATGTTTTTTGCTTAGATATTAAGTGGGCGATGAGAAAAAGTTGTGAGAGAGCACGTGATGTTTATCCTCTTAGAAGTCAAACCACCGTGTGGGGGAAGATTGGTTGTTAACCAGCTGAAAAACGCCCTTGAACAAATTCTGAGAGGAGGCATAAGCATGAGACAAAAACAAGAGGCATGGCCTTTGGAGAGACTTGGGATAGTTTCGACTGTTCATCACTCCACTTCGAGACGCTCCTAGAGAGAACTGCTTGAAGGAAGGCTTCGGGGCTCTGGGCTCCGGCTAAGGCTCCGGGTTCTGGTTGCTTCAGGTTCCAGCTGAAGAAATCCTGCTGACTACACCAGGAGAATCGTTCCTCGGAATGGATACCCTTAAGGTTTCATTATTGTATTCTTTAATCTCCTTTTCCTATTGTTTAGGTTAGTAGAGTTATAAGTAAGGTACTCTCAGTTAATAAATTGGTAATAAAATATATTTGTTAAGAAAATTGAGCCTACAATTCAGAATGTCAAATGAAAGTGTTTTCTTTCTGTCTTTGGCATATTCTATGACTAAAACAACCAACTCACAGATACAATGTAGCATTTGTGAAGCATAAAAAAATACATATTTAGCAAACATCAAATTTGTGTTGATATTTGATTCCATAAATAAGATACAAAACATTCCATAAATGAGAAAGGTTTGTTATAGCAATATTTAAGTGTAGTATGTTGTCTGGGCCTTAATATAAAAGAAGCTAAAACCATTAACTCTTTGAAGGATTAAAAGAGATATTAATACAGTAGAACAAACTCAGGATTTAAACCCAAAGAATCATGAGTTGGGTGTGAATTCGGGTCAGTAAGTTATATCTCTTTAATATATTTTCTATAACTATAATATGAAAATAATGTTATCTATATGATCTTGAAAGTATTAAATGAAGAACATGTTAAAGAGCCAGCAAGATGGCTCAGCAGCTAAAAGTATTAGCCAATAAACTGACAACCTGCACTTAATCCTTGGGACCCACATGGTGGGAAGACAGAACTGACTCCTGTAGGTTACCCTCTGACTTCACATGGTAGCTGTGGGCAAGGAAGGGCACTCCAGCACACACACAAAATAAATAAACAAATGTAGAAAAAAAAAAAAAGGCAAAGCAAAAAATAGTCAAAGCCAGATGATAAACTATCATTTCATAAGATACTACACTTTGGTAAGAAAATCAAACGTTAAAAAAAAAGAAAGAAAGAAAGAAAGAAAATCAAATGTAAAAGCAAAACAAAATATGTCATTTTAATGTAATATAACCACGTTTAATAAGTGGTCTAGTGGTAAACTTTATTTCCCACCCCCCAATACAATCACCCTTTCAAAGTTGTGTTTCACCTGGTCATAAATTCCTCAAACTTTGAACTAGTAAGGTTAAGGCTGGACCAATGTGTATCTGCCACAGGCTTGTGCTCTGGAGGACCCAGGTATGCAAGAAGTGTGGCCATCTTATCAAAAGGTCGTCTTCCAACAGCTTTATGATCCCTGGCAACAAGAGACAAACAGAAATGGTACTTCACATTAGTGGGTTGCTTTTGTTTGTCTTGGTTTGGTTTTAGGTTTGTTTGTTTGTTTGTTTTTGGAGACATGATTTCTGTACGTAGCCTTGGATGTCTTGGACTTGCTTTGTAGACCAAGCTGGCCTCAAGCTCACAGAGACCTACCTGCCTCTGCCTCCTCGAATTCTGGGATTACAGCTGTGCACTACCGTGCCCAGCATGGTTGCTTTTCTTTTAGCTATTTATTCCTGGCTCATTTATAAGCAGTCTTGAAAGATCTTAGGATCTTACAGACACAACAATTTCTCATCTGTAAAATTTATTGTATTACGTTCAATTATTTTGTAGATACTTGTAACATTCTCATCTACTTTTTCTTGTATTACAAAGAATCCATCTTGAGAAAAAAGTGTTTAGACATGGGCATATGTAACCATGGGTAACTGATTATCTTTTATGCACTTGTTTTTAGACAGAGTCTTACTATACTTAGTGCAGGTTGGTCTCAAACTCATGAGCCACCTGCCTTGGCCTCCCAAGTGCTGTAATCATACTTGTGCACACTATCGTTCACAGCTCAAAATTCACGTTTTAAAGATTTATTTTTCATATATTTGTGTGTGTGTGTGAGTGTGTGTGTGTGTGTGTGTGTGTGTGTGTGTGTGTGTGTGTGTGTGTGTGTATGAGACCAGAAGTGGGCATAAGATCCTCTGGAGCTAAAATTAAGAGGATGTTGTGAGCTACTTGACATGGGTGCTAGGAACCAACCTTGGGTGGTTCAGAAGAGCAGTGCTGGTTTGAGTAAGAATGGTCCCACAGGCTCAGATGTTTGAATACTCACTCTGTGTGTTCTCCCTCTCTCTTTCCTTCCTTCTCCTCCCTATCAGCAAATAAAAACCTTATAAAAACCTGAGGTTATATCAAAATTACATGATGTTCAAGATAGTTGGCAGACATGGAACTGTCAAATCACTGTTTATATTTTCATGTTTGAAACGTATCATTTTTTAAATAGCACATTTAAAAAACCCTCTTTTTCTTTTTTTTCTTTTTTATGGGGGGAGGGGGTTCAAGACAGGGTTTCTTTGTGTAGCCTTGGCTATCTTGGACTCAGTTTATAGACCAGGCTGTTCTTGAACTCACAGAGATCCACTTGCATCTGCCTCCCTGAGTGCTAGGATTACAGGTACGCACCACTACACCTGGCTTTAAAAAAAATTTAAAGTTCTTAACATCAAACTGTGAATGTGTATTCAAATCTTAAAAGAGAAGAAATGTTCATCTTTTTAAAATTCCGGTTTATTTTGGGCAGTGGTGGCACACAACTTTAATCTCAGCACTCAGGAGGCAGAGGCAGGTGGATCTCTGTGAGTTTGAGGCCAGGCTGGTCTACAGGGCAAGTTCCAGGACAGCCAAGGCTACACAGAGAAACCCTGTCTTAAAAAAAAAAAAGGTTCCAGGTTATTTAGTTGTCCTGAAGATAAAGTACTTTCCTTTTCTTATTTTAGTGGCACACATCAGCCATAGCCATGCCTACTCCAGTCTATTAATATCATAAAGGGCTAAGAAGCCTTCTTTTAAACTATTACTATCTCCTAGTTGTTTAGTCATAGTGTATGGTCTCCTGCCTTTCTCACAAATGAGAAAACAATTTTTTACTGGTACCTAACAGACCTCCTCAGACACAGAAATTGGAGTCCTTTGTGATTCTATATAAACTCTTAGGGGGAAAAAAAAAAGCAAGTAATTTATGTCACAAGAGGCTTTGGCTAAAAAGCTAATCAAAGAATTTCTGAATAATTTCAATTACTGGACCTGTTATCTTTCTCTTTCTGTTTTGCATTTCCTCTCTGAGACAGGGTCTCACTATGTAGCCCTGGCAGGCTTAGAATTCTCTATGTACACCAGGCTGGCCTCGATTTCACAGAGAACCACTGCCTCTGCCTCCCATGCGCTGGGTTTAAAGTGCACCGTACCATGACTGGCTGACTGGGCACTTTCTACATGCAGCTTTATTTGCATGCACTTAATAGCACCATAAGCTCAACAGCTAGTGTTGTTGATCATTTAGCATGAGTTAGTTTTTGCCATATGCATGTAAGTCTTTCTCTTTCAAAATCAAAATTCTTACTGCAAAGAAGCAGCAAAGTAAAAGACCCTATTCAGGATCAATAATTTTATTAATTCAATTTAAACTAGGTGTTTAATTTCCCCAAGACTGGGGAAACATACCTGTTGCTGGAAAGATACTGGCCAATTTTCTCCTGATTGTTCCAAAGCAGCCGATGTAAAGCAAGCACATTGCCATCACTGATGAAGGAGAGACTATGATTTACTGCGTCACTTGTGGGGCAATCTGATGCTATATCAAGGAAAAACCTGCAAAAATGCAAAGCCATTAGGAATTTTATACCAGGTATACTCACAGTTATATACGCATTAAACTTGTACAGAGTCCAGTAGCATAGTAACTGTAATAGCAAGGGTGTAAATGGCTACTTTCCATTGCTGATATTTAGTTTCTACTTGAGCATCAGAGCAGGCTTCAGAAGCTGGAGAACAAGAAATCTAGACAGGGGAAATCTGGAAAATAAACTAGTATCCTACACATGAAGAAACGTTAGTCTAGGTAAAGATGTCTCTTAAAGCTATACCACCTGCCTGACAAAGGATTAGAATTTTGGCTCTCTTAACTTTCCATGAAAGCTATTTTCTACCTGAAAATAGCAAAGGGCAGGAAGAGCCGTGATGACAACAAAGTGGAAGAGCAGTTGTAGAAGGCAGGTGTACATACACATCAGTGACACCAGCTAGGTTTAGACATGGCTCTGGAAGGCCTTGCCCTTCTTCCTGGTTCCCTCCTCCTTGCTAAAAACTGTTAGATTACATTCCTAAAGCTAGTCACCAAGGCGTAGTCCCTTATTTTGTCAATTCCACCTCCTGAGGCTGACCAGTAGTATCAAAGTATTGAAGTCCAGCAATCAACAGCTCCCTTTGGCCACTTTAATTACCATGCTCAATTAAAATTAACCAACTCACCCTAACACAGGGTTTCCCCTTTTACTTTTATAAACCTGCATTTGCCTATGGGCCATGCCTGTCTCCTGCCCAGAGGCAGTCCTCTGTTGTCATCCATGCTGCCCCTGCTGGGGGTGTGGGCATAGACCCCGTGCCCCTCTCGCTTGCTTCCTTCTCTCTCATCCTCCATGCCCTATCTTTGTCTCTTATCTCCTGCCCCTTATTTACTGTCCTTCTGGGGCAAATACATCTCTGTTGTGCTGAGAACTCGGTCTTGACAGGTCTGGGTCCGATACCTATCCCTGCTGGAAAGTGACTGCCGGAGATCAGAGTCTTCACAAAGCACGCTCTCTTCTTTTCTTTTCTTTCTTTCTTTCTTTCTTTCTTTCTTTCTTTTTTTCTGAGACAGGGTTTCTCTGTGCAGCCTTGGCTGTCCAGGACTCGCTTTGTAGACCAGGCTGGTCTCAACTCACAGCGATCCGCCTGCCTCTGCCTCCCTGAATGCTGGAACTAAGGCCGTGCACCACCATGCCCAGCTTCACTTGTTTTCTTTAAAAGAAACTCTGGCAAATATAACATTACCCCTTAGTCAAAAATAAGCCTACGACTTAGAGGACTAGAGTGAACAATTAGTTATGAAGACCCAGGCGTCAAGCCTCAGCAGTTACCTGCCTCTTCATACACAAAAGCTTATATTCCTGCATTATCTGGTTTAGAGAGAACTGTTTTAAATTCAGATATACTTCAAAGTGGAAGTAACAAAAGTGTCTTAACACAAGACCACTCTAACATATTATCTGTATCATTTGGTTTTAGTTTTTAATAAAAGAATTCTTCTTGAACCCATTCTGTAGCAATGCCAAAGCTAGGAAATGTCAACAGCTCCTATCAGTTTCCAAATAGGAAAACTGCTGTATATGGATTTTTCACAATGTCTCTTAAAATGAAATAAGACAAAAATATGTTCTTAATCTAGAAAGACTGGGAGGGAGAAATCACACTCAGGAACCAATGTAGTCCAGACACGCAGACTAACGTAAAATGGAAGCATGACAATCACTGAGAGTTAGGTTGCTTACCTTCGTGCCAAGTCAAAGTTGCTTTTCACAAAATCATTAAAAGGCCTCATATGTTCTTCTTTTGTGAACAGTACATGATTGGCAATGCTCTGAAGTATCTAAACAATCAAACAGAATTATGAGTAATCCAAATATTTACTATATGAAAACTACATATTAGTAAATCATTAAAATATAAAATTTTCATTGATATTTCTACTGGCAGTTAAAATCAATTATTCCTTATTGTAAAAATTACCCTAGACATAATTTTCATTCTTTTCAAATAGAAATAATATTATACATGTTACTTACATAAAGTATATTTTAAATACCTGTTGTATGTATATGTATCTGATATTATACATGTATGCACACGTTTGCAAGTGTGTGAGCTGGTACATGTGGGCAGGCATATGGAGGTCCGAGTTTGACACTGAATATTTCCTTCCATCATTCTCCATCTTCTATAGTGAGACAGCCTCTCTCACGGGAACTTGGAGCATTTAGACTCAGTCTAGATAGCTAGCTTGCTCCACGGGTGCTGTCTCTGCCACCAGTGCACTGGGATCATAGGCTGAATGCCATGTCCCACCGCTGACATTTACCTGGGTGCTGGGGATCTGAATGCCAGTCCTCATGCTTGCATGGCAAGTACTTCTACACAATGACTCACATTCTCAGTCTCAAATGTTGTTAATAGTGATGATGATGATGATGATGATGATGTTACTAAAATAAGGAAACTCTACAATCTACATTTCTGTTTCCACCTCAACTTTCCAGAGTAGTTACACAGAAAACCCTCACTAGAAGACAGGCATTTACTTGCTAATATATTTTCCCATCACAGAGCCCATCACACACATGCATAAAGAAGTCCTCTGTAATATAAACAAATTAAAACAAAAGGTACATAATTGAAAACCATGGTACTTTCAAAAGCAAATTGAAAACAAAGTACTTTGAGTATAAAAAACTTAAAATTTAGCTGGAAGGGAAATTAAACATTGCAAGAACATCAAAATAATTCACCTTTGACATTAACTTCAAGCCCCTTTCGGTTCTAGGTGGTGGCTTTTTATCTAAAATTCCTGCTTCATACGGTGAGACAATGGCAGGATTGATAAATCGGAGGAACATGGCGCTTCCTACCGCCCCGATGCTGTTCTGGGGGAAACGCTGGCTAACCACCTGAGAACAAGGAGTTGAGAGTTGAGCAGACAGTTTGCACTACAATAAAGAAGTGGAAACAAAAGTAGAAGGTCAAGCTCTGCACCAAGTCTGAGTTACCATTCTTATGAATGATCTGTTTTTAACTTTTTTCCTTCTCCCGAAACACCAGAAAATAAGGTTTACCCTTAGCTGTAATCATATGTGATTTTTTTCTTTAAGGGCACAATTAAAGAGAGGAAAAAGTTGCTCATAGGAGAGACCTGAAAAAAGACTTTACTTTATAATCATTATGGGCAGCAAATATAGACTTAATTTCACACAAAGGTTAGCATATTTTTCTAAGATCAGGAGACATAAAAGCGCAGCTGACTTTCCTAAGGCCCTGAGAACTAAGTCTCTGACAGCACACCTTCTACACATCCTGCTCCTGACAGGAAATAGCTACACTTTGTACACATGTTAAAATTGACATTTTAGTGGAGTTTTACCATCTGCATCTTTTATTAGATGTCTACTGAGTGGAAAAACTTACTTACAAGTCATGTTCCTGCAGCAACCTTTCTTCATGAGCATGCTTCCTAAAATCTACCTATTATTTAAAGCACTGGAGAAACAGGAACTCTTGGGGACCTAAAAGAAAAAAGGATCCCACCAGAAGACAGAACCCCTATGCTCCATGTACCTCAATGTATTCTTTTGCTAAAAAGGTAAGAATGAATGAATAAATAAATAAAGACAAAACACACAAAAAAAGCTTCAGGGCTCAGGAAATAGCGGCCATCCCTGAAAACTAACACAAAGCTGATGTAAAAGGACCTATCCTGTCTTTAAAAAAAAAAAGTTCTCCACGGAATACAGAGGAACAGGCACAGCAGACTGAGGACAACGCCACAGAACAGGCAGTTGGTCCTTCCACCTCTTTCTACTACCTCTCATTTAAAGCTAATACATGGTTCGAGGCCAGCCTGGTCTACAGAGAGGGTCCAGGACAGCCAAGGCTACACAGACAAGCCCTGTCTCGAAAAACCAATAAACAAACAAATAAACAAAATAAAGCAAGCTAACACATAGACACCGAATTATTCCAGAGTTTAATTTTTGTCTCTATTATGTACATATTTCCTCTTAAAGAACACAGACTATTCGAAAGCTCCTGTAGTCTGGTGTGACTAACTATGCTGTGGAGCCCTAGCACTCACAATTCTGGGAACACAAGAATACCCTGCATCTCACAGGCTCATGGGTGAGGCAATGAGAAAATGGGGTGTATGTGAAATGCAACTCGCTTTTCTTTCCTGAGTATTAATTCTTTAATTCACAGACTCGACTTCAGATTAACTCTGACTATTTTACTTCATTCTGGCCCATTTTGTGCTTTATTTACTTATTTAATTTGCTCGTTTGTTATTACATCACTGTTTTTGATGTGTTTGGGCATTTTGCGTGCACATAGGTCTATATAACACTCACAAGCCTGATACCCACAGGGGCCAGAGAGGAGGTCAGATCTGGAGCTAACATTACAGATGGTTGTGAGCTCTCATGTCATGTGGGGATTGGGAATCGAGCCTGGTCCTCTGGAAGAGCAGCCTTGCTCTTAAGCACTGAGCATCTCTCCTGGCCTTACTGGACTATATCTTAAATGTGTCCTTACCCCTGGCCTATGATCTCAAAGTAATTTTCTATTATTTCTGATAAAAAATTAGGAAAGATTCAGAAAATGAGTTTTGGGGTAGTCCTAGTAGAGCTGGCCACAGCGTGGCTTGTAAGCTGGATCCTCCCTTTTACTTACACTGCGCAGGACTTGCACCCTGGGCTACAGCTCTTCTGGGTGCTAACTGCATGCACGGTGAACAACCTTAGGGAACCAGGGAAGCTGGGGAAGTGCCTAAATACAGCTGGGCTTTTTTTTTTAACTGAAATATAAGCTTAGGTACAGAATTAGGAAGGAACTTTAAGTGTCTTTACTGTTCTAGGATAGTATTTAACTTTTTTAGGTACTAGGAATCTCAAATCTGATATATATATAAAAAAAGAGAAAGCAAATACCAAATTCATCATATAATTTCAGAGTATACAAAAACAAACACCGAGTTATTTTAGAATTTCCAAATTTTAACAAAAGAGACCAAATTATCAATACACTAAAAAGACCATAAATTGTGTTGGAAGCAAATCATGAGGAAGGAAGAGCGCTAAAGCTGCCTTTTGAGGAGTCATCCTCCCAGTTCACCAAATACTTAGATTTAATTTTAAGCAGATTGTTTTAAAAATAATAATATTTTCTGTTTAAAATCCTGAAATAGTTTTAAGAGGCCTAACATCATAGTTTGCCTTTAAAGAATTAGTTGGTTTATTAACCGTCTCTGAAAGTATCTTCATAAACATCAATGGCTACACTCAGACAGCCTTTCAAATGTGCTTGAAAGTGGTTGTTTAAGAGGCTGGGTGTGAGGCCGGGTGTGGTGGAACATGTCTTTAATCTCAGCACTCAGGAGGCAGAGGCAGGCAGATCACTGTGAATTCGAGGCCAGCCTAGTCTACAAAGCAAGTCCAGGACAGCCAGGACTACCCTGTCTCAAAAAACCAAAAGAGTTTGGGTGTGATGGTTCATACATGTAATCCCAGCATGAAGGAGGTTGAGGCAAGAATACGGCCATGAGTTCAGGCCAGCCTGGGCTATGAAGCCTGTTTCAAAAAAGCAAAACAGCAAAACAAAACAAAACAAAGCAAAACCCAAAAAACAAAAAAGGTGGCTACTTGCTGCTTTTCTCTAGGAAAAAGATCTTATAAAGTACAATGTACACTAACTCCTGGTTTATATTTGAAAATACTCCACTTCTGAACTTAAGGACGTCTGAATTAATTATCTCCCCAGAAGAATACTATAAAATGAATAACTACTATAACTTTTAAATATTTCCACATCTCTAAATATAATATCAAAACTCCACATTTCAGAAAATGCATCATACATCATAAATATGTATCTCTTTGATGGTGATATCTATATTTTTTGGAACTAAACCTAATAAAATTTAAAACTAATAGGAATACTGTATAAATAGTTCCATTAGTTAATTTATAGGAGGACTACTTTTTCTTTCACCATTATTTAACTTTAATGTGCATTCTCCAACAGCATATACTTGAGTTTTTTGGTTTTATTTGTTAGTTGGTTGGATGGTTGGTTTGCTTTTTTGCTTTTTGAGACATGGTTTCTCTGTGTAGCTCTGGCTGTCCTAGAACCCATACTGTAGACTAGGCTGGCCTCCAACTCAGAGATCTGGCTGCCTCTGCCTTCAGAGTGTTGGGACTAGAGGTGTGCACCATCATACCTGGCATGTTGTTCTTTATTTATAAATCTATAAAAATCTCATTTGGATCTAAATTATAGTCTACATATAAGATCAATGCTGGGTGAGTCTATGTGCTATAACTAATAATCAGCTAACAAGCCCCCCCTTAGTTTCCTTGGTAAAGCTGAACTACAAAAATCAGGTAGTAAGTTACTTATCAGCAGAGGATCAGTAGGTATACATGGTGAAATCCTACAAAGTCTGCGTTACGCAGGTAACTTCCCCAGTAATCTAAGTACAAACTATGTTGAGTATAACATACTTTAATCAGCTGTGATGCATCGACATAGCTAAACACCAGAAACCAAAGCCTTCTCTTTATATTTCACTAATTACAAAGAAAATCAGGTTGCTCTTAAAAGAAAAATAAACAAACAAAAAGGTTCTGTTAAACAACTTTAAAATGACATTCTAAGTTTACAGTGGTTGACAAGTCTTCATACTATAGAATCTGTTCTATAGTTTGACTCTTTATTTTCTTAAAGACTGCCACCTGTGCTGAGAAATACATTTCAAATTTTTACCATATATATTTCATACACATATAAAATAACTACTAGAAAAAAATTCCAAGGAATAATTTCATATAAAACCATAATAAATGTCAGGAAAGCTATAAAACATGCTCTAGAGAAACACAGAAAGCCTGACTTTAATTATGTTATGCTACACAATGATATTAGTATAACAGTAAACAAGAATGTTAGAAACAGCAAATTAATTTCCACAGTGATGATGTATAATGTTAAACCCACAGATGCTGCACATTAGAAGGCTGAAGCATTAGAGGAAAATGTTTCAAGCAGGAGAGCCATCCAATCCAATCCATTTGTTCATAGATGATCAATTTTACTCAATATATCCAAAAAGAAAATTCTCAATAGACATAATAAAAAAGTATGAGTCCCTAGAGCTTAATTTAGTTTTGAATTTTAAGTACAATCATAAATGTAAAGCTTTATTATATATAAAGCTAAAGAAATGAAAGATGAAACCAGACAAACACGATTTTAGATTATTCTTTCTTAACAAAACTCCCTCCAGGCTGGGCACGGTGCTGCACACCTTTAATCCCAGCATTCAGGAAGCAGAAGCAGGTGGATCTCTGTGAGTTTGAGTCCAGCCTGGTCTACAAAGCCAGTCCAGGACAGCCAGGGCTACACAGAGAAACTTTGTCTCAAAAAACCGAAACTAAAACAAAACAAAACTCCCTCCAACTTATGAAAGTTTTTTTTACATCATTCTCCATAATCATTTCAACTAAGTGAACAAAGACAGGACTAAACTGCATAAGGGGAAGTCACACCTACAGATGACAATCATTTTTAAAATGAATGCAAGTTATACTGTGAACAAATGATATTCATAGGAAGAAAATAATTATGGCAATCATAACTTTCTTCCTTTTACAAGAAGGCAAGGTCAGAAGCAGGCAATATATTCATGTTTGCACAATGAGGTGCTTCTGTATAAATGTAACCTCAGTTTTCTTTTCACTGAAGTAGATGTGTATTTTACTTTTGAGGTATAAGTGGCTTCTGCATTAAAATGTCTGTGATCTAAGCACAAATGTCTAAACCAAGGGTGGCTGAGACCATCAAGATAAGAGTAAAAAATAAATTTAGCAACTTTTAGATTAGACTGAGAAAGTGATCCTTGTTTTTGGTAGCTCCAGCAAGTGCATTCTGAGTTTGCTGTCTAGCCCCAGAGGGAAAAAAGACACATTCCCATCCTCCGTGTATTTATTAAGAAAAGCTTTTGTTTCTAGAAAAAGAAACCACTCACATGACCTGCAAACAAGCAGCAAGAATGAAGACAGTCAGCATCCTCCAAGGCCTTGAAATTAAGTTTCTTTCGCATTCATTTGCAATTTAAAAAATAACAATAAAATTAGATCAAGAGTATCGAATGTAGTAAATGCACACAAAATGCCTTTGGGATAAATCAAACCAAAGGAACACAGAGAGTGTTTCAATGTAACTTAATTCCAGGGTTAATCGAAATGAGAGCTATTTTGTGCCAGAATTAGTAGAATGATTTTACAGTGAAGGTCAAATAGCTGAAGTGAAGATGTTCTTAACAAATAGCAAAGATTTTGGATTTGCTTCAAAAGAAACAGCTAATAAAAAGTTCTCCAAACTTACTGATTTTTTGTTTTCCTTTTTTTCTTTTACTGTAGCTTTATTCAGTAGGGAGTGGCAAGTTGCCTACAGAACAGAGATGAGCACAAACAAGTCACAGCACCGACTACATACAGCAACAAAAACAATGTTGGCTTGTACATAAAATTACACGGTCAATGTAACACAAATGGAACCAACAGAAAAGTAGAAATCAACTGAATTTTGAGGGTCAAAGTTTAATCCTGGATTTTAATTTTTATTACACTTTTAAGCCAAGCACAAAATAATCAGCAGGAAATGTTGAGACTCAATCATGTCTACTATTTCTGGCTATAAATGACATAAAAGTTGTCCTCAAGCAAATCTGAGGAATATTTACACTTGAGTCAATTCCTAGCTTTTGAAAATTTTACATAAAATATTTATTATGAAGTAGACCACACACTTAAAACATTGTGTCTACATGATTTTTCTGATATATAAGATACTTCTCTGTGTGTCCTTCAATTGACTTAAGAGTTATTGTTCCAACACCTACCAGTTAATTAAGATGTTATTAAATAAGAATTAAATGGCTAGATATGCAGAAAACAAGCTTTAGAGACTCTGAATCTAAAATTCATGTTTTTAAAGGAGTGCTGTTATAATCTCACATCTTCCAGTGTTTGCAGAGTGCTCCTTTAAATGGTACTGCTCAGCTTATTAAAAGCCACTGTACTTAGGGAAAGAATGTTAGCATCAACTAGGAAACAAAGTTAATTAATATCAAAGTTAAGAAACTGCAGATAATATAGAATCAAACTTAAATCTGACTAAAAATTTCACTTGTTACAGATGATGACTACAGTCTGATGATTCTCAAACTGCCCTCCCCATCAAAAAACCAAGAAACATTCATGCAAACCCACACAGATGTCAGTCTCATTATTTAGAGCTCTATATCTAGAATAAAGATTTCTTCAAAATTAAGACTTCTGACTTGGGAGGCAGAGGCAGGTGGATCTCTGTGAGTTCGAGGCCAGCCTGGTCTACAGAGCAAGTCCAGGACAGCCAAGGCTACACAGAGAGACCTTGTCTCAAAAAACAAAACAAAACAAAATAAAAATTAAGACTTCTGATTGGATTATAACAATTATTACTTATTTAATATTTTAAAAACTTAAAATAAAAGCCAGTTATGACAGCCAATACCTGTAATCCTAGCCTTTGGGAGGCTAGAGAAACCAAGAGAATCAAGAATTCAAGCCCAACTTCGAACTACAAAAGTCTTTCTCAAAACAACAAAACTTAAGCATAACACAAACTCTTTGATCCAGATACACAGCATCTTATTCCAGCAATTCTAAGGCAGTGAAAACCATAGTCCATAATAACTTGGACATAAAATCAGTTTTAAACTCACCCACCCATTCATCCATCCATCATCTATCACGTATCATCTATCTACCCATTACCCAGCCATCCAGCCAGCATCCATCTATCTATCCACTCACCCATCATCTATCCACTCACCCATCATCCATCTATCCACTCACCCATCATCCATCTATCCACTCACCCATCATCTATCCACTCACCCATCATCTATCTATCCACTCACCCATCATCTATCTATCCACTCACCCATCATCTATCTATCCACTCACCCATCATCTATCCACTCACCCATCATCCATCTATCCACTCACCCATCATCTATCCACTCACCCATCATCTATCTATCCACTCACCCATCATCTATCCACTCACCCATCATCTATCTATCCACTCACCCATCATCTATCTATCCACTCACCCATCATCTATCCACTCACCCATCATCCATCTATCCACTCACCCATCATCTATCCACTCACCCATCATCTATCTATCCACTCACCCATCATCTATCTATCCACTCACCCATCATCTATCCACTCACCCACCATCCATCTATCCACTCACCCATCATCTATCTATCCACTCACCCATCATCTATCCACTCACCCACCATCCATCTATCCACTCACCCATCATCTATCTATCCACTCACCCATCATCCATCTATCCACTCACCCATCATCCATCTATCCACTCACCCATCATCTATCCACTCACCCATCATCCATCTATCCACTCACCCATCATCTATCTATCCACTCACCCATCATCTATCTATCCACTCACCCATCATCTATCTATCCACTCACCCATCATCCATCTATCCACTCACCCATCATCTATCCACTCACCCATCATCCATCTATCCACTCACCCATCATCCATCTATCCACTCACCCATCATCTATCCACTCACCCATCATCCATCTATCCACTCACCCATCATCCATCTATCCACTCACCCATCATCTATCTATCCACTCACCCATCATCCATCTATCCACTCACCCATCATCCATCTATCCACTCACCCATCATCTATCTATCCACTCACCCATCATCTATCTATCCACTCACCCATCATCTATCCACTCACCCATCATCCATCTATCCACTCACCCATCATCTATCCACTCACCCATCATCTATCTATCCACTCACCCATCATCTATCTATCCACTCACCCATCATCTATCTATCCACTCACCCATCATCTATCCACTCACCCATCATCCATCTATCCACTCACCCATCATCTATCCACTCACCCATCATCTATCTATCCACTCACCCATCATCTATCCACTCACCCACCATCCATCTATCCACTCACCCATCATCTATCTATCCACTCACCCATCATCTATCCACTCACCCACCATCCATCTATCCACTCACCCATCATCTATCTATCCACTCACCCATCATCCATCTATCCACTCACCCATCATCCATCTATCCACTCACCCATCATCTATCCACTCACCCATCATCCATCTATCCACTCACCCATCATCTATCTATCCACTCACCCATCATCTATCTATCCACTCACCCATCATCTATCTATCCACTCACCCATCATCCATCTATCCACTCACCCATCATCTATCCACTCACCCATCATCCATCTATCCACTCACCCATCATCTATCTATCCACTCACCCATCATCTATCTATCCACTCACCCATCATCTATCCACTCACCCATCATCCATCTATCCACTCACCCATCATCTATCCACTCACCCATCATCTATCTATCCACTCACCCATCATCCATCTATCCACTCACCCATCATCCATCTATCCACTCACCCATCATCTATCCACTCACCCATCATCCATCTATCCACTCACCCATCATCCATCTATCCACTCACCCATCATCTATCTATCCACTCACCCATCATCTATCTATCCACTCACCCATCATCCGTCTATCCACTCACCCATCATCTATCTATCCACTCACCCATCATCTATCCACTCACCCATCATCCATCTATCCACTCACCCATCATCCATCTATCCACTCACCCATCATCTATCCACTCACCCATCATCCATCTATCCACTCACCCATCATCCATCTATCCACTCACCCATCATCCATCTATCCACTCACCCATCATCCATCTATCCACTCACCCATCATCTATCTATCCACTCACCCATCATCTATCTATCCACTCACCCATCATCTATCTATCCACTCACCCATCATCCATCTATCCACTCACCCATCATCTATCCACTCACCCATCATCCATCTATCCACTCACCCATCATCCATCTATCCACTCACCCATCATCTATCCACTCACCCATCATCCATCTATCCACTCACCCATCATCCATCTATCCACTCACCCATCATCTATCTATCCACTCACCCATCATCTATCCACTCACCCATCATCTATCCACTCACCCATCATCTATCCACTCACCCATCATCCATCTATCCACTCACCCATCATCCATCTATCCACTCACCCATCATCTATCCACTCACCCATCATCCATCTATCCACTCACCCATCATCCATCTATCCACTCACCCATCATCTATCTATCCACTCACCCATCATCTATCCACTCACCCATCATCTATCCACTCACCCATCATCCATCTATCCACTCACCCATCATCCATCTATCCACTCACCCATCATCTATCTATCTACTCACCCATCATCCATCTATCCACTCACCCATCATCCATCTATCCACTCACCCATCATCCATCTATCCACTCACCCATCATCTATCCACTCACCCATCATCCATCTATCCACTCACCCATCATCTATCTATCCACTCACCCATCATCTATCCACTCACCCATCATCCATCTATCCACTCACCCATCATCTATCTATCTACTCACCCATCATCCATCTATCCACTCACCCATCATCCATCTATCCACTCACCCATCATCCATCTATCCACTCACCCATCATCTATCCACTCACCCATCATCCATCTATCCACTCACCCATCATCCATCTATCCACTCACCCATCATCTATCTATCCACTCACCCATCATCTATCCACTCACCCATCATCTATCCACTCACCCATCATCTATCCACTCACCCATCATCTCTCTATCCACTCACCCATCATCCATCTATCCACTCACCCATCATCCATCTATCCACTCACCCATCATCTATCTATCTACTCACCCATCATCCATCTATCCACTCACCCATCATCCATCTATCCACTCACCCATCATCCATCTATCCACTCACCCATCATCTATCCACTCACCCATCATCCATCTATCCACTCACCCATCATCCATCTATCCACTCACCCATCATCTATCCACTCACCCATCATCCATCTATCCACTCACCCATCATCTATCTATCTACTCACCCATCATCCATCTATCCACTCACCCATCATCCATCTATCCACTCACCCATCATCCATCTATCCACTCACCCATCATCTATCCACTCACCCATCATCCATCTATCCACTCACCCATCATCTATCCACTCACCCATCATCTATCCACTCACCCATCATCTATCTATCCACTCACCCATCATCTATCCACTCACCCATCATCTCTCTATCCACTCACCCATCATCCATCTATCCACTCACCCATCATCCATCTATCCACTCACCCATCATCTATCTATCTACTCACCCATCATCCATCTATCTACTCACCCATCATCCATCTATCTACTCACCCATCATCCATCTATCCACTCACCCATCATCTATCCACTCACCCATCATCTCTCTATCCACTCACCCATCATCCATCTATCCACTCACCCATCATCCATCTATCCACTCACCCATCATCCATCTATCCACTCACCCATCATCTATCTATCCACTCACCCATCATCTATCCACTCACCCATCATCTCTCTATCCACTCACCCATCATCCATCTATCCACTCACCCATCATCTATCCACTCACCCATCATCCATCTATCCACTCACCCATCATCCATCTATCCACTCACCCATCATCTATCTATCCACTCACCCATCATCTATCTATCCACTCACCCATCATCTATCTATCCACTCACCCATCATCTATCCACTCACCCATCATCCATCTATCCACTCACCCATCATCTATCTATCCACTCACCCATCATCTATCTATCCACTCACCCATCATCTATCTATCCACTCACCCATCATCCATCTATCCACTCACCCATCATCCATCTATCCACTCACCCATCATCCATCTATCCACTCACCCATCATCTATCTATCCACTCACCCATCATCTATCTATCCACTCACCCATCATCCATCTATCCACTCACCCATCATCTATCCACTCACCCATCATCCATCTATCCACTCACCCATCATCTATCTATCCACTCACCCATCATCTATCCACTCACCTATCATCTATCCACTCACCCATCATCTATCCACTCACCCATCATCTATCCACTCACCCATCATCCATCTATCCAACTCACCCATCATCTATCTATCCATCCATCCATCCATCGATGCATTCATCCATCACCTATCCATCCATCATCTATGCATCCAGCGCTCCTGTATACCTAGACACCAGCATGATCCTAGGCCTAGCAGGCAGGGGTAAAAGCTCATCTCAGTGATATTTGATTGAGGGTTTAGAGCTGCTTATAAAAGTACAACTATGTAAATATGCAGTGGTTTCTTTCCCCCTTAACTATGGTATGTGATTACCTTTGTAGCTTTAACACACATATATGTATAAACTCATTTGGAGAAGAAGCTTTGCTGGGAAAGATGATGTTTACTTAAAATCACAGTAGCTGTTTCTCAATTTTTTTTTTACCAGAACTGAATATCCACTCTATATTTTCTCTTTGGTCCAAATTTATCAGAAAGAAAATAAATAGTTTGTGAGGAAAAAGTTTAATTACAAATCTGTTATACATTTCTTTTATAAATAAAAAAGGCAATTACAATATACAAAAAGGCTTAAAGACCCAAATCTGAACTCATGTAAAAATTAGCTAGCCATAAACTCACTTAGCACCTCAGTTTCCCCAGAAGATCTCCAAAGCAGGAGCTCTGTTTACTAAGAAAAAAAAAATGGTTTCCCATCCTTCAACAGCAGAGCATAAAAGTACAAGGATACCATTACGTCACTGCCAATGTTACATGGGCACATTAAAGCCCAAGAGAAACAAAACAAAACAAAAAACCCCACAAATTTAAAAAATGCTAACCAAAGAGCAAACAAATTAAGACTCAATGAAAAAACATATTAATCTGAAGCTTTTTTATTTCTATCTTTGTCTTTATTCACTGTAAAATTTGCTTATTACAAACAAAATCTTAGTTATAACAAGAACTGCGCTCCATGGTAGCCGGCGCTAAGTTTACCTCTATAAACGATGCACAGGAACATCTGCATGTGCTCTCCATGAAGCTTTAAGGTGGTAACCAAGTGGGAAGGCAACGCAGGCTGCTGTGAGCTGTGCTCTAAGCTGCACAGCACAACACACAGTGGTAGTGATCCACCCGTCAGCACTTCCCTGTCCTCACCTTTTCCTCCACACCTAACTAGGAAAGCTGGCAAGAATCCTGCTTACTTAAAAGTAGTAGAAATGATAAACTTGTTCCTTCACAAAGTATTTCCCGCACGCTCATTAAGTGTCCTATTCTTTTTACATTATTAGTATAATGTTCTCAACCTGTGTCCAAGTTTGCTGATCATACAAACATATTTTTCATTATGGAGAGCCACATGAAGAGCTTCTCTTAAAATCTAATACAACAGAACATGTGAGCGGTACAATCCTCATTCATTTTCAACCAACTGACACAAGGCCACTGTCATTTTAGAAGCCCATTTTCTTTCTAAAAACTAAAAAGCTGATTCAGACTTTTAAATGTGTGCTGTTTCTTATCAGCCTCATTTTACAAACAGAAAAGCAAATATATTGAATTTAAAGAGAAACCTAAGAGTAAAGTTACAGGAAACCCGGCAATGCACGACACTATACTGTCACTAACCCATTCTCTAGCCTCACAGTTGACTCAACTACACGGAGCTTCCTGGAGCTTTTTGAAAAGGCAGTAAAGTCATAACACATTCACAAACTGAATGCAAAGTGCATTTTGTCATATTTCTATGTATGCAAAGTTTTCTTTTTATAGACACAGCAGATGCATCTTTTAAAATAGCAATGGGGAAAAGCAGCCTCAGACAGCTTTTTAAAATGGTGATTTCGCTGATGATGTTAATGTCTCTAAGCAACTGAAGCTGTAAGCCAAGAAAAAAAAGGTTGGGATGACACTGCAAAATCAGAACTACATGGGTTTTTTAGTGAATTTCCCTATTTGCACCCTGATTCCAAACCCAGACCCTATGGTAGTCTTTTTTCCTTTTTGAAAAGTTGATGCAGATTTATAGGCCATCCCTTGGAAGAACTTATTCCTAAAACTGAATACATAATTCAAAAACAGAATATGTAGAAGAGCACAGGCCTCATTCTTTCAACATGGAGGGAATCCCTGTGGACATCTGAACTCTTCTGAGCACTGTTTGCTGTGACAGTGTTAGAAAGTCTGTTAGCTACTGGATGGTGGTAGAATGTATCTTACAAGCAGCATTCTATATAAAAGACACAGGACATTTAGCCTGTCCTGAGAAAACAGGACACAAATCAGTGATCTCTTGAAGCGGAAACCAAAATTAACAGATCAAGTTATTTATAATGCAGAAAGCAATGAGCTTGCCTCAAGTAATTTAGGCAGAAGATGAGCAAAACTGCGTAACATACCTCATTTCAGAACAGTCAGTGAATTGTTTTATTGTTGCTGTTTTTGGTTTTTTTGCGACAGGGTTTCTCTGTGTAACAAAGGCTTGCCTGACCTGACTCATTCTGTAGACCAGGCTCTCCTGGTCTACAGGACGGAGAGCTCACAGATATCCACCTGCCTCTGCCTACCAAGTGCTGGGATTAAAGGTGTGCGCCACCACGCCCAGCACCCATTAAGTGAGTTTTAAGCTGCTTTCAACATAAGGAAGATTAATTTATTTTCCTTAAAGTTCCTTAAATATCTCTGAAGAAAACATGAAGTTTCTCTCAAAGCCAATCTAACAATAGCTCTTTAAAATTTTATTTTATCTTACATGTATAGGTGTTTTGCCTGGTTTTATGTATATGCACCACATGCATGTCTGGTGCCTGAGGAGGTCAGGAGAGCACTGGATCCCTTGCGACTGGAGTTAGAAATGGTAGTAAGCCGTCATGCGGGTGCTGGAAACCAAACCTGGCTCCTAAGCAAGAGCAGCCAGTGCTCCAAACTACTGAGCCATCTCTCTATCCCGTATTAAATCATGTGTCCAGATGACGGTCAGCCGCTGACACTGCACACAGCATTCCTCTTCATTTGCTTTGGGTTGAGAACGGCAATCTTGAACTTTCAGCATACCTGGTATAAGCAATGGCAGACACTTCGCAGCTGAGAGGGGAATTCTGAAGAGGAACTGATGATGGCATGGAAGAACTTCTCTGTCATCTGAAGAAGGTTCCTCTGGTTTTCCTCAAGGCTCTCAGAAGGTTCTAACCTGTAACAAAGCAAACATGACTATTGAAACAAAATCACTCCTCACAAGGCTTAGATTCGGACAGAAATAAAACACAAATGTGCTCTATAATGCCAATGTGCTGGCTGGCACTAATTTTAGTATTCATAAGGAGAGATAAATGGCTATCAGGGGTTTGGGGCCAGACTGACCTATACAGTGATGTTGAGGTCAGCACTGGCTGCAAATTGAAACCCGGTCTCGAATACAAACTAACAAACCCAAAACAGAAATTCCACAACTCAGGTGCAGGCAGGGGGTCCACATTGAAGGTTTTTCTTAGTTTCGTAGCAAGTTTGAGGCTAACACGAGCTACAGGACCCAGTCAAAAACAAAGAAAACAATAACCACGACAAAAACAAGTCTGAGGTAACCAGAAATTTAACATAAAATCAGGCCTATATATTATATATTTTAGAATTTTTTGTTGGTACAGAAATACTAGTGCTTTGTGTCGTTTTACTTTTTGCTTGTTGTTTACTGTGTGTGCATGTGTGCATGTGCGGCTCACATGACAACTTGTGTGAGTCAAGTCCCTCTTCCAACCATGTGTGATTTTCAGAGTGACCTCTGGTCACCAGACTAAACTGTAGGTACCTTTACCTGCTGACCAATCCCCACAGCCCTGTGTTTGTGTTCACGCTTATTTTTGTTATTTTGTTTTGGAGACAGGATTTACTGTGTAGCCCTGGCTGGCCTCAAACTTGAATAGCAGGTTCACCTGTCTCTGCCTCCTGAGTGCTGGGACCAAAAGCATGCACTACCACAATGGGCAGCACATACATATGAACAGTGATGGTTTTTCAAATCTTCATTAATAATATTAATAAAGTGTGTCTTTTATCATTCCCTCTACATCAGGTTTCTGGGATTATGTATGTTCATTCATGCAGATTAGATGTACTCACCTTCAGCATAAAAACATACCGTATTGTATACAGTGATTTATCTGCTCTGCTAATGAGTATTTAAAACTTTTCACTTTTACTAGGTATAGCCAGCACTAGGAAAGTAGAAGGAAGAGCATCAAGAGTTCAAGGCCAGCTTCAAGTACATGGAGTCTGAGGCTAGCCTGGTCTACAGGAACTGTCTAAAATTATTTTTCTGTTCACTTTTATAGATACCACTTCAGTGAACAGATCTGTGCATATACAAGAGTTCCACTGGCCCTGTTAACAAACACTGGCATTTCTTGGAAGTTAAACATATGTTAATTTAACTTTTAGTAACATCTCTTCAACACTGTATAAAAATTCTTATTCCCTCACTCACATTTGGTGTATAGGTTGAATACCACTTATGCAACACGTTTGGGTAAGTGTTTCAGTTTTTTCGTTTTTTGTTTTTTGTTTTTTTTCTGACTTTGGATTACCTACATAAACGTTACCAGTTAAGCAACCCCAAATCTAAGTGTTCTAAAAATCTGAAACTTTTTGAGTACCAACACCATGTTCTAAAAGTTTTAGTTTTTAGAGCCTTTTTGACTTCGGGATGCTCAACCTGAGTTGATCTAGTAGGTAGGAACCTGCACTGCAGTTCTTAAGGTTGTTAGAGAGACCTACAAGAGCCTGTGGGTCAGTGGTTGTGGGCTCTCCAGCCTCAAATGTGACATCTCTAATACAATCCCTATTCCTAAGGCTCAGGGAGCATCAAGGAAGAAGGGGACTAACTGTAAAAAACCTGAGGACCTGGTCAACTACTGGATGGCCTTGCCTTTTTGACAAGACTGGATGCTATTCCCACGAACTCTCAGGCTGCCTGCTCGGGACCTGCAAACATCACACCAGTAGACACGCCTATGTGGATGGAAGCCAATTTTACTAAGGCCTCACTGTTGATGAAGAGTCCAGACAATTAATGGCCGTTGAGGCAGGGAGAACCAAATTTTTTTTATTGTTCATTTATTTTATTTCAAAAATGAAAAAATGAGACCTCAATCCTAACTGGTCAGCCCTAAAACATGCAAATAAGGGCAACATTAATTGGACTCATCATGTTGAATGTATGTAAGCGCGCATGCGCGCACACACACACACACACACACACACACACACACACACACACACAGCAAAATAATTCTAGAAGGTATTCTAAATTCAAGAGTAAGCAGTTGAGAGAGCACAGAAAGAGCTGGAGGCAAGTGCAAATGATGCAAATACAGCATCCTCATTGATGAAATCCTCAAGTAAGTGAGAGACTGACATGGGAGAACTAGTTCTTATAAAACTTGCTACTTAAGTTCTAGCCTTCAGTGTGCTGGAGGCACCATCAAGCTTCTAAAGGAAGGAAGCAACCAACACTTCTACCCAGCAATTTTTTCATATGGGTTCTGGGCTCAAATTCAAGTCCTCACGCCTGCACAAGAAACCATTACTGACTGGGTTATCTTCCTACCCCTCCTTTCCCTCTAATTTCTTAAAATGGAAGTTTAGAACATCTTTCTGTCTTCCCTTCTGATGCATGTTTAGTGCTGTAGGTTTCTATGTTCCTCTATCACCATCTCTATCATTTTGGGAAGGTGTGTTTTCATTTCCTTTCAGTTTGGAGCTTTCTACTAGTGCACCTTCACCTCACGGACCCTTCCTCCACTGCATCTACTTACTAGTTCATCATGACCAATCTGTTTTGTTGTTTTTCTAGCACTTTCTCCTTTTGTATTCCTTGTTAGTATTCCTCTCTTGCTTATATTTAAAGTCACTGGCCCTTTCATGTTGTCCATATTTTCCCCCACTGGGGCTATCAGCATAATATCCAGTTATTTCAAATATTCAATATAAAATTCCAAAACGTCCACCACATCCAACTCCAGTTCTGCTGCCTGTTTTGTCTCTTCAGATCTCTTTAGACCAAACCTGTCCTCTATGCCTTGTAATTGTTCTGCTGAAAGGTAGGTATATGGACTGAGAAACCCTGAGGTAAACAGGCCGCTGGTGTGACGCTTTTATCTGCTTGGGAGTTAGCTGTGCTGAATGGCTCGTGGAGCTGCGGGTGTCCACTTTCTCTGCTGTCCTTGTTTTCAGGTTTCCCTGGAAACTTCCAGAGTTCTGTGCTGCAGTATAATTCACTGATGCTATACTGGAGCCCACATGATGCAGGTCATATGGAGGGCACTGCTGTAAGAACTGATTCCACAGTCCCTGGACTGCAACCTTTAGAAGGATTTAGCTTTCCCCAAATCTTTCTCCACATGTGTGACAGAAAGGCTATGGGTGGGGTGGAGGGGTAGAGTAGCTACATGCCCATCCTCCACGTGTAAGGCTAGGAAAGAGTGGTTTTCTCTTGAAACGAACACTGCTTAAGGATAATAGAATCCATCAAGCATAGTTTGAAATGATTCTATCTCTTTTTCTTCTCCCAAAGCACAGAGAAAAAATTTTCTCTCCCCTTCTTGGAAACCCAGCAAGGCTTTTGAAGGTAAAACTCAAAAAGGTGAGGTAGCCCCTTCAGACTAGGTCCCAGGAATTCTAAATTTTTTTCTTTTTAAGAGATGAAGACAGAACCCAGGGTACTCTACAGCTGAGCTATATCTTCAACTTTCTAATTTTTAAGCTAGCCCACACTCCACCTTCAGCAATTGGTCAAGTGTGGTCTAGGCATCCCTACTGGTTCCTAGTTCTAGCAGCTATTCCCCATGGTGGGCCCTGCAGTCACCTGTTCTGTTCCTACTCAACTTTGGAATGGTTTACCTTGTGAGCACAGTCCTCTGTTGGACCTAAAACAAGTTACTGTTAGCTAAAATGTGGCTCAGTGGCAGAGGACTTGTATAGTGTATGTGTGTCCAGAGTTTGGTTCCCAGTGTGGCTAAAGCCAAACACCATCTAAACTGCATGTGCTAGCTGTTTCTCCTTCTTTCTGCCAATCTGTCTCGCTCTTCCTCCCCCGTCCTCTGACCCTCTCTTCCCCTACACCCCCTTCTCCTTTTCTTTTCTTTTTCCAGCTTTCTCAGGGAGCTAACACAGAGCCTTATGCATTTGTGGCAAGCACAGCATCACTGAGCTACATCTTCAGCCCTTCAGAAATCTTTTTTTTTTACTTTATTAATTTATTCTTGTTACATCTCAATGGTTATCCCATCCCTTGTATCCTCCCATTCTTCCCTCCCTCCCATTTTCCCCTTATTACCCTCCCCTATGACTGTTCCTGAGGGGGATTACCTCCCCCTGTATATGCTCATAAGGTATCAAGTCTCTTCTTGGTAACCTGCTGTCCTTCCTCTGAGTGCCACCAGGTCTAAGCAATTCTTTTTTTTTTTTTCCTTTTTTTTCTGTGAACATGGGAGAGTAGACTTCCGAAGTCTTGACTTGTCGATGTGTGTCACAGTCTCAAGTGTCAACAAGCCTGTGTGCCCTTGGGATCTAAAATCACTTTCACCAAGTTTCTTAAGGTTTTTGTTTATGTATATGAATCTATGTGAGTGTATGCTACACATTTAGGTGCCCTCCGAGGCTAGAAGATGCCTTGAAACTGCACTTATAGGCAGTTGTAAGCCACCTAATATGGATGTTGGGAACTGACCCCAGGTCCTCTAGAAAACACAAGTGCTGTTAATCACTGAGTCATCTCTCCAGCCCCTCAACAGTCACTTTTATCAGAAGTAAAAGTTCCACCTGATTTATGGATGTCTCCCTTTCCTACATCTTCTTAGTGTGTGTGTGTGTGCACACATTCATGTTTTGCTAAGGATGGAACCAAGGGCCTTACATGTGCTACCAGGCAAGTGATTTACCACTCAGCCATATACTGAGTCAGCTTCCTTGATTTTTTTAATGTAATCAGAAATGAAGGATTGAGCTGACAAGCTGGCTCAATAAATGAAGGGACTTGCCAAGAAGGGCTATTGATTCCTAGAAGTGTCCTCTGACCTTCACATGTATACCACAAACATATAGCATGCACACACACACAAAAACAGTATTTCTTTAAAAACAGACATGAGGAGGCTGGAGAGATGTTCAGCAGTTAAGAGCACTGACTGCTCTAACAGAGGACCTGGGTTCAATTCTCAGCACCCGCATGGCAGCTCACATCTTTAACTCCTTTCCTGGGGTCCGACACCCTCATACAGGTTAAACACCAATGAACATATAAAAATAAATAAATAAATAATTTGAAAACCCAGACATGAGAAACATTAGGTATGTCTAATCCAAAGAACTTTGTGCAAGAAAAATTTTAAATATGTACATTTCCTTGTAGCATAAAGTACAGAGTGAGTATGAAATATGAGATGAGGTAAAGGTGGCTTATACAAAGCAAACATCTGTGCTGCACGTCGCTGTCAAAAGTGAACCAGTGATGGCTTCTCATAAGTGACAAAAAAATTTCTGCTAGGGCTGGGCTTAAGCTTGGTGGTAGGATGCTTTATAGCATGCAGAAGGACCTGAGTAACAATTATCAACATCACTAAAACAAAATAAAGGAAAGGACTCATCTGCCTTTAGAAAAATCATTTCTATAGCAAATAGCTTGAGTATGGAAAAGACAGAGCTAAAATAATAACAATAAAGTTGATCTGGGCAAGGTAGCTCACGCCTTTAATCCCAGCACTTGGGAGGCAGCAGCAGGTGGATCTCTGAGATCAAGGCCAGCCTGGTCTATAGAGTGAGCTCCAGGACAGCCAGGGCTACACAGAGAGACCCTGCCTCAAAACAAAAATAAGAAGAAAGCTATGGCAAAAGTCAAAGGGCTGCGCTATTGAGCAAATACTCAGAGCTCAACTATGTAATACTGTGTGGCAGTATAAAAGAGTAAGATTAATCTTCATAGACTTTCATAGAAAGAGCTAAGACCCATGGCTAAATCAAAAGAAGTTGTAAACCACAGATCCTTTTAAATTAAGCACTCACACTACAGTATACATCTTTTACAATTACATATGCATTTATACAAATGAATGGGAAAAGAACAGAATAAACTAGAAAGGCATCTGTGGGTAGTACTCAAGGTGCCTTTAATGATATCTGTTAGTGTTTTTATTCTTTAAGGAAAAATGTATTTGTGTTCTTTTAGTGTAAAACCCCAGTACTGCAGAAATGAGGCAGGAAGATTCAAGCCCAAGGACAGTTTGGGCTACATAGTAATGTACTGTCTTTATGAAAAAACAAAAAACAAAAAAACCACCACCAACAACAACAACAAAAGCCAAGGACTGAAACATGAGACGAGGTTGGCCTCATGCAGTACTGGGGAGCAGTGAGGGTGCAACTGTGACAAGATGACAAACCTGGTAGGATCCACTTCAAAGCTAACATGCTGCCAATCTGAAGATGTGATAACAATTCGTAATAAAGGGTCCAAGAGCTTTTGTAGGTAAGTAGCACCATACACCTAAAGAAACGCACAATTAGGCACAGATTCACACATCCTGCATTAAAAAGATAATCAACTTAACACACTGTGTAAATAATTTCTTCTCAAAAGACCTAGGACACACATACACACCGTATGAATGATACAAACCTTGAAGCAGAATGTCATTATCTTACTGGCCAGGCTGTTGCCTCGGAAGAGCGTCTGCATGGAATCTGCCAGTTCTACTTCCTTAGAGAACATGTTCCAGAGCAGCTGGTAGAGCAAATGCCGAGAGTCGAACAGAGTGACCAGAACCCGAGCCAGCTCATCCTGGTAACAAAATAAAATTGGGTTTGTGTGAACAATTTTACTTTTTTTCTTTAGCAGATTTAAAGATTGTACAAGGTTAGAAAAGAAGCCAATCTGAAGTCCACAATCCCCTGTCAAATCAAGGGAAACAATAACTAATTACTCCCGGGATTTATATTCATCTACCTGAGAAGAGATGCCTTCTTACACCTGTTTCTAGTCGTTGTGATGCTGAGGACTAACTGGTGAATGATGAGACGTTGAGGCTTCACCCCAAGACAGAAAGCCTTCCATAGTTGGCTCCAATCACACCATGAAATAAGAGTTCACTTTCAACAATGGTCATAGAACTGATTAAACACAATAGGACCAAGGCAGAAAAACAACAAAAATGCAAACACTAAAATATTATTTAAAAAATCAGAAAGGGGGTGGGGATATGACTAAATATTTAAAACCAAAATTCAGTTAGATGTACACAAAACTAGAGAGTTAGGAATGAGGCCAATCTTCCTATTATTTTCTTGATAACAGAAATGTTTGTGGTTTTTGTTTTGTTTTGTTTTACACAATTGGTAAAACTGTAATTCACTGTTAAACCCAATATTGAGAGGAGACAGAGAAAACAGTGGTAGCTGTAACGAAAGGAGTCCTCACGTTTCAGACAATAATAAGAGCCGGCATGGTCCAAAGCCCTCACCTCAGCCTGGCCTGGTCCCAGGGTTAAGAGCAAGACACCGGAGTAAGGGAACCGGCTGAGCCATCCTCACCACAGTACCCCAGAAGCCAGAGAATTACGAACACCCAGCATCCTGCTTACTCCCTACAGCTATCCAATGCATCTGTGACAAAATAGAAAACTACCCTCCGTACGAAGTTAAGTAAAAAGGACAAGAATCTCGGGACAATTGGAAGTTGCTGGGCTTGGGATCTAGCTTGTCTAGCACAGGGTACGGGTTTAAACGAGGCCCCCATGGTGAACGTCTTTCTACTCTCATCCCTTCTGCTAAATCCTGAGAACTCTGAACAACTGAATTTTAAAGCATGTATTTACATAGTCAAATTAAATTTTTAAATAATTTAATTTTTTGTTCACCTTTAGGTAAAGTTCCAATCAATGTGATAGTACATACTTGTAACCACAGTACCCAAGAAGTGGAGGCAGGAAGATTATAAACTTGAGGCCGGGCTGAGTATAAACAAAATATCTATGTATATAAAAAAAAAATAAAATAAAATCGCAACAAATTTTAAGTAATTGAGTCCAGGTATGTCTTTAATCCCTGCAACAGAAGGCAAAGGAACTTCGTGCATTTGAAGCTGTAACCTGGTTCTACACAAAAAAGTCTAGGCCAGCCAGGTGTATACAGAGAGATCCTATTTCCAAAGAAGTAAGTAAAAATATTTAACAAATTGATTAATTAAGTCATCTAATATAAATCTCAGAAATACTTATTGCAAGAAAATAAAATGAAGCTTCTTAGACTTAAGTCAGCTTTTGTTTTCTTGTATTAGGAATCAAAAATACTCTCATGTGGGGGCTGGAGAGATGGCTTGGTAGTTAAGAGCACTGACCAGAGTTCAATTCCCAGCACCCACATGGCAGCTCACAACTGTCTGTAACTCCAAGATCTGACACCCTCACATAGACATACATGCAAGCAAAACATGAAAGAAAAAAAAAAAAAAAGGTAGTCTCATGTATGGTAGACAAGAACTCTACCACTAGGCTGCATCACCAGACCTTGACTCTTTGATCCCAGCAGGATGATCTCAGCAAGTTCAAAGCCAGCCTGGTCTACAAAGCGAGTCCAGGCCAGCCAAGGCTACACAGCGAAACCCTGTCTCAAAAAAAAACAAAAAACAAAAAACAAAAAAAACAAAACAAAAACAAAAAACAAACAAACAAACAAAAAAACCCTCCACACTCAGGAGGCAGAGGCAGGCAGATCTCTGTGAGTTGGAGGCCAGCTTAGTCTGCAAAGCAAAGACAGTTCCAGGAAATCCAGGGCTACATAGAGAAACCCTGTCTCAAAAAACCACAAAAAGTGAAAGAAAGAAAGAAAGAAAGAAAGAAAGAAAGAAAGAAAGAAAGAAAGAAAGAAAGAAAACTAATAGCTGAGCCTGTAAAAGAAAGAAAGAAAGAAAGAAAAAAGAAGGAAAGAAAGAAAGAAAGAAAGAAAAGAAGGAAAGAAAGAAAGAAAGAAAGAAAGAAAGAAAGAAAGAAAACTAATAGCTGAGCCTGTAATCCCAGCACTGAGGGAGGTAGAGGAAAGTAAATCTCTGTAAATTCAAGGCCAGTCTGGTCTACAAAGCAAAGTCTAGGACAGCCAAGGCTACACAGAGAAAAACCCTGTCTTGAAAAATAAAAATAATTACAAAAAGAAAACTAGTAAATTATTTTTAATTACAGGTAAATGCTAAAAATAATTGAGAATATTTATTTTTGATGCATTTGAAGATGTGTAAAATATTTTTTGGCATGAAGAAGATAACTTAGGAGTGCTGCTCATCAATGGGCATAAAATTGGAATTATTAAGTAAGTCAGTTGTGGGAGGGAGGACTAGGAGGATACAAGGGATGGGATAACAATTGAGATGTACTATGAATAAATTAATAAAATATATTTTTAAAAACAGCTGTGGGGGTGCATGCCTGTGACCCCAGCATTTAGAAGACAAAGGCAGGTGGATCTCTAGTTTCTTTCCCCCTTGGCTCTCCTGGACTCACTTTGTCGACCAGGCTGGCCTCAAATTCACAAGGATCTGCCTGCCTCCAAGTACTGGGATTAAAGATGTGTACCACCATGCCCGGTGGATCCCTAGTTTCAAGCCAGCCTGTCTACATAGTGAGTTTTACGCCAGCCAGAGCCACAAGGTGAGACCCTTCCTCGACTTTAAAGGAAAAAAAAAAATCAGGTAAGAACAGAGCTCATGTTAAATAGTCTTACTAAAGCCAAATTAAATCAAATCAAAACAATCACAGAAACATTTTAGAAAGCAGCAACAGCAGCAGTGGCAGTGCCTGCAGCAGCAGCAGTGGCAGCAGCAATGGTGCTCTAGAGCAGAAACAGTTAGCATATGAGGAACATAAAAAAGGGCCTCAGCATCAGCTGAAGGCAGAGATACAGTGGGGCCCAGGTTAGATGTAGGGTTATAAATCAGGGCAAAGAACATGAGCTTTATTTTTAGATATAAGAAACATGAGGTCACAGCCTCTGTTTTTAACTTTTAGGTGTTTAATTGTATATTTTCAATTTCCGTGTACATAAATAAGTACACAGTGCATGTATGTCCATAGAGGCCAGAAAGAGGTCTTAGATCTCTTGGAGCTGGTTAGCATGTGTTTATGAGCTGCTCCATATGACTACTGGGATCTGTGATCCAGCCCTTTTATACAGCAGCAAGCAACAACACGCTTAACCCCCAAGCCATGTCTCCAGCCTCTTCTACAGGAAGGTTTTCTTGGGTTTTGTTGTTAATGTAATGTGAGTGGTTGTTTTGCCTACTGAGACCAGAAGAGAACACCCAATCTCTTTAGACTGGAGTTGCAAGCAGTTGTGAGTGGCCATGGGAGAGCTGGGAATCCAATCCCAGTCCTGGAAGACTGAACTGTCGTCACTCCAGTTCCTCACCCTTCCATCATAGCTTTTAAGAAAAAACTAAGATTACCTTAGTAATCAGAAATTACTCTTATTAAAGTCTTTTTGGGGGTGGGGGTGGGATAAACCACAAGGCTTTAAGAGAAAAAAAAGAGGAGGCAGGGATGGGGGAGAAAGGGTTTCCCCATGTACCATGTAGCTCCAGCTGGCCTGGAACTTGCCATATAGACCAGGTTGACCTTGAACTCTCAAAGATCCATCTGCCTTTGTGTCTCCAATACTGGGATTAAAGGTACAGGCAACAACACAGGGATCCACATGGCTTTTTAAAATGGAAATATAGAGAAGTTTCCTCAAAGTTTTCAACTGTATTATTAACAATATCGTAGCTTTATGGGTGGAGGGTGCAACTCAAGGAGAAAGCATTTGCCTAACATGTACGAGGCCCTGGCATCAATCCCAGAACACAAAATAAACTCAGAAGACCAAATCAATCCGTTTTATTCTAAGACAGGGTCTTATGTATCCCAAATTGGCCTTGAACTTGCTATGTAGCCGAAATGGCCTTTGATTCCTGATTCTCTTGCCTCCACTTCCCAAGTGTTAGGACTACGCGTGTGTCCTAAAGTTAGGTTCACTAATTACTTTATCTAATATGTATAGATGTGAGACCACACTAGTGGTTTTCCATTTTCTGTTCATTGGTAATTAAGTGGACTTTTACAATGGGGTGGAATGAAACAAAGTACTAGTCAGAGGTAGGAGTACCAACCACTTCTCCATAGCTGAAAACAAAATACACTCATAAAAAAAAGATTAATGCCTCAAGTTGGTCCACTTTTATTCAAGCTGGCCTCAACTTCACTATCTAAGCAAGGAGGACCCTGAACTTCTGACCTCCTGCTCCGGCCCTTCAAGTGCTGAGATCACAGGCATGCACAACCATGATGGATTTTCTGTGGTGCTAGGGAAAGCATTCTACCAACTGAGCTACATTCTCAGCTCTACATTACATAATGTTTTCTACTTCTTAAATTTTATAAGTTCACTTAATAAGCATTTACTAACTAAAACATTGAGTTTATCAAAACAAACTTATTTTTGCAGCATTGGCTGTAAGTCAAGACACTCCACTTCTCCACTTTCTCAGTAAACTCACCCACTGAGAGCAAGGGACCACATTGGCCAGGGCCATAGCTATAGGGAGCTCTCCCTGGTCTCCCATCATTGTGACCAGTTCCACAAGTCTCTCAAACCGATCTGCCAACACCGTTTCAGCAAGTGTGTCGAATTCAGTTCCTTGTTGAAGGATTTTGGTCAGAACTTCCATAAATGTAGCTCTTGTCTGGAGATCCTTGTGATAACCTAAGCCTGACAAGGACAGACAGATGCAAACTTACTACCATAGCTTGAGCAAGGCAATTTCCATCTTACATGTCATGTCAACCCGAGGCTTTTTTTTTTTTTAACATGTTTGAGTCTTTTCAGGTATGTCTAAGCATCACATGTGTGCCTGATTACCAGGAAGGCAGGAGGCACTACCATATCCCCGGGTCTGGAGTTATGGACAATCATGAGTTACCATGTAACTGCCGGGAACTGACCCTATGGCCTCTGGAAGACCAGCCAGGGCTCTAAACCACTGAGCAGTTCTTCCAGCCCAGCTCATACTCTCGAGGTCTCATACTTCTTTTCTGGTTTTGTCTGTTTGTTTGTAGACAGAGCCACTGTGTAGCATTGGCTGTCCTGGAATTCACTGTGTAGACCAGGCTAGCCTTGACCTCAGATATCCTCCTGTTTCTTGCTTCAGTTGATGGGATTTAAAGCTGTGCACCACCATGTTGGGCCAGTTTTATATGTGACTTTCATTTGATCTCACCTATGGAGTGCATGAGTCCACTGTCCACATTAGCATTGAGTAGGTTTGACATTGCAAGCACTGTACAGTGCCTCAGGGATGCCAGCCTCCGAGACATGCCACGTTTCCTGCCACCTGTTTGTGCATTTTCATCTTCAACTTCACTACAGTCATTCAAAAGGTTCATAAATAATGTGAAGTACCTGGAAAATACAAACATTGACCTTTATACACAGTGAAGGCCACACCAACCAGAAAGCTAAACATACATTCTGGGTGATCACACGTGACACTATGTGTGGCTGTGATTACTTGCTTTTCTAATCTTATGGAAAGAAGTCAATGGGGCTCATTATTAGGAATTATTTTATCCTGACAAAGTACAGTATTCATTTCATGACATAAGCATGAAAGGTATGCTGTGTTTGCTGGCAAATGTTATTTTTAATATTTAGCTATAAAACTAATGGTCCAAATAGTTTAGACATGGTCACTTAAAATGACTTAACAAAACAATCTAGATTTGTTACAAGAAAAAAATTCAATGATCACACTGTTCTCTTTAAAAGAAAAACAAAAAACAACACGAACCAATTTTTCTATCTTACAAGTGGATACAGTGTGTTTATGAGACCAGCCAATGGCCACAATAGAAAAGCAGTTAGGTCTACTTTTAAATACAATAATTAGCTACTTTGGTTACATTTCTTTGTTCTGAGGGAGGAAGCTGCATTTGCTTTTTGCTGTGGTTTTTGGTGGTTGAAATTTACTTAAGAAATAACTGTGATTTGGCCTCCATCAGCTCCACCCCATCTCCTTCTTCAGGCTGCAGCGGGAGACCAGCGAGGAGTGAAACGACTGCTTCCATGCTTGCTTGGTCCAAGTCTCTAAAGAGAAGTAATTTAGAAACTATGAGCCTTTCAGACACAAATTTAAGGAGCTCTCTATTTCACTAACTAAATTATAAGCACAACCTAAATAATATCAGTAAATACACCAAGCCTTGAACACATACACAAAGACTTCAAACTGATGGGGAAATTTACAGACTAGTAATCTTTAGCATAATATCTATGTTAAATCAAAATTATGGAGCTAAGGACACAGTCCAATTTAGCATCTAAAAGTCTTACAGGTTCAAGCTCCAACATCACAGTATAAAAAAAAAAATCAATGGGTGACAGTAGTGCTGTCTGCAAAGCAGAAGAGGGCACCAGATCTCATTATAGATGGCTGTGAGCCACCATGCTGGGAACTGAACTCAGGACCTTTGGAGCAGCCAGTGCTCTTAACCTCTGAGCCATCTCTCCAGCCCCATTGGTGGCACACACCTTTAATCCCAGTACTCAGGAGGTAAATGCAGTTAGACGCCTGAGTTTGATGCCAGCCTGGTTTACAGAGTGAGTTCCAGGACAGTCAGGATATTCTTGAAAAACCAAATGGTAATAATGAAGATGATGATGATGACAATAAGAAACTCAGTCAGCTAACCAATAAAAAGTATATACAATCAAATTATGTTTGGCCAGAAAAACAAATGAAGTTGTCATAGGGATCATAGTTATCATTTCTGATCAACTCCCTGTGATTAAAAAACACCTAAGCAATTATGCCTTAGGAAGACTCACTACAATTATATTCCTCAATCAATATCTTTATCTAATCATAAATAATATAATCGAATGTATCTTCTTTCTCCATAACTGTTAAACATTCTTCCTAAGCCAATACCACCTTCCTAAGCCTCCAGCATATTTGTTTCAACTAAGAATATTTCCATTAAAATAAAGATTTTATTTCAAATGCCAAAGTTTACCACTTCTAAAACAACTTAAATACGATGTGTTATATGCCTAACAGCTACCCCTGTAGTGGCTTTCATGAGTCTCTCTGATTTGGTTTGGTTTTGTTTTACCTTGTAAGACACTTTACATCATCATCTGCGGCTTGGTTTGACGTTCCCATAACCCAGTCTGTTAGGTATTCTACCATCTTATTCCTGCAGAATGATGGAAAGGAAAAAAAGCAAACAAATTTTTAACACACACTTACCGTTTGATTATTTAGACAAATGTTTTATTGCACAGTTGTATAGCTCAAGCTGGCCTTGAGCTGCTTGCCTTAGCCTTCTGATTAAGGTGACTTAGTCAGAATCTAAGACTTATACCTAGACAGAGGTCTTAGACTCCGGAGCTGGGACTGCAGGTGTATGCCAGCACACCAAAAGACTGTTCTAAAAGGGCAAAAGGGCAAGAAATCCAGTATGACTTCACAGAACAGATGCTGCTATCATGAGTAATGAGCATCAGAAGGGCAGAAACAGACACAAATCAGATGCTGACCCTTTGCACTGGCCCTTTGCTCTATTGCCAGTATAGAAACAGAATCAAACTTTTAGTGCCCATAAATTAGTTTTAGAAAAGGGGAAATTAAAAAAAAAAAGAAAGAAAGAAAGAAAGAAAGAAAAGAAAAATAAAAAAAGAAAGAAAACGAAACAGAAGAACAGATAGCCATGGGCAGAAAACAAACAAGCACAACACTTTTTACCCGCCTCCCTTTCCCCGCACATCCACACACAACTTCTTTTCTACTCTCCATTCCATGTAACACTTACAAGACCATACTTTGCTCTTCTGAGAACTCACCTAAATTTCATCTCTTGACAGAATGAGAGGTCATCTCTTCTGGCCATCATGACTTCAACTAGCTGACATAGTTTAGTTTTTATTTGAATTGCATGGACCATATTCCCAAGAACACGAACATATCTAATTAAACACAGAATAAAAAATGATTAGATATGGACAAATGATAAGGTATCCTAAATACTTTAATCTTTAAGTAAAATTAAGTAAATGTAACTTTAAACTTTAAATTTCTTTAGGTAGGAACATAGAAAAAGTTTGACTATCTTATTGCCATATCTTACACTGGGTCTGTAGTGGAAAAAAAAATTGGCGAACTATTTAATCATACCTATTATAGGTGTATAAGAGGCCTTCCCTCTTAAAATATAACTCTGCTATGGTTCAGTAGCAGAATGCTTACCTGACCAGATTTAACATCATTGTTTCAATGCTAGCTTGTCCCAGATGCTCAGAGCTGCCTTCAGTATGATTATCCAGAAGGTTCTTCATTATGGCTATGGTTTGTTCTACAAACTGAGTATTGCTATCAGTTAATAATACCTACACACAAAAATAAAAACAAAATACATTAGTGATATAACATCAACACACAGAAAATAGATCATCAGGACAACAACACTGATGTAACTGTCACATTCAGGCACACCACAGGCAAATACACAAATATACTGATAGATATAGGTACTAATGCATATATCCACGATTCCTAACTCCAGGCACACCCCAAGGCCTGAGTTCTTTAGAAGCAGTCCAATCCCTACATTACATGGTTTTTTCCTGTAATTATGACAATTTTTTACAATTGTGGGTGAATTATCATGTTGGTACCTAACTTAAATAATTTGAAAGAAAACAGTCTCCATTTATTTCAAGCATATTATTGTATTCATAGATAAAGCTTTAAAAAACCCAAAAAACAAAGTGGAGAAGACTTCACCTGTCCTTGAGAGTCAAAAAACTTGCTGATGGTATTCTTCAGTTTGTTAAACAACATTGGGTATAGAGCAGGACTCAGCTCCAGACCCACCAGGTCCTTAACGTTGGTCCGTATCTGAAGCCCCACTTTTTCATGGTTACACACCATCAAGGACAGAAGCCGGTCCATAAATCTGCTGACAGGTGTATCAACATTCCCTTCAGAAGACATTACAGAAATCATAGACCCTTTGCGTTCACTGACAGGGCCCATAGGTGGGCTGTAGGTTGGAAGGCCAGAGCTGCTTCTCTGTTGCAGGCACACCCCTCCAAGAGCACAAAGGAAGCCAGTCATGTTGATCCATTCCTGCAGGGAGTCTGTGTCAGACAAGTCTATGGATCCTCCTCCACTGACATGGGACATCCGTCTCTTAACAATGGTCTTATGAAGGCTTTCTGCAGCCTAAACACGACATTTTTGTGAAAAGCATGAATTCAACAGAGATTGAATAAAATCTTACAAATTGCTCTTTTCCATCTTTTCCAGTAGGAAAAGTACATGTTATATTTGTTTAAATGATGCCTGAAATTACTATATGCACTATTATTTTTTAATTTTAGTTTTATGTATATAAATATTTTGCCAGCATGTGTATCTGTATACCAGGTATGTGCCTGGTATCTAAAAAGGCTAATGGAAGATGCTAGATCCCCTGGACTTGGTGTTACAGGCCATTCCAAGCCATCATTTGAGTGCTGGGAATCGAACCCAGGTCCTCTAGAAGAGCAACCAGTGCTCTTAACCACTGAGCGAGCCTCTCTCTCCAGTCCCTACCGTACATATTATTAAAGAGCTACTTCTAAAAACCTCTGATGATCTTTACATTGATAAATCTTAAAACAAGTAAAGGAGAAAGGAAGCCAGTCTACAAGGCTTATAATCTATGATTCCACTTGTACAAGTGGCCAGAAAGGGTAATTTTGTAGAAATAGAACACGGATTAGCAGCTACTCAAGGCTGGAGAAGTAGAGACAAAGAGGTGGAAAAAAATGACAAGTTAAAGCTACAGACGGCTAATTGGCATCAGGTTTGGGGGAGGGGGCATTCTCTGAGAGGACGAAAATATACTAAAATTGTATATCAATGCACAGTTATATAATTCTGTGACTATACAAAAAACAACTACTAGATTGGCCATTTAACGAGAGAGAATTATACAGCATATGAATTATATGCTGACTGAAAGAGTTAACACTCTCAACCTAGCAAGAAAAACTTAGTGGTCTAAGGCAGTATTATTTCTTCAAAATAACTTTTTTGTGCTCTAAGGGACCATAACATGAAAACAGCAATGAGAGGATAAAAAGTTTCTCCCAAAGACCTAATAATGAGAGCAGTATAGATAACACAAATTAATTATACACAAATACCAATTAATTATTAATTTCTGGGGATAGACAGTTGATGGTAGTTGATGAATGAAATGATATACTTAATAATAATAAATGAAATGTCCAAAGTTTAAAATTGCATTTAACCTTAAAATGGGTTCCATTTGTCTGCTCACTAGATCCTTTAATTAGCGTATCTAACAATACAGCATGCTGAGGCAGGCGAGGTGGCACACCCTGTAACGTCAGCATCTGGAAAGTTAAGGAAGGAGGACCACTACAAGCTCAAGGGCAGCCTGCTCTACTTATCAAGTTCCAGGCCAGCAGGGAGAAATTACATCTTGTCTCAAAACAAGCATACAACATGAGAATTGTTAGAAATTCTATTTTTCTCATCTATAGTTATTACTTAAAAAAAGAAGTTCTTTGAAATACTTCAAAAAAGGGGAAAACAACACAAAGAGCAAATGAATGGTCTTTCAGCTAAGTGGTTTCTAGCAGAGTGGTGAATAAATAAATGCTAACCTCTGGCTGCTGTGAAAATGAGGAAATAGGTTTCATTAATTAATTTAAGCGAGTTTAAGTTACACTCTAGTGGACACATGTGGCTAACAGCTGCAGGATGAGGCGGTACAGATCTAGATGAAGCACAAGTCATCTTACAACAACTCTACAGAGGATCCTCTCGGCAGAGCTCACACACAGTACTCAAGTGAAGCAACACATCAGTTAATACACAAAAAAATTCACTGAACAAACTCACCTGGCCATCTTCCATTTTGGCTTTTGGGTAGTTAAGGATTAGTTTTGTAGCCTGTTCCCACTTTGCATGTGTATCTTCCCAGGCCTAAAATAAAGTCAATTATCACTAGGGAGCAAGTTTAGGGGTGAACTCAACATGGTAAAGTCAATATGTAACTGCAGGTTTGAGAACAGGCTACTGTAATATGCACATAGCTCAGATTTGCTCCGAAAGTTGTCCCTGATCACACTGCTGACAAGAAGGAGGGGGCCTGGGAAGGGTGCTGCGCTGCTAAGGCCATACCTCGGTGTTCCCTGAAGTGGGGTGCTCAATGCGCCTTAGCAGGGCCATCACTCTTTTCTGAAGTGCTGCTCTTCCTAAGTAAAGACAAGCAAACCCAGTTAGTGTTTCGAGCCCTCTTCACAACTAGGAACTTGCTAAGCCCCCCACTCTACTCCACACACAGAGCAGAGTGAGGAACAGACCTTCCCTCTCCGACCCTACAAGAGCTCTGATCTCCAACTCCATAATGTCTTGAACATAAAACAGCCATAGCCCCCTCTGTTCACGGAAATATATGACCAGGTGTTAAAAATCTCCCTAATTACAATTCAAGCAGAGTAATCTCTATAGTCTATAACTAACAGCAATTTACAGTACCAGTTATTAACAAATGTGCACAGTAAAAATTCAATTTCAAATGTCACCGAATTTTATCCTACCTTGTTCAGAAAAGGATTTCAAGTAAACAATTTGAATTAGCTCTGGAAACTTTCAAACTGTTATCTTGAATATACTCCACAGTAAAAAATAATTAGATGTCAGGCAAAGTAACTTAGTTGAAAAGAAAGAAAAAAGAAACCAGCCACATTTACCTGTTGACATCATATTGCTGACAGAGGCAAATTCCATGAATGTGTTATAGTTGGGCAAGAAGTTGTGTACTGACACTTCATCCACCCCACACCGGATATCAGCTTCCTCACAGAGGTGGCGGAAACAGGACATAGCAACCAGAACAGCTTCAGTGTCAGGGCTCCACAGAAACATGTACAAGGCCACTTCTAGCTTGGTCTGGGCTTGTCGGCATATTGGCGGGGGACCACTGCACCCTGTTGTGCTATCCTAGGAGGCAGGAGGGTATATCTGCAACTTAGATGACTTTATTTCCATACTCAACAATGCACCATCTATCACACCACAGAAAACTAATAAGAGTTCTCCTCTTTAATAATATGATCTTTTCCTGATGCACCCTACTCTAAATGAGATGATGCGAACAAATGTGTGGCTTGCAGAATGGTACTGCATTTCAATTCAAATAGGTAATAAAGTCTATAACAAATATACAAGTAAGACACCACATGAGCGAGTCTCCTGCAGCAAACTGTAATCTACCTATGAGTCACCAATAAACAAGAAGAAGAGGAAACAGCAGGAAGCACTGCTTCCTAGAGGGAAACAATAAATACACGGTGGCACTGCCTCAAACAACGACACCAAAACCAACACTGCGGCACGAGACATGCTGATCTGATCTGACATTCCCCAAACATGAACTGCAGAAACACATTATACAGCAAAGCAAAGTAGGCAGGAAATGCACACACTGCAGCTGCTGCAGGGCTCAGTGAGGCTCCCCCTTAACAGGCTACAGTAAAACTCAACAATAAAAAGGCTATATCTGAAAAGCAAATTCTTCCACAATGATTTCATAATTCTGCTCATATTATGATTTATATTTTTAAGGACATTTACATACAAAAATAATTGTCCTGCTGGGCAAAGCAATACAAACCTATGACCTCAGCACTTGTGTGGAAGAGGCAAGAGGATCAAGGCTAGCCTGGCCTACATGAGACCCAGTCTAAACATTTACAACTTGCCAAGCATCACTGCCCATAATCATAGGACCTGCAAGACTGAAGCAGGAGGATTACAGTGAATTCAGGACTAGCCTGGGCTACAAAGCAAGACACTGTGACTGCATATATACATATATGTATACATAAATAAAAATTAAAGCAAAAGGAGAGAAATAAAATCTTAACAACAGTTATACATAATAAGCAAAATAAATATTGTGTTTAGTTTCAGTCAATTTGGACCTTCTTTTGTTCAACTTCTGCATATGAATAGATTTTCTTACAGGGTTCCCATTCCAATGATTATAGCTATCAGCCACAGTGTCTGATAATCCAGTACAACTTACATTTCACCTAGTTAAACTTGACGACTCTGGACCAAGAATATTAAACCTGCTTTATTTAATTTTTTTACTAACTATAATTATTGCTTTCTGCTTATTTATCTTTTAAGGCAGCCTTACTATATAGACCAAGCTAGTTTCAAACTTGTTCCCTCTAGAATAGAAGGGTAAAGCCAACAGCCAAGGGCACTAAGAGCACTTCCTGCTTTTCCAGAGGACCTAGGTTTGCTTCCCAGCACTCACAACCATCTGTGACTCCAGCTCACAGATCTGACGGGATCAGAAGCCCTCTCTGGCCTCTGTGGACAATAGGCACACATCTGTGAACAGATATACAGGTACACAAAAATGCCCATACACATTTAAAAAAAGAAGAAGAAGTAAAATTTAAAAGGCTAGGCATGGTGGTACAGGCAGAGATCTCAATTTGGTACAGCCCTGATATACACAGAAAGCTCTAGGATAACCAGGGCTACATGGTGATATCTTTCTCTTTAAAAAAACAAACCAAACAAAAGAAAGAAAGAAAGAAAGAAAAAACCTAACGTGTGATCCTTCTGCCTCAGTCTCTAGAACCCTGGGATTATAGGTGTGTCCCACTATGTCATGTTATCTCCATTTTAAATGTGAGAAACTGACACAGAGAGTAGTGAAGAATTTGCCTAGGGTTCCACAGTGGCCAGCAACACAATTAAACTCTAAGCAATCTGTAACTAATGTGCTACATTATTTAACGAAAATTTACCAACATCCATTCAGAAAAATAGAGCAGACATGATAATGCAGGAGAGTTACAAGGAAGTTACCTACCATGGAGGAATTTCCTTTTCCTTTCCGCAGAGATGCTCCAGGAGCACAGGTCCGTAGTAACTCATCATGATCAACTGACATCTGAGTGCTGTTCCCACCAGCAGGTACATCACATCCTACTCCATAAAGGAAGAGGGAGTGACAAGAACTTCTATCTGCCTGCTGGAAAAGAGAAGTAAGTTTTGCCGAAGCATTGACATCCAAGAACAACACCACTAAGCATGAGCTGACTTCGTTTAAAGGCAGCCCTGAAAGCCTTCCTCTCAACCCCGATGCTTCATTCACCGTTAGGCACATTCTTTTACCCACTGTGGTAAATAAGGCTTGTGCAATGTCTTTCTTTCAAACAGCTCTCAGTTGTTTACCTTCCAAATCAAGCCCACCATGGATGCTTAGTGAAATAAAATCTATTACAAGAAAATTTAACACTATATGAGTTATGGATAACAATTTTGCCTTGTCAGAATAATTAGAACTTTACTTTTAAAGATAAAGTTATATGCTGGATACACTCCACAGCCACAGTATTTTGCACACCCCACCCCACCCCCGTGTATGTGTGTGTGTTTGTTTTGCCAGGTCCATAGTATAGTGGGATTACATGTTAATTTCATGTTTAATTTTTGGGCAAAATACTGTTTGTGTGTGTATATGTAAGAGTATACACACACATGCAGTAGATGTCAGGGGCCTCCACTACCGCTTTCTATCTCTTCCTTTGAACTTGGGAGTTATTTCTCAGCTAGGTTGGAAGCCAGAAAGCTCCAAGGATCCCCAAGTTTCCAAACTCTAGGAGTCAAGCTTGTGCCATGCACAGACACCTACCTGGCTTGTTACACGAGTGCTGGGATCTGAGTCCTAGTTCTTACGACTGCTCTTAACTGCTGAGCTAGCTCTCAGCCCTTGGCTGACTCACTACTGGATTACAAACACTGATCATCTTAGACAGCATACCAAAGGCCAGCACACAAAGTTCTTAAGTCTAAAATCTTCAGGATAAACTTAGTTCTATGACAATAGCACAGCAAGATAAACCATATGCAAATAACTTTACCTCTCCATCAGCACATCTCTAAACAAAATCTTATCAAGATGCTTGGTAAGGTTTCTCATAGCTACAATTTGAGGCCTAGATAAAAATTAATTAAATCAAATATTCTTTAAACTGTGTCATAACAGAAAAACTTTTAAGTTGATTATAAAAATTATGTTAAAAGAAATGTAAGGTTCTTTCCTACTCCCCAGAACGTGAGCATGTTGCAACAGTTAAGGCTCAAATCTCTTTTTTCCAATTAAAAGATGATTCCTGATCTTTTCAAAAGATGAAATCGCCCCCTAACCTTACGGTACTGGAGGCTCTACTATTAAGCTGTGTCGCCTAGCCTTGTTTGAAACAAGACCTCAATCTGTAGTTTTGGCTGGCCTAGACTCCACCATGCAGTTCAGGCTGCCCTTACATTCAGGCTGGCCTCAACAGTACTGGAATTACAGACATGTGCCACCATACCCAGTTAAAAGACAACATCTTTGGGAGAGACATACAAATTAAACCTAGATTAAGAACCTTTATCCCTTAGCTTTTTGAAAGGTTATTTTCTGGACTAGCTTAGGCCTAAGAGACAAGTCATATATATGTATGGACTAAAGAAAAAAGGAAAAGCATGCTTTTCGAGCCTTCTGTGAGCAGCTTTCACTCTTCATTGGCCTTACCCAGAATCCTCCTTACATCAACCAGAACTCATTAACATATCAGCTCAAAGCCTAGACTATCTGAATGTGGGGCGACCAGGTAATACCTGCTGTACTTGAATTTCTCTCAAGGACGTCCCTGCGGGAGCAGGTGAATGGGATATAATCTAGCTGGTTACCTTTTTGTCACCTTGACACAAGCTAGAGTAATCTTAGAGGAGGAAACTGAGTTAAGAGGATGGTCCATCATGCTGGCTCGTAGACAGGTCGGTGGGGCATTTTCATGGTTAATGGTAGACGGCAAAGGGCTAGGTCCCCTGCAGGCAGCTGCCGCCCAGTGGTCCTGGCTTGTACCATGAGGCAGCCACAGAGGGCAGTCCAATAACCATGCTCCTCACAGCTTCTGCTTTAGTCCCTGCTTGGGCTCCCACCAATGATGCACTGTCATCAAGACCTGTGAGCCAAATCCACCCAACTCAGCTTGCTTTTGGTCATGGTGTACATCATAGCGACAGAAAGGAAATTAACACATCTGCTTATGATCCAGATATTTCCAATTTAAGAAATGTCACTGTGCTTACCTTATTTTTAAGAAGAAATTTATTCCTGCAGATCAGAATTTCCCGTAACCACTTGAGAATTTCTGTGCTACTAAGCATTTGATGGCTAGTTAATTTCTTGCAGATGTAAAAAAGCATTTGTGAACTGCAGTAACATAAAGTTCATTGTTAGAGAATCATCAAGAACATAATATGATTATAATCACACATACAGTGACATTATTTTATAATAGACATATATTTAGAGGTTTCCCTAATTCATAGGTTTTATCTACAATAACAACAAATTAAAAAGAATTCTATCTTTGCAGTGGAGGTAAGAAGAAATCATAAATTCACTGCAAAGAAATAGTTTGGAGTCAGGGCCTAAAAACTGCTGCTTACAGGACAAAGCCACCCAAGCTCTAAAAGAAAGTTCCAATGGAACATAGCCACACTCCCTCGCTGCCATGTGGCCTGTTGCTCTTTTCTTGCTCCAGAAGTAAAGGTGCACAGCTACACAGAGTGGGTGAGCCAGGAAGCCTGGCCCACTTCCCAGCCGTTAGAGAGCAAGACTGTTTAACTGTTCTCTACACTATATGCTATACAACACGACACAATTGTACTTACAGGTTAGCTACTAGCCACCCACACATTACTACTTGAGCACTTTTTTTGTGTGTGCTAAGAGGATGCCGTTTATTGGGAGTATACTTGAGCACTTTAAATGAAGCTTGTCCAAACTAAAATGTGCTTTGTGAGATATACTATAAATTCTGCAGACTTTATGAAAAGAAAAATATAAAATATCTCATTGACAATTCAAATTGCTTATATGTTAAAATATCTATCAAGTTAAATAAAATGCATTAAAATCAAAAGTTTTCCTTTTATAATGCGTTAAAAGTTAATCACACGTCTCCAATGGCTATATTATTATTATTAGGTTTTAACTCAGCCTCTAAATGACCTGGCACTCCCACAACTATGATAAGAGAATGGCAAAACTTGAGGCTTATAGGTTTACTTCTTCCTAATTTGATGCTTTCATGCTCATTAAAAGACAGCCATCTATTCAGCCTCAACAACAAACATGAAGCCATGCGTATGCGTGCGTATTTTGTTGTTGTTGTTTGTGTTTTGAGACAGAGTTTTTCTGTGTAGCTTTGCCTGACCTGGACTCAACTTGTAGACCAGGCTGTCCTCCAACTCACAAAGATCTGCCTGCCTCTGCCGCCCTGAGTGCTAGGAGTAAAGGCATGAGCTACCACACCCGGCTTATTTTTTTTAATTTATAAATATAGGCCTGTTTTCACTTATTCAACTAAAACACTAGTATATATAGAAGAATCACAAAGATCATAGTTCCTCCACCTTTCAATGACTGATACCATGGTCTCATGCCTGCTTGTCATGTGCAGTACTATTGAGTTGTGAATCTAGTTTTAAAAAGTAATAGCTTTAAAAACTAAAAGTAAAGCTGTAAAGTATTAATACTTTAGTCTTATAACTGCAAAAATCTATTAAAACACCTCTACAGCCAGGCATGGTGGACACACCTTTAGACCAGCACTCCAGATGCAGAGGCAGGTGGATTGCTATGACTTCAAAGCCAGTCTGGTCTACATAGTGAGTTCTAGGCTAGCCAAGGCTACATAGTTAGATCTACTCAAAACAACAAATATACTGTAACTATAAAGACACACAACAGAAGACAGTATATGAAGCAGAAGAACTTGTAGCAGAGTGATAAAAATTAGCACCATTTTAAAACTTTTGTTTTGCATATATGTGACATTTCTCTGACAGTTAAGTATTCTAGGGTATAACTGAATAAATCTGACAATAAACTAGATACTGTAAATATAATAGTTAAAGACACACAAAATTAAAAGTTTAAACTAAATTAAAATTTGAAAGTATATATACCTAATTTCCCAAAATGTCTCTACAGGAGCATCAGGATTCCATAAATCGATGCTATCTAACTGATGAAGAACCAGTAAAGCCTGAAATTTTAAAAGAAAAGAGTGTGCTGAAATTTTTTTTTAGAAAAAGAACACTGGATTATTTATTTTACAAACTGAGCATACAACTGCAGTCTTGAGATACAGTGTAAACAGCCTGTTGGAGGCCAAACCAGGAGAAGGCAATGCTCCGGAGCATCACCAACTCTTTGCTCTACCATTTTTACTCTAAGTGGCATACAGATACAAAGTTGTAAATGAATTCAGAACAATATATGCATACTAAATTGCTTTAATAAATAAACAACAGCCAGGCGTGTGCCTTTGATCCCAGCACTTGGGAGGCAGGCGGAGCTCTGAGTTCCAGGCTAGCCTGGTCTACAGAGTGAGTCCAGGACAGGCTACACAGGAAAAGGAAAGAAAGAAGGGGGGGGGAGGTAGACAACATGGTTTCAATAATTAATAACTCTAGAACAAAATGTTCTCCCCTAAAATTAACATACACAATGATAAAAGCATAAATTAACCTGCTTATTACAAACGTTTTAAACAGAAGACTTGTTTTCTGAGACTGACAGAGGGCTAAAGAAAGCAGAGTTCATATCTAGTCATGGCTTCAAGTATTTCTTGAGTACTAACAGGAGTTAAATGAGTAACTACCATATACATATGCTATTTTATAAACTAAAGCCATCAAAAGTTATGAAAGCAAAGACTCTTCCTTCAAACTTGCTCAGCCTACACTCCACTTTCAAAAGTTTCCCCACTCCTAGAAAATTCTATTGTGCTCTGCACACTCAGTCCACGGTAACACACATACGGGTTCTTGATGCCTCGTATATGAAAACATCAATGAAATGTTATTTGGAACAAGTAAGTAATTTATAGTTTCCATTGAAAAAAGACAGCAAAAATTAAAATTTAGTTTAATCATTATTGTGCAAACACTTGGTACAAGTTACTAGTACTTTAGGGTTTTCTGTTGATTTTCATAGAATGGCACAGATTTGATGGGGAACTTAAAGCACTCACTTTCTCTCATTCCATTTAAACGTGGCAGATAAAGACATATCAGAAGATGAGGAGAGAGAGCAGTAGTGAGGAGCAGTCCTGATGGGCTCCAGTGCTTCAGGGGTGCTAACTCTACTATGGGAACTTGGGGAAAGTTTTTTATCTGGAAAGAAAACAAGGCATACGAAGATTTTCTTTTTGGAGGGTGTTAACCTGCCAGAGCACATCTGTTTCTATAGGACTCCAAATCATGCATCCAGTGAAAGAAGATAAGGCAGAACTACAGTACAGCATAGAGCATTAGTCAGAAGTTGGATCCCAAACCCCAGCTTTATGCCTGTCATTTACAAATGGTGTGGCCTTTGGTAAGGCTGGGATATCTTAAGGGTTTTTAGCTGACAGGTTCTCTGTTTAATAGAATTTTTTGTTTAATCTGAATGAAAGTTTATTAGCTTTTTTTATTTCAATGAGATAATATCCATTTTTATGTCTCATGTCCTCTATTTTAATTTTCCATACTGCCATGTGTCATCTGACGAATATACACCCTGAGAAGTGCCTCAAAGGTGACCCTGTCATCATGTCAGTATTACAGAACACAGATACTGACATAAAAAAGATGGCTATGGGTCATTAGATGAAACAATCTGTTGGGAAACATCTTACTGTTACTGATTTATTGTTGATGAGTATGTTGCTACCTAATGTGTGACTGACCTACTTCAATAAAGCTGCAAGCACATATACTCATCTAGTAACTCAGTATTTTCAAATACTGCTGAATGGTTTACATGGGCTTTAATGGATGTTTAGTAGCATGCCAAGTTGAAATATTCTCTTAAATATTAGCACATTTTCTTTTCTTTTCTTTCTTTTTTTTTTTTTTAAAGATCTTTATTATGTATACAGTGCTCTGCCTACATGTACACCTGTAGGCCAGAAGAGGGCATCAAATCACATTATAGATGGCTGTGAGCCACCATGTGGTTGCTGGGAATTGAACTCAGGACCTCTGGAAGAGCAGCCAGTGCTCTTCACGTCTGAGCCATCTCTCCGGCCCCCCATTTTCTTATTAATGAAAAATAAAGTCCTCCTGACACTCTATTAGAATATACATATATTTTTATCTTGAATTATACCTAATATACATAAGACAAGAAACATAAGAATTGATTATCTGGGTGAAGGCAATGAAAATATTTGACAGATCTGCCAAAAAGAGTATAAGCAATGCCCAAATTCTTAGGATGAATGGTGACATACACAATGGCGGGGCCATGGCCACCACAGGACTGAGGTCTACTCTGCCGTCTCTCAGTGCTTTTGTCCCCGGGCCAGACCAAGCCCTTCAACAGATGCTAGACAGAAGTTGCTGGGTCTTTTGCCACTGATGAAGATGACAGAAGAGCTGAATGGGTGAGACCATGCAAGCGCAGAAAATATACTAAGTGGGTTCACCAGGCTTGTCTACAACGCCGGGCAGAAGAAATACAAAGAGAAAAACAACGCAGGCAGAGTGACATGTCCCCAGTGTAATGCTGAATATGTAACAGTTTTTCCAAAGTTGGGTCCATTGTTTATGTCTTGGATTTTGCCCTTTTGCTGAAGCAGGAACAATGGTTGTATCTATCTCCGGATGGTTGTGACTTACAGAGCAGTGACAGTGATGCAGGTTGTAGGCCATAAAGAAGGGCTGGGTGTTAGGAAGTGTGCTGACTATTTCTTTTGATTGGACTTCCTACCATCCCTGCCACACTAATACTAATGAAAATGAATCTCTGGAGGACTATGTGCTTTGCTTATGGCATAAATATTCAAACAGTCCACAAATTTTGAACAGTATATTTCCAGGGATTGGTTGTCCTATTCCCCAAATTCCAGCTGAAGCTAATCCTTTAGCAGACCATGTCTCTGCTACCCAAATTTTGTGTGGAGCCCTTGATAAACAGATGTTCAGTAGTGTTAACTCAATTTAGCCTAGCACAGCAGCACACACCTTTAATCCCAGCACTCAGGGAGGTAGAGGCAGGCCGATCTCTGTGAGTTCGAGGCCAGCCTGGTATACAAAGTGAGTCCAGGACAGCCAAGGCTACACAGAGAAACCCTGACTCGGAGAGGGGGGTGGAGGACGATCTTGGATGGAATTGCTTTTGTTGCTATAAAAGGAGCACTTAAGGTTTCTTCAAACAGCAGCAATATGTACATCAGGCACACCACAAAATCCTAAACTATCTAGAATAAGAAAAAGAGTAAAACTGACTTCGGGTTGTTCTGAGACCTCTCATCCTGACTAGTCTGCTATGTTGTTCTGATTCCATCATTAATGCACTAGTGGAGACCTGTGATAAGCTACTGCTCCTATATTTATATTTAAGAAATATAATAAAGCATGCAGGGCAGGGGACATCCTCTCAGTAATGACGGTACCTAAGGATACAGTTCAACTTTATCATTTGTATGTACTACTTTTACAGCAGTCAGGTAAATCATTATCTTAGTATGGTAAACCTGGGTTTGTTCATATTTTTCCAGACAAAAATGTAAAGATAAAACTGTTCAAATATTAAAAATGGACATGGTGTTTTTAAAAAGAGACAGAACAGCCAGGCGGTGGTGGCACACGCCTTTAATCCCAGCACTCGGGAGGCAGAGGCAGGTGGATCGCTGTGAGTTCAAGGCCAGCCTGGTCTACAGAGCAAGTCCTGAACAGCCAAGACTACACAGAGAAATCCTGTCTCGAAAAAAAGAAAAAAGAAAATGGAGGAAGACACAGTGACACAGTATTTCTGGATTTCATCTGAGTTTGTTTCTCTTAGCATACAAATTTTTTTCAATGACAATTACAACTTTGTATATTCTCTTTGGGAGAGATCAAAATAAGATAAACTTGAAGAAAATAGACTAAAAATTAGATGTTAAAGGCCATATAACAGAGGTTGGAGGAATCTTTAAATCAAAATAGGAAATCTTCAGAGAAATCTAATCTGGAAGTTCCAATAATATCAAAAGAGGTAGTTCCAAATGAAAAATTCCACAAAGGCTTGAAGAAATTGCAGAATGCCAGCCCGTTGAGATGCTGGGTAAAAAGGCTTCGGCTCTAGGCCAACATGGTCAGATTAGATATCGTATGTGTACTGTCAAGGTTCAGTTATTGGATGAAGGTCTATATGCTAAAATATAAATTCAGATCCTGTTTGGTGTTGCCTTGGAACAAGGTCATACAGTGGCTTGTGTGCTCCATTTTGGAGAGTTTTAGAGAGCTGAAATATACGCACTATGCCATAGGCTCATATTCAGAATTCTAATGGGATTTTGCCTTAAATTCTGGAGAGTATGATTCTAAGGTTATACAGAGATGGTAACTGTCTTGGAGATGTCTTTTGCCACTTGGGGCTGATGGCGCATCAATATGTATATCCATTGTAATAGAAGAATTTTTTAGATATTATGACATGAAACTTACAGGTCATACTTATAATCCTATATGTCACACAATAATGAAAAGATCTAACTATAATTTTTTAAAAAGTGGTCATAAAACACAAGGGGAATATAGTATTTCCCCAAAATAGATTAAATAATGATTTATTGATTTTAAAATTTGCAAATGAGACATGTGGCACACCTGCTAAGATACACTGGATTTTAGAAAGGACTGCTAAATCAGATCAGCAAATAAAGGTCCTAATTCCAAACTAGAAGACAATTAGAAGACAGGAAATGTGTTGCGTTGGGGAGGAAAATATGCTCTTGTCTCAACAGGAAACAAAAAGCTATGCATTCCACTCAAACTGTTGGAAATCAGATTTTACACAGGGAGACCTCTTGAAGATCTTGACTGCAGATAGAAGGAAAGAAATCAAGAAGACCAAACAGGGCAGGTAACAGAATTTGCTGAGCCCTCCACATAGGAGCAGCTCTGAGATTGACTGACACATGAAAATGTCTCCAGGCAGGACTTCAGCTATGCATGGCCAGGCAATCTTCGGCTACAAATTCCTCAGGACTTATCATGCCATTCTTTTAAATGGCATAGATAATATTTTATTTTATAGATTGGCTATACAGTCCAAATTAACTTATACAGAAAAAATAAATGCCTTACCTGCTCAAACAGAGAGCAGAGAATTGTCATTAAATGAACTGTGCTCAGTGCGCAGCTCATACATATATTAATACAATAATGTATAATACCTTTTAAAGTTTACATATTTCGCATAGTAAGAGGACAAGACACCAAAAGAGACAAAACAAGCAGCTCAGGTGATCCTACCTCATACACGGCCTCAAAAAATGTTTCTTCAATAATCTGCATCTAGGACAACTTCAAAATAGCTCTCTAGCATCACGTGCTGTTCCAGTCAGAACTAAGCTCTCAAGTTCCTCAGAATTCAGAGACTGGACAGCAAAAGTTACAACTGGCTTTCTTAAGACTGACAATGTTTCAATGTTCTTGGGCTCCCAAAAAGAAAAACCATGTCCCAAATCAGCACGAAGCAATTTTTTAAAAAAACTATGTCCCAAGAGGCGGACGGTTTTTGTCATTCTATGGGTAAAATATGTTTGTTATAATTTTTAAACAGTCAGTTATAAAAATAATATAATAATTAAAGGGGCTGTTGAATCTACTTTTGGATCAAAGAGCATTAATAAAAATCTTACACTGGGTATACATTTTTGTATATTGATACAGATAAGATTATATTTGGTTACAACATGCTAAGGTACTGTACCTATGTAATTCTTAAATTCTAGTCTTTTGAAAGCAGTTATTACCAAGTGTTTAGGATAACTAAGAAATGTGTATTATCAGTCAGACAATCAAACTCATGGTCATACTAGATACTAGTTTAGTTAGTTACAAAATATATATTTCCTGGATTGATAAGAAAAAAATAGCTAGAAACAATTCAAATTACAGATGGTCTTCAAAAACCTCAGAAGTATACAGCATATGGCACTTAAAGACTTTAAGCCATGAGGTGAGAAAATGTCCTAGCATCAATGATGACAAACTGGATACAGGAGAGCCGACTGCCAAGCTTTCCAAAGACAAGGCAGAAAAGTCAAATATTCTGAGCCAGAAGGCTGAAGATAACGTGCCAACATTATGGAGAAATTTGGGGGATTGTCCAGGCAGCCAAATATCTCTGTCATTTCTATACATTTGGAAGCTACTTACCTGCACTTCCTATATATTCAGTAATATTTATTCCTTCCTAAGTTTCTGGTGTTGTCGAGAAATAGATAATTATAGACTCACAGTTAAACTAAAATTGTTTAGGATGATAGAAATTGATAGATAGCAGAATATTTATCCAAGGGTACCAAAGATACAAATGTAAGTCTTACCTAATAACTTTACTATTGTTACTATTAAATATAGTTTTTATTGTAAGAGAAAGGGCCTTTTATTATTAGACTATAAGGGAGAGATGCAGGCATGAGGTTACTATGTAATTCATATGCTGTTTTCTGTACCCCTTATATCTGGTTGCAGTCCTTGTTCTGAGACTCTCCTGCCTTGGTGTTGTATAAACACTGCTCCCCAGTTGTCCCCTAATATGCCAATAAAGCAGTTTGGAGCCAATAGCTGAGCCGGGAAGAACAGGCCTGAACTTCCTTCCAGCCAGGAGTGGAAGAGATAGAGGGAGCCACAGGGAGAGGTCCAGAAGGCATTAGGAGAGATCCAGCTGAGCAGGGAAAGCCACAAAGTGCTAGTATCTCGTGGATTTATGCTGGGAGGAAGCAGATTATTTTAGAATGTTAAGAATAGAGTAATTCCCAGAACTTGGGAGGCAGAGGCAGGCAGATCTCTTGTGAATTCAATGACAGCTTGGTCTACAAAGTAAGTCCAGGACAACCAGGGCTCTGTTACCCAGAGAAATGCTGTCTCAAAAAAAAAAAAAAAAAAAAACCCAAAAAAAACAAAAAACAAAAAAACCCAAAACCAACAACACCAAAAACAGAACAAAACAAAAACCAACCAAACAAAAAAAGAATAGAGTAGTAACTGCTCAGTTATTGTGCTGTGAAGCTTGTTAAACAAATAATAAGACTCGCAATTATTTGAGTGATAGCTGGATTAAGAGAGAAACTGAGAAACAATTTTATAAAAATAACTTTAAATGATTGTATGAGGAATGCACAAGTATTGTGGGTATACATTTCAAATACTTCTATCTTGAAGCACAAGGGATATTGGTACAGGAGTTAATCTGGAGAGAAGAACATAAGAAGTTTCACTATCTGTGTGTCCCACCACTACCTGCTCAACACCGCCAACACCAGGAAGGCCTCTCAGACCTCACCTTCCAGGCATCCACTCTTTGTAAAAGCAGGCACTCTTCTGAATGCCATCACCAGACTGTTTTGCTTGTTTTTAAACTTTATGTAAAGGGAGCCAAAAGCATGCACTTTACATTTGGTGATTTTCATTCAATGTCATGTCTAGGAGATTCACCCAGCTTTTGCACTCATCAGTAACTCATTGGGCTTTATTTTCCTTTTGGATAGGGTCTATGTAGCTCTGACTGTCCTAGAATCAAACTGTTTAGGGTGTTGTTGTTGTTTTGCATTGGTTGGAAATTACTCAAGAAAAATGAAAATTCAGTTCACATACATATATAAATATATGAACCTACAGGCTATCCATCTGCTTTTCTTTTTCTCCTTCACCATCTTCATTTTGGTGACAGGGTCCTACCCTATAGCGCTGGGTTGCCTAGAACTTTATGAGTTTTGTAAATGGACATTTGCATTTATGGTTGCTCTATGACTAGGAATAAACTGTTAGCTTGTATGTTTAACTTTGATATTACAAAATAACATTTAATAGTAATTATACTAAATTATACTCAGTAGTGTGTAAATGAAAACATAGTATCTACATTTTAAGATTTGTAAATTTTTTGTCTTGATTTCTATCTCAATTCTACTATGTCAATAAAATATTTCAATACTTTGTAAGTTTTAAGTCTTCCCCTATGCTAAATATTTTCCAGGTAGGCTTGAAAGGAAAGTACTCCGAGCTTGGCGTGGTGGCGCACGCCTTTGATCCCAGCACTAGGGAGGCAGACGGATCTCCGTGAGTTTGAGGCCAACCTGGTCTACAAAGTGAATCCAGGACAGCCAGGGCTACACAGAGAAACCCTGTCTTGGAAAACAAACAAACAAACAAAAAAACAAAATTCGGGGGAGGAGAAGGAAGGAAGGAAGGAAGGAAGGAAGGAAAGAAGGAAGGAAGGAAGGAAGGAAGGAAAGAAGGAAGGAAGGAAGGAAGGAAGGAAGGAAGGAAAGAAGGAAGGAAGGAAGGAAGGAAGGGTGGGTGGGCGGGCGAACAATCTCTGCACTCAATGTTGTATTCCACTGAATGATGATGGATCCCACCCTTACTCCCCTGTGTGCTGGGGAAGTCCTTGAATATACCACCACATCTGGATCTGTGAGCAGCTCCTTACTTCACATCTCTGTATATATATTCTGAAGTTTTATTAACTTGACACAGTTTTACTTCCTAGGCAGACTGAACATTTGCAATGTAAGATCTCTATCTCTGTTCCTTATATATGGGGCTAGAGTGATGGCTCAACAGCTAAGAAAATTTGCCTCTGGTTCCTACCATCCATCTCAGCTGGTTCACAGCCACCTGTATGTAACTTCAGCTACAGGAGATCCAACATCCTCTTCTGGTCTCCCTGGGCACACACACACATGTGTGCACACACTTACATAGATAACTGAATAGATAACTTACATGTAACTGAAACCCCTTTGCTCTCCATGTACTACACTATACTTTTCTATGCTTGTCCTATCTACCTTCCAGTGTCCTTATGTCTATGTTTTGCCAGTTGTGAAGGCCATAGAGTAAAAACTTTTTCATTAGTTGGAATTTACTCAAAAAATAAATTAAAAATATGTTCACATTATAGATTTATATATAAGTGAAGCAAAAGGCTATTAATGTTTTTCCTTCTTCTTCATCATCGTCATCATTTTTGGTGACAGTGTCTGACTCTGTAGTAAGCTGGCCTGGAACTCACCATGTAGACCAGGCTGGCTTCAAACTCAACTTTTCCTGAATGCTGGGAAGGCATAAACCACCATATGCAGTGAGAACTCTATTTTTAAAGTGCCAAAAGCAAACACAAATGATTGTCAACAGATAAATAAACAAATAATGTTACATTCATACAATGGGTCACTAAACAGAATAAAATAGGATGAACCTTTAAAAAACAACTATTAACAACACAGCTACAGCAATTATGCTGAACTAAAAATAAAAACTTGTTTATATAAAATACAAACTAATTTATATTAACAAAGTAAATCAATTATTACAAAGGAGGCAAGAGACAAACAAGGGGTAAGAAGGGGCAGGGACGGCAAAGGATATAGCATTAATGTTCAGTAGTAATAGATGGTGTCTACCAATGAGCCCTTTAATGAACAAATCAATAGAATTCATCATCAATCAGAAAAAGGAAACAAATGTGCAACAATACACATGAATGTCAAAAAAAATAAAGAAAGAAAACCACTTCCTTATTTGAAGGGGGAGGGAAAAATAAGATCATAGTTGATGAATTCTATTCAGGAACTCAAAGCTTGGGAAGCTAACCGGGAGTGACAGAATCAGACCAGTAAATGTGCTGAACAGGGCAAGGGTATCACCTGCAGAAAGGGAACTCTGGGGTGAATAGAGATATTCTAAGTCTTATATTACTCATTATGTAAATTATACAACAACATATTTTATTTAGATTAAAGGTGTAAATTTAGGTTGTCAATATAAAAATATTTAAAAATAAACTTTGAGCTGATGAGGTGGCTCTCTGGCTAAAGACACTTGCTGTCAAGCCTGATATCCTGAGTTCGATGCCCAGGACCCAATGGTGGAAAGAGAGAACCAACTCCTGCAACTTATCCTCTGACCTCCACATGTATGCTGTGGTATGCATACGGTCCCCCACACAATAAATAAGTAAATGTAGACATGTTGTTGTTGTTTTTGTTGTTGTTGTTGTTGTTTTGAGATAAGGTCTTTCTATGTAGCCCTGGCTGTACCAGAAATCACAATGTAGACCAGGCTGGTCTCAAACTCAGAAACCCACCTGTCTCTGTATCCTGACAGCTGGGATTAAAGGTGTGCACTACACCGTCCTACTGTAAGTATCAATTCATTCAAAAGTCAACTTTTTAAATTTAGTAGGTTGGTTATAATTTTAAAAGAGACAGTAGCAAGTGACATCAAAGATAAAGAAATACCAAACACCAATATACTGCTAATGGAAATACAAAATGATACAGTAACTTTAACAGCATTATTTGTGGTAATCCTCAAACAGAAATAACCCTGGATGGCTATCACCCACTGCCCCGGCTCATCATATAAAGTCCTTGTTAAAGAAGCCTGACAACCCAAGTTCAATGCCTGGAGCTCATGAAGGGTGGGAGGAGAGGACCAGTCCACAAGGCTGTCCCCTGACTTCCAGACAGTACAGTGAAAGTGCACACACGCACACACACACACACACACACACACACACACACACACACACACACACACACCCCACCACTCAGACACAATAATAAGTTCAAGAAATAAAGAAACCATCAACTTCCAATTTTATTTACACAATGTAATCCAAATAACACATGGCTTGTGACACACAACTATAACTCCACCTAGTGCAAGGGTTGAAGGAGAAGGAATGCTTTAGGATTTAGAGACCATGCAGAATATAGTAAAATCTTGTCTCAAAAACAAACAAAACAGAAAGAATCTGTAGGAGCTGGTATACACACACACACAACACACACAAAACAAACCCAAAACCATCTTATGACATCCTCAGGCAATGCACGCACAGTACACATGTATACATTCACACAAAACCTATGTAATAAAATAAGTAAGCCTTAATAAATAACTAGTACAATGTTTTGTTGCTACCTATAATATAAAGCAAATATAAACCCCCCAATGGAGTTTATAAAACATAAAGACACAAACATACCATTTCCAACAGATATCCATTTACCACTCACAGAAAGTGTATACACACACAAACACACACACGCAAAATAAATTAAAATAAAAATAAGTAGATAGAGGGGCTAGAAAGGTGGCTGAGGGGTTGAGAGTGTACACAGCTCTTAAAGAAGACCCAAGTTCCCAGTGCCCACATCAGGTATCTCACAATGACCTGTAACTCCAGCTCCCGGGAGTCTTGACACTATTTTCTGGCTCCTGCAGGTACTACATTCATGTGTGTACACACACACACACACACACACACACACACACACACTTACTTTAAAATTTTTTAAAAGTAATTTTTAAAGAGAAAGTGCATAGCAAGAGTCAAATTGTTTAAAAAATAAAGTTCTTAGAAGAAGAACACAGACAGTTACAATCTTTCTTTCAAGAGCTGAGAATCCACTTCCCCTTACCTCCATAGCTTCCTGAGCGATCTCTGGCATGTGTGACTGAGGAACCAGTTGGACGAGCCCAGTAATTAGTTCTGCTGTACTGCCTTGAGTTTCAGGGCCCTGTTTTCTTGGATTCTGCAAGACAAAAGCAAACCCCAATTTTTATTTTTATTACATTTATTTTTTTATTTATATGTACGTGTGTCTGTGTATATGGAACATGTATGTAGGTAGCCATGGAGGCAGAAGAGAGTGTTGGACTCCCTGGAGCTGGAGTTAGTCAATAACGATCTGCCTGATGGGGGTGCTGGGCACCAAACTTAGGAACTCTGAAAAAGCAGGAAGTGCTCAAGTACTGAGCAATCTCTCCAGCCCCTTCAAACAGTAAAAAAAGAAAGATGTGGCCTGATATGGTGGCATATGCCTTCAATCCTAGCACTCGCGAGGCAGAAGCAGACAGATCGCTGTGAGCTTGAGGCCAGACAGGTCTGCAGAGTTAGTTCCAAGACAGTCACAGCTGCAGCTGCATAACAGACTTTATCTCAAAACAACAAAAAAAGGGGGGGGGGGAGAAGGCAGGGGGAGGGGAAGGTAGGGAAGGCGTCTCCTGCTTTCCAGCAGTCTCAGGAGGAAAGCAAGTATTAATTAAACTACTAGATAAGTGCCAAACTGCAGAAGAGGTCGGAGCTGTAAAGGAGCCCTGCACTACGAGCCCAGTCAGGTGGGTCTCCACACGTAGTGGTAATGGCGTAGAATGAGCAGGAGCTGCTCTATAAAGAGGAAGAGGAGCAGACTGCAGGCTGAAAGACGCAGGCACAGGACGAAGCATGAGGAAGGGCTGGCTGGCAGGCACTGTGAGCGGAGGGGAGCAAACAAAACGGAAATGCTAGGTGCACAAGGAGTGACACATGATGGAGGGCCTGAGTGACCTTGCACTTCTATTTGGAGTTTGGCCTTTAACTCAAGAGCAACTTTGGCCAAAAGATTTTAAGTTGGACCAGGCAAGACAAGATTCTTTAAAGAGGACACTATAATTTAGTGCTGGGAAATGATTGTGGAATGTAAGAAATGGTAGCAATTAGGACGCTGGAAAAACATGGAGTGACAAGAACCAGAACAAAGATAGTAAAAACAGAAGACACAATCATATCGCTTTTAAAAGATACCATGATTAAGGCCATTTTTACATTTCTCCTAATGGTTTAGAATTTATGTGTAAAATGCTCTATTTTACTTTCCTGTGGTTGCTGAGGAAGTTATTTAACCACTAGATGGCAGCAAAGGAAGCAATTTCCATGGAGCTAGGCTGCTGTCAGAGGTAGTGACAGTTGCCTATTAAAGGAAACCATATCCACCCATCCAACTCCATCAAGCACAAAACAAAAGCCCCCCAAAGGGTGGAGGTAGGCCAGTGGTAGAACACTGCCTGCATTCTAAGTCTACTAGACTCTGGTTCAATCTCCAACATCATCAAGGAAAATAAAAAGGATTTCACAACTCTCGGAAAATAGCAAATTTTACTTAAACTCTTTTTCCCTCAAACAATTCAATCCTTGTTCTTCAGACAATAAACCTATTTAACATGAAAGACCCTGGTGACTCTGGCCCATTGTTGAACATAAATTACAGCCACATAACCAGAGTAACCCTAGAATTATGTGGTATGCATAGTGAGATGCCATCACAGCTCAGGCCACACACCAGAAAGACCAAGAGAAAATATTTTCAGAGTCCACTGACAAATTTTATAAAAGTTTTCCAAGCCAAAGATCTAACTATTTTAACAGACTCTCAAGTTTGGATACACTTTTCAAAAAAGCACAAAAAGATCATAGGTCTTTTTTTGGGGTAAACAATCCTTAGGAAACTTCATCCTTTCTGTTTCTATTATCTCTCATTGTCAGAAAAATTGCTCGTGTGTAAAAATTTTTAAATTCTGGAGTGGAGGCCTGATAGTACATCCCTGTAATACAAGCACTCAGGGATGTCTAAAAGGCCAACCTGGGCTGCACAACAAGTCCAATGTCAGTATGGCATACATAGCAAACTCAATGCCAACCCAGTATACGTAGCAAGACTTGTCTCAAGAATCAAACAAAACTTATGTGTGAACATATTAAGGACACTTGTGAACACACACACACATATGTGCACACACACACAACTTGGGGTTCACAGAATTCTTGAAACAACAGGTGGTTATAGTTATGAATGTGTGTATTTTAGTAACTTGAAGAGCACAGCAGCAAAACTGCAAAGCACCAAAGCATTTTAAAAGCCTGATACTAGCAAGGCAGTGGTGGTGCACGCCTTTCCCAGCATCCGGGAGGCAGAGGCAGGTGGATCTCTGTGAGTTCGAGGCCAGCCCGGTCTACAAAGTGAGTCCATAACAGCCAGTGCTACACAGAGAAACCCTGTCTTAGAAAGCCAAAAACTAAAACAATAAAATCCTGACACTGAGTAAAGCAGTAGGAAATGTAGCAAAATGGTGTTCTGCAGGGACTAGACAGGCCTGATAAAAGTTGATCAATTGAAGCTGTTTTACTTGGACATTAATAATGTTAATGCTAACTGAATCTTATTAATAGTAGCAGTAACTAATTTTTTGTTGTTGCTTATAATATGCCAGGAATTGTTCCTAAAAAGCCTTACGCATCCTACCTCACTCTTAATGATCTCTCTGAGGAAGGAGCTGTTATTAGCTACTGTTTCCAATGAGAGCCCTCAGGTGCAGAGGTTAAGTAAATCACTTGCTAGCAACTAGTCTTTCTGCAGAGCCCATGTTTTTAACCCTTTCATGTAACTACCACTTGGTTACAGTGTTCACATTAGTTCTTAATTACTCTGTGTACCACAGTGATGCTCTCAGGAATCTGAAGCACTAAAAAGCAGAGTTTTGGCCATAATTGGATACTAACCCCACTCTCCTTTGTACTTTCTCTTCTAACGTGGTTAAACAGAGCCAATGATAACAGAAGGCTATGGAAGGACACAAGAAGCTCGCTATAAAGGCAAACTTGGTTAGCAACAGCAAACAGAATGAATGGTGTAGACACACAGCACACTGACTTTACAGTTGTCTGTGCCCCATGATCCCACAGATATGCCTGCTTATAACGCACGAACCAAAACAGAACAAGGGCAGAGACGTCACTCAAGACGGCTCAGTGGTAGGCGGGAGGTTAGAAGATGGGAGCTAATTATCGTAGAACTCTCCGGCAGTTAGTTTTCTTGGCAATGTCTTAGAGGTCACTCATACAGTTTAGAAAGGATTTTGGCCCTTCAGTTCAAATAAATTAGTGTAATAATTTTAAATAATTTCATTCAAAATACTTACACAAAGCAAAAGCTTTGGATCTGCATGGATTAGTTTCACCATGGACAAAAGAAGATATTTATAGCTCCTTGTCTCCAGATCTGTTGGCTTTTCTTTAAATTTAAGGCTTGTTACCTTTTCTTTAAATGTAAGACTCTAATAACAAAACAAAAACATGACATCACCTTAGTACGAACCAGACATCAGATTCAGTACAACAGCTATACTTTATAGAAGAAATCATTTAAAAAGCTTTGAAAAACACACATTTTATACCACCACATGTATGATACCGGTAGAAACATAAGGTAATAAACATACATTTAACATTGTATGTTTAAAAATGTTTTTATAGCATTTACATCACTCTTATATAATAATCTAGTAATGTTTAATGAAAACCTAAAACACTAGAGGCTAATATCAAGTTGACTCCTGGGTTTTAAAAAACTGGTTCTCAAATATAAAAATTTAAGAGGAAAAATATTGGGCCTCTACCTTATACAAATATACATACTGAATTCAAATTAGCAAACTTATCCCACATGCACATATACAAATATCCTATAGATTGTGCCACATTATCAACTGTAAGACGCATCCCTTCTTGGCTGTACAAAGAGAAATGAAAACCTGTTGTGAATCCTGGGATACCACACAGAGGGAAGTAAACATGCACTTTCTGTATTTATAGCTTTAGTTATGAAATTGCTTTTTTTATTTTGATGGCATTTCCTCTTTTAAGTTACAGAGTGCATACATACATTTGCCTTTTTGCATAAGAATATTTATAAAACAGAATTCTGGTGAAAATGTGGTTCAATTACAGAGACAGTATGGTCAATTGTTTTAATTGATTTAATTAATTCTGAACATTAGTCAATGAAAAAATTTAACATTTACATTCTGGGTTCATTATCACTCTATTTTCTCTCTAGTCTTATAAAATATTTCTTTTAACTAACACACACACACACACACACACATCTGCTTGGAGCTTGATGCCAGTAGTGCATACATATAAAGACACAGGGAAAGCAGGCTAGAAGCCTCTATTTAAATATGACAGAAATGTCCCTACAGTCAAGCTGTTTTCTCTTTCATAGTTAACAACTGGAGATGACATACACAGTGCTCAATCTTTAAGTGTTTAAGAAATGAAATACACAAATTATCCAACACTAAGGCAAATGTTTATTAGATGAATTTAGTAATTTGTGTAGTGTTTTCTCTATAAGATATGTATGTGGGTGCATTCATGTGTGCTTGTTTCAAAGTCTAACTGGAAATCAAGGCGAACCCTTCAGTGAACACATTTACTCTGATGTCACTGCGTGTGATGCGGCATCTCATAGGAGCCACACTATCAGACGACAATAAGCTGATACAAAAGTTTTCTCTGATTTAGTAATCATTTTAAAAATTATTTTCAGTTTAATGTCAAGTAATGTAAACATAGATACAATATTCATGTGAAAACAGCTAGTTTCGATGTTCAAAAGCAGCATTTAAAACAATGCTTAGAAGCATGGTACCCAGATAAACATTATGAATACAAGTCTTTAAAAAATTGCCTTCCTCTAAAAATGTTATCTAACTGGCTTTGCAGAAGAGAAATACAAATAGACAATTTTTTTATTTCATCCGCTAATTCATTCAACAAATACACAGGCTGCATGCCTACTGTCCCTGGCGCTGGTCTGGGAGCTAAGCAGCCTGTGCTGAAGTGGTGAGAGCTTCATTGTCTATCAAACTAGTCCGCTATCAGAGGAGAACAACTGAGGCACTGAGCAAACACTAGGCTAGACGTCAGAACAACTTCAGGACTTACTATTCTCATGTGACGTTATCCTTCCTTTAACAGGATTTGGCCTAGTTTGCTTGGTTATCAAAGCAAAGCAAACACTCCCAAAGAGTTAAAACAATGAAATCCCACCCAACCTAAGCTATCTATAATAACTCTTAGGAAACTGGGTGATTCAAAACATCTGCACAGCTGCACGACAGAAGAGTCAGAAAGAGGAACTGCGACGGCTCTAAGTGACAACAACATATTTTTATCCTGTTTAAGAAAAACAACATCCAAGTAATTAGTATTTCTAAGCTTTAAAAAACATTTCTTTTTACATGTGGGAGTTTTCCTGCTTGTCTGTATGTCTGTACCACATCCATGCTGGTGCTGGCACAGGTCAAAAGAGGGCGTCAGATCCCCTGGAACTAGAGATTAGGATGGCCACGGGCCACCTTCCGGGAGCTGGGAACCAAACCTGGGTCTTGTGTAAGGGCAACAAGTGCTCCCAACTGTTGAGTCGTCTCTCTAGTCCTCAGGCAACTACTACTTTGTACCAAGTAACTTATCTCCAAAACACCAAGCAACTGCCAAGCTTTGAAACACATCCATTTACCCCTTCATAGGTGTAACCTTTTTTGGAAACAAGATTTTACTATGAGCCACGTAATGATGGCACACACCTTTAATCCTAGCACTCAGGAGGCAGGGGCAAGGCAGATCTCTGGGTTGGGGAACAGCAGGGATACACAGAGAAATATTGTCTCAAAAAAACAAAACCCAGATGTCAAAAGCCAAGAAACAAGATCTTACTGTGTAGCCCTGTCTCCCTGCCCTGTCTATACCACTCGAGACCTTGGATCAGAGGTAAGTTCCATCGTGCCAGCTAGACAGAACTTCTAAATGGCTACTTCTACAGCAAGTAAAGGCTCAGCTGAACTCCTACAACTCTCCAAGTCATTTCAAGCAATGCAAGCAAGGTGCAGCCCACAATCCTAGCACTAGCACCGGGCATATCCACGGTCTGTTGACACACTAGCACTATGAGGAATGGTGCTGACCTTTAAGATTACCCAAACTCTGAAACGTTCTTACTCTGTATAATTGAGTCATATTAATTTTCCATTTTCTCTGATGAAAATATTATCCAGAAAGTTTTCCTACGGCCATTACATAAATACGTTTACAATTCTATACATACAAATATGCAGAGCTTTAAAACACTGGGAAGAGCTAGAGTGATGTCTCAGAGGTTAAGAGCACGTAGTGCGTCACCAGCGGCCAGTTCAGTTCCAGCACTCATAGCAAGTGGCTGAGTCACCTGTAGCTCCAGCTCCAGGAGAACTCTAGTGCCTCTGGCCTACACGGCCACATTCTTTCATGTACACATAACCACACATATACTCATGTAGTCAAAAATAATTAAAAATGAGTCTTTTAAAACACACAGAATGTGGAAGCAGGAAGACAGCAGTTCAAGGTCAGCCAAAGCTACATGGCCGGTGTCCCAAAGGGAAAAAAGCTTAAAAGTGATTCTTAAAACTAAACATATGCTGATACTTCCAAAAATAATAATACATAAAAATAGTAATGAAGCGAAAGTCTTACCATGTCACTGAGCCACAAGAAATCCTCCCTAGTTAGAGCTTTAAGGAAACAGTGACCACAGCATACTGTAGGGCTCCTAGAGTCAACTAACAACCAAATCTAAGAAACTCCAAAATGGACGATAGGCCAGACTACCAATCAAATCTGTGGCTGTTCAAAAGAATAAATGAGGTTCAATTTGTCTCAGAAATCATGCATAAAAATTAAGTGGCAGAGGTGTTAGACTGGACATAAAACAGGAAGCAAACATGGTTCTTCCACCAATTCACATTATACTCCTTATCAGGATAAGAGGTATAATCAACTTAAGTGATAAACACAAAGTTGTTCCTTCCAATGCTGGGACTGACCATAAGAGCCGATGCACATTAAGGAAGCACTGTTCCACCGAGCTGTACCCAGCGCATAGTGATCTGGGGTTGGAGAACAGTTCGGTGGCACAGCTTCGCATAGTAAAGGTCCTGGGGTGACTGTTAGCATGCTCTCCTAATGCAAAACAAAAGGGAGGGGTGGGTTCAAGGAATTACTAAAACTTAAGGGAAATAATGTCTAGGTAAGGAATATTTGCACCTCTCTCTTTCTGCATATTTCCTCCTCTCTCTGTGCATGCTTCCCTTCCTCCTTTCCCCCTCCCCCTTCATGACAGCTGAGAGCTGTTTCCAATAAACATGCTTTCATATGCTTATTAAAAAGCAATTGTTTCATAGCTATTACGTATGTTACCAATAACATATGTAAATGTAACATTTTACAATAAAAAGATATTGTGTACTTTTCATCACAAAAAGGAAATTAAAGTAAACTTGCATATTAAATTTTATTTAATAAAACACATTGTGGCAAGGGCATAGTATAATACACGTCAGGCATTCATGGGAAGCCTGGAATTGATCTCCATTACTGAAGGAGAAAAAAGAATCAATGACATGCCCTTTCAGCTATTATTTTCAGGATAAATAAAGTCAAAAGTCCTTGTATAAAAAAACTTCCTCATTTGAACATCTGGTATAATCTTTGAATCTTCAGAAACTGCTGACAGCTGGATAGGAGTGAACCTAACTATTTAAAACAAAGAATTTTGTATATTTTGTACACTGTCCATTAAGATCTTGGAAAGAGAAGCATGCCAGAGAGGAAGCTGGTCAAATTAAAGTGCAAGGTGGATAATATGTTAGATAAAATCAATAGGTGAAGACATGCTACATTTTCATTTGAAATGACATGATGTGACTATAATAGTAACTATACACAGAAAAGTCAAAGAAATAAAGGACTTTTCTGAGGCAGTTACAATGGGTCATATATACTTACAGCCACAGAAGCCCACTGCCATGCAAAACAGTGACTGGTTGGCATCTGACCATGTGAGCGACAGCAGCCAATAAGAATAGAAAATAAGCAGAAGACAAAGCACCACCAATCAATGTCAAGAGTTGCCATGTAAATGCTCTTCCTACATATAAGTAAAGAAATCACGGACACAATCCTATCATTAGCTGTAGAAACTCACTTTCTATGAGCTTTAAATTCTATATAAACCAATATCATGAAACACAATTTCAAAGTATGCCTTGTTAGGTTTAAATAAACATCAATGTCGAAGTGCCTATCAATTTTTGCTCAAGTTTTGATAAATGACCATATTTATTAAAACATCGGTATCTTTTACTAAAAGCTGTTTTACTCTGCTTCTAATTTCTGTGCGCTATTCACTCTGACCCAGGGCTCTGGTTCCACCGCTCATCCTTGAAAGTGAGAAACCAATCAAAATACCCGAGTAAGAAAAAGTTAAACTGAAAATAGAAGAAGAAGGGTGACATTCACTAAAATGTTAACAGCATTTTCTGGAATTTTTTCTTTAAGAAAATTAAGTTCAACTAACAGAAATAATGAAAAACAAATATTGTTAACTGGGCAACAATGGTATTGCGATACGGCATTCATAGGAAAGGAGGGGCCCAGGCAACCCTCTAAACATCAGGAATAAGATGAAGACACCGAAAACGCACGACACCGGTGGAATTCAAAACCCATGGTTTCTTACTGGTGCCATTCGTATTGCTGGGTGTGCTCCACAGCCTTGCACTGCTTTATGAAGTGTTTCACCAAACATATTTCGAAGTTCAACTGAGTGACAATATACAGCATCAATCTTAGGCCACCAATCCAACGCAGACTAAAGAGAAAAAACGAGAGAACAGAGTACAAAATCACATGAGCTGTACATTCGTTTACCACTGTAGTTCTAGCTTTTATTCTTTTGTGAGAAACTTTCTAAGACCATGCAAACACACAGCATGATTTTCAAAGTCTTCAAATGATGTCTTTACGTCAAAGACTAACTAGAAATGTATTTTAAAATGTAATAATGAGCATGTGCAAATGAGGCTGCCCTTTCTCAGCAACGTCATAGTCAATTTAAAAACAAAATGTTTGCAAAATTCTTTAGCCAATCTTTGTCTTTTTAAAAAGTTTAGTATTTACCACATTTCAGAAACACATGCATATATTATGTATTTTCACCAGGTAAGAATGCTATCATCACAGCTTTCCATGAGATTAGTGGCTCAACACAATGTTGAAAGACTATGTAAAATCATTAGATAAGTGCTTACAAACGACAATAACTAACAACATGAAATTAGTAAATGAAATAAAGCCATTAGTAAATCAATAATCTTTAAATTGATAAGCAGATGGTACAACACATGGACAACTAAATGGTCACCATAAACACAGACATCAGTTCCCAGCTAAGTATTTTTATTCTTTACAATGCTGGAGATTAAAGCCAGGATGTTGGGGCTTGTGTATGTTAAGCAAGTATCTACCCCTGGGCTATATCCCCAGACCTAGCTAAGGGTTTTTAAAATAATTATTTTATATAGATATTTTCCTATTTTTGTTTAGCCTGCCTAGCTAATTAATAACACCTGTTTTATTTAAGTGTATCTTTAATAACCTCTTCTTTAAATTTAATTAATATATTCAATTTTAAATGCTTCAAAAAATGATTAACTGTAGGAAAACCACTAAAGTTTATTTATCAGTTTATAGAAAAATGACTAGATAAACTTTCACTACTCATACATGAAACCAATATGCTTAAAATATAAATTTTCTATTTGTAATACTCTAGTTAGAAATCTGACAGAATAAAAATATATTCATATAGTAAATACAAGTGATTCAACAGCTTCACACATCCCTGTCAGTTTATTTGTTTTTAATTCAAAACCAAGCTAGTCTTAACACTTGAGTTCTCATTCACAACCCCCAGTACTCTGAATTACAAACTCTTATTTTCAGGAAATTAAGGCAGGCAGAGTGGTGCACATCTTTTAATCCTGACACAAGGGAGGCTAGGGCAAGAGGCAGTTCAAGGACAGCTTGGGCTACACAGCAAGATTTCATCTCAAAAAAATAAACTTGGAACTCAGAATAGTTCAGCAGTTAGGAATACCAGCTGCTCTCACAGAGAACCCTGATTCAATTCCCAGCACCCACATGGCAGCTCACAAATATTTTTAACTGCACTTCCAGGGGATCCAACACCCTCTTCTGGCCTCTGCAGCACCAAACATACGCAGTGCACAGACATACAGCAGGCAAAAACACCATACACATTAAAAATTCATTCATTAATTAAAAATATAAATGCTATGGCATTATGATTATATTATCTCTCAGTTATTTAATTTAGCTAATTTTACAAACTAACATAGTTTACTGTGTCCATTGCTTTTCATGTTGTTGAGATTAAATCCTCTGACAAAAGCCACTGAAGGGAGTTGGCTCACAGTTCCAGGAGCCCAAGAGCCAGTGACATGAAACCCATCAACAGGAGCGGAGAGCAGTGATGAACACATGTGTGCTAGTGCCCGGCCTTCCTTCTCTCCTCCACTGCCTCGGGAATGTGCCTTCCTACCTGAATTAACATAACCAAGATAACCCTTCACCGACAAGCTCAAAGGCTCATCTTCAGATTTTGTACAGTTGACAACACTAAGCACTCCAGTTATGTAACAGATTTCTCTCTTGGGCAATGATCCGCCCAAGTCAATCAATGCAACCAGATTCCCATGTTTTGTTAATCACCTTAAAGTAACAAAAAGCTGAATGATTAAAAAAGAGTCCCTACTACTTCCAACACAATGCACAAAAACTTCCGGAAATCAATAAACTAAATAGATAACTATCCCCTGTAACATCTTACACAATTATTGCAGGGAAGGGTTACTGTTTTCAGCTTTGGTTGGAGTTTTCCTCTGTTTGTTTTCACCACAGGATCTTGCTGGAATTCACTATGTTATCCAAACTGGTCTAGAACCTGTGATTCTCCTGCTTCACAGGAACTACAACTGTAAGCTACCACCTTACTATGTAATCATTTTTGGTATCTTTTAAACTGTACCTCAGTCATATGTACATACTATATATAAACTTTCAGGCTTAATATTTAATAATTTTATAAATTTTTTCATAAAATTTTATTTCAAAGTAAAGGACACATTTTGGAATAATTAGGCACTAAAGTTAGACATCATTGAGTCAGTTTTTTTTAAAAAAAGTATTTCGATCAGTTACTAAAAGTATCCATTCTGAAACCAGTCAATTAAATAGACATCTCCCCTTATTAATAATTTTTATTTAAAAATACTAATAAGCAAATCATTTATCTCAAGATTATTTAAATGATTTTCACAAACCCTGAAAATATTTCTCTAACCACCTCTTGGTAGAGATTATCTTCAAAATATGAACTATTAAGAAGCAAACTACAATAAACTGCTATAAGAAAAAAATATACAATGAATTACTATCCCAACTGACACATGTTCACTTGCATATGTGTTTTAATTTCCTAGCTCCACATCTAATTTAACTTTTAAAAAGCCTATACAGATGAAGTATGTAACATAGATCTTAAAACTATAGTTTATTTCTTGGTACACATCATTTTCAAAAAGTGACAGAATAAATACTGTTTTAGAAACTGATAAAAAATTTACACTTCATTAAAATTTAAATATTGAATAAACTTAATAATTTCTACAGGAAACTGAAATGCTTTAAAAATAAAAGCAGTACTTATAAATTATGTATGAAGCTACCTCAAGAAGCAGAGTAAAACTCTAAACATTTCTAACTCTACATAGACCCACTGAAAATAATGTAACTATCATCTTTTAGGAGAACATAATAATTATGAAACCTGTAAACTGGCTTAAGAAACATGGAGAAGTAGAGCACAGGAGATACACTGAACCAAATCATTTAAAAAGAAAGTATATACAAATAAAGTTAAGATTTATTAATCTAGATTTTACGAATCTAGGAAAGAACTCATATGTCCTGAAAATATAAACATTTTCCCTACTAAAAATTTCCAGTGAAACTCTGTAATACTCAGTCACATGAATCTGCATATAACTGTTCTAAAAAGTCCTTAACACTTAAAAGTACTTTAGAGTTAGTATTTGTTAGCCTCGAGCCAGGGGAGAGAGTGGACTCTCATAAGATACAATTTACCAAGCAATTTCTAAGGACGAGATAAAACTAAAGTATAACCTGAAAGTCACTTTGGAAGCCCCGTATGGCGGCCCAGTCCTTTAATGCCAGCACTCAGGAAGTAGGTGGACCTCTGTGAGTATAAGGCTGCCTGGTCTACACAGTGAGTTCTAGGCCATCTAAAACTACATGGCTGAGACCGTGTCTCAAAAAACAGACAAACAAGAAGACACATCGCCATTAAGTTGTTTACAAGCTATTCCACTGAACAGACGTTGATGTATTTAAAGATTAGTCAGTATGGGTGCTTTATATACACAAATGTCCCCGATGCAGACACACTCTGCCTTCATACATGCAGCACTCCTTAGAGAGGGGTGCACACTCTTTCACCAGGCACGTTGAGGCATGCAGGAACTAACACTCCAGGCATGCTTGAAACCCAGAAAGGAGCAGCTCAGCCACTTACAGCAGTGCCGAGTCCATGCTTGAAAGTGCTCTATGTATTCAATTATAGACAAAAATAGTTCACAATTAAAGTAACTAGTCACAGAATATTCAAAGACTATAAACTTGGATTTATTAAAATCTAACCATTTATATAAATGTATCCAATTAATAAGTGGAATACTTCTAATACTTTTTATTTTTAATCAAAGGGGGAGTGATATTTTTGAATTACATATAAACTTGTGGAGTAGGAAAATAATTTTTTGTTGTTGTTGTTTTAACTTTAAAACTAAACCTTGGAATGAGTCAATGGCCTACGTCAATGATACAGTGGCCTGAGTCATTACATGGCAAATATATAGCTTTTTTATATAAACATGTTTTATCTACACTCAGATTCATTATGCCATCCTCTCTGGTACTAATCAAGTTTCACATAACTTCTACCTATAATTTAAGTCAGAGATATTCAACTGAGGGCAGTATTGTTCCCCAAGCACTTAGTTGTTCCCTATGCAGAAAGTATACCACAGTTGCCATTTCATGAACTAAGCACCAAAATAACAGATGTCCTGTGAGGCACTAAACAGGATGAAAACAGAGAACTATCATCCTAAAATGCTGTTGGACTCCATAAAGCAAAATGAATGTGTCACTAAGTGACTTTATTAGCAGTTATTTTTTCTTGCAAAATAGCTTTTAAAAAAGGGTAGTTTGGTTTAATTCAATATACTCAAGATAAAAGAAAGAGTGGAGATTATTTTTAATTTGCAAGAGTCCTAAGATGCAATTTAATTATAACTAGGACAAATATACCAAGGTATCAATAATCAAAGACCTTACTGGAGAAAAGCAGGAACAAAGTGAGTAAGTTCCTCATAAATGTAACATATCTGTCAATGTATAAAAGCACATCTATGAAAAATAAAATCAAAGAGCATTCGAACACAACTGTTCATAAAAGGAGCAGAAGTTTTAAAAATCTACAGTCCACATCTAGTGAGGTTTCACTGTCTTCTTTTCACGTCGTACACTCGTATCACCAATACCTCTTTAATGAATTCGGCTGTTTTCTTCTGGTATGCTTTTGTATCTTGTGACTATGTCTTTTAACATGTTAGTATTTTATTCTAATTAAGGAGAATTTAAAGGTACCATCAAATAAGATCTCACTATTTGTAAATCTCCCATACTTGCCTACACTATGATTATTCTGAACTTAAATGGTAAGAAAGTAAGTCAAAACGTATCAAATGCTTTGTTAGGAAAGCACTTGATTATATTTTCAGTGGTATTGCTCTCAACAGGTTTTGAACTTGAAAGGAAATTTCTTAGGTTTACTCTTTCCAAAAGATTTTAACTTCATCCCTCTCAATAAAAGCCTAAGGTCAAGACCAAACATAAAACCTACAGCTGTATACCGAATGCTGGTATAATCACCTTAGAGAAGCTTCCTGTTTTATATAAACATCTAACTTCAGAATTATTGCTAAAACCAGCATCTTTCTTTAAAAGGGAAAAAATATATAACCCAAATCAAAAAAGAAAGAAAAATTATTTTTTAGTAATACAGCTATACCTTTTACACTTACATTGGTGATGATGCGGTGGAGTGAGTTCACCAATACATAGTGAAATGTAGAAGGTGAGTTCTGAGCCAGGCATATCTGCCGAGGAAGAATTCGTTAAGACAAAAAAGACAGAACGGTAAAAGTAAGTTATTTTCAATAAAATAAGTTTAAGGCCTTAAAATTGACATCAATATGGAATACTAAGTGATACTGAGGCTAGAAATGTTTCTCAAGGGTTAAGATCACTGGCTGCTCTTGCAGAGGTCCTAGGTTCAGTTTCCAGCACCCACACAGAAGCTCACAGTAACTACAGTGCCAGCAGATATGATGGCCTAGTCTGGCCTTTAAGGCACCAAGCATATACATGGTGCACAGACATACATGCAGGCAAAACTTGAAATAAAAATAAATAAATCTGTTTTTTAGGAAAAGAAATACTAATAAAAGTGCGCCTATTCATCTTTATAGCTTCTGCATTTTATAACAATAACCACATCAATAAACATGGTTGTATAAAACAATTTTCTTGCCTTAAAGTGTTGGTTGTTATGAGGGCTTATCCGAAAGCAAGAGACAAGACAGTCAATCATGAGGTCCACATCTGCAGGCTGACTGCCTCTAGAGAATGGTTTACTTGGATTAAAAAGCAGGTTCTATAAAAATCCCAATAGAAAACAATGGCCTTTAAATAGTCACGAAGTATTTCTTTAGCAAGGTACATAAACATAATCAACATTATCCACATCAAGTATGGTAAATCCTAGTTGCCGGAAAAAGCACAAAATACTGGGTACTATGGCCTATAAATCTCACATAAGACTTACTATACCACACGAGTCCTCTCAAGCCAAATTTCTACATTAAGACCCAAGCATGTACATGTTAAGAAACCTGACTGAGCATGACTCTTCATGTTCTCAGTCTGCACCAAGAAGCCCAGTAACAACATAAGCAGGTCCTCTGAACTTCTGATCCAAGTTAACTCAAAAGTTAGAGTTAGCAATTATTTTTCACAGAATACTTAGACTAGAAGTGTATGCACCTAATTTCCTTAGAGTCTACACAAGGACAAGAACAGCATGTTACCTTAAGATCCACCACCATGGACTGAACCAGTAGGAAAATGACAGAGTTGTCCTCCCAGTTGATGTAAGTGCTCGCTTTACACAGCTTGACACAAGCAATGGCAGCACTCTCTGTCAGCTGCCTGCTGCCTCCGTGGCCAGCCAGTGCTTTTCGTAAACTGTCCAGAAACAGCTTCTGCAGAAATCAAACATAGGAAGACAATGCATCTAGTTTGTACTATTGTAGATTTGTCTAACAAAGTATCAAATTAGCAATCCCTAAAATTTCAAATTATAAAAAAGAATGTTTTTTATTTGGCTTTCGTTTCCTATTTAAGGAGTCATCACCTAATCTTTCTCAAGTTAAAAAAAAAAAAACCCACACACAAAACACTTTTCTCTACTTTCTCTGTTGACTTACTATAAGGATAAAAGAATTCCTTCCTATATATTTGAACTCAGTACTGATCATGTCTTCCTTTCCGTGTTATTTCTGAGGCTTAACTATAAGACTTCCTTGGTTGTGGTATATGTCAAACTGTTTCATTCTTTTCTACTACTCTAGAGCATATTCAACCTCCAGCCTTCTAAATAATATACCCCAGGGTATTCTGCTGCACTAAATTTTATTTCTAGAAAAAAAATTTTAAGATTTATTTTATGTATATGAATGCTCTATCTGCATGTATACCTGCTGTCCAGAAGGGGGCATTAGATCACATTATAGATGGTTGTGAGACACCATGTGGTTGCTGGGAATTGAACTCAGGACCTCTAGAAGATCAGCCAGTGCTCTTAACTGCTGAGCCATCTCTCCAGCCCTAGAAATATTTTTTAAGCCAGCTTTGCCACAGGCTATAGATCAAGCAAGCTGTAAACAAGATATTTCTTTTTTTGTTGTTTTGTTTTTTGGGTTTGCTGTTGTTTTGTTTTGTTTTGTTTTTGAAACAGGGTTTCTCTGTGTAGCCTTGGCTGTCCTGGACTCGCTTTGTAGACCAGGCTGGCCTCAAACTCACTGCAATCCACCTGCCTCTGCCTCCCTAGTACTGGGATTAAAGGCGTGCACCACCACCGCCCAGCTACAAGATGTTTCTTAAGGGCTCAGGGCCCTACATAGACCTTAACAAGGATGGAGGCAGCACCTGGATCTTGATGGACTTGGCAGCTAATGAAAAGACAGTTCATGCAAAATTAAAATGACATTGAAGACCTCTCTGCTGATGACAATGTCTAGTGAAGCTGTCCAGTCACCTCTGTGCTGCTTTTGTGATGCTTACCGAACTGTTCAGAACTGGCTCAAATGCTTACAGAGACCTTATTAAGATCACTAAGAAATCAGACCTGACCATCCAAACAAAGAAGATAGAATCAACTGCATGTGTATCTCCCAGTGTGTCAGGCCTTTGTCCTTGTATGTTTCCATTTTTAAAAGCAGCACCCAACACAAGAAATAAAAATTAAAAGTCCATGAGCACTTCAGTGGTTAAGAGCACTTACTACTCTTCAAGCAAACCAGAATTCAGTTTCTAGCTCAGAACTGCCTGTAACTCTAGCTCTAGAGGATCTTATGCCTCTGTGGGAACAATCAATCGCACACATATACATCACATTTTAAAATTATAAATAAATAAATAAACAAACAAACAAACAAACAAAAGCCAAGCAGTGGTGGCACACACCTTTAATCCCCGCACTTAGGAGGTATAAGTAGGCCAATCTCTTTGAGTTCGAGGCCAGCCAGATCTACAAAGCAAGTCCAGGACAGGAAAAGCTATACATACAAAGAAACCCTGTTTCAAAAAAACTAAATAAAATAAAATAAATAATGAAAAATGAAAAAAATCTGTCTTATTAAAAAGATTTGTTTTAGTTTACGTGTATGTTTATGTGCCTGCTTGTTTGTGTTTGTTTCCTAAGTCTGGAACTTGAGTTACAGGCAGCTGTAAACAACCCAGTAAGGATACGAGAGCACAAACCTGGGCACTCTGCGAGAGCAGCAAGAGATCTTAAACCTGAGCCATCTCTCCAGCACATACAAATGTCAATTTCTATAATCTCAATCCGTCTTTGTATCACAAATTTCTTACCTTAGTCTTTCTGCTAAATGAAAATCACAGACCTCATCCTCACATATATCTTCAAATCTGTGTAACATTTTAAAAGCTAAGTTTACCTAATACCAGAAAATTACATGTTCTTAAGTGTTCATGGTACGTATTTCCAAAATGAAACACATAAGGTCACTAAGCAATTCTTAGTAAGATGAAAGAGGTTAACATTCAACAACATGCCAATTCCAAACCAGAAGCGTATGGAAAAGAAAATTCACAAATATGTAAAAACTCAATAGTCATAAGCAAATAGTGAATTAAGGAAAAAAATTATCAGGAAAAGGAATCAGAAATGCCTTCAGCCTAAGCAGTGTAACACATCAAAGCAAGTGCAGAGCTGAGTGAAACTCAAATACATGAAAACCAAGAAAGCTCTCAAATTAGTAACTCCCAGGACTAGAAAAAGAAGAGCCACCTACACTCAGAAGTAGCACATAGGCAGGAATAATAAATATTAGAGTAAAGATCAATGTAACCAACTATGTACAAGCAGTAGAGAAAAACAACAAAACCAAACGTTGACTGAAAGGTCAACAAAATTTATTCTTTTGGTAGATTTGAGGGGGGTGGCGGGCTAGAGAGATGGTAGAAGTGCTTGCTGTGCAAGCAAAGGGAGTTGGGCTTAAGAGCTGCACAGCGCCATTCCTGTAACTCAAGTGCCACTGGGGGATGGAGCCAAGAAAGCTAGTGAGGGCTCGCTGACTAACTCCAGTGAGAGAACCTGGCTCAAAGACATAAGGATGAGAGTGATGAGCAGGCAACCATGAATCTGTGTCAGCCAACACACGTGTGCACACACCACACACAGCATACAGACAGAGTGCTTGTGTGTAGATGCAGACTGCAATTCCCAAAGTAAAAATTAAATGTGGTGGCATGATAGATTTTGAAAAATAGGACTACAAGATATTATTTTAAAAATGTGTATCACTAAATAGAATAAGAAGTAGATGGTCCAACAAAACTAAGCCATGAAGCAACGGATAGCATGGACAGAGATATAACTATTAAGAACATTAAATCAGTAAAAGACTTCTCAACAAAGAAAAATCTAGAATCATGTATTTTCATTTTGTAAATTCTACTAAACATTTTAAAAATTAGCACCAATCCTTCTCAAATACTTCCAAAAAAATTTAAAAATTAAAGAGAAAGAAATACTTCCTAATTCAACATGTGAGGCCAGCACAGTGCTATACTTGGCAGCTCATACTTGTAAGTTCCAGACACTTCGGAAGCTGAGGCAGGAGGATCACACTTTCAAGAACAATTCATACCAAAAACATGGGGAAGAAAATCCTACTCAGGTCTCTGAAGCTAGCAGTTATCTTGATTCCAAAGGCAAACAAACACAGACCAATCTCACGACAAGAAACAGCAAGCCAAATCAAGTAGCGCTTTAAATTTTTCCATTCAGATTATTTTATGTGTATAAGTGTTTTGCTTGCATGTACCTCACCATGTGTATGCCTGGTGCCTTCGGAGATCAAAAGAAGGTGTCAGGCCTCAGAAACTAAAGTTACAGGTGGTTGTAAGATGCCATGTGGGTGCTGGGAACTCTGGTCTTCTCAAAGACCAACAAGTGCTCTTAACTGACCAGAGAATTTTATGACGAAAAACTTTTTAAAAAAAAATTTTAAATGGAAAAATTTCAAAGACAAAACCTACATAGAAGCCAAGCATGGCAGCACACACCTTTAATCCCAGCACTCAGGAGACAAAGGCTGGCAGATCTCTGTGAGTTCAAGGCCAGCCTGGACTACAAAGCGAGTCCAGGACAGCCAAGGCTACACAGAGAAACCCTGTCTCAGAGGAAAGAAAAAAAGCTAGACACAGCAATAAACACAAGAGACCTTGTGATCAATGTGTCATTTTAAGTGCACATTGATATATAGTCTAGGTCTAGAAATAACTGTAACTAGCCAGCTTAAAACTGAGGGTGAAAGGCAGGTATAGTGGTGCAAGCAACTAATCAAAGCACTAAAAGGCAGAGGCAGGTAGATTTCTGTGAGTTGGAGACCAGCCTGGTCCACAGAGTCCCAGGGCGGTCAAGTCAGAGCAATATGTTGAGATGAGGTTGTGTCTTTAAAAAAAAAAAGGAGAAAGAGAGAGATAAATGAATAAATAAATAAATAAATAAACAAACAAATAAATGCCCTTATTAGTCCTTTTAGAAATTTGTTTTTATTACTTATCTGTGTATATGTATGTGTGAGTGAGTAAATGGCATGTGTATGCATGTGAGTGCCAACAGAGGCCAAAAAAGAATCCCTTGGTGCTGGAGTCACGAGATTGTTAACTGCCTAACATAGCTGCTGAAAACTAAACCCGGGTACTCTGGAAGAGCAGAGAGAGCTCCTAACCAATAAATAACTATCTCTCAAATCCCTGCTTTTCACATTAATGGTATTAAGCAAAAGGCGAAGAAAAACTTGGAATCACCAAGACCTGACAATTTTTTAACTGATTTTTGTCTAATTAGGGTATCTCAACCCATAGAAAAGATTGAAGCTTCCAAATTTATATTATTAATTTTGCAAAAATTAAACATTAGGTTATGTTTCATAATGAAAAAAACGTATTCAATGTACATTTTCTCAAGTCACTGTGCTAAAGCCTTAGAAAATGCATTGTCAACCATGCAATTTATTTGCAGATAGCCAGCCAAATTTAATTCATACACAAATATAAAGTGAAATTTAAAATTTCTAAATATATTTTAATGGTAAATAAAGTAAAGCACAAGTTTAAGTTATAGAAATTATCTGGTTTAATATCTCGGCATTAAAACCAAGAGTTCAAGGGGCTGGAGAGATGGCTGAGCACTTAAGAGCACTGACTGTTCTTCCAAAGGTCCTGAGTTCAATTCCCAGCAACCACACGGTGGCTTACAACCACCTATATAATGTGATCTGATGCCCTCTTCTGGAACACAGGTGTGCATGCACATAGAGTAGTCATACATTAAATGAATAAATAAATCTAAAAAAAGAAAGGAAGAAAAGAGTTCAGAGCACTTTGGTCACTAAATGTATTATTTATCCTTCTTTCAAATAAAATAACATATGAACACATGTCTGCCAAAGCCAGCCAACTGTTTGACCTAGAACGGCTTTAACTAAAATGCACACCTTGAGAAAACAAACTGCCTCCTATCAATCAGGAAATGACAGAAGTTCATTTCTGCCCTCCTCACCTTATTTATGTTGTTCTCATCAACCACATCCTTGGATATATCCTGGATTATCTCTGGACACAAAATAAGGAGAATGATTTGTAGTGGCCAAACTGCCGCTTTACGTTTGGTGCTTTCAGCAAAACCATCCACCAAGTCAAACAGCTTTTCTGCACACTCTATATGAAAAATACAAACATTAAATGATGTTATTAGGTAAGAAAATCTTTGGCATTAAATTAAAATCCAGAATTATCAAAAACCCCAAAGACCACAGTTTTAAAAGAATGTGTGAGAAGGACTATCTTGACCCATCCTAGAAAGTCCACATTTTAGAACGGCTTTGTATTTTGTCACACTATTAGGGTCTTACCAAAGTAACAAAAGATTGACAGCTTCACAAAAAGAATTGCCAGCTCCCCAGGGGTCTGCAGTCTCTGCTATATAGGTATGTCCCAAAAATTCTTATTCAAAAGTAAAAATAGTATTTCCTCTTTAAATATACCTACCTAAATATAAAGTCCTAGAACACCAACACACACACACACACACACACACACACACACACACACACACACACACACACAGTGACATGCAAGTCTAGAATTTCATTATACCTATTTGCTCAAAGGGGAACTGGAAATAATACAGAAATAGGAGAGAAAATCCTAATTCCTATTTGGCAACAACTGACAAGAGAAGACAGAAAAACCACAGAGTAATCTGAAAAGCAGCATGTTTACCTTTGAGAATTTAATGAAGTGCCACGCCTACCCCTCACCCTGCCCCATCCCACATAACTCTTAGCTTACCAGCCATATCAGTCTGCGGAATTTGGTACAGCTTTGTAAATTCATCCGGATAGTTTTCTACCCAGTTCCAAAAGGCCTATGAATTAACAAAATATGTGTTTTTATAAGAGAGCAGTCAATATTTCCAGTATATTAAACAGCACAGAATCTAAAGTTTCTTCATGAAAATACTATAATGCATTCTTCCCATTATGGAACTACCATACACGTCCTGACTTTCTTATATTCAAGATATTAAAAACAACAAAATTCAGAACCAAAACCAAAATTTGAATACCCAAGAAGGTGAAGCTTACCTTTTCTAGGCTATTTATAACTGCTAGTTGTGCGACCTTCTTCAGGGCTTTAAATTTAAATGCTGTTTCTGGAGGGAAAATTTGTGTTTTATTAACTCTCAATTATTTAATGCAAATATAATTCAGAAGTACTACAAAATAATAACTACTTTGCTTCAGCATTAATAAGCAATTTAACAGTAAAAAATAAATATAAACCCCAATCTCATGAGTTGCATCGATAGAGACAAAAGTAAATAAAAAGCAAAAATGCCTTGAACATCAAGTTTTCCCTTTGCTCTATTTTTTTTTTTTAGCTGATTTACAAAAAAAGAAAATAAAACTATAAGGCATGGGGCTGGAGAGATAGCTTAGTGGCTACGAGCACTTGACTCTACCAGAGGATCTAGGCTTAATACCAGTTCAAGCAATCAGGCACCCTCTTCTAGCCTCTGCAGGCACCAGGCGTCCACATGGTACACAGACATAAGCAGGCAAAACACCCATATACATAAAATAAAAATAATAAATCTTATTTTTTAAGTCTATTAAAAAAAATAGAAGCCAGTCATGGTGGCAACACTTTCAATGCTAGCACTAGGAAGGCAGAAGCAGGTGGATCTTTGTGAGTTCGAGGAGACAGCCTGGTTTACAGAGCTCATTCCAGGACAGCTAGAGCTACAAAGAGAGGCCCTGCGCCCCCCCCCAAATAAACAAACAAACAAATAGAAAATAAAGTAGTCAAGAGTAGTCAGTAGTCAAGAGCACTGGCTACTGTTCAGAGGACCAAAGCTCAGTTCCCAGCACCTACCCACAACCATTATAACCTGAGCTTCAGAGGATCCAAAGCCCTCTTCTGGTCTCTGAGGACACTGTATATGTATGTACACACATAACAAAACTTAAAAAAAAAAAAAAAAAAAAAAGACACAGCTGAGTGTAGTGGCCCACGTCTTTAATCCCAGCACTCAGGGAGGCAGAAACAGGAGGATCACTGTGAGTTCGAGGTCAGCCTGGTTTACCAAGTGAGTCCAAGAAACCATGTCTTGGGGGCGGGTGTGGGGGGAGTGGCGAGGGAAAGACTCTGGCTACTTAAATGTTTTTCAGTTGTACATCTAACTAATTTCTAATATTCCAGTATTATGAGTAGCACTGATAAATACTTGCACTTATATAAAGCTTTTTTTACACTATCTTTTTCTTCAAGGTGTAGGCAATCCTCTCTGAGGATTCTGAAATCTAAAGAGCTGCTTTTTAAAAACGGTGTCCAGTGAGCAGCACACTGATGACCTACTACATCCTGGCCACCACTGACTAGAGGGGCAGCTTTACTTCTGCTAATCTGAATACTTAAAATAGGTTACGCTTTACCTTTGAATCCTTTTAATTAATTTCTAAGTTATCGTGTAAAAAACAGAGGAGTATCATTACCACATTTCATAAACATGTGTCCTTACATGTTGTTCTCCACCACTGTCCCCGCTCCGCCCTCCCGGTGTAGCCTGCTTCCTCCTAGCTGCCTCCCTTTCTTCCCAACCAGCAGCCCACTCTTCTGCCTTCATATTGCACGCACTCCATTACCCTCTCTGTTTATCCTTCTCTTAAGATCTTTTCCACTCCCTCATGATCCACTTTGTAGTCTCTAACACACACACACACACACACACACACACACACACACACACACACCTTTAAATCTAAGTTCCATATAGGAAGAAAGCACGACTTGTTTGTCTGAACCACGTTTATTTAACTTGACATAATGAATTCCAGTTCCAACTGTGTTCCTGTAAATGTCATGACTGGATTTTTCTTCTCGGCTGCATAAAATTCCATTATGTCTATATATATAGCACTTTACTGTTTTATTTTGTTTTTTGTTTTTTTTAAAGCTCATCAATTTTTTAAAAATAAAAACATAAAGTAGAAGTCTGGCCAATCAATACACAACTGTTAACCAAACTCTGAGTCAAAGAACATACAAACGTTCTTCCATCATGGCTACAGTAATTATCCACACTTTTCCATTTAACAGTTTTTAAATTCCACATGTTCTCATTGCTACCTTCTGTTCCGGTTATGTAACAATGGGAAGAAAGTAGGCTGGTTAAAATAACACTCTAAGGCAGTTTTCTGCTGGACCTTCCTTTGCCATCTGAGATTTGGGGATGTAAAAGATCAAACTACCCCCAACTATGATAGCCTTAATACGTGAATCCAGGTCTATAAGCTGCAAGTGACACACTTCCTTGTGAGACCTTTGGAGGCATTAATTGCCAACTCTAATGCTTTGGCTGTGAGGGACTCTGCAATCACAGCACTGTGCACAGCAGCAGTGGTGGTACCCACCTACACATGGCTCACAGTGAGAGTCACCAGTGTCTGTGGGTGTGGACCACAGGAAACCACACAGCCCAGCTTTATAGGAGCAAGAAAGTAACTTGGCCTTCCCACTGTCCTTTGAAACTTTCCCCACACTCTGCCACACAAATGCACTGCTGCAGCCACTCACTGTACCACACTTTCTGGATAGATTTTTCTCTTGATGGACATTCAGGCTGATTCCATTTCTTAGGCACTGTGAATAGTGTGGTAGTAAAAATGGATGCTCGAGAATTTGTTGATATACATTATTGTGGTATATCTAGGTCATACAGTCTATTACTACTAGTTTTATGATGGACCCTTCACACTAACCTCCACAGTGGCTATTCAAATTTACATTCTCAAAAGCAGCTATTAAGGGTTTCTCTTGCCCCGCCCACATCCTCACCAGCAGTTGTCCTTTGACAGCCATTCCAACTGAGGTGAGGCAGAATCTCAAGCGGTTTTAACTTGCATTTCCCCCATGTTTAAGAACGTTGAGCACTCCTTCTAAGTATCTATTGGTCATTTGTACTCTTCCTGTTAGGGATTATCTATTCAGTTCATAAGCCTATCTATAGACTGACTCTAGAGTTTGTTTAATTTTAACATTTACTTATCTATCCTAGGTATCAATGCAATTTCTTCTTCCAAAGTCTGTAAATGGCCTCTTCATTCTAATGATTGGAGCTTTTGTGTATGTGTGCATTTTTTCCTTTTTTTAATTATAATTTATTCAGATTATACCCTGATTGTCATCCCCTCACCTGTATCTTCCCATTCCTACCCTGCCTCCCTCTTCGGCCCTACTCTCCTTCCCTAGACCTCTGACAGAAGGGACCTTCCCGCCACCCCCACCATCACCACCACCACATGACCACAGCCTATCAGGTCTCATCTGGATAGCCTGCTTCCTCTTCCTCTGTGTGCCACTGGGCCTTCCCACCAAGGGGGAAGTGATCAAATTGGGGGACACCAGAGCTCATGTCAGAGGCAGTTGGAGCTTTTATTTCATGTAACTCTATCTTGGTATTGTTTTCTATGCTGTAGTCCTTTTCAGAAAAGTCTATGCCCACATTGTGAAATGTTTACCTATGTTGGCTTCTTACATTAAGGTTTTGATGTGCTGAATTTATTGTTGCACGGTGAGAGAGATACATGTAGAAACCCAGTCTTCCCAGCAACACTCCCTAAAGAGGGCAGCTTTTCTCCAATGCACAGTTTTGACAGCTCTATCAGATACTTAGGTAGTATGACGGCTAATCTCAGTTGTCAACTTGACTTCTTCTGGGATCATCTAAAACCCACGTAGTTGGGCACACCTGTCAAGGGTTTTCTTAACAGAGTCATTTAAGGTGGGAAGGGGCAGCCTGAGTGGGCCACACCTTCTGCTGACAGCCTACAAAAAAGGACATGGAAGAAGACTCCTTTCGCTTTTTGCCTGCTTGCCTTCTTCACTCCTGCGAGCCAGGGCATCCCTCCTGCTGCTAAGGTAAGTCCTTCACTAATACTAGCGCCCAGAGGCACTGACCGGTAAGGAGTGGGATCCTGTAACTTGAGATGGAGAAGTGTAGAAGGACCCTAATGAGGCTGAGGACTTTGAACCCTCATGTTCTAAAGAGGCTGTCTCACCTGAGGAAGTAATCTCCCCACTCTTAGTGGAGGATGCATCCTCACCCTCACCCCTTGCAGTATTTCTTTCTGCACCTTTACTTGGGGATATTAATATTTCACTGTCCACAAACTAGGAGTGACTTTCCCTGAAAGAGAAGTGTCAAGCAAGACAATCCTGATGCCGCTCGGTGCCCACCAAGAGTTGCCTCTAAACTGTAACTAGAAGTAAGGCTAAGCAGCTCCTAGAGGTGAAATTCACAAGAAAATGTGCTACAACTTTAATGGGTTTGTGAACTCATTCAAGCAGAAGTCTAGGTAGTATTTATGGGAATGGATTGTTAAGGGTGAAAAAAACATAAAACTGATCAGGCTGAGATATGGGTCCAAGAGTAAATGTTCTAAGTTTAATAACTAAGTTCTCACAGTTTTTAAAAGGTATCAAAAGCTTGACTGGTTGGCTGAAGCACTTGCCATAGTCTGTCTATTGGAAAGGAGCTGGCGATACCAAGTGTCTCTTGATTTAGTGTTGCTGAAAAGATTTTAGAGCTCAGTGAAACTGCAATGTAGGTACAGTGTGTGAAACCTAATCCTCCACAATGGGAAGGCCCAGAAGACATCCTCTTCAATAATCCTGTAGAACACAAAATGTTAAGAGGGCCACAAGCAATCTGAAGAGCTTTGTCACTGCTCTTTTCCTTGTGCCAGACCTCAGGGTTGGAGACACTGTGGCTCAATTCACAAAGTTAAATGAGATGGGCTTAATTGGGCCTCAGAGTAGGAGGGGCCAGGTATCAGCATTGAACTGCCAAAGGCAAGATGAGACTATTTACTGTAATGAGCAATAAGATGATATGACTGCTATGGATCTTTTTGTACTGGCTAATAATGTTTCCAGAAATAAATTAGATAGCAAGTTTACTATGTGTTTTTGTTTTAATTGTTTTTACATCTGTATAAGCAGGAATATTCTCAAATAAGCAAAAGAAAGGCTACATTGCACAGTAGCAGGGCATCTCAGTTTATGAACCGATTTTGAGACTTGAGCCAGTTTGCAGACCCGAAACCCTTGAATGATGAGAAGGCCAGGCCCCTCTGAGGACCTTGTTAAAATAGCTAAAAGTTTTACCTTTACCCTTTCTCCCATTCTTTCCCAGAGGGATCTATGACCTTTTACAAAGGTTAAAGTGTCCTTGAAAAAAAGGAAACAATTAGACCTTACAGGGCTTACTGGATAGTGGTTTTAAACTTACACTGGTTCCAAGAGGTATTAAATAGCACCGTGGCCCTCCAGTTAAAGTAGTGGATTATGAGTGTCAGGTAGTTAGTGGAATTTTGGCCTAAGTCCACTTCACAGGGGGCTCCCAAACTCATCCTGTGGTTATTTCCTGAGTTCCAGAATATATAGATATACTCAGGAGTTGGCAGAATTCCCATATTGGTTCCCTGGCCTGGAGACTGGGGGCTATTATGGAAGAGATTGGATTTGCCTCTGCCAGGGAAAATAGTGACCCAGACACTATACTGCATCCCTGGAGGAATCAGTGCCACCATCAAAGACTTAAAAGATGCAGGGATGGTGGCTGCCACATTTCCCTTTAACTCTACTAATTAGCCAGCAAAAAAGACAAATGAATCATAGAGAATGACAGTTGACAATCAAAACCTAATCAAGTAGTGACTGAACTGCAGCTTCTGCACCAGATATGATGCCCTAACTTGAATAGATTAGCACACCTCCTGGTACATGGTACTCAGCTATAGATGTAGCAAATGCATTTCTCTCAGTTCCTATCTATGAGCACAACCAGAAGCAATTTGTTAGCTTAGTAGCTTTTGTTCCAGAAGAGGGAGCACTTCTGCCCCAGACACAACATATATTCCACTCAGTGAACTGGAAGCTCAGACTTCCTCCTGGCCACTTTGGGCTTCTGGTGCCCTTAAACCAACAGGCTAAAAAAAAGGAATAGCAGTATTAGGAGGGTGACTGACTGGATTGCTTCTCCACAACAGAGGTAAGGAAGGTCACGTCTTGAGTGCAGCAGATCTTTAAGGGTGTCTCTTGTTGCTACTTCTTCTGTATTCCAACATACACTGACGACCAGTGGCTTTATAGGAATGCTCTGGGACTCTAGCATCGTATTAAGACTGCTGAGACATCTAGTCTCATGAACTGAACTACTGGGTTCTTGGCCCTTCTGTCAGGAGACAACCACTGTCAGACTATCCAGACCACTACCTGTAGACTACTCTAAAACATCCCCTTTTGAGATATGTGTCTCTGTGTGTATATTCGGTCCATTTTTTCTTAACAAAAATTATTTATTCACATTATGTTAGCTTATTATTATTTTTGACAATTTCATACACATGTTGTCTATTTCTGACTACTGTCAACCTTCACCTCTCTTATTTCCCTGCTATCCCTACTACTTCCTACAAGTCCTTTTCACATGTTTCACATTTTCTTATTTAGTGATCCACTGAGTTTAATTAAGGTCACCTGAGTGGCCATGGGTTTGCTACATGGCAAAACAGTGGGCTCATCAGATGGTATATGACAGAAGACAATTTTTGCACCTCCTCCAACACCCATTAGTAACTCATAGCTCAGCAAGGCGGGGTAGTTCCAAATGTGCCCTTCCTGGATCTATGACTAACTGTTATTATCCCCGGTCTTGTGTCGGTCCACCACTGACACCTGCTGCTACTGAGATCATAACTTCACTGGCTGTGTCATGGCCACAGGCAGCACTGTGAAGCTCTTCTCATTATCTTTCAGCTCTTCTATTCTTCCCACTCCTCCTTCTACATGGTTCCCTGAAGGAGAGATGAACCTTGCTGTCCATCCCGGATGGCCTTGCTTATGCTTGGCAGAATGTATGTGTGATGTCATTCAATATGCTTTTTGTTTCATTTTTTTCATTTCCAGCATGTCTTTTCTTGTTTTAATCTCTATTTCTTTGTTCTGCTTTTCTTCTGACGTTTCCATCCACACTGGTGACTTTCTTATCCATTCTGCTGGCTCTTTTATGTTGCTAACTTTTCTCTCCAGCTCTTGGATTGAATTCATCTGCTTGTTTGTACTCTCTCTCGGGTCACTAGCAAACTTGAACTCTTCATGTAGTATTTTTCCAAACAAGCATCTGTGAGTCCAGTGGTTGAAGATGCGCAATCTTTGTAAAGGAGCCATATTGTGCTCCTTTTTGTCTCTTGCATTTCTGTGTTATGTGTTCCTCTCTTTTGTCTTAGGGGGAGGATTTTCTCCCAAATCAGCCTATTCTTTTGTTTTGTTTTGTTTTGTTTTGTTTTTCGAGACAGGGTTTCTCTATGTAGCCTTGGCTGTCCTGGAAACACTTTGTAGTTCAGGCTGGCCTCGAACTCACAGTGATCCACCTGCCTCTGCCTCCCAAGTGCTGGGATTAAAGGCGTGCGCTACCACTGCCCGGCTGGATCAGCCTACTCTTGAAAGCTCAGATCCCAGTACCACTAAACAAGAAAACAACCGGCGCTTGGAAGGTGCTTCAGCTGCCCCTCCTTCTACTAGCGAACTGCACAGCTGAAGCTGTGCTCTTTCTTTGCTTCTGTGTGGCTCTTCTCTCTTCTCTTCAGCTATCCTTTAACTTAGTGAATTTCCAAAGTTCCGTCCCCCCCGTCGCCCCCCCCCCCCCCCCGTGCCCCCTTGTATACACCAAGACTTTAAAGAACACGACACAGTTCAGGCAATCAAAGATCACAACTGGTCATATGAATGGCAACCCAAGTTGCCAACATGCATTATTTTTTAATGACAATGTCCTCAGACCCAGGCTCCAAGTACTTTCAGGACTGCATTTTCAATACAAAATTAATTATATCTCCATATAAATACCCTGGATACATTTTAGGTTCAACTTTTATAAACACATTATCCACATCTAAAAATAAATTTTGGTTTGTTTATGTTTTTCAAGCCTTGGCTGTCCTGGACTCACTTTGTGGACAAGGCTGGCCTCAAAGACAGAGATCTGCCGGCCTTTGTCTCTGCCTCCCCAAGTACTGGGATTACAGCAGGCACACACTACTGCACCCAGCTAGAAGAAATTTTTATCTGGAAAAGATGATCCTTCTACAAACCACCTTAAACCTAACAGTCCCTCAGTAAAGCAAAACAAAACTCCTCCCTAAATAACTATTAATGAAGGAAAATACTAGGTTTTCCTACATTTACATTGGATGTTTCAAAACAGAAGTGAGTCCTCTAAAACTTATCTGAAGTTACACAGAGAAACTCTGTCTGGCGGGAGGCGGCAGCGGTGGGGGAAGGGAGACACAGAGACGGGATGACCCTCTACCCCAGGATCCCAAGGAGTCCACCAGAAAATTCTCAGATGCAATAAATACTTTCAAGAAAGCAGGAGATACAAAGCATACAAATATCAGCTGCAGCCAGGCAGTGACGATGCCCGCCTTTCTTTTTTTTTTTTTTGGTTTTTTGAGACAAGGTTTCTCTGTGTAGCCTTGGCTGTCCTAGACTCGCTTTGTAGACCAGGCTGGCCTCGAACTCACAGCGATCCGCCTGCCTCTGCCTCCCGAGTGCTGGGATTAAAGGCATGCGCCACCACGCCCGGCCTGATGCCCGCCTTTCATCCCAGCACTCCAGAGGCAGAGGCAAGTGGATCGCTGTGAGTTCGAGGCCAACCTGGTCTACAAAGGGAGTCCAGGACAGCCAGGGCTACTACACAGAGAAAAAGGCCGCAAATGCTATCCCTGGCTTACTTAACCATTTGGGGGGAGGGGCGAGGGGAGTCCTTCAAAGGAATTATTCGCCCTAAATCAGCCTGAAGAAACCTTAAGAGAACGACCTCCCATTTCCTCTAAGGGGGTCTAGATAGGTTTCTGTTTACTCTCGTGGTCTTATTTTCACTGGGAGTTCGTTATAAGTATTATTGGTCTTTTACAGAGAAGAAACTAGGTTTTACTCAGGGACTCTTTTTCTTTGTCTTTCTTTTGTAGGTCAAGAGATAGGAGCTGAAAAGAAGGAAAGGGGGATATAGAAATATAGAGGGAGGGGATAGAACAAAAGGTAGATTACTGAATCTACTCCTCATCTCAAGTCCCTAATTGTTACTCACAAATAAGGTTATTTTTTTAATTCAATGATACTGAATTTTATATGTCGATGCTCATGTCAAAAACTAGTCTAATTTTATCACAAAAATACATAGTCTAGGTCTAATAGATATAATTCTATAGATATGAGGTAAAATAGTTAAATAAAGTCTTCAAAAACCTCAGAGACCTACAGAATGCTGCATTTAAAGATGTTTTATTATTCTAAAGATTCTTTGACAATAACACAAGTTAACTCCTGGCAACACCCAGCCTTCCTCAAAGAAGAAGATGAGCATCCAAGAACCTCTTTATGGAGTTGGCTTCAAATGTGGCAACCCAGCCACTGGGCAAAATGTCCTTGTTTCTGCCACAGACAGAATTCTGTCTAAAAATGGGCAAGTTTAGATGCAGGCAGAGTTGACAGCCAAACTCTGCCAAGACAGGGTAAACAAGTCCTCAATAGTTCCTGCCTCACAAATATGTCTGTCAGATATATTGGGCCAGAAGGCTGAAGATGATGCTCCAATGTTATAGGAAAGATATCTACTTCAAGTTTGCCAAATACAAATGGCCAAATCATTCTGAATTTAACATTTATATAATTCCTGGTTGTCTTTTGGTTCTTCCTGCTGTATGCAGTTTATTTTATTCATGTGTAATAATACAAATGTGTACGTTTAAAAAGAAACATTTTTTTTTAAATCAGCTGCTTTTTAAGTATTAATGGTGAATTTAGCAAGAGAGAGAGATCAGGGAAGAAAAAAATCCATTTACAATAGCTTCAAAAGCAAACAAACAAAATCCCACAACGCCAAAATACATAATAAATAAGTTCTAAGTATAACCCTAACTAAAGAGGTAAAAGACCTCTATAGTGAGGGTCTTTAGGGACTGGAAAGATGGCTCAGTGAGTAAGGGCATTTGTGAGCTCTGATCCTAGTGACCATGTGGGAAAAAGAGGCAGGTACAGCTCCATGCTCATCCCAGTGCCGCAGGGACAGATAAGAGGGCTGCTGTACCTTGCTGGTTGACAACCAAGTTCCAAGTTCAATGTAAGACCTTGTCTCAAAGCAGTAAGTAGAAAGTGATAGAGTTGGACAATTCTTCTGGCCTTTACCCATACATACTACACACATCTTTTAAGACATTAAGAAATTGAAGACAGTTGTATTCATGGATTTGCAGAATTAAATTGTAAAAATAGCTACAGTGCCAGAAGAGGTCTACAGATTCAGTGTAGTTCTCATGAAAACCCCAATATCATTATTTACAGAACTAAGATAAATAATCTTAAAATTCATTCAGAAGCACAAAACATTTTATGCAGCCAAGACAATTCTTCACAGAATCAGCAGTGCCATAGGTGTCACAATACCTCATCTCAAATTATGTTACAGAGCCATAGTACCAAGAATAGCACAGTACTACACACACACACACACACACACACACACACACACACACACACACACACACACATTAACAGACTAAAATAAAGGATCTAGAAATAAATCCACAGAGCTATAGCTACTTGTCTTGGTCAGCATTCTCTAAACAGAACTGATGTTTCTTTGCTCCTAGTCTCTGACATGAATTCAATAGCATTACTTCTCTCTCTAGTTCTTTTGTCTTCCTTCATTCATCAGCTTTACCCTTAAAACACTGTCAATGTGTACAAAAATCTAGTCCCAATACCAATGTGTGATATTTAATTACTGTTCTACAACTTGCCTTTCTTTTATTAGATAGAGTCTCATGTATCTCAGACTAACCTCTAGTTCCTGATATAGCTGAGAATGTCAGGATGACCTTGAACTTCTGATCCTCTTCTTCTACATCAGCAGTGCTGGGACTGCAGACATGCACTACCAGACTCAGTGTATATGGTGCTAATGACTGAGCCCAGGCTTTAGGCAGAGTAGGCAAGCACTCTGAGCTATTCCCCAGCCCATGCCCTTTAATTGCTTATTGGCTATCTTTCTAAAGCTATATTTATCATTTACCTGATCACTCTGATCTCTGTCGTCTACCCTTTCTCTTTTCTGCTTTAATTAAGTACTATCATGTAATAAATTAATTGCCAAATGCATGTAGTTTCTCAATAAACTCTTGTCGATGTGAATATAAAACTACTACTACCATTACTACTAAAGATATTTTCCATTTCTCTTGTTATTGTCACCTAGAGTGAATTTTCTTTTTTTTCCTTTTTATAGTTTAGGTTTATTGTGTGCATGAATGAGTGTTTTGCCTGTGTAGGTGAAAGTGTACCAGCAGCATACCTGGTGTCTGAGGAAGCCGTAAGCGGACATTGGAATCCATGTCACTGGAGTCACAGACGGCCACGGGCTACCATGTAGGTGCTGGGAACCAAACCAAGATCCTCTATGAACGCAACACATGCTCTTTAACTGCTGAGAAAACTGCCTAGCCCCTATTCAATGGCCTATTTAACACTGGCTTTAAATTTTATATGTTTATGTGCATATATTCTAAAGCTATGCTTACAGGGAACTACATTCAACATGAGAAATACAGGGCTGGAAAGATAGCTCAGTGGTTAAGGATACAAGCTGATCTTGTATGGATCTCAGTTGCTTCCCAGAATCTACATGCAGCAGCTCCAACAACCTGTAACTCCAGCTGCAGGAGATCCAACACCCTCTTCTGTACTACAAGCACACATACAAATATGCACATAGAGCCGGGCGTGGTGGCATCTGCCTTTAATCCCAGCACACGGGAGGCAGAGGCAGGCCGATCACTGTGAGTTTGAGGCCAGCCTAGTCTACAAAGTGAGTCTAGGCCAGCCAAGGCTACACAGAGAGACCCTGTCTCAAAAAAACCCAAAAATGCATATAGATAAATGCACATACACAGAAATAAAATAATAAAAATAAAATATTTTTTAGAAACAGGAAAAAGCTGACTCACTATAAAATTTCATCTTATTTGAACATAAAGAATCACAACTACTTATCATGGGTTCAGCATCCGTAAGAAAACTGCTTTTCTAACCAAACCCTTACTCATGAGTAACCTGGACGAGATTAACTCATGATGTCACTGTGATGGTGACGGTTAGTATTCACTGTCAACCTGACTGACCTCAGTTCAGGAGACACGCTCTAGGCGTATCTATAAGTGAGTATACCAGAGTAGGCGAGGTGTGTGTGTGTGTGTGTGTGTGTGTGTGTGTGTGTGTGTGTGTGTGTGTGTTGGGGGGAGACTGATTAAATAATTATTTGATTTTTCAATACTAATATCTGCAATCACTTTTTTGGTGATGTTAGGGATCAAACCCACACCATTCTTCAAGCTATACAAACACTCTACCACTGAACTACATCCCCAGGCACAAATCGTGTTTTTTTTAATCCACTTCTCCTGCCTTATAATTTCTTTTTTTAGTTAATCTTTTGAGTTAGCATACAAGTATGCCATTCCTCATATCTGCGCTTTCTCATTCATTATCCTCCCACTCCTGCAGCCGGTTTCTTCTCCCCCATGAGTCCTTCCTTTACCTTCCGTATTACGTGGAGTCAGTAACCCGCCTCCCTCATGACGGCCTTTCTAGGCTCACAGTACACTCAACAGACACACACGCTTGTACTCACACTATTTTACATCTAGGCTCTGTATTTTAAAAAAGGAAGGTAATAAATCTGAACAAGGATTACCAACAGAACAGAATTTTAAATTGTTCTCCCTACAGAGATACATTCTAAAAACTCAAATGTGAAGGAAAAAAGATGGGCCAGCAAGACAGCTCATTATAAGAGCATGTGCCACAAACTCCTGCTGACCTCAATCCCTGCACCCCTGTGAAGGAGGAGGAAGGCAACCACCCCATGGCGTTGTCCTCTGACCTCAACACCAGCACCATGGCACAGACTCTTCACACACACGTTTATCCTGTTAGTTGTCCTGTTTACAGGTTTCTGTTTGTTTTTCAAGACAGTCTCACTATATAGGTATGGCTGGCCTGGAGACCACTATGTAGACCAGGCTGGCCTCAAAACTCCCAAGATGTGCCTGCCTCTGCTCTAAGTGCTGGGACAAAATGTGTGCATTACTACACCCAGTTTAATATTTTTTTATATTAAGCATTTGAAAACTGTATTACATAACTATTAAAATTCTCATAGCTTACATAATTCAAGTTCAGTCTCTCAGGTCAGAAATGAAAGCCATTTGATATTTTAATACCTTTGTTGGGGGGGGTTAGTTGGTTGATTTCTAGAGATTGGGTCTTACTCTGTAGCCCACCATGGCCTTGAACTCACTACATGGCTCAGACAGGTCTTGACCTCTCCTCCCTCAGCTGCCCAGGTGCTGAATTATGGCCATGCACTACCTCACCAGCTCATGACTGTTCTTTGAGCACCTGGACATCTGAACCAGTAACTTCTATGACCCAGAGTTACCTTAAAGAATCAAATTCCAAAATGACAAAATTCTCTATTAAAAGCAAAACCTCTCAGGTGGTAGTGGCACACACCTTTAATGTCAGCACTCAGGAGGTAGAGGCAGGTGACTCTCTGGTTTGAGGCCAGCCGGGTCTATAGAGCAAGTTCCAGAACAGCAAGGGCAACACACACACACACACACACACACACACACACACACCTCTGTCACAAAAAATAATATTTATGTTCTCTATTATATTACTTTCAAATGTCCAAACGTCAGTCAGCCACATGCATTACTTGACCATTTCACAAGAACATACATACTATAAAATCTATTTTGATATCCAGTTCAATCTGATTATAAGCATAATATTTAGATTAATTATAGGCTAATTGCAAATATAGTATACATTTAAACATACCCTTCAGGAGTCGTTTTAATTTTGCACAATCCACATTGATATACTGTAACAATTCTATATCATGTACATCAACATTGTCTTCTGAGCAAACAGTTAACTCCTGTAACCTGAAAAGTAAAATTCAAAAGTAATTATCAATTTAAGTCTTAGGACAGCCCAAGATTCTGATTCAATATAAGAGGAGCTTATGAATAAAGACACATAAAATAAGAACATACTTATTTAAAAAACTAAATAATACAAGCAATTTTAAGAATGTGAAAAAAATGATATTCCAGTAAACTTTGCATCCATATCTTTAAGACTGAGGACCAAATTCTACTGCTCACATTAGCCGTGCTTCTTTTGGAATAATTAGTTAATTCCAAGATTAGAGTATATTTTCAAATATGCCTAAGTCTCCCTGAAACTAAAGACAAGGAAATTAGCAACTACTGTAGTCATGTCAAAAATCATACAACTGGAGCCAGGCGTGGTGGCTTACGCTTTTAATCTCAGCACCAGGGAGGCAGAGGCAGGTGGATCACTTTGAGTTCGAGGCCAGGCTGGTCTACAAAGTGAGTCCAGGACAGTCAAGGCTACACAGAGAAACCCTGTCTCAAAAAACCAAAATATAATTTTAAAAAATCATACAACTGTACAATTAGACACTACAATTGTCAAAACTGGAACAATCTAAAACTCAAATTTCTTTATTTTTTAAAGTTACATGTAGTGTTTGTGTGTGTGTTTATGCCTGCACTAGCAATCAGAAGAGAAATTGTGGGCGCTGGTGGCCCTCTCCTTCCACCACGTGAATCTCAGGGGTTGAACTCGACTCATCCGGCTGGCAGCAAGCACCTTCTACAGTGAGCCATCTGCCATCTTCCTGCCTGCTGCCCAATGTTTTTCTACAACTGCAACACACACAGGAGAAAAAAAAAAAAAAGTAATTACCGAGAGAAGACACTCATATGTCATCTCTTCCAACTTTTACATCACTTCATTCTAAACAGGAATAATGGTGGAACAAGTCTCTATCCTGTATTCCCTATTTAGATCATATTGTAAGAAAGTAGTATAAATAATACAGGAAAAATATTTTGCAAGAATCACAATTTTCAGCTAGGAATAGTGGTTCATTACCATCATCCAAGCACCCAGGAAACCGAAACAGGAGGATGACTGTTTTGGGATACAAAGTGAAACCTCATCTTAAAAGGAAGGAGAGGGGGAGAGAGAAAAAAAGAGAGAGAGAGAGAGAGAGAGAGAGAGAGAGAGAGAGAGAGAGAGAGAGAAAAGAAAGGAGGGAGGGAGGGAGGGAAGGAGAAACAGAGGGGAAGGAGGAAAGAAACAGAAAATAAAGTGAAAGAGCACAATTAATACAAAAAGCACTGGGTTTAAATCGCACAGCCACAAAATCAATAACAAAATACAGTAAGTCGAATTTAAAAATAAAGAATGATAGAGATGAGCCAGATGTGGCGACCTTTAATCCCAGCATTCTGGAGGCAGAAGCAGAAGCAGAGGCAGGTGATCTCCATGAACTCCAAGGCAGCCACTGCAAGGCCAGCCCAGCTACTTAACAAGTTCCAGGACAGCTGAGGCTACACAGGGAGACTGTGCTCCTTCCCCATCAAAAAAGAATAGAAAGTTTATCATTTATAGTTTCCTATTAATAATAGATCCAAAGATTATCAGTTAGGTAAAAGTTTTAAAGGAAATGTTGGAGAATGCAGATAATACCTATATTTAACTATTGGCTGGACTACATATGAAACCTGTCTCCAAAAGAAAAAGAATACCAAATTAAGTATTATGAATGGTTCCATATAAAGAAATTCTGTAAAGAAATAATCTATTTAAGAAAGTACAATGAGGGTTGAAGAAATGACTCAGTGGTCAAGAGCACTTGCTGCTCTTCCAGAGGACCCAAATCCAGTTCCTAGCACCCACACAGTGGCTCACAATCACCTGTAACCCCAGCGTCAGGGAATCTACACTGTCTTCTGGCCTCCACAGGCACCGAAACACAAGTGACATATAGAAACACATACACATAAAACAAAATAAAAATAAATCTTTTTAAAAGAGTATAGTACTTTAACACTTTTGCAGAATAAAGCTGTTATAATTTTTCAATTAATAAAACATATAAAAAAACTAAAGAAGCTATTTTTGGTGGTACAGGCCTGTAACCACAGCTACTGAGGAAGCTGAGGGAGGACATCACCAAGTTCAAGGCTAGCCTGGCCTACAAACCGCGTTCCAGGACAGCCTGAACAACTGGGTGAAGCCCTTCCTCAAAATAAAAGAAGACTACATAGCTGCAGCTCAGTGGCAGAGCCTATGAAGCCTGGGTGGCTCAGCAAGCACCTTTACCCACCAAGTGACTTCCCCAGCCCAACACTTTTTTTCCCTTTTTGCTTTACCTAACCTTCCCCCCCCACCCCCCCAGTTTTTCAAGACAGGGTTTCTCTGTGTAGCCTTGGCTGTCCTGGACTCTCTCTGTAGACAAGGCTGGCCTCGAACTCACAGCCATCCACCTGCCTCTGCCACCCGAGTGCGGGGATTAAAGGCCTGCGCCACCACTGCCCGGCACCTAGCTTACTTTTCAAGTAACTTAGGAGCTATGAGAATTAGATCATTAGGATGTTCACTATACCTCTCAGCTGTTCTACCTAATTTGCATAGTCAATCTAAATGAATATGTTTAAAACGCCAAACCAGGGCTGGGGATGTAGCTGTGTGTGGAGGACTTGCCTACATACACAGGACCCTGAATTCAAGCCATAGCACTGCAAGAAGCAAAGAGAAAAGGTATCTGGCCATGGAAGGCATCTTTTCAAAGTCTATAACTTATGTATATACATCAGTATCTTCAATATTACATTAATTGTCAAGAAAATTAATACATAAAATTCCTATAAAAGCCCAGATAAAAGTCATTCTGTTAACTATTTTTATGCAACGAATTCTAAAATTTATTTTACTTAACATCCCTAACATGACACCAGGAGCAGTGGTGCACGCCTTTAATCCCAGCACTCAGGAGGCAGAGGCAGGCAGATCGCTGTGAGTTCGAGGCCAGCCTGGCCTACAAAGTGAGTCCAGGACAGCCAAGGTTACACAGAGAAACCCTGTCCCGAAAAAACAAAAGAAAGTAAAATCCCCAACATGATTCATACACTAACCTTGTAGAAATGCGACTGAAGACTGCATTGAAGTTATTGCAGCTGAGAGAAAATAAAACCCCAGAAGCAGAATTCCGAAGCTCAGCCGCATGTTGGTTTCCCTCACGACAGGTGTGAAGAAAATGGCAGATTTCTGGTAGTAACTGTTTGACCAGCATTGTTTCATCTAATCTCATTGTGTCCTTTGGTTGCTAAAATGAAAATAATCACATAATTCTGAAACCTTAATTGCACCTGCAAACATCACTGTTGTGAAAAGTTTCAGGCACACAGGAAGCTGAAATAGAAGGATCGCCCACACAGCTGTCCCTTGAATTCAACAAGTGCTGTCATTTTCTCACATTTGCCACATATACCTGCATAGGGTAGGTAAAGAAGACATCTTTATCCTGTCATTACAGGTGAAGCCCAACCCTCCATCTTGCCTCATGAGCTCACTACCTCTGATCACTCTCTCATATATTAGTTGATCTCTTCCCTTTTGGGAAATTTACAGTTCCCTGTTGAGTTCTCAATAGACTTCTTTCTTATTCACTGGTGAGTACACTGTAACATTTGTCTTTAACATCCAGAGAAATTCCTAGGTTGGGCTCATATGGCCTTTGTACAATCTGACCAAAGCATAGATTATGCACGACATGTAATGCCAAGTTAAATCACACTGAAGTACATTATAAGCATTATATTATGTGTATATTAATGGTATGTGTTAAGCCCTTGTGAATGCAAGCTTATCCTAATGAGGATAGTCTCCACAATTAACATACCAAAAAATAATACCATTCCATGTAGCATTAATACCCAGCCCAGATTCCATGACACTGAAAATGTCTTTCATGGCTTTTTATTCAATGAGGATCCAAAAAATGATTCACAGATTACACCATGACTACTGTGTTCCTTCAGTTTCTTTAATCTAGAACATATATCATTTTTACATTTCATGAAATTAACTTTTTAAACTGGGTCAATTGTCTTACAGATTATTTGCTTATTTCCTAAGCGGCCTAACTTAGTAACCTTAGTAACACAGTTCTAGAGATGTGGCTCATTGGTACATGCACAAGGCCCTGAATATACTCTCTAACTCCACAACCAAAAAAAGAAAGAAAAGGAAAAGGAAAAAATAAAAAAATAAAAGAAACCAAAAATCAACAATTTCAAAAGCAGACCAAATCAAGGTCATACGTATTTTATAACATTACACAAGGTACACCATGGAAATTTACCATCATTACAATTAGGATATCTCCAAAGAGATATTAGCAATCACTCTCCAAGATACATTACCTCTCAACTAAAATGTTAATGAAGAAAAGTTGTGAAAACTTAAAGAGGCAATACACCATCCCACCCAACTGAATTGTGAGTGTGCCTGACATACCAGAAATTACAAAGTACTAAGACTGCTGTCAACTTTAAAGCCTCTAGCCTGCCAAGCCTGCCCCACTATCCAATAGTGGTTTTGTTCTTCTACTCCACTGTACAAGTGAACAGAGGACACCAAGCACCTCTCCTTTTAAGTGGCTGCCCTACAATTCTGGAATGTGGCCAGAAATCAATAAGAATTTAAAGCACGGAGGCTGGCGAGCTGCTCGGTGGTTAGGGGCACTTGTTCTTGCAGAGGGCCCAGGCCAGCTGTCAGCACCCACGTGGTAGCTGACCACCATCTGTAACTGCAGTCCCACGGGGTCTGATGCCTTCTTCTGACTTGCTTAGGCACCAGGAATGCACATGGTACACATATATACATACATACAGATGAAACACTCATATACATAAATTCATTTTTTTATTGTAAATGAAATATTATGCTGGGCCAGCAAGATGGCTCCATTAATAGAATGCTTATTGTATGCGCCTGGTGACCTAAATCAATCCCCCAAACCTGTGTGAAAGTAGAAGGAGAGAAGCGACTGTCCCCTGACCACCACAGGTACACCATGGCATGCACACACCACCACACACATTCAATAATAGTTAACAAATAAATGTGTGCAAATATTTTGGGCTGGAGATTTGATTCGGTGGCTACGAGAATGTATTATTCCTGCATGCACTTGAGCCTCAGTTCAGCTGCCAGCACCCTTGTTGGGAGGACAGCTCACAAGTGCCTGTACCCACAACTCCAGGGAGATGTGAAGCCTCTGATCGCTGAGGTACCTACATTCATGTGCACAGACCCACGGGCAACATATACACATAATTCTAAGATGACCGCTATTAAAAATATAAATCGTATGCTTACTGGTTTTGTTGTTGTTGTTGTTGTTTTGTTTTTGTTTTTTTGTTTTTGTAAGTGTGGCTCAAAACGCTTCCCTAAGAAAAGTTTTATGACTGTGACTTGTTTTGATTTTCTAATTCCTGCCTGATCCCTGCCACTTCTAAACATTCTTTCTCCTCTCAACCATACAATCAATGCTTATGTGATAAATCTCTTCCTTCTAGAGGCTGGAGAGATGGCTCAGTGGTTAAAAGCACTCACTGCTCCTACAGAGGGCCTGAATTTGGTCCTCAGCATCCACACGGTAGTTCACAATCACTAGTAACTCCAGGTCCAGGGGAGCTGAGGCCTCTTTTGGTTCTGCAGACACCAGTCATACACAGGTGCATACACACACATGCAGGCAAAACACTCATCCACATAAAGTGTCTTCAAAAACTTTGTTTCAAATGTTTTCCCTCTAGATTTACTGTAGAGAATAAGAGAAAAGCTATTCTGAGTAAAAAAGCAAAATTCTGTATTCTGTGCTGATTAAAAAAATATAAAAAATAAGTTAACTAGTATATATGGAATATACAATTTTAAAACAAATATTCATTATGTATTTATATATACCCATATTTGGTGAAAAATTAAGATTAGTGAAGAATATAGACACTTTATACAGCAGAAAACGTCTTGAAAAAGTTCCAAGTCCTAGCTGAAATAAACAGCGACAGCTACCAAGAAAGAGCTGCGTGGTACTCAGTGGAGGACCACATTACACAGTATTTTAGTGTAGCTAGCCTCCAAAAGATAGGCTCAAAAAGAGAAAGAGCAGAGGCCATCGTCACGGTCTGTATGAAGCTGAGACCATATTCATGAGGAGCGAAGTAAGACTGCCCTTGCTATTCTGACCACACTCTTCCAGCTGCACAAGGCCACAGGTCTAGTAATACCCGAGAAATTAATTAAATCAAATAATGATTTCATCATAAAAATCCTTTCTTTACAAAAACAAAACAAAACAAAAAAAAACACTCTTAGGAAACAGAAATGGGGCTCAAACTTAATATTTTAAATAAATTTAAATAGCTATGTAATTCACAAAAGTTGAGAGAATAATTTTCTCTAAGTTCTGCAATACCAGGTCAACTTTATTAACAAAATTCCCATTCATTTCATAGACTCTTAGCGTGTCCTCAGTGTCCATACTGACCGTTTGCTACTCCAGGTCATTGTCAAGGTCGAATTCACAAAACCTGCCTACTTTACAATAAATTTACTTACCCCAGCAAGACATTTTTCCAGTGTATCCAATATAATCAGCTGAGAAAGATACAAATTTTTTTCAGCAGCTTCTCCAAATATCCTCTAAAAGAAAAATATTCAGAAAAATTGATTAACACTCTTTACTACAAATTAGCACATATGAACTATAAAAGACAAAAGATTTTTTTAAAAAGTATTAATAGTCTACATTCAATGATACTTAAAGCTATCATTTATTCCTTTATCCTAAAACTCAAAAAATAAATTACAGAATAAACAGAAATAGAAGCTTTTTTAAAAATACGATTTATTTATTTATTTATTTATTTATTGCGTTCTGCCAGGCCAGAAGAGGGCACCCGATCTCATTATAGATGGCTGTGAGCCACCATGTGGTTGCTGGGAATTGAATTCAGGCCTTTGGAAGAACAGTCAGTACTCTTAACCTCTGAGCCATCTCTCCAGCCCAGAAATAGAGGAATTTATTAAAACCTTCCATTAGTTATACAGCAGTAAAACACGATGCTTTATGTTTTTAAAGTACCTATGATTTGGCCAGGCATCGTGGAAAGACATTGGTAATCTCAACACTATGGAAAAACTGGCAAGAGGATTAGAAGTTCAAGACTAGGCCTAGGGACACAGCAAGTTCAAGTCCAGCCCTGGGTACGTGATTCACCATCTCAGGGTGAGAAAAAAACAAAAAACAGGGAAGGAAAAAGGAATGGGAAGGACAAAGGGAAGAAGGGTGTGGGGTGGATAATGAATCAATGAGAATTAAAAATAATTCATGAATTAGAGGTGTATAGCAGTCTTCAATTAAGCATTTAGCCATCCCTCCCTACTAGGAAACACTTAACTTAATTCTCATCCAAACAGATGCTACTATATCGACTGCAGCAAATCTTAGCATTCACTACTTTCAGACTGAACTCTGCATCACCTACCTACTACACCTACCTACACAAGAAACTGCGACTTTCATGATAGAATTTTTCTCTAAGTTTTTTCTATTTTTTGTTTTGTTGTTAGTGTGTGTGTGTGGTACGGGTGCTAGGAGGGTGTGGGCACACCCCAGTGCCCATGTGGAGGTCAAAGGACAAAAAACTTTCAGAGGTTGGTTCTCACCTTCAACTAGTATATTCCAAGGATCAGTGACAATCACCTTTACCCATGAGCCATCTCACAGGCCCTGTAACTTTTCAGTAAGGTCTAAGTGAATGCCAGCATCACACGGTGTTTTAAAGAAGATCCCAAATATACAAATACTGCAGTGTAACTGGGAATGTAGCTAGATACTCATACATGAGAATTCTACTACTGTGTTCCACAGTGGACAAAATAGCTACAGCAAAGTATTAGATGCACCCTGTAAGTCGCTTTATAGTTTATAAAAGGTCCTCTGCTTTTTAGAAGAAAAAAATTAACAAAGAAAAACATCTCTTGGACTGCCCACACAGCAATCACCAGTCCTGTGGCTCTGGTATTAAACAGCTTTCTGAAAAGGAAATTCTCCAAAGAGATGACTACAAAACAGTGAAGCCGGCCCTCAGAATCTATAGCTACAGGGTCACAGCTCATCACCAGCATCACTTGAGACTACAAGTGCTAGAGAGAGTTAAGGGAAACCTACATCTGCTTTTTGGATGAATGTGAAGTAGATTATTAGAAGTTGGTAGAGGAAGGGAATGGCTGAGGGAGCTCAGAAATGCTCCTCCTGGAAGGCTGAGGCAGCACAGTGGAAGGGAGTCCAGCTATGGGATGGGAAGAAGAGCTCTCACCACAGGAGTCACTTGATGAAATCTGTTACCTACTGCGGCCCTGGGGACAGCTGTTCTAACACTGACTCTCTTAACTCCTATCCAACCAGTTACAGGTTATGGGACAGGGAGAGAAAACTCTTTAATGTGGCCATAAAAGGCAATCCCACATTTTAGAAATGAAACACCATAGTTTATTCATCACGTAGTTTAGACGGGAACAATCAACAAATATATCCAATGAAGCAGCTAACAACAAGCTTATCAACAGATTCTCTACCACACAGCTGGAGGCACGGCCTAGGGAGGAAAAGGGGGAGGACTCTGTATTACAGTCAGTTTGCATACAATACAAAAGTGGTATAAAATTTTAATTCCTGAAAAATGAAATGGAGTAATAAATAGGACAAGCTTCAAAAAGAACGAATAAAAAGCTGAAGCCGAATTTAAAAGTTACACTTGTGCTCATCCATAAAATTCAATGGCTCACATCTTAAATCTAAGAAAATATTTCCCATACTTTAAAACATGCTACTCCATACTTCCAAATCAGAACCAAAATAAAGCAAATTCTCTATAAAACAACAATCCAGTAACTCAAGTACTCACCATATTGTTAACATTCTTTAAGATGGTAGTGAGGCCGCTTATGACCAAGGAGAACTTATACTTTGAAATGTTAATCAGACACTCCTTGTTATGCTCGGTGCTGACTTTGGTGTGTGTGCTCTGCTGTCCTGTTTTTATTGGAAGCTAAAAGGAAAAAATAGTAAGACTTTATTCTTCAAAATGACTAAACATGTATTTTCAGTGAAAATCAACATTTTATGAAATCTTTATCAATCATGCCTACCAATATTTATTCAAGCTCTAATTTACAATACAACATAGAATTTAGAGCAAATCCTAAATGATCTATTTTAATTTTCACAGTTTTCTTTCTGGAAGCTATAAACCTCTATCTACAAAAATCAAACCTTCTACCCCAGTGCTTTCCAAGAATGATGACCCACAGAACCAGAGCTTAATTTGTAGCTACAAATAAGAGAATTCTGCAACAAACACACATAATAACCCTTTAGTGGATACATTGAACTCAAACATCTAATAACTACAGAGCAAGGAAATCTAGGCTGTAAACCTCTAGTCAATGGAAAACAGCAATCAACTGTTTAGATATAACAAACTATAAAACCAGGAACAGAGTTAAAACTGACCCCAGTTAAGAGAGCCAACCACACCATTGAAGCAAGAGCAATGCAGTCAAGAAACGCACCTCACAGGAGAACAGTCTTCAAAGGGCTCACATCTACACTAACTTGTGGATGAGTTCAATTACACTGCACAGAAATGCATCTCCACTCCAAAGCCTATTGTGTACATAAGCATCAGAACTCAGTTCACTGTTCTTAGACCCTGCTAGTGCAGAAAGAGAACCAAGGAGGCTCCTCTGTGAAAACCACACCCAAGACTAACTACCTCCACCTGGAAGTGGTGCAAGGAAAGATGAGTAGAACAAGTGATATGCCCAAGTTTTTGCTAAGTCAGTAGGACACAATTAATTTTGACAGCAAAGAAATAGCAAATAAGCTGGGTGTGGTGGCGCATGCCTTTAATCCCCGCACTCGGGATTGCTGTTCAAGGCCAGCCTGGTCTACAAAGCAAGTCCAGGACAGCCAAGGCTACACAGAGAGACCCTGTCTCGGAAAAAAAAAAAAGAAAGAAAGAGAGAGAGAGAGAGAGAGAGAGAGAGAGAGAGAGAGAGAGAGAGAAAGGAAGAAATGGCAAATATAGAGAGGATAAGGTTAGGACATAAAAGAAGCAGTGTACATGATTACATGGTTAACCATAAAGAGGAGGCAGCCAGGAGGTGGTGGTGCATGCCTTTAATCCCAGCAGAGGCAGGTGGATCTCTGTGAGTTCTAGTCTACAAAGAGAGTTCCAAGACAGCCAAAACCATACAGAGAAACCTGCATCTCAAAAAAACAAAAATGAAAAAGGCTGTAGAGGAAAAAACCCTGAAAACTAAAAGAGAGAGAGAGAGAGAGAGAGAATTTTAGAAGATGAAAATGGCAACAACACAATCAGCAGCCCCCATACAATCAGTAGAGACTCGGACATAGTTAAATGAGAAGACAACATTCTCCAAAGCACAAGTGTGCAAGTGTGTGTGTATGTATACAAATAAGATCCACTTAACACAACACTAGGGTGGTATATACACACAAGAAGAAGCAGAAAGCCTGCTAAATGAACAGATTTCCCCAAATGGCAGTATGTTCTCAATGAAAACACAGCAAGCCACTTTAGAAAAAACAAAAATAAAAACAGGGATGTTTTGAACACTGTTACAAATAGACATGCACAGTAGGCCCGTGGTCAAGTCTGAAGACCTGTGGCACATTCTAAATCATCATTAATAGACGGCGGCATCTCGGCTACTAGCTAGCTCTATGTGGCTACTGTAAACATTTATAACATGGCTAGTGTTTGAGTTTATTTAACTTTAAGTAGCTACAGAAGATGCAGCTATCAAATCCCATTAGGCAATAAAGTTCTAAGCCATTCAATTTAAGAATCACTTATTCCAAAAAGCAGCCTACACTGAGAAAAAAAATGCTGAAATTAAGCTCCAAATTGATCACAGGGGAAATGTAAGCAATTAATGGGATTAGATAAAGGTAAGTACGAAAAAAGAAGGTAGCTAAGAAAACTCCAAAAGAATGAGACCAACCCTTTTTTTTTTCTTCCAATTTTATGAAATTAACTTCCCCATGCGGGTCATCAGCTCTATGCAAGCACCTTGGTGGCTCAGTCACCTCACTGGCACTTAGGCCTTCCCTCTCCTCCTCCTCACACTGTGCCTGTCCTGGCTCACACTCTGCGCATACACACCACTCCACCCACACAGCCCTCCACCCTGCTCTGGGCCCACTCAGGGGCTGACACCATTTACTGTCATTTTTCTTCTGAACTCCATCCTTATTCCACTGGGGCTCTGACATCCTGTGGCCTCCCCTCCCCTTCCTCCCTGACTGAAGTAATGTCCTGTGCCTGGCTGCCCTCTACAGCCTGGTCTCTCCTTGTCCCGCTCACTGACTCTGCTGTATCAGCAACATGTGGACACTTCCTGTCTACTGGCTTCCTCCACAGAAATGCCTTATTCATTCTGACCAGGCTCTTCCCCAAGCATGTACTCAGATGCCTACTTGCTCTGCTTTACCTAATGGGTGTTGTACTGTACAGAGGGAGAGAAGGAAACAGAAGAGCCAGCATTTTTTTGTGGAAAACAGTATGACTTAGTTTAGGTTAGTAAGAAACAGGCTCCTGCTGGGGTGGTATCTATCTGGAGAATCTAGAAATGGCTTTGGGAACTGGCTTTTGGAGCTTCCATAGTGGTTGGGTAAAAAGGCTCCTTATGTGTGAATTAAGTATAAATAGCTTCTGTGTATGAAGAACTTGAGTAGCTGTCGGCTCAGAAGAGCAGGAAAAGAATAACCAACACTTAGGCATCCAGGGGAAAGTAAGGCTGGAGTTCATTTCTTGGCAAAATTTGTTTGACTCTGTGCTAATACTTTTGCCTATAGATGTCTTTATAATATCTATATTATTTTTAAATGGTAATTATATAATACCTGTTTTATGAGATCAATATTAAGTCTCAGGCTGTTATCCCACTCTGCCCAACTTTAGTAACTCATATACTATTAGCTCAGCCATATCCTGTACCATGTACTCCTGGCTTACCAATCTGCAGCTAGCATACCTTTTTCATTTAACTTTGTTATAGAAATAATAGCTTTTTTGACCTCCAATTATATATTTAAAATGACATTAAAATGAAAACAAGCTTCATAATGTTAAGTTCATAAGACTATATAAAGCACTATTATATATGTAACATGTAACAATGACACAGAATCCTCTGAGGGAATGTGCTTACAATAGTCAGGGGTATACTTTATTTTAATTTTTAATATATTGATAACCAATGTGTATGTCTATGCACCATGCACATACAGTGCCTTTGGAGGCCAAAAAATGGAGTCAGATCCCCTGGGCCCAGAGTATAAAGATGGCCATGAGCTGCCGTGTGCGTGCTGGAAATCACACTTGGTCCTCTGGAAGAACAACCACTGCTCTTGACCACGTAGCCTATGCTCCAGCCCAGAATACACCTTCTTAATGTTGTGTTTATTTCCTAATAGCATTTATTTCCTAAGAGCTAAAGGTGATGTGTTAGGTATTCTTCCTCCTAGTAAGATTTTTTTCTTTGCTTTTTTTACTGAATGTACACTAAGTGAAATGTAATGCCATCCCTAACTCAAATTATAGTCTGAGAGGCCTTTTAGAAGCTCATTAGAATGTATCAGAAGCAAACATTTTAGCCTGTGACCTTTAGAAGAGTTTCTGAGTGAAACTAGAAACAATCTACTCATTGTTCACAGTTCTTTGCTTAATGTTAGGCTTTCTTTTCAATAAATCCCTACATGTTGAAACATTATAGTAGATTACAATTTGTCTTAAGTAGAGATAATTCAAAAGTGATTGTTTTTCTTCGTGCTGTCTAAACCCTTTGTATTCAATTATAACCAAAGATATCTATAAATTCTACTATGCACAAAGATATTTTTAAAATACCATAAAGTATTTTTTTAGAAGTTTAATTCAAGGGCTGGAGAGATGGCTCAGAAGTTAAGAGTGCTGATTGCTCTTCTAAAGGTCATGAGTTCAATTCCCAGCAACCACATGGTGGTTCACAACCATCTATAATGAGATCTGGTATCCTCTCCTGGCTTGCAGGAGAATACTATATAGATAATAGAAGTTTAATTTAGGGTCTAGAGAGATGGCTCAGAGGTTAAGAGCACTGGCTGTTCTTCCAAAGGTCCTGGGTTCAATTCCCAGCAACCACACAGTGGCTCACAACCACCTATAATGAGATCTGGTGCCTCTTCTGGCCTGCAGGCATACATGCAGGCAAAGCACTGTGTAAATAATTAAATCTACAAAAAAAAAGTTTAATTCACCTTTTCCCAATTTTGAAAGAAATAAATGCTCATTGGGAAGAAAACTATAAAAGAAAAAACTCTCAAGTACAATATATTTTGCTCAAAAAAATGTTTCTTTAGTTCTCATGTACCTCCGATTCAAACTCACTACTGCAGCCAAGGATGACCTTGAACTCTGATCCTCCTGCCTCTACCTCCCAATCTCTAGAGTTACTGGCATGTACCACCATGCTCAATTTTATACAGTGCTACAGACTGAACCTACACTTCATTTATGCTAAGTAAGAATTGTTTGTCAACTAAGCGCCAGCATGCCTATATGAGTCTTATAATAAACATAACTAGCCACATGATAAATTAATTGTTTAATGCATTTTATTCACGCATTTTAAGTTCTATGGCAGCAAGAAACATATCACTCTCAGAAGTCATTTTATCCTTTGATTAGAAGGGGTTTTAAGCCAGGCGTGGTGGCGCACGCCTTTAATCCCAGCACTCGGGAGGCAGAGGCAGGCAGATCGCTGTGAGTTCGAGGCCAGCCTGGACTACAAAGTGAGTCCAGGACAGTCAAGGCTACAGAGAGACCCTGTCTCGAAAAACCAAAAAAAAAAAAAAAAGGGGGTTTTAATTAATTTTTATGCATGAGTGCTGTGCTTCATGTACACCTTCATGCCAGAAGAGGGGATCAGATCTTATTATAGATGGGTGTAAGCTACCATGTGGTTGCTGGGAATTAAATTTAGGACCTCTGGAATAACAGCTAGTGCTCTTAACTGCTGAGCCATCTCACCAGGCCTGATTAGGAGGGTTTTTAAGGCAATTAATGAATGTATTTTTGAGTAAAAGAATAAACCAGTTACATTACACTGCCTTTCCTATTGCCTTTAACAACTACCTTTTTATTGCCAGGGCAATATGCCTCATACTGTGGTCCAAGAGCAACAGGCGGTCCCCACTAGTCTACACACTAAAGTACAGACAGTTCAGTGAATTCAGAGGGAAAAACTGAACAACCATTTCCTTTGCCTATATTTTAAAATCTGAACTATAAAATAACCTTTTCACAATAATCTTATTACTCCCTTGATGGCTGAAAAATCTTCATAATATAAACTACCAGGCCCTTGGCTTAATGCTTTAATCAAACATTACTTCCTAGGCAACCAGTAAGGCAATATTCTCCTAGATAAAGTGGATCTTCACAGAAAGACTTACATTTAGAAGGTCAAGAACCACAAACTTAGCCAGGTGTGGTGGTGCATGCCTTTAATCCTAGCACTCAGGAGGCAGAGGCAGGAGGATCTCTGTGAGTTCGAGGACAGCCTGGTCTACAAAGAGAGTCCCAGACAGAGCTGTTATACAAAGAAACCCTATTTCGGGGGAAAAAAATAATAAATAAATAAAATAAAGAACCACAAGCTTAGCTCCCTTCCAAGCTGCCCTACAAAAAGGCATGTGCACAGGAGCTTCTGGTTACTCCTCATTTAAAAGTAGACTTTGGCCGGGCGTGGAGGCGCACGCCTTTAATCCCAGCACTCAGGAGGCAGAGGCAGGTGGATCACTGTGAGTTCGAGGCCAGCCTGGTCTACAAAGTGAGTCCAGGACAGCTAAGGCTACACAGAGAAACTCTGTCTCGAAAAACCAAAAAGAAAAAAAAAAGGAGACTTTGACATTTGCCTTCCCACATTACTAAAGCATAATTACCAAATAAAAATGTTATGACTTTTAAAAAATGAAAATTTCAAATATAAAATACATAATGAAGTATAAAAATGCTATGACTTATGATTTCAATATCCTATGAAATCATAACCATGACAGTTTGAATGAAAATGATCCTCATAGGTTCATATATTCGAATACTTGGTTCCCAGCTAGTAGAACTATCTAGAAAAGCTAAGGTGTAGCCTTACTGGAAGAGGTGTGTAACTGAAGATAGTCTTTGAGGTTTCAAGATTCCTGAGAGTCCCAGCACTCTATGCCCCAAGATCATGGGTCAAGATGTGATCTCTCAGCTGTCCCTTTAGTCTGGCGTCCTGGACTCTTAACTTCTGAGAGCATAGCCAAACTGAAGGTTCTTTTAGAGATTACTCTGGTCACTGTGCTTTATCACAGCAATAAGGAACTAACTGTGCCAATAATCAAGTTAATTAATGCATTCACTATCCAACCACTGATGAAAAGGAAAGGGTAAGAACACTGAAGATCTATGAAAACCCCATGATGAAGCGTTTGCCTAGCATGTAGTCATCAGGTCATGCATTCAGTTCTCAGCACCATAAAAATCAAAAATAAAGTAAAAGGTCTGGTGGTTTAGAGCACTTACTGGTTTATTTGCTGGCAGCCACACCAGCTACACTTTACTCTAACTACACTTTCAGGGTGATCCAATACCTCTAGGCTCCAAAGGTACCCACTCTGGTGCACTTACCCACATATTTACAAACATACACATAACAAGAAAAAAAAATATATATATATGAATGAATGCTGGGCATGGTAACACATGCCTTTAATCCCAGCATTCAGAGGCTGAGACCAGCCTCTGTGAATTCTAGGCCAGCTTAATCTGCATAGCAAATTCAAGGCTAACCACGGCTACACAGTAAAACCCTATCTCAAAAAAAATAAAACAAAACACACATAGCCTGGGGCCATCAAACAAAAACAAAGTCTGTTAATATAAAATACAGGAATTGAGCAAACAAATCAGCTGGGTACAATAAAGAAAGCATCCCCAGGTTGGTACTTACTAACATCTTCAAGATTTTCATGAAGGGCATGATGGTGACCAGCTGTCATCCAGACATTCAGAGCAATGAGGCAGGGACAGAGAGTTTGAGAACAGCCTTGACTACACTATAAGACAATATACTCTTGATTCAAAACTAAGACAGTTTTAAAAGTTTAAAGACAGTCTCATGGGCTCATGGTGACAAATACTTTTAATCCAGCACTCAAGAGACAGGTAGGGGGATCTCTAAGAGTTCAAGATTGGTCTACATAGTAAGTTCTAGGCCAGCCATGGCTCAGGGCTATACAGTGAGACCCTGTATCAGGAAGAAACAAACAAGCAAAGAAAAATCATCAACTGAGAATAAAGTACAATGAAGTATATTAAGATGTTAAATAAGACACTGTATCAGAAGTCACCAAGATCATCCATGTATTCACACTGACAAGTGTTAGTTACTAAAACAAAAGGATACAAAGTGAAAATCAGCAAAAGGAAAAGCTAAGAGAAGCCTTGGTCCAAAAAAACCCAAGCACAAGTTTCCAAAAGACCTCTCTCAACACAGTAGCACAGGACATGTTAAATTCTGCAAGCAGGAGTTACGACATCACCAATGAAACACTTCTGATAGACAAGCTCATTAGATAATGGCCCAAGTTCATTTGAGGCATAATCTACCGAAACTCTAGACAACAAATGGGAAACAGAGCTCAGCATAACCACACGGAATCAACAACTTTAAGCACCGTAAACCATAGGGTCCTCCAAAGTCCAACTTCCCAGTCGCCAGCCACAGGGCAAAGCTGCAAGCATATTATTTGCAGGGGAAGGTGTGTGTGAACAGTCTCTCACTATATAATCCAGGCTGGCCCGAACTCTAGGCCTCCTTGCCTCCTGAATGCCACAGGAAGTTTGTGTGTGATGCCATGCTGAACTTGAAAGCACATTTTTTCTAAGGATTATAGATCCAAGGCTGTTAGGCTAACTCTGCATAAACATTTTTGTCTGTCTTTGAAAATACAGTCAATGCTCTTCTTGGGCCAACAAACAAAAAAGAAACATACCATGACAGAAAAAAGATATTTAAATATTACATGACTTATGGGGCAGGAAGGATGACTCAGTAGTTAAGAACACTGACCGCTCATCCAGAGGACCCAGTTTCTATTCCCAGCACCCACATGGCACCTCACAACCACCTATCTATAACTCCAGTTCCAGAGGATCCAATGCCCTCTGCTGGCTTCCAAGGGCACCAGACACACATGTGATGTACAGACATACATGCAAACAAAAACATCAAATTAATGGTTGATCAATTCTAACATGTGATGGAAATAAGTAAACATGGAAGAAAACATTATCAAAGAAATACCCAAGAATTTCCATTCTGAAGCTCAGTCTCCAAACATAAAGAGGCCCATTTGGCAATTAATCATGCATCACTGAGCTGCAGCACAGGAACTGAGGGCCTGACCACCACAGCCCGAGCACGTGGAAAATGAGAAAGTAAACAAATGCTAAACAAGGTATAGAAACTAAAATAGCATGTGAATCAGCCCTAATCTCAGAGATAAACCAAAAGCAATCAAGAAATTCTTCCAAACTTCTGGGAAAAGCAAAACCAACCAACCAACAACAACAAAACTTTCTACCTGGGCATGGTGGTGCACGCCTTTAATCCCAGAAACTAAGAGGCAGAGGCAGGCCGGTTGCTGTGAGGTCAAGGCCAGCCTGGTCTACAAAGTAAGTCCAGGACAGCCAAGACTACACAGAGAAACCCTGTCTTGAAAAACAAAAGCAAAACAAAACACTTACTTACTAACTTAATAGCCAAACAAATGATTAAAGAATGAAGAATACAGACCCCTTTGTAAACATGCAGTCTCAAGAGGCATTGCCTCACATTTTCCCTAACAGAATTAATGATATCTACAAAACATGGATGTTAACAGAGAGAAACAACAGTATTTTCCAAAATAATAATGAAGATAGAAACCCTGAATGGCAGGTACATGGCTGACCTAGCAAACAGTCAGTCCAAAACAGATGGGAAGAAATCATCAAGGGGAAAAAAAATATGTATTGGGCACATGGACAAGTTTGATCCTATGGGAATAACAGCACTGAGTCCACACTGATAAAGTTTAAAAAAAAATTAACAACAGTATAAAGTAAACAAAGCAAATGAAAAAGTAGGCAGGTATTAATTTTAGATATATAAAGAGTTGACAAGTAAATAAGCTTAATCACATCACATTAAATGGGTCAGCTTCAAAGAGCGTTATATACATCCAGTTGTAGAAACCCAGGAGATTGACAGAGGTATAGGAAAAATATTTTAAGTAGTAATAACTGATAATCCTAAATTCCAAGAAGTCTAAAAACCCACACACACTCCTAAAACATTTTCATGAAACTACAGAGCAACAAAGAACAAGCATGGGTAAATGAACAAAGATGGGCAATAAAATGACTGAGTGAGTGACAGCAGTTGTCCCCAAAGCCTGACACCCTGAGTTTGATCCTAGAACCCACATGGTAGACTGATGAAAGCTATCATCTGACATATACACCTGTGTGTGTGTGTGTGTGTGTATGTGTGTGTGTACATGCATACATGCACAAACATATATGCTCCTACGAAAACACATGCACACACACTCACACACATAAATGTAATACAAAAGGTGAAAAAGAAAAAGATAAGACTAGCCAGGTGTGGGACACATGGCTCTAATCCCTGCCCCGAGGAGCAGAAGCAGGCTAACCTTGTAAATTCAAGGACAGGCTGGTCTACACAGAAAGCCCAGGACAGACAGGGCTACAGAGAGAAACCTTGTCTTGAAAAATCAAAGGAAGGGCTGGAGAGATGGCTCAGAGGTTAAGAGCACTGACTGTTCTTCCAGAGGTCCAGCAACGACATGGTGGCTCACAACCATCTATAATGAGATCCGATGTCCTCTTCTGGCATGTAGATGTACATGCAGTCAGAGCACTGTATACATAATAATAAGTAAAATATTAAAAAAAAATCAAGGGGGGTTGGGAGTTGGGGGGAAAGGGAGAAGGAGAGGGAGATTTAAAAACAGCCAGAGAGAAAAATACCACCTATACAGTAATGGCAATTATAATGACAACTGATTTCTCAAGAGTAACAACATTAAAAAAGAAAATGGTAACTTTAACATACTGAAGAGAAAAATAACTGCCTAGATTTCTACATACTGGTGAAATTATGACTCAGGAATAAGGAAGAAATTAAGATATTTTTAAAAAAAGAAAAAGAGCAATTACTGCAATAGATTCTTATTTAAAATAGTTCTACAGAACATGCTTCAAGGAGAACAAAAATGAGCCTAAAAGTCAGATTCAAAAAGGGGGAGGGGATGTGAAAAAAAGACAAAAAGTTCTTATAATAGGGTAGCAAAAATAAGCTCAAATATGTCAGTAATCATGATTAATGTAAATAAGTAAACATTCCAGTTGAAAGAAAAAGTCAAACTATTTTCACATGTACTATTTATAAGGGGAAAAAAAACTTAAAACACAAACACACACACAAAGATTCACGGTCAGTGAATGGGAAAAGGTCCAGCAGATACTGAAGAAACTGAACAAGAAGTAAGATGCATGTCGCTTGGTGGTAGGTGACTTACCCAGCATACACGGCACAAGGAAAGGAGGAGGAAGGGGTAGAGAGGTGAGGAAGGCAAAAAGCACCAGAAACAGATGAAGACTTCACAGTTTAAGATTCGGACTTTTGGTCCGGTGTGGTAGTACACTCCTTTAATCCCAGCACTTTAATACCAGGCAGAGGCAGGTGGATTGTTTTTGAGTTCAAGGCCAACCTGGCCTACACAACCTGGTCCAGGACAGACAAGGCTACACAGAGAAACGCTGTCTGGGGTGGGAGGGAGATTCTGACTTCTGTGTATCTAACAACATACACACAACAAAATGGACACATCTACTAATTTAGACTAGAGAGATGGCTCAGGTTAGAGTGCCTGCCAAACACAGTGGTCTGAGGTTTGCTGAAAAGCAAGGCTTAGCTGCGCATGCACCTGTGAAATAAATATATATATTTCAGTTATACAATGCAGGGAAGAAGAAATGTGTAAGTGCTAAACTGTTTAATTAAGTAAAATTGATCAAAACAACACAGAAAAATTATACGCAAGAACTAGAGATTGCACATTATTTTAAAAAACATATAAAATCTTTATAAGATGAATTTCATGACTAGCTAGACTCTAAGCTGGCTCATACTTATTCCTACCATCTAGTATCTACGACCGTGTGTAATTCTTGCCCCTATGTGGACGTTTTCTGCATGGATAATATAAGATGGCAGAAGGGAGAGCACACCAACTTCCAAGGGTCTAAAAGAACTGTGGCTTCTGAGTCTCTCAAAACATTCACCTTCCAGAATACCAACTGTCATGGAACAAGCAGGCCTATGGACAGGAAGTGAGCTGTTTTGTAAGCAGACAGCCAAAAAGAAAAAGAAAAAATTGAAGCCACTTGCCTATAGCTACAAAAATTATTTCACTTGGAACTGAATAATGTGGTACATATCAAGTCTTCAGATGACTGCCACTCACTTGCAATCTTTTGAAAAACTGTGAGCAAAAAGGACTTCATGAAGCCAGAGGTGGTGGCACACACCTATAACCCCAACACTCAGAGAGGCATAGGCAGGCGGACCTCTTGAGTTCAAGACCAGCCTAGTCTAAGAGTTTTTCAGGACAGTCAGAGTCACAGAGAAACCCTGTCTTAAAAACCATGGATGGATAGACAGACGGACAGATGAACGGATGGATGGAAAGAAGGGATGGCCAAAAGATAGCTAGGAAAATATCTCAAAGACAACAAAATACCCTAGGTAAAAGGAAATATCATAATCAAAAACAAAAATATCTAGAATTGAAAATAATAATAAAAAATAGACTAGAGCATGTCTCAGTGGTTAAGAACATGTGCTTATTCTGAGGACCTGAGTTTAGTTTCCAGCATCTATGTCAGGCAGCTAACAAATTGCCATGGCTACAGCCTTGGGGCTTCGGGCTTCCATTTCTGGCCTCTGCAGGTCGGTTGGTAGGGGTGTGTGTGTGTGTGTGTGTGTGTGTGTGTGTGTGTGTGTGTGTGTGTGTGTGTGTGTGTGTGTGTGTTATATAATAAAATCTTTTTTAAAAGATGAAGAAAAAAAGAAAGGAAAGATAGGAAGCCAGGCATGGTGGTGCATGCCTTTAAACCAGGAGCTCAGAGTGGCAGAGGCAGGCGGATCTCTGTGAGTTCGAGGCCAGCCTGGTCTACAAAGAGAGTCCAGAACAGCCAGGGCTACACAGAGAAACCCTGTCTTGGAAAAAAGAAAAGAGAAATAGGGAGCCAGACACTTAGCTCAGCAGTTTAGAGCACTTGTTGCTCTTGCAAGAGGACAGAGTTTAATTCCCAGCATCCACATGTCTCGGCTCACAACTGTCTGTAATTTCAGTCCCAGGCAATCTAACACCCTCTTCTGACCTCCGTGAGTGTTACACATTGTGTACACACACACACACACACACACACACACACACACACACACACACACACACGAAATTATAATACATTTAAAAACTGAAAAAAAAAGATGCCAACTATAGAATATGGTTAGAGTAACCTTTTGCTATCTGCTGGGAAGAAGTAATGCAAATGTCAATTACACAACTCCAAGTGCACTGCTAAGGACTCTAAACAACAGGAAGACATACTGGAAGTAGCATGCACTGAAGGATACAATGAGCAGCAGGTCCAATGACTTTTCAAAACAATTTGGCATTTTCTGGTAAAACTGAACATACCCATATATGCCAAAACTGAACTAGTCTATTTCTTGACATATATTCTCAATATTCAGAGCAATATAGTTAGTAAGAGCAAAACCACAGCAACATAGGGTATAGCTCAGAGATGGAACACTTGCCTAAAAGAAACAAGCAAGTCCCTAGGTTTGGACACCAGCACCACCAGAAAAAAAGGAAGGAAGAAGAAAGTGTGTGTACTAAATGTTTGTTATCAATAGCATAAATGGTGAAATATGAAACACTCTGCAGCAGTAATGAACTGCACACAAGAACACAGATGACGTTCAACATGTTGTGAAAGACTAATACCTGTAATATTACTCTACTGTCAAAAACACCAAAGGGGGGGGAAAAACTTGTTTAGAGACACACTATAAAGCAAAGAGTTTCTAAACACTGTTCAGGAAAATGGCAGATGTTAAGAAAAGCAATGTGATTTAGGTCACCAAGAAGTTTAAGATACCAGTAATGTTCTTCTCTAATGCAAATACAAGAGTCCACAGTATGGTTTAGCTGTGAACTGTACAAACACATTTCATATAACCTTTTATTAAAATTTTTACTTATTCTTAAGTATATGAGTTTTGTGCCTGTATGTCAGTGCACAAAATCCATACAGTGCCCACAGAAACAAAAAAGGACACTGCATTCCCGGGAACTGGACTTATGGATCATTGTAAGTCTTCATGTGTGTGCTGGGATCTGAACCTGGGTCCCCTAAAGGAACAGCAAGTACTCTTAACCACTAAGGCATCTCTCCAGCCCTGCAAGATTTATTTTTTTTATGTGTATGAGTGTTTTACCTATATGTATATTTGTACACCACGCATGTCTGGTGTCCTCAGAGGCCAGAAGAGGCTACAGATGGTTGTGAACTCCCATGTGAGTACAGGGAACAGAACCTGGGTCCTCTGAAGGAGCAGCAAATATTCTTAAGCACTGAGCCATCTCTGCAGCCTACCATATACTCTTGTATAGAACTGTCCTCTAGAGCAGAGGTGTATGTGATTGTCTGTGGTAGAAAACAAAAACTGATTTGCTGAACAGAGAAGCACAAGCCCTACTGATCCCAGCACTTGAGAGCTGAGGCAAGAGGACTGCAGTGAATTTGAAACCAGTCAGGGAAGCACAGAACGGATTCTGTCTGAAAAAGAAGAGATGAAGATGGAAGACGGACAAAATTAACTAACATTCATACAATGGATAAACTGACATTCTTTGTTTCTTTGTTTTTGTTTTTCGAGACAGGGTTTCTCTATGTCACCCTGGCTGTCCTGGACTCACTTTGTAGACCAGGAGACCAGGCTGGCCTCGAACTCACAAAGATCTGCCTGCCTCTGCCTCTCGAGTGCTGGGATTAAAGGCATGTGCCACCATGGCCGGTTTATCAACTAACATTCTTTTTTGTTTTGTTTTGTTTGGGTTTGGTTTGATTTGAGTTTTTTTGTTGTTGTTTTGCTTTTGTTTTTGTTTTTTGAAACAGGGTTTCTCTGTGTAACAGCTTTGGCTGTCCTGGACTTGCTTTGTAGACCAGGCTGGCCTCAAACTCAGAGATCCACCTGTCTATGCCTCCCAAGTGCTGAGATTAAAGGCATGCACCAAAACTAACATTCTTAAAACAGCTAAATTTAAATCAGGTCAATGCCTATGGCTAAAAAGAACAAGTATAAACAAAAAGGTTTTAAAGCATTTTTTAAAAAAATATCCCCCATATATATTCCCATACAAAAACATTTTTTGTTTGTTTTTCATTGTGTTTGTTTAAGACAGAGTCTCACTATGTAGCCCAGGCTGGCCTTAAACTCAGAAAGATCCACCCGCCGCTGTCTCCTGAGTGCTGGTATTAAAAGGCATAAACTATCATACCTGAGAGGCAGAAAACAAATAAAACTTTAGGCTAGTAGTAACAGTAAAGAAGAATGAAGGGGATCAAATGATGCAAAGAAAGTGTCAACTTTATGTACAACATTTTGCAAATTAGCAATACTTATACTACCCAGGTGGTTCACACCTATAATCCAGCACTGCATATGTTAAAGCAAGAAAATATTAAGTTCCAGACCAGAATGGGTTACATCATAAGACCCATTTTCAGAATAATAAACCTGTCTGTTACAGTCTAACTTTACTGTCAAGCTGACAGGACTGAGAATCACAGAAACCTTCCCAGTGTTGCGTGATGGCTTTTCAGAGGGGTTTAAGGTGGCAGAAGACCCCGCTGTGTGTGAACATCACTATTCCATCAGTGAAGTTGTACACTCACTGAAAAGGAAGACACTAGAGCTCGAGAGATGCTCAACAGTTAAGAGCACTGGCTGCTCTTCCAGAGGATCCAAGCGCCATTCCCAGCACCCACTTGGTGGCTCACACCTATTTGTAACTCTACTCCTAAGGTATCTGACATCCTCTTTCAAACGATTTCTCACACAGCAAGGATAAAAGTAACTAAGACACTCTCCAAAAGGAAAAATAGAAGATATTCTGTCCCCAGTTTCTCTCAAAAGCAAATGCAACTCCACATGGAAGGACACACTATACATGCAGGAGTGTATCTTCAACAACTTACAAAAAATGACTGTCAGTTTTGAAAAAACAGCAACTCACCTGGGAGGTGGTGGTGTACACACCTTTAATCTCAGCACTTAGGAAACACAGGCAGGTGGCTCTCCAAGTTCGAGGCCAGCCTGGTCTACAAAGTGAGTTACAGGACAGCCAAGGCTACACAGAGAAACCCTGTCTCAAAACAAAAAAACCCAGCAACTCCTCAGTTTTTGGTTCACTTCAACAGAAGCAAGTATTGCTATCCTGCCAATTTGTTACCATTTTCTAACTGAAAAGAAAGGAGAGGGGAACTAGCTACAAATTTTGATCTTCACTATTAGACACTTTGGTTACCAAAAATAAAAATAAATTTGAATATGGTATTATCCTTCCTACTATTATGGTTTTAGAAGTGCAATCATTTTTTAAAGGGTTTCATGTCACCCACGCTAGCCTTAGATCTGGCATGTAGTCAGATGACCTTGAACGGGAGCACCACCTGCCTCTAGCCCCCAAATGCTGGAACTGCGAGCATCAACCACCACTCCTGACCTTTTCATTATTAAAACAATCACTAATTATGGATGGTTTTCTCATTATAAACCTGTGGTGATTTTTCAAATTTTCAACCTAATAAAAAGGTATCTATCCCCTTCACCAAAGCAAATTTGAATCAGTTGTTTCTATATTTAAGTCCTATGCTATACTTCCATAGATGAAATTTTTGCATTTCATTCTAAATCTGTATATACTTAAATTTCATAATGCTTTCCAAAAACATTTTAAAATATATTCCAAGAAAAGATGGTCCTAAACAAGATTGAAACCTAAGCAACTCAAAAGTTGAGGTATCCATGCCTTAGCATACGAAAACTCAATACACAATTTACAGAGTTTACAGTTTTCAAAGCCAGTTAATCCCTACATCTGAAGTCCAAAGAAGATGAGGAAAGCACCATTTTCAAAATTATAATAACATTCATAAACTGGTTTTAAAAGTATATGACTTATTTGCACAACTGCTACTAACAAACATTAAAGATAGGCATAGAGTATAGTATAATATAGTATAGTATAGTGTTAGTATAGTATAGTATGGTATAGTGTTAGTATAGTATGGTATAGTATAGTGTTAGTATAGTATAGTATTGTATAGGGTTAGTATAGTATAGTATAGTATAGTGTTAGTATAGTATAGTATGGTATAGTGTTAGTATAGTGTTAGTATAGTATAGTATAGTGTTAGTATAGTATAGTATGGTATAGTGTTAGTATAGTATAGTATGGTATAGTGTTAGTATAGTATAGTATGGTATAGTGTTAGTATAGTATAGTATGGTTTAGTGTTAGTATAGTATAGTATGGTATAGTGTTAGTATAGTATAGTGTTAGTATAGTATAGTATAGTGTTAGTATAGTATAGTATAGTGTTAGTATAGTATAGTATGGTATAGTGTTAGTATAGTATAGTATAGTATAGTGTTAGTATGGTATAGTATAGTATAGTATAGTATGGTATAGTGTTAGTATAGTATAGTATAAGTATAGTATAGTATAGTGTTAGTATAGTATAGTGTAGTATAGTATAGTATAGTGCTAGTGTAGTATAGTGTAGTATAGTATGCTATAGCACAGCACAGCACAGCATTATTACGATGTTCAATGTCCTAGCTGTTAGGACATCTATGTCCAGATGTTAGCTCTTACCCTTAAAGGCACACTGAGGCATCCAGGGACAGTGTACAATGCTTGCAACTATCAAACGTTTCTCTTCATGTCATCCAAAACAAATGGATGTATGGACACAGAAAAGGCAAAGAAAGTAAAAAAAAAAAAAAAAAGTATATAAGTAGCAACGTGGTGTGTGCCTGTAAATCCCAGCTCTTCATGGTGTGGAGAAAAGTGGAAGCTTGAGTTTGAGGCCACTCTGGATAAAATATGGAGAACCTATCTCAAAAAATACCCCCCTAAAACAACAAAAAAACCATAAACAACTGTTACCTCAGAGTAAAGGTGTAACACAATTTCTTGAGAACTATTATACACGGTGAAAACACCAAAAAGCCACCACCTATCCTGCCAGGTTGTCACAGCTGGAATTTTTATTTTTCTCATAATCTACATATGCTGTTATAGCAGTCCAAACACAGACTGAAGTTAGGACGGAAGAGTAGAGTGGTGATCATACCATAAATCTAAAACTGCAGAAACAGCTGTGCAACTCGGTAATGGGCAAAAGCTAGAAGAATCTAGACATGTGTGTAGAAAAAGCCTTGTCACTGTGCACAGAGCCTTAGGGATGATTCTGAGGTGACAGCACAAAGAGAGCTACACAGAATGCCTCTGTCTTTTCAAAGATTACACAAATGCTTTTGAATGAAATGTTGATAGAAATATGAACAGTAAAGGTCATTCTGATGAGGTCGCAGAACTGAGGCATGTGTCATACTGCCCACTGGAAGAATGCAGGCCCTTGTTATAAAGAGCAAGGACAGCTGGATACAGCACAATAGTAGAGATCTGCCTAACATGTCAAGGCCCTGGGTCCAACCGCCAGCACTAAAAAACAAAATTAAAACAAGGTAAGGATCCTGTTTGAACTGTGTGTTTTACAGAAAGTAGGACTTATGAGTGATAAAATTATATGTTTAGCTGATAAAATATCTAAACAAAAGCAAGAGGAGCAGTATGGTTTCTCTTGACAGCAGATAGTAAATTCAAATAAAGAAATGACTTAAAAATGAAATTTATAACCAAAAGGGAAGAAGATATTGTATCTGGAAGCTTTCATCTGGCCATGTTGTAAAGAATGAAAATTTATGAGAACACAATCACACAGGTCTATGTAATGATGTCTTGAACAGATTGGTGACAGCCAGGTACGGAGCATCAAGATAACAGAATGACCACAAAGAAATTCAGGAAACTATGGGTGCTGTTCCTCTTGTCACAGACTCAGAATGCCAAAGTTTGGAAAATATCCTATCAAAAGAAGGGTTTGGGTAACCTAATTTTTTATTCTCTCATCCTGGAAGAGCCCTACACCAGCATCCCAACCCATGCCATACAGGCTGCACCCACCCACCAGAGCCATTAACACCAAGACTGCTAAAAGCTTTGAACGCCAAGGGTATGTGAAAGGTAAGGTGTGGAATAAAACCAGTTATTCTTTTTTTTTTTTTTTTTTTTTTTTAAAGACAGGGCTTCTCTGTGAGGCCCTGGCTGTCCTAAAACTCGCTCTGTAGACCAGGCTGGCCTCAAACTCACAGAGATCCAAGTGTCTGTGCCTCCCAAGTGCTGGGATTAAAGGCGTGCACCTCCACCACCGGTCTTAAAACTAGTTATTCTTGAACAGTTAAGATACACTGCTGAAGCCTGGCGTGGTGGAGCACGCCTTTAATCCCAGCACTTGGGAGGCAGAGGCAGGCGGATTGCTGTGAGTTTGAGGCCAGCCTGGTCTACAGAGCGAGTCCAGGACAGCCAAGGCTACACAGAGAAACCCTGTCTCAAAAGACAAAAAAAAAAAAAAAAGATACACTGCTGAGCCCTGCCCTGAAGACACGGGAGTAGGTGAGCCAGCCCTACCCTGATGACAAGGGAGCAGGAGAGTGGGCCCTGCCCTGAGGACATGGGAACAGGAGAGCCTGGCCCTGCCCTGAGGACACAGGAATGGGAGAGCTGGCCCTGCCCCGAGGACATGGGAGCGGGAGAGTAGGCCCTGCCATGATGACATGGGAGCAGGAAAGTGGGCTCTGCCCTGAGGACATGGGAGCAGGAGAGTGTGTCCTGCCCTAAGGACAAGGGAGTGGGCCCTGGTCCAAGGCTCTGAGTGAACCTCACCCCAACATCTTCCACATGTATGACCTGCTGAAACACATGAAGGGGCCGGACCTGCAGATTCAAAGACTAAGAATCTCCTTAACACACGGCAACAACAGGATATCTGACAGCAGTCCCAGTGAGGATCCGGTAAAGATAGTGTGGGCCTCCAACCAGACCCATGACTCTTAGTAATGAACATCTGAAAGGAAACATATGTGGACAAAAGGCTATACTGTGTGATACACTACAGCTTCTGGGACAAGATTTTTTTTTTTTTTGTCTGTTTTATTTTACTGGAGGGAGGAGAGGGATTTTGGTGCATGACGTGTAAATCATAGACATTCAATAAAAGTTACAAAAAAAAAAGGATACACTGCTGACATTGCTGAGTTTTTGGACTTCTCACACACGACCCAGAATCCCTTTCTTCTTTCCAACTTCTCACCTTTTGGGAACAGGAATTGCTATGTTCTGCCTGCCCCATCCTTGTATCTTAAAGGCAGGTAACTTAATTCCACAAATTCATAGTTGGACAATTTGCCTCAAGGTGAACAGTACCTTGACTCTCACCTATGACTCACTTAGATGATAATGAAATGAGACTCTAGACTGGAGAACAAGTTCAGATTTCTGGTGCTACTGAAATAGAGCAAACGTACTCCACCTCCACACGAGAAAAACATGGATTTTACAGGACAGTAAGATAATACTACGGTCTGAATGTTTGTTTCACACCATCCACCATCCCTATTCATATGTTGAAACTTAGCCCTCATTGTAATAGTTTTACAAGATAATGAAATTTGTCTTTTTTTTTTTTTCTTGGTTTTTCAAGACAGGGTTTCTCTGTGTAGCCTTGGCTGTCCTGGACTCACTTTGTAGACCAGGCTAGCCTCGAACTCACAGCAATCCACCTGCTTCCGCCTCCTGAGTGCTGGGATTAAAGGCGTGCGCCACCACGCCCGACCTTCACAGAGTGAAAATTACGTCATGGAGCCCTCTAAAAATGACTATGTCCTCAAGAGGCCCAAGTGAAATGAGCACAATGGCTCACACCTCTAATCCTAGCACTTGGGGAGGCAGAAGAGGACCACGAGTTAAAGGCCAGCCTGGGCTACACAGCAAGTACAAGGAGTCAGCTTAAGCGTCAACACCTTAAAAATAAAAAAATAAAAGCCCAGAGCTAGGGATGTGCTCAGTTCCAGAAGGCTCACCTAGCATATGTTAAGGTTTAATCTCCAATACCACAGAAATATGGCATGACAAAAGGATAAGAAGGGATAGTTATGAGGCATAGCCCTCTGACCACACCAAACCTCCTGTGTCTTTTTCTTCACTTTTCATCCACCTAGAGCATGATGGGTGAATTTCTGTTGTTACAAGCTTTCTACTGTGCTGATCTTACTACAGCAGCCTAAAGAGACAAAGATACCTTCCAAACAAGCTGCCTGCAAACCACCAGTTTAATTAATGCTCTAATTATCGTCACTCAGAAAAAAATATTTCCCATTATGTAAAAAGCCAGCTGAAGTTCAAATGAAAATGGAGGGCCGAGGAGATGGCTCAGTTATGCAGTGCTAGCAAGATCTGAGTCTGATTCTCCCAGAACTAATACAAAGGCTGAGCCAAGTGGTACACATCTGTAGTCTCCACACTTGCGATGCAGAAACTGGAGAATCCCTGGGGCTTACAATCCAGTATCAGTCAGTCAAACATCCTACTCAAAAATTAAGGTAGAGGAATAATGGAGGAAGACCCCTGATCTCCGCACATGCAAAAAAAAGGGGAAGTGAGGAAGGATGGAAAATAATTATTTTTAAATTTTTATTTATTTTATATGCATTGGTGTTTTGCCTACATGTATATCTGTGTGAGGATGTCAGATATTGAAGCTACAGACAGTTGTGGGCTGCCATGTGGGTGCTGGGAATTGAACCCGGGACCTCTGGAAGAGCAGTTAGTGCTCTTAACTACTGAGCCATCTCTCCAGCTCCAAAAAGAATGACTTTTTTTGAAAGACTGACAATAAAGACAAAAGACATTTAATCAGATTTATAAGTGTTTATGAAGCTAACGTGGAATTCAAAAAATTTTAAGACATAAAAATATACTAGCAGAGTTCACAATTTATCCATTTTAATAAGCTAAAAGGCCAAAAGGCAACAGTACAGATCCCCATCTCGGGTTTAACTCCTTTACAGTAGTTGAGAAAATAGGTTTGACTAAAAAGATGCTATGTGCAAGTTGTAACATGCCATATCTAACAGTTGACGCATCTACCACTTTGCTAAGTTTACAACTTAGTTCAAACCAGAAGTTGGAGCTATTTAGCTGTGTGTTGATGCCCATGTTATTTATCGGGCAGAATGAAAGAGAACTTCATTCATAAAATAACAAGATGCAGGTTAAAATAAACTTGGAATAATCATGGAGAGCAGAGCCAACAGAAACTGACTTCCAGGTCTAAGTCTAGAAGCCCTTCCAACCTCACACTGAGATACTCAGACTAACTTTAACTAGACTGCTTTTAAATTCTCATGCTAAAATAATACCATAATAATACCATTATAGTCAGTGGGGGGTGGGAGGGCTTGACAGCTAGGCTTAGTGGTACATACTTATAATCCTAACACTAGAAGGAACTGAGGTGGATTACAAGTTAGGAGCCAGGGAAATGCTGAGAGCCTGTGTGGCCCACACCCATTAAAAAGACACACACACACATATAGTGAGTGACCCATGCCTTTAAATCCAGCACTCAGGAGGCAGAGACAGATCTCAGAGTTTGAGGCTAGCCTGATCTATAGACTGAGTTCTAGGACAACCAGGGCTACACAGAGAAATGTTGCTTTGAAAAAAAATATTTTTTGACTAATAACCTTGCTTAGGAAATATTAATTACACAACAAAGTCTTTAGTTAAAGGACTGCTACCTCCAGCATGACTGAAAGACTAGCGTACTCACCAAACTTGTTAGAAACCGTTAGGAAGAAAGCTCTGTCTCGTAATTGAAGTTTGGAGTTGCTAAGAAAGTTTCTGCTAATGTTTACTATCAAGATTGGCCTCCACTGAGGCTCCATTCTCATAACAAAAGGAGACAACTCTGACGTATAAGGACCACTAGCCTGATCCCCATATAAAAGAACAAGACTCTAAGAAGCAGCTCTAGGGAACAGTGCAAGGTCACAACTATCATTAAGTCCTTGTCTGCCATTGAGTCCCCTGAGCTCTTAAAACAAACAAACAAACAAACAAAACTGTAATTCTGCCAGCTGGGTAAGAAGACCCTAGGTAACACATCTTCTATGGCCAAGCATGGTGGCACATGCACTCGGGAGGCAGAGGCAGGAGGATTGCTGTGAGTTCAAGGCCAGCCTGAGTTCAAGGCCAGCCTGATCTACAAAGAGAGTCCAAGAAAGCCAGGGCTGTTACACAGAGAAACCATGTCTCAAAAAAAAACAAAATAAAACAAGAACAACAAAAAAGAACTTCAATTCAAGACTGGCTCCTCTTTGAGCAGTGGCCAGAGCTGGACAAGTGTTATTTCCTTCACTGATCTCTCAGTGCAGAGAGGAGTTATTACTTGTGTAACAGCAGCATGTGCCTGCACTCCTACATCTTGTGAGGTGGAGGTGGAAGAATCAAGAGTCAGAGTACCCCAGATACATAGTTAATTCAAGGCCATCTTGAGCTATAAGACCATGGCTCAAAGCCAGAACATAGAAAATAAGCCAAATAAATGTGCATGCATGTGTGTACATGCACACATAAACATGTGTGCTTATCTTTGGTACATATTATAACACACGTACATTTTTGTGGTGCAAGAGATCAAAATCAAACCCTGGCCCTTGCACTCTAACACTAAGCCACATCCCTATCTCAGAAAATGTGCTTTACATAAGACATTCATCCTTAATTTACCTGTAAACTAACCAACAAGTCCAATTACAGAAAAACAAGTGTTCCTTTAGAGCAGTAGTCTCAACCTTCCTAATGCTGTGACCCTGGAATACAGTTCCTCATGTTGTGATGACCCCAACCATAGAAATAACTTTTTATTTTTTTCTTGTTTTTTTTTTTTTTCGAAACAGGGTTTCTCTGTGTAGCCTTGACTATCCTAGACTCACTTTGTAGACCAGGCTGGCCTAGAATTTACAGTGATCCACCTGCCTCTGCCACCCAAGTGCTGGGATTAAAGGCCTGCACCACCATACCTGGCTAAACATTATTTTCACTGCTACTTCATAACTGTAATTTTGCTACTATTATGAATCATATTGTAAATATTTTGGAGACATGGGTTTGCCAATAGGGTCATAACTCACAGGTTGAGAACCACCAGCTGTAGACCAAAAGCGAACAATTTAACAATTAAAGAGGGATGCCGGGCGTGGCTATCTCTCTAGTTTATGTCAAGGTGACGAAAAAATAAAACAAAACAAAACACACCAGGTCACACTACGGAAGGTCCTACACCAATGTGCACACCAGCAGCACTAGTTAGGCTCAGTGGGTTATGAATGAATAAAGGAAAGAAAAGGAGGAAGGAATGAGAAGAGGACGTGAAGGTGGGAGGGTTGGGGGATTCAGACATAATATTACAAAAGAGTAAAAAAAGTTGTGTTGCTGTTGTTTGTTTTTTCAAGACATGGTTTCTCTATGTAGCCTTGGCCGTCCTGGACTCACTTTGTAGACCAGGCTGGCCTAGAACTCACAGAGATCTGCCTGCTTCTGCCTCCTGAGTGCTAGAATTAAAGGCATGAGCCACCACACCTGACTAAAATAATCAATTTTTTATTTTTTTTTCCATTTTTTTCTCCTTTATTAATTTATTCTTGTTACATCTCAATGGTTATCCCATCCCTTGTATCCTCCCATTCTTCCCTCCCTCCCATTTTCCCCTTACTCCCCTCCCCTATGACTGTTCCTGAGGGGGATTGCCTCCCCCTGTATATGCTCATAGGGTATCAAGTCTCTTCTTGGTAACCTGCTGTCCTTCCTCTGAGTGCCACCAGGTCTCCCCCTCCAGGGGACATGGTCAAAGGTGAGGCACCAGAGTATGTGAGAAAGTAGTATCCCACTCTCCACTCTACTGTGGAGAATGTTCTGACCATTGGCTAGATCTGGGTAGGGGCTTAAGGTTTACCACCTGTATTGTCCTTGGCTGGTGCCTTAGTTTGAGCGGGACCCCTGGGTCCAAATCTGCTTATCATAATGTTCTACTTGTAGGCTTCTAGGACTCTCTGGGTCCTTCTACTTTGCCATTCTCCCATGATTCTCTCATCTAGAGTCCCACTAGAATGTCCTCCCCTCTGTCTCAGTTTCCTGGTAAGTGAAGGCTTTCGTGGGACATGCCCCTTGCGCTAATATGCAGATATAAGTGAGTATATACCATTTGAGTCTTTCTGCTTCTGGGTTAACTCACTCATTATGATCATTTCTAGCTCAATCCATTTATCCACAAATTTCGGGAATTCCTTGTTTTTAATAGCTGAATAGTATTCCATAGTGTATATGTACCACAGTTTCTTTATCCATTCTTCTATTGAGGGACACTTAGGCTGTTTCCAGGTTCTGGCTATTATGAATAAGGCTGCTATGAACATGGTTGAGCAAATTTTCTTGCTGTGTGCTGGAGCATCTTCTGGGTATATTCCAAGGAGTGGAATAGCTGGGTCTTGAGGAAGCCCTATTCCCATTTTTCTGAGATAGCACCAGATAGATTTCCAAAGTGGTTGTACTAGTTTGCATTCCCACCAGCAATGAAGGTGTGTTCCTCTCTCTCCACATCCTCGCCAGCATGTGGTGTCACTTGAATTTTTGATCTTAGCCATTCTGATGGGTGTAAAATGAAATCTCAGAGTTGTTTTGATTTGCATTTCCCTGATGATTAAGGAGGTTGAGCATTTCTTTAAGTGTTTCTCAGCCAATAATCAATTTTTTAAAAGGTGTTCCTGAGGATGGTACCTTAGGTTAACCTCTGCTCTCCACACACATGAGCTCATATGTACATGCATCAGCGAAAATTAAAAAAAAAAAAAGCCCTGTTATTCACAATTCCTCCCTGTTTTCAAATGACTTATTCCCTTTAGTTTCTTCCTGTCCTTATTTAATCATCTAACTCAAGCCATCCAGTATCACCTCCTATACAAACCTAAATTCCTACAATCAACTCCCCACTTTAGAGCTTCATTCCCATTACAACAGTTTCTTATTCTCACTGTATTTAGTACTGTCCCCTCACGCCATCTCCATTATAACCAGAAAGAAACTATTTAAAACCCGTGACCATGCCATTCATAATAAAAGCCTCTGAAATGGGTCCCTGTCACAGACACAATAAAGTCAAACTCTTTCAATTCAACAGCTGACTGCCTGTTACAAATCATCTAAGCCAGAACTGTGCTGTGTCTGGAAAAATTAATAGGGCACTATTAAAAATGTACATTCTTCAGACCTAGAGTAATTTCTGTAGGATAGGAAATCAAGACAAATCGTTCCCAGAAACAGTTTCCAACAGCCGGACTGTAGTTGAAGTGCTTCTATTTTAAAAGGTCCAGTGACTTTTGAGAATCTACTGTACTTTGTGATTATTTCAAAAGGTAAAGAAAAATAAAAGTCCCCTCAAATTCTAGGTCCCAAACTGCATTTATTCATATGATACAATGTACAGAGAAAAACTATAAAACACTGAATAAGTGTCTTAGTTTAAAATAGTAAAACCCAGCTCACATTATTTAACACATGTACCATAGGGCCGGGCAGTGGTGGCGCACGCCTTTAATCCCAGCACTTGGGAGGCAGAGGCAGGCGGATCACTGTGAGTTCGAGGCCAGCCTGGTCTACAAAGTGAGTCCAGGACAGCCAAGGCTACATACACAGAGAAACCCTGTCTCGAAAAAACCAAAAAAAGGAAAAAAAAATACATGTACCATATTTGAAAGGCATGCTTTTTCTGGATTTCAACCAAACTCTAATCTACAAATGTTGGTATAAACTTTTATTTATTTTTGCTTTGTTTTTTGTTTTTCGAGACAGGATGTTTCTGTGTACCCTTAGCTATCCTGGACTCACTTTATAGACCAGGCTGGCCTTGAACTCACAGCGATCCTCCTGCCTCTGCCTCCCAACTGCTGGGAATAAAGGCGTGCGCCACCACACCCAGCTCTTATTTGTTTCTTTTAAATGCCAAGTAATTATATTTGTGATGATTTGGTTAGAACAAGATGGGGGGCGGGGGAGTCAATCTAGGGCCAGCAAGACGGCTCAGTAGGCAAAGTTGCTACTGTGCAAGTCTAAGAACCTGAGTTTAATCCCCAGAAACAGCATGGTGGAAGCAAAAAGCCAACTCCCACATTTGTCTTCTGACTTCCACCAACATGCTGTATAGCACATGTGTCCCACCTCTCCTGCACACACAAAACAGTAAATAAAAATATAAACTTTTTAAAATTAAGAGCTATTCTATAATCTGCTAAGACTTGTCATCTGCCAGAGTGTTCGCTTAAAGAGCAGAGAAAATCCATTCTCACAAAAAGAAAAAAAAAAAGAGTTGGGCGTGGTGGCGCACGCCTTTAATTCCAGCACTTGGGAGGCAGAGGCAGGCAGATCGATGTGAGTTCGAGGCCAACCTGGTCTACAAAGCAAGTCCAAGACAGGCAAGACTACACAGAGAAACCCTGTCTCAAAAAACAAAACTAAACAAAACAAAAAGGAAAAAAAAGTAGTGGCGCACGCTTTTAATCCCAGCACTCGGGAGGCAGAGGCAGGCAGATTGCTTGAGTTTGAGGCCAGCCTGGTCTACAAAGCGAGTCCAGGACAGCCAAGGCTAACACAGAGAAACCCTTTCTCAAAAAACCAAAAAAAAAAAAAAAAAAAAAAAAAAAAAAAAATTAAAATTAAAATTTAAAAAAAAAATATATATATATATATATATATATATATATTCAGTAAATTCTGAGACTCTTCTATGTATACAGCACATACACAACAATGAGGAAAAAGCACAAATTTTTGCCTTTCTGGAATATGTTTAATAGAGAAGATAGCAAAAGTGGCTTTAGAGTTCTAAAAATAAAATTTCCCACCTCTAATAAGAAATAAGATTTTATAAGTAGTTATGTTTTAATAGAACCTTGAAGGGAAGAACTTTATGGTTTTAAGTTCTTCAGTTCCAAATCGCTCAAGATTTCCACTATGCTTTAGCAAGTAGGCTGGACAGGTTCCAGCTAGGTGGATATTCTTAGCCCAATTATTTACATTATTCTTCTGAAATACATATACAACTCCACAGTTGAAAATTACTAGGTCTGGTAATAAAGCATAAGTCTGATGAAACCTGGTAGGCTGGGGCTGAAGACATGGTCACTTGTTAAGACCTGGGTTCAGTTCCCACACAGGGCGGCTCACAACTGCCTGTAACGCTAGCTCAGGGTGATCCAGCGCCCGCTTTTGACCTTCTCATTCACCAAGCACACGCATACACGGTGACACGTATGCAGGCTAAAAACTCATATACATAAAATAAGTAAGGGCAAAATAATTAATTTGATAGGCTGTAAGAACAGGTTAAACAGTTACACATGCTGTCGCACACCTTTAACCCCAGCACTCCGGAGGCAGAGGCAGGTTGGGCTGTGAGTTCAAGGCCAGCCTGGTCTACAAAGTGAGTCCGGGACAGCTAGGGCTGTTACATGGAGAAAGTGTGTCTCAAAAACAAACAAACAAACAAAAAATAGGTACATAAGTAAATAAAGGAATAGTTTCAACAATGTAGCTCAGAACAATGGAATTTTACCAGGTAGAGCTCAACAAGTTTTGAAACACTGGAAAAGTAATAATGATAAATTTGAATGGGTGAAAATTAGATAATTTACAACTCACTAGTTCACTTACTGTAGCTTCCAGCTAATTGTTAAACTATGATTCATGGGGGTCATGAAAATTCTGGCAACATGAAAAGTTTCTCAGGTCCAACAACCAAAACTGAGCTGGAGGCACTTGTGCTGCATCACTGGACTTCGCTGAGGCCCTGGAACAAAGATGTGTGCTTTGAACTGCACACTCCGTCACCACACACTTACAACACCTTGGCTCTGATCTAGGTTAGTGTGTGCTATTAAAGGTGTTCTTCTCACTATACATACAAAGGTTTTCTGCTCTTATAGAAATGCAATGGCTTAATTATGAAAACCAAGGGCTTGCCGTGTTTTTCCACAATGATCCCTCATCACGCAAATATTAAATTAGCCTATCTTTGGTTTTTTAAAATTTATTCATATTACATCTCAATTATTAGCCCATCCCTTGTATCCTCCCATTCCTCCCTCCCTCCCGCTTCCCCCCCCCCACTCCCCTCCCCTATGACTGTTCCTGAGGGGGATTTCCTCCCCCTGTATATGCTCATAGGGTATCAAGTCTCTTCTTGGTAACCTGTTATCCTTCCTCTGAGTGTCACCAGGTCTCCCCATCCAGGGGACATGGTCAAATATGAGGCACCAGAGTTTGTGTGAAAGTCAGATCTCCTTCTCCACTCAATGGTGGAGAATGTCCTGTCCATCCCTGTCCAACCCCTGGGTAGGGGTTCAAGGTTTACTGCCTATATTTTCCTTGGCTGGTGCCATAGTTTGAGGAGGACCCCAGGGCCCAGATCCGCCTGTCGTACAGTTGCTCTTGTAGTTTTCCAGGACCCTATGGATCCTTCTATTTCCTCATTCTCCCAGGCTTCTCTCACCTAAAGTCTCAATAGGATGTCCTCCCCTCTGACCCACTTTCCTGGTAGGTAAAGTTTTTCATGGGGACGTACCCCTTGGACTAGTGTCTCAATGTAAGTGAGTATATACCATTTAACTCTTTTTGCTTCTGGGTGAACTCACTCATTATGATAATTTCTAGATCAATCCATCTGTCCACAAATTTCGGAAATTCCTTGTTTTTAATAGGTGAGTAGTATTCCAGCGTGTAAATGTACCACAGTTTCTTTATCCATTCTTCTACTGAGGGACACGTAGGCTGTTTCCATGTTCTGGCTATTATGAATAAGGCAACTATGAACATGGTTGATCATATGTCTGTCCCTATTGTGTGGTAGAGCATCTTCTGGGTATATTCCAAGGAGTAGAATAGCTGGGTCTTGAGGAAGCCCTATTCCCATTTTTCTGAGAAAGTGCCAGATAGATTTCCAAAGTGGTTGTACCAGTTTGCATTCCCACCAGCAATGAAGGAGTGTTCCTTTCTCTCCACATCCTCGCCAGCATGTAGTGTCAGTTGAGTTATTGATCTTAGCCATTCTGATGGGTGTAAGATGGAATCTCAGTGTCATTTTGATTTGCATTTCTCTGATGACTAAGGAGGTTGAGCATTTCTTTAAGTGTTTCTCTGCCATTTGATATTCCTCTGTTGAGAATTCTCTGTTTAGTTCCAAGCCCCATTTCTCTATTGGGTTATTTGGTTTGGTGAAATTATCCTATCTTTGGATTGAATTGAGTTAGAATGTTTGACTTCAAAATTTTTTCCTTGAGCAGGATAAGGATAGTTGTTGGTAAAGCACTTGCCATGAAAATGTGAGGCCTAAGGTTCTATCCTCACCAGCCAGAATACATCTAAAATCCCAGTGTTGGGAAGGAAGCAGCAGTCTCTGAGGCTTACTGCCTGCCAGTCTACACAAAATGATAAAATACAGGTTAAGTGTGAGGGAGCCCCTATCTCTAAGAGTAAGGCTGAGAGCAACTGTGGAAAATACCTGACACTGGCCTCTAACCTACAGGTACACACAACCTCTGAGTTACCACCTTTAGCCTGCACCACAACCACCACACACATACACATACACACATATACAAACACACACACAGAGAGAATTTAGGTTGGAATTAGGAATGAATTTCCAAAAATCTCTGAAATGACCCTATAAATATATTTCTGTCGTTCTGAACTACATGTATTTACGCAAACAGCATTCTCAACATAACAATTATAAATCAAAATACCAATCATCTCTGAAACAATAAAAGTGGTCTATGTCCTGTAGTATGAAATACTTCAAGGTTTAAGCCGAGTGTGGTAGTACACGCCTTTAACTCCAGCACTTGGGAGGCAGAGGCAGGCAGATGTTCATGAGTTCGAGGCCAGCCTGGTCTACAAAGGAAGGCTAGGACAGTCAAGGCTACACAGATAAACCCTGTCTCTAAAAAAATAAAAAATGTCAAGGTTTACTTTAATGTAAAAATTATCACATCCATTGCATTAGTATGCATATTTGTCTTCATTTTAAATGATTTTATTTTTATTTTTATGTGCATTGGTGTTTTGCCTGCATGTATGTCTGTGTAACGATGTCAGGTCCCCTGGAAGTGAAGTTACAGACAGTTGTGAGCTACCATGTAGGTGTTAGGAATTAAAACTGGGTTCCCCCAAAAGAGCAGCCAGTGCTCTTAATGTCTAAGCCATCTCTTCAAACCCTTGCATTCATTTTAAATAAATAGTAAAATCACATTTATGCCAAAGAATTGTTAGTAAAACAAATTTATTTTTATTTATTAGGAATAAGTGTCTGATCTATATACCTATTTTATATGTCCGTATCCCCTGAGCTATGTAAATTTTCTCTGGCCAGCCAGGCGCAATGGCACACACCTTTAAGCCCTGCACTCAGGAGGCAGAGGCAGGCAGATCCGCCTCTTCTACAAAGTGAGTCCAGAACAGCCAAGGCTACACGGAGAAATCCTGTATCAAAAAAAAGAAAGAAAGGAAGGAAGGAAGGAAAAGAAAGAAACAAAGAGAAAAAGAAAAAAAGTCTCTGGTCACGTGAGCAAATAAAAGAGGTTTAGGACGCCCTGCTCTAAGTTGCTCAAAGGGCAATATCACCAAGTCTATAACTTACTTGGTTTTCTTTCTTTTTCTGAGACAGGGTCTTATTATGCCATCTAATATGGCCAGAACTTGCGATCTTCCTGACTCAGCATCTTAAGTGCTAAGAGACTGTGGGTGAGGGGGCCATGCCACCAAGTCTTGCTCCCACCCACTCCCAAATTAAAAAATAAAATGTTCACAAAATATTGATGACAGTTAACTGCTAATGACAGTTGATAGTAGCACTTTTAAGGAGAAAGTAAGTCATATGTATATACACACAGAAGTAGCATATGTGCTCACATAAACATGATCTACACAGATTTGCATCTCTTCCTGAAATGTTTCTGCTAGCACCATTAAAGGATTCAGAAGACACTTGGCTTATGACAAGCTATACTGCTAACAGTGCTTCTGAACAAAGACCTCCCTTCCTAAGAGGAGGAGTGCCGACGGGCTCTGGACCTTGGATGGCCTGGTCTCACATCACCCAAAAGCAGATGTTCTAACAGAAAGTTAATTGCTAAGAAAGCAATTCCTCAAGGCTGCCCCTCCTGTCCAACAGAGTGTGCTTACTCTTTGAATCAAATAGCCAGACATAAGACTAAAATATAAAGAGCAGAAGTAGCTCCTCTCACTCAGCCTTAAAGACTCTGCTGGCAGCCAGGCATAGTGGCGCAAGCTTTTAATCTCAGCACGTGGAAGGCAGAGGGAGATAGATCTCTGTGACTTTGAGGCCAGTCTGATCCATAAAGCAAGTCCAGGACAGCCAGGGCTGGAAAACAATCAAAACAAAACACTCCACTGGTCTCTTTGCTTCCCATTCTTCCAACTTAGACATCTGTGATTTAGATACTTTGATTCCTGAGAAAGAAACAATTTCAGCAGGGTCCACTGAAAGAAAATGGCACTGCTTAGCCACCAAACCAGGCTTTCTCAGCCTCAGCACTACTGACTTTTGTTTGTTTGTTTTTGGTTTTTGGTTTTTCGAAACAGGGTTTCTCTGTGTAGCCTTGGCTGTCCAGGACTCACTTTTTAGACCAGGCTGGCCTCAAACTCAGAGATCCGCCTGCCTCTGTCTCTGGAGTGCTGGGATTAAAGGCGTGCTCCACCATGCCCGGCTGGTTTGTTTTGTTGTTTTTATTTTTATTTTTTTTTGAAATGTTGGACTTTTTGTTTTGTTTTGTTTTGTTTTTCTCCTTTGGTGTTTTCAAGACAGGGTTTTTTTGTGTAGCCTTGCCTATCCTAGACTCATTTTGTATACCAGACTGTCCTCGAGCTCACAGCGATCCACCTGCCTCTACTACTGACATTTTTTATTTATTGTTTGTTTGTTTGTTTTTCTGAGACAGGGTTTCTCTATGTAGCCTTGGCTGTCCTAGACTCACTTTGTAGAGCAGGCTGGCCTCGAACTCACAGAGATCCACCTGCCTCTGCCTCCAGAGTGATAGGATGAAAGGCGTGCACCACCACTGCCCAGCTAGCACTACTGACATTTCTGACTAGATAATTATGTACTGCTAATGGCCAACCTTCACTCCCCATCCCCAAACACTACAGAATGCTTAGCAACATCCAGGTCAGGTCCTCGATCTCTACCCACAAGATGCTGTGAGCTTCACCTTCCCTACGTTGTACCTATTAAAAATATCTCCGAATAACGTCAAATGTCCTTTGGAAAATCAAACTGCTCCTGGTTGAGAACCACAGCACTACCTCAATATAGGCCATGCCATTCAATGGTGTAACTGACCCCACAACCAAGGAGGTAAGGCCCTGCTGCCACATGCAGGGAACAGAGAAGACTGGAACCTTAACTCTATGAAATGTTGCTACACTCACACGGCATAAGAGCGAAAGCTAACGCAAACCACTACACTACACTACACACGTGCACATGAGCAAGAAGCGCCTAGGACAGAGTCATATTCTCCTCTGATAAAGGTTTGGATTACCACACAAACAGTCCAAAGTGATGGTCAAGGATACATGAGTCAGGAAGCAGTAGAAAGAAGTTACCCGTAACAGTCCTCCAGTCTCCAGTCTCCACTCCCCGTTTGTGCTGGAGTTATAGGGACATCTGTGGCCACCCTGACCGTTTTTTGTTTGGCTGGGGTTTTTGGTCGGCGCTTGCTCCAACTCTAACCCTCATGCCTGCACAGTAACTGCTCATACCCACTGAGTCATTTATCCATCGTCCACAGCTCCCACCTTGTGTTTTGAGACAAGGTCTCTCAGGAACTGGAGGATGCCAGCTTAGTCTACAAAAGAGAGTCTAGGATAGCCCAGACACAGAGAAACCCTGTCTTGAAACGCCACCCCCCCCCAAAAAAAAGAACAAAAATTACACTTGAAGAACTCTGCTAAGGGGCTGGAAAGCTAGGCATGGTGGCGCACACCTTTAATCCCAGCACTCGGGAGGGAGAGGCAGGCGGATCGTTGAGAGTTCAAGGCCAGTCTGGTCTACAAAGCAAGTCTAGGACAGCCAAGGCTACACAGAGAAACCCTGTTTCAGGAAGGAAAAAAAAGGGGGGGGGGACTGGAGAAATGGCTCAGAGGTTAAGAGCACTGCCTGTTCATCCAAAGGTCCTGAGTTCAATTCCCAGAAACCACATGGTGGCTCACAACCATCTACAATGAAATGTGGTGCCCTCTTCTGGCCTGCAGGTGTTACATGCAGGCGGAACTCTGTATACTAAATAAATAAACAAACAAACAAAAAAAAGAACCCATCCTTATATAGAAGAACAACAAACAACTATTACTACCACTACTACCACCACCACCACCACCACCACTACTATATTAAGATAAGGAGATGGCTCAGTGGTTAAGAGCGCCACCTTCTCTTCCAAAGATCCTGAGTTCAATTCCCAGCAACCACATGGTAGCTCACAACCATCTGTAATGTGATCTGATGCCCTCTTCTGGCCTGCAGGTGTGCATGCATGCAGAACACTGTATACATAATAATAAATAAATAAATCTTTTAAAAAGAACATAATAATAAATAAATCTTTTAAGAAGAAGAAGAGGAGAAGGAGGAAGAAGAGGAAGAAGAGGAGGAGGAGGAAGAGGAAGAAGAAGAACAAGAAGAAGAAGAAGAAGAAGAAGAAGAAGAAGAAGAAGAAGAAGAAGAAGAAGAAGAAGAAGAAGAAAAGCCAGAAGTGGTGGTGCACATCTTTAAGTCACAAACACCCACACAAGAAAAGAAGTGCATGGGACATGTGCACTTGAATGAAGGGTAGAGACAGGTGGATCACGTGGGTTTGCTGGCCTGCCAGTCTAAACCAGAACAGCATACTTGGGTTCAGTCAGAGACCCTGACTTAAAAAGGTGAAGATCAAGCCAGGTGTGGTAAGTAGCACATGCCTTTAATCCCAGCACATGGGAGGCAGAGGCAGGTGGATCGCTGTGAGTTTGAGGCCAGCCTGGTCTACAAAGCGAGTCCAGGACAGCCAAGGCTACACAGAGAAACCCTGTCTTGAAAAACCAAAACACTTCTGTGTCTTGAGTATATACTGTATGGATGTCTGTGTGTCATGTACATGCCTGGCACTCTCAGAGGCCAGAAGGGGTATCTAATACCTTGGAACTACAGTTGCAGATGGTTGTGAGCTACCACGCCCAGCTGCCTCAGTATTTTTTTAAAAGTCATTAATTTTACTTAAGTCTCATAGCATCCACTTATATTAAAATACTGGCAGGAAGCCAGGCATGGTTGTGCACACCTGCAATCCCAGCACTCAGAAGGCAGAGGCAGGCGGAATTCTGTAAGTTCAAAGCCAGAGGAGTAGAGTAGATGTAGCAAGTGCTTAGTACCTATTCTCAAGTACTTTTTTAGTTTTGGTTTGGTTTGGTTTTGGTTTTTTTGTTGTTGTTGTTTGGTTTGGTTTGGTTTGGTTTTTTGAGACAGGGTTTCTCTGTATTAGCCCGGCTTCACGTACTTTTTAAAGTAACCAAACTACTGTTGAGTTGTAGAGGGTAAAATCAGAAACAATGACTAGAAAGAAGAAGAAGGCCATATTTCTTCTTCTTAGAAACATACTCTTCCTAAGGCTCATGACTCATACACTACCCACTAATAACACTGTTACAATGACCTAACAATCTTCTAGACATTTTCTCATTTAAAAAAAAAAGAAAAAGAAATCTATATCCTGGCTCAGTTTCTCCTCTGTCCTACATCCACCACCCTCTAGATAGTATATAAGCTATTGCTGTTAATAGTCAGATAAACATGAGTACGGTGTTACGTATATCTCAAACTATATTTAAGAAATACTAAAACTTTATTCCTTATTTAATAAGACATTCAAATTTAACTGGGCAGCAAGGACTCATGAGGCTGAGGCAGGAAAACTGGCCAACCTGCCAAATTTTTTTTTCCTTTCAAACTAGGCATCATTATATTCCTACTTGTTAAACCTGGTAGCCTTACCTAGGTAACTGGTTGTCAAAATGGAATGCCTACCTAACATCTATCCCTGGCTGTAATGACCACTAACAAAGCCAGTAAGTCTCCATACTATGCACACTGCTAAGTGTCCTAAGCTGCTCCATCTGCTCACCCACCCTTCCTCCCCCCACACCAAGCCCTGCTTCCCTATTACACTCAAGCTCCCTCCATCTCCATCATCTCACATGTAAGAATGGAGACAAGGTCGAACCAGCCTGCTCTTGAAATCTTGTCCTCCTGCCTCAGCTCCCAGATGCTAGGGTATAGGCAGATACTGCACCTCCTGGCTTCACCTCAGTTTTTTCCATTTTTTTTTGCAGTGTGTGTGTGTGTGTGTGTGTGTGTGTCCAAGTAAATGAGTATACATGCACCCTATGCAAATTGTGGAAGTCAGAGGAAAACTTGGGGGAATCCATCTCTCTTTCATCATCACGTGGGTCCAGACGATGAAACTTGGGTGGTTAGGCCTAGTGGCAAGCGTCTGTACCCACTAACCACTTCTCCAGCCTTCATGTCACATCGCTACTGCAACACCTGGTCTAGAGAGCACCAAAAGCATGCTAACAAGCATCTGTATCTCTTTTTTTTTTTCCAAGACAGGGTTTCTCTGTGTAACCTTGACTATCCTGGACTATCTGACTATGTGACCAGGCCTGGTAGTGCACACCTTTAATCCTAGCGTTCAGGAGGTAAAGGCAGGAGAATCTCTGTGAATTTGAGGCCAGCCTGGTCTATACAGAGAGCTCTAGTCCAGCAAGGACTTATCACTAAATAAATAAATAAATAAATACTCAACAATGCTTCTAGGTTGTGGTACTGTAAATAACATGTTTCCCCTGAGTCTGTACATCCCATATCTTTAGCTATGAATTACTAATTTTCTTTTAATCTAAGAAAAAGTTAGATAAGTATCTGTGGGAGATACAGCAAAAACAAAACTTCAATACTCTCAGTCTCTTAACTACAGTACTCTGAATAATTCATTAGTGATAGGGTTTTTTTTTTTTTCAATCAGAGGACTGTCTCAAAAAAGGGGACAAAAATCAGTACATTTCAAGAATGATAAACCATTTGTACTGTCAGATTACACTTCCATTTTCCACATCAAACAGTCTCAGAACTCAGGGGATTCACACCACTTAACAAAGGTAGCTTACACTGAGGCAGAAATGAGAACTCTGAACTTCAGTGACCCGTTTTATGCCAAGATTTGATCAAAATAAAACCGATTTTCTCTCCCCATTTCCTGAAAACTCTCTTCTTAGAGACCAAAACCAAAAAACACAGATGTTTCTCTTTCCCTTATCAACTATCCAAAGAGTCAGACCTGCCAGGTACACAAAAGCATATTTCCTTGCACCAAAGTAGCAGAGGTTTAAGTGCTGATGAAAGCAATAGGATAGAAATTATACTCTAAAACTCAAGACAACGGGCTGGGGCTACAGCTCAGCTCACACAGCACCTGCCTATCATGTCCAGAGAAAACATGAGGGACTGCATAGACAAGGGGTCACTACAATCCCTGCATTCTGGAGGTAGAGATAGGTGAATCAGAAGTTCAAGGTCAAGCCAGACATTGGTGGCACATGCCTCCCTGAATGCTGGGACTAAAGGGGTGCACTACCACATCCACTTCTCAACTGAAAATTTAAGGATGCTGTGTTTAAATCTTTTATCTACCTCTAACATATAGGCAGCCCAAACAGAATGGATCAGTATTCTAACATGAACATAAAAGGTAAAATGCAGCACACATCTGAGAGGAGGGGTTGGGGATGGGGCAGGATCAAGGTATCCTCCATCTTACAAGCTGTATATAGAAATGATCCTCACCAGCCAGGTCCTGAGTTCAATTCCCAGCAACCTTATGGTGGCTAACAACCATCTATAATGTGATCTGATGCCTTCTTCTGGCCTGCAGGTGTACATGCAGATCGAGCATTCATACACATTAAATAAATATTTTTTAAAAATTAAATGAGCCCAAGATGTGAATAGGACAGATGAAAACATAGAAAACTGATACAGAGGTAAAGTGGCCGTGGTCACACTGCTAGTTCATTATGAAGGTGGTAAGAACTGTTTTCTTATACCCCAATTACTTTTGAGGATAATCTAAGAAAATCTGTCAACAATTAGGCAGAAAGGCATCACTTAAAATTGTTATGAGACATATTACTCAAAAGGTGGTTATCTAGGTATACATTTATGATTAAAAAACAAGTCATTCTTATTCATAATAGTATTGCTATTGACTAAATTAACATCCTACCTTTTACTAGATATATCATCCTATTTGGTTATTGGGCAGGAGGAAGGGTAAAGTAAGAGAATCATTTCCCTCTGGAAAAGTAAGCCCCCTGAAATTCAATAGGGTAAGACACCCAAAGCTATAAAATATGAGTAAATATATGTATATGTATAAAATATGAGTAAATATAAAAAATGAGTAGCCAACCTCAGCCAAACTAGGAGTGCCACACTGTAGAATATATATGCTCTGGAAATTAGCATCTGAAGTTATTGCTATTGTGAGATAATTAGTACAATTTATTGGGGAGGTCACATTTTAAGTCTTCATTATAACTAGGTGGAACTGCAAATTAGCTTGGAGCTATCTGTCTCAATAGTTCTTTTGATGATATAACCAATGGCTCAAAAGCCACTTTTACTTAGACTCAAAGCATACAGCTATATTTATCATAGGCATATAACTTTTGTTTTTTGTTTTGGGGTTTGTTTAGTTTGGTTTGGTTTTGGTTAGGTTTGATTGTTATTTTTTGTGTGGTTTTGTTGTTGTTGTTGGTTTGGTTGGTTGGTTTGGTTGTTGTTTTTGTGTGATTTTTTGTTGTTGTTGTTGTTTTGTTTTTTGTTTTTGTGGCCCTGGATGTCCTGGAACTCAACATTAAGACCAGGCAGTCCTTCAACTCACAGAAACCCACCTGTCTCTGCTGGAGTGCTAGGATCAGAGGCATGGAGCACCACGCCCAGCTTCCATCTACCATTTTACATGGTCATTCTATTCAATGTGCTGCATATGCCCTAAGACACTTCAGTTGGTGCTATACAAGCCAGTTATTACTCCATTTAGCAGTGACGTTTTTCTCGAGCACACCTTTGAGTGCTGTTTCCTCAGACTCTACACCATAATGATGTAGGAATTTACAGGTCACTGAATCCACTCATCAATTCACATTCACTACAACTTTTCTATTCTCAAGGTCAAGCTTTGTCTGATCTTTCCCTTCCCAAAATGGGGGTGTTCTAAAAGAAGTTAGATGAAATAACCCAATGCTTTTATACCCAAGTCGATCCCCTGCAAAGCGCTTAAGGAGCTCACATTCTGCTTCAGTATTGATCCTAAGCCTTTTAACAGTTTAAGCTGACCACAATCCTCCCCTTCCTCCTCTTTTATAAAACATTCTCCTCCTTAAACTTCCGCTTAAAAAAGTCTTCCTATACTTCTCATTCCTTGTCCTATACATATACAAAAACAAAACTCCTCATAAAAAATAAGCATGGCATACACATGGAAAAACCTGTTTTTAATTAAAACACCATGTCCTTAAGAAGAATATTGTATAATTCAACAATATGGCCTGTACAGAAGCTCAGAACACTAAATCTGAAGGCCACAATAAAAATGCCCCATCACAGGCTAAGTAATTTAAAGAATAAGATGTAAAAGTAAGGCATTATAATGGCTTACTGTTATCATATCACTAAGCTTTCACTTTAAGCACATTATTCAAATTGTACAGATTGAAGAAAATACTCCTAGGATGTGTATTACTGCCAAGACTGTAGAGCAGCATTCAATCCCTGGACCCAACATGACAGAACAAGAGAGGTAACGCCTGCATGTTGTGCTGACCTCTGTACATCATGGTGTGCGCACATGCATACTCATACACACAACAACAACAAAATAATAATGATAGTGATGATGATGATGATATAAATCTTAAAGTGAAGTAAAAATTGTGTAAAAAACTGGAATATTTCAAATAAAGTACACCTGGCCAATGCTAGCCCAACTCACACAACCTTATTTTACTGTACTTCCCAAACTTAAAGACCACGTTTTATATATATATATATATATATATATATATATATATATATATATATGCCACAAACTAGATGATAAAGCAGAAAAAAAACAGATCAATTACTGAGATCCAAAAATTACAAAAGGATGCTACCAGTACCCTAGGTATTTGTCAATAAATACTAAGGGATAAGATGTAATATACTAATCAGCACACATATCAGGGACTATCTAGAAACTAGTCACTCACTTTTACTTAGTAAAATACAACAGTCACTAAGATATACAGAAAATGTATGGTGAGGGGTTGCTTTGGGGAGAATTGTTTTTTTGTTTTGTTTTGTTTTGTTTTTTTGAGACAGAAGAATTCTCTGTGTAGCCTTGGCTATCCTGGACTCACTTAGTAGGCTGGACTCGAACTCACAGATATTTACCTGCCTCTGCCTCTCTGAGTGCTGGGATTACAGGTGTGTGCCACCTCACCTGGCTAAAGTGTGTTTGGGTTGGGTTTTTTTTCTTTGTTTGTTTGGGTTTTTTTGGTTTTTTGTTGTTGTTGTTGTTGTTGTTGTTGTTTTGTTTTTCCAGACAGGGTTTCCCTATGTACCCTTGATGTCCTGGACTCACTTTGTAGACCAGGCTGGCCTTGAACTCACTGCAATCCACCTGCCTCTGCCTCCCAAGTGCTGGGATTAAAGATGTGTGCCACCACTGTCCGGCTTAAAATGTATGCTTTTTTTTTTTTTAAGATTTATTTATTATTATGTATACAGTGTTCTGTCTGCATGTACACCTGCAGGACAGAAGAGGGCATCAGATCTCATTATAGATGGTTGTGAGCCACCATGTGGTTGCTGGGAATTGAACTCAGGACCTTTGGAAGAGCACGCGGTGCTCTTAACCACTGAGCCATCTCCCCAGGCCCAAAATGTATGTTCTTATGTTTGATTACACTTATACTTCAAAGTGCTCACATTCTCCATTCAGATGACTATGTTCATAAGAAATCAATCCAAGCCAGCATGGTGGCAAAAGGCAAGTGGAATTCTGCAAGTTCAAGACCAGCCTGGTAGACATGGTGACTTCCAAGTCCAGGACAGCCAGGACCACAAAGAGACCCTGTTTTAAAAAAGAAAAGAAAAGAAAAGAAAAGAAAAGAAAAGGCTAGTGACAGCAGAGAAGTTATGGCACATGCTTTTCATCCCAGCACTGGAGGCAGAGGTAGGCAGATCTCTGTAAGTTCAAGCCCAGCCTGGTCTACAGAACAAATCCAAGACAGCCAGGACTACACTGAGAAACTCTGTCTCAAAAAAACAGAAGGAAAAGAGAAAAAAGAATTCCCAGGCATGGTGGCTCACATCTGTAATCCTAATACTCAGCTGAGTTTGGAGGATTGCAATCAGTTCAAGACCAGTAAGGGCTTAAAAAAAAAAAAGTTTATACACACACACACACACACACACACACACACATATATTAATTAAGATCCTTAAAAAAAGAAGAAAAGAAAAAAAAAAGCTGGGTAAAGCAGGGCTAGTCATGACATATACCTAAGAGATCAAGCCAACCTGACTAGAAAAATAAATGCTGCTAAGGCACTAAGAAATGTCCGTAAACTAAGTGAGGTCAGTGTTCAACAGGTTGCTATGTTGTACATAAGACTGAAAGATGTGCTGAGTGGTGGTGGGGCACACCTTTAATCCCAGCACTCAGGCAAGCAGGTAGATCTCTGTGAGTTCAAGCCCAGCCTGGACTACTCATAGAGTTCCAGGACAGCCAGGACTACACAGAGAAATCCTATTAACATTAAAACCACCCAATATTTAAACCTGAAAGAACCTTAAAGAGTTTCTGCTGAGTTCCTTTTCAATAGAGGAGGACAGCTAGCATCTGTGTGAGAACTAACAGCTGGCTTATGAACAGAAACACTGATTAACAGCAAAACTCAGGCTCCTATTTAGAAACCCCAGTTCAGTGGCAGGCAGACCTGTTAAAAAAAAAAGAAAGCGCACATCTGGCCAGGTACAGTCAGTCCATAGCTGTTATCCCATCACTCTGGAGGCTGGGGAGGCAGAGCCTGTTTCTGCCACATAGTCAGTTCAAGGTCAGCCCAAGCTGTGTAGTAAGACTGTTTCAAAGAAGGAAGAGGAAGAAGAGAGGGAAAGGGAAGAGAGAGAAGGGAAGAACAGCTGCTCAAGCTCATTATCTCACTAACACAGAAGGATCTGAATGTGCTCCTACAAGAAGAGCTGTGCCTCGGGAGCGTGGGGAGAGGGGCACTGTAGTGGTTATCACACCGTGTGAAGACCACTGTGTTTTTCCAGAAGAAATCCTTAAAAAGAAAGTAGCAATCTCAAAGGAGGGATGAAGCAGAGCCAGATTTTACAGCTATAAAAGAGATAAGTGAGCAAACAGTAGAGATAGGCAGTGTCTGGCAAGGAAGGAAAATACAGTTCACAGAGAGAAAAGCCGAATGCTGCAGGACCACAGAAACGTTTCCTTGCCAAAAGAAAGGAAATGTAAGTTTAACAGTGTAACGGAAAATCCTGAATAAAGTATGGAGAATGGCATGCCAACTAAGAATCACCTAGAAGAAATCACTTTTAAAAGATGAATTGCAAGCCGGGTGTGGTGGCGCACGCCTTTACTCCCAGTACTCGGGAGGCAGAGGCAGGTAGATCGCTGTGAGTTCGAGGCCAGCCTGGTCTACAAAGTGAGTCCAGGACAGCCAAGGCTACACAGAGAAACCCTGTCTCGAAAAACCAAAACAAACAAAAAACCCCAAAACAAAATAAAACAAAAGATGAATTCTAAAATAAACATTATTCCCTCAACATAAAAAAGTATATTTTCGAGCCAGGCGCAGTGGCCCACGCCTCTAATTCCAGCACTCAAGGAGGCAGAAGCAGACAGACTGATGTGAGTTGAAGATCAGCCTGGTATACAAAGAGTGTTCAGGACAGCACAGCCAAGGCTGCACAGAGAAACCCTGTCTCAAAGAAAACAAACAAATAAAAAAATATACTTTTCCAATGTTCTTAAAAACCTTATAAAAAGGTAGTTAGGGAGCATAGATTTTTTTTTAACCCAAAATAGGTTTGCATAGATTTTTTTTAACCCAAAATAAGTTTGCATTTTTACAAATCTATGTGGCGAATTACCATAGGATTTGTAGCATCAAAGATACTTGTCCATCATTTTATACTGTGAACTCTCCACCAGATAATATTCAAAGAATATTCTGATTAGTACTCAATGTATAGGGACAAACAACATGCTATTATAAATTTAAAAATTAGATTTTATACAGCCAAACTTGGCAGCACATGCCTTTAATTCCAGCACTGGGTTCCTAGGGGGATAAAGGGAGACAGAATCTCTTTGAGTTCAAGGCCAGCCTCATCTACATAGTGAGTTCCAGAATAGCCAGAGCTACATAATGAGACCCTGTTGGGGAAAATAACTGGACTGTATTCTATCAAAAAAAAAAAAATTGTCACAGCCGGCTGTGGCCCTCTCCTTTGATCCCAGCACTTGGGAGGCAGAGGCAAGTGGATTGCTATGAGTTCCAGACCAGCCTGGTCTACAAAGCAAATATAGGATAGCCAAGGCTTCACAGAGAAACCCTGTCTCGGAAAAGAAAAGAAAAAAATTGCCTAAGGGGGCTAGAGAGATGGCTCAGCAGTTAAGAGCACTGGCTGCTCTTACAGAGGGCCTGGGTTCAATTCCCAGCACCCACAAAGTAGCTCATACTGTGTGTAACTCCAGTTACAGGGACTCTGAGACCTTCACACAGCATATGCAGGCAAAATGGCAAAATACCAATATACATAAAATAAAAAAATTTAAAGTGATTTCTTTAAATTGTCTAAGTATGTTTTACTTTTATAATTGGTTCACTTGCCTAGACATGGAAAATAATTGCATTTATTTATTTTTATTACCTTGGGGCATTCAAGTGCCTCAGTACAACTTGTGGAGGTCACAGAACAACTTAAGGGAATCAATTATCTCATTCCACCAAGTGGGTCCTGGGGCAACTGCTTTTACCTGCTAAGCAGCTCATTGCATGAAAATAATGCTTTAGGGCTAGAGAGACAGCTAAGTGCTTAAGAATACATATGCTCTTCCAGAGGACCTGAGTTCAATTCCAAGCACACATGCCAAGTGGCTCACTCACATACATAAACGTAACTAAAAATATTTTAAAAAGCCAGGCGTGGTGGCACACACCTTTACTCCCAGCAGAGGCAGGTGGATCACTGTGAGTTTAAGGCTAGCCTAGTATACTAAGGGAGCCCAGGTTTAAGTGAACCCACTTACAAGAAATCATTTGGAGTGATGCCATTAAAAGTACACTTTCAAATATCCATATTTTTCCTTATTCTCTTTCAAAAATAAAATCCCCATAGAAACCTGTGAGGCATGGTGATGCATGCCTTTAGTCCCAGCAGAGGTAGAAAGATTTCTGAGTTGGAGGCCAACCTGGTTTAAAGAGCGAGTTCCAGGACAGCCAGGGCTACACAGAGAAACCCTGTCTCAGGAAAAAAAAGAAAAAAGAAAGAAAAAGAAAGAAAGAAAGAAAAGAAAAGAAATAACAAAATAAAGGAAGGAAGGAAGCTAATGAGGACTGGAGATGCTAGCTGCTCTACCAAAGGTCCAGGGTTCAATTCCCAGAACCCACATGGACGTTCACAGCTACTCAAACTCCAATTCCAGGGAATCAGATAACCCTCTTCAGCACAGATGGCCTCTGTGGGTACAGCATGCATGTGGTGCACACATAAACATGCCAGCAAAACACCCATATACATAAAATGCTAATAATTAAAAAAAAACCTGACTTATTGAACCACCGAGTCAACATTTAAAACGGACAGTTTTAATTTAAAAACATAGTTGGCACCATAAAAGCAGATCAAGGAGAGACATTCAGTTTCTATCGATCCACTTTAGCAAATGCTATTTCCCAATTTAAAAAAAAAAAAAAAAAGAGCTGGGCATGGTGGCGCACACCTTCAATCCCAGCACTTGGGAAGCAGAGGCAGATGGATCTCTGAGTTTGAGGCCAGCCTGGTCTACAAAGACAGTTTCACGACAATCAGGGACATACAGAGAAACCCAGTCTCAAAAAGGGGGGTGGGGAGTATTATTTCTAAAACTGGCAAGAGTCAGTCATTCAACTAAGGACATAAATATTAGACCTATGTGCGCTATCATCAGATAGCATGAATTTGAGTTCAAAATGTCAAAATGAACAGCATCAAAGTCAGTCCTGGTGGAAGGGCTGGAGACGCAGCTCAGTGCATTTGCTTTTATCAGGTCTGCTGCACAAACTGCATCAACTGTCTAAGCACTTTCCATTAGAATTCAGTATGTCTGCTATCACGGTAGCTGGTAATCCAAGCACAACACAGTCATCCGTTCTGTCGTAAACTGATTTGTCATCCTTACACAGGTGCAAGCCCCTGGGGACTAAAGCAGTTCAACACACCAGTGTCTCCTGGCTGTAGGAACAAGCAGCTGGTCACTCCTTGAGGCCAGTGAAACAACCACAGACAACAAGAAATTTCAAAACTTTAAAAAAGCTGAATATCCCAGCACTTGGGAGGCAGACGCAGGTGGTTCACTGTGAGCTCAAGGCCAGTCTGCTCTGCAAAGTGAGTCCAGGACAGCCAGGGATACACAGAAAAACCCTGTCTCCAAAAACAAAACAAAAAAAAAAAGTTGAAACAGGGCTGAAGAGATGGCTCAGAGGTTAAGAGCGCTGGCTGCTCTTCCAGAGGTCCTGAGTTCAATTCCCTGCAACGACATGGTGGCTCACAACCATCTATAATGTAATCTAATGCCCTCTTCTGGCCTGCAGGTGTACATGCAGGCAGAGGACTGTATACATAATAATTTTTTTTAAGTTGAAATAACTAAGATCCTCATATACAAATATCAGTACTTAGTAGGCTTTTTTCTATCCTTGGTTAAAAACGTAAACTCTAGCTGGAAATAGTGGCCTATGCCTTCAACCCAACACAGGCTCTCTGTATTCGGGGCCAGCCTAATCTGTATGTGGAGCAGTCGGGACGACACAATGAGACCCTGCCTCAAAAGGAAAACAAAACAGTAAACTCTTCTAACTACACTTAATGAGTTATTAAAACAAATTCTGTGATCTACTTACAAAAGGCATCAGCCTAATTATCTAGCATTCAATACAATTTCACAGGAAGGCTCACTGAGCCTATTACATCATTTAGCCTCTCTCGCCTCGGTTTTTCGCACACAAATAAAAATAAATATTTTTAAAGCTAGGCATGGTGGCATACACCTTTAATCCCAGCACTGGGAAAGCAGAGGCAGGTAGATCTCTGTGAGTTTGAAGCCAGCCTGGTCTACAAAGCACGTGCAGGACAGCCAGGACTACACAGAGAAACCCTGTCTTGAAAAACCAAAAATGAGCCGGGTGGTGGCGCATGCCTTTAATCCCAGCACTTGGGAGGCAGAGCTGGCGGATTGCTATCAGTTCAAGGCCAGCCTGGTCTACAAAGCGAGTCCAGGACAGCCAAGGCTACACAGAGAAACCCTGTCTCGAAAAAACAAACAAAAAGAAAGAAAGAAAGAAAGAAAGAAAGAAAGAAAGAGAGAAAGAAAGGAAAAACCAAAAATAAATAAATAAATATTTAAGTGAACCCTCATTTGAATTAAACATTTATTACTTCTATAACAAATTAACATAAATTTCTCACGGTAAGCCTTGAAAACTTATGGTTTTAAGCTTCTAAGAAAACACTGTGCTGAATAATTTATGTATCTTTCTCTTAATTACACTATAAGAGATGACAAAAATAGTGTTTTAAAAATTAATGTCCTTGCTGGGTGGTGTTGGTGCACACCTTTAATCCCAGCACTTGGGAGGCAGAGGCAGGTGGATTGCTGTGAGTTCGAGGCCAGCCTGATCTACAAAGCAAGTCCAAGACAGCCAAGGCTACACCTTGTCTCAAGAAAAGAAAAGAAAAGAAAAGAAAAGAAAGAAGGAAGAGAAAAGAAATCTAGAGACCAAAAGTTTAGAATTGAAGGGAAAAGTCAAACATAATAGCCTATGCATCTAATCCCAGCACTTAGGAGACAAACACAGAAGAATCAGGAGTTCAAGGTCATCCTTAGCTATACTGAAAAGTTCCACAACAGCCTGAGCTAAAAAAAAAAAAAAAAAAAAAAAAAAAAAAAAAAAAAAAGAGTTTAACTTCTAAAAAATAAAGAAAGTTGAGGGTGGAGGGTAGAGAAAGGCTTAGCAATTAAAATCACTTGCTGTTCTTCCACAGGACCCAAATTTTGTTCCCAGCAGTCATGTCAGATTTTCCTAACTGCCTGTAACTCCAGATCCAGGTGACCTGACACTTCAGGCTGCCATAGTACACATAAGTGCATGCGCACACACATGTGCACATATATAAAAATACAATCTTTTTTTTTAACAGGAGGTGGGGGTGGGGGACAGGGAAAATTGTATCATTCTCAACCCTTCATTAGACTTTGCACATTCAGTTTTGGCTGTCCAGGCCAGTGGTTCTCAGGCTTCCTAATGCTGCAACCCTTTAGCTCTATTACTCATGTAATGGTGACCCCAACCATAGAATTACTTCATTACTACTTCATAACTGTAATTTTGCTACTGCTATGGTTGTCATGTAAATATGTGTGTTTTATGATGGTCTTGGTGGCCTGTGTGAAAAGGTCACTCGACCCCAAAGTGGTCATGATCCACGGATTAAGGACCACTAGACTATGCATATTTTTTAAGGTTTACTTATTCTGTATATGAGTGCTCTATTTGCAGGTATGCCTGCATGACAGAAGAGACCATCACATCCCATTATGATGGCTGTGAGCCACCATGTGGTTGCTGGGAATTGAACTCAGGACCTCTGGAAGAGCAGCCAGTGCTTTGAACCACTGAGCCATCTCTCCAGGCCCCATTTATGCACATTTTAAATTGTTCTCCTTTTTACATTTATTTATTTATTTCATCTTATGCATATGTTTTGCTTGCACTTCTGTGCACCCACTACATGCTTGCCTGGTTCCAGAGGTTGGAAAAGCGCATTAAATCCCCTGCAACTGGAGTGACAGCTGTTGTAAACTACATTATAGACCACCACCTTCAGAATGCTGGAAACCAAACCTAGGTCCTCTGCACAAGTAACAAGTGCTTTTAACTGCTGAGCCTATCTCTCTAGCCCCTTAAATCTTTTTTTTAAAGTTCTGCACAGCAAGTCTTTTCCATCAAGTTTAGAATATAAGCTCTACTTAATGCTCTCTTTAAATCTAATGTTCTATAATTCAGCCCGTTTATACAGTAATGTTTACTTCATCAGATGGGCTACTAGAACAGATTGTTTAAGGGCCTTTTGGTCTGGAACCAGGTTGAATGAACCAACCCCTTGTAGGGTTTGGGTAGGGTTGTTTGAGACAGACTCTCCCTGTGTAACCTTGGCATCCTGGAATTTACTACACAGACCAAACTGGCCTCAATCTCAAAGAGATCCACCTGCCTTTGACTCCAGAGTGCTGGGATTATAGTCAGGTGCCACCACATGCAGTTCTATGTAGGTCCTTAACGTCCTCTGTCTATTCCCCAATCTGTCAAGCAGGTCAAAAGGACTGAGTCCTATAAAAATGTTTACTGGTCAGACTAAGGGGGAAGCCCTTCCCGTACCTGTCAGATCCCATAATCAGTTATGTGATTATACCAAATAAACAAACTAGATTGCCTCAATCCTAAGCAATTCCCTCAGCAGAGGAAGCCCCTGGCAGAACTGCAAAAAACCAAAGGAAAACATAAGACAATAATCCCGTAAACCAACTCTTTACAGTCGCATAAAATCAAACTAGTTCTCATGGACAAAAGGCTACCTGTGATTACCTCTTCATCAGCCTTAGAATTTTATGTGTGGAAAACTCGGCAAATAAAAAAATAACCTTCCTAAACTACAAAACTTTTCCCTCTATCCCAAGTCGTCTCAATGGAAGTTCTCTAGTAAAGAGTCAAAAACAAGACAAAGTAACAACAAACCAGGAGCAGAATTATCGGCCCTAGGACCACATCCCAGCTGTCTCTGCTCTCTGGTTTGTAGCTCAAATGTTGTTTCCATTTCCTTCCACCCTTCTCCCCTTACTCCGGGAGTGTCAATTAGAAAGCCAATATTCACATCCTCGCACTGCTGGCAGGCAGGGACTTGGGGGGGGTGGGGGTGGGCCGGGGGGTGAGAGTGGCGGTTCGAGGATCAAGGAAGGAAAAAAGGGGGGAAACATTTCAGAATCACGGTTTCCCCTACAAACAGCAACGTAAAGGGCAGCCTTGTGTCATCGAGCTATGGGGAGGGGGGATGGGGGGGGGGACGGACGGACAGAGACGCTGGTGGAGACATTAAAAAGATGTTCAGTATGTATGCACTTGGGAGTCTCCAGGCAAGCTGAGGCCCCGAGCAGAAAAGTAAGAAAACCTATGCTTTCCCTACTCCTGCCCCTAAGGGGCAACTACAGAAAAAATAAGTGGGGGGGGGGAGGATGCGGGATATTATATTACTCCTATGGAGGTACATACACAAATAGACGGGGGGGCCCTTCGGTTACCCCCAGTTATGAGGGTGGAGGGGTTTACGGGAAGAAGGAACCTCTAACTAGTATTACCTACCTCCTTTCAAAAAGGGGGAGTAAGGGAGACCCGATTAAATCCAGATGGAGCGCCACAGAAAGAGTCCCCAGGTCACTCGTTCCCCCCACCCCACACCCCACACACACACAAGAGCGAGCGGAAGGGCTGGGATAAAGGGGATGGAGGGCTGGTCATGGGCAAGGCCCCACCCCCCCGGTTTAGGAGGGAAGGAGAGCCCCGGCTCACAGCCGAATGCCCGGGCCGCCCCCTCGCGTCCCCCCCTCCCCGGCCCTTCCCCGACCGGCAGAGCCCCCGGGAGCCCGCGAGGCATCCGCTCCTTCCTCCCCTCACCCACCGCGTCCCCACCCCCACCCGCTCCCACCTCCCGCCCGCCGCGGGCCCGTTACCTGCTCGTCGAAGCGGCTGACCACGGCCTGGACCCATTCCACCGGCCTGTGTGCGGCCATGTCCTCCCCGCGACCCGGGGGCGGCGGAGGGCCGGGCGGGCCGGCGTCCGGGACCCGCCGGAGGGCGGGCGGCCGGCGCTGAGGTGAGGGCAGCGGCGAGCCGAGCGGCTGAGGAGTGAGGGCAGCTAGCGTTCCCACGGGGGTGGGGACCGGGGCCCGCGCGGCCCGCCGGGAGGGGGACAGGGGAAGGGGGGCGTTGGCGAGGAGGCTGGGGGAAGGGGTGGGGAGGGGAGCCCGGGGAGGGGAGGGCGCCTGTGGGTGGCTCTCCCCACTAGCGCCGTCTCCCCTCAGCCATCACAGTCCGAGACGCCGCCATGACACCCCACCGGAAGTGGGATCCTTTCCACGGCTCGGGGAGAGGGAGAGCGAGCAAGCTCGAGATTGAGAGCGCGGCTGGGAAAGGGGAGGGGAGGGGGGGGAACGAAGGGAGAGGGAAGGGGCCTGCTGCGCATGCGCCCGCGCCGGCCGGTTTCATTAATGAAAAAGCGAGTCCTCCTGGAGGTGACGTCACCTAAGTCCTCCGGGCCTCGAGGCGCGAGTCCCTCACCGCTGCCGGTCTCCCCCACCTAGACTGGCGCGGGGCTCTGGCCGAATCTGAGCCGACTCCCGAGCGTCGGCTGTCATCACCACCGCCGCCTCGGCCAGCCCTTCCCCCGCCGGCCTCCGGGCTTGGATTGCTCCCGGGGTTGGAAGTTAAGGTGTCCTGAGGCTAGGCTTTCTCTTTCTTCGCAGATCTCTGCCGCTGATCTCTGCGAGAGGCTGTGTTCTGTCCCTCTCCGCCTTCTTCACTTAAAAATATAAGGCGCACGCCGCCATGCAGTCGATGGGGCTTCTGGAGGTGCTGAAAACAGTTTGTAAAAGGAAGGCTAAAGAGAGATTCCGTGATTTTTTTAAAAAGTCGCTCAAATTCCAAAGCAAGACCCAGTGGCAATCCAAGTTCTCAGGAGACTCCAGAATCCCCAACCTGAAATTTCTCTACCAAACTGACGGGCAGCCAAGTTAATAAAACTTTTGCACGGTTGTTAATATAAGATTGAAGATGAATTCACTCTACTGTAAAAAGCCTTTAAAGGACCTAACATAAACATTCATAGTTTCGGTTCAGCCTTTCAGCAAACCTTTCCGATAGGGCTCATTAGCTTTACCTAGTTGATGAATGAATAGGGCGCTGGAAGTTCCAGGATATACCCAAGATCAGAGCTGATAGGAACCAGATAGTTTGGCTTTAAGGACAAGCGGGAAGGGCGCACTCTCCAGAAACAAAGACATCCCTAATGCCCAGGACCAAGAGTTCAAAGGACTTATGTGGGGTTGGCTGGGCACTGTTACAAAAGAGGACACTCCCAAAAGGTAGTTTGCGCAAGGCTAGCCCGTTCTACATGGGGATTTCCAGGCCAACCAGGACTACACAGTGGAGGGGAGGGGGCAGCGCTCTTATCTATATCTGACATTGGACTTTGAAATGAGTGTTGTTCCGGATGCTGGAGAGATGGCTCAGAGGTTAAGAGCACGGTCTGTTCTTCCTAGAGGTCCTGAGTTCAATTCCCAGCAAGCACATGGTGGCTCGCAACCATCTAGAATGAGATCTGGTGGCCTCGTCTGGTGTGCAGGCACATATGTGGGCAGAATACTGTATAAATAATAAATAAATATGAAAAAAAGAAAACAAATGAGTGTTCTTCAATGCACTTTACTCAGGTCAATGTTAAAATGTGTTTACAGGCAAACACGGAGGTGCTCTTCTTTATTAGAGGCAAGCGAGCCTTAATGAGTTCCAGGCCAACCAGTGCGCCATACATAGCATCACCTTGTCTCAAAAACAAACAAAATGTGTATATACTCAGAGCATACATTAGATTCATCAGCCATCAGCCACACAGAAAGATACCAACTGGGTGATAAGATGAAACAAAACCACAATTTTCATTTCACCACAGAAAATCCACAAAGCCAGTAATCCACGTACACAGTGATATGTCTGTAAGAGAAGTTTCAAATCTGGGTAGGTTGGTGACCTTCCAAAATGCATATGAAAGTTGATGTTTCATTCCACTAAAACAAAAGGACAGAAACTGGCTGTTTCTATGATCTATTCTTTAAAGATGCAACATAGATACTGACTAATTTCTTTATATGATGTCAGAAATGACAGTGCTGAAAGAGACGAATGAATATTAAATAGCCTTCTGTGTTTTCGAGATCTGGGACCCCTGAAAAACCTCTTCCTTAGAGCCCCAAATAGCATCCCAACATGTCTACTTCACTGCCACAAATCAACCCTCAACCTCCTTTTCCTTTTCTCACACTCTGAAAACCCTTGGCTGTGTCCACTTTGTCCTGGCTTTTGTCTTTGATTCTCTTAGATGGGGCTGAGCCCTGGGCTCCCTGCCCTCCATTGGCATTTCACTGCTGAACGTCCTCTGTCTCCTCCTCCTCCTCCTCGGCTGCTTGCTTCCCTGATTGTCTCCGTTCCTCTCTAGCCTTAAGTCCTGGCTGCTTGTTTCTTCTTTCCTTACTCAGGCTCCAGCCAGTGGGTCATGAAGTCATCTTACTGCGCAGGTGTATAGAGTGCTGTTTCCTCCCCTGCATGGGAAGCCCCTCATTGCCGATGGAGGTCCAGCCTTCCCCCAGCCTCCTCCCTAATGAACTCAGTCAGTTCTTGAAAACCAGTATTAAGTATCTGTCAGCCTAATTCGACCCCATAAACCTTGTCAGGCAATACATAGTGATATGAGAGAGAGTCTAAACCGAATCCCCAGTGAAGGTGATGACTGGTGATCTAAGGAGAACCTCTACCCACACCATCCCATGTTTAAAAAGCAGGTATCACTCAGCTCCAGACAATTACTGCCACAAAGGGATGTTGACCTCCTGGTGCTAGAACTTCCATTTAGGAAGAGAAGCTAGAAATCCAAACTCATGTATAGATGTTTCTAACGTTTGCACTGTTCCAGGCAAATCACACTTTTCAATGTTGTACAGCCAAAGTAAGTAGCTTTTTGGAAACCAAGTGGACAGCTGTAGTCTAGGTGGGGAGAGGCGTGCGCTTCTGAGTAGAGTAGAATTTGGTTTGTGTCCTAACTTTCCCTCTTCAAAGGTGAGTAGTAGTAAGCCGGCTACAGTGGTGCACACCTGTAATCCCAGCACTCAGCAGGCAGAGGCAGGCAGGTCTCTGTGAGTTTGAGGCAAGCTCGGTCTACAAAGTGAGTCCAGGATAGCCAAGGCTACACAGAGAAACCCTGTCTCAAAAAATCAAAACAAACAAACAAGCAAGGTGAACAGTATTAGAGATTATCTAAGTGTCTGATAGTTTTAAATGTATCTCTCTCATTTATTCCCCACTTTGTTAGATTTTTTTTTTTAACTGGCGATTATTTTTCAAGAGTCTTTTAATTTTAGTATGTAGGAGTGTTTTGCCTGCATGTGCATCCAAAGCACCATGTGTGTCCAGTGCCCAAAAGAGCCAAGAGAGTCATCAGAACCCCCTGGAACTGGAGTTACAGACAGTTGTAAGCCAATATGTATGTGGGTGCTGGAAATCAAACCAGAGTCCTCTGAAGGAGCAGCCAGTGCTCCTAACCGCTGAGCCATCTCCCCAGCAAGGATCTTGTTCAAAGTCTCGAGGTATTTCCTCTCTCCTACCCTCTCCCCATCCCCACTGGCACAGCACTTGCCCTCCCCTCTACCCCTGCATGCCAAAGAGCGCAGGCTCTTCTGACACAAGACACTTGTTTCCCCGGCTGCTGAGAGAGCTAGTGGCCAGTAGCCGTCCCCTGAATCGCACTCCAGGAATGGCCTTCAGCTGAGGACAGCTTCTGCACAGCCACATCACAGCACTCCAGGAGAGCCTTTCCAGACTAGGTGTGAATTCAGGGTGGGACCGCTCTGAAGACTCCATTGGCTCTGGAGTCCCCTGATGGGATCAACTCTTTTTCTATGACTACATTTAATTCAGCTTCTGTACCTGCTCCCTCCCTTATTGCGTGACGCCATCCCAAGGACAGTAAGTCCCATGAAAGGAGGCTGATACAGCGGAGCTGAATTACCCTATGACTAGCTGGCAGTGAGGACCCTGCAACCTTGTAGGCCTTTACATGCCCAGACACACAAACATACACATACATAAAAATAAACCTTTTTTTTTTAAAAGAAGGCTGGAATATAATACCAAATGGAAGAACGTACCAGTGGGTGCAATCTAGCAGGCTTTTTTCTTTTTCTTTTTTGTTTTTTTAAGACAGGGTTTCTCTGTGTAGCCTTGGCTGTCCTGGACTCACATTGTAGACCAGGCTGGCCTTGAACTCACAGGGACCCACCTGCCTCTGCCTCCCGAGTGCTGGGATTAAAGGCGTGCGCCACCACCACCCGGCTTTTTTTTTTTTTAATTTGAGGGGGAAATGGTAATTGAAGCACAGGAATACACCTATAACCCTAGCTTGGAAGATTAAGGCAGAACAGTGCTGAATTCAAGACCAACCTGAGCTAATGAGACCCCTGACTCAGAAAAATAACACATGCAGATAAAATTATGTAACTGTGAATGTAGTAAATCTATGCTGTGGAGAAAGTGAAAGTCTTAGAGTGACTAACCAGCAACGGCTAGGGACAGAGGTCAAAGTGTCTCCTCGTCCCCCTAAGAGAAGGCATAAGAAGCTCACCAGGGCTCACTCATAAGAGCAGTAGAACTCCAAAATGATTCTCAGGTCTGCCAAGGCTGCTAGGCCAAGGTCTGGGCTAACAGTTGGGAAAAATAGGACTCTGACACCTGTGACAGGGCATCTTTTTCCATCATTTACAAACATTAAAAACCCCATATCCCAGCTGGGCATGGTAATCCCAGCAGGTGGATCTCTGTGAGTTCCAGGCCAGCCTGGTCTACAACCCGAGTCTACAACGTGAGTCAAGGACAGCCTAGGGTACTCAAGGAAACCCTGTCTCAAAAACAAAACAAACCATATCCCCTTGAGTGCTCCAGGGTTGTAGAACAATGTCTCTGTCCTCTGCATGAAAGGCTGCGGCCACATCATCTCTCATCCATAAGTATACCTACCTTGCAGGACAAAGTAAGCCCTTCTCGGGCTCTACAACACTTTTCCACCTGCCTACCAGACTCATACCTGAAGGCAAGCCACAAAGTAATAACCTTTTCAAGGAAACGTTAGAACCACCAGAGGAGGAAAGGCAATGTGTATACGAAAGGAGATAAAGCCAGCCCCCGTGTGTGTGTGTGTGTGTGTCTGTCTGTCTGTCTGTACACACACACACACATACACACATAGAATGGATCAGGGCCCCAGATTGTTTTGGGAAAGGAGAGAGGAGGAGAAAACATAATACCAAGCAAAGCAGAGTTTATTGATATAAGCACATTCCTGTACCGTGGTATCTACATCCTGGTAAGGGCCCCAGGAAATGGTGCTAATAGGTTACTAGGATGGTTCGAGAAAGCAATTGCCTGTACTCAGCAAAGAGAAAAATCAGAGCTGTCTAAAAAACAACAATAAGCACTAGGCACAGGGAAGCCTGCACAGGTATTGCCAGCACCCAGGCTCTCAGGCAGGAGGATGTGACCCGCAGGCCAGCCTGCAGTGCACAGTGAATAGGAGGCCCGCTTGAACTAAAGACAGGACTCAACAAAACAAAAGAAAACAAGACTTGGGTTCCTCTCTGTAGACCAGGGCTGTGACAAACAATGTTAGAGTTAGGAGCAGCGGGCTTTACTGTATTCTAGATTAAGGAGCATTGTTTTAGATGCCAAGGTTAGAGTGGGCCTGACCCCCAGTGAGCTGTACACATAGTTAATAGAACACTGGAAGAAACATAGGTGGGCAACCAGTCAGGTCCAATAAATTCTTTTTTTCAAGGCAGGGTTTCTCTGTGTAGCCCTGGCTGCCCTGGAACTCTCTTTGTAGACCAGGCTGGCCTCAAACTCACAATATCCCATGCCTCAGCCCCCGAGTGCTGGGATTACAGGCATGCACCACCGCACCTGGCTCTCTTGCCCCATTTGTTTTTTAAAGAAATGATTTATTTATTTTTCTTTTATGTCCATTGATGTTTTGCCTGTGTGTATGTCAGTGTGAGGGTGTCAGACCTTGGAGTTACAGACAGTTGTGCCATGTGGGTGCTGGGAACTGAACCCCGGTCCTTTGGAAGATCTCTTCAGCCCCTTGTCCCATTTCTTGGTCCAAATTAATTTCCAACTCAAAACTTAGTAAGGCTGGGTCTTCAGCAAGTCTGCCCTGACTATAGAAATCGAGTGGACTTATTTAGTTGCTAGGAGAGTCACCAGATCCATTCTTTGTCATAGCAGGACAGCCCTGAACCTGCTCCTGTCCATCCCAACCACAAGCGTACAACAACATGGCCATCTTGAGGGGATGGTGGAAGCGAGAGAGCAAGTACAGAGCAGCAGTAGAGGCGTCTACCCCCGATGCTGCCCAAACAACTAATTCTCCTAGGTATACAACATGCCGGAAATGGTGGGCACTTTTTGTCACTTGCTTTCCTGCTAAGAAAGCAAAGTCTTCAGGTAAAGTGAAAAGAAGCCTGGGCCCAACCCTCGTCCTTCCTTAAGTGGCGCTAGTGACCCTGGACCGTCCACCTCTGGAGTTCAGACTCCACAGAACAAGGAACTCCAGATGGAGGGCTGTGGACGCCCTATCAATACCAGTGGGTGCTACGACTTGAAAAGACTCAAAGGTAAGCAGCTGCTAACAGAAGATTCAGGAATGGAAGGAGACACGACTTGGAGAAGAATTGCTATGGATTGTAACCTGAAAAAGATACACTAGGAATTGGGGTTGGGGGGGTATTACTTTGTTGTTTGGGGTTCTTTAGTTTGTTTGGGGGTTTTTGGTGGTAGGAATTGAATTCAGAGACCCATGCATGCTTAGCGTGCACATCACCCGCCAAGTCACCTGTTACCCCACTTGCTAGGTTCTCCGTTTAGGTGTAAAGCTGCGGAACTGAGGCCTGGGATGCTTACTGTAAGGCCTCTCATAACTCTCCCTGGCACTGTGCTGACAAGATGCTCTAAGAACGCTGGGCTAAGTCAGGCTTGGTACTCCAGGGGCTGACCCAGGAGGCTTGTCAGAGGTCTGAAGTCAACCTGGGCTACGTTATAAGTTGCAGGCTAGACGTGTAGCTACAGAAAAAGGCCTTGTCAAAACAAAACACAAGACACAAAACAAAACACATGCTGATCTAACAACCAGCATGGCCACTGGGAAGGGACGCAAAGAGAAATAAGAGACAGAAACCGGCTCCGGTAGTCCGGTTTCTCTCTTTTCGCCTTTTCCCTAAATTCCACCTCTCTCCGTCCTCTAAACTTGCTCCGGCCAGTTCACTCCAGTCCTTCCTCCGCTGACCCTTCAAGCACGTAGTCACCTTGTGCTCATCTCAGTCTTTCTCAGCCTCCAGCTCTACAGATGTCAAACCACGGACATGCCACAATAAATTTGTTTTGATTGATTAATCAAAGGGAGCAGCTGGAAACAATTAGTTGCAGGCTAATTGTCATCAGTGCCTAGGTAACAAAAGCTCCTATGTGCGCTCACCCCTATGCAATGCTCTGATCTAGGAATTAAAGTGGGGGAGTTATAAACAGCTGAGAAAAACATGCCTTTCCTCCAGGTAGTCTAGAGGTTGGGGTTGGTTTTCTCTTCAGTCTTTAGTGACATGGTGTCATAAATATTCCTTTCCAAGCCAGGCGGTGGTGGCACACGCCTTTAATCCCAGCACTGGGGAGGCAGAGGCAGGAGGCCAGCCTGGTCTACAAAAAGAGTCCAGGACAGCCAGGGCTAACACAAAGAGACTCTGTCTCAAAAAAACCAAACCAAACCAAACAACCAAACAAAAAGGGGGGCTTAGGAGGAGGTCTTCAGGTAATTTGGGGCCTGAACTAGGAGAGAACAAGACTCCAGCTTCGCCGGGCATGGTGGTGCACACCTTTAATCTCAGCACTCGGGAGACACAGGCAGGTGGATCGCTGTGAGTTCAAGGCCAGCGTGGTCTACAAAGTGAGTCCAGGACAGCCAAGGCTACACAAAGAAACTCTGTCTTGGGGAAAAAAACAAAAACAAACAAACAAAACAACAACAACAAAATACAACAACAAAAAAAGACTCCCGCTTCTTCCTGTCTCTGCTTCCAGATTGATAGAGAGGGCAGCTTTGCTCTGCCACAGGCATGATGCTCTGAATGTTCCCGTATAAGATGATTTGAGCATGCGCAGCAGGCCTAGGGCACTATTGTCTCACCAGGGCTCCCCTCTTTCTTAAAAAAGGCTCCTGGTTGGCTCTTGTTGTTAACCACTTAGTCACAGATGGAGGCTACGGTCAGAAGAAGAGAGGAGGCAGCCAGCTCTTTGTCATGGCTGCTGCCTCTCGGGTGGCTCTCATCGCTCCAAAGCTCAGAACCCATAGCCTGGCAGGGCTGTCCTGTCTGCAGCTGCTCACGACGAAGGGATGAGGGGAAAAGTACACGTTCTCCATCGACCCTCAGCCACAGACCATGGTGAGCTTGAGCCCCTGACAGCTCCCAACCCTGGAGAAGACAGCACTTGGCTGCCCAGCCATGGCTGAGAGGCCTGCTGAGTTGCCCAGTCTGAAAGGAGAAAGGACAGAACAGGTTGTTTCTTGTGGTTCCCAGCAGCATCAGAAGTTTTCCAAAGTCGTACAGAGTCTCAAGTGAGAAAGTCAAGGCCAGACCGTAGGAGAAAGCTCTAGGCTTGTCTTGTGGAGACTCAACTCTCTGCGAGTTCCCTCAGAACTCTGAGAACCAGTGTCTCAGTAGTTTTATTGCTCCTGCTCTCAGGCTCCCCTGCCTTCCCAGTTGTGCCTGGACACTCAGCGGAGTGAGTTCTACTCCATCTGCACAACCCGGGTGGTGGGGCAGAAGGGCGAGACCCTCCGATCAAGAGGGTTGTATCAGGCCTGATGGCTGCAGGCACAAGCCCCAGCATCGGCTCTCTGCGGAGATTGGGGCAGTGGCAAGCAATTGTGTGACCTGTTCACAGACACCGCCTAAGATGTGAAAAGCCACGTGTCCTTGCACTAGAAGAAACTGGATGGGGAGGGAGGGGGCAGGAATATTTGGGTAACAACATATGAAACATGGCTATGAAGCAGATAGGACGGGTGGAGTTACAAGCTGGTCCAGCAGAGCAGGGAGGAGAGTGCCAGGGACCGCGCCATTCTGGGCAAAGCCCTGGAGGTCTGGCTGAAGGACTGGAACGCATACTCCTAGCCCACGTACAAAAGATGAGTGTTACCCAAATCTATAATCACAGCTACATGCTAGCTTGCTCGGGTCTCAGAAAAACAAACTTTTTGTTTTGGTTTGGTTTTTTAAGACAGGGTTTCTCTGTGTAGCCTTTGCTGTCCTGGACACAGTTTATAGACCAGGCTGGCTTCGAACTCACAACAATCCTGAGTGCTCTGCCTCCTGAGTGCTAGGATTAAAAGTATGCACTACCACGCCCGGCTTTTTTTTGGGGGGGGTGAGACAGGGTCTCTCTGTGTAGCCTTGGCTGCCCTGGACTCACTTTGTAGACCAGGCTGGCCTTGAACTCACAGCGATCCGCCTGCCTCTGCCTCCCAAGTGCTGGGATTAAAGGCGTGCGCCACCACGCCCAGTTCTATTTTAGAGTCTGAACACTGCTGCCTCTGTTTCCTGCCTCAGCTCATGGGATGCTATAGCCAGAAAGATGCTTAGAGGGTAATAGAGCAAGGGCATGGGAGACTTTAGGGGGTATCCATAGCAGGTGATATGGAATAGACTGGCAGTGGCTGTGGCTATGGGTGATGTTCCTGTAAGTCACCACTTTGGCAGGGTTTCCTGTTGACTCAGCTCCATTGGTTCCTGGGATGAGTACCCCAGACTCCCTACCCATGCTGTGACTTCAACACACTTCCCACCTGCTCCCATTCTGTTTAGGTAAACTGCGGACGCTGGAACCAAGAACTTGACATTACAAAAAGATATGTGTTTGTGGCCAAAGATAAAGCTGTGGCTCCGACTCTTGAAGATGGTTAAAAATAAAAACACTATACTTAGTAAGTACACAAATCTTAAAAAAAAAAAAAAAAAAAGACTTGATCCTTGACCTGCTTTTTGGGTGATGGTGATTGAACTTGGGTGTTCTGGAAGAGAGGCCAGTGCCATCTCATAGCCCCTGTGTAGTCCTGGCTGTCCTGGACTCACTTTGTAGACCAGCTGGCCTTGAACTCACAGAGCTCTGCCTGCCTCTGCCTCCCGAGTCCCTCCTCTTCTTTATGACCCACTCAGTCTAATTAGTTCTATGGGCCATTTGTTTCTCAAGTAAATGGATCATCTTTGGCCCACACTTCACTTCTATAAACTAGTCCCAAATGGTAAGAGCAAGTTCATGATCCTAGGATATTCCTAAGCAAAGCAAAGTTCTCCCAGGTCTGATAGATGGACTTTAGGACCGAAACTTGAGGCTGGTTTAAAGGAGTTGGGAGCTTGGTACACTCAGGACTCAGCTCTCCAGTCCTTGTGGGCGGACAGTGCAGGTTCGACAACGGAGTCCAGATACGTTTCCTAAAGAGATCATCCCAGTGTTTAATTATTTCCTCCGTCTAACTTCCCTGTCCCAAAGGCATAAGGCTGTTTTTAACACCGAATTATCATTAACCACAGGGACTAGGGATGTAGCTCAGGTGCAAGAGTGCTTGCCTAGCAAGCACAAGGCCCAGGATCCACTCCCCAGCATGGCAGGAGAGGCAGGGAGCTGGTATGCTGGCTCACGCGTGCAGCCCCAGCACTCAGGAAGTGGAGGCAGGGTGAGGTAGCGTTCTTGGCCAATCTGAGCTGCATACTGAGACCTTGTATCAGGTCAAAACAAACTAAACAGACAGAAGCACCTAAAGATTGAGAGTACAAAGCTTTGAGCGCTGAGGTAGCATTTTCATATAAAATCCCACAGGAAAGGTTGATACAGGCTCAGCTCGGCCATATGAAGACAGTGCTTATCTTGCACTAGGGATGTGGCTAGTCAAGTTTTTACATGATGATGAACAATGCACCCTACAAACAGGTTGAGTAACTAGGAACTTCGGCATCTTTCTCTTCATGTCTTTATTTTGAAGCCTCACATTTCCTAAGCATGTGCTCGACCACTAAGCTACATTCCTAGTCTTTGTGTATTTTAAAAGATAAAAGTTGGGGGCAAGAGAAATAGTCATTTAAGAGCAGTTGCTGCTTTTGCAGAGGACCCAAATTAGGGGGCACCCAAAGTATAGCTCCAGCTCCAGAGATTCTGATGCTCCTTTCTGGCCTTCAAGGGCACCTGTAGTCACGGGGCGGGCAGACAGACAGACAGATAGACACACACACACACACACACACACACACATACACACACACACAAATTGTGTTTGACTGGTTGGTTTTGTTTTTTAATTTTATTTTTTGAGACAAAGTTTCCCAATAGAGTCCTGGCTGTCCTGAAGCTCTCTATGTAGACCAGGCTGGCCTTGAACTCACAGAGGTCCTCCCTCTGCCTCTCAAGGGCTGGGATTAATGTGTGCAGCACTATGTCCGGCCTGATTAACTCTTTCAAGAGGGATGAAAATGTAAAGTGAGAGCTCAAGCATTAAGTAATGAGGATGCTAAGAAGGAGCCAGCTTGGCTCAGCTGCATCCCACTTAAAGCAGCACTAACTTTTCCTTAGAACATGAAAGCACAATTTTTTAAAAGTCTTTTCTTTTTTAAAAAAAATGTATTTATTTATTTATTATGTATACAGTGTTCTGCCTACATGTACACCTTTACATCAGAAAAAGGCATTGAACGCAGGACCTCTGGAAGAACAGTCAGTGCTCTTAACCTCTGAGCCATCTCTCCAGCCCTAAAAGGCCTTTTCTAAATGGAGTTTCCCAGACCAAAGCCTGAAAAGAGAAAATGCATGCAAACAACTTATTAAGAAGTGAGGCTGAGGCCGGGTGGTGGTGGCGCACACCTTTAATCCCAGCACTGGGAGGCAGAGGCAAGCAGATCACTGTGAGGCCACCCTGGTCTACAAAGTGAGTCTAGGACAGCCAAGGCTAACACAGAGGGACCCTGTCTCGAAAAAACAAACAAACAAACAAACAAAAAATAGTGGGACCAGGCATGGTGGCGCATGCCTTTAATCCCAGCACTGGGGAGGCAGAGGCAGGTGGATCTCTGTAAGTTCCAGGCCAGCATGGTCTACAAACTGAGTCTAGGACAGCCAGAGCTACACAGAGAAATCCTGTCTCAAAAAAACCAAAACAGAAGAAGAAGGAGGAGGAGGAAGAGGAGGAGGAGGAGGAGGAGGAGGAGGAGGGCAGGGCTGGAGAGATGGCTCAGCGGTTAAGAGTACTGACTGCTCTTCCAAGGTCCTGAGTTCGATTCCCAGCAACCACATGGTGGCTCACAACCATCTATAATGTGATCTGATGCCCTCTTCTGGCTTGCAGGTGTACATGCAGGCCGAATACTGTATACATAATAATAAATAAATAAATCTTAGAAGAAGAGGAGGAGGAGTAAGTGGGGGCGCTGGGCTGGGCACGGTGGTACACGTCTTTAATCCCAGCACTCAGGATGCAGAAACAGGCACATCTCTGTGAGTTTGAGGCCAGTCTGGTCTACAAAGCCAGTCCAGGACAGCCAGGATTACATAGAGAAGCACTGTCTCGAAAAGGCACAAACAAACAAACAAACAAAAATCAGTCAATATAATAAGTAAAAGCAACAACAATAATAATAAAAATACCACCCCGGCACGGTGCCCATCTGTGACTTCGTCATGGTGAGGGCCAGGGGAAGGCTCCCTAGTGCTTGATGGCTACTCAGCTTAGCTGAGGGAATGATGTCCAGACTCACTGAGAGACCCTGCCTCCAAGAATGAGGTACTGAGCGAGACACCCAATGTTGACCTCCACTTGCATACAGCCACAACCACAGCCATCAATACACACAAAGGAGACAGTCAGGAGGCCGAGCATCCCAGCACTCAGGAGGCAGAGGCAGGAAGATCTCTGTGAGTTCAAGGCCAGCCTGGTCCACAAAGAGTTCCAAGACAGCCAGGGCTAATTTACAGAGATACCCTGTCTCGAAAAACAAAACAAAACAAACAGCAACAAAAAAAGGAGACAGGCAGGGAGGAAGAAAAGAAAAGAGGAAAAAGGAAAAAAGAAAGAAAGAAAAAAAGAGAGTGGAGGTGGGAGAAACAGAAATAAGGAGGACCCAGCCAGGCCCCCCAGCAGGAGACCCTGGTATAAAAATCTCACCCGTGTCTGTTTCAACCTAAGGCAAGAGAAGTCTTCAGGCTTGGCCTCCTACAGGTCCCGATTGGAGGCTTAAACTTTCCAGGCACTTGTAGCCTCTGTGCTGGAGGGGGGGGGGGGGGGAAACTCCTCCTCCAACAGCTCCAGGGCAGAATCCCAAAGACAAGACTCAGGTGCAGGCCTTTGTAAACAAAAAAACTGATAAGGATCTGGGAGAAAGTGCTGATAGAGCACCTGTCTGAAGCCCTCTAAGAACCAGAGTTTGTCATCCAGCAACTGCCCCAAAACGTATGTAGATAGCAGGGCAGGGCCATAACAAATCAACAACAAAAAATGCGCCCACAGTGCAGCAGCTCCAGCTACAAGAAAATGTGACCACTGCAGGCCCTAAGGTCTGTGGATAACGATGACTAAGGGCTGGAGAGATGATGGCTCAGTGATTAAGAGCACAGGCTGCTCTCCCGGCACCCATATGGCTGCTCACAAGTCCTTTTTTTTACCTCCTCCGGCACCAGGTTAATGTACATATATGAGGCAAAAATACTCATACATATAAAATAAAATTACAATTTTAAAAAGTAGTGTGTTTGTTGGTTTTGTTTTTTGTTTTTTTGGTTTTTCCAGACAGGTCTCTCTGTGTAGCCTTGGCTGTCCTGGACTCGCTTTGTAGACCAGGCTGGCCTCGAACTCACAGCGATCCACCTGCCTCTGCCTCCCGAGTACTGGGATTAAAGGCGTGCGTCACCATCGCCCGGCTATTGCTGGGAACCAAACTCTTTTATTTTTGGTTGTGAGCCTAGCCTTTAATGGCTGAGCCATCTCTCCAGCCCTGTTTGCTGTTCTTACAGAGGACCAGAGTTGGGTTCTCAGCACCCAGCTCCAGGGCGCCCTCTTCTGGCCTCCACATGCACCTGCACACATGTAGCATAAACACACACTTTTTTGTTTGTTTGTTTTTGGAGACAGGGTTTCTTTGTGTAGCCTTGGTTGTCCTAGTCTCACTTTGTCAATGCAGCTGGCCAGGAACTCACAGTGATCTGCCTGCCCCTGCCTCTTCTTGCATCACCATACCCCACTTTACAAACATATATTTTTGTTTGTTTGCTTGCTTTTTTTTTCTCCTTCGAGACAGGGTTTCTCTGTGCAGCCTGGGCTGTCCTGGACTCACTTTGTAGACCAGGCTGGCCTTGAACTCACTGCGATCCTCCTGCCTCTGCCTTCCGAGTGCTGGGATTACAGGCATGTGCCACCACAACCAGCACTACAAACACACTTTTAAAAAATTATTTATTTTATTTGCATTGATGTGAGAGGGTGTTGGATCCTCTGGAATTGGTGTTACAGACAGCTGCGAGCCACCATGTGGGTGTCTGGAATTGAACTCAGGACCTCTGGAAGAGCAGCCAGTGCTCTTAAAGGCTGAATCATCTCTCCAGCCCCTACAAACACATTTTGTTTGTTTGTTTTTCAAGACATGGTTTTTCTGTGTAGCCTTGATTGTCCTGGAGTCGCTTCTGTAGACCAGGCTGGCCTCAAACTCACAGAGATCTGCCTGCTTCTGCCTCCCAAGTGCTGGGATTAAAGGCGTGCGCCGCCGCCACCTGGCCACAAACACATTTTTTAAAAGAGTTATTTATTTATTTATTTATTTATTTATTTATTTATTTATTTATTTATTTATTGAGTGTTCTGCCTGCATGTACACCTGCAGGCCAGAAGAAGGCATCAGATCACATTATAGATAGTTGTGAGCCACCATGTGGGTGCTGAACTCAGGACCTCTGGAGGAGCAGTCAATGCTCTTAACCTCTGAGCCATCTCTCCAGCCCATAATATTTTTTTTTCTTTATAGCACATAAAACTAAGAATTACAATTAAATGTCTGTTCATAATCTAGGCTCTGGGCTGGGTATATTGCTCAACTGGTAGACTGCCATGCTGCTGTTCAGCCACCAGGAGCACATAAACCAAGCCGAGGGGCCCATCCCTGTAATCTCACACTTGTGAGAGGCGGGAGGATCAGAAGTTCAAGGTCATTCTTTGCTACACGGAGAGTCTGAGGCCAGCCTGGGATATATAAGATCCAGCCTGAAAACACAAACAGAAATATACCATAAACTGGGCACTGCAGTGCATACCTCTAAGCTCAGCTACTCAAGAAATTGAGGCAGGGGGATTACTTGAGCCTAGGAGTATGAAGCCTAAACAGCAAAACTGTAGCTAAGTAAATAATAAATAAATAAGCCCATGTATCATTTAATCCTTATTAAATACCAGCAGTGATTTCTATGTTACATTGTAAAACATATTGTTCTGCATTCAAACAAGAGAATGCCTTGGTTCAAAGGAAACCAGATCAAGCTAGGTTCTATGTCTGGATTGAATCCCATGGGGTCCAGGATATGCAAAGCCCTATTTCCCGTGGGCCCCAACTCAACAGGATGACACACGTTTCGAATGAAATTAAAGCGTGACTACAGAGGATCTGGGTTTGGGATTCTAATTTAGAAACAAGAGGTGGGAGGACACTGGATCAGATGCGCCTCCAAAGTCTCTCTCGTTCTGTAACTCAGTAGGTTCCCTCCGCCATGGAGCGTTGGAGTCTAGAACGGTGAAGATTTCTGCACATCCTTGCTGGGTACCTCGATGTGCTTTACAGGCGGATGCTGCTGTGAGTCCAAGACTCCTGACCACAGTAGGATGCTGCAAGGCTTCTGTGGTGGGGAAAAAAAATTCCACACCTTGGAATGTTAATTACACTTGCCCCTGGGCATCCAGGCTGAAAACACAGCTGGGCTGTTATGTGATGCTGCAGGCCTTGTCTTGTCCAGCTGGCTCTACTTAGAAATGAAGAGAGAGAGAGAGGAAATTCATTCAAGTTTTGCCTACAGCTGGATTAGTCCTTTAACATTTCCTTTCCCTTCAGACAAAGCATCCCAGAGAGACTGAACTGGATACAGAAGTTTAATCCTCTTTCCATTCTCTTCAAAGATTATTTTTTCCAGTTGACTTTTTCCTTTTGGTGCACAGCCTTTCCTTGAAACCCCTTACTGTTTGTTTGTTTGGTTAGTTGGTTGGTTTTTTTCTGAGACAGAGTTTCTCTGTGTAGCCTTGGCTGTCCTGGACTAACTTTGTAGACCAGGCTGGCCTTGAACTCATGGCGATCCACCTGCCTCTGCCTCCTGAGTGCCGGGATTAAAGGCGTGCACCACCACACCGGGCATGAAGCCCTGAGTTCTTACCCCAGCAGTCACAGCAGGTGTCTCACAACTGCCTCTAACATCACCTTATGGGATCCAGAGCACTTCTCTGACCTCTGTGGCCCCCCTCAAGTATTCACACACTACACACCACACGCAGCACACACACACAAACACCATACACACCACACATACACAGAGAGGCGGGGAAGGAGGGAGGGGGAAAGGGGAAGAGGGAGAATTAAAAGAAATATTTCTGTGAGTTCGAGGCCAGCCGGGTCTACAAAGTGAGTCCAGGACAGTCAAGGCTACACAGAAAAAGAACCAAAAAATAAAATAAAATTATAATTTAAAATTTTTATGTGACGGGTAGCTTGCCAGGGAACCCACAGGATAAGATGACACACATCTGTAATCCACTCCTACTGCAAACCACCAGCTAGCCTGGAGTACACCATACATCAGGAACAAGAGAGACTGTTTCATCAAGGTGGAGAGAGAGAACCAACTCCCCAAAATTGTCCTCTGATCTTCATGTATGAACTGTGAAGCGCGCGCGCGCACACACACACACACGCAGGTGTGTGAGCACAAGAGTAACAATAACTGCCTGATATGGTGGCACACACCTTTAATCCCAGTACTTGGGAGGCAGAGGCAGGTGGGTCTACAAAGCAAGTCCAGGCCAGCCAAGGCCACACAGAGAAACCCTGTCTTGAAAAAACAGAAACAAAAGCCAGGCGTGGTGCGGCTCTAGCCACTGCAGAGGTCAAGGGTCCTGAGACTATAGGCTTATCCACTGTAACACTGTGTGGTACTGACTGCCAACTGTCTACAGTTGTTGCTAGCTGCTGGCTAGAGCCAAAGATTTTACGAACTTCTAAGTACAAAGTCATTGGCAATTGGAACCCAGAAGAGGTTAAGACTCTAACCTGAGTTCCTAGAGTTACATGTTTTTGGCTAAGCCACAAGTCACTAGTGATCAAGGCTTGGAGCTATAAGCTTCTTAGTCTGTCAGCCCAAGCCGGGGGAAGTCTTTGGTTCTTAAGTGTTGCCAGACTCCCTTTGTTAACTTTGCATAATTGGTATACTTTGCAGGAAAGTGTCTGGGCCCCTGCCGAGGGCCAGCTGCTTAAGTTTTGCCTCCAGACTCCCCCTACATCTTTTCCTGGGTACCCCCTATTCAGCTCCTCAGCTCCCCTGGGTGCCACCCCCAGTGGTCCCTGAAAAGGGAGAGGTGCTCCAATCTTCAGGCTGTGCTGCTGGCGTCTCTACACCTCCGGACAACACCTCAGGACTTGAGAGCGGCTGAGGCTAAATCTCTACAGCCCTGCCACCTGAGATCAGACTAGAGAAACTGAGAGGCTGAAGCTACAGAGAAAGCAGCAACAGCACCTGAGGCCTCAGTTATGGCTGCTGCGGACAGGGAACTTCCGGGGGAGGGAGGCATGTCCTACTGGCACTAGTCTGTGAGCTCCAGGGCCATCCCTGTGGCAGCAATGTATAAACTAGCTACTCCCTCCCAGGCAGGGAGCTTTATATGGTCTGGTACTGGCAGCCAAGGACCAGGACCAGGAATCTGACCCCTTGGTATAAACTCATAGTTTAATTAAGGAGAGTTGTTTCATGTAACTTAAGACTTCAACCCCTTAAGAGCATGAGTTAATAGGCCCCTCCCCTCTCTAACTGTCCAATTGGCAGTTCCAGCTGTCACAGCACCCATCTCTGGCCCCTCAGTGGAAACCCTCCCAGATTTATACTAATTTTAGGAGACTGAACAAAACCCACCAATCCCTAAGCTTCCCTCAAGCTCAGGACTTGAAATCCCACCAATCTTCACTCTGCCAATCTCTGCCCCAGAAAGCTCCACCCCCTAAAAAACCCTATATAAAGACTGGGTCTGCCCTCTTCTCTGCTGTCTTCACCTCGGAGCAGAGGGAGCAACTCTTGGATTCCTCCCTCCTCTCCTAGGTTCAGTCCTCCAATAAATCTCTTTTAAGAGGTTTGCTGCTGGGCTGGAGAGATGGCTCAGAGGCTAAGAGTACTGGCTGTTCTTCCAGAGGTCCTGAGTTCAATTCCCAGCAACCACATGGTGGCTCACAACCATCTATAATGAGATCTGGTGCCTTCTTCTGGCCTGGCCTGGAGGCATACATGCAGTTAGAATGCTGTATAAATAATAAATAAAACATAAGGGGCTGGAGAGATGGCTCAGTGGTTAAGAGTACTGCCTGCTCTTCCAAAGGAACCGGGTTCAATTACCAGCACCCACATGGCAGCTCACAACTGTCTGTAACTCCAAGATCTGACACCCCTACACCAATGCACATAAAATAATTAATTAATTAATTAAAAAAAAAAGAGGTTTGCTGTCTGGTGTGACTCATTGGAAGACACCAAGAAGTCCAGAAGAGAAGTGAAGAAGTAGTGGAACTCACCAGAGTTTGGGGAAATCCTCCACTGGGAACTGCAATGTCCCTACTGAGGAGGCTTTCTCTCAGAGCTGTGTGCTTTCTGGGCTCTTGTGTCTCAAGATGTCCTTCACTCGGAATGCTGCCCCCACCTCAGAGCTGGGATGCCTTCCCAGGCCTCAGAGTTGTGGGTTTCCTGGACAACTTCCCACCCAAGCAAGAAGGCCAACACCAAGCACTCAGAATGACCAACATTACGGAGCTGTTTCTTTTTGCTGTTGTTGTTTGTTTTGTTTTTTTTTTCAAGATAGGGTTGCACCACCACTGCCTGACCACGGAGCTGTTTCTTGCTTATTAATGATTTCTATCTAGGAACAGCCATATAAAAATATAAATAAATAAATAAATAAATAAATAAATAAATAAATAAAAGTCACAGGCCAGTTAGTTCATTGGTGACTCTTTTCCCATCATCACAATTGTTTTTGTTTCTTCTTGGCATTTTTAGTGTCTTTAGTAGGCAGACCAAGTCACCCAGATCCCATCCTAAAAAGGTATCACTTCTTTGCCCCATAATTGTACAAGTCTGTTTCACTGGCTACTGCCTCCACCTATAGATGATAGCTTTGTTTGTTTTGTTTTTAAATAATTATTCCATTGGTGTGTGTATGTAAAAGGGGCACCCACAGGGGCCAGAAGAGGCCGGAGCTGGAATTATAGTTAGTTGTATGCCATCTGATGTGGATTCTGGGAACCAAACTTGCGTCCTTTGGAAGAGCAGCAATTACAACTTTTAAATCAGTCAGCGATCAATTTTGCCCAGGAACCCTGGACAGAAAAATATTGAATGGCCACCAATGAACCTCCAAAAAGGGTTGGGAGGTGGCAGCCATTGAGAGATTATCTGTGTCCTCAGCCAACCTAGCCTACTGATCTGGCTCCAGGTCAGTAATAGACTGTCTCTGAAAACAAGAAGGATGAAAAAATAAATAAATAAATAAATAAATAAATTAAAAAAAAAGAAGGATGGATGTTGAGGAAAGAGAACCCTTATAAGGTGCCCTCCAGCCTCCATATGAGCAGGAATGCACACTGAAATGTGAATACACACATACAATTAAAAAAAGAAAGATTATAAAATGTTTCCCAACCCAACATGGAATGCTTTGGAAAGCTGAGGCCTATAAGGATGACCTATGACCTAATCATAGACTCAAGTGATGGGAAAACACGTATAAACTACTGAAGTAAGTTTTCAAGGCCAAAGGCCTTCATGATACTTCAAGTTATATAAATCCACATACTGGAGCTCCCAAGCTTTGAGTACCCCATGCAAATCAGACCTTATACAAGCTCCTAGGACACTGAGCTTAGTTCAGAAACCACCATATCAATGCTCGCGCTCTTCCATGGAGAGAGACAAGGAAAGGAGAAAGCCTTTCTCGATACACACAGACTCATTGCCTTCTCTTTAGTGAAACGTTAAGGACCTGTTATGAATAGTCTTGGATTGTGTCAGATAATCATAGGTTCCGGCACTGGATTAGTCACATCATGAATTTCATAATCACCACATAGTTGACATAGACCTTTAAGCAGTCCTTTCTCCCTGGAAGCCAGTTTATTGCTGGAATTAAGCAACTGCCACTCTGAGGAAAAGGAAGCTAGCTACTCACCTTGCTCACCTTGAAGGTGAGTGGAGGCTTTCTAGAAGTTTCTGCTCTTTTGAACCCAATGGTCCATGTGGAAACAAGCAAATTGCCCTTCAAAATGCAGATGCTGGGGACTAGGGACACCCATGTGAAAAGCTAATGTTTCTAAAAGGTTTACATTTATTATGTATATAACTTTCTGCCTGTATGTGTGCCTTCCCACCAGAAGAGGGCAGTAGATCTCATTATAGATGGTTGTGAGCCACCAAATGGTTGATGGGAATTGAACCCAGGACCTCTGGAAGAGCACAAAGTGCTCTTAACACCTGAGCCATCTCTCCAGCCCCAAGCTAAGGCTCTTTAGACATACCCTGGTATGGCTGTGTGTGCAGGTAACCACAGCACTGAGGGTGGGACCAGCAGTCGGTAGATTCCAGGAGTTCATGGGTTAGCCAGCTAGCCAAAATAGTTTCCAGTTCAGTGAAAGACTGTGTCTTAAGGCAATAAGGTAGAAAATGTCACAGGAAGACACCTAACATCTTGCTCTGGACTCTGCATACAACACACACACACACACACACACACACACACACACACACAACTTGCAAGGATGCTAAGGTTTTCTCTGCAAATAGGAGCCCAGAGCAAAGGTAAAAGAGAAAGCATTTGATGTCTAGGATGTCAAGAGAAGTAATTAACTGATTGCACCCTTGGGCTCCTCTGCATAAATGCAATTAACCCTTTAAGCCTCTCAGAGGCAGCAACTGTTGCCAGAAGGCCCGTGCAAATCCCAGCCTGGCAACTCCCCTGCTGTTTAGTTAGCTTTCGGCTTGCTGTTACTACAATAACTGAAAGAAACAAAATAAAGGAGGAAAGATCGATTTGTCTGGGCTCATGGCTCCAGAAGCTTTTCTTCCCATGATGGTGGGGAAGGCAGAACGGAGAAGTTCAGTTCATGGGGGCAGGGGGACATGGGAAACAGGCTGCTCGCATCATGGTGGACCAGGAAGGAGAGAGCAAGGCAGGAAACAAGGGGGAACTTATGGCACTCCAGGGTCAGAATCCAGTGACCTACTTCTCTGGGCTAGGCTTCACCTCCAAAAGTTTCCAGAATCTTCCCTGACATCACCACCAGCTGGGAGCCAAGTGTTGAAAATATGAGCCTATAGGGAATATTTCTAATTCAAAACAGAGCACCTGCATTAATGACCTTTAGCAGATGAGCGATACAGAATTACGTATCCCAAGGGAGTCTTGGAATGATTGAAAGCACATAAAATCCTTACGGTAGTGAGCGCAAGCGAATGCGCTGGCGAGCCTCACTTCTCTTACTCAGCATTTACTCTTAGTGCTCTGTCAGGTAATGTCACTCAGAAGCCTGCACAAAACACCGTGCTACATCTCTCTTTAAGAGGCAATGCTGGGCCAGGCAGTGGTGGTGCACGCCTTTAATTCCAGCACTTGGGAGGCAGAAGCAGGTGGATCAATGTGAGTTCGAGGCCAGCCTGGTCTATAAAGGAAGTTCAGGACAGCCAACATTATCCCACACTTGTATCTTCATCAGGCCTTGTGTGGAATCCTGTGCGGCCACAACTACATTTGATCTTCATTACGGAAACATTTCAAATGGGAGAGATTCAGGGAGACCAAGGTGTTGTACTAGCAAGCAAGGAATGAACACCGTGGACAGACAGACAGACAAGAGCACGGAGTACTCTCTGAGGAGAGAAATCAGAGGCCATGCGGCTCAAGTGTGGGTCTCTTCTTACAGCTTTCTGAAGTTTCACATCAAGAGATAGGCTTTCTGATTTCCAGATAGGAAGGAGGGAAGGGTAAGGGAGCAGGGTGTGTGTTGCCAATGCTTTTCCTGATGCTAACTCACTTCCCAGCCCTTGGATATCTGTTAGCTAGGGACTCACAGTCTCTGGGGTTGTGGAAAGAGTGCCTTGTGGAATCTGTGTGAGGAGGGGTTAGCCTGAGCAAGGGCTGGTTCTTTTAGTTATTTACTTACTTTATTTTTATTATTATTTTTTTAAAGATATATCTTTATTTAATTCATGTGCGTTGGTATGAGGGTGTCAGATCTGGAAGCTACAGACAGTTGTGAGCTGCCATGTGGGTGCTAGGAATTGAACCCAGGACCTTTGGAAGAGCAGACAGTGCTCTTAACCACTGAGCCAACTCTCCAGCCCTATTTACTTACGTTAGATAAGGCCTCATTCTGTAGCCTTGGTTGGCCTGGAACCTGCCTAGACCAGGCTGGCCTTGAACTCATGAAGCTCTATCCACCTGTCTCCGTCTCAGTTCAGGGATTAACGGCGTGCGCCACCATGCCTAGCCCCAGAGGCTGGGTTCTAACACCATCATTTTGTTGCAATAACAATCGTGCGAGTCGTATCTACTCTCCACTGATGAGGAAACGATACCCTGAGATGATAAGGCACGTGCAGAAGCTCACCCAGCTGCTAAGTGGTAGAGCCCAATCCCAGCTCTCAGGTCTCACTGCAGAGCCTGTGTCCCCACATGTGGTGCACAGTGTCCAGACTATATCCACCACGGTGTCACACACCTAGAAGTCAGTGTGGGGGTATGCATGCCCAAATGCATGCACAGTCAACTCCTGGTTTCTACATAACTCATTCCTATAAACAGAAGGGAGATTATAAAGATACCCAGATTTTACCAGAAGCTAGAGAAGCAGACAATAAAATAAAATAAAATAAAATGAAAACATAGGGCTCAGCGGATGAGAGTCTTTGCTGCTCTTCCAGAGGCCCAGAGTTCAGTTCCCAGCACCCACATTAAGTGGCTAACAACCTGCTCAGCTCCCTGGGACCCATCACCCTCCTCTGGCCTCCATGGGAACCTGCAGCCATGTGGATCTCACACACACACACACACACACACACACACACACACACACACACACACTGCAATAAGTACTTTAAAATTTTTAAATAAAGTCAGAGGGTGCAGTGTGGCGACTCTGGTTGATAACATATAAGAGCTAAGGATGGAGTTCTGTGGCAGAGGACTTAAGTCCTAGAATTTGTGAAGCCTCCTAGCACAGAAAAAGAAAAAGAGAGGGGAAGAAGGAAGGGAGAGTAAAGGAGGGAAAAGGAGAGGAAGGGACAATATACTAAAAAATGCTACTGTGACCTCTATGACCACAAAAACGTACACAAGATACGGAAGCCAAGGAACAGACCACGAGGTAATCACGTTTTTGTTTTTTGGTGGGGGTAGGGGGAGTTGAGACAGGGTCTCTCTGTGTTAGCCTTGGCTATCCTGGACTTGCTTTGTAGACCAGGCTGGCCTCGAACTCACAGAGATCCACCTGCCTCTGCCTCCCCAGTGCTGGGATAAAAGACATGAGCCACCACGCCCGGCTGTAATCACATTTTTTGTAGGCAAACTCTTCCCAGACTCTAGGTCAATAGGCCCTGACAGGCAGCCCGCCATTAGCCTATGCTCTCTCTGCCTAGGAACCTTTCAAGGGAAGAAGTCTGGAGGCCTCTCTGCTTCCCCAGTGGGAGGTGAGGCTTTGCTGTGACTAACCCAGCGGGAAGTCCCTCCGGAGAGAGAGATGGCTTGGGTGCTAGGGGGGTGAATTCACTACCCCCCCCCAACCCCACCCCACCCCCGCTATGTCATTGACTCACCATGTGTGTTTTAGCTCCCTTGCTGACACCGAAAAAGCCCCGACACTTGTCCTTTACCATCATTTAAAAACACCATTCATTTTCATCGTAGAAGGTGACTTTTTTTTTTTTTTTTTTTTAGCATCATTGAGGAGGACTTCCTAATTGGAATTCCAGAGCCTCCCATGCCTCCTGGCCATGAATTTAAGCTTCCAAGTTTTTTGTTTTGTTTTTTGTTTTTCGAGACAGGGTTTCTCTGTGTAGCCTTGGTTGTCCTGGACTCACTTGGTAGACCAGGCTGGCTTTGAACTCACAGTGATCTGCCTGCCTCTGCCTCCTGAGTGCTGGGATTAAAGGCACCACCATGCCTGGCTAAACTTTCAAGTTTTAATGTGGGAATAATTGTCTTTATTTCAGTAAATGGGTCTAGAACCAGTAACAAAGAATTATCTTTTTTTTTTTTTTTGAAGATAGAGTCTTCCTATATACCAGGTTGATCCGTGTAACCCTGACTGTCCTGAACTCACTTGGTAGACCAGGCTGGTCTCGAACTCACATCAATCCACCTGCCTCTGCCTCCCGAGTGCTGGGATTACAGGCATGTGCCACCACACCTATCAAGACAGGATCTTAATATGCTTAATATGTAGCCAAGGCTGTCCTAGGTCATGTAGCCCAGGCTGTCCTCTAAAGTCACTCTGCTTCTGAGGCTCTCTTCTTGAGTATGAGACGACAGATATATATCACCATAACTAGCTAAGGATTAATTTGGAGGGATGGGCTTGTTTTAATTGTTAAATTTGTCATTAGTATGTGTATGGTGTGCATATGTGCACGTTTTTTGTGAGTGCCGGTCCACACTAGAGGTCAGAGGACAACTTTTGAGAGTTGGTTCTCTTTGTCACCACGGTGAAGCAGGGTCTGTCTCGTTTCTGCCAACCTGCACATCCCAGGCTCGCTGGCTCCTGAGCTCCCTGCTGAGTCCCAGATCTCCAGCCATCTTGCTGTAGGCATGCTGGGGTGACAGATGCCAGCCTCTTCATTTTCCTGCCTTCCAGGGTTGAAGTCAGGTCGTCCAGCTTTTGCTGCAAGTGTTTTTATCCGTGGAATCATCTCACCAGTCCCTTCTTCATTTTAGAAGATTTGAATATTTTGTGTGTGTGTGTGTGTGTGTGTGTGTGTGTGTGTGTGTGTGAGTGTACGTATGCACATGTATGTGTGCCCCTTACCCCATGAACAGAGGCCAGAAGAGGGTATTAGGTGTCCTTTCCTGTCACTCTCCCTCTGGTCTTTCTGAGGCATAATCTCCCTGAACCAGAAGCCGCAGTGATCCATCTGCCTCCACACCCAGGTACAGCTAGGGTTGCCGTTGCCTGAGGGATGTGGTGGTTTGAGTAGGTTTGGCTCCCATAGATTCACGGGGTCTGAATACTTGGCCATAGAGAGTGGCACTATTAGGAGGTGTGGCTTTGTTAGAGGAAGTGTGTCACTGTGAAGGCGGGGCTTTGCCCAGTGTGAAAGACATCCAGTAGAATTCTCAGCTCCCCCCCCCCCCCCCCCCCCGCCTCCATGTCCGCCATGCTTGCCGCCATGATGGTAATGGACTAAACCTTTGGACTGGAAGCCAGCCCCAATGAAATGCTTTCCTTGATGAGAGTTGCCTTGGCCGTGGTGTCTCTTCACAGCAATAAAACCCTAAGACAGACGCCCAGCTGGCTCTATGAGTGACGGCTCTACGGTTATCTTTGGAGCTAAACTGTCCTTGTCATAGTGGAACATGGGTACTTCCTGCCTCTATGGCATTTCTGATTTATTTATTTATTTATTTATTTATTGTTTTGTTTTGTTTTGTTTTTCGAAACAGGGTTTCTCTGTGTAGCCTTGGCTGTCTTGGGCACTTTGTAGACCAGGCTGGCCTTGAACTCGCAGAGATGCACCTGCCTCTGCCTCCTGAATGCTAGGATTATAGTCACACACCACCACTCCCTGAGGTTCCTGACACCTCCTACATTTGTGTTTATACTCAGCAAAGGCCAGTGGGCAACGAGTTGCTGGACCAGCTGTTGGTAGCCAAATACAAGTTGACTGTTGGAAGGGCACTGAGTAGTCTGGAGGCCTGTGGCCCTTTATATATGGTTCAGAAGGGACACACACACACACCATACAACTTGCTGAGATCGCCCCACTCCCTTTGCTAATCCATCACAGTAGTTGCCGTGCAGCTGCCTCTTCAGAGAGGGTCCTGCCCCTGCCGAGGCTGCTCTGCACAGCTGGCTTCCTGAGTAAAGGGCTTCAACCAGATCATACTTTTGTAAAGGAGGCCTTTCTTTCTGGATGCTTAGTCCCATGCGTAACACATCGTCAAGAGAAAGGGTCATCCCTGGAGTTGCGGCGATGTGCAACCTGCGTAACTTCTGAGGCAGCCCTGAGTAAGAGAACAGGCCAGAAACTGGAAAACCCGATTCTAAGCCTCCACTTCTGCTATTTGCTCTCAGCTAAAAACCATAAGTCGGTTGACCTTTCTAAATCACGCTTTCCTCATTTTGTGAAGCTGGGATAATTACAGTCCCCCGTCGTCTCGTCTGTCCCCCCCCTCCCCTGCCCTTCCCCCCACCTGACAGGGTTTCTCTGTGTAGCCTTGGCTGTCCTCTTGCCTCCCTGGGTGCTGGGATTAAAGGCTTGCGCCACGGCAGGGCTCTGCCTTCTAGTGTGTGAGGATTCAAATGAAATAATATACATGTAAAATTTTACCACACACTGAAGATGCTGAATAGCATAATAGCAATTATTATTTCCCGTGGCTTTTCTCTTACTTTTAAAATCAAGGTACCTTTCCTTTCCTGGGAATCTTTTTCTAAAATTCCCTCCGCTGAGTCAAGTAGGTCTGTGTACTTCCATCTCCATTTTGTTCTGCATCTCATCCTGCTGGTCTTTTTACGTCAAGGTCTGCGTCTTTCCTATTTTTGGATCACCGGTGTCTAAAACAATGCTGGCTGGGCCGGGCGATGGTGCTGCAAGCCTTTAATCCCAGCACTCGGGAGGCAGAGGCAGGTGGATCGCTGTGAGTTCGAGGGCAGCCTGGTCTACAAAGTGAGTCCAGGACAGCCAAAGCTACACAGAGAAACCCTGTCTCGAAAAGCTAAAAAAAATAAAATAAAAAATAAAAATAAAACAATGCTGGCACACAGTAGGCACTCAACACATGCTAGTCGAATGAATGGAGACACGCATAAACGAACGGATGCGAAAAGGACTCCGCGCTGCTTCTGATGGGACAAGAGGAAAACGGCCTTTTACATTTTCTGTTAAAGAGCCAGAGCCGGGGAGGGGAGGCAGAGAAGTGGGACAGGACATGAGAGCCTGGACCTTTGGCAAGGGCGGCTCAGGCGCTTCCTGTGGTCATTTTTCCGTAGGAGAGGAGAGTGAAATCTTGCTCCGAGCTGGAGCCTGAGAAGGTAACCGAGCCAAGCGCTGCACCTAGACAATAGCCTGATTCTCTCTGAAGGGGAAGGTGGGAGCCTCGGCGAACCAGACAAACATCCTCTTCCAATTTCCTTCCTCTGTACTCAGCTCCCCTGAAGCGTCCAGCCGGCACCACCACCACCGGCCCTTGCTTCTTCATAAGACAGGCGTCTTCAGACCCCAGACTGGCCCCGGAGATACCCGAGGGCGGGCGCGAGAGCGGCCACAAGTGTGAATCACTCCTAACCACAGTGGCCTTCGAACGACAGGAGGCTGTTTCCAGGGCTTGTTCATAAGTGGGATTTATTTATTTATTTTTTATTTGTTCGGAGGCACCCAGTGCTTCCAATGGCCCCTGCCAACAACCTTGAGCTGAGTTTAGCAGTCTGCACGAATCAAACTATTGAACTTGAGAGCCCCCGGGGAATTATTATTATTATTTTAAAGAACAACAACAACAACAAAACCCCAAAGGCATAAGTACAAAGCTAGGGGAGATGCGGCTGTGCAGGAGCAAATGTGAAAAGGAGCTTAGCAGCCCAGATGCTAGGGGCACCCGCATGAGTCAGCTGGAAGATGTGGGTGCCAACAGCCTCCGGCAGGCCTGGACCAAGTGGAGCCTCCGGAAAAAGAAAGGTGCGGGCTGTCTCTGCTTCAGCGGCGGTCAGACCACCCTGGAGGGCTGGCTCTGTCTGAGGGCCCGTCATGTGACAGGAAAGGGTGTATTCCGAGGACAGTTACGTTGACGAGGGAGGAGGCCTCGCCGCCGAGGGGGAACACTCAGAAGTTAGAGACGTGGGAGGGGTCGGAGGGGTGGTGCCAGCAATGCTTGGGAGACCGAGGCAGGAAGATTACAAATCTGAGGCTAGCCTAAAAGGCTCACTTGGTGTGAGTCCTTATCTCAGAATAAATAGTCAAAAAGAGGGCTGGGAACATAGCTCAGGGGGAAAGTGCTTGCCTGGCAATGTGCAAGGCCATGGGTTCAAACCACAGTAGTGGAGAAAAAGAAAATGTTGGAGAAAAAAAAAAAGAAAGAGGGATGGCCTGAGGAAGAAAAGGGTTTGGGTGAGGGTAGGGTTCACTGCTGAGCTTGTGCCTAGCAGTCCTCGGCTTCCTGTCACTCTGGTGAACCCACCCATTGTCTGCTCAACTCCTTCCACGTCTTCTAGAAGCCTCCTTTCGACCCCTCTTTAGCAGATTCAGCCCCACCTTCACGGGAAGGCCTTCTCCTGGCCCCGTGGGGACCAGATGCCTGCAGGGCAGCCCCTGGAACAAGGAGCCATGTTCCGAGGGTGCAGCTGAGCGGGGAGCCCTGTTTTTATCTCAGCTTCCGTAGCGTTTCTGGTGAGTTGAATTAGTTGTAAGAAAACGGTCGGGATTTTGAGCATGAGGAAGAGAGACTGGGCTTTCCGTGTGGCTTTGGAAAGACGGAAGTGGAAGAGAGGGCGGGCATGACCAGACGGTGGACTCCATCTAAAACCAGGAAGTGTTTATAACAATAGTGCCGACAGCTTGATCAGGTCTTACTCATGCTATGCTAGATGCTAGGTGATACTTGACTCCAGACAGCCTAGAGCAGCAAGAAGCGCTTGATTTATTATCTCACACAGGTCATGCCAACCAGGAACTCAGGAGCCCGTTTGTAGATTGGTTCTGGCTTGGCATCTCTCATGGTTTGCGTTTACCTGAAAATGGCATTCTGGCACACTCACATGGCTGCTGCTAAGAGGCCTTGGTTCCTCCCATGATCCTCTCTGTAGAGTAGATAAAGTGATGTCACAAAATAGCAAGCCCCCAATTAAATGCTTTCTTTATAAACTTCCCTGATCATGGTGTTTCTTCACAGCAATAGAACAGTAACTAAGAGACTTCCCTTGCTTTTCTGCCTCTCAGGTGGTCGCTTGTCCGGGATGCTGGAACAGTGAGCGAGTCCATCCAGAATGGCACACTCAGGACCTAGCGCTAGGGTAGGAACAGGAGTGTAGCTCACCAACAGGACAGTTTCCCCAGATGGCTTCGTTCAGATTCATACACAGTTACCAACTCAATTCCTCTCTTTCCTCATCCACTTCCTCAGCTTCTGCTCCCAGTCAGAGACCCCTGTCTCAATGCAGGTAAAGAGAATCAGCTTGGATGGACCTCAGGAAAAAGAGGTGCTGGGATAAGCCTCTGTAGAGGGAGATAGGTCATGGAGAGAGGGAGACATTTCCTTTTACATTAATGTATTTCCCCTCCTTCCCCCCCCCCCCCCCCGCCCCCAGTCACAGGCCAGGAAAGTGATCTCCCATAAGATGACAATCCTAAGGTGCCAGTACTCAGTTCTTTCTCAGTTAATCCATAATTTGTACAATTCTACTAAAAATTCGAGCTGGCCGGGCGTGGTGGCGCACACCTTTAATCCCAGCACTCAGGAGGCAGAGGCAGGTGGATCGCTGTGAATTCGAGGACAGCCTGGTCTACAAAGCAAGTCCAGGACAGCCAGGGCTACACAGGGAAACCCTGTCTCAAAAAACAAAGAAAAAATACATAAACAAAAAAGCTGGGCACGGTGGTGCACATCTTTAACCCCAGGACTTGGGAGGCAGAGGCAGGTGGAGGCCAGCCTGGTCTACAAAATGAGACTAGGACAGCCAGGGCTATTACACACAGAAACTATGTCTTGAAAAACAAAGGGAGGAAAAAGAGAGAAAGAGCAATAATAAAGAAATGGGGTCTTGCTATGCTACCCAAACAGATTTTGAACTCCTGGTTCAAGGGATCTTCTTTGGCCTCATAAATTGTTTTGACTACAGGCACACACACCACAGCCGGCTTCCACCAGGACTTTTGGAGGTAAAATACTTTAATGAAGTATAACATACAGAAAGCTGCACATGTCCTGAGTACATGACACAAATGCAGTTTTGTCAAGTAGTCACTATATAGACAAAAAGCTAAGGTTTATTGGCACGGGGAAGCAAAGGTGACTACCTTCCTTCACCCTGGTAGCTAGGGAAGGTATTGACCTGTTCTGTTTTTTTTTTTTTTTTTTTTTTTTTGGTTTTTCGAGACAGGGTCTCTCTGTGTAGCCTTGGCTGTCCTGGACTCACTTTGTAGACCAGGCTGTCCTTGAACTCACAGCAATCCGCCTGCCTCTGCCTCCCAAGTGCTGGGATTAAAGGTGTGCGCCACCACTGCCCGGCTTGGGTTTTCTATAAGTAGAATATGACAAGAATATAAAGTCCGTTACTAAGTAAGATAAAAGCAGTGCCTTGGTGGAGACCATGTGCCATCTCAGGGATGTAATTTTTACATTTCAAATTTTTAATTTTTAATTTTTTAATGTTTGGCCTGCATGTGTGCCTGTGTGTCTGTCCCCACAGAGGTTAGAAGAGAAGCTTCTGGAATCTGAATAACAAGACAGCTAAGTCAGGTCCTCTGCAAGGGAACCAAGTGCGTTTGACCACTGAGCCATCTCTCCCGCCCTTGAGGGATGTGATTAACCTAAAAGTCTATAGTTAAAGTCTCCAAAAACCTACAAAACAAACAGACAAACGATGCCCTAAAGCACAGTGGTGTCTGGCCAACCCAGAATTCCAGAGAATGACACCTTCTTAGGTCACTCTGCCTCCATTGCCCCACCGTCTCCATGGGAACCGAATTCCTCTGAGAACTAACCCCATCTTAGACCAGGCTGGAGACTCACAGTTCCCCCTGTGGTTAGTCCCAGCACTCAGGAGGCAGAGGCAGGAGGATCGCTGTGAGTTAGAGGCCAGCCTGGTGTACAGAGCAAGTTCTAGGACAGCCAGAGCTGTTATACAGAGAAACCCTGTCTCGAAAAACCAAAACCAAAACAAAAACAAAACCATAAACAAACAAATTGAATCAGGGAATGAAAACAGGGTAAGATGTGATAACACCTCACTATTATCTGTAAAGTGTTATTACAACCAACATCTTTACACTTATTTTCTTTTAAAGGAATTTTCCAATCCAACTCATCCTGGATTAAAACAACAACAACCAAAAAAACCCACTTTATTTTAACCTGAAATATTTAATAAGCTATAAGAAGCATTTTGATTTGTGGGGAAAGATGAGACCTCAAATCGAATTCTTAAGTGCCTGGCTTGTGTGTTGATCACTGATTTATTTATGTGTTAAACTTTGGGTGACTTGTGATGAGCCGTCTGTGTCACGGTGCTATTGATTGCCGTGCATCAAAAGCTGAATTAAATGTGCATTATCCTGGGGCTGCTCACCGTGAGGGAAGCTTTAAAAGTTTTTGAGGGAGAATAAGAAAAGGCCATTAAGGCCCTCCAGACTCTGTCTCCCGTTGACCCTGTCACCCTAGGGAAGTTCTCCTGCAGTTTGGTTGCATGTATATCTTTGTCTTAATGCGTCCTCTAATGGCTACTAATGGCTGCTCGGTCACACCACAGACTTTGTAAAGAAGCAGCTGTCTCCCCCAACCTTGTGTCTCAGGAACGTTCTAGAAGACTGGGCCTTGGTGTATCTCCATCTCTCTCTCTTCCCCTGCCCCTCCCAAGACAGGGTTTCTCTGTGTATCCTTGGCTGTCCTGGACTCACTTTGTAGACTAAGCTGGCCTTGAACTCACAGAGATTCACCTGCCTCTGCCTCCTGAGTGCTGGGATTACAAGCATGCGCCACCTCGCTCGGCTCTCCATCGCAATGACAAAATTCCACGGTGAGGCTGTGGCGCACGCCTGTAATCCCAGCACTCAGGAGGCAGAGGCAGGCAGATTTCGGTGAGTTCAAGGCCAGCCTGGTCTACAAAGTGAGTCCAGGACAACCAAGGCTACACAGAGAAGCCCTGTCTCGAAAAACGAAAAAAAAAACAAAAACAAAAAACAAAAAACAAACAAAACCCCACCATGTTCAGAAGTAGTTTATAGAAGGAAGGGTTTATGGGGCTTAAGGCTCCAGAAGATAAGGTTGTAGCAAGGCTGTGGGGGAGGGACAGAGCAACAGGTGACAGACATGGCACTGGAGCAGATGCCGAGAGTTCACGCCTTGAAACTAAAGCATCAAACAGAGGGCAGGTTGAAGATGGCAAGGGTCTTTGTGTGTGTGTGTGTGTGTGTGTGTGTGTGTGTGTGTGTGTGTGTGGTTTTTTGAGACAGGGTCTCTCTGTGTAGCCTTGGCAGGTGGATCGCTGTGAATTCGAGGCCAGCCTGGTCTACCGAGTGAGTCCAGGACATGGTGATGCATGCGCCTTTAATCCTAGCATACTGGAAGTCGAAGCTGGTGGATCGCTGTGAATTTGAAGCCATCCTGGTCTACAGAGAGATTTCCAGGCTAGCCGGTGTTGTTATACAGAGAAACCCTGTCTCGAAAAATCAAAATCAAATAAAAACAAAACAAAAAAAACAGACATCATTTCTAGAAGTTTTGACCAGGTACTACAGTTAAAAAGGTGAAGGAGACTTGTCCTAGGAGACTGTTAAATTATTGAGAAAAATAAAGTGGTGGGAGCCTGAATTAGGATTCTATCACAGATGGGTGCCCTTGGTCAAGCCACTTTCTAAAATTAATTGCACATTTCTTTGAGGCCTTGCATATGGTCAGTTTCTATAAATATGTATGTTTGAAAGGTTTGTTACTTATTGTGTATAAGTTTAGCTCAGTGATTTAATCCATATAGCAAACCATTGATTACACACACACACACATATATGTTTTTTTGGGGGGGGTTGTTTGTTTTTTGGTTTTTTGAGACAGGGTTTGTCTGTGTACCCTTGACTGTCCTGGACTTAATTTGTAGAACAGGCTGGCCTTGAACTCACAGCACTTCTCCTGCCTTTGCCTCCCAAGTGCTGGGATTAAAGGCGTTCGCCACCCAGCTGGGATTCTATAGACTTATAGATTTGTTTTACTTCCTAAATTTAAAATGAGACTAAACTGGGCGTGGTGATGTCCACTTGGAATCCCAGCCCTGGTAAAGTAGAGGCGGGAAAAACAAGAGTTCAGGGTATTCTTGGCAGCTCGTGCTTTGAGACTAGCCTGGGCTACAGAGTGAGATCTTATCTCAAAACAAACAAACATGGCAGCACATGCCTATAATCCCAACACTGAGGAGGTGGGAGCAGGAGGATCAGAAGTTCAAAGCCAGCCTAGAATACACAGGGATGGGTAGTGCTGGAAGGTGCTGGGGACAATGACAAGGTAGAGGGAAAGATGGCTCTATAATCGAACAGGTCACAAAGCTGTTCCTTTGCAGCTCCTGGAAAACACTATGAGGTCCCATTCCCAGACCCATGTCCCACTGGACGGGGCCGAGTGTCACGCAAGGTCAGGGACAATGCTGGAACAGATGAGCTAATGGCAGTATATGGTAAGTGTCCTAACCCATGACATTTTTGTTTTGTTTTGTTTTTTTGTTTTTTGTTTTTTGAGACAAGGTTTCTGTGTAGCCTTGGCTGTCCTAGACTCGCTTTGTAGACCAGGCTGTCCTCGAACTCACAGCGATCCGCCTGCCTCTGCCTCCCGAGTGCTGGGATTAAAGGCGTGGGCCACCACGCCTGGCGAATAAATGAAAATTTAAGAAAAAAAATGAGGCCAGTTTCACCATATTGGTTGGCCTGGAATGTACTTTATAGAGCAGGTTGCCCTCAAACTCACAGAGACCCACCCGCTTTTACTCCCTGAGTGCTGATATTAAAAGTCTTAACTACCAAGCCCCGCCTCCCTCTAAATGGTTAAAGGATGTACAGGATTCTACAGGCAGAAAACCGACCACTAGGGGGCGGGCACTTTAGTCATTCCCTTGCTGTGACAGCGTTCCTGAAATGCAGACTGGAGATGCAGCTCAGTGGTAGAGCCTGGCATGCCTGGGTCTCCGGGTTCAATCCCCAGCACCAGCCAAGGAATAAATAAACAAACAGGGGCCAGAAGTAAACCTCTGAGACTTTAACTTACCAAGATTTATTTCCCTCTTGGTTTCAGAGGCTCGTGGTCCATGCTTGAAGGGCGCACAGCTTTGGTTCCTGGTGGAGGGTCAGATGGCAGTGGCTGGGGCACAAGGCAAAGTGCAACTGCTGACACCGCGATCCCTAGAACCGTGTAAAAAGCTGGGTGAGGCGCGGGGGGAGGGGGGGTGAAGGAGATGGGCCAGCCACACTAGCTGAAAGGTAAGCTCCAGATTCAGCTATAGGTTACACACACACACACACACACACACACACACACACACACACACAGTAGAGCTTTCTAATTCGAGCTTGGCAGAATGGCTCTTGCAAAAATAAGGCAAAGGTAAGTAACAAACAAAACAAAACACTGTAGTTCTGTGTCAACAAGGAGGTGACCCAGAATACGCACACCGTCACCGTCCATCATTCAAAAGCGCGTCCTTGGGGTGGGCTTCGGGAAGCACCACCGGGCATTCAAGGAGACCCAGAAATTAAGCTTAAAGGAGATTGGGGACTTCAGATGTGGCTCTGATACCAGGCTTGACAAAGCTGTCTAAAGCAAAGGACCATTCCTTTGTGGGGTGCTATCTGTTTAACTGGGATTATATGACTAGTTCTCAGGCCACAATGGGTTGATCAGCGGAACAGGGTAGCGTGTGCCTGTACCCAGAACTAGGGAAGAGGGAAAGGCAGATGTGCGAGGATGGGTGAGAGTTTGAGGCCAGCCTGTTCTTCAGACCCAGCCTCCTGCCAGTCATAGCCACAGAAGTTTTTTTTAAAGATTTATTTATTTATTACATATACAGTACTCTGCCTGCATGTACACTTGGACACCAGAAGAGGGCACCAAGTCTCATGATAGATGGTTGTGAGCCACCATGTGGTCGCTGGGAATTGACCTCAGGACTTCTAGAAGAGCAGACGGTGCTCTTAACCGCTGAGCCATCTCTCCAGCCCCACACAGAAGAAGATCTTGTCTCAGAAAAAGATTTTTAAAATTAGTAAAGAGGAGGGTGGAGGGTGTTAGTGAAAATTTTCTGTTTATTTTTCTCCTTTAAGCGAGGTCTCATGAAGCCCAGGCACCACAGATCTGTTGCCTTATGGCTGAGGATGACCTTGAACTCCTGATTTTCCTGCTTGTGTTTCAGGTGTGTCACCATTTCTTCCTGGAAAGAAGAATTTGCAACTAAAAAACAAACAAACAAACAAAAAACAGCTTTTATGAATGAGGTAAAGTGACAAGCCCACAGTTCTGGAATTTAGGAGGCGGAGGCAGGAGTATCAGAAGTTGAAGCTCATCCTCAGTTTAAGACCATTAGTTGTATGGTATGAATTATTTAGACCTCAGGCCTAGGTGGTGTACCATCGAACAGTAACTAAAGTTAATTAGAGGATTAAGGCATATAATTTACAACAATTACAACTATGAACATGATAAAAATAATTCGGGGGGGGGGGGACACCATTTCGAGACAGAGTCTCTCTGTGCGTCCCTGGCTGTCCTGGACTCACTCTCTAGACCAGGCTGGCCTCGAACTCACAGAGATCCATCCACCTGCCTCTGCCTCCCGAGTGCTGGGGTTAAAGGCAGGCACCCATGCCCGCTTACTTTCTTACTTTATGTGTCTGTGTGTGTGTCTGTATGCCACATCCACGCAGGTGCCCAAGGAGTCCAGGAGAGGGCATCAAATACCCTGAAGTGGGAGTTACAGACAGTTGCGTCCTCTTGAAATATGTGAAGTACAGCAAGGACTTTTAATCACTAAGACAGCTTCAGCACTCCCTGCCTGGTCCTTCCTTCCTTCCTTCCTTCCTTCCTTCCTTCCCTCCCTCCCTCCCTCTGTTCCCTGTCTCCATCACCATTTCTTCCTTCCGTGTGTGTGTGTGTGTGTGTGTGTGTGTGTGTGTGTATGTGTGTGTGTGAACCCAAGGCCTTTTACCTCTTAGCTGCAGCCTTCACCACCAACTCTCATCCTTGATCGCCACATTTACCATGCTAGCGGCTTTTTGATTTGCTTGTGGCATTTAGCGGTCTCGCTCAGGGGTGTTCACACTGGACTAGAGCTCTACCGGAGCGGAGCGGTAGCCCCAGCTCAGATGATGACGATGATCCTCTGCATGCAGTCTGAAGTCTGTTCACTCACCCTAATGGAGACAGTCACCGTTTGTAAACCTGAGTTTGCATTCCTAGGGACTGGTCCTGAGGTTGTCGCTATGTAGCTGCGGGACTCTGGGTGAACTCAGACACACACTGACTTGGGGGCTTCTCCTTTGAATAAGCCCTGGACTGCACTTTCCTCATGCCTAAAAAGAGGGATTTAGACTCAGTGGTCCATAAACTTCACCTCTAAAGTTCTGACTTGGGGTTGGAAGTAGCTTTGTTGGTCATGCTTCCTAACTTGCTAGGGTTTGATCCCAGTACCGCATAAAGCCAGGCATGATGGCATAAGCCTGTAACCCCAACACTTGGGAGTTCGAGAGAAGAGGACCAAGAAGCTCCTGTCATCCTTGGCTAGAGTGAGTTCAAGTTCAAGACTAGTTGTGTACACAAGACCCTGTCTAAGAAAAAAAAATAAATGAATAAAATTCTGATTTTTCTGGTTGCTTTGAAGAAAAACAAAACAAAACAAACCAACACTAAAAACCACCCAGGCAGTGCAATACCAAACATTGACAGCAGAGGTCAGGAGAAGTCCCTTAAAGCTCAGGTCAACTTCCTGGTTTGGGCTGTTTGTGGCTCTTTGCCCTGTTACTTTGTTTAGCCATGTAATATGTACTTTCGCCTTATTTGCCAAACATAAAACCCTCCTCCCCAATGGGCAAAGGAAATTGCCTGGCAGAAGGTGATGTGTGTGGTGGTTTTATACTCAGGGTGAATGTCAATAAAGAGGCTTGCCACAGCAAAGTGTTGTCTACCAAACTGTTGGTTTTCGTTTTGCTTTTGAAGGCATGTTCTCTCTATGGAGGGAGCCCAGGCTGCTCTGGAACAGGTGATCCTCCTGCCTCAGCCTCCCCAGTACTGTAATTAAAAACACCCCTCTCTTTGTTTTTGTTTTTTCTATCCAGGGTCTCACTATGAAGCTCCAACTGTCCTGGAACTTGCTACAAACCAGACTGGCCTTGAACTCACAGAGTCCTCCTGCCTCTGCCTCTGCCTCTGGAACTCTGGGGTTAAAGGTATGTGCCACTCTGCCCGGCTAAAATTCCTTTCGTAACAAAGGATTCCTGAATGCCATTATGTTTACTGATTCACTTTATTTTTAAAAAGTTATGTGCATGCCTACCACCTGTGTTTAGGAGGTCAGACGAGGGTGTTTGAGTGCCTGAGACTGTAGTTATAGGTGGCTGGAGGTGCTGGGAACTGAACTCAGGTCCTCTGCAAAGGTACCAAATACTCAAACTCTGAGCCATCCTTCCAGCTCCTAATTTACTATTTTAAAAAATATTTACCTCAGCCAGATGTGGTGGTGCACACCTTTAATCCCAGCACTTGAGAGGCAGAGGCAGGCGGATCACTGTGAGCTTGAGGCCAGCCTGGTCTATAAACTGAGTCCTGAACAGCCAGGGCTATTACACAGAGAAACCCTGTCTTGAAAAAAAAATAATAATGGTACTGGCACAGGAAGGAAATGCTGTACCGCTTTAAAAAGAACAGGAAAGGAGCTGGCTTTGATTCCTGACACCCACATGGTACTCACGACTATCTGTAACTCCAGTGCCAGGGAATCTGACACCCTCCTCTGACCTTTCTAGGTACTAGGCATGAAAGGGGCAGACAAACATACATGTAGGCAAACATCCACACATATAAAATAAGATAAATCTTATTAAAAATAAAAAAGCAGGATAAACCAGGGTCGATGGCGCATGGCTGTAATTCTAGCACACGAGAGGATCAAGAGTTCCACCCTGCATCAAAAAATAAAACAGAAGGACCGGAGAGATGGCTCAGAGGTTAAGAGGACTGTCTGTTCTTCTAGAGGTCCTGAGTTCAAGTCTCAGCCACCACATGATGGCTCACGACCATCTATAATGTGATCTGGTGTCCTCTTCTGGCCTGCAGGAGGCAGAACACTGTATATATATAAAATAAATAAATACATTAATTAATTAATTAATTAACTAATTAAATATTTAAAACACACAAAGAATGGAGTGAGATAGTAAGTATAAAAAGACCTCAGCAGCCGGGCATGGTGGCACATGCTTTTAATCCCAGCACTGGGGAAGCAGAGGCAGACGGATGGCCAGACCAGGACAGCTAGGGCTCTGTTACACAGAGAAGCTCTGTCTCAAACAAACAAACTAACTAACTAACTAACTAACTGAATGAATAAATATGTTAGCAAAGAACTGGCCATGGGTTAAATGGGTGGTGAGTAGGGACTGGGCACACCACTAGCAAGCCCACCCAGAATTCATAGCAAAATCTTCCTTTGCCAACAGACTGGTTCAATTATAGGTATTAGCCATTCATCAATCCTGGCTCTACTGTAAATGCAATGTTAACATATAATTGACGTGTGTGTGTGTGTGTGTGTGTGTGTGTGTGTGTGTGTGTGTGTGTGTACGCACACATGCATGTGTAATGTGTCTGCTAAGATCGGCGGGCAACTTGTCTTCTTGTGGGAGGAGTTGATTCTCTCACATCCTACCGTGTGGGTTCCGAGAATCAAACTCAGGTCATCAGGCTTGGAAGTGATCACCTGCACCTGCTGAGCCATCTTGCTGCCTAGAGAGGTGTATATTTTTAGTGAAATGGGTCTGAAAGGGTTTGTTCGTTTGTTTGTTTGTTGACAGGGTCTCTCTGTATAGCACTGGCCATCCTGGAACTTGCTCTGTTGACCAGGCAAATCTCAAAGTTGCCGAGACCCATTAGCCAGGAAGAGACATTTCCAGAACCTTTCTCTCCCATCTCTACTTGGTGCCAATTGACAGATCACATCAGAGTTCTCCACAATGGGATGAGACGCAGTCACCATTTCCCCAGTCAACATAACTCAAGTGTTGCATCGAGGTTGCTCCTCACACAGGGATGAAACCGCCACACCCGGCTCTGGTTCTCTTTCTGAGACAGTCTTACTCTGTAGTCCAAGCTGGCCTTGAATTCTCAGCAGTTCTCCTGCCTCTGTCTCCTATGTGTTGAGATTACAGGTTTGTTCCAACACACCCAACCGCCACTGCTTTTTCTAATGTGTTTAAAGGGGAATGTTCTAAACAGATTCCATGTTTCTGCTATGTCCCCAAGCACTGCAGGTGACAGTGCCCTGGCATGGCTGTGAGACCAGTGAGGTCCATCCTCTATCCTAGATTCACAGAGTACCAGGTGGCCCTTGGTGCCCAAAGCCCATGATTTCTGCCACTTTACTTCGAACCCATCCGTGCATCAGACTTGGCTTCCCTATGCGTCACAGATGATCTCTCCAGCCTTACACAGTGTCTGTAAGGCCGTGTACTAAGGTATCTGCTCCCCAGAAGACTGTTCATCTCAGAGATTCACCTTTGACCTCTGAATGTGTTTTGTCTAGCCACTTGTACTGCTAGGTTTATGTCAATTTGACACAGCGAGATTCATCAGAGAGGAGGGGGCCTCAAATGAGAAAGGCCTCGAAGATTAGGCTGGCTGTGTGGTGGTGGCTGTCTTGAACAACAAAACAAAACAAACGGTGAACAAACAAGATCAGATTTTGGGCAAGCCAGTAGGACATTTTCTTTTCTTTTTCTTTCTTTCTTTCTTTCTTTCTTTTCTTTTTTCTTTTGTTGTTGTTTTTGCTGTTGTTGTTTTTCGAGACAGGGTTTCTCTGTGTAGCCTTGGCTGTCCTGGACTTGCTTTGTAGACCAGGCTGGCCTTGAACTCACAGCAATCCACCTGCCTCTGCCTCCCGAGTGCTGGAATTAAAGGCGTGCATCACCATGCCCGGCTCATTTTCTTTTCTTTCATCTGTTGTTGCTGTTCTCTACCAGACAGGGTGGACTAGGTTGTGAGAGGAACCAAAACATATGGCGTGCAGAAGAGAGAAGCTGGCTCATGCTGGGCTTCCAAAAAGAAATGTATACACTGCTGGCCAGAGAGGCAGTGAGTGACCCAAATACCCGCATCAGACGTGGCCTCCATCTCCTGGCCTGACAAGGAAGAAAGTCAGCAAGGACAGGGCAGAGCCAAGACTCATCTGTTCCTTAGGGAGCTGGAAACCTAAGAGAAAGATGGCAGCTGGGTGTGGTGGCACACCCCTGGAATCTCAGCACTTGGGATGCTGAGGCAAGATGGATCCTACGCTCTAAACGAGCCTGGACCACATAACCTAAAAGTCCTCAAAACTCTAAAAAACAGAGGAACGTAAAATCGACATTTCTTTTCCCTTCCTCTGACCGTTACTCAAGTGACAAGAAGCTGGAAGGGAGATTTGATTCAAAGAGAAACTTCCTGCTTCCTTCTAAAGACCTGGTTCCTGCTGTGCAAGTGTCTTTCTGAAGGCCAGCCACGCTCTTTCTTCCTCCGCCGTGGTTCTGGATCCCTGTAATAGAGGTCTGGTGTGACAGAGCGGCAAGTTCTGCATTTGAGAACTGAGAAGAAGTGTTAACTGTGGCTGCTAGTAAATGGTGCCAACTTTCTCCAAACACAGCACCGTGGCTGCCAATGTGATTTAATGGTGTGTGTGTGTGTGTGTGTGTGTGTGTACATGCATGCTGATGCATCTTGGATTCAGTTTCCCCAAATACCAGGCTCTGTTCTTTTTTTTTTTTTTTTTTGGTTTTGCAAGACAGGGTTTCTCTGTGTAGCCTTGGCTGTCCTGGACTCTCTTTGTAGACCAGGCTGACCTCGAACTCACAGCAATCTGCCTGCCTCTGCCTCCCAAGTGCTGGCATTAAAGGCGTGCGCCACCGCCAGGCTCAGGCTCTGCTCTTACCTCCCTCTGTATGCTATGTGCTGCTCACCAGCAGCCTCATTCTCCAGCCCCTCCCCCGCAGGAGCCCACCCCCTCCCCCCATTCCTTCTCAGGCTCCTCTCTAGCCTTCTCTTCGTAAGGCACCCTTGGTCTCTCTTCTCCAGTAGAAAGAAGTCCGGTCTCAGTCCAGTTAACCAAGGATTGAAAGAGCAACCACTGTGATTAGAGAGATTGTAGGGTCCTAGTGCGAGGCCTGAGGAGAGATCTGGTCTTGAAAAAAAAAAAAACAAAAGAAAAAGAAAAGAAAGAAAGAAAAAGGAGAAGGAGAAGAAAGCATGCCAACGGTAAGTAGAAGAAGATACCATCTCCAAAGCCCAGGCCTTCTGCAGATCTTGCACGTACACACTTTCTTCTCTCTAACGCAGAGCTTTGGTCCCTGGACTTCCAAGGCCAGAACATACCCGAGACTTATGTTTGGCAATGCAGACTAACATGCACTAAAAGTAATAATAGCCTTTCTTGCCTGCTTTACAGTCACATCATTATAGGAAAGATAAACAAAACACTCCATGAAACTGTAATTGTGAGCAGAGATTCTGTCCAGAGGCTCAGAAATGATGTTGTGGAAACTATTAATGTATGGCTAATGATGTCTATTATTAAAAGCCCATAATTATTATGGCAGTTTTATTTAACCCACTGTTTAACATTAAAGGGCACAGACGCCTGGTAGGTTTTATATATGCCTTCTTCCACCTGCGGCTGGGCAGATATAACCCCCCTAAGCTACCTTGTTACCACCCAGCCCCACATCCCATGCCACTGTCTGGGCTTCTTCCCATGCACCTCCCCCTTAACACTTGCACATGTAGGATGTTTCTCTTCATGCTAATCCCGAGTGATACCTCCCAGCCACATGGTTCTCTCCATGCTAACTCGTGACCTTTCTGCTTCCTTCTTCCTTCCTCCCTCCCTCTCTCTGTCTCTGTCTGTCTGTCTGTCTGTCTATCTGTCTGTCTGTCTGTCTGTCTGTCTGTCTGTCTCTCTCTCTCTGTCTCTCTGTCTCTCTCTGTCTCTCTGTCTCTCTCTGTCTGTCTCTGTCTCTCTGTCTGTGTCTGTCTGTCTGTCTGTCTGTCTGTCTGTCTCTCTCTGTCTCTCTCCCTCTCATCCTTACTCTCTCTTGACCCTAAGCCCAGGGACCTAAAACTGGGTACAGGACAAGGCTCAACATTCATATCAATGCCTGTGGCAAGATGGTAACCAGATCTCAGGGCACTGAAATCAGCATCTGAAAACAGTGCACGTGCTGGGCGTGGTGGCACACACGCGCCTGTAATCCCAGCAGAGGCAGAGGCAGGCGGATCGCTGTGAGTTTGAGGCCGGCCTGGTCTACATAGTGAGTCCAGGACAGCCAAGGATATTACACATAAAGACCCTGTCTTGAAAAAAACAAAAAAGGGGAGGGGGGCAAGAAAGAAAGAAAGAAAAGAAAATACAGTGCATGATACAGCGCATGAGACCCTCTTCCAACAAAATGATGTGGAAATTGTGGCCCCTTCAGACCTGGAGTCCCCCAGACCATGTGACAAACGAGCTTTCGAGGGAAAGGGACCTGCCTAAAGGCACTGGGGAAGTTTTTGAAAAAGTGAAGACTAAAGTACATAGTTCCTTCTCTGGTCTTAATGCACATCTCAGGTCACCTTCCTCAGTCCCAGAGGAGGAGTCTGCTGTAGACCAGGGCACCTGAGCCTTCCTCACAAGTGCTGCGACCTCTTGGGTCAACTTTCTCTCTCAGTGAAAACGGCTGAGAACCAAGCCAGTGGCTGAGTGACAGCAAACCTGTCGTAGTTTCTAGTTTCAAACCACAGGCACAGGTTGTAAATTCAACAGACGATGTACGCAAGGATAAACGGTTCAAAGGCCATCAGGAGGCCTGAGGGTGACATTAAACCTCACAGACAAAGAGATCCCTATGGGATCTCATCCGCAATGAAACCTATGTGTGCGCTAGCCAGCTTCCCTGCCCTGTGTGTGTGCCTCAACTACACTTCCCAGGGGACATTCCTGAGAGCTCCTGGGTCTCCTTAGTCTGATACAGCTCCCTCTGTCGGTCCATCCTAAGTCCTATGCCCAGATTCTTATGGAAAAGGAAGTCTGAAAAAAAAAAAAAAGGAAAATTGAATATTTTTAGTTTTCCTAAAAGAAATATTTACTTCCAATAAAACCATATTGTGGAGCTGGGCGTGGTGGCTCACTCCTTTAATCCCAATGTTTGTGAGGCAGAGGCAGGCAGATCGCTGTGAGTTCGAGGCCAGCCTGGTCTACAAAGTGAGTCCAGGACAGCCAAGACTACACAGAGAAACCCTGTCTCAAAAAAACAAGCAAACAAAAGAAAGAAACAAACAAACCCCCCACAAAACTATATTGTGTGTGTTGGGGAGACTTCTAAATATTTTTTGAAAGGGGGGGATTCAAATGCTAAGTGGCTAAAACCAAGAAAACCAGCACCTGTCACGTATTGGCACTGACAACAAGAGCATGGGTCCTGGCACTGCATGCAGCGAGGAGACACCTGGGTAGGGACAGGGTACAAGTGCACCATTTGGGTGGCCTAGGAAGGCAATGCGGGAGGGAGCTTTCCACGGCCTCCATCTTCCGGGTAGAGTTGACAAACATAAAGTCAGATGCTTGGGGGAAATTGCAACACAGGAAGTGAAATTGAGAAATCAAGTCTAAATATGTCTAGGGGAAAGGGGGGGAGGCCTTGTCTTCAGTGTTGGGTTAAGAGAGTGTGCGTGCGTGCGTGCGTGCGTGCGTGCGTGCGTGCGTGCGTGCGTGCGTGTGCGCGTGTGTGTATTCACTTGTGGTAGTGCCAAAGGCCATGAGTCCCAGCCTCTACAGTCCTGCTAACCTGATCTCCTGGATTCGGAAAAAGTGAAATCACATCTAGACGACTTGGAGTGTCAGGAGACGCATTCATCAGTGTGGCATCTTTTTGGCCCCTCCCCTCCTCCGTAGCTTTGGCCTCTCCAGGAAGCAGGAGAATGACTTAAGCCTCCCTCTGCCTTCCTCTTCCCTGCAGTTAGGATGGGCTCCAGCTGGCTGGCTCTGAGCACCTCCGTAAAGCCGCTGGCTCTGCTGTGAGGCCCTGGGCTCTCTCTGGCCTGAGTTTTTGTTTGTTTTGCTGGGCTGGGCTGGAACCCAGAGCCTTGAGTATGCTAGGCAGGCACTCCACCACTGAGCCACGCCTCTCCCTGATTCTGGGTACGAAGCTGGCAGCTCTCCAACATTCTACTAGTCTTTGTCTGGAACGCCAGGGATAGTGCTGTCTACGCACACTCTACTCCACAGTCCGGTTCAGAACTCAGCTGGCGAAAGCGAGGTCATCTTTCCTAACAGATTCAGACTTGAGTTGCCTCCTGGGTAAAGCAGGAATAGTGAGAGTCCTCTTTGCAACCCTCAGGGTAGTGGAAGATTAAACGACCAGGATGCAAAGAAAGGCAGGCGGGGATCTGCTCAGGGAAGGGTTCAGGGTTTTAGCAGGCTCACGCTTACTTCCTGTTGCAGCTTCCCGGAACCCCCTCATTGCCTCCGGAAGTGCTTTCCTATTCGCTGCCTTACAATGGCCCACCAGGAGAGGGAAGACTTCCGTGTCCTGCCCTCAGAAGCCTGGTGGAGGGGCCCTCCCAGCCGGCATCCCATAACCCGATGCTGGCTCTCCAGACCAGCTGCCAGACCAGCCTGTGCTGTTTGCCCTGCCTGGTGTTGACCTAGTTGGAGAAATGTCAGGCCCAAGGCCTGCTGCTTCCTCAGATGTCAACAAAGAGAAAACACTAGTTTTCCGGCTGGGTGGATTGTAATCTCACCAGGAAGATAAAGGAACTAAAATAAACTGGAAAGATCTCTGCCTGCAACCGGAAGTGGGAGGCCTGCCCGCCTCATTTTCTGATTATTTCCTAAGACCACACACAGTGAACCCATTTTCAGCCGACAAGCCAGGGCTGAGGGGTACAGTAGAACACGTATGTGCGTAACATGTAACAAGTAAAAGGGCCTGGCTTCAACTCCCAACAATAACAACAACAAAGAGAATGTTCCAGTGTTGTTCAGTATGTCCGGAGTTGTGTAGCTGAACCTGCGAACAATTTTAGGACATTCTCATTATCCACCAGGGAGATACTTTGCTCCAGCTGGGTGTGATGGCACAAACCTGTAATCTCAAGACTGGGCAAGTGGAGGCAGCAGAGGGTTAAGACAGGTTGGTTTGTTTGGTTGGTTTTGATTTTTCAAGACAGGGTTTTGCCGGGCGTGGTGGTGCACACCTTCAATCCCTGCACTTGGGAGGCAGAGGCAGTTGCATCACTGTTCCAGGCCAGCCTGGTCTACAAAGGGGAGTCCAGGACAGCCAAGGCTACACAGAAAGACCCTGTATAGAAAAACAAAACAAAACAAAAACAAAAACAAACAAAAAATCAAGACAGGGCTTCTCTGTGTAGCCTTGGCTGTCCTGGACTCCCTTTAGTAGACCAGGCTGGCCCGGAACTCACAGCGATCCGCCTGCCTCTGCCTCCGAGTGCTGACATTAACTGCGCGAGCCACCACACCTGGCCCTTTTGTTTTCATTTTTGTTTTTTCAAGACAGGGTTTCTCTGTGTAGCCCTGGCTGTACTGGACATTCTTTGTACAGGCTGACCTCGAACTCACAGCGATCCGCCTGCCTCTGCCTCCCAAGTGCTGGGATTAAAGACGTGCGCCACCATGCCCAGCTTGGCTGCAGACTCTTGATCCGGCTGCCTCCATTTCCCAGGAGCTGGGACTATGAGCACGGGCTAGGACAACCAGCTTTCTCTGTCAGTGTTTTGTTTTGTTTACGGCATTCTGAAGAATGCTACTGTGTGTGAGGGGTGTTTGTTTGTCTATCTGGGGGATTTTATGGTGTGGCTATCTTATTTTTATTAGGCTTATACTTAGGAGTGGACCGCTGGGTCATATGGTGACCTACCCTTTTGAAAAAAAAAACTGTAAGGTGCTTTCCCAAGGTGCTGTGCCTGAATTACATCCCTCCCAGTGTATATAAGGGTCCAGGTTTTTCTACATCCTTGTAAGCACTTGCTAGTCTCTGCCTTGTGGTTGTAGCCATCTTAGTGGCTGTAAGGAAGTATTGCCTTGAATTAGAAAAAAAAAATTTATGTGTATGAGTGTTTTAGCTGGATGTATATTCCTGGTGCCCATAGAGGCCAAAAGAAGGTGTTAGACCCTTGGTGTTGAGGCTACGGTAGTTGGTAGCTACCATGTAGATGCTGAGAACCAAAATTGGCTCCTCTGCAAGAGCGAGTGATCTTCACCTCTGCCGCCATCTCTCTAGCCTTTCACCAAAGTTCTTATTTCCATCTTCCCCGTTATGCATGGCTTTTAGGATTACTCTTGTCAGTTCATCAAAAATTTATATATCTTTTTGGGAGAAATATCTATGCAAGGTCTTTGCCTACATTTAATCATTTTTCCTTTTGTTTTTTTCTTTCAGTTTATCAAGACAAGGTTTTTCTGTATAGTGCTGGTTGTCTTGAAACTCACTCTGTGAAACCTTGCCTCAAAAAAAAAATTTTTTTTTTAAAAAGAAAGAAACTCACCCTGTGGACTAGGTGTTTTGTCTGCATGCATGTCTGTACCTGGTGTTCTCATAGGTGAGAAGACATTGGATCCTCTGGAACTGGAACTGCAGATGGCTGTTAGCCAGCATATAGGTGCTGGGGATCGAACCTGGATCCTCTGGAAGAGAAGCAAGTACTCTTTTTTTTTTAAAGATTTATTTATTTGTTATGTATACCGTTTTCTGCCTGCATGTGTGCCAGCACAGGGCACCAGATCCCATTATAGATGGTTGTGAGCCACCATGTGCACCATGTGGTTGCTGGTAATTGAACCCAGGACCTTTAGGGAGAACAGCCAGCACCGGATTTGTTTGTTTTTATGTACACGAGTGTTTTGCCTGCATGTTTGTTTCCACATGTGTGCAGCACCCATGGAGGTCACAAGCAGGTGTAGGATACCCTGGAATGTAGTTAACAGTTGGGTTCCAAGCACCCAAAAGGCAGTTCATAAGGGTCAATAACTCCAGTTCTAAGGGACCCAATCCTTTCTTCTGGTCTCTGTGAGTACCAGGCATGCAGACGGTACACAGACTTACATGCAGCCAAAACACCTATCCATGTTAGATAAATTAATTAGAAACAGGTACTGATAAAAAGAACAACTGGGACAACTGAGAAGTAATTTGAATAAATTTAAATTAAAAAATAAAAAAAAAGAACAATTGGGAATCCTAAGTGAGCTTGAGGGACAAGATGCTGTGTGTGGAGAACAGTAAGAGTGCACAAGAGACGTGTGCAAAGTCCCTGAGGCTTGTAAAGGATGAGGCCTTCAGTGAGCCAATATTTCCTGTAGGCCAGTCTCAGTCCAGGCAATTAGGCCACCCCTGTCTCTTTTTCCCTTTCATTTTGAGCTCATACAACTCAGGTGGCCTTTAATTTACTATGTAACCAGGAATGATTTTGAACTTCTTTTCTTTTGCACCTGTACAGACCAGAAGTTGATTTCAGGCGTCTTCCTCAATTGCTCAACTGATTTTGTTGTTGGTTTGGTTTGGTTTCGTTTGGAGACAGGGTCTCTCGCTGACCCTACAGCTCACTAATTCTGTTAGGCTGGCCTGCCAGCAAGCTTCAGGGACCTGCCTGTCCCCACCCTCCCCTCTCCTGGGACTCACATGTATACCCCAGGCCTTGACTTTTTAAATGACTGTTGAGGATTTCCACTCAAGGCCTGCTGCTGCTGTGGCAAGCACTTTATTGCCTGAGCCTTTACCCAGTCCTACAGCCTGCTGCAGTGACAGGTGTGTGTCACCTTGCCTTCTTTATATGATGCTGCAGGTGAAACCCAGGCCCCTGTGCAGCTGGGTGAGCCCTCTGCCTCTGAGCCCAGGCTTTAGGTTCAGAGTCAATGTTCAAGTGTGAAAGTAGGGTTAGGGCAAAAAGTTCCACCTGAGCTGATGGCTTCAGACTCAGTGACCCTGAGGCTGTTTCCTCAGTTCTCAAGGCCCATGTTGACTAGCCCATTGGTAGGATCACACGTGAGCTATGCATAATTCCACTTCCTGCGAAAGATCAAGAAAATCCAGGTAGCTGGGAAGAGGGTGGGAACAGCACCAAAAAAGAGGATTGGTGCCGGGACGGGGAGGAGCCCCAGAGATGGACTATGTTTACACATCTGTATGTCCTTCCTTTTCTTTTTTTTAACCTCCTGTCTACGGACTTGTAATGAGTAACTAAATCAATGACGTGCAAAGCTGACCATCTGAGGTCAAACACTTATTTCCTCTGTAGTCCCCAAGTGCCAAAACACATCCCAATATTATCCCAGGACTCTTGTCCTCTGGGAAGCCAGAGGGAAGCCGATGGCAGCTTTCCTAGAAACTTCAGGCAAGCTGCCAGCCGAATGTGCTATCTGTCCTGCTGGGCTTGACCTGCCTGTCACCTTTCCAGAGCACAGTGGCAGGCAGGCAGGCTCTTCCCCAGGCAAGCCGCTGACACTCCCCAACATAGCCTCCACAGGCATGGAACAGCATCTCATGGTATTCCGGAGTCAAGCGTTTTCAGATGTGGCTAATATAATAGCAAAAATGCTCTTCAGTGACTTAGGGTCTCATCTGTTGGCTATTGAGTTGTGCTAATGCAATAAGTATACATTTGTGTAAACAGAAAACAACCTGATTGAAATTCCGAAGTAGCTAATGTGTGGGAGGGTGGGTCGAAGGTGGAACTAAATAAATAGTCAAATCTGAGAAAGCAAGCCTGTCAATCAGTTCTAAAGATCTCCAACTAGGGCTGGAGAGATGGCTCAGTGGGTTAAGAGCACCACCTGCTCTTCCAGAGGTCCTGAGTTCAATTCCCAGCAACCACATGGTGGCGCACAACCATCTATAATGTGATCTGATGCCCTCTTATGGCCTGCAGGTGTACATGCAGATAAAGCAATGATGCACATTAAAATAAATAAATAAATCTTAAAAAAAAAAAACTTAAAAATAAAAACTTTTAAAAAAAGATCTGGAAAACAATTCATGCCTGTAGAGTCTCAAGCAGGAGGCTCACCATGTGTTGGAAGCTTGAGTGGGTTACAAATGAGACTGTTTAAAAACAACAACAAACAACCGAACAAGCAGGCTCGAAGGGTGCCAATGTGGACACTGAGCCAGCTTGGTGACGCACCCATGGTTCCTTTTCAACACTTAGGAGCTGGAGGGAGAGAGGTCAGGAGTTCAAAGACATCCTTAGTTATACAGAGTTCGGGGGAGGCGTGGCTCAAATGGCACCAGGCCAGCCAGGGCTGCAGGCGGAAACTCATCTTTTTCAGCTCATCCTCTCCAGCTAGCTAAGTAACTGTGGTCAGCTGGGGCACTTAAGATCCTGTCTGAAAACACCCAAACAAAACCATCCAAACAACAGAAGCCAGCTCTCACCCTGGCTCCCCAAACAGATTCCAGACAAACCTGGTAAGAGTCCCAGCTGCCCCGTGGCTGAGGACGAGTGTCCAGAAAGGAATTCCCCACAATCTGTCAGGAATTGGTTTGTTTACAGTGCCTGCATCTGGCCAGATGTAGCGGGCCTGGGAACAAGTGGCCTTTGTGTCAAATCCCACTAAAACTGCTGTAGACAACAGACAAGACATTTTTGGACCAGAGTCTTCCTCAAAGTGTTTCCTGTGATGCTGTTATGTCTTGTATCCCAGCTATCCAACATGGCGGCCACTAACAATTGTGACCAGCGAGCACTTAAAAATGTGGCTACTGTGACTGAGAAACTGGATTTCCCTCCATTGTCTTCTTAGTTACATTTTTTTTATTTTTTAAAAAGTTTATTTTTTTAATATTTTTATCTTATTTATATTTTATATATTTACAGGCAGGTACCACCTTGCTCAACTATGGCACAGTCAGAAGTGGTGGTGCACACCTATGATTATAGAATTTGGAAGTCAGAGGCATGAGGACCAGGAGTTCAAGTTCAGCCCTAGCTGTCCCATCTCAGACAAAAACAAAAACCATCTATCAGCTGCAGGGGATCTGGCACCCTCTTCTGACCTCACTAGGCAGCACGCACATACACCGCACTTATACACATGTAGGCAGATAGACTCAGACAGACAAAATAAATAAACCTAAAATCACCATAACTAAAAGAATATCTAATAATAACAATAACTGCTGGGGGCTGGAGAGATGGCCGAGAGGTTAAGAGCACTGCCTGTTCTTCCAAAGGTCCCGAGTTCAATTCCTAGCAACCGCATGGTGGCTCATAACCATCTATATTGAGATCTAGTGCCCTCTTCTGGTCTGCAGGTGTACATGCAGGCAGAATACTGTATACATAATAAATAAATAAATCTTTAAAAAAAATAACGACTGCTGTGTGTGGTAGTACACACCTTTAGTCCCAGCACTCATGGAATCAGAGGCAGGTGGATATCTGTGTGTTTGAGGCCAGCCTGGTCTACAGAGCTAGTTCCAGGACAGCCAGAGCTGCACAGAGAAATCTTGTCTAAATAAATAAATAAGAGCGCTTTACTTAGTGCTTTAAGTCTCTTTTTGCTTCTTTCCTTCGGAGTCTCACGATGTAGCCCTGGCTGGCCTCAAACTCACAATCCTCCATCCTCAGCCTCCCAAGTGCTGGATTTCAGGTGTGCACCACCATGCCTGGCTAAAGTTCTTTTCTTTCTCTTCTTCATGCTTAATTTCTTCTCTGCCCAGGACTTATTTTCTCCACAACCATCTTTTTTCTTTTCCTCTTTGAGGCAAGGTCTCTCTATATAGCCCTAGGACTTGCTATGTAGACCAGGCTAGCCTGGAACTCACAGAGCTCCACCTGCCTCTGCCTCCCTAGGGTAGGGATTAATGGAGTGCACCACTGCATCCACTCACCCACCCGAACTTTGGAAAACCCTCTAGTCCTTCCTCTCCTGGGACTCCTTTCACGCCTTCACAAACTCTGTGAGTTTGAGGCCAGCCTGGTCTACAAAGCAAACCCAAGACAGCCAAGTCTACACAGAGAGACCCTGTCTCGAAAAACCAAAGGGATGTGGGGGGGGGGGAGAAAAGGAAAAAACCAAAACCAACCAACCAACCAAAAACAAAAAAAACAACCAAATGGTGACTGTAGACTCAATTTTCTTAACCAAAATATTTTATTAACAACTTATTGACTGAGCCTATGTCAATTATAACCGGATTAACCAAAACAGTAGGAAATGAGGATTAATTGACACAGCAACAAAACCTTAAGGATATCAGTCCCAAGGAACGATTCTCCAGCCAGGAGCCGCAGGATTTCTTCCACTGGAACCGGGGGTAGCCAGACCTCAAAGCCTCAGCAGGAGCTGGAGCTGGAGCTCTGAAGCCTTCCCTCGAGCGGTTTTCTCTAGGAGCCTCTTGAAGGGCAGCGATGAACAGCCAAATCTATCCCAAGTCTTCAATCTGCCCAGCCGCCAGTTCTGGGAACATTTATATATCTCCTCCCAGAATCCGTTCACGGGATCTTTTTCAGCTGGTAGCAATTAAGCTCCTGCATGAGGTGGTTGCTCTTCTAGTGAATTAACATCACCTGTTCTCTCACTAGACCGTTCTGATCCCACATTTGGGATCCTAAAGAACAGGTTTCTCTCCTTCAGGTGACCCAGAGATTTGATGCAGAGGCAATGTGTTGGCTGTGGTGCATCCTGCCTAAAAAGTCTTGATGTTTCTCCCACGGCTTGGACTGTTTTGCTTATGAAAGTTTGATGTTTCCAGGGGATCTGTGGGCTGAGAACAGAAGCACACGAGATGCTCTTACAAACATTCCCTGTCCTTCTGACCTTTGAAGGTTCTGCTGGGAACTGCAAAACCTCGCTACATTTCCTGAGAACACCATAGCAAAAGGAACTCTCAGCTGGGTATGAGTTTTGAGAAGTATTCAGATTTCTCTAACACAACAAGGGAAGACAAACTTGCGTTGGGTCAGCAAAGTGTCCAAATACTGCACATTAGCCAAGCATGACAGTGTCTGTCTACCATCCCAGCACTCGGGAGGCAGATGCAGGAGGGACAGGAGTTGAAGGACATTCTTGGCTACATAGTGAGTTGAAGGCCAACCTGAGCTGCATGAGAGAAGAAGGAGAAGAAGAAGAAGAAGAAGAAGAAGAAGAAGAAGAAGAAGAAGAAGAAGAAGAAGAGAAGAAAAAAAGAAAAGAAGAAGGAAGGAAGGAAGGAAGGAAGAGTGAACCTTTTAGCAGGGAAACCCTGGATGGGGTGACCCAAATTTATTTATTTAGGGTTTGTTGTTGTTATTGTTGTTGGTTTTTTTGTTTGTTTGTTTTTGGAGTTTCAAGTCAGGGTTTCTCTGTGTAGCCTTGGCTGTCCTGGACTCACTTTGTAGACCAGGCTGGCCTCAAACTCACAGCGATCCGTCTGCCTCTGCCTCCTGAGTTCTGGGACTAAAGGCATGTGCCACCACACCAGCTTATTTAGGTTTTTGTTTTGGGTTTCTTTTGTTGTTGTTGAGATGGGGTCTTTCTATGTAGCTGTCCTAGAACTTGCTATATAGACCAGGCTGGCCTTGAACTCAGAGACCTGACTACCTCTGCCTCCCAAGGGCTGGAATCAAAGGCATGTGCCACCAGACTTGGCTGGAGTGGCAGTGTTTTAAAAAAATATTTCCAGTGTTGCACAAAGAGACACACAGACAAAGCAAAAGCAGTTTGAGGCAATTTTCTTTTGCAAAAGGGTGCACAGTGACCTAAACCCAGCAAGCAAACACTCACCTAGTTTATACTAGAGTATAGGGTGATGACTCTGTCTCACTCCATTAGTGAGCTTGACCTCACAGTCTACGTAATTGGCTGATTGCTCCTGTGTGTGTGTGTGTGTGTGTGTGTGTGTGTGTGTGTGTGTAAAGGGAAGGGCTGTGATAGTCCCAGGAATGCAAGAATGTCTGGCGTTTGTGGGCTGGGCAAAGGGACTCATATACAAGAGTTTTGACAGATGGGGAAGGTTTATAGAATATTGGCCTTTGGCAGGCTATTTTTAATAGAAAAGACTGTTTGTGTGTGTGTGTGTGTGTGTCCGTCCAAGAACACTGCATGCATGGGGGGGACATGCAGGGTTTTGTTTCTTTTCCCTCATTCCCTCTAACCGGCATCTCTCACTAAAGCAGAAACTCACCGTTTCCAGCCAGGCCAGCCCAGCTGGGCGTGCCCAGGATCTGCCTGTTTCTGTCTCCTGGATGCTGGGATTAGTGTCTGTGACTGTGTGACATTTGGAATTCTGGGTACTTTTTAGAGGCCATATAAACGCTAGGGCCCCAAGAGGCAGGGTGGGTTGTTGGTCAGTTGCGGTTTGTTAAGTAGTCATGTGCAAAGAAGAAACGAGAAGAAATCAAATATCCTGCTGGCAAAGATCAAACTTGCCCCAAGGAACTCAATGCCCCCCTAATAGGCAGGAAGTGACCTAAGGATGATGTCAACCCCTCGCCAACCCCTGACTTTATTCAGGGGTCCATTTTCTTTCCTTTCTATCCTTTTTCTCTCACATGTAGTGTTAGGAGGTTGAAACGAGTGGAGAAAAAGGTGTAGAAGAAAGAAGAACCCACAAAGTAGTAAAAGTCCAGCTACACTAATGTGTAAGGTGGACAGTGACCAAAAAAAGACATTTGATGTCAACCTCTACCCTCTACAGGCATGTGCTCAGATGGACACTTACACATATTTGACCATGCATACATACACACATGTTGGAAGAACCCTGCTGTTTGAGGTTGCAGCCCTCCCAGTCTGGATCGCCATTCTGAGATGCAGGACTCCCTCTCCCCAGCAGGGCCTCCGGCTCTCTGCCTGACTCCATCTGGAGAGTGTCTTTAGACACAGATGCCTCTAAGCACATCTGATATCCGGCCCTTGACACAGCTCCCTGCTAGGTCTTCCCTCCTTGAGAGCGTAGGATAATTAGGTACCGTGCTCTTGTTCATACGGTAGGAGTGTGCTGCCAGATGCAAAGCAGGCATCCTTAAAGTGCCTGGCTTCAGCCGGGTGTGGTAGTGCACGCCTTGAATCCCAGCACGGAGCCAGAGGCAGGAGAATCACTGTGAGTTTGAGGCCAGCCTAGTCTACAAAGCAAGTCTAGGACAGCCAAGGCTACACAGAGAAACCTTGTCTCGGAAAGACGAAAACAAACAAACATAAATAAATAAATAAATAAAGAAAGAAAGAAAGAAAGAAAGAAAAGTGCCTGGTCTCAACCAATTAGGAATGCCTGTCCTGGAAGCCCCACCCACTCCCCTCCCCGCCCCTCCCCCCACCCCCAGGCTATAGAGCCTTTGTTTTACCGAGTAAAGTTGAACTAGCTCCTTAAGTGGTCCCCACAGTGTTTGATCTCCATCCTGCGTGCTTACTGCCTTCCAGGCCCTGCATCCTGTCTTCTGCTCCTCTTGCCTCAGTGGGCTAGTGGCCATCAGCCCCCCAGGTAAGAGGAGAAGCACACACACACACACACACACACACACACACACACACACACACACACACACATTCACACACCAAAAAAAGGGCCAACTTCTTCAAAATGTAATCCAGTTAGAACCAAGAAGAAACAGGCTGACTCTGGCAGGCCCTCTCTACTCAAAGTGAGGTCCTAGGACCATAAACCACTCACTAAAGGGAAACTTGTTAGAAATATAGACTCCCAGTGCTGGAGAGATGGCTCAGCGGTTAAGAGCATTGTCTGCTTTTCCAGAAGTCCTGAGTTCAATACCCAGCAACCACATGGTGGCTCATAACCATGTATGATAAGATCTGGTGCCCTCCTCTGGTGTGCAGGCAGAACACTGTATGTGTGATAAATAATTAAATCTTAAAGAAAGAAAAGAAAAGAAATATAGACTCCCCATGCAAGGCAGAGGTGGCGCATGCCTTTAATCTCAGCACTCTGGGAGGCAGAGGCAGGAGGATCTCTGTGAGTTCGAGGCCAGCCTGCTTTACAGAGTGAGTTCCAGGACAGCCAAGGCAATACACAGACACCCTGTCTTGAAAAAACTTATTAAAAAATACCTCTAACTTGGAAGCTCCTTGCCCAAGGATAGATACTTCCTGAAATGCTACAGGCGATTGTTTAATGGGAGATAACACACCCGTAATTAGAGAAGTTTTCGATCCTCTAAACAAGTTTATTTGCCCCGACTGCACTGAATGCAATGTACTTGATCACATGTAGCTGGGAGGTACATGAACAGGAATTATGTCAAGATATTCGTTTGCCCCTGATTGGCTGTAGGCATGCAGGCTGGAAGGACATCAGGATATGTGCTTGCCCTGACTGGACATGATGCGAGCCAAGCTAGCCTTATGGGTTTGCCTTTTTTTGTTTTTGTTTTTGTTTTTGAGACAGGGTTTCTCTGTGTAGCCTTGGCTATCCTGGACTCTTTTAATAGACCAGGATGGCCTGCCTGCCTCCGCCTCCTGGCCAGTATTTAATTAAAGCTTGCTTCAAATTTAGCTCAAAAGTTGTCATAGTGTTTTTATTCTCTCGTGGCGGGATTAGCCAAGATGCTGTCATGTAAGCCTAGCCTTCCAAACTATCCCTGATTGGACAATAAAAAGGCTGACAGCCTAAGGCTGGGCAGAGAGAGAAGTGGAAGGTGGGACTTCCTGGGAGGGAGAGAGGCACTCTGGGAAGGTGAAGGAGGAAAGCCCCCCTTGGCAGGAGACGGTTGTGATTGTGGGCCTGGAAGGTCTAGCTAGCCATGCGGCTGGATGGGGCTAGGTGGTCGGGTTAGCTCAGATGAGCTAGTTGAGAGTCTGCCTAGCTAAGGCCTAAGCTTTGAAATATTAAAAGGTTTTGATGTCTTTCTTTTTGTGGCCTAAGGGCTGTCCTAGGTTTCAGGCCTTTTCACCAGGAGACATAAGCTGCGGGTCTTCCACAATCATTTAAGATCTATGTACTTTTACTTTATGCGTATGGGTGTTTTGCTGGCATGTATGCAAGTCCACTGCCTGTGTACCTGGTGCCCATGGGCCTGCAAGCAGCACTAGTTAAACTCAGCAAAACACACACAGAAGAAATAGGAGGCTGAGAAAAGGACTCATCAGGAGTGGGCAGAGCTAAGAGAGGGTAACGGGAGATGAATATGACCAAAATTCATTATATCCATGAGTGAAATTGTCAATGAATTAAAGAGTTATTAACTTCAATAATTATATAAACAGCAATGGTTTCCTTTCCCAGATCCATAGTGTGTGTGTGTGGTGTGTGTCTCTGTGTGTGTGAGTGTGTGGTGTGTGTGTGAGTGTGTATGTATGTGTGTGTGTGTGTGTGTGTGTGTGTGTGGTATGTCTCTGTGTGTGTGAGTGTGTGGTGTGTGTGTGAGTGTATGTATGTGTGTGTGTGAGTGTGTGGTGTGTGTGTGAGTGTGTATGTATGTGTGTGTGTGTGTGGTGTGTGTGTCTCTCTGTGTGGTGTGTGTCTGTGTGTGTGTGGTGTGTGTCTGTGTGTGTGTGTGAGTGTGTGGTGTGTGTGTGTGTGAGTGTGTGGTGTGTGTGTGTATGTGTGTGTATGTGTGTGTGTGTGTGTGTGGTACTGGGAATTTGGGGCCTTGCCCATGCTGGGAAAGTGTTCTACCACTGACCTACACCCCCAGTTCCCTGCCGCCGTCCCTGCCTGCCGGAGTCCTCCTACACTCCAGTCCCTGCATAATGGCAAACAGCAGTCTTGGAAACAGAAATGTAACAGTGCAATGCTTTCCTAAAATGGCCTGAGCAGGACTCCCTGACACCCTCTCTGCTTGCAGTAGTCTTCCTGGCTCACTGCACCCCAAACACAGGGACTATCTCTAAGCCCCCAAGCTCCTTTTTTTTTTTTTTTTTTTTTTTGCCTGGGAGCCTTTGGAGAAACTGGTCTATCCACTGGGCTCTTTCCTGCCTCACCTCAAATGCTAGGCCTTGCCCCCCTGTGGCATGCTGCTGGATCCTTGCTCATCCGGCACTCTGTCTTGCTTTGTGAGGGTGTATCCATGGCTACTCAGAACTACTTTTTCTCTTTTGCTGATTTACTCCTTTACTATAAGAGGGCATCACAAGGCCCTCAGCGCTCTGGAGGCAGAAGCAGGTGGGTCTCTGTGAGTTCCAGACCAGCCAGGGCTACATAGTAAGACCTTGTCTCAAACAAAACAATGGGGGCGGGGAAGGGAGAAAGAAAGATGGTTCAGTATGGTTAAGACCACTCTCTTCCTCCTCTTCCTCCTCTTCCTCCTCCTCCTCCTCTTCCTTCTTCTTCTTCTTCTTCTGTTTTTCAAGACAGGGTTTCTCTGTGAAATAGCCCTGGCTATCCTGCAACTCTCTTTGTAGACCAGGATGGCCTTGAACGCATAGAGATCTTTTGTTTTTTGAGACAGGGTCTCTCTGTGTAGCCTTGGCTGTCCTGGACTTGCTTTGTAGACCAGGCTGGCCTCGAACTCACAGCGATCCGCCTGCCTCTGACTCCCAAGTGCTGTGGGATTAAAAGGACCACTGTCTTAGGGTTTCTATTGCTGGCACGAAACACCATGACCAAAAGCAAGTTGGAGAGGAAAGGATTTATTTGGCTTACACTTCCACATTGTCACTTGTCATTGAAGGAAGTCAGGACAGAAACTCAACTGGGACAGGAACCTGGAGGCAGTTGCCATGGCAGTTGATGCAGATGCCATGGAGGGGTGCTGCTTACTGGCTTGCTCAGCCTGCCTTCTTAGCAAATCTAGGATCTCTAGTCCAGGAGTTGCCCCACCCACAATGGGTTGGGCCCTCCCCCATTAATCACTAATTAAGAGTGAGCCTTACAACCAAATCTTTTTTGTTTGTTTGTTTGTTTGTTTGTTTGTTTGTTTTTCGAAACAGGGTTTCTCTGTGTAACCTTGGCTGTCCTGGACTCAATTTGTAGACCAGGCTGGCCTTGAACTCACAGCAATCCACCCTCCTCTGCCTCCTGAGTGCTGGGATTAAAGGCGTGCGCCACCACGCCCAGCCTTACAGCCAAATCGTATGGAAGCATTTTTCTCAGCCAAGGTTCTCTCTTTTCAGACGACTCTAGCTGTTGTCAAGCTGACATAAAACTACCAAGAACGAGTACTGCCTGCCCTTTCAGAGGACCTGGGTTCACCTCCCAGCACCCACATGGTGGCTCACAAGCACCCATAACTCCATTCCAGGAGATCCAATCCCTCCTTCTGTGGGCACCAGGCACATACATGGTTCATAAACGTACATGAAAGCAAAAGGTGTGTGCACATAAAATCTATTTATTTATTAATTATTTGTTATTATCTTTTTTTTTTTTTTTTTTTGGTTTTTCGAGACAGGGTTTCTCTGTGGTGTAGCTTTGGCTGTCCTAGACTTGCTTTGTAGACCAGGCTGGCCTCGAACTCACAGCGATCTGCCTGCCTCTGCCTCCCGAGTGCTGGGATTAAAGGCGTGCGCCACCACGCTCTAAAATCTAATAAATAAATCTAAAAACTCTAAAAACAAAACAAGAACAAAACCAAAGAGCCATCACAACAAGCAGGAACCTCATTGGCCTTGAAAGCTACTGTCTTGTCAGCACCTAGTTGAGTTTCGGGGACTCAGAGGTGCTCAGTTAATATAAAGTGATGACAGGGGAGGTGAGGTCCCTCCCATCCCTCCACTTGTGGCTTGGAAGGCATGTCTGAGTTTATTCCTCTGGCTGTGGAGTCTCCGCCTTCTATTCACATCCTCCTTGGCATCTGTTAAACGACTTAGGTCAGGTCTTGTCCCTGAGATCGGGCTGGCCTCAAACGAACTCACAGCAATCCGCCTGCCTCTGCCTCGTGAGTGCTGGGATTAAAGGCGTGCACCACCACTGCCCAGCCTTCTGCCCAGAGTTTTTTTGTTTTTATTTTTTGGGTGTTTTTTTTTTTTTTTTTTTTTTGGAGACAGGGTTTCTCTGTGTCGCCTTGGCTGTCCTACACTTGCTTTATAGATGAGGCTGGCCTCGAACTCAACAGTTATCCACCTGCCTCTGCCTCCCGAGTGCTGGGATTAAAAGCGTGCGCCACCACGCCCGGCCTGCCCAGAGTTTTAAAAGGCTGAGAAAGTGGTATCTTCTCATTTGCTACAAAGAAAATCTTAGCAACTTTCTCAACTTCTCACTTCTCAGCCATCTTCCTTATCTGTATCTACTCTGCTAAAATGAATCCAGTTCTGAGAGGCTGTTGAAATAAAAGAGCATAGGAAAGAAACTCCCTTCGGAGCTGCCTGTTCACAGAACTGACAGACCTGGAGTCTGGAGAATTGTATAGGAATTTTCACGAAAAACAACCAACCAACCGAAACCCAGACCATGGGCTCAGTAAGTAAGGATGCCTGCTGAGAAGCCTGGTGATCAGAGTTCTGTCTCTGGGACCCCTTGGTGGGAAGAGAAATCCAACCGGCACAAGCTGTCTTCTGGTTCCACGCATGCGCTGTAGCATGCGCGTGTGCACAGAGAACGCGAGCACACACGCAAACATAAAAATGTAAAAATAAAACCAACCAACCAAACAAACAAAAATACGAGTTAGGGATGGAGCTTAGTTGCTAGAGTGCCTGCCCAGCATGTACAAGCTAAACTAGTACTTTACCAACCACGCTACGTCCCACCGCACCACTGGAAGCCCAGAGAGTCCAGTGAAGTTGTAGGCTAAATGAAAAGTATATCATATCGTCTTCATATATGACTTTCCGCCTTAGGATTAGAAAGCATTTCGAAGACTATAGCAGCAGCTGAAGTATGAGGAAGAGAAATCTAAATTCTATGCTTGAAGTTAGAGATTTTTCTGCGGACTTTGTTGCTCTAGGTCAGATGGTGGGTCTCGACCCCTTGGGTGGTCCAATGATCCTTTCACAGGGGTCACCTAAGACCATGGGAAACCACAGATGTTTATATTATGGTTCATAACAGAATTACAGTTAGGAAGTAGCAATGAAACTGACCCTATGGCTGAGGGTCGCCACAACGTGAGGCATTGTATTAAAGGGTGAGCATTAGGAAGGTTGAGACCCACTGGTCTAGACCCATGGATGCATTTTTCCAGGCCGTGGCTCCTTCCTAGTGATGGATACATCCTATCTCTTTCCCATTCGGCTTCCACTACACAGTTTAATTTGGTTCCTTACAAATTCACTTCCTGTTTGTTCCTGACCTCTCAGGAAACCAGACTGCTCTTGACCTCATGTGGAGCCTGGGGCGACCTTAAATGCTGGGCCCAGTTCTGGCATTGAACACAGGACCTTGCATTGCACATGCTAAGCAAGCACTCTTACCAAAACACCATACCTTTCCAACTCTCTCACTACATACTTCAGGCCTTGAACTGGCTCTGTGGCTCAGGCAGGCCTTGCCTTTGAGAGCCTCCAGCCTCAGTTGGCCTGTAAGTAGCTTGGGTTACAAGCCTGTACTACCGCGCAGGCTGGGAGGAGGAGCACCCAGAAGGCAAACACAGGCCGATCTCTGTGAGTTCCAGCCACCTAGACTACATAGAGAGTTCCAGACTACCCAGGGCTAAGCAGTAAGACCTTATCTCAAAAACAAACAAACAAACAAACAAATCAGTAGCAACATATTAATAAAATCAGTCTCTGCAGGGGCAGATAACTACTAGTTTCTTTGCTTTTTGCTGGTTTTGTTTGTTTGTTTTTTGGTTTTTCAAGACAAGGTTTCTCTGTGTAGCCTTGGCTGTCCTAGACTCACTTTGTAGACCAGGCTGGCCTTGAACTCACAGCAATCCGCCTGCCTCTGCCTCCCGAGTGCTGGGATTAAAGGTGTGCGCCACCACACCCGGCAATTTTTTGTTTGTTTTTGTTTTTTCTTGGTTTTTCGAGACAGGGTTTCTCTGTGTAGCCTTGGCTGCCCTGGACTCACTTTGTAGACCAAGGTAGCTTCAAACTCACAGTGAACCTCGTGCCTCTGTCTCTCAAGTGCTGGGATTAAAGGCGTGCGCCACCATGCCCGGCCCTTTGCTGTTTTAAGACGGGGTTTCATGCAGCCCAGGCTGGCCTGGAAGTTTATAGATACCAGAGGATGACCTTGAATTTCTAATCCTCTCCTGTGAGTACTGGGATTACAGGCATGCACCCACACACTGGGCTGTGTGCTTCTGGGGATCAGCTAGAGGGTTTCATGCATGCTAGGCAAGCATTCTCCATCCACATCTAGTTTTTAAAAAAAAATTTTTTTTTTTTTCAAGACAGCACTTCTCTATGTAGCCCTGCCTGTCCTGGGACTCAATTGGTAGACCAGGCTGGCCACAAACTCTGCCTCCTGAATGTTGGGATTAAAGGTGTGAGCTCCTGCGGGGCACTCCATCCACACTAGTTTTAAAGCAAAAGTAAGATATTGATAAGATATTGATAGGAAAGATGGTCCCAGCTTTCAAGCAGCAGCTTTTCTCCTCATCTTCCAGCTCCTTCTCTTCTCCTCCTTCTCTCCTTCTTCCTCTTTGGAGCAGGAAATGGAGCCCAGGGCCTTGAGCATGTGAGGCAACCATTGTACCACTGAGCTGTATAGCAAGGGCCAAGATTTTCAATTGGCCTTTGACTACTTAAAGTCTTTAGATCTACCAATGATAATTAAAAATTAATAGGGAGAGTGATAATTAAAAATTAATAGGGAGGGGGGAAGAGGAGAAGAGAGCAAACCTTTGACTGGGTAAATGACAATAGAGAAATGGGCAGGACCGCGAGGCCCCTTGGATCTTCACTATTCTCTTTGATGACAGAAGAACTCAGCTCCCCAAACGCGCACTTTCATGGCGTGACGGAAGTACAAGGAGTTCAGAAGCTGAATATGGGAGTTTGGTCCCAGCCCTGCTTCTTACTAGAAGCCCGTGAATGTGAGAAACTCCTGGGAACCAGTTTATCTGGGGAATGGAGATGCCTTTGAAGGGTGGATTAAAGGAGCCACTCTGACAAAGAGCTAGCGCTGAAGGGAGGGGAGCCTGCTCCAGCCTTGCGGCTCTTCGTTGAAGGGTGGAGCCAACTCTCAAATTCCTCAAATCCTGATTCCCAGATCCCAGCAGGGAAGGAATGTCAGCTCCTAGCTTGCACGCCCTTGGCGTAAGTCACACTGACGTGCTGCGCTGTGCATCATGATCTTTGGAACCTCTCTGGCACTAGGCTCATTTCTCTGAGCCTAACAAGAAATAACAACCCATGCCCCTAAAATACAAGGTTAGCTAAGAGCCGATGTATATGCCCAACTACACAGCTACCCAAGGAGGACAGCTCGGAGCTCCACACATCTTCTGTAAAGGACAGTGTCTCCTAAAATGCGAAGTATGAATTGTGAGTGAGAAACAGCGGCAGCGGCATAAAATGCCATTAAAGGGCTGGAGAGATGGCGCCACAGTTAAGAACACTTGCTGCACTTGCAGAGGACCAGGGTTCAGTTCCAGAACCCATATCAGGCAGCTCATAGCCACTACGGCTCTACTTCCTGCTCAACACCCTCTTTCTGGCCTCCTTGTGTACCCGGTACACATATACATACTCAAACATATACATATAAAATGACATCAGTAGAGCTGGCAAGATGCCTCAGAGGGTAAGGGACGTCACACACACACACACACACACACACACACACACACACACACACACGGGGGGGGGGGGGGGAGGGCAGGGGAGAGGAGAGAGAATAACTTTTTTTTCTTTTAAAAAAATCTTTAAAACGTGCACTGAAGCCGGGCTTGGTGGCACACGCCTATAATCCCAGCACTCGGGAGGCAGAGGCAGGTGGATCGCTGTGAGTTCTAAGGCCAGCCTCGTCTACAAAGCGGGTCCGGGACAGCCAAGGCTACACAGAGAAACCCTGTCTCGAAAAACAAAAAACAAACAAAAAAACCCAACAAACAAACAAACAAACAAAAAACGTGTACTGATGTTTTGCCTGTATATATGTCTGTATGAGGCACCATATCCCTTGGAACTGGAGTTACAGACAGCTGTGAGCTGCCGTATGGGTGCTTGGAAGTAAATTCAGGTCCTCTAAGTGCTCTTAACACTGAGCCATTGTCCCTAGCCCCTCCCCCATATTTTTGGTCACCCCCCCACCCCCACCCCAAAGAGTTTCTCTGTGTGGCCCTTGGCTATCCTGGAACTCACTCTGTAAAACAAGCTGGCCTCAGACTCAGAATCTATCTGTCTCTGCCTCCCAAGTGTTGGGATCAAAGGTGTGTGCCACCACTACCTCACTAAAATCAAACTGTAATAATTTTTCAAATAGATAAATATGCATAGGGAAAACAACTCTCTCCTTCATTGCCTTGGATTATACAAGGAAGCAGTTCTCATTTTACAGATGCTGAGGGCGGTGTTTATAAAACAGGATCACAGTGTGTGGTCTCTGAGATCCCTTCTCACTACGATTCGACTCTGATGCTATGCCTCTGAGAGGGTAGTTGGTTTATTTGTTGAGACAGGATCTTGCTGTGTGTCCCTGGCTGATCTGGATCTCCCAAGTGCTAGGATTAAAGGCCTGCACTCCTGCACCTATCTATTAGCATTTATTGATGCATGTGTCTGTGCGTTTTCATTCTGTATGCCCAGCTGAATCCTCAGAAAATTGTGTTCTTTTTAATCTGTAAGCTCAGATTTAGTATTGCAGTTTCCCTCATTTGGAACTCCCAGGCCAGAATCCAAACCCTAGACACTTAAAAAAAAAATGAGTATTTGTTAGTGTGGGTGAATATGAAAGCAAGTACGGGTGCCTAGTGAGGCCAGAAGAGGAAGGCAGATCCTCTGGTCCTGGAAGCATCTGTGAAGTCTGAGCTAAGTGAACTGAACTTGGGTCCTCTGAAAGAGTAACAAGCACTCTTAACCACAGAGCCATCTCTCCCAAGCCCCATACCCTGGATAGGATAATTTTAGGTAAAATCTTGTGCTTAGCTAAGGACTAGCTTATAGGGGTTATAGTAACAACAGCAGGGCATTCCAAAAGGCAAAACCAAGCAATTCACTTATCTGTTCTGTTAACCCCATCAATGGTTCTCAACCTTCCTACTGCCTCAACCCTTCCTCATCATAGGCCACACGGGCTGTGTTATTGGGGAAACCAGCATGGAGCTCGAGTGAGGTTGAGACATGTCCAAATCCTGAAAATTTCACTCTTCAGACCAGCGGGAGTAAGGATCCCTCCGTCCCTGTGCTGCTCCTGCATGTCCCAATGCATGTGGCCCTGCTACCCTCACCCTCACAATTCTCGAGGCAGTCATCTAGGCTAGCACCTGGAATTCCTCTCCATGTAAATGCAGCATTCCCAGCACCTCAGCTCCAGCCAATGATGTTCATTCACCTGAAAACACCTACCCACTTTCTGAAGCTTTGTATAGCCCTTTCTCCCCTCAGGAAAGAGAATATGCACACGCCTTTAATCCCCGGCACTTGGGAGGCAGAGGCAGGCGGATCACTGTGAATTTGAGGCCAGCCTGGTCTACAAAGCGAGTCCAGGACAGCCAAGGCTATACAAAGAGACCCTGACTCAAAAAACCAACCAAACAAACACATACACACACACACACACACACACACACACACACACAAACCCAGAGTGTGTTACCAGAAGGGCCGTACCACTAGAAGAGCTGTTCAGAGACCTGTGCAGGATGCCCAGAGGGGAAGAAATGGACCCCAGGCTCCAGAAACCTCATGTTGTGCTGACCCCCTACCGTAAAGTTATTTTCATTTTGACTTCATAACTGAATCATAATGTAAATATCTGTATTTTCTGATGGACTTAGGTGACCTCCCCTGTGAAAGGGTCATTCGGTAACCCCCTCCCAAAAGGGGTCATGGCCTACAAGTTGAGAACTGCTGCTCTACACTCTGTAGACTTGCTGAAGTGTGGTCCTTTGGTCAAATGGCTGCTGGGCTCAACTACTTAACAAAACTGTGACTACACACACACACACACACACACACACACACACACACACACACGGAGGAAGAGGTACCAATACATGTTTTCTAAGTTGGTGTTGATGAGTACAGAGTCAAAAAATCATGTCAATCTTTTTCATTTTTAAAAAATATTTATTTATTTATTATCATGGATATAGTGTTCTGCCTGCAAACACTCCTGCAGGCCAGAAAAGGGCATCAGATCACATGATAGATGGTTGTGAGCCACCATGTTGTTGCTGAGAATTGAACTCAGGACCTCTGGAAGAAGAGTCAGTGCTCTTAACCTCTGAGCCACCTCTCCAGCCCCCTCTTTCATTTTTTTTTTATCATTTAATTTTATCATTTAATCATGGTAGGAATCAACACATTTCAGAATTGTGTTTGTTTAATTTGTGTGTGTATGTGCATATATATATGGAGTGCTGCTGCTGAGTGGGGCTGTAAACCCCAGCTGTACAATTTTTGGCACATTATCTCCTTTTTTTTTCCCCCTCTTGATTCAAGGTCTTACTATGTAACCAGGCTGGCCTTTAATTCTCATGGACCTGCCAGCTTCTGTCCCTTAGTACTGGGGATAAAGGCATGTGCCACCACACCTGACAGTTACCACTGTCTTAGTCTCATCTGGATGATGCTTTCAGTAAATATCACATCTCCGTTGTCACAGGAAGCAGATGTACTCACTCTTTTTGTGAACAAGATTGAAGAGCCTCTGGAACTCTGCCCCGTTTAGAACCTGTCTAGTGTCATGTCAGAGACGTCAGAGGCTTCCATAAGTTGTTGTGGTTTGAATCTGAAATGTGTCCCCCAGACTGTTGTATTGAAGGCTTGGTTCCCACCTGGTGGTACTATTTTGGGAGGTTGTGGAAACCTGAGAAAGAGAGGCCTATTTGGAGGAAGTAGGTCAGTAGGTCAGAGTGCCTCTGAAGGTCGTCCATGCCTAAAGCTCCGCTTCATCGTCACATCCTGCTTCCTGCTCCCCGTGAAGTGGTAGTGGTGCATGCCTTTGATCAGCGCTTGGGAAGACTCGGGAAGCAGAGGCAGGTGGATCTCTGTGAGTTCGAGGCCAGCCTGGTCTACAGGGTTCCAGGACAGCCAAGGCTACACAGTGAAATCCTGTCTTGAAAAACAAAAACAGACAAAACCCCAGTATGACTCCTGTACAAGGATGACATACAAACTCCTGAAGCCTTCCAGATTTTTTTGAAGATAAAGTTTCCCGGGGTGGCCGCATACTTTCTATGTAGCAGAAGTGGCCTTAAATTCCTGATTCTTCTGCTTCCTCTTTTCAAGTGCTGGGCTTTCAGGCATGCACCATCACAGTAGGTTTGTGAGGTGCTAGAAACGCAATCATGGTTGCTGTATGCTAGACAAATACTCTACCAGCTGAGGTGGACCCCCCCTCCCTCAGCCCTGCAAATTTGTGAAACAGTCCATATTTTTGTATGAAAACAAAAAACAAACAAACAAAAAACCAAAGTTAAGCTGGGAAGTGGCTTAGAGGTTAAAATGTTTGCCACAGCAAACCTGACAGGGTTCAGATCCTCAAAACCCAGGTAAAAGCAGAAAGCAGTTTTACAGATTCCTCCTCGGTAACCCCTTACATCTAACAAGAGGATCCTGGAAAGTCACGGGGCCAGCTGGTCCCAGCACACAGCACTGAGTGAATCACGAGAGCTCATGTCTCAGGTGGAAGGTGAGGACCCACATCCGAGGACGTCGTCTGACCTCCATAGGCATTCAATATGGCGTGCAAGAACCTGCATCCACACAGGAGCACTGAAGCACGTGAAGACGCAGGCAAAAAAAAAAAAAAAAAGAAAAGAAAAAAAAAGAAAGAAAGAAGAAAAGAAAGAAAAAGGCATATATCTCATATACACACAACACATAATAATGAATTAAACTAAAAAATTAGGAGAAAATGATGTTCTGAATGCTTCAAGACTGTGTTCTCCCTCTCTCTCTCTCTCTCTCTCTCTCTCTCTCTCCTTTTTCTTTTTTCTTTTTGGTTTTTCGAGACAGGGTTTTTCTGTGTAGCCTTGGCTGCCCTGGACTCATTTTGTAGACCAGGCTGGCCTCCAACTCACAGCGATCCACCTGCCTCTGCATCCCAAGTGCTGGGATTAAAGGCGTGGGCCACCACGCCTGGCCTGCATTTTCTCTCTTTTTTTTTTTTTTGACTCTGCTCATTAGTTAGGACCAGAACAAACAAACACCTCACCAGAGCCAACCACTCTCCAAAACCAAACAAAAATCTTAGCCAGGCAGTGGTGGTGCACGCCTTTAATCCCAGCACTCAGGAGGCAGAGGCAGGCGGATCTCTGTGAGTTCAGGGCCAGCCGGATCTACAGAGAGTTCCAGGACAGCCAGGGTTATACAGAGAAACTCTGCCTCAAAAAACTAAAACAAACAAAAACCCCCAAACAAACAAAAACCACCCAAAACCCAAACCAACCAAACAAAAAGAAACACCTCCACGAAGTTCTTTTTTTTTGGTTTTTCGAGACAGGGTTTCTCTGTGTAGCCTTGGCCGTCCTGGACTCACTTTGTAGACCAGGCTGGTCTCGAACTCACCGCGATCCGCCTACCTCTGCTTCCCGAGTGCTGGGATTAAAGGCGTGCACCACCACGCCCGGCTCACGAAGTTCTTGATAGACATATGGACCAAGTACTTTTTTAAAAAGGGAGATGATTTATATTATTTCATGATTTGAAGAATTCCGAAGTGCTGTCCTTTGAGATCTGAAGAATTAAGCTATGCCTCTCTGTCTTCCTGGAGTATCTGAGAAAATCTAAGCCTTTATCTGTTCTCCTTTGGAAGGACGAGTCCCGACAAGGGCCACTAAAATGCAATTATGTCATCTGTAGATGGCACTCAAAATGAGATGTCTCTGATGTGGGTTAGCAAGCTGCTTCTTAGAGACCTAGACTTCTGCGGATGAACAGTAGATTATGGTGGTGGTGGTGGGCGTGGTATTGGCCAGCTCTTCAGGAAGCCTGACTTTAGGGACCAGGGAGAACAGAGGCAGCTTTGGGGAGGCCTCAGAGGTGAGGCCCATCTGGGTCTCCTCCGTTAATTGAGTCTTCTCTAAAACCAGCTGGCTCACGTCCTGACAAACTCGGCACCACTATGCTAATTTTCATTGTATCTCTTTCATCATTGCAACCTTCACTTCCCCTGCACCACGGAGCCAGGGACGTAGCTAAATGGAGTTAAGCATCTGAAAAGTCTTTTTTTTTTTTTTTCCCCGGTTCAGTCACGGGCATTTTTATACTATCCTCTGCTTGTCTTCGACTTCAGAACCGCCTGCAGGTCGCTCGTTGAGGGGTCAACGCCCGCGCGTGAGCCCATAATGTCACGTCTCTTGCGTCGGGAGGCGGGGCCTGCTCGGCTGACGTCACGCGCCACACCCCGCCTCCCAGATATTATCAGTGCCGCCCGCCATCTTGTCCCAGTGTCTGGTTTGGCGGCGGAGGTGTTGGTGGGCTGTACAAGTCCGTGAGTGGAAGGCGCGCCGGCTCTTTTGTCTGAGTGTGACCCGCTGGCCCGGTCCCACATCTCCCGGTGATTTCCGCCGGGCATTCCGCAGAAGCCGCAGCGGCCGCCCGCACTCTCGATTCGGTCCCCACCACCCGGGAAGGACCGAGCCCGCGTCACGCCCCTCAGCCCCCGCCGTTTCCCTTCTCTCTGTCGCTGCGTCCCGAATCGAGTTCCCGGAATCAGACGGTGCCCCATAGATGGCCAGCTTTCCCCCGAGGGTCAACGAGAAAGAGATCGGTGAGGCCCAGGATGGAGTGGGAGCGCGGGGAGGACGGGCAGGCTGTGATGGGGCTGGCGCCGGGGCCGGGGGTGCCAAGCGGTGGGGTCGGGGGAGAAGCGGGAAGTCCGATGCCCAGGCGCATGAGAAACGGGGAACCCCGTGCCGAGACTCGGGAGAAGCGGGGAGAGGCGGGGACCGGCGCCGCGTGGCGGGAGGAAGCGGCCCCGCGATGGGCGTCGGCCGGGAGTGAATGGACCCGCGCCCCGGAGAGGGCCTCCGAGTTACTGTGAGGCCAGGCTTACCAAGCCCGCCGTACCCCGGTGCCACCATCAACAGCTCGGGCGCGACCCCGGTGCCACCTTCACAGCTCCGGAGCGGGTCCCAGATCCTGGGATTCTCTCTGCTTGGGGCTTGGATGTCGAGTGGCTCTCAAGGGTTCCTAGCATAGGCTAAGTGCCTGGCCTGTCTTAGGATATCTTGAGTCTGTGGTGGGGGAAAAAAAAGTGAACTTTTTGTGTCTTGAGATGCAATAGGAGGTAGAAGTTCCTGTATGTCAGGCACTCTAATGAGAAAGGGGCTGAAGAGGTGCCTGCCGGGTGGAAAACTTTCCCCCTTTTAAAGGATGGTGTTATGAAAGTGAAGGGTTCAAAGGCGAGGGAGCATCCTGCCTTATATACACGGTAGGAGCAGCGTGAAGATGCGACTGGAGGAGAAGGGGGGCTGTCATACAGAGGATGGAGTCTGGGAAAGGGCTCAAAAGTGGTCCCAGCGGCCACCTCTGCCACGCACCAGGCAGAAGACAGGACAATGGGGAGTGGAAGGGTGTGGACAGACCTGCCCAGAGGTCCCTTTAAAGTGCTTAGCATTATCTGAGTCCTCTCAAAGGAGCCACCTTTGAGGCCATTGTTTGAGATTCATTGAGTAAAAAAAATCATTAGCAGACACTGACATTACTACTTTTGTTTTGTTTGTTTTAATTTGGCCGGGCATGGTAACCCCAGCATTCAAGGCAAGCAGGATCTGTGATCAGAAGTCTAGTCTGCCCCAGCACTTAGGAGGCAGAGGCAGGCGGATCACTGTGAGTTCGAGGCCAGCCTGGTCCACAAAGCCAGTCCAGGACAGCCAAGGCTACACAGAGAAACCCTGTCTTGGAAAAAAAAAAAAAGAGCCTAGTCTGCATAGCTAGTTCCAGTAGCCAAGACTACAATAGTGAAATTCAGTTTTAAAAAATGACAGTGGTCAGTGAGCAGAGAGCCTTTTCCTTTTCCTGCTGTTGGTGTGGATGACTTTGTCAAGTGTTTAGAGGAGGTTTTCTTAGGAAGGATGAGAAACTGAGCTAATAAAAATTTTTTTTTCTTTTTTCTGTACTCAATTGGGTCCTCCCCCCCCCCCATCCCAGGATGAAGTTGAATGGCTGATTAGCAGGTGGCTTTAATATTAGTTTTATAACCATGTTAAAGTTACAGGAATCATTAAATTCCTGCTGGTTTTTAAACTGTATTTTAAAGCCAAGTGTTTTGAACTCAGACTCTTTAATTTTGTTTTATTATTCTTAGTAGTGCTAGGAATTAAACTCAGGACCTTGTGTATGCTAGGCAAGTGTTCTACCTCTGAACTGTGTCTCCTGGCCTCAAATTCTTAGGACTGAGCAATGGTTTTTCCTCTTTCATATATACCAATAACACTGTTCATATTTATCTGTACTTTGAAAACTTTTCTTGCCCTCTTTTGTTTGTTTGTTTGTTTGTTTGTTTGTTTCTCTGTGTAGCCGGGGCTGTCCTGAACTTGCTTTGTAGACCAGGCTGGCCTCGAACTCAAAAGCAAGTGCTGGGATTAAAGGTGTGCCCCACCACGCCCAGCATTCTTGCCCTCTTTTTCAAGGGACTACACAGTGCTTCTCAGCATACTTGCTAAGGGAAGATGATTCATCAAATACCTGCATATATATAAATTTTTTTTGGTTTTTTGACACAAGGTTTCTCTGTAGCCTTGGCTGTCCTGGATTCACTTTGTAGACGAGGCTGGCCTCGAACTCACAGTGATCCGCCTGCCTCTGCCTCCCAAGTGCTGGGATTAAAGGCCTGCGTCACCACCGCCCAGCTTTGATTTTTTTTTTTAAATAGTTTTTTTTTTCACTTTTGTGTCTCCTTATTTACTGGATATAATATAAAAGTGTAACTGTCAAATGTCTTGAATTTGGCCTTTCCTAAGCCAAGTTTCTTATTTCTTTGTATTTGAAGTGCCATTTGGATACAAAGGTTAGACATTTATTTCTCTGTGTGGCTTGGTGTTTGTGGATAAAGCCCCCCACCCCCTGGCATTAGTCTAGTCATGTCAAGTTTGGGTTTTCATATACATGCTGAAAGTAGAGGTAGGACTCCGTGAAGAGTTCTAGGACAGAGACGTAACTGCCGTGAGCTACTGCCCTCTTTACTTTAACAAGGCACTGTCACACTTCCTTTCTGGTTAGGGAATTGGAGGGCGGAATGTGAAGAACTTCAGTCTGGTTAGCCTAGTTGAGCAGTGACTCATGATGTAACTACTGTACAGATAGGTTGTGTTTTAGGGCCAGTTTCCCACGGCCAGTCAGTGTTGGGACCTAAGCCAGGGTCATGAAATTAAACATTTCTTACAATGCTAACATTAAACAGATGCAGCCATTAATTTTTTAAAAAAGCTCTTCAGCGTAAACCTTACTCCAGGTTGGTAATATTTTACTAGTTAGTGCTCAAGTATTTAAAACAGCTGATTAAAGTATAAAAATCACTTGGCGTGTCTGTTAGCCAGTAAGGAAACTTGAAGGCAATTAGAAAAACACTGACCATGTAACATTTATTTTACCGTTCTTATAGTGGTACTAGAATTTCTTGCATTTGAGGATGAGTTAGTTTATTGTTTCATGGATGTTGGTTGTTTGAACCAGCCACACCGGTATCTCTTATTAACACTTGATGAGGAAGAGCGGCCAAATGATTGTGGTCAAGATTTATTTTTGTCTTTGATTTCGGTTTTTGGAGACAGGGTTTCCCTGTGTAGCCTTGGCTGTCCTGGACTCGTTTTGTAGACCAGGCTGGCCTAGAACTCAGATCCACCTGCCTCTGCCTCCCAAGTGCTGGGATCAAAGGTGTGCGCCACCACTGCCCAGCTTGGATTTTTTTTTTTTTAAAGTAACTTTAAAATACAGGCCTAAACTCTTTTGTGGGACATGTAGTATTCTACTTAGGTTTACCTAGGACTTTCTCTTTTACATCTAATACTTCCCATTTCCTTAAAAAAAAAAGTAGAACTTTAAAACTTGCTTCCTTTATTTGTGAACAAGACCCGTTCTACTAAAATTCATGAAATTTGAACAGGAATCCCAGTTTTGGGAGGCAGGGCATATTAAGAGAATCCCAGTGGAAGGACCATTTAAGAGGGTAGGCTTGGAAAAATGCAGGAAGCCTGCCAACAGTGTGTTCTTTCTGAAGTTTATGGATGGAGAAGCCATCGTGCAGGCCTCTGCTCACCAGCTCGTGAGTCTTGTATCATACTCATGTGACTGCCGGTAAAATGAATGTGAGTTTATGTTGGTGGCTGCCTTTTGAATAAGTGGGGGTGCTCTATCACTTTGATAAAACCACACCAGAAAGTACAGTTTTGGGTACCACTTTTCTTTATTTTTTTGTTTTTTGGAAACAGGGTTTCTCTGTATAACCTTGGCTGCCTTGGACTCACTTTGTAGACCAGGCTGGCCTCAAATTCAGAGATGCACCTGCCTCTGCCTCCCGAGTGTTGAGCACCGAACCAGGGCCTCTCGTATGTTGGCAAGACCACTTGAGCCTAAGGGTTCCCTTTCGGTTTTTGAGACAGGGTTTCTCTGTATAATAAGCCTTGGCTGGCCTGGAAATCTCTTTGTAGACCAGGCTGGCCTCAAACTCACAGAGATCCACCTGCCTCTGCCTGAGTTAAGACAAAGTCTACTTCTCTTCTCTTTCTTTCTCTCTTTGCCTTTCTCACTTTCATGGGATCTGCCCATATATAGTCCAGGCTGGCCTGAAAGCCCCATCATCTTGCCCACCCCCCATTCACCGCCCTGAAACTTTGTGACAAGGTCTCCTGTAAACCACGCTGGCCTTGAACTCCTCCTTCCTGAGCCTTAGAAGTGGTGGGATGACTGGTGTGCCCACCGTACCTAGCGACATACTTAAATCTTGTATTGGAAAACCACTATCAAAACAAAACGAATCTCTAATGTTCTGTGAGTGGAGAGCAAACCAGACCTGTGTAGAAGAAAAGGAGAAAACCTCAGCCAACTCCAAAGTAACGTGAGCGCCATCTCAATCCCTTGTTATATAATCTCCTGCTTTGTTTTGTTTTGGTTTTAGTGAGATCGCGCACTATAGGGGAACTTCTAGCTCCAGCGGCTCCTTTTGACAAGAAATGTGGTGGTGAGAACTGGACAGTTGCTTTCGCTCCAGATGGTTCATACTTTGCGTGGTCACAAGGGTATCGTATAGTGACGCTCGTCCCGTGGTCCCAGTGCCTTAAGAACTTGTAAGACTTCTTTCTTCCTTTGTATTTGTAAGACTTACTGCTGTCTTTCAGTGTTGTTGGGTAATATTTAAGTTTTCCTTTATAGCCAGGGTTATAAGTGTGTTTGTAGTTGAAATTAGCATTGAGGATTTGTCTGAACCTGCCATCGTGGTGCATCTCTTTAATCCCAGCACTTGGAAGGTGGAGGCAAGTGGCTCTCTGAGTTCAAGACCAGCCTGATCTACACAGGACAGCCAGGGCTACATAATAGAGAGACTTTGTCTCAAAAAGGAAAAGGAAAAAAAAAGTTATCTGCGTGGGTGTGGTGGTACACACTGGGAAAGCAGAGGCAGATGATCTCATAGTAGACCAGCCTGGTCTACATAGTTGAAAAGGTCTGGACCTAATTTGTACATTGTTGAGTGTTTTAGTATTTCTCAGACAGTTATGCTCCTACCCCTACATCACTGAACCCCAGGGCCTTATAGGCTGGGGCCAATACTTTGCCAACTAACCTACACCCCTGTCTTCTGTTAAGTGTATGTATGTGAAAAGACAGATTAATTGTTGTGTCACACCACCTGGTCTTTGTTAGGTGAAACCATTTGCATTTACTTTGGGTTTCACACACTTTATTGGTTAACAGTAATGGATAAAAAGATTTTTCATTTGGGAGGCAGAGGCAGGTGGATCTCTGTGAGTTCGAGGCCAGCCTGGTCTACAAAGTAAGTCCAGGACAGCTAAGGCTACACAGAGAAACCCTGTCTCAAAAAACCAAAAAAAAGGAGACAGATTTTTCTCCTATAAGAAAGTTCTACTATGTGGGCTGGGTTGGCTCTAAACTCTTGATCCTGTCTTAGGCTGATGCTGTCTTCTGGGTGTGAGCCACTGCCTCTAGTTTATTGGAATAGAGGGGTGGGACTTTAGCCTAGGTACCTTCAAAACTCAGTGGGTAGCCTAGGGTGACTTTAAGCTTCTGATCTTTCGCACCTTTACTCAGAAGTGTTAGAATAACAGGGCATGCCAGCACACCCCATTTATGCTGGGATGGAGATCACACCTGGGGCTTCAGAGCTCTCGGGGTCTCTAGCTTCTAATTTTTAAAAACAATTCACATTAGGATCCTTAAAGGTGGATTATGTAATGCTTGATACTTTGGGAAATGAGCTAAATTAGTCCTTAAGTTTCATATTGAAGTTACCTTTTTTCTCATCATTTCTTCACTTCTGTGCATGAACAAAAAGTTACAAGTCTTAGGGTCACTACTGAGTGCACTTCCTGTGATAGAAGCTGTCTCAATTGAAATACACTGGCCAGTGCTGACACTGACAACAGTGCCCTCTCTCATGTAGACCCAGGCCTTACTCTGCTCTAGTAAGGAAGTCCTATTATTTGGTTTTTCTTTTTTCTTTTCTTTTTGTTTGTTTGGTATTTTAGAGACAGGCTTTCTCTGTAGATTTGGCTGTCCTGGACTTAACTTTGTAGACCAGGCTGGCCTCGAACTCACAGAGCTCTGCCTGCTTCTGCCTCCTGAGTGCTGGGATCACAGGTGTGCGCCACCATGCCCAGCTTGAAGTCCTATTATTTGGAAGGATAATAAGTTATAAATAGCTTTCATATTGATTATTCTTTCAGCCACCAATAGTTTTCGTGAGTTGAATTTGTCTGGTCTCATATTTCAGATACCAATTTTCCTTTCTGTAGAAATAATGTTATATTGTATTGGAAGATTTGACAAGTGTTAACAGTTAGTGTCTACAGAAGTTTGCTATAAAGAATAATTTATTTTCATTCTTTTCTCCCTCAGTCTTTTGCATGGTTCCAAGAATGTTACCAACTCAAGCTGTCTAAAATTGGCAAGACAAAATAGTAATGGTCAAAAAACTAAGCCCCGTGAACACATCATAGACTGTGGCGACATAGTCTGGAGTCTTGCTTTTGGGTCTTCAGTTCCAGAAAAACAGAGTCGCTGTGTTAATATAGAATGGCATCGGTTCAGATTTGGACAAGATCAGCTACTTCTTGCCACAGGCTTAAACAATGGTCGCATCAAAATCTGGGATGTATATACAGGTACGGGTTGTTTTATGATGGAAGCACTGGAATATGATTTGAGGACTTTAATGTATAGAAAAATGAGAATTGATGTGTCTTTATAATTGTTCTAACTCTTCAGTTAATAGTTTTTTGTTTTTTTCTTTTTCTTGGTTTTTTGAGACAGGGTTTCTCTGTTATCTTGGCTGTCCTGGACTCACTTTGTAGACCAGGCTGGCCTTGAACTCACAGCGATCCGCCTGCCTCTGCCTCCTGAGTGCTGGGATTAAAGGTGTGCGCCACCACGCCTGGCTTCAGTTCATAATTAATCTAGGAGAATAATAATAGAGTTCATACTTCTTGATAAAGTATGCAAAGCATGTATGGGCCTTATTTTAGTTAATTATTTATAAACTAATAATTTAGTTTAATAACTCAGCAAAATGTCTTACATGCTTTTCAATGATAGAGGTTTTCATGGGAAATCAGGTTTGTTTGTTTGTTTGGTATGTAAACTGTAGGGAAGGATGGCTTTCCCCCAAGCTCCTCCAGCTGTCACATTCCTGAGTGCCGGCATTGCAGGCACTCCCAGTCTTATGCAGTGCTGGGATCCAACTCCAGGCCTTCACATGCATGCTGTGCAAGCACCTATCAGCCAAGCCACTAATCAGAAGTTTGGTTCATTTCTTTTGTTTTTGAGACAGGGTCTCTCTATGTAGTCCTGGCTGTCTTGGAACTCACTATGTAGACTAGGCTGACCTTAAACTTGCAGGGATCTGCTGCTTCTGCTTTTGCCTCCCAAGTGCTGGGGTAAAAGGCATGTACCACCGTGCCCAGCTTGCAATTCAGACTTTAATCTATCTAACCTTCATGAGGTTTTAGTCATTATCCAATGTCTAACCATGTAAGTTGAGAAGTTGAATTCTTGCTGGGTGGTGGTGGCACACACCTTTAATCCCAGCACTTGGGAGGCAGAGGCAGGTGGATCTCTGTGAGTTCCGAGGCCAGCCTGGTCTACAGAGCAAGTTTCAAGATGGCCAGAGCCGCTACACAGAGAAGCCCTGTCTTGAAAAACGAAAACAGAGCTGGGCGTGGTGACACATGCCTTTAATCCCAGCCCTCGGAAGGCAGAGGCAGGCAGATCGCTGTGAGTTTGAGGCCAGCCTGGTCTACAAAGCTAGTCTGGGACAGCCAAGGCTACACAGAAAGACCCTGTCTCGAAAAACCAATAAATAAATAAATGAAAAACAAAAACAAAAAAAGAAAGAAAAGTTGAGTTCTTTGAGCAATTAAGGGTTCGAAGTGGGATGTGGTGCATGTCTTTAATTTCAGCACTCAGGAGGCAGAGGCAGATCTCTGAGTTTGAGGCCAGATTGATTTATGAGCTCTAGGTTAGTTAGGGCTTTGTAGAAAGACCCTGTCACAAAACAAAACAAAGAAAAGTAAGTGTTCAAACAGGCATGCTGACATAAACACAGTGATCCCAATATGGAGAAGGCTGAGTGGCCAGCCTGGTTTACATAGCAACTTGAAGGCAGCACGAACAGCACAGCAAGATCCTGTCTCCACCAAGGATGAGAAGGAAGCTCAGTGGTAACGTAGTTGATGAACAGTGCTTTGAACCCCAGCTCCGATGCCCAGCAGTACAAGAAGAAAAGGAGAGTTTTGGTTTTGCTCTAGTGTGTGTTCACAAACATAAACTAATTTAAGTGGCATTGAAGCAAGATCTGCCGCAGAACACAGACAGTGATAATGACATTGGATTGGGGACAAGGAAACAGTTTCATCGGCTTATTGGGGAAAATTTGAGATGACCACAAATTTTTCTAGAAAACAAAACTTCTAGTAACTGGATCGATGTGAGTTCAAGGCCAGCCTGGTCTACAAAGCGAGTCCAGGACAGCTAGGGCTACACAGAGAAACCCTGTTTCGAAAAACTAAAAACATTAAAAAAAAAAAGTTGGGAGAGAGATAATGTTTACTTTGTGGGGCATTTTATAGCCCAAGGCCATGGAAATAAAAAGCAAAGAGAAAATTTGATAGTTTGATACTGTTTTAAAGCTGTACTTTATTTATTTTTTTTTTTTTTTACTTTTTATTTATTTTTTTGAGACAGGATTTCTCTGTGTAGCCCTGACTGTCCTTGACTCACAGAGATCTGCCTGTGTGCTACCACCCCTGGCTAGGGGGCTAATTTGATCTAAAGGGTTTCTGACATTTCAGCCATTCTTCTACATTTTGCTAATAAATGCAGGGTTTGTTATCTTGGGAAGAAATTACTTAAAAATCCAAGCAATGAATCCTCACAAGTAAAAACAGCCACTAATACTAAGTGAAGTAGTTTACTCCATAAAACAAGGAGGTACCCGAGAATGTCTGCTCAGTGTTTACAGTTACAAACCTATAAAAATAGAAGATAAGAACTAATTGATTTTGTCTTTTTTTTTCTCTCCTTTTAATCACATTTAGGAAAACTCCTCCTTAATTTGGTGGACCACATTGAGGTGGTCAGAGACTTAACATTTGCTCCAGATGGGAGCTTAATCCTTGTGTCAGCTTCAAGAGACAAAACCCTGAGAGTGTGGGACCTGAAAGACGATGGTAAGTGTGTCTTCTGACTTCTCCCCAACTGGGGAAAAGAGTGGGTTTTGTTGGTTTTTGTTATTTCAAGACAGAATTTCTCTGTGTAGCCCTGGCTGTCCTGGACTCACTTTGTAGACCTGGCTGGCCTCGAACTCACAGCGATCTGCCTGCCTCTGCCTCTCCAAGTGCTGGGATTAAAGGCGTGAACCATGGCGCCTGGCCCGTATAATTTTATCAAGCAACAGACACTATCCTTTGTGAGTTCGAAGCCAGTCTGGTCTACGTAGTAGTTGTAGAATAGTCTGGGCTACATTGAGAGAACCCTGCCTTGGGAATAAAGGAAGGAAAGCAAGCAAGCAAGAAGGCGGCACATATGGAAGGCCTCTCTGTATGTGTATGTATGTATATATACATATATACACACACACGTTTTTCAGCTATAAAAGCTTGATAACTGTAAACTACTGTCATGTCAGTCAAGGTGCTACTGATTTGAAATGCATTCTCCTGACACAGATGCTTCTTTTTCTTAGGAAACATGATGAAAGTATTGCGGGGACACCAGAACTGGGTGTACAGTTGTGCATTCTCGCCCGACTCTTCTATGCTGTGTTCAGTTGGAGCCAGTAAAGCAGTACGTGTCAGAGTTCTTGTACATGTTATGGGAATTGGATGATGATGTATGCTTAATCATTTTAAATCTAAGTAACCTTAAGTCTGTGCTCGGTGTCATGAGTATCTTAAATGCTTTATTTCATGATGGAGAGAATTTGCATGCAGAATATTAGTTATTTGTAAATTGAGAAATTGAATTGCTTTTAGAGATGCTTGTAAAATGAAGAGTTAGTCATAGTCAGTTTTTTTGTGAAATCTAGCAACTCTTATGTGCTATAGACAATCTAGTTCATTTTAAAGATATTTCCTTTCTAAATAATTTCTTTGTTTTTGTTTTGTCCAGTTTGCTGGGGTTCTTTTGTTGTTGTTTATTCATTCATTCCTTTATTTATATTTTGTCCCAGCTGATGCTGGACATTTAACTGAAAAAAAAAAAGTAATTAAAAATGTAATAAAATTAGCACATGTATGTACTAGACTGAATTATAGGCGAAGCTGCACATAGTTTTGCAGTGTGCCTATTGCCAGCTTAGTGATTATTGAGGGTGGTGCTTTTAGTGAACTGTCAGTTTATTAGCTCTAAGTTAAAGCAGCATTGAGTATTAATGAAACTGGCTGAGCTCCAAATATGCGCAGTGATCACAAAACTCTTTGGACTAATGGGGGTGGGGGTTGTGGCTAGATAAAGACATTTTACCAAAAAGTGTGTTAAAATGGTGGCTGTGAATGTTAGAAGTTTAGAACAAAATAGCTTAGGTTTGTTTTTTGTTTTTTAATCATAAAAACAAGCTAGATGTTGACATTGCTGTTTTTAGGCTGTGTGTTTTCCATATGCTTCTTGCTTTCCCTGTCACAGGTGGTGGCAGCAATATTGGTGTGATTGAGGTTATGCTGGCACCACTCGCACACAGGCGCACATGGTGTTAGCTGGGCAGAAAGAGTGGCATCTCTGGCTACCGGGCTGGGGGCGACCTTTACCATAGGATGAAGTAACCTTGCATTCGGCTGCAAGGTGTACTGTACGTACACAGGTGCTGGTCGACGGCCACTTTCTGCTTTTCTTTCTTTTCTCTTCTTTTTTCTTTTTTCTTCCCCCTTTAAAAATAATTTCTCCCACAGTAAAACCCAGACTCGTGAGTAAATTGATCTTCTAGTTTGGTGGAATTGAGAGTCTGACAAGCGAGCCCTATTTAATGTAAGATAACTGGTTTTTGAGTGCTTTCTCTGCTTTTTAGAATTCTTAAGATACTGGCAGTACCTTAAGTCACTGGCCCAGTTACTGTACTTACTTTCCTTTGGAAATAATTAATGTGTACAGAAAAGAAGTAGCATGAAGGATTGCTCTATCTACTTCAAGAGGAGGGCTGCGGTCTCACTAGGCTTGCTTGCTGTAAACCTCCAAGTTCACGTTTAACCTGACAGACTGCAGTAAGCACTAGAGCCCTGTCTAGAGCTACTTGAGAGGCAGAGGCAAGTGGGTCACAAATTCAAGGCCAAGGCCAGCCTGGGCTACTTAAAGGCCAGCCTGGGCTTCTTGGTGAGATATTGCCTCAAAGCAAAAAACCAGCAAAACTTATTTGGAACTCTTCTGCACAGTCTTGGATGTTTAAAATCTAAACTGTATGTGAACTTATTTTTAAGCAGTTTCATTGTTTTATGTTGAAAATAACTAATAGATTATAGTCATTTTGGGGAAAAAATAAATGTTAAGTCCTGATTACAAAAAATGTTATAATTAAATATATATAAAAAAAATAACATGTTTACTTGTAATGTGGTTTAACATCCTTGTTTGTTTGCCAGTAAAATTACATTTGGCTGTGAAAATTCTCTTTGCTTGCAGTGTCTGTTTCTCTTCCTAGGCTCTCGTGGTGACCCAAGCCTATTGTAAACAAGTGATTATCTCAAAGGGAGATGCCAATGGAGTAACAATTTGCTAACATTACATTTTCTGTCTGTATATATTTTTAAAAATTGATAGTTTCTGGAAAAAAGAGAAAGGGGTTTGTAATACTTAACCCTATTTATTTCTGTATATTTTAGTTAATTAGTTTTTGGAATAAATGGATCTCAGTATTTGTGGTTAAATTACATTGCCTTTATTTTCCCTTTAGGCTTATTTTTTAAATTAACATTTAACAGAAACATTTGAGATAGAAATTTGCATGTCTGCTTTAATTAACTTAAAGACTGATTTTTAATCTATGACACTGAGCATATTCTTTATATTACTTGTAATTTGTAATTAATTTAATATAATGTTAAAGTAGCAGTTGTAGTTTAAGATGTGCCCCTTTGTCCTCTGTGTGACTGAGTGAAACTATAACATTTGCCTTTTTATAATTTCAGGTTTTCCTTTGGAATATGGATAATTACACCATGATAAGGAGACTAGAAGGGCATCACCATGATGTTGTAGCTTGTGACTTTTCTCCTGATGGAGCATTGCTAGCTACTGCATCTTATGATACTCGTGTGTATGTCTGGGATCCACACAGTGGAGACATTCTAATGGAATTTGGGTGAGTACAATATGAATTATTATCAGTCTGATATCCAACTTTGGCTTTCACTATAGCTTTGAAGAATTTACTCGTAAAATTAGAATCCTCAACCAAGTGTACAATGAATAGTCCCATTATGTGAGCACTTGAATAATGCAAAGCTTTAGACAACTCAGAGTAAGCCTAGCTCTTACTAGGTACGTAACAGTGCCCTACTAAGGGTGTCATGCCTGAGGAAAGTGTTAAACAGAAGTTGGACTTAAATGCTGTGAGCTTTGTGAAAAGAGGTGAACAGTTCTTTCAGAAGCCCTCGCTTTTGTTGCCAGTTGTAGCAGGGAAGCTCAGTTGCTGTGTCCCTTAGCTGAAGGACAGTCCTCTGTGCATGGCCCTGTGCTGAGCCCTCAGCTTCCTATGGCATTTAGCTTAGCTGTAACAGCTTTCTTCCCGTGTTAGCTGTATCATCAAAGCCCCGCTTTAAACCTTATCCAGAGGCCAATGAGCTTGGTACCAAGCCCATTTTGTTTCTTGAATTGATTCTGAAATCAATCCACTGAGAATATGTCTGCTCCCAGGCACCTGTTTCCCCCACCTACTCCAATATTTGCTGGAGGAGCGAATGACCGATGGGTACGAGCTGTGTCTTTCAGTCATGATGGACTGCATGTTGCAAGCCTTGCTGATGATAAGTAAGTATATGGAGTAGAATTCTAACTATAGCCATACTTTTTTTTTCTCCTGAGACAAGGTTTCTCTGTGTAGCCCTGGCTGTCCTGGACTCACTTTGTAGACCAGGCTGGCCTCGAATTCAACAGTCTACCTGCCTCTGCCTCCTGAGTGCTGTGATTAAAGGCGTGCACCACCACACCTGGCCTATATTCATACTTTTTAATGTTTTTTTTTTCATCCTTCTACTTAATGAAAGAAAGCATGTTTTAACTTAACACTTTTCTATAGCTAGATTGAGGTTTTTGTGGGGGAGGGGTTATTTGTTCACTTGTTTATATTTGAAATGGTCTTGGTATGTGGGCCAGGTTGATCTTGAACTTACGACCCTTCTACCTCTGGCCCTGAGTGCTGGGAATTCAGTGTGGACCGTGCTCATCCTGTAACTGGCTGTCCCTTTGAACAGCACCTTGGGAGGTGCTGCTTTTTGCCCAGCTGTCTATGGTGTTACACTGCTGTAAGTTGGTAGCCACTGTTTGTGAGATTAGGCAAATGTAGAAAAAAGTAAAGCAGATTGTGTTATAATTATCTGTAAGAAAATGAGAAAGCAGCCAGACATGGTGGCGCACGCCTTTAATCCCAGCACTCAGGAGGCAGAGGCAGGTGGATCGCTGTGAGTTGGAGGCCAGCCTGGTCTACAAAGTGAGTCCAGGACAGCCAAGGCTATACAGAGAAACCCTGTCTCGAAAAACAAATGAGAAAGAAAAGAAAACGAGGACGCTTCCAGCCGTGAAGGCTACAGGTTCAAACACATGAGGTTACAGAGCCATGCCTTGTAATCTCTTTGGAGTTTATCCAAATGACCAACTTGTAATTGTATCAGTTGTAAAATAGTCTGTATATAGAGCACAACAGTATAGAATATGGAGCCTCATGCCTGTAATTGCAGCACGTGGGAAACTGAAGCAGGAGGGTTCCAGCTTAGGGTAAGTAGTGAGGCCCTATCTCAAACAAAACAAAAGTTGCATTAGCTGGGCGGAGACCACACATGCCTGTAACCCCAGCTCTCGGTAGCAAAAGCAGGAAAGACCGGGACTTGCAGGCTGGTCGTTACACACGAGCCTGCCTCATCCAAAGTTACCACTGTCTTTGAGAGAGACTTGTGTGTGTGTGTTCTCAGAGTTAGAAGCACTGCTTTCTGACTCACTCAACTCCCTTATCTCCCTTCTAGAATGGTGAGGTTCTGGAGAATTGATGAGGATTGTCCGGTACAAGTTGCACCTTTGAGCAACGGTCTTTGCTGTGCCTTTTCCACTGACGGCAGTGTTTTAGCTGCTGGGTAAATACATCTTTCCTGTTTCTTTTTCCTTTGAAGATTTGTTTTGACTTTGTGTGGGGGTGTTTTTGCATGCGTGTGCACCATGTGCACGTAGTACCTGTGGAGGCCAGAAGAGGGTGTGATCTAGAGCTGGATGTGAGCCGCCAGGCAGGAGCCGGAGCCCTGGTCTTCAGGAAAAGCACTGAGCATTCCTAACAGCTGGGCTGTTTCTCGAGCCCCCTCTCTTGTTTCTTAAGAGAGAAAAATTCTGTAAACTTCCTAGAAAACTATTTTTAATCCTGTTACTGCCTTGTCCTGAAGTACATCATTGGTTAGTTCTTTTAGATTTGAAGGTGAGATGTGTGACCCTGATACACAGCTGTAGGATGTGGGATTCATGTAGTTGAGTGACTGTGACTGATACACAGCTGTAGGACATGGGATACATGTAGTTGGGTGTCTGTGACTGATACACAGTAGTTGGGTGACTGTGCTTTTGTTTGTCTATTTCTCTAAAGGACACATGACGGAAGTGTGTATTTTTGGGCTACTCCAAGGCAAGTCCCTAGCCTTCAACATTTATGTCGTATGTCGATCCGAAGAGTGATGTCCACCCAAGAAGTCCAGAAACTGCCTGTTCCTTCCAAAGTTTTGGAGTTTCTGTCCTACCGGGTTTAGAAGGAAGACTGCCTTTCCTGGTAGGCCTGACACAACACCCTTACAAAACACCTCCAGCTCTGCCAACCAGCTCAAGCATCTGTTCTTGATGGCTCAGAAGATTTATTTAACTTGATCAATGCTTACACTTCATTCTGTTAGTTGGACTTTTAAGGCATTATTTATAGACCATAGGAGAAATATTTCTGAACATATCATGTAATTTTTAAAAAGATTAACTGTGAAAACATATACATACATGTATATATTTAGATATGAGCTGCTATGTATTGAATGGGCGGCCTTTTTAGTTTTCTAACTCTTAGCTTTGACCTGTATATGTATATATAGCTTCAGTAGAGCCACTGTGTATACGTGCTGTTTGTTGGAGCAAATTCAGTGGAATCCTTGCTCTTTTTTATTTGAGGGCACTGAGTTTAGATGATGCTGAGTTAAAGCATAGGAAGTGGGATTGATAAGTATGGATGGTGCCGAACTGACTGGTGAGAGAGAGTTTTTGTATATGAAAAAGACTTTCCAAAAGTATGGTATGTCAAGGAGTTTGTGACATTAAAAAAAAAAAACACAACCCAACAACCACCACAACAAAAAGAACCAGGAAGGCAGCTAGAAAAAAGGTGGCATCTCTGTAGGCCTTAACTTTGGAGAGCAGATACTTAGCCCTCAGAGACTAAGGTATTATGCATTCTTGTCAATTTGAAAAATATATCTACTGTATTATTATTATTTTACTACTAAGGGACAATTATTTTAAGACTGGGCTTTTTTTTTTAAACATTCTGTTTCTGCAGAGGATGATATTGGTAACTTACCAAAGAGACTCAACACAATATGTCTGCTTTAGCCTTTTATTTATCTTACCTGCAGATGTTGAGAATGTATGTATTATGTAAAATGCTTGTTTTATATCTTTGTTGAGTTTTTTAATTAAAAGTCATAAAATAATGCATTGTACACGATTGTTTCGTGTGTTGCATTGTGTGGTGCCTTTGTCCAGCTTCACTGTAGTAAGGCTAATGGTGGGCCCACTAGCATGTGAGGAAGAGACCATGTGAAGGAAGGCATTGCTTCCTGAGCACATGCATGCTGTTGTGTTCTGGGAGCAATGCCTTACTTGTACCTAAATCTGTAGAGTAAAGGAAAACAGCTCTGAGCAAAAGAATATCTTTTAGAGCAACAGCTCGAATTAAACCTGCTGGTTAGGCTGGGCTTGGTGGTGCACACCTTTACTCCCAGCACTCGGGAGGCAGAGGCAGGCAGATCGCAGTGAGTTCGAGGCCAGCCTGGTCTACAAAGTGAGTCCAGGACAGCCAAGGATACACAGAGAAACCAAAAAACAAATAACCCTGCTGGTTAAATGGTAGCCCGGGTCCTTGAAGAAGACTAACACACTGGTAGCCACGCATGATCTCAAGGGGGTGATGGGCTCCTGAGAATGGGTGTTCTTCTTGTTAGCTATGTTAAACTATACGGAAGTGGTTATGAAAGCCAGAAAAGAATCCAAGTAATTTCTCAAGTGTCCTCTATATTACACAAGAAGCAAAGGCACTTCTTCTAAGGTCTTAAGGTTTTTTCCCCCTGCATTTCACTTGTATATCTACTATAGTTTTAAAAATAAGATTTAAATCCCAGCACTCAGGATGAAAAGGCAGGGGGATCTCTGAGTTTGTGGTCAACCTAGTCTACAAAGCAAGTTCCAGGATAGCCAGGACGACACAGAGAAGCACTTTCTCAAAGAAGGAAAGAGAGGCTTAAAAAAACGTTAAATTAAAAATTTAATCGCATTTTAAATATATCAAAAATAGGATCTTAAAAATTATGATTAATCGCCAACAGGATGTTTACTTTTCTTTCTTTTTTTTTTTTTTGGCTTTTTGAGACAGGGTTTCTCTATGTAGCCTTGGCCATCCTGGACTCACTTTGTAGACCAGGCTGGCCTCGAACTCACAGAGATCCGCCTGCCTCTGCCTCCCGATTGCTGGGATTAAAGGCGCGCGCCACCACGCCCGGCTTGGATGTTTACTTTTCATAGCCACACCCAACACCAGTGATGTAAAGACATTTAGTTGAATGATCCATGCTCTGCTGTTGGCAGCCTCAGAGCCATAGGAAAGGGACACAGCAGAATGCAAACAGATGCAAACATGCCTGGGCTTCCTTTTGCCTTAGAGAGGAAGGGGGCTCTACATGGCCAAAGGGAGGCAGGGAAAAAGGTGGTTGGGCTCGCCCTTGGGTCAGCTTCTAGCTATGTGATTTCAGATTGAGGTTGCTTTTCTTGGGGTGTATTCCTTGCCACAGCTATACCATTTGGAGAACTGGCAAGAAATTAGTGACATTCAGATTTGATTGCCCGGGTTTTTATTTTGTTTTGAGACAGGGTCTTAACTATGTAGCTCACCCTGGGTGACCTTTAATAACTCACAGAGATCCTCCTATTTCCCTACTACCTTAACGATGCATACCACTTTAAGACCTGTAACCCGAGCTTAGGTTGGCAAACCCTCGGTTTATGATCCTTGAAATTCCTTGCCTGCTTGTGATTGAGATAAAGTTGGTTTGGTCTGGTCTGCATTGTCCTAAGGGCAGCAAGAGCTATGACTGGAGGGAACTAGCATGATTCTTAGTCTAGGCAGTGGGCTTGGCTGCCAGCCGAGCTCGAGGATAAGAAAAGAAAAGGCATGAGAAGTTAAACATTGTCTTACACAGAAACCATGGAGGCCATGAAGACTTGGAGGTGCTGGAGCATTCTGTCTGTGCAGCTCCCACCAACTGCTGGCCTCACTGCATTTTAGCTATAGAGCACACAGATCAAGAACAGATGACTACAGGGCGGAAGACGTAGTCAGTGGAGAAGGGTCCTTGCTGCCAATCCTTGAGGACCAGAGTGTAGAGCTTCCATGGTGGAAGAGAGAACTGGTTGGCACAAGTGTCTGACCTGTACCACTTTCACTTGTGGGCATCCCTTCCCCATCGCTAAATCCATAAGGAGATAACCACAGGAGCTGATCTACTGCTATGTTGCTTCGTGAGCACTGAGTACCAGCATGACATGCAGAGAACTCAGAAGTTTACAGAACTCAGATCTGATGTGTAGAGAGCTTATGTCCACCATATGACCTTGTTCAAAACAAAAATGAGGTGTCTGTGGGATGGTCAAGTCTTCAAATGTATGTGTGTGTATAAGGAAGTATTCACTGGCTACGTGCATAGTGCACACACACATCCAGTGAATGTGAGCGGTATTCACAGCAAAAGCACTCAGTTCAGTGCAACTGCAAGTAGGTTGTTTGAGCTATTAAGATAAATGTTCTTCTAGTCAGTTTTTTAACATAGGACCCAGGGCTGAAGGGCCAGCTCACTGGCTGCTCTTCTAGAGGACTGGGGTTCAGTTCCAGCACACAACTGTCGGTAACCCCAGTACTAGGCAATCTGAGCCCTTTCCTGGTATCCTTTGGCATGAGGCATGCATGTGGTGCGCAGTAGAGTTATGCATGAGTTTATTGCTTCAATAAGAGCATAGAGGCATAGAGCCAGGTGTGGTGGTGCACACCTTCACCAACACTCTGAGGCAGAGGCAAGTGGACCTCTGAGGCCAGCCTGGTCTTTGGAACTCTCTAGAGAATTCCAGGACAGCCAGGGCTATTACATAGAGAAAGGGGGCGGGGGGAGAGCGCATTGATAGAGTTGGGCACAGTGGCACATGTCTTTAATCCCAGTGCTCAGGAGGCAGAGGCAGGCATCAGGATCTCTCTGGGTTCAAGGACAGCCTGGCTTACAAATCGAGTCGAGGGCAGTCAAGGCTACACAGAAACCCCCTGTTTTGAAAGAAAAATAGGTGGTTGAGGATATAAATAGAGCCAGGACTGAGGACACATGTAAGCTGGGAAGCACAGGGCCCCAAACACAAAAATGCATGTTCTCAGTATCATCTGGACAATTACTGAGAAAAAGGGTAGTCATTAATTGTGCTTTTTTTTTTTTTTTTGTATTTTGAGACAAGGTTTCTCTGCCTGGCTCTGCTTCCCGAGTGTCCTGATGAAAGGTGTGTACCCCCCCCCATACCCGGCAAGGGGTTTGTACTCTTATAAAAATGACCTTAGAGGCTGGGCGAGGTGGTACACGCCTTGGGAGGCAGGGTTCAAGGCGGATCACTGTGAGTTCAAGGGCAGCCTGGTCTACAAAGCAAGTCTAGGACAGCCAAGGCTACACAGAGAAACCCTGTCTTGACAAACAAACACAGAAATGACCTTAGAGATATCTCCATCCTGTTAAGATATGAGGAAGAGCAATGAACTGGGCCTTTACAGTCCCTGACGGTGCTGGCTCCTCGTCTGACTTGCACCTTCCAGAGCTGTGAGGACTGTCTGTTGTGTCTAAGCCATCCAATCTATGTGCTTTGTAACAGCAGGGCAGATAGACCTGCAATAGTGCCTCCTTGTACAAGCAAGGAGTAAGCCCTGCTACAGCACAGAGCAAGCCACTTCTACGCAGTCCCCACTAATAAGGTCTGAAGCTGGAAACTCCTGGACAGGCTTGTTTTGAAGGCTTGAGGCTTACTTTAAAGGCTCTTTGAGGTAGGGTCTGCCTGGTCACTCAACGCTGGGGAGTTGAGACAGTTATACCCTACCCTTACTTCTGGCTTAGCTCTACCTCCTAACCTGCCACCGTTTGAGCAACGCAACCACGGCCTCGTGTTCCCACCGCCATGCCTCCTCCGTCTGCTGGGCCAAGTGAGGCAGAATATTAATCTAGTAAGTTGGTTCTGTTGGGAGCTTTGGTCACAGTGGCATGAAAGTCAGCGACACACCCAGTGATACCTGTCTGTTTTGTTTTTTTGTTTTTTGTTTTTCCTTCAAGACAGGGTTTCTCTGTGTAACAGTCCTGGCTGTTCTGGACTCCCTTTGTAGACCAGGCTGGCCTTGAACTCACAGCGATCCACTTCTGCCTCCCAAGTGCTGGGATTAAAGGCGTGCGCCACCACTGCCCGGCTTCTTCTGTTTTCTTTCAGCCTGTTTTTGTTCAGTTTCATCAGGCCCAGCCCTCAGGAGAGCCTACTAACAGGCCTCTTTGGTGGTCACAGATAGTGGCCCAGCTAGCTCATTGCAGTTTTGCCTGAGTCCTAAGACACCTCAATTCTTCCCCTCCTCCATGGACTTTCAAATAAAGCCCTGTTGCAAATAAGTTAATCATTCTTAGATGTTGATTCCTTGTTTAGAAGGCAAATTCCTTATACCTGAGGAGATGCTGCAGCCTTCCCATAGGAGCTGTTGGTGCCTGGCATTTGAGTCACAAGGATGGGTTGTTGGTGCCAAGGCTTGATGAGGAACCAACCCCTGGTGAGCAGACGTGGACTTAACCTGAGTTGGGGGGTTTGGATGAGAGACCCAGGGCCCAGTCACTGAGCTTGTGCTATGAGAAAGCAGTTCTCCAACTGCGTCATGCTTCTCAAAGCCTGGCCAAAGCCGAGCCTTCTGGCCTTGGTCCCATCTGGCTCCCAGCAGGAGAGTGTGCATGTAGCAGCTTGGCCACACTCCTTACCCCGTGATGACTAAGGCTGCTATCCTGAGGAAGATGTGCGTGATTGCTAACTTGGCTGCTAAATGACATAATGTCTCCTCACACAGGTGACATTGGCTTGTATTTTCTTTCTGCAGTGTTAGGTCCTACTTGACTTTGTTTTTTGTTTTTTAAACCAGCATTTGTGGAGTACTGACCACAGGCTGGTTTGGAGAATTTTTATTGTCTTCTTTTTATGGCTGTGCCAGTTGAGAGACTAGCTCCCTCCTCTAGATGGACACGGTCACATGAGGGTCCAAGATGGCGCTGAATACAGGCTCCAGTTTTAGTTTAGTTGTGGGTGGATGCTAGAAAGAAAACAGTCTCCTGCCTGTGTCTTTGCCAACACCCCTCCTTCTTTCCAAGGAGGCCAGCCATGATGTCAGGCTAACCCTTTCCCAGCACACCCTACCCTTTTCATTGGATTGTGGAAAAAAACAAACAAGGAATGACCCTGAATATCACAAGGCAACTGGAAGAAACCCAGAATGACTGTTGCGCCCTGCCCTTTGCCCAGTGCCTAGGAAAATGACACCGGAGGTTGGTGAGTTTTCTCTCCACACTGCTGGCCTTGGGTACACCCATCTCACTCAAACAAATCATTTTTATTGCCCACGTGACAGCCAACTCCAGCAGGCAGTAGCAGGATTCAGCGGGGCTGGGCCGAAGGTGAGAAGTGAGCTGGTGTCGCAGCTCTCCTGTTGAAGATCAACACCTGGCCAGGCCACAGGAACAAATTAGCCTCACCAGTCAGGAGATGACCAGGACAGAGTCCTCGAGGCTGGATTGAACTGGATGTAAGTTCCTCTGTGTCAGCTCACAGATGCTCTTGATGGTGGGGCAAATCCAGAGCAAGGCAGCCCTCGCTCATCATGAACAAAGCTCACTCATTCTTGCCACACTTGCTGCTGAAAAGTTAGACTTTAATTCACTTCCCAGAAGCAGGGTGTGGTATCGAATACTTGTGTGCCCAGCACTTGAGTGGTGGAGGCAAGCTGAGGCCACCCTGATCTGAATGAGACACTGTCACAAAAACCTCTTTTACATTAAATTTATATTTATTTATTTATTTATTGGGGGGTGCAGGTTTGAGACAGGGTTTCTCTGTGTTTCCCTGGCTGTCCTGGAACTCTGTAGACCAGGCTGGCCTTGAACTCAGAGATGCACCTGCCACTGCCTCCTAAGTGCGGGGATTAAAAGGTATGCACTGCAACTGCCTTGCTGAGGTTATTTGGTTTGGTTTGGTTTGGTTTGGTTTTTCGAGACAGGATTTCTCTGTGTAACCTTGGCTGTCCTGTACTCACTTTGTAGACAAGGCTGGCCTCGCACTCACAGAGATCCACCTGCCTCAGCCTCCCGACCGAGTGCTGGGATTAAAGGCGCGCACCACCACTGCCTGGCTAAGGTTTTTCAATTTTCTATTTATTTATTTGTGTGTGTGTGTGTGTGTGTGAGAGAGAGAGAGAGAGAGAGAGGAGAGAGAGGAGAGGGAGAGAGAGAGAGAGGGAGGGAGGGAGAGAGAGAGAAAGATAAGCAAGCCAAATGCATTTGGGTGCCCTTAGAAGCCATAAGAGGACACCCAATCCCCGGAAGCTAGAATTACAAGCAGTTTGTGAGGCGCCTGACACAGGTGTTTCCCTGAAAGAGAAGCAAGGGCCATTTCTCCAGGGCCCCTCCATCACTTTTTTGTTTTGTTTTGTTTTTTGAGACGGTTTCTCTGTGTATCTATCCCTGGCTGTCCTAAACTCACTTTGCAGATGAGGCTGGCCTTGCACTCACAGCGATCCGCCTGCCTCTGCCTCCTGAGTGCCAGGATTACAGGCCTGTGCCACCACGCCCAGCTCCATCACATTTTAATATCTTTAAAATTTTGTAATCAGCGTGGTTTTCAAAAAATCTTGTTGGTTGTGGTAGTGCATACCTGTTACCCCAGCACTCAAGAGAATAAAGCAAAAGGATAGAAAGTTAAAGGTGTGGTGGTACACACCTTTAATCCCAGCACTTGGAAGACAGAGGCAAGTAGATCTCTGTGAGTTCGAGGCCAACCTGGTCTACAAAGTGAGTCTGGAACAGCCAAGGCTACACACAAATCCTGTCTCAAAAGTCAAAAAAGAAAAAGGAAGAGGAGGAGTAGGAGAAAGGAAGAAGGAAGCTGGAGGCAATTTGAACTCCAAGAAAAACAGGTGTTTTTGGTTTTTTGAGACAGGGTTTCTCTGTGTAATGTTAGTTGGCCCAGACTCACTTTGTAGGCCAGGCTGGCCTCAAATTCAGAGTTTTGCCTGCCTCTCTCTGCCTCCTGAGTGCTAGGATTTCAGGCACCTGGCTGCAAAACTTTCAAAACAAAAAAACCATAAATCTCTTGAATTGTGCATACTAAAATGACACATTATCTAAAGTCCTGAGGATAAAAATCAGTAGTGTCTAGAATGTCATGGAAAAGCCAGTACTGCATCCAGGCATGGTGAGCACGCCGGTCATCCAGGACTTGGGACTTGGAGGCAGGAAGATTGGGCATTCTAGACCAGCCTGGGCTACATAAGATGCTGTCTTCAAAACAAAACAAGTCACTTCACATATCTTAAAAGTCAATAGAAAGCCGGGTGTGGTGGCGCACGCCTTTAATCCCAGCACTCGGGAGGCAGAGGCAGGCGGATCGCTGTGAGTTCAAGGCCAGCCTGGTCTACAAAGTGAGTCCAGGATAGCCAAAGCTACACAGAGAGATCCTGTCTCTAAACTACCCCCCCCCCAAAAAAAAAGGCAATGCTCAGCTGGGCGTGATGGCACATGCCTTTAATCCCAGCACTTGGAAGGCAGACACGGGGATTTCCATGAGTTCAAAGCCAGCCTCGACTACAGAGTGGGGCCACCAGGACAGCCAAGGCTAACAACATAGAGAGACCCAGTCCTCAAAAAACAAAAACAAAATAAAACAAAATCTTGGCTCTAACCACTTCCTTGCTATGTGGGTAAGCAAACCCCTCCCCCTCTGAACTTCCTTTACCTGGAAACAGATAAGATTACCACACTTAGAGCTCAGCTTTGCACACCCCTGAAGCACTTGGCCAAAGGCCTAGCTGAAGCCCAGGAGAGAGCTATTACTCATTCAGTGTAAGACCACGGTCTCCACAGCCTTGGGCGTTGATAACAATTGCATCATCCTACAAATCTGAGGCAAATCAGAGAATTTGGGGGAGGGGCTTAGTGTGTTGACTCGGCGGTTTTGTTTTTCATGCCTTGGTATTTTTCTTTCCCCTTAAACAAATGCTTAAAAAGCCACACTCACTCCGGGCGTCTCGTGAGCGCCAGATTGCACAAGGCAGGGACGAAGGGATACATAGAAGTGCATGGAAACCCAGCTTGGCTCTGAGCCTGTAAAACACGGGCCTGGAGCCAGGAGCCTTCTTCCACAGTCAGTCCTGCCAGCGCTGGGAAGGCTGTAGTCTTAGGGGGTGAAAGTTTTGGTAGAACCAGTCCATGGACCAACCAATTTAGGGAATCCCTTAAGTACAGAGGGACCAGGGCTTAGCCCCTCCCCTGCGCCCTGGGTGCTGGCTGCTCTTTACCTGGGCTCCTTGGCATCTTGTTTCTCCCTCTGTCCCAGCACTGCTCACTCATTCCACACTCAGTCTGATGGAGTGAGCACTGTACCTACACTAACTTGTAGAGATGGACTGAGCTACACAAAGTTGACTTTAGCTAAAAGGCTACGGCCTCCAATACAACTGGAAGGTAAGCATTGTACTAGCCAGGCTTGTTAGAAAGGCCAGGTAGTGCTGGAGAGATGGCTCAGAGCATAAGAGCACTGACGACTCTTCCGAAGGTCCTGAGTTCAATTCCCAGCAACCACATGGAGCCTCACAACCATCTATAATGAGATCTGTGCTCTCTTCTTCTGGCCTGTAGGTGTTATATGCAGGCAGAACATTGTATACATAATAAATCCTTTTTTTTTTTTAAAGGAGCCAGGAGGTCGTGGCACATGCCTTTTAATCCCAGCATTTGGGAGACAGAAGCAGGCGGATCGTTGTGAGTTCGAGGCCAATCTGGTCTACAAAATTAGTCCAGGACAGCCAAGGCTACACAGAGAGACCCTGCCTTAAAACAAACAAACAAAAGAAAAAGAAAAGAAAACAAAACCCAAACAAACAGAAAGGCCAGGGCTGCAGTGCATGCCTTTAATCTCAGCACTTAGGACAGAGGCAGGTGGATCTCTGTGCATTTGAGGTCAGCCTGGTCTACAGAGGGAGTCCCAGGACCACCAGAGCTACACAGAGAAACTCTGGAAAAAACCAAAACAACAAGAAGAAGAAACTATGAGAATGAAAAATTTGTACCATAATTGGAGTTTGGGCTGGCTGAGACAGTTTCTGCTAACGTTTATTCACAAGACTGACATCCACTTAGGCTCATTTCCCATAACAAGGGGCGCCAGTGGCCCAGGACCCATCCCCAGGTCAGAGAACATGCATCAGAACAGGCAGCTCAAGAGAGCACTGCAGGGTCACAACCATCTGCTCTCTTATCAGGTGTGCCCTTGCCAGATGAGCAAGATGAATGTGAGTAACAACTATTTGAAAAGAACTTTTGCAATGCCCATTTCGAAAGACCCCTGAAAGACCACCAGGAGACAAAACCAATGCAAGCACAAGAGGATCTTTATTTGCAGTTCGCGCCGGACTCCCAGCCAGGCTCCCAACCATCACCAACACAGCGGTATCAGGAGGAGAGCCACAAGCTCTGTGTTGAGGGTAATTTATAGGTAGGTCCCTTACCCTCTCAGCGCGTCCAAGGCAGGGGAATTCAAGCCTGGCAAGCATCTATTGGTTAAAGACACAAAAGAGGATATTGTGTTTTAAAATGGTTGGTTGTGAGAGGGCGCCAAAACCACGAACGGTTCTGGTTTTCTTTGTTCTCCCTTGACAGGGGAGGCATCTGGTCTCCGGTTTTGGTAGGAATGTCCTGTCCTGTGCTGATTGGCTGTTGCTAAGGGATTGGTCAAGCTTGACCTCACGAAATGCTTAACATCTGGGAATGTTAGTTGCTTTCCCGCTGTCCCCTGATTGGCTCAGACCTGTAGGTGGATCCCTTAAACTTTGCCCCAGTGACTCTGAAATCCAATTTTAATCCTTCCGGTCTTTCACTTTGGGACCTGACAGTATACTCTGACTCTTTGGTGTAAATCTCCCATAGATGCCCCCAGTGGCCAGGCTTGAAGTCTCTGTTTAAGTCTTCCAAAGAGGTTCACTTCCGGGGTGCATCTCTGTAGATACATTAGTCAAGCCTTCATTCTTTCATTGCAGTGGGGGTGCCTACGCTCGGCAGAGGCATGCCTGAGGAGAGAGGGCAGCTTCAAGGGTGACGCTCAGGACCCCAGGGCTTGGCCACAGAGTTGCATCTATGCACCAGGAGACAAACCAGCCAGTGAGGTCAAAGTGGGAACCTTAGAGCCCCAGCCAGAAGGTTTCTTTGTAATGGGGAGCTGGCGGCTGAGGATTTGGCCCAGCTGCCTCCTGGAGGCTTCAGTGTGAGTCCTTGTTGAGGGAGAATCCATCCTGCTTCCCCCCCATCCCCCACTGGGCACCTTAGAAGCCTCAAGTGCTCTCCTGCTGAGCCACATCCCAGACCAAGGAGGCCGCCTCTTAACCCATACAATCCGGAAATAGACCTCTCTGCTTCTTTTCCTTAGAAAAATGAGTACAAGTGTTGTACTCTTTCTCCCTGGTAGATATAATCTGCTGGCATCCACTGCTGCTGATGCTGTCCCCATCAGCCTTCAGGCACTCTCCTTCCTTTCTGTACAAGTCAGACTGCCTCTGGGCCTCTTCAAACTTCCTACAGCTTTGGGCCCAGTCCACTTGGGCCCCGCCCAGACCCTCTAGCCTTTACAGAGTCAAGGCCTCCTGTGCTGGGCCCCTTTCTCTTGTCTTTCACCACGAAGCCAGCCTTCCTACTTTCTCCTAAGCCTTTCATAATGTTCATATCCTGTTTTAACAATTTTTTAAAACAAGTAATTAAGGCTGGGTATTTAAATCCTTCCTGAATGTATCTCGGAGTCCTAACAGTGGGGACCATAGCAACTGGGCAGAGCTCTGGGAGCTGGGGACCCCCCACCGGTGGCAGTCCTTGACCACAACTGGAGGAGGCTAGCCTCAGACTTGGACTTGAGCAGGTGGGCCAGGTCAGGGAGCAGCTAGATGGGCACGCAGGCTGAGGCTGGACAGGACAGGGTGGAGATGAGAAACTCTGCGGCTGCCAAAAACAGTCACAATGATTAGTAGTAGCATACAGGATTGGCAGACATGGCTCAAATTGTGAGGGTGGTCTGCAAAGGCCAAGTCAGGAAAGCAGTGGCCAGGAGGTAAGGGAAAGCCAGAAGGGGCCACAAGGAAGCACAACCGGTTGCCAGGCCTTGACAGCATTATCTGTTGTTGTTTTTTTTTTTTTTTTCTGTCTGGGTTTCTTGGCTTTTTGTTGTTGTTGTTGTTTTGTTTTGTTTTGTTTTTTGTTTTTTGGGTTGATTATCAGGGCAGGGTTTCTCTGTGTAGCTCTGACTATCCTGGGAACTCGCTCTGTAAACTAGGCTGGTCTCAGACTCACAGAGATCCATCTGCTTCTGCCTCCCAAGTGCTGGAATTAAAGGTGTGCGCCACCACCAGTTACTCTGTGTTTTGTGCCCTTTTTTGTTTGTTTGTTTGTTTTTGTTTTAAAAACATTTTTAATTATGTGTATGTATCTGTGTGTGGATATGTGCCCATGGAGCCGGAATTGGGCATCAGCTCCCTCAGAGCTGGAGTTACAGACAGTTGTGAGCCTCTCAATATGGGTGCTGGGAACTGAATTTTGCTGCTCTGCTCACACAGCACTGGAGGAACGGACCAGGGTTATGGCCTGCCGTCCATCTTTCCTTCCACCTTCCATGGGTTCAAAGCTGAGCATGACAATGGGACCCATAAAACTAAACTTCTTTATGTTTTTGTTGTTGTTTTTTTGGTGTGTGTGTGTGTGTATGTGTGTGTGGCGCTTTGGTTTTTTTTTTTTTTTTTTTGAAAGCTAAACTTCTTGTTTGGCCCATACCACTCACCTGTCACCACCAGCGTGGCCCTCAGGTTTGATTGATTGTTGGTGAAGTTTGTTTGGTTTGGGTGCTGGGAATTGAACTCAGGACCTCATGTTTACCAAGAGTTCTATCTCGGGGCAGAAGGGATGGCCCAGTGGTTAAGAATACTGGGTCTGTTTCCCAGCACTCACACGGAGGCCTTCCTGAGGTTGCCTTTGTCAAGTATTTTGTCCCAGCAAACGTAAGTTACTAACACATTTGTATGTTGAAAGGCTTTTAAACCAGTGAGATGTGAGCTGGGAAGACTGAACCTCTGCTCGGATACTATTTTACGCGTCTGTGCTCAGCCAAGATTCTGCAACAAACGTGGTTTGTTGTGGTTAAAAGGCCTGGGAATGTAGCTCAATTGGTAACAGGCCTAGCTACCATGCCTACGACCCTGTGTTCTACCTCCTGCACAGAATAAACTGGGCATACCTGTAATTTTAGCACTCAGGAGGTAGAGGCAGGAGCGTCAGAAGTTCAAGGTCATCCCTACCTTCATAGCAAATTGGAGGTCAACCAGGTTACAGGAGATGCTGTCTCAAAAACAGGAAATAAATCTTTTTTCCTCCTCCTCCTCCTCCTCTTCCTCCTTTTCTCCTCCTCCTGTGCAACATCAGTTTTGGGAGCAGCCCCATCTCAGGGCACCTGATTTCCTGATGTTCACACCCTCTGAAGCATAGTTGGCTGCCTGGGCCTCAGGGCCTGACTTCTGACAGCCATGTTTCCTAGGGTGTCATTCTGACTTTTGGTGTGGAGCATTTTGGATGTTCTGAAGTCCCTGGAAACAGGCCTTGCGTGAAGGGAGGGTAGGTCAGATGACACTGCCTTAGCAAAGGAGGAGGCCGGTAGCTGCCCAGCTCAGAGGGCAGCCACTGAGGTGCTAATAAGGTCTAACCTCAAGGGGGTGAAGGGGGTGGGGGTGGGGCTGGAGCTGGAGAGAAAGGAGGCAGAAAGGAAGCATCGGGAGGAAGGAAAGACACCAGTGGTGCTCCTGCCACTCAGCCCACTCAGCCCTCCCAGGTCTCTCCAGACATATCCTGCTCCCCCTCTCTTCAGCCAAATAGACCTAGGAGTGTTAGACTCAAATTGTCAGAGTCTATTCCCAGAACCATTGTTGCTGAGTTCTGCTTCTGTAAAGGGTATTTAAACCCTCAGCTTTTGCAGAACAGGGTCCCCAACTCTTCTGAGCTTGGTGGACCCCGGCACGTCAGCTCCATAAAATTCCTTTGCTTTTGCATCAACTCTGACTCTCAACTGGGCTTCCAGGAATAGACTCTGACAATCTGAGTCTCACATTTGGACGTTCCATCGAGATCTGAGTCCCCTTGAGGACCAGACTCCGGTTGAGGAGACCAGGTATTGCTGTGGCTTGTCTTGTCTCCTGTCTGTGTCTGTGTTGTTCTGTTACTTTCACTTTTTACTCTGAATCTGGTTCTCGAACAATTGGTCTGTATCTGGGGTGAGCATACTACGTAAGTGGCATGTTAGATGTCCTCACAAAAGTTGGGGTCCCCAGCGTGAGCTGCCCCTGCCCAAGTCAGGGTCCCCAGCGTGAGCTGCCCCTGTTGGGAGAACAGTGTCCCCCGCCTGTCCTGGCGGACACTCCAGAAGTTTCTGGAGGAGGGAGAAATGGTCCTCCTCCAACCTGTGTGCGAGTGCTTTGCTCTTGCTCAAAAGGGGTAGAAGACTCCGCTCCCAGGTCTGGTTTCTGCCGCACCCGTGGCAGGAGTGCTGGTCTGTATGTGTTTTTTTCTGTCTGTCTTTGGTTTCTGCCACGACCGTGGGATCCAAGTGTTTAACTAGTCTCTTCGAGTCCATTATCTTTACTCACCAGCCTACTTGGGACGATTGTCAACAGCTCCTACAGATCCTGTTTACCACTGAGGAGCGAGAAAGAATCCTGCTGGAGGCCCAAAAGAACATCCCAGGAGCCAATGGGCAGCCTACCCAACTCCAGGCTGACACTGACGAGGGATTTCCCCTGTGCTGCCCTGAATGGAACCCTAACACTGGTGCAGGTAGGGAGCATCTAAAAGTCTATCACCAGGCTCCTTTGATAAGTTTTTCTTCAAAGAGCCAGCTTTTATCACTTTTTATGTGGGTTAGGGTCTGTGCTTTGGCCCCTGCAAGGAACTAGCCTTTTAACACTTTTGGGTTTGGTGGGTTGTTATCAGGAGAGGGTCCGCTCACCCATGTTGGAGCACTAAGCTTACCAGGAGGGAGTGTTTCCTCTGTCTGCAGACAAGTGCCCACACTTAAGAAGCAATAGAGTCCTGTGAGGCCAGCCTGGTCTACAAAGTGAGTCTGGGACAGCCAAGGCTACACAGAGAAACCCTGTCTCGAAAAACCAGAAGAAGAAGAAGAAGAAGAAGAAGAAGAAGAAGAAGAAGAAGAAGAGGAGCCGAGTGATGGTGGCACATGCTTTTAATCCCAGCACTCAGGAGGCAGAGGCAGGCAGATCGCTGTGAGTTCAAGGCCAGCTGGTCTGCAAAGTGAGTCCAGGATGGTCAAGGATACACAGAGAGACCCTGTCTCCAAAAACCAAGAAGAAGAAGAAGAAGAAGAAGAAGAAGAAGAAGAAGAAATAGAGTCAGCAGGGAGTTGTGGCCCATGCCTGTAATTCCAGCAGAGGCAGGTGGATCACTGTGAGTTCATGGTCAGCCTGGCCTACAAAGCAAGTCAAAGCTACACAGAGAAACCCTGTCTCACAAAACCAAAAGGAGAGGAGAGGAGAGGAGAGGAGAGGAGAGGAGAGAGAGAGAGAGAGAGAGAGAGAGAGAGAGAGAGGGAGAGAGAGAGAGAAGAAAAGATGCAATACAGTCAAAAGTATTAAAGCCGTCTACAGTCAGTACCGGTACCCATCTTGCAAGTGCTGTCATTCCTGGGCCTTCTTTTGCCTTCCCCAAGACTCCGTGATCGCCATCCAATCACTGAGCCTTAGCAGGGAGATGGGAAAGGGGCCCAGCATTTGCGATGGTTAAGGCAGCGGGACTGGCTTCTTCAGGATGCTGTTATCATCGTCAGTGCCTCACCATAGATGGACTTGCCACCAATGTCATTATGGCATGAGAAGTCATCACCCTGTCACAAGAGTCCTGGGGGTGATTCTGTGAAAGAAGGAACCATTATAACCAAAACATCCCCATCCCCGGTCCTATTTAGTCTCTACAAGTGCCCTTTGACATTTGTCTGCAGTGTTGGTGGTGGTTCAGCCAAAGCTCCCACTGGGCCTGGCAGCCTTGGGAGGAGGACTGTACACAGAGAGCTGCACTCCACCCACAAGGGACATTGCAGTGACAGCTGCTGAAGACACAACTCTGACTTCAGGAGGACTTGCTTCATTCGCAGCCTGTACCCGTGAGACCTCACCTAGGCAATACTAGACTAGATGAGGTTTATTAAGTGTGTACGGGTGTTCTGTCTGCATAGATGCCTGTCTGCCATGTAAAATGTTTGATGGCCAAAGAGACCATACATAAGAGGGCACTGGATCCCCTAGGACAGGAGTTAGAGACATTGTAAGCAGCCATGTATGTGTTGGGAATCAAAGTCTGGATATATGTAAGAGCAGCCAGTGCTCCTAACTGCTGAGCCATCTCTCTAGCCCCACCCCTTGGATCAATTTCAGATGGTTTGTATGTAACTATTTCACAGAGCCCCAGTCTACCTTCAAGAAGAGACTGTTCAAGCGAGTCCAAAGGAGTAAGAACATTCCCCTAGTGACTCAGAGAAAAGCCGGTAACTGACAGGTAGATTGTGATTGACACATAGGAGGCCTATACCTACACCTCATGGTGGCGGGAAAAGCTGGCAGTTGTAGGGGCTTGGTGCCTTATACCTGTAATCCTAATACTTGGGAAGCTGAGGCAGAGGCTAGCCCATGAGATGGAGGCCAGCCTGGACTACCAAGCCAAAAAAAAAAAAAAAGAGATTGTTTAAGCCACACAAGACAGAGGGTCCCTAGAGCCTGTACCTATTGGCCACAATGGTACATGCCTATCATCACAGAAATCCTATGGTGAGATGGGAAAGGGGGGACAGTAGAACCTTCTGGAAGCCTGAGGGCCAGCCAGCTTGGCAACAGACACCCTGCCTCAAACAAGAGGAAGGAAGGGACCAACACCCACAGCTGTCCCCTCACCTTCCCAGGCACTCTGTGGCATTCACAAACCTGTACTTACACACACGAATATATGCACACATGATACACACGCATGCACAAAAGTAAGTCCGTGAATAAATACAAATATTAAGAAAGAAAGAACCCTTGGAAACAGGAATGTGGGCTGGTGTCAGCTAGCCGTGACCACACGTGCAGGCCACACATTCCTCACGGCTAAACACACACAGGCCGCGCCGTTTGTGCCCAACCCCCAGCAGCACTTTCCGTCCAGTACGTCTGAAAGAAAACAAAACCCCATGAAACCGATTGCATTTCAGTTTTCCCATGACCTCACCCCTGCTTCCTATACACCAGAAGCTGCACATTATGGGAGAGCTGTGGGAGGAATGTGGCCTCGTCTTAGGCTGGGCCCAAGGTCATAGTCTCGGATTCACTTTGTAGACCGGATTGGCCTTGAAATCACATTGATCCGCCTGCCTCTGCCTCTCGAGTGCAGCTTTTAAAGGCCTGTGCCACCATGCCCGGCTCTGTTTTTTGTTTCGTTTTGTTTTGACTGGGTCTCTCTATTTGTCCTGGCTGTCCTGGAACTTGTGAGGCAACTTGTCAAAAAAGACTACGCAGACACAGGTTTAAGCCGATAGAAGGAATATGTGTGTGTGTGTGTGTGTGTGTGTGTGTGTGTGTGTGTATATATATATATATATATATATATATATATAGAGAGAGAGAGAGAGAGAGAGAGAGAGAGAGAGAGAGGGAGAAATTTTTTGTGTTGTTCAGAGATTAGGTTTCTCTGTGTAGCCCTGGCTGTCCTGAAACTCACTATGTAGACCAGGCTGGCTTTGAACTCAGAGATCCTCCTACCTCTGCCTCCCAAGCCCTGGAATCAAAGGCCTGAGCCCATCCCTGGCTCACAAGAGGTGTTCTGGATAGTCCAACAATGGTGGTCCCACTGTGGAAATGCCAAGAGTCCTATAGCTGCCCACAAGGCTACAAGTCTCAGCAGTCCCAGTCTGGGGCTGGAGTCCTGCAGAATCCCTAAAGACATACCCCTGTCTTCCATCTACATTGGAATCCCGAAGGAGTAGGTTCTAATACCTGGGGGTATCCCAGCAACACGAGATGTGATCTTGTCCTGGGGGGTCGGCGTGAGGACCAGCAGGCAAAAAGCCGAAGTTTCGTTCCTCCAGACCCTTTTATGTGGGCCACCGCCCAGAAGGTGCGGTCCAAATTTCGGGTGTGTATGATGGACCCAGAAAACCCTCACGGGCATGCCCAGCTGCTCCGGGTTTAGTTAGTTTCAGATATAGTCAAGTGCATAATTAGGATTAGCTGTCACACTCAATAATGTAAAAAAAAAAAAACTTTGTCTGGAAAAGTCCCAAGTATTCTTCTTTATAAATGCACCTGGCCTTCCCTAGCCTAAGAAAACAGGAGATGGCGTTTGTTTCCCCTGCTGGTGTTGTGTGGAGACGTGCTCATGTATCTAGCCGTCTGACTTGAAAGCTTTTGCCTTTTCTGGTCCCCGAGTGAAACTCGATTTCTGCGCAAGTAACCTTCTGTTGGGAAAGCTCTGCCCGAGAGCGTTGAAGAGTTGGGATTCTGCCGACCAAGAACTGGGGAACGGCGGCTGTGCCAAGGTGGGCCTTCCATACCGGGCAGACAAACTGCCAGCGCGAAAGGGAAGCTGTTGACTTTCCCCACCCCACACAGCACAGCCAGGCAGCCTGAGATGACATACAGCGAAGCTGTGTAACCTGGGCTTTTAGAAGTTCACCCGAAATTGGCTGGCTGTATGTCCCCTCACCCACCCACCTAGGCCTGGCATTTAGTAGGGACTCCTCAGGCGGCTGTCACTTGATTGAGCCAGGGAGTAAACTGAGATGCCCTTCGCACTCCCGGGTTCTCCCCTGGCCTGCGCTGCGAACCAGCAAACCAGGCCACATGCCTGACCTAGTTTTTTCCAGCGCAACTTGCCAAGCCCCGGGGGCAGCTGTGGGTCCAGAGCCAGCATCTGTGGTGACTCAGGAGCTTCTCCGTAGCCTCCTGGGACAGAGGCCTTCCGGACCTGCCCAGCTGGATTCGTCTGGCTGGAGGAGAAAGGGGCCTTTTTCAGGGTGGCTAGAAGTCGGTCTCCGTGCAGCACTGCCCCCCAGTGGCCAGACGCAGATTGAAGGGCTTCTGAAGCTGGTCCCAGGATGATACCCAACGCTGGTGATCCCCAACATCAGCTGAGTGTGACTGGTGTTGAGTGGGCCATCTTAGAAACTTAGATGGACACACGTCTTTTCACCCTGTCAGAATTTGTTGGATGACAAAAAAGAAAAAAAAATGGTGCTTTTATTGGCAACAATTTGCCAAGTCGTTCCAAATAGCCTTGATAGTTGGCAAAGGGGAGCACAGGTTTGGGGTTTTTTGTTTGTTTGTTTGTTTGTTTGTTTTCCCAACAGAATATTTCTATTGATTATTTGGGAACTTTACATAGTGGACCCCGATCACACTTCCCAGCCTTCTCAGGTCCACTCCTTATGACCTCCCCCAAAAAAAAGAAGGAAAAAAAAAACCTAGTCCAATTTGCGTTGCCCATGTACACACTGCAGCATGTTCTAACTCCCAGTGGCCACCCAGCCCCTTAAAGAAAACTGCGTCCTTCCCCACTTCCGCCAGAAGTCATCAACTGTGAAGAGTGACCTTTTAGCTTTCCTATCACAATTTTTTAAAAGTTTTATTTTATGTGCATTGGTGTGAGGGTGTCAGATCCCTTGGAACCGGAATTACAGACAGTTGTGAGCTGCCATGTGGGTGCTGGGAATTGAACTTGGGTCCTTTAAGAAGAGCAGACGGTACTTGTAACCACTGGGCCATCTCTCCAGCCCTCCTATCACAATTTTTAAGAGCTCTTTTCGATGGCTTCCTGTCTAGACTGTTCCTTTTTTAAGGGACGGGAGGTGGGGTGGGTGGATAGAGGCTGTCACAGAAGCCTTCTATGTCTCTCCTTCTCAGTGGAGGCACGGGTTCTTTTATTCCGATCTTAATGACTTTGAAATTTTTATTTGTGAGTGTGTGTGGTATTGGGGGGGGGCGGTTTGGGATCTAGTTGTGTGTGTGTGTGTGTGTGTGTGTGTGTGTGTGTGTGTGTGTGTTGGAGGTGATAGTATTAATCCCACCAGGCAAGAATAAGATCATTATGACAATGTTTTTTTGAGCCAAATTTGAGGCAAGCTTTATCACATACTGACCAGGACAATGGCTGGGTCCATACCCGGGATGCCCAGGGAATGGCCACAAATTGCATTAGTCAAAGGCTTATCAAGGCAAAACAACAAGGCTACATACTTCCTGCCTTCATCTAAATCAGGGACAAGCGTACATCCTGGTACACTTCCTGTCTAGGTACCTCCCACCTACACGTGACCAAGCATGTTTACAGAAGCAGAAACGTGTGACTTGTTAATCTTACCTGAACAGCAGCCCCCAACATTCAGGAAGTTAGTTACCTGTCCTTGGGGGGAAAGTGGTGCCTATACAGGGTAGAGGCATTTTTGCTTTCTGGATCTTTTAAAACTTATAACCTCACATTAGCCATCATTAGTGGGCATGTTGCTGTAATGCCTAAGTGAAGGTTAGAGGACAGCTCTGTTGAGTTTATTCTTCCACCTTTATGCCGTTTCTAGATCAAACTCAAGTCACTGGGCCGCGTGTCAAGGGCCTCTACGTGGTGAGCCATCTTGACAGCGCTTCCAAATCACAATTAGTAATATTAACTCTCAGATCACAGAGGGCATAGTGCTTCGAAAATGAACACAGCACCGGTCGGTGGTGGCGCAGGCCTTTAATCCCAGTCCTCGGGAGGCAGAGGCAGGCGGATCTCTGTGGGTTCGAGGCCAGCCTGGTCTGTAGCATGAGTTCCAGGACAGCCAGGGCTAAACAGAGAAACCCTGTCTCTAGAAACCAAAGAACGGGGGGGGGGGGGGGGGGGGGGAGGGGGGAAGGGGGAGGGAGGGGGAGGGGAAATGAACGCAGCTGGAAGTGCTGGGTGAAGAGTCAAGTCAGACCGCAGTGTCAGAGTGGAGCTGAGTGTCGTCCCCCAACACCCTGGTCCAGTCAAGCTGTACTGACCAGATGTATGGAGGCCAAGGATGTGAAATATAGACACGGGTCAGACTGTAGTCAGCAGGCCTGGGAGAGAAGATGCTATTTCAGGAGATACTTGCCCTCACTCTGGCCGTCTGGACTCTTACAAGGTACCCAGGGAACAGGCATGTCCCTTGGGAACCTTATATTAGGAGAAGGAAATGGTGGAAATCTGGTGTCAACCAGAGATTTGTGACTTATCAGATGGCTTTGCCCGAAAGATCTAAATCAAGGCAGAGATGGACAGTACCATTCACTGACCAGGGCTGCTTAATTACCACATTTGTTGTCTTCTATTTAAACACTACCCTCTTGCTAGGGTAGTGGATTTGGGAGGTCTTTGGATATCTTGGTCTCTTTTCTCAAAGTGGCCACATTGAATAAATCTCCTTTTTCTTCTTTTCACGCCTAGTTTGGCTTTTAATTGGCTCATGGAGAACAGGTGGCTGGACCTGGCTTACCATCACTTAACAGGGCAGCCAGGGCACAGGCTCTTAGCCTAACTCTTGTAATAAGATGACAGTTCAGAGGAGGCTGTTGTCATGGGAATGTGAAGTGTCTTCCTTTGTGGGGGGGCAGTGGTTGCTGCTTGTGCGTTTTGCAAGTTCTCCGAGCTGCTTTTTCTGATATGCTTTTTTATTTTTTATTTTTTTGAGACAGGGTAGCCTTGGCTGTCCTAGAACTCCCTCTATAAAGTAGGCTGGCCTTAAACTTAAAGATCTACCTACGTCTGCCTCCAGAGTGCTGGGATCAAAGGCCTGCATCATCACTACCTGGCTTAAAATTTTTCTTTTTTATTTATTTTACGTGTATGAGTGTTTGTATGTCTGTGTACCATGTGCGTGCTTGGTGCCTGAGAAGATCAGAAGAGGGCATTGATGCTGTGGAACTGGAGTTACAGACAGTTGTGAACCACCATGTGGATGCTAGGAACTGGCCCCAGGTCCTCTTGAAGAGCACTAGCTGAGCCATTGCTCCAACCCAGGTGGTGCCATTTTACTTTTAGGAATAAATTATTTATCACCTGTGCTGTGAGGACAGATGTTTACATGCCAAATAAGATAGAGACCATCTTGCCTCTGTGTTTGCATTCGAAATGCAGTCAGATGCTGCTTGTAAAACGGATTGTCTCAGGACAAGGCACAGCCTGTAAAATAATCACCATTTTAGGGGGCGGCAGAGGCCGTTTAGCAGTCAAGAGCATGTGTTCTAGGGTCTGGGTTCCGTCCTAGAGAAGGCATCTGGTGCCTTTATGATGTTTGTTTTGTTTTGTTTTTGTTTTTCAAGACAGGTTTTCTCTGTGTAGCCCTGGCTGTCCTGGACTCACTTTGTAGACCAGGCTGGCCTCGAACTCACAGAGATCCGCCTGCCTCTGCCTCCTGGGATTAAAGGCGTGCACCACCACTGCCTGGCTATCTTCATGGGGATTTACAAACCTCACCTGCATATAGCTTAAAGAATGAATATGTATTGGAACTAAGAAAGACCCTAGACAGTGTCAGAAATCACCCCATTCCTCTCTTCCAAGCCTGACATCTGTGAGTTTGATTTCTGTCTCTATGGATTTGCCTATTCTAGACATTTCATTAAAAATGGAACCATGGGGCCTAGAGAGATGGCTCAGAGGTTAAGAGCACTGCCTTCTCTTCCAGAGGTCCTGAGTTCAATTCCCAGCAACCACATGGTGGCTCACAACCATCTATAATGTGATCTGATGCATACTGTATATATAATAAATAAATCTTAAAAACAAAAAACAAAAAAATGGAACCATATAATAACCGTCCTTTTATGTCTCTTTGAGACATGATAGTGCATGGGGTGGGTGTGTATGGGTGTGTGTGTGCCTGAGGCAGGTGTGGAGGTCAGAGGGCAGGTCTGGCGTTGGTTCTCTCTTCCACCTTTACATGGTTTCCCAGGATCAAACTGAGGTCATCAGGCCTGTATGATAAATGTGTTCACTTACTGAGCACCTTTACCCAAGGAGCCATCACACAGGCTTTCCTTTGATGTTTTGTCTCTTTCAGTTAGCGTGACACTCATGAGGTCTACTCATATTGTAGTACATAAGGATGTATGGTAATACATCCCTTTTTGGGGTGAGGGAAAATGCTAGAGATTTCGTCTATAACCTCACCTATATTAGGCAGGTGCTCTACCATTGAGCACTATTTGTTCTTTTTTTTTTTTTTCTCAGACAGGTTTCTCTGTGTAACAGCCCTGCCTGGACTCACTTTGTAGACCAGGCTGGCCTCAAACTTACAGAGATCTGCCTGCCTCTGCCTCCCCAGTGCTGGGATTAAAGGTGTGCGCCACCATGCTTGGCTAGTTTGCTTTTTATGGCTGAATAATATTCCATTGTATAGAAATACCACAATTTCCTCCTCCTCCTCCTCCTCTTCCTTTTCTTCTTTTTCGTTTTTTTGAGACAGTCTCTCTGTGTAGCCTTGGCTATACTTGCTTTGTAGACCAGGCTGGCCTCGATCTGCCTGTTTCTGCCGACCCTTGTTTCTTCCTTTTTCTAAAAAAAAGACTTATTTATTTATTATTTGTACAGCGTTCTGCCCACATGAGTGCCTGCACACCAGAAGAAGGCACCAGATCTCACTGTAGATGATTGTGAGCCACCATGTGGTTGCTGGGAATTGAACTCAAGACTCTTGGAAAAACCTCTGAGCCATGTCTCCAGCCCTGTTCCTTCCTTTTATTGTAGCTTAAATATACAGTGTCTCTGTAGTGAAGGTTTGGTTGCTAGGTAGTGGCACTATTTTGGGTGATGATATAAGATTTCCAGGTGGCCTGAGCTCAGCCACCTTAACAATAGCATTACAGGCTGATAGCAGGAATAAACAGAGCAAGTTAGCATTGTTAGCTGAGCAGAGCCCTGCTTCTCAGAATTTACTGCCTCTACTTCACCCTGCTCAAAATTTACCAGCCTCCGAAAAAAGGGCCACACCCACATATTTTACCTCAGACATCTGCCAGAATCCAGTGCCTCCCACCCCCCCCCCAAAAGGTCACCTCTGTTTAGTCCATCAGTCGTTAACTAACCACTGTTGCTGAGTTCTCCTTCTGTAAAGGGTATTTAAACCCTCAGCTTTTGCAGGACAGGGTCCTCAACTCTTCTGAGCTTGATGGGTCCTGATGCGTCGGCTCCATACAATTCCTTTGCTTTTGCATCAACTCTGAGTAGGTTCTTACAGGATGGACACGGTGGGCTGGAGTGGCAGTGGTCGATGACAACAATGTCATCTGGGCTGAAGGGCTCTGGCCAGGAATGTCACCTCAAAGAGCCAAATTCATCACCTTAACCAAGGCCCTCCCACTGGGAAAGAACAAAAAGGTGAACATATACACAGACAACAGGTACATATATGAAACTGCACACATTCATGGAGCCATTTACCAACAACGGGGACTTTTAACCCCTGAAGGAAAAGAAATAAAAAACAAACAAGAAATCCTCCTACAAGTCTTACATCTGCCCAAAAGTGTGAGTGTCATCCATTGTCCGAGCCACCAAAAAGGCAGCTCCCCGGTGGCCCGTGGAAATAACCGGGCAGATCAGGCAGCAAGAGAGGCACCCCAACAGCCCATGGTCAGTTTAAATGCTCTGGTCACTAATGTTGGGCCGCCCCCATCTTCTAACATCGGACTGGCCACTTACCAGCGCCTAAATGACTGGACGAAAGGATAGCCTTACTTATTCTTCCCCAAAGAAGATGAAGACCTAATTAAAGAATACCACTCTAATTATTACTTAGAGAAAGAGAAACAATGGAAAACCACAGAAGGAGAAGTCATTCTTCCCCAGGAACAGGCTGTGGACTGGATTTCTCAGATGCCACCATTGGACCCACTTGGGCCAAGACAAGTTAATACAGTCCGTAAGGGCCTCTTCCATGTTTGTTCTCCAGATGAGTAGAAGCCTATCCCACAAAACAGGAAACTGCCAACATGGTAGCCAAAAAGATCCTGGAAGAAATTCTTCCCCAATTCAGACCGTCCAACGTAATAGGGTCAGACAACGGGCCTCCCTTTGTCTCCCAGGTAAGTCAGGGACTGGTATCTGTACTGGGGAACCAGATGGAATTTACATTGTGCATACCACCCCCCAGAGGTCAGGACAGGTAGAAAGAATTAATAGAACTACAAAAGAGACCTTAACCAAATTGACCTTGGAGACTGATGCAGATTGGGCGATGCTCCTTCCTATGGCCCTTTTCCATGTAAGAAACTCCCCCTACAAGCTGGGTCTGACCCCTTTTGAAATAATCTATGTGGGTCCCTCCCCTCTAGTGGCTACGGGCCTTGACTTTAACCTGTCCAAGGATCATCCTCATGATATCATGGCCTGGCTGTTAGCCCTATAGAGTATACAAAGTGATCTAGTCCCAGTTGTCTGTTCTTTATACCCCCAGGGACTCCTGACGTCCCTCACAAGTTTCAGCCAGGAGATGTGGTGTATGTGCGATGCCACGGAGCCACTTCCCTAGAACCACGGTGGAAAGGAGCTCATACTGCCCTGCTAACAACCCCAGCTGTCAAGGTAGACAGAGTCGCGGCCTGTGAAAGTTTAAAGAACCAGTTAACAGATATCATTGGCAGGTTCTGCCTCAAGGAATGGGCAACAGTCCTACCCTATGTCAAACATTTGTAGCCACAGCTCTACAAAAAGTTAGAGAAAAATATACTAATTTGTATATCATTCATTATATGGATGATATACTTACTTATTGCCAGGAAGGATAGGAAGCAAGTGCTTTTATGTTATGCTTTTATGGAGACCTCGTTATCTCTGTCTGGTCTGCGGATAGCTTCCAAAAAAAGTCCAAAAAGTGGATCTATATTAGTATTTGGATTTTCAGCTTTTTCCTTCTCAAATCAAACACCAAAAGATGACATTGAGAGTGTATCAGTTAAAGACTTTAGATGATTTTCAGAAATTACTTGGCGATATAAGTTGGTTAAGACCTTATTTAAAGTTGACCACTGGAGATTTGCTACCTTTATTTGAAATTTTACAAGGAGCCTCTTCTCCAAATTCACCTCAGGAGCTTACAGTTGAATCTAGAAAAGCCGTGGCATTGGGAGAAAAGGCTATTTCCCATCAAATCATAACCCATATAGATTATGACAAGCCTTTAGGATATATTATTTTGGTCACTCATAGAGCACCTCCGGCAGTATTTTGGCAAGAGGCCCCTATTATGTGGGAATATTTACCATCTTCTTCCTATAAAGTAATATTACCATATTATTTGGCTATTGCAAAATTGATTCATATTGGACAACTGCAAAGAAGAAAGTATTTTGCCAAGGAACCTGATTTTATTACTCAGCCATAGTATAAGGAACAGCAGGATTGGCTGTTTGCTAATACTGATGATTGGCCATCAGCCTGTGCCCACTTCTGTGGGAATATTGATAATCATTATCCCTCTAACAAGCTTCTTGACTTTTTGAAAAGACATCCAGTTATTTTTTTTCCAAAAACAACTCAATTCCAACCTGTGGCAGATGGTTTATTGATCTTTACTGATGGATCTTCTAATGGAAAAGCTAGTTATGTAGTTGAGAGGCAGGCATATGTTGTTCCTAGTTTTGCTAAGTCTGCTCAAATTGTGGAACCACAAGTGGTAGCTGCTGGGTTTCAACACTACACCTCTTGTGCTTTTAATTTATATTTAGATAATGCCTATGTAGCAGCGGCTGTTCCTCGATTAGAAACTGCAGGACAAATCCAACCCCAATCATGGGCTAATGGATTATTTTCACAAATCCAAACAGCTATTCAAAAAAGAAAACATCCTTTTTAAAAAATAGGACATTTAAGAGCTCATACTGATTTACCTGGACCTTTGGCTACAGGTAATGTGTTGGCAGATGCAGCTAATAGAAATTTGGCATGCCTTACAAATGTAGAAAAAGCTCAAAAGGCCCATGATTTACATCATATTAATTGCCAAAGTCTAAGACTTCAATATGGGATTACTAAAGAACAAGCTCGAGCCATAGTGAAGGCATGCCCCACCTGTCCTCAGTTTTTACCTGTACCACATTTGGGAGTTAATCCCAAAGGTTTGGTGCCTAGTCAACTTTAGCAAATGCATGTTACACATATACCTGAGTTTGGAAAGTTAAAATATGTTCATGTTTCCATAGATACCTATTCTGAATATATGCTTGCTTCTTTCTAGTCTGGAGAAGCTACAAAAAATGTTACTGCCCATTGTTTCCTCTTCTCACATTGGTGTGCCTAAGGCTATTAAGAGACATAATGGTTCAGGGTATATTAGTAAAGCTTTTCAAAAATGTTGTGACTCTTTTTCTATAAAGCACATTACAGTATTCCTTATAATCCTCAAGGACAAGGAATGGTGGAGCGAGTTCACTCTACCGTGAAAACCTATTTACAAAAAAGTAAAGAAGGGGGAGCTGCACCCCCAATCACCTAAAAGTGCTCTGAGTCATGATCTCTTTATTCTGAATTTTTTATTGCCAGATTCCAAGAGGAGTTCTGCAGGTGATCAGTTCTGGCACACTAATACTCAGTCATCCTTTGCTAGAGTGACATGGAAGGATCCTTTAACAGTGGACAGTGGAATGGACCCGACCTGTATTAATATGGAGTGGAGGCTCTGTCTCTGTTTTCTCACAGGAACATGATGTTACACTCTGGCTACCCGACAGGCTTGTGTATCAAGTGGATGTTGGGATGGATGTGTCTGCTGATGATCCCGAAGTCGGAAGTGAAGGTTTATTGGACATATATTCTTTTTTTGGTGGGGGAGTTTTGAGACAGGATCTCTCTGTGTAGCCTTGGCTGTCCTGGACTCACTTTTGTAGACCAGGCTGGCCTCGAACTCACAGCGATCCACCTGCCTCTGCCTCCCGAGTGCTGGGATTAAAGGTGTGCACCACTGGACATATATTCTTGATCCTCCTTTTCTCCAACTTGTTTCCTGGGATAACATAGAGGTCTTGGTATATGTCAACAACACTCAACTGCTTGATTTCCCTAAATATGAAGGGGAAAGGAAAATTCAAGTGTTCCAGTACCGATGAGGCATCCTCCTTGTGGACCTTGAGAATGTACTAACTTGACTGTACCTTGGAAACAGTGCTTTGCAGAGAGTCCCCTGGAATATTTCCCTTCCAGAAGCTCAAATTTTAGCCTTTATGATTGGTCTTCATATAGGAGTGCTGCAAGCAACAGTGATTATTCTGGTACAAGTCCCTCTCCACACTAATTGTTGGAGTCAGCTTTGTCTGCAGGACTGTGCAGAGCTGAAAAGGGGCCGGTGATGGCTCGTGTTCATGCTCCTCCTTCTGTGCTGTCGAGTGGTAAAATCTCTCTTATTATTCATTCCAGTAATGGAAGTTATGATGTCAGCGCTGCCCAGCCTGTGATCTGAGCAATTGCATAGCTAAAGGCGTGGGACCTGCGGTAATGGTCCTTATGCAGTCACCTTTCATTAAGTCTCCACTGACTGGTAGTCCAGATGAGGGGTTGCAAGTACCTGAGGAATTTAGAGGGTCTGTGAGAACCAAGTGAGTTGCTACCATATTAGTAGTGGCTGGTGTAGCTGCCTCAATTACATTTGATTGCATCTACTACTGTTTTTGCTATTGCTTTAACTCAAACTGTACACACTGGTAAAGTGTGTTAATACCTTGACTGAAAATGTCTCGAGCACTTTAGGAAGAGGTTAGTGGTTTGAGACAACTGAGCAGGTTACAATGTCAGGCTGGATTTCCCTGGATTTGCGTTACTCCTTATGAATATAATGCGACTAGATTTCATTGGATTCCCATTCAACATCATCTTTTTGGAATTAGCAGTATTCTGCGGTATGGATTATCCTTGGTGGGGGTGGCAGGGCTTGAAATTATTATAGCCTGTGCCTTCCTTCCTTGCCTGACACAGTTCATGCCTCAGCGATTGCAGCCGATACACGCGCAAGTGCACGGTACGGCAGCCAATGACGGCTAACAGTGACTCTGAATCCCTAGCAACCTAAGACAGAGGCTTGTGAGAATTCTATCCGGGGCCTTGATGATGGGTAAGAAGGGTTTTTAGCTGGGCGGTGGTGGCACACGCCTTTAATCCCAGTACTTTGGAGGCAGAGGCAGGTGGATCGCTATGAGTTCGAGGCCAGCCTGGTCTACAAAGCAAGACCAGGACAGTCAAGGCTACACAGAGAAACTCTGTCTTAAAAAAAAATAAATAAATAAAAAAGAGAGGAGGGGGTTTAGTTCACCAACCTAAGACAGACACCTCATAAAAAATAAAGAAGCGGGAAATGAGGAGAGCCATGCTAGAAGAAATCACTGTGCTTATAGCTGAGGCTGACAGCTAAGCAGAAGCAGCATTTTTCCAATCTGTGACCTTTGAGCTGTTTTTCCACAAAACCATCAATGTTCCAAACACAGGTGCAAGGAACAGGGAAGTTTTGATTGAGAACTACTTAGAGCAATGTATTCTTTTCAGCCTGCCTAGGGGGCGAGGAGGAAGTGACATTGTGCAAGAGTTTGTGATGTCTTGCTATAAAAGCCATGCTTGCTTAAATAAAGTTGAGCCTTGATCAGGACTTCTTGTCTTGGCTCCATTCTTCATGTCTCTGTCCCCTCAATCCCCACTCCCTCTTTCTAAGACCCTGTTCAGCTTGCCCTGAGGAATGGGACACTTGGCAAAGCAGTACATACACACATACACATAGAGAAAAATATTTTCTCTGGTTTTATGTTTTTTATCTCAAGTGCTAATTGCATCATTCATCCATTGACAAGACAGTTAAATTGCTTCCACCATTGGAGGATGATAATGATGATGGCGATGATGATGATGATTTGATTTTTTGAGGTAGGGCTTCTCTGTGTAATAGCCTTGGCTGTCTTGGAACTCTCTTTGTAGACCAGGCTAGCCTTGAACTCACAGAGATCCTCCTCCCTCTGCCTCCTGAGTGCTGCCATTACATGTGTGCACCACCATGCCTGGCTTCACCATTAGATTATTGTGAGCAGTCCTACTGTGACCATCTGTAGAGGTCATTTTTATTGTTGTTTGTGAGGCTGGGTCTCTCTATGTAGCCCTGGCTGTCCTGGAACTCTCTTAAATAGAGTTCAAGGCTGGCTTTGAACCCTCAGCGATCCACCTGCCTCTACCTCCAAAGTGCTGGGATTTAAAGGTGTGCAACACCGAATCCTTTCTGGAAGCCTTGGAGCTGGCCCTGAGGTTCTGCCTGAAAATGGGATCCAGATGTCTCAAGGGAGGAATCAAGCTGGAAATTTTGATTGCGTGTGCCAACAAGCCAATATCTTCCATGGAAATCCACACCGCCAGGTACCATGGCTGTGTGCCTCAGTAGTTCCAGTCTGGTGTTGGAGGCCTGGAAGGTTCCCAGACAGTTGCTGGTCCCTCGCCCACCATGAAAGCTTGGACACATTGCTTTTGCTGTCGGCAGAGGAGCCAGCAGCAGCAACAGGGACATCCAACTCGTGGACAAGAGAGATGGTCAAGAGAGCGAAGGGTTCCATGGTCTTCCTCCTGAGGCACCCTTGGAATCTGGGATGCTACCAGAAGCTGTGGCCAATGGTCAGGGTCACCTTCCACATCAATCAAGACAATCAGAACACCTCTTCAGGTGGAGCTCCCTAAAACCATACTGGCTCTCTCTGCCGGACCCAGCTTTGAATAATGCCACGGAGACATATTTATTTACAATAGCTTTAGGCCTTCGTTTACTGTTGTTCCCAACTTGCTCTCAGAACCTATGTTTAATCTGTGTTCTTCCACATGGTTTTTTTTTTTTTTTTAACCTCTCCTCAGTTTCATGTGGTCAGACTTCCTTCGAGTCTTGCAGGGGAATCTGGCCTCTCAGGTTGTTTTCCCAACATCTCTATCTCTGCTGGAAGTTTTGCCTTTGCTATTGGCTGTTCAGCTATATCAGAAGGTGTTGGAAAGAGTGTTTACAAATACCAAGGCAGGAGATGCTTCATATAAAATGACAATACCAAAGCCAGGCTGGCATTAACACCCTGAATGCAGAAATCAGCATTTGAATAATACAAACAAGTGCATAAAAACAGCCGCTCCCTACTCAGGTGATTCTGATGTGGCAGGTTGCTCTGGAAACCAGCCATAATGCTAGAGGAGGAGGCTGTGGTGCAAGCCTTTAATCCCAACAGAGGCAGAGGCAGGTGGGTTTCTGTGAATTTGAGGCCAGCCAGGTCTATAGAGAGAGAGTTCCAGGACATCTGGGGCTACACAGAGAAACCCTGTCTCACAAAACAGCACACACACACACGAAAGAAAGAAAGAAAGAAAGAAAGAAGGAAAGAAAGAACCAATCATAATGATATAGAAAAAATATACCCTCTCAGTAAAGAATCATTTGACACACAGAGAGATTAGTGAAGGTAAGGCTCTCTTATAATTGCTTGTCCAGGCCTGGCAACTGCCCAAAGAGGACCCTACCTCTAACAGATTTTACTCACTTAGGCACACCTTAAGAGCATGCATTTCACACACCCAAGTCGAACCTTTTGGGAGCCTCCCACGCTGCTTTCCACAAAAGCTGTCACATTTCTTTATCCCCTGCACACAGACACAAGAGTCCAATTATTTTTTTTAAAAAATGACTTTTCTCTTTTCAGAAAGTATTTTTAGATTTATGACTTATGATTGTTTTGCCTGCCTGTACATATGTGTAGCACATGTTTTCCTGGCACCCAAGGAGGTCAGAGGAGGACTTCAGATGTTTTGGAACTGCCTGGTTTTGAGCCATGTAGTGTCGGGGTCCTGTGCAAGAGCAGCCAAGGCTATAATCCACTGAACCATCTCCAGCTTTTTTGTTTTGTTTTTTTAGTCAGCCCCCCTGACTCCCAAGAGCTAGGTTTCTACTTCTGTGTTACTATCGCCAGCTTTAATTCTTCACTTTTTTTCTTAAAAATTCATATTGATTTTTTTATATGTGTGCATGTGTGCTGCGTGTATATATGTGCACCATGTGTGTACCTGGTAACCAGGGAGATGGGAAGAGGCACCCGATCCCCTGGAACTGGGTCTCCTAAACTGCAGTCACACTGAGTGCAGCTATGTGGATGATGGGACCAAACCAGTGCTCTGAGTCATCCAGTCATCTCTCCAGCATCACTCTCTCCTCTTTTTTAACCAACACTCACTGTTTCTCTCAATGGATAGGAAAAGGATATCTCAGCTTTTGTTGTAGTTTTTTGTTTTGCTTTGCTTTTTGCTTTTTTGAGACAGGATTTCTCTGTGTAGCCTTGGCTGTCCTGGACTCGCTTTGTAGACCAGGCTGGCCTTGAACTCACAGCGATCCGCCTGCCTCTGCCTCCCGAGTGCTGGGATTAAAGGTGCGCGCCTATAGTTTTGCTTCCCTGGTGATTAGACCTGCGAGACATCTTTCCACAAGCTCGCCGGGTCGGAGGGCAAATGGGTGGGATTAGACACTGTTTGGGGTCTAGGGACCAAGCCCTGGTTGTCAGGCCCGCTCACGGAACAGATGAGCCTTCTCTCGGGCCCTTTGCATACACTTACTGGCCTCTTGTTCCTTTTCCTTGGATCAATGTTTATTCAAGTCCTGAATTCGGTTGTTTGATTTTGCTGCTGTTACCACGTTATGAGTGGCCTGTAAAGTGTTGAAGGTCTCAGAGAAACAGTTTGTGGCTATTTTTTTTTTCCTGGTCTGTGACTTGCACTTTCAGTGTTACTGGTGTCTATGGAAATGACTGTAAAGGCAGAAGCCGCCAGGAGGGTCGGTGGGAGGAAGGGGAGGAGTTTCAGACCAACGAAGTAACCCTGGAAACACAGGCTCCTCTGTAAGAAGCAGTTTATTATGTGCTAGCTCACCTCTGAGGGAGATTTCCACAAAGGCAGAGCGTGAGATAGCCTTTTCATAGCATTTTGGGTTCTTTGTCTCCTCATAGGGTGACTTGTGTTCGGATTGGCTGTTTTAAACTATTAGTGGGGTTGCAAAGGGAAGGAAGAGGTTTGCATTTTCAATGCGGCGAAGTTGCACACTCAAGGACATTGACCACTTGAGGGCGCTGGTGAGCCTTCGGGACTGTCTTCCGTTCTTCCCTCTGCTCTGGATTGGGGGGTTGGGAGGGGGACTGCCCCTGAAGAGCTAATACTTGCATGTAGAAGGGATAGGAAGTGTGTGTGTGTGTGTGTGTGTGTGTGTGTGTGTGTGTGTGTGTGTGTGTGTGTGTGTGTGTGTGTAGGAATGTAGACCATTTTGACCCAAGGATTTAGTGGCAGCCCACATCTATTTGGACTGGTTCTGGCCCATGATCTGGATTGGCTGAGCCCCTTCAAAACATTGATAACTTATTGCTCTGTGAGGCAACAGAGGAGGAAGGCATCTCTGTCTTAGCCACCAGAGTCTGTAAGGTCTCTTGGGGGAAAAGCACAATTATGCCCAACTAGAGAGGGAAATATAGCCTGAGTTCTGGAAGAATCTGGCGTATTCTAAACTAGCCCCTCCCTCAAACTATAAAGCCACAGATCGCCTTTCTAGCTCAGGCTAGACCAGAACCCCAGCAGGTAGGATAACTTCCTAGCTCAGGCTAGACCAGCACCCCAGCAGGTAGGATACCTCAATAAAAAGTTAGACTCAGGGGGTCTGGAGAGATGGCTCAGAGGTTAAGAGCACTGGCTGCCCTTCCAAAGGTCCTAAGTTCATTTACCAGCAACCACATGGTGGCTCACAACCATCTGTAATGAGATCTGGTGCCCTCTTCTGGCCTGCAGGTGTTACATCAGGGAGAGCACTGTAAACATACTAAATAAATAAATCTTTAAAAAAAAAAAAAAGAGACTCAGTGGCTCGGGTGGACAGAACATTTGAGAGCCACAATGGCCTCAGGACTCCTGAACCTTGAGACGCATAGCTAACCTTGGCACAGCCTCTCAGAGTACATACCACTAAGGCACTGGAGGATAGTTAACTTTAATGAAAAGGGACAGTTACAGCTGCCAGACAGAATGGTGAAGCACCAGGCTGTTCTCGTGGAAGTTCCTGAAGTAACACAGCAGCATCCCTCCCTCAACCCCGCTGCTTTCCTCCCTGAAGGGGGTGGGGGTGGGGCATTGGCACTCCTGCTGTCTATACATCTCTGGTTGTCTATACATACCTTGGCTTTACTATACACCTCCTCACTTCCTGCTGTCTATATGTATCCCGGCTTTACTATACATTTATGCAGGCCAGCTCCTAAGGTGCAGCCTTCTGCAGAGTTCAACCTCCAGATGTTTCGGGATGGGAGTTTGTCTGTTCAGGATGGAATCAGGAAACCAGGCCATGCTGTGTCCACAGAGTTTTTGAGACCCTTGAGGCTAATGCCCTCTTCCAGCCAGCACCAGTGCCCAGTTAGCAGAACTCAGCTACGTGGTCTCTGAATATGCATGCCGGGTACTGTGTGCACATGGGGCCATCTGGGAAGAGAGGGACGCTGACAGCCTCGGGAGCTATCAGACACGCTAAAGGGATCCTGGATTGATTTGATGCAGCTCTGTTCCCTAGGACATTGCGGTTCTGTACTGCTGAGGCCACCAGAGAGGAGCGACTCGCCCCTAGCGCTCTCCTGCCCGGTGGGATACTTACAGAACCCCTTAACCGCCTCAGCTTTTAGGAGGCCCTTGGTGCATCCACCCGCCAGCTAGGGCTTATCTCGCATTGCGGGCTGGCATAAGTAGAACCAGATGGACTGAGAAGTCTTCTGGAACAATCTTCACCCAAGGGACCAGAGGACTCTGGGAGCCCCTTTGGCCATGCCCAGATGTTTTTCATGCCTGGAAGGTATTATAGCTGTTCTCTCTCCAGTGGGACATTTCCAGGTTGTGGGCTCATCACCTCTAGCTGTCCACAGGGCATGACTCTCCAGTAAACCCAGTTCCACTGGTGACTGGTTCATTTCTGGCCAGGGGGAGCAACAGAGAGAAGGCCCTCCAGGGAGAAATAAGACCTACTAGGGGCACTCAGTACACACCTGGGGAGTGGGGAGCAACCACCACGGGCCAGCTTGGAAGAGAGACACTCACAAGGGAACGTCCTCAACTTCTGAGGTAGAACGTAAAGTTGACTTATTTCAGGAAAGAGAGAGAGAGAGAGAGTGAGGCATACTCAACAAAAGAGGAATCCACAACTGGACTGGTACAAATTTCCCAAAAGCATGCCACAACTTCTGCTTGGGAGAAGGAATGTAGCAAGCCCAGAAATATCTAAATCCAGATGGGGCCTGAGCTATTTTGAAGTTAAAGGCCAGCTCTCCTAAATCCCCGAGGAGAGGAGGACTAATAGCTTTACTCTCAGGGGACACTCTCCCCTCTGGCAAATAGATTCCATAGCTGTCACAGCATGACCCGTTCCCTGGGAGTGTTGGGATGTGCATAGAGTTTGAGTCTTATTCTAAGGGCCTTACAGGGCTCTCAGGAGGTCTAGCTAAGGTTTTAGGAAGTTCCGTGGATGTAGGAAATATGATATAGGCACACTGAGCTGGTCTCTGTTCCAACCACCCAATGCTCAGCCCACTGTGATGGAGTTCTGGTCGCGATCCCACCCCTAAGTGTGCCTCATAATCGCGTTACGCATCCCTCCCTGGTCCTGGGCGCAGAGGGTACTGGAGGCTGTCCCACATTCCTCTCACTTCCCGCCATTGTCCCCTGAGTTCCTGTATCCTAATCTCGGCACTCTCCCCAGGCCGACCCCCAGCTGCGAAGAGTGGTGACTCATTTCCTTTCTTCCTAAGTGACTTAATCCTGCCTTAGCAGAGACAGGCCCTTCTCGCGTCGCCAAGGCTCGGCGCATGACATGGCTCTCCCTGGCCGGCAGAGGGCGCCAAAGCCCGCAGCGCGTTCCGCAAGAGCCAGACCCGCAGCCAGGCAGGAAGGGGCGGTAACCACCTTGGCTCAGACCTCAGACCTTACACGGTGTGGTCTGGCCCAGGGAAGTAAAGGAGACCTGGGGTGTTCCCGACATGGACTGGCAAGAGTGGGTAGGAACTCAGAAATGAATCCCTCAGCTCCACACCGCAGGTAGCGATTTCATCCTCTACTCCGGCTCTTCCTCCCGTGGGGGTGGGGGTACCCAGCACTGTTGGTAGACATAGTCTCTAAAGAGCGGTCACTGTGGGTCCTGCAATGCGGTTTTTCTTGGAACCCTACTTGCCTAGGCCCCACCAGGAAGGATTCCACAGTCATAGATGACCATCCTGACCCATGGCGGTCCTCTAGACTCTCCCTTTCCTTCCCTCCCAGGTTCCAGAGAACCACAGACTCACCTGGTCTGGATAATCAGCTATTTTCCAAGAGCCGCCCTTGGAGGATGAAGTGACAGCTATGGCCAGGCAGTAGGTCTCAAACCACAGCGATCCTGCGGCCTGCCACCGCACCTCCCTGCATCGCATTGATTATGAGTACAAAAGCTTGGTGTGGTGTCTTAGGCAACCCTAGTGAAGGAAGCCAGAAAGACCGAGAAATGAAAGGGACACAGGAAAGGGAAACCAGTCCTTCACTAAAGACTGATGAACAGGAAGTGATGGCGCACTCCCTTAATCCTAGGCAGAGGCAGGCGGATCTTTGTGAGTTCAGCCCAGTCTGGTCTACAGAGTGAGTTCCAGGACAGCCAGGGCTACACAGAGAAACCCTGTCTTGAAAAAACAAGGAAATGCTGGGCGTGGTGGCACATGCCTATAATCCCAGCACTCGGGAGGCAGAGGTAGGCAGATCGCTGTGAGTTCGAGGCCAGCCTGGTCTACAAAGCGAGTCCAGGACAGCCAAGGCTACACAAAGAAACCCTGTCTCGAAAAACCACACACACACACAGAAAAAAGAAAAAGAGTCTGAAGAAGTAAAAAATTCCAGGACAATTAACAACACGCATTCTGAAGGTTGCCCACAGAAACAATATTCTTTTGTATAGAGATAGCTCAAATAAGAACATGAAGTAGTAATGGACCATGCTCAGGGCCTAACCGTTGCATCCAAGCATGGCCTTTCTCTTTGTCCAGCTGTAAAGCTGCACTTTCTGGGACTCTTGCAAGCAAGACCCCAAGCTTCACTTGCAGTTAAGCAGATGTGGCTTAAACTCTTCTCCCTTAGCTTTTGTGACCTGTGGTTTATCTATCAGACCACAGCACTGAGCACCTCAGGGGCCACCCTATGGCCTCACTTACCAGAAGAGTGAGAAGGGAGAGGCAGTCTCCAGAAGCCACAAAAATCCTATGTGTGCCTATTGTAAAGACACTTAAGTCTCCTGAGAGGCCCACACTCATATGTGACTGTGTGTTGTTTCTTTAAGTGCCTTTTTTCCTATTACCTGCCCCCGACACACACACACACACACACACACACACACACACACACACACACTGTGTTTAAATCAATATTAAAGTCTTTTCTTTCATTTTTTTGTTCTTTTTTTGGTTTTTCAAGACAGGGTTTCTCTGTGTAGCCTTGACTGTTTTGGACTCACTTTGTAGACCAGGCTGGCCTCGAACTCACAGCGATGTGCCTGCCTCTGCCTCCCGAGTGCTGGGGTTACAGGTGTGCACCACCATGGCCGGCTCATCCAGCTTCTGATGCCTGCTAAGGCATGGCACTGCCCACAGTGGGTAGGGCCCTTCCACACCAATCATTAATTAGAAGGAAATACCCTACACGGTTGACTACAGGCCAAGTTCGTGGAGCCATTTTCTCAAACAGGATCTCCTCCTCTGAGACGTACCCAGGTTTGTGTCAAGTTGATAGAAACCAACCAGAGCACAAAGCCCTGGGATTGGTCGCTGGCACTGCATCAAGTGAGTTGTGGTGCAGGTCTGCAATCCCAGCCCTCAGGAAGTGCAGGCGGGAAGGAGGCTCAGAACTCTCAGTTGACCCTGGAGGGGATAGCCAGCTTAAGACCAGGCTGGGTGGCATGAGACTCTTGGTCCCAACACAAAATAAATAATTAATGTTTAGGATGTTTCAGGGGTTTATTACACACATAGAAAGAAAATGTATGATGGCAGTAGTATAAAGGCTGGGAAGAAGCCGGGCATGATGGCACACTCGGGAGGCAGAGGCAGGTGGGAGTTCTTGAGTTCAAGGCCAGCGTGGTCTGCATAGTGAGTTCCAGGGCAGCCAGGGCTACACAGTGAGACCCTGTCTCAAAAATCAGAAGTAAGGGTGGGAAGGAAAAAAAAAATAAGGAAATGTGTTTGTGGTCCTTAGAGATGTTCAGACAGGACCAAGGACCCTGTCTAGGTGTGATGACATAATGGCACTCAATAGTGAAAGGCTGCACAGACCAGAAGGGTCCCCCAGTGCCGGTTTGCAGCCAAAGGCACAAAGCAGAGGTGTCTCAGAAACTACTCCTTCCTGCTCTGTTGGCGTTGTGCCCTGAAAGCAGGGCCTGGGGGACAACTGTGTGCTTCTTAGAGGCCTAGAAAATCAAGAGCTGTCTGTTCTGGGTGGGCTCTGTCCTGAGAAACTTTGTCCTGGATAGCTTTGACCTGACTTGGTGGCCCAGCTGCTCCCCATGCCATAAAGAATTGTGTGGAAGGAGCTTTGCCTGCTCTGGAGTCAATCGGATCTGAGTTCAAATCCTATTTCAAAGGCAAATTCTTCCCTTCTTTGAACTGCAATTGCCTCAGCTCTGAGAGGGGAATTCAAAAGGCTGGAAAGATGGCTCAGCGGTTCCGAGTACTTGCTAATCTTGCAGCTCATCTGAGTTTGAGTTCCAGCACCCACATCAGGCAGCTTACAACCATCTATAACCCGAGTTCCAGAGGACCCAACACCCTCTTCTGGATTTCTCGGGCACCCGCATGGCCCCGGGACACATACAGACATACAGGCACATGCACATACACATACATAAAAATAAGTAAAAATAAATAAATAAATAAATAAATAAATAAATAAATAAAAGAGTGAAATACTTGGTTCTTGGAGTTGTTACAATGTGTAAACAATGCCTGACCCAGAGGGTGCTTGGAGGATACCCATACTTCCTGACTAGCTTCTGGTCAAGGACCAGGCCGTGCCCTCAGTAAGAAAAACACAGCATCACTCCCTAAAGGAGCCACCTGGAGTACCAGATAAACCCTTTAGCATCTTGAAGAGCATCCAGCCGCCTGCTGAGAGAGAGAGCACTCCTGGATTCCTTCTTACAGGCGTGTGGAAGGAAGCCCTGGAGGCTGGAGGTCACCTCACAGTGTCAGCTTTCCAAATTAGCTGAGCTGTCCTGTCCCCCGAAGCCTCAGCCCCGCAGGATTCCTAGCACGCCAGAAAGCCATGGACTTTGGCATCCAACAAAATCCACTACGGCCCTAGCTGCTCCATTCACTCACTTAGATTGAGCTGTCTGAGACACCTCTTCCTTAGCCCAGAATGAGGGCACCACCAGCTGCTTTGCAAGGTTGCTGGGAGCCCTGAAGGACCCACACACGGTGCTCACCCTCACACAGTAGCTACTTAATAAATGATCACTGGCCTTTGAGAAGTGCTAAGAAAGGTGCGCAGGAGGACTGTTTTACAGTCTCCTAGTTGCTAATAACTAATGAGAAGTGTAGATCGGGGCTGGTGAGATGGCTCAGTGGGTTAAGAGCACTTGCAGGATCCAGCTTCTGTCCCCAGGGTCCACAGGGCACCTCACAACCACCTGTCACTCTTTTGTCCTCCTTGGGCACAGCACAAACATGGCGCACATGCAAACATCCAGGGAAGACCCTCATAAACGCATGTAAACACAGCTAAACGAATAAACAGATATTGTAAAGAAAGCAGTTAGTGCCTTTTTCTTCTGGAACGTTCTCTGACAACTTCCTCACCTCCTACTCTTGGCCCAACTTCCCTCTGGTCACCCTGGGAAATTCAAGGTTTGGGGAGGGAAAAATGGTCCCTGTTCGTCAGGAAGTTGAAGCTATTGAATGAAGTGGTGATCTCAAAGGGCCACGCAAGTTCAGCCTCCTCCGCCGCTGCCACTGAAAACCCCTGCTGTGCCCGTGCCTCTCTCAGACACTCAAGCTCCTATTTTTGTTTTCTCAAGCCCTTAGAAAGGGTACCAAAGATAAAGCTTTGTCATGGGGTTTCACAAAAAGGAACAGGAAGGACCATGGAAAGTGTGGGGCTTCCCCTTCCAGTCCCTGGGACCAACCATGCTAATAACCCCTGTGCACTGACGGCACAGACTGCCAAGGCTTTCTTTCACACATTATCTGGTACCAGGAATCCATGGGTTGCCTTCCATTCCCTCGTGTGCATGTGTGTGCTAGCATCATGCACGTGACGGTCAGAGAAAAGCTTTGTAGAGTCATTTGTCTCCGTCACCTGAATGCACCTGTGGTCCCCTGTATGTAGAAGCCGGAAGTCAACCTGGGTTGCCACCAATTCTTCGGGAGCTGTCCACCGTGGTTTTTGAGACAGGTCTCTCACTGGGGGCTGGATGTAGTGGAAAGCCTGAGGACAAGGAGGGCAGACAGAAACCCAAGACCATGTTAGCTCTTGTGACCTCTGACCTCTATGGAGCATGTGACCGGCAGGAGAGTTGGCGAAGGCCACCTTGCCCAGGTGTGCTGAGCTGAGGATCCAGGAAAAATCTATCTGCAGACCAGACTGCTGTCCTGTGACGGGTGTAGGAGCCAGGGGCTAAAAGACAACGTGAGTCACACAAGTTACCCTCCCAGCCTTCTTAGCATTTAAAAAGAAAGTGTATCCATTATCTATTACTGTGTAACAAATTATTCCACGGCCTCAGCCCATTACAGCAATGTGAGTTTCCTATTTCACACAGTTTCTGTGGGCGGGAAATCTGGAAGTGGTTTATCTGAGGGCTGTGGTTCTGACTCAGGGTCTCTCATGAGCTTACGCGCGCAGCGAGCCATCTGCCAGGAGGCCTGTTATGGAGCGAAGACTGGATTGACTGGGCGTGGTGACTGCAGGCCAGCTCCCTGATTCCCAGATCCAGACCTAGCAAACTAAGCCACAAGCTCCTGATGCCGGGGATGGAGGCCCAGTGACCTTGCCTTCTCGGATGGACAGAGCCCTCTTAAACCTACAGTAGTCACCTGTGGTGGGTGGCCACAGCCCTTTGCTTCCTCCACACAGCTGCTTGAGGATGCGTATGATGAGCAAGGGACAGTCAGGACGTCGCCTGTGACCTAGCCTTGGCTGTCGTAAGCCACCATTTCTGCAATAGCTTGTCCCGTGGCTCAGCTGAGTTCTGTTGCTCTGTTCGTGGGGGATGGAAGATGCGGGTTGGGGCTGAGTGTGGGTACCAGGTGGGATCAGTAGGATCATCTTGGATCTTGGAAACTGGTTAACCTGAAGGGCATCAGGATGCTCCTGGAGTCCTCTGGTCCCAGGGAGCTCTACCAAGGGGCCCTGCCAGCATCCTGTCAGCACTTCAAGTTCATGGGCAGGCTCCCGGACCCTGGCTTCTCCACATGATCTGTGATACCCTGTCACCTCAAAAATCTCCAGATGGAATTGTAAGAGGCATCTCAAACTAACAGATCCCTCTGTACCGGTAACTACTGTACCCTCCTCTCCCTCATACCTTCCCCAGAACTTGTCCTGGCTCAGAAAGTGGCAACTCGAACTTCCTGGTTACTTAGATCAAATACTCTTGTTGACAATGTCACCATCATCATCTCCTCCATCTCTTCTTTTTTTTCTTTCTTTCCGTCCCTTCTTCCTTTCTCCTTCCCTTCTCTTTCTCCTTCCTTTCTTCTTTGTTGTGTTTTCTATTTCCTCCCCCTCCCCTCCTTTCCCCTCCTCTCCCCTGCACTTGCTCCCTCCTTCCTTCTCTCTCTCCCTTCCTCCCTTCTTTTCCCTTTCCTCTTTAAAAAAAAAAAAGGCCTCAGTACGTAGCCCATGATAGCCTAAATCTGCCTTCCTCGTGTTGCCTCCCAAGTGCCAGAATTTTGGTATCACCATAACCAGGTTCTTCTTTTCATCGCTCCATTTGCCACATCAGACACATCACCAAGTCCAGCTACTTTTACTTTCAAAATGGACCCCACTTGCTTCTCATCAGCTCTGTGGCCATGGCCCAACCTTTCACCTCTTCTTTGGCCACCGAGTGTTAACTGCCTCCAAGGATGCTCCTATTTCTCTTAAAGTCTGTGTCCACACAGCAGCGTCCTGGTTCCTCTGCCCAAAACCTGCCATAGCTCTATTGGGTGCAGTTGTGCACACCTGTAATCCCAGCACTCGGGGAGGCAGAGGCAGGCAGATCTCTAGGTCTGATGGCAGCGTGGTCTACAAAGCAAGTCCAGGGCAGCCAGGGCTACACAGAGAACCCCTGTCTTTAAAAACCAAAAAAAAAAAAAAAAAAAAAAAAAAGACCCAAAAAACAAAAAACCAAACAAATCACAGCTGTAGTGAACATTCTTGAAAGTGTCTAGGGAGCACATGGGCTTACTGACATTGGTGTGTGTGTGTGTGTGTGTGTGTGTGTGTGTGTGTGTGTGTGTGTCTAGGATAAGACAGGGTCTCAGCATGTAGCCCTTGCTGGTCTGGAACTTGCTATGTAGACCAGGTTGGTTTTGAACTCACAGAAATCCACTTGCCTCAGCCTCCTGAGTGCTGGGACTAAACACACCCAGCTGCTTACTGTAGGAATGCAGCTGCTGAGTCACGGGCAAGGCGTGTGCATTAGTTACCTTTTTCAAAGCACTCGGCGATTTTCACTCCTTCTAGCAGTGTCGAGCTCTGGTTTGTTCTCTGTGTCCACTGATCTGGTACCCATCACTGTGATGGTGGTGGTGTGACGCTGCCGCCACCACCACATGCTTCCTGCTCCGGTTTGCCCTGCTCTGTTGAGGGTTGCGCCTGAAAAGTTTCTCTGCCTCTACAGTCCCGTGGCGGGGGGTGGGGGGTGGGGGGTGGGGGTGGTGGGGTGGTGGGGGGCGGTCTCTCTCTCAGAGCACTCCCACTTCAGATGACAGCCCCAAAGAGGCCACAGGGGCAGGGTAGGGTGAAAGGAGACACATGTGAGGAGCTCCATCCCATGACCATAAGTCACTTATGCATTCCTCTGAGGACCCTTCTCAGCTTATCAGGTGCAAATCGTAGGGTAGGCACACAACAGTAACAAAGAGGTAAGCATTGTGGCACATGCTTGTAATTCTAGCTCTTGGAGGATCGGGAATTCAAAGTCATCCTCTGGAATATAGAGCTCAAGGCCAGCCTGAGACACTGTTGAAAAGAAAACAAACTCTAGGCGGGCGTGGTGGCGCACGCCTTTAATCCCAGCACTCGGGAGGCAGAGGCAGGCGGATCGCTGTGAGTTCAAGGCCAGCCTGGTTTACAAAGCAAGTCTAGGAGAGCCAAGCTACACAGAGAAACCCTGTCTCAAAAAACAAAACAAAGCAAAAACAAAAAAACAAAAAAACAAAAAAAAAAGAAAGAAAGAAAGAAAAAAGAAAACAGACTCTAAGGGCTCTAAACTGTAAAGTCTTTAGGAGAAGACACAGGGGAGTCACTGGGGTTTGGCAAATGTCTTATAACACCAAGGCATAAGCCACCAAAGGAGGCCAGCAGCCAGGCTGGACTTCATCGACACAGGAGAATGACATGTGTGTTGCCTGTAGCTCAGTGGCAGAGCACTTGCCCCGCACACCCTGTCTCTAGAATATATGGAAGCCATCAGAATCAGGAAAAGGCAGACAAGACTTGAGGGGTCTTGTGGTCCAGGTCACACCAAATTTCAGACTTCTGTCTCCAGAACCTTGAGAAGATGTGTGTCCGTTTTTGGCTTTGTTTTGGTTTTCCCACAGAGTTTGTGGTTCGTTGTCATGCTATTCTGAGGACGTGACGACAAGGGATTTAGAGCAAACCCTACAAAGCACCCCCGCCCCTTGCAAGGCTTCTCTTTCAACTCTTCCCACATCCCCCCAAAGCTTCCTGCCCCCTCAGCCGCCAACTGCCCCCCCCCTTGTTTCTTCCAGTCCTTCCCCCTCCACCCCTTACAGCCCCCCCACTCCATGAAGCCACAGGGCGTGGCTACACATCTCTGTTCCCTCCGCCTCTATCCATACTTCACCCCTGAACCAAGCAGGCTTCCAGGATGCAGGTCAGAATGGACCACGGTCCTGCATGGGCCCTGCCAGGGCCTTTTCTCCCGTTCCCAGGCATGTATTTGGTATAGAGGCATACATGTGAACAAACTATTCACACACGCACACTAAAATAATCAAGTTATTTAATTAAAAATTCTCAGCAATTATGAGAAACAATGAAGATGATCTATGTCCTGTGTATCAGATGTTCAGCCAGGATTTAATTTGTTTTAAATAAATAAATTGTTTATTTATTTATTTCATTTATGCGCGCGCGCGCGCGCGCGCGCGCGCATGTGTGTGTGTGTGTGTGTGTGTGTGTGTGCATGTGAGTACACACCAGGGCCCCGTTAGGTAGTCAGAGGAGAATGCATAGGAGTCGGTTCTCTCTTTCAGTCTTTCATGCCCCAGAGAATGAACTGGGGTTATTAGCCTTAGTAGCAAGAGCCTTAACCAACTGACCCAAGCCAGCAAATTCCTAAGGTCAAGGCCAGCATGATCTATATAGGGAGTTCTAGGAAAGCCAGGATGTGGAGAGAAATCCTGTCTCAGACAAAACAAGACCAAAAAAAAAAAAAACCCAAAAACAAAACAACAAAAAATGAACAAATACCCCACCCCCACCCCCCACAAATCATCCTAATAAACTCCAATTCTGGGCTAGCCATTAAACTCTTTAAGATTGATTATAAGTAAATATTTTGTTTTAATACCCATTTTATCTACCCCATGTAGATACCCCAGGCTGTGTAAAAATGTCCCAGACCCAAAGAGGTCATGTGTAGAAAAGGCTTAAGTCTTTCTATATATAGCAGCAATGACTAGTTCCTAAGCTGAATGGCTCTCATGGTCCTAGCATTAAGCAAAAGATGTCAGACTCAGAAAAGTGCACGTTGTAATCCTGAGGCTACATGGAGCACGAGGCCGTGGAGTTATTAAAGAGGAGTGCAAACAGTGCTCATCCTGTAGGCCTCAGGGACTGAGGACAGATGGCGCGGATCTCCTGCCTGGTTCTTTCTTAGCATAATGCTGTTCACTTCACGAACTCATCCAACAGTCCACGTATGATTGTGGGGAGGGGAGGCATGTGCGTTGTCTCATAACAGCATTTCCAACAGCAGAAACAGGGTGTGTGTGATGCTGTGGTCAGGGGTGGGGTTGAGCTGAGTCTCAGGCCCGGCTGGCCCAGCCAGGGTTCCTCTTGGCTGACACAATGCTGATGTAAGGGGTGTGTGTTTAAAGTGGAAGGATGCAAATGTGGGGCAGGCACAAAGCAAGTAATCCTTCCTCCCTCTCTTTCCTTTTCTCCTTCCTGTGGCAGGATATTTGATCCCACCGTGATCCCTGAGATTGTGAACTGGAAAACCTTGTCTTTTGTTTGGTGTGGCTCAGCCCTAGCACACACCTTTAATCCAAGAGCTTTCTGTACACAGGACTTAATAAAGTTAGCCCTAGGTCAAGAGGTGGAACAAGAAACCAGCTGACAGGGATTAAAGAGTAGGAGGGACTTTGAGCTGAGGGGTATTTAAGAAGGATAAGAAGAGGCTTTTCAGCTGGGCGTGGTGGCGCACGCCTTTAATCCCAGCACTCGGGAAGCAGAGGCAGGTGGATCATTGTGAGTTTGAGGCCAGCCTGGTCTACAAAGTGAGTCCAGGACAGCCAAGGCTACACAGAGAGACCCTGTCTCTAAATAAACAAACAAACAAACAAATAAATAAATAAATAAGAAAGAGGCTTTTTTCAGCTTTCAGCTAGTAAGCTCTTTGGTTTTTCAATTTTTGGCCTTTTCTCCTGGGTTATCAGCTAGCTAGCAAGCTTTTGGCTTTGGTCTTTGAGCGTTTTTATTTTCCTCTGGGACATGAGTTGAGGAGGAAGATCAACTGGGTGCCTCTCTGGGCTAGCAGGTTTCCCTCCAGCATCTGGCTCCTGAGTCTTCATTAATAAAATCAAACGGTTGGGATTTACTTTTTAAAAAACAACATCTCCCTTTCTCCCTCCCTTCCCTTTCCTCTTTCCTCTGTTTCCCTCCCTTCTTTTATTTGTACTTCAAAGACCCACCATTCTCCTCCTCCTATGGAGAAGCCAACATGCTAAGAGCATAGTTTGCCACAGAGCCACAGGGTGGCCCTTGGTGTTCTGAGACAAGGTCTTGATATGTAGTCCAGGTTAGCCTCAAGTTCACAACCCTCCTTCCTCTGGTTCCTGAGAGCTGGGATTCCAGGTGTGTGCCAGCAATCTGGAAAGACCTACGTCAGAAGCACCAGCAGCTGCCAAGCCCTAGGTACACTAAGGCAAATAGCTCACAGCCCGTGGCCTTAGAGAGCTCAGTCTAGTGGGGATACAGATCTGCAAAGCAGCCTGTGCAATCTACAGCTAAAGGACCCTGAAAGACGTCTATCCAAGGATCCAGGTGGGAAGACCAGCCAGGGAGGACTTCTCAAAAGGGCAATGCAGGCTTAGCTCAGTGCCGCTCGGGGACTTCAGGGACCCAGTGTTCCTGGCAGAGGTGACAACCAGGTATTGACCGTCTTCCTTTTCTAGCTATGTGGACATTCCTCAGAGGCGAGTGTTAGAAGCAAGGGGGAGCCAGGACTGGTAGTGCGCCCCTGTAATTTCAGCACTTGGAGGCAGGTGGGCCAAGTGGCACACACCTGTAATCCCAGTACCTGGGAGGCAGAGGCAGGAGGATCGCTGTGAGTTCAAGGCCAGTCTGGTCTACAAAGCAAGTCCAGGACAGTCAAAGGCCTACACAGAGAAACCCTGTCTCAAGAACAAAACAAATAAACAAACGAACGAAATAAAGAAAAGTGGAGGCAGGAGGATCTCAAGTCTAAAACCCGCCTGGGCTCGAGAGTGAGTCCCAGCTCAGCCTAAATACCTTGGTGAGAAGAGAAAAGAAGGCAAACAGGGCGGCAGTGCAAGAGTAAGGGTGTGGGGTGTAGGCTAGGTCCACAGCTCTGCCGGAAGAGGCAACTGTGTCCTTAACTGCCATCTTAACAGAAACCTCAACAGTCCTGGGAGCAGGAGGCCTGGGGAGGCTACGGGTGCTGGGATTAAAGGCATGTGCTCGCATTCCTGCTGGGGGTAGGCCCTTAGCTGGCTGGAGAGACAGCTCTCGGCAGTTAAGAACTTTTACTGCTCTTGCCCAGGACCCAGTTCAGGCCCCTCACAACTCTCTGTAAATCCACCTCCAGGTGATCGGATGTCTTCTGCCTCCTCAGGCATGCTCATTTTAAGACACACATTAAAATATGTTTTTAAAGAGCTTTATGGAGCTGAGAATGAAGCTCATTTGGTAAAGTGTCTACCTAGTATGCACGCAGGCTTGGGTTCCTTCCCCAGCCATAAGTACCCAGCAATACATAAACAATATAGATGCTTCTCTATAACCCCAGAAGCCCAAAGGCTCGGAAGCTCAGTGACATCCTCTGCTTCATAAGTGGTTCAAAGCCAGCCTGGGATACATGAGACCCCTGGCTCAAAAAACCAAAACCTAAGCCAGGTGGTGGCGGTGCATGCCTTTAATCCCAGCACTTGGGAGGCAGAGGCAGGAGGATCTCTGTGAGTTTCAAGGCCAGCCTGGTCTACAAAGTGAGTCCAGGACAGCCAAGGCTATACAGAGAAACCCTGTCTCGAAAAAACAAAAACCAAACCAAACCAAGCCAAACCAACAACAACAACTCCCCCAAAAAACCAAAACCAAAAAATCCCAAAACCTAATAGCTTTAGGGCTTGTGCACACAATACCTACTAATTTCATGAACACTGGAGCTCCTTGAAGAGTCAGCTATCAGCAACAGACACACGAATAAGACAATGCCTATCCCCCAAAACCTCACAGACTAATAACCTAATCTGTTCAGTCACCCACTGAAATGGACACTACCAATGCGGTTTTATTTGGATATATTTGTTACAAGGGACATAAGACCCAACTCAATGAGGCCATATTGAACAGGGAACTTGCTGTTCCTAGGCCTGAAAGTCAGAATGTGGGGAGACCTGGCCTCAAACACGGCTAGTTTTGAATTCAACCTTGTCTCTTGGTTCTTTCCTTCATGGGTTTGGCACCACGTTGCCTGTTGGTGGCCGTATCTCATGGTAGCTGCAGGTTCATGCCCCAGACTACTAGAGCCAGTGTGAGCTGTACCTTTACCACTGGTTCAGGTCACTAACCTGTTCCTTAACCAGTCAGTGTAGTAAGAGGAAGGTGCTGTCCCAGTGACCAGAGGTTCCATCCAACACTACATGTCCAAGCCTCAGAGACTGACACCGGGGAAGGCAAACTCCTAAGTCTACACCATGAGGAGCTGCTACAGGACGTGGGAGAGGAGATGTCTTAGTTACTTTTCATTTCTTTCTTTTTTAATTAATTTATTTATTTATTCAGATTACAACTCAATTGTTATCCCATCACTTGTATCCTCCCTCCCACACACACTCTGTTCCCATCCCCTAGGTCCATGATGGAGGGGGATCTCCTCCCCCACTTTATGATCACAGGCTATCAGGTCTCATCTTGGTAGCCTGCCTATTCTTTCTTTGAGTGCCCCTGGGCTCCTTACCAAGGGGAAGTGGTCAAATAAGGGGCACCAGAGTTCACGTCAGAGTTAGTCCCTGCTCTCCACATAACTGTGGAGAATGTCCTGTCCTTTGGCTAGATCAGAGTAGAGGTGTCTGCTCAAACTGTTGCACTAAGCAAGGACAATACAAGTGTCTTAGTTACTTTTCAATTGCTGCAATAAGACACTATGACTACCAGGCATGGTGGCACACACCTTTAATCCCAGCACTTGGGAGGCAGAGGCGGGCAGATCGCTGTGAGTTCCAGGCCAGCCTGGTCTATAGAGCGAGTCCAGGACAGCCAAGGCTACATAGAGAAACCCTGCCTCAGAAAACAAAAAACAAAAACAAAATAAGACACTGTGACCAAAGCAACTTACAGAGGAAAGAGATTATTAGGGCTCATGGTTTCAGAGGGTGGCTGCATGACCATTGTGGCAGGGAGCATGGCAGCAGGACGCAGGCAGCCAGGAGCTGCTGAAGCTGTAGCTGAGAGCTTCCATTTTGAGATACAACCAAAAGACAGAGAGATCTAACTGGAAGACAGTGTGGGTTTTTGAAACCTCAAAGCTCCAGTGGCACGCCTCCTCCAAGAAGGCCACACCTCCCAATCCTTCCAAAACAGTTCCACCAACTCAGGACCAAGCGTTCAAATATACGAATATTCAAATATATAAATCTATGGGAGCCGTTCTCATCCAAACTACCATGGGAGGCCAGAGTAGCCAACAGCCAGAGTTCATCACTGTCTTCTCTAGAGGCAGGGTGACATGGCATAGAAAGAGGGCAAGTGACACCCATAGCCAGGGCTGAAAGACACATAGCGCTCACTTGAATCTCAGCTGTTGACTCTGGACAGCTTTTTCTGCAAAGCCACTCTGTCCTAGTCAGTACAGGAAGGTCCAGGGGCTCCTGCCGGCTTTTTCTGAAGGCCTCAGGTGGCAAAGCTGTTGCTGCCACACACTGGGCACGGTCTGTGGCTCTGACAGGGGGTAGAACCACGTTTCCTATATCTCCTTTTCCTTTCTTCTGAGAAACATTCCCATCTTTCCCATCATTGTAGCCAAGGATCCGCATGCTGCTGACTGGATTGCTGCCTCCCGGATGAGGTCACCGGGGTGGTACTGAAAGCCACAGTGTCATGCCGGGCCGATGATGCTGGGACCACCCAGGGCTCGTGCACACATGGCCAGCAGAGCTTCTCCTGGCTCCTGCCTCTGAGCACCGCCTTCCCTCCTGCTGGCTGCAGGGCAGAAGGAGCAGCCAGGAAAAGCACAAGACAGTCTGGTGCCTCAGAAAAAAAAAAAGCAAACCAGCTCTCCATCTGGGCTCTGTCCCTGAGCCTGGGGCAGCAGGCCTTCTATGATTCCTGGGCACATAGCTCACATACAAATAGTTTCATCCCCACACATGACAGTTGCTGATAATTTCATCCGCATGCGTGACAATTGCCGGGCAGTTTCCTGCTGCGACACGCTGGGCTGGTTTTGGCAGCATCTGGAGTGGAATTGGATTGCATCCTCCAAAAGTTACACGCACATCGACCCCAAATAGGATGACATTTGTTGATGCTATCAAGCTAAGACAAGATGACAGTAGCCAGGCACCTATGAACTGGTGCTGTATAAGAAAATATGGACAGAGGGAAAACAATGCAGAAATACAGCCACACAAAGAGAGGCCAGTAAAGACAGAGGCAGATTAGGGGAATGTACACACACCACTAATTAATTGCCTACAAGCACAGAAGTGGGGCACAGGCGAGGAGGCCCCGCCCGACAGCATCAGGTCAGGACAGAGGCCCTGCAGGCTCAGGGCTTTGAACTTCCAGCCTCTGGAACTGAGAGAATAAATCCCCGAGTTTGAACTGCTCTGTCGGTGGTTGTTTACTATGGCAGCTGTGAGAATGGAACGGTAGAGGTTTGAGAGAGCGGACTGATAGACAGCTGGGGGCGTAGCTCAGCTGGGAGGGTGCTTGCCTCACAAGCACAAAGCTCTACCCAAGTAGGTGACACAAGCCTGTAACCCCAGCGGTCAGGAGGTGGAGGCAGGAGGATTAGAAGTTCAAGGTCATCTATAGCTACACAGAGAGTTCAGAACCAGCAGGGAATACCTGAGACCCTTTCTGAAAAAACAAACAAATAAAAACCTAAACCCCTTACCACCCCCCCCCCCAAAACAAACAAACAAACACAAATTTTGTTTGTATGTTTGTTTTCTGAGACAGGGCTTCTCTGTGTTATCTTGGCTGTCCTAGACTCACTTTGTAGACCAGGCTGGCCTCGAACTCACAACGATCTCCGCCTGCCCCTGCCTCCCGAGTGCTGGGATTAAAGGCATGTGCCGCCACGCCCGGCCATAAAAACCAAATTAATAAAGTTAATTTTTAAAAAAAGGAACGAAGAACTGTATGTTCTGAAAAACAGCATCAAGCTGTGTGGAACAGGCCAGGCAGCCTCACCGCTGCCTGGATTTCTACAGATGGGAGGGAGATATGAGGACCAGGCTCAGGCCCAGGCGGCGTGCAGGACGAGGACTTGACAGCTGGCCTGGGGATAGGGCCTTCCGTGTACTGGGGATGTTAAATGGAGGAAGAACAAGCCTGAGTCGGGGGTGGGGGTGGGGGTGGGGGAGGGGAGAACTTCCAGTCAGCAAGAACTGCCCAGGAGTGTCTGGGACAGGTAGGTGATCAAGGCTGAAGGATTGAGCAAAGGACGGAGAAGCTCCCCAATCTGGGGGTGGGGTGGGGGTGGGGGGTGCCATCTAGGGAGGGACACTTTTTTTTTTAATCACAAAGCCAACCCTTTGTCCTGAGGTACCTGACTGCAAAGCCTATTTTCTTACTATCTCGCTCAGCTTTCACATCTGTTCAGTGGATGGGTTGGGACACAGAGAGAACTCACAGGCAGCGCTAGATTCTAAGCTGTCTTGTTCTTGTGATGCTCCTGTGTCTTAGCATTGGTTCACATCCTCAACTGGTCTCCAGAGGGATGCTCGTTTGACAACGGGTACAGGTTTCCTAAGGAACTTCTAGGAGCATCAGAACTCCCTAGGCAGAGTCCCTTTGGGGAGACTGACCTACCATCTCCGCCTGCCCCATCTTCTTCCTGTATCCCTAGGAAGGCCCATCGTTCCAGGCTGCTGGTACCTAAGGGGTTTCCTGGGACATGAGATTTTTTTTTTTCACTGATAAAACCAGGGCCCATGGTGAGCCTGGAGGTGTCAATCAGTCTTACTTGGTGATGAGCCCAATGCAGAAGCCTCCAGAGGGCAGACAGGAAATACTGGAAGGGTCTGCAGATAAAAGCCAGGAACTGTTTTCTTCCCAATCCTGGGAGAAACAGGGTCTATGTGACCCTTCAGCGAGGTCTGGAGAGGAGTGCAGCATGGTTCAGAAGAGTGGCTTCTTTGGTTAGACTTAGCACTGGTGGCCACAGCAGCTGGAGGCCTGTAGGTTCTGGAATCAAACCTCCAAAAGAGCAGCCAGTGCTCTTAACTGTGGAGCCATCTCTCCAGCCCTTACTTTTCTCCTCCTCCTCCTCCTCTTCCTCCTCCTTCCTCTTTCTCCTCCTCCTCCTTTTTCTTCTTCTTCCTCCTTTTGGTTTTCGGAGACAAGGTTTCTCTTGTTACTCTGGCTGTCCCAGATTCTCTTTGTAGACCAGGCTGGACTCAAACTCACAGCAATCCACCTGCCTCTGCCTCCCAAGTGCTGGGACCAAAGCCTGCGTCACCATGCTTGGCCCCTGATACTTTTAATGCTCAAAGAGTAGCTTACTACTCTCCCTTGTTCTATTGTTCAAACCACCTGGTAGATTTTTAGTTCCTAAGGTGCTGAAATGCTGCAGAATATTATGTATTTTTGAATTTCCACTTGATTATACTGGAACACACACATACACACAGACACACACACAGACATAGGAACATAGACACACACAGACACAGACACACACACACACACACACACACACACACACACACACACACACGTTGGCCTGCCAGCCAGATAGCTGCAGAGATGGCCATCAGACGAGGGCCTAAGCAACTCCTACCCTTGCTTTCTTTCGCACCACTTTCTTCTATTTGTACACAGAATGTCTTACTGCTCAGGTGACAGTGGCAGGCCTCCCTGTATCTGACTTTTCCTTTGCATAAAGTCCACCCAGACTGAGAAGACATTTCTATTTACCGCCTCTTATATCTTTTCTGTCCTAGGGTGGGACACTGAACAAAGCACGTCAGCTCTGAGATTAGAGCGTTCTGGGTTCAAATCTTACCTCTGACATCTGTGTGACCCAGGGTAAGTCCCTTCAGTTCCCACATGTGTAGGGTGACCTCAGAAGGTCACGGTGAAGATAAAGTAGAGATATAGCACATTACGCTCAAAGGACAGTGGATGACAGAGCAAGCAGTCATTCGACAGGCCCTGGCTGCTCTGAGTCCGGGGTGGGAGGAGTCACAGGAAGGCAAGAGGGGGTACTGCTGGCTTCTGGGATGTCAGCCCTTGAAGCTGGGTTTCTTGGGCCACTTCCAGTTGAGTAAAGTCAGATGCATGTCTTGTGGACAGAGAACTCTGGCTGGCTCCCGAGTTCCATCAGCAGAGCCAGAGCACCAGGCTAACCCATCAGCAGAGCCAGAGCACCAGGCTAACCCATCAGCAGAGCCAGAGCACCAGGCTAACCCATCAGCAGAGCCAGAGCACCAGGCTAACCCATCAGCAGAGCCAGAGCACCAGGCTAACCCATCAGCAGAGCCAGAGCACCAGGTTAACCCATCAGCAGAGTCAGAGCACCAGGCTAACCCATCAGCAGAGCCAGAGCACCAGGCTAGCCCTCCAGCTTTGCTTCCTCCGTTGGTGCTATCTTCATCCTTTTAAGGTGATCTGTCAGGCGAGGCTGGGAAACAAGGACACTACGGCTAGAGGGACACTCAGCACCCGGGGCACCCAAGCTGTTTGAATTATGCAGCGACCAAATGAAGAGATTTTGAAGTTCTCTCCAGTCAGGGAGCCGTTTCTAGCTACAGAATACAAAGAGAGGCGAGAGGCGCTGACGGACAGGAATGGGATGAGCAGGGTGAGCGGCTGCCCCTGGGACAGGGTGGGCCTGCTTCTGCCTCGGAGCTCGGTGTGGGCTAGCAGCCAACCTCGCAGCTGCCAGCCTCTCTCAGGGAGCTGGTACCACATTGTGATAGAAATTGAAAGCAAGGAAGGGTACTGGGGTGGGGTGACTCTGCTGGCCCGTTCCCTCCTTGCCAAGGAAATGCCAGTGTGTTCAGCTCTGACCGTGCTGTGCCATCTCGCCAGTGGCTGTTTTGCAAAATATTCTGGCTCTGCTTAAAATGGCTCCCCTCCCCTCCATATGCCTGCATGCGTGTACACATACACACACACACACACACACACACACACACACACACACACACACACTCTTCATGCAGATGGAGATCCTGTGGCTCAGAGAGTAAAGTAGGAGTCTGGGGCTACACTTCCTGAGGTGGATGGAGACTTCTTCCCCTCTACCATCCAGCCTCTGACACCCCAAGCTGTGACCTGGCCTGGGGGGAGGGAACAGTGGGGACAACTGACCAGGTCTCTCAGCTTTGTTTCTCTGCTCACACCTGTCAGGCTGTCCCTGAAAACCAACATAGGCTCTATCTGTTTTTCAGCATACAACAAAAAAAAACATGACCTATTCTGCTTGTGTCAAGTGGCCGTCCCAGGCCTCCCAGCCACCAGGGGGCACTGTGAGAACCAGGAAAGGCATTTCTCTGGCTTGCTCTGCTCAGCATGGCGCTCACTGGGTCACTGACTTCTGAGCTTCCCAGTGGAGCCTCTTGCTAGTCTATTGGGTCATCCTCCTGCTCTATGTGGGGGAAGCCTACCTGCCTTCACCAGGCCGTGTCCAGAAGTTGTCACAAAGTCGCTTGGAGACTGTGTCTTACTGTCATCAGCAAGAAGCCATGGGATCGAGTTATGATCTCAACTCCCATCTGGTGCCATATTCTCTCCCATGAGCCTCTAAATATACACTCCCCTGGCCTCTCCCAACACGCTAAAGTGTCTGTGGTCACACAGGATCCACCTGGCGTAGCTTCTGCCCTTGACTGTAGGACCAGCTGTGACTCAAGGCTGCATGAATGGGAGCCACCAGCCAGCTGAGCGACGGCAAGACTCTTTCTCTTCCTCCTTTCTCAATGACAGCACGGGGGACATGGACTCAGATCTTTTGCTTCCCTGTAGTTCAGGAGTGTCTGGGGAGAAGCAGGAAAAAGACAGACGCAGCAATTGCCTCACCCACCCTGCTGTAGAGAGCTGTTCAAGCATGTAGTCATGGCTAGAACGTGGCTCAGCGCTAGAGCGCTTGCTTGGCCCATGTGGAGGCCTGGGTTCCATCCCCAGCACACACAAACACACAAAGCCACCCTAATTCCTCAGTCCTGTCAGCGACCCAGCAGTGGGACATAATCTCCTTATTTTACAGAGAGGCCAAGCAACTTTCCCAGGAGCACACAGCTAAACAGGGGAAGGCTGGGGGTTGTAGGCCAGTGCGCTGTCTCTGTGGGAGCATTGCTCATTTTCTCCTCTACGTCCCTGGGAGAAAGTCATGGTCACCTCACTTCTTACAAGAGGGGGTTTGAAGGAGAAGAATAATTCCCAGGGTCCCCTAAATAAGTTGAAACCCCCATAATCTAGGTATTTATTTATTTATTTATTTAAAGATTTATTTATTATGTATACAATATGATCAGATCACATTATAGATGGTTGTGAGCCACCTTGTGGTTGCTGGGAATTGATCTCAGGACCTCTGGAAGAGCAGTCAGTGCTCTTAACCTCTGAGCCATCTCTCCAGCCCCCCCCCCAGATACTTGTCTTAGGACCAACCCTCAAGTCCATGTTGTTGACAGAAAGAGGACAGAAGAGGCAAGGAGAAGCAAAACCTTTAAAGAACATTCTAGAAGCCCTGCTCAAAAGTTGCCACTTAAGTTCCAGTGGCCATTCCTATATGCAGGGACTGCTAGGAAGCACAGCTCCCATCTTAGAAATAAGCAATAAGCAATCTTCTGTTACCAAAAGGAGGAAGGGGAGAGATAGCATGGGGAGAAAAGCAGAGATGAGCAGGGAGCCTCCCTGATGGGCTTGCCACGCATGCTGTGTGCCCTTCTTGGTCCTACAAACCAACAACATTCTTTTCTTCTTAAGCCCGAGTGACCTGCAACCTGGGGTCCCTGACTTTAGATGACCTACCTCAGGGTGTCCCCTGGCTCCCCTGCCTCCCAGCACAGGATTTCTCTCGCAGATTCCCACGTTGCTGTGAGCAGAGACTTTTGGCACTAGTCCCACCCTTACTCATGCTCCGGCTAACAGCACACTGTAATTTCTGTGCCAACTCACTTCCCGCCCTTTGGGGATCCTGGGCAGGAGGCCTGAGGCAGGCCCTGCCCCCACCTCCATCAGACTAGAATCTGATTGTGGGAGATTGTAGGGCATCCCTGGCAGGCCTGGGGAGAGCCCAGAAGTGGTGCCGATGTGGCGCAGCTCCCCACCACCACCACCACCACCACCAGTCAACCCACTCAAAAGGAAAACTAGACACTATTTGCTTTCAAAGCTGTCCCCACACCAGGGCTGTGAGGCTCAGTGGGAGTGGTCCAGAAGCTTTGGTTGGATGGTCCAAGACCCACAGTCAGTAAAGGGCCGTCTTCTTGCCGAATAGACGATAATAAACTTCAGTGGTAAACTGGCCCCACTGATGGCTTTCCTGGAGAGGCTCAGGACCAGCCCTGATCATCACCAGGGTGCTCACTGGTACATGCGCACACACATTTAAAACAAAACAACCAATCAACTTCCCGTTTACCACTTACTAGCCAGATGACTTTGGGCAAGTACATTTTTTTCAATTTACATTTTGTTTTATGTGTAAGAGGGTTTGGCCTGTGTGTGTATCACATTGGGGTTAAATATTCCAAAGGAATTTTGCACTGAACCAACCCAGGAAATGGCACCTTCTGGAACTCTTTGCATGTGAAAAGTCACTGTGGTCATGTGGTCATGTGGTCAGACCTCCGTGAATTGTGGATGAAATCAATGTCCACTTTCACCACTTGGGAAGTGGAGTTTTCAGTGGCAGGAAACAAGTTCCCAGAAGCCTTGGGGAAAAGCTCCTGGGAAAGAGTTGTGATTGGCCCAGTTTGGACCTTGCAGGCACCGCTTAACAAACAAGGCCCTCTGATAGGCTTAGCATGAGTCACATGGCTTCCCTGGCGCTGCCCCTTAGAGGGTGTAGGGAAACTTCAAGACCCTAAACCAAACCGGGAGGCTGGGGATGTAGCTCAGTTGGTGGAACATGCTCACCAATGGCAAAGCCCTGGCTTGAATCCCAGCACATCAAAACAAAACAGAACCACCAAATACCACAGCCAGATGTGGTGTCCAATAACTGGCACCCCAGCAATTGGAAGGTGGAGGCAGGAGGATCAGGAATTAAAGGACTTCCTCTACTATGTAGTTAAGTTTGAGATCAGCCTAGCTACAGAAGGCTCTGACCCAAAAATCTTAACAAACAAAAAAAAATCCCTCACAAAACAAAACAAAAGGTAAGTCCAATGAGACCTATCTTGAAGGCTGTTGCTACCATTTAGGCGCACGCCTTTAATCCCAGCACTCGGGAGGCGGAGGCAGGCGTATCTCTGTGAGTTCAAGGCCAGCCTGGTCTACAAAGTGAGTCTAGGACAGCCCAGACTACCTAGAGAAACCCTGCCTTGAAAAACAAAAAAACCCAAAACAAACAAACAAACAAAAACCCCCACACACATAAACAAACAAACAAAAGAATGGCATTAGGCTGGGCATGGTGGCGTACGCACTCTGGAGGCAGAGGCGGAGGCAGGCAGATCTCTGTGAGCTCAAGGCCAGCCTGCTCTAGAAAGCGAGTCCAGGACAGCCAAGGCTACACAGAGAAACCCTGTCTCAAAAAACAAAACAAACAAAAAGTGGAATTAGATTCAGAAGCCGCCCTCCATCTTGCCGGGCATATAATAAAGTCCATTCCTTTCCTGCAAGGGGCTGGGACTTCTAACTGGGCTTCTGTCCCCGCCCCCTCGCGCCTCTCCCCGCCCCCTCGCGCCTCTCCCCGCCCCCCAGTGTCTCTTGTGTTCCTCCCTCAGAGGGAAGAACTTTCTTTTTTTTTTTTTTTACACATTTTTATTGAAAATTAAAAATAATTCCTATTACATCTCATTTTCTATCCCATCCCATGCATCCTCCCATTCCTCCCTCCCTCCCACTTTCACCCCAATCCCCCTTCCCTATGACTGTGGCTGTGGGGGACCTCCTCCCCCTGAATATGGTGCTAGGGTATCAAGTCTTTTCTTGGTAGTCCTCTATCCTTCTTCCGAGTGCCATTGGGCCTCCCCCACAAAGGGACATGGCCAAATATGGGGCACCAGAGATCCTGTGAAAGTCAGTCCCCAGTCTCCACTTAGCTGTGGAGAATGTTCTGTCCCTTGGCTAGATCTGGGTAGGGGTTTGATGATGACTGCCCGTTTTGTCCATGGTTGGTGCCTTAGATCAAGCAGAATCCCTGGGCTCAGATCTAGCCATCATAATGTTCTTCTTGTAGGTTTCTAGGACCCTCTGGGTCCCCCTACTTGCCTATCCTCTATATTTTCCTCATCTAGAGTCTCAATAGGATGTCCTAGAGCAGAGGGAAGAACTTTCATCCTCACCCTTGAGGATTTAGATTCAAGAAGCTCCCCATGAGGAGCCTGAGCGAGGGCGGTTGACCGGCGCCTTCTTGCCTTCCGGGGGGCCCTTGCATCATACATGCACCCCAACACACACACACACACACACACACACACACACACACACACACACACACGACCAACCATTTAAAAAATAAGTGTAATGAACCCTTGGGCCTTCCAAAGCCAGACTTGCAGGGAATTATTCTTCTGGGTCGTCGCTGGTCCCCTGTGTAGTGGACATTGGCTCACAGACTCTCAGAGAAAGCCAGTATTATTATAGAGGTTTCCAGAGAACATGACGGACTGTCCTGGCAAAAAGTAATATTGTCAGTCATGCATGATGGGATGCACCCACAATCTCACACCCAGAAGGTTTAGGAGGGAGAGCTGTAAGCTAGCCTGGGCTACGTAGCAAATTTCAGGGAAAAAAAATATTATCCTTTCATGAGAGTGACGGCCTTTGACCCCCAGTGTCAGGGCCTCTGCCCTAAGAGTAGGACCTTATGCCAGGTGTGATGGCGCATGCCTTTAATCTCAGCACTCGGGAGGCAGAGGCGGGCGGATTGCTGTGTGTTTGAGGCCAACAAACAAAAAAAGTTGGACCTTATAATTCCACTCCAAAAAAAAAAAAAATTCCACTCCAGGTGCTCCCCTACTAGAGGCCCTAACATAGCCTAGTAGGGCAGTGTTGTGTTGTATTGTATTGCATTGTGTTGTGTTGTGCTGTATTGTATTGTATTGTGTTGTGTTGTGTTGTGTTGTGCTGTATTGTATTGTATTGTGTTGTGTTGTGCTGTGCTGTATTGCATTGTATTGTATTGTATTGTGTTGTGTTGTGCTGTGCTGTATTGTATTGTATTGTATTGTGTTGTGTTGTGCTGTGCTGTATTGTATTGTATTGTATTGTGTTGTGCTACGCTGTGCTGTATTGGTTTTTGTTGTTGTTGTTGTTTTTTGGTTTTTCAAGACAGGGTTTTTCTGTGTAATCTTGCTTGTCCTGGACTCACTTTGTAGACCAGGCTGGCCTCGAACTCACAGTGATCTGCCTGCCTCTGCCTCCTGAGTGCTGGGATTACAGGAGCATGCAACCACCGCCCGGCGCTGTGCTGTATTGTATTGCGCTCTGCTGTGTTGTAATGTACTATACTTTTAGACAGTTTTACTGTGTGGTCTAGCTTGGCCTTGACCACTCCATCCTCCTCCTTTACCTCTCCATGCTGGCTGGCAGGGTTTTAGATGCTCCGGCCCCTCTTTAGTGGGCCATGGGCTGCAGCCTGGTTCTGAGAGCTGGTCCTGCCCTGTCTCCTATGTTCTAACCCTTTGTCTCTATTTTCCTAAAGGGAATGTACTTTCTCTTTTCTCTCGAGCTTTTCCAGAGAGGCCACTGAGTTCTGCTTTCACTTCCTCTTCTCTCCCTCTTCAGCCTTAGAGTTTCTGCCCCTTCGCCCTGCTCCCTCCCCTGTGACTGCTCTGCTGGCAGTCCTTCTGGGCAGTGCTGTGGCTGTGTGACACTCCCTACTGCTCTCCTCTGGCCGCACTGTGGTCATCATGGCCATCCCTCCGCACTTACTCTATTTATAATCAGGACAGGATCTCCCTGTGTAGCCCAAGCTGCCTTCCAACTCATGGCGATCGCGCTTGCCTCAGCCTTTAGAGGGCTAGAATTACATGTGTGTCATCATGCCTACCCAGTATAAACACACACACACACACACACACACACACACACACACATACACACACGTCCAATATATTCACACTGGACAGGGTCTCACTTTATAGCCTAGGTTGGCCTTGAACTCACAGCAATCCTGCCTCACTCTTCCAAGTGCAGGATTTACAAGTGTGAGCTGCCGTACCCAGTCTTACTATTTCTGTTCTTTGTTTTAGATAGGGTCTCCTGTAGCCCAGACTGGCTTCAAACTCACTATGTTTCTGATCTACCTGCCTCCACCTCCCCAGCGCTGGGATTACAGGTGTGTGTTGCCAGACCCTGGGCTAAAGTCTGGGCTTCACACAGGCATGCTCAGCGAACACTTCATCCACTTGTTCTTTTTTTTCTGAGACAGGGTTTCTCGTGTAGCATTGGCTGTCTTGGACCAGGCTGTCCTGGAACTCACAGCAATCTACCTGCCTCCACCTCCCTGCGTGCTGGGATTACAGATGTGCACCACCACACCCAGCTCCCCCCCCCCCCCCCCGACTTATTCTTAAACATTTCCATCTTCCATAAAGATTTTGGGACTGCTTCCCTGAGTTGGAGTGGTTTTTAAACTACAGATCTTTTGACCCCATTAATGAGTAATTAAATCAGTGCATCGTGCATCAGGATCAATGCACGTTTTCTCAGTAGAACAGTGAGTTAGTTATAGGAACATTGCCCACAGTAAACTTGGGCATGGGCGCACACTTCCGGTTTGTGGGTCATGAGGGAAGAGTCGTTCCTTCCTGTGCGCAATAACATTTGAGAATTTCTGTTCCACAGCATGGAGGTGTCCCTCAAAGCTAAATGTAGGAAACTAGTGAGATAGCTGGGTGGGCTAAAGTGTTTGCCACCAAGTCTGTGGATCTGAGTTCGATTCCTTGGATCCACCTAAGGAAGAAACAAATGATTCTCACAAGTTGCTCTCTGACTATCATGTGACCTACCTCCACAACAGCCACAAACCCCTCCCCCCCCAAATAGATCTACACACCCTATTTCTGGGTAGATAGCCTAAAGAAATGATGCCAGCGTACCGGACAGATACCACAGGTCCATAACACGTGAAACCAGCCTTGCAGCTCATCAACACATTAATGGATAAAGAAACCGCAGTGCAGAGTATATCTATACAGTGGAACAGTGTTCGCCCCCAGAGACTGGAATCCTGTCATTTGCAGGAAGATGGCTAGGACTGGAGTGGCATGGTAAGTGAAATATAGGCCAGATGGGAAAAGACAAATTACTTCTCATGTTGGGAAGCCAAGAGTTGACTTAACGGGGGCTGGGGACATGGCTCGGTGCTTGAGAGAGCTTCTTGCTCTTGTAGAGGATGAGAGTTTGTTTCCCAGCACCCACTTTGGTGGTTCACAAACACTGTAACTCTAGTTCCAAAGGATCTGATCCCCCTCTCCTGGCTTGCTGGGGGCACCTACATGCATGTTCGCAAAGGAACACACACACACACACACACACACACACACACACACACACACACACAGTAAACAAAGAGATAAATAAATCTTTTAATGTAAAATAGGCTAGTAGAGGTTAGGAAGGACAGGAGTTGAATTTCATCAGTGCACACTGTAGGCATGCGCAGAAGCACAACGCTGACCCTTATCAACACGCAGTTAATGCACACTTGTCAAAAATGAAAAGAAAGCCATGTGTGGTAAGACATGCTCTTAACTTCAGCGCTTTGGAGGTGGAGACAGGAGGATTGAGAATTCAAGGTCCTATTGGCTGGCTGTGATGGCGCACACCTTTAATTACAGCTCTCAGGAGGCAGAGGCAGGTGGATCCCTCAGAGTTTCAGACTAGCCAGGGTACAACCAAACAAACAGACAAAACAAAGCAAAACGTGCATTCCCAGCATCTGGTATCAGAGCACTCCTGTAGTGTGTATGCGTCTCGTGGTAGGACACTTGCTTAGCATAGTGAAACCCTGAGTTTATCTCTAGCACCCCAGAAAAAACAACCAACCAACCAACCAACCCAAAAACCAACTATGTTTTCAGGCTGGAGAGTTGCCTTAACTGAGTTTGACTCTCAACAACCATGTGAAAAGCCAGGTGTAGCCATGCACATGTACCTGTCAACTCAATGTTACATACCACATGTACATGTATGAATGTACCCACCCACATACACCAAGATAGCGTTTTTTCTGTGTAGCCGTGGCTGTCCTGGACTTGCTCTGTAGACCAGGCTGGCCTCAAACTCACAGGGATTCACCTGCCTCTGCCTCCCAAGTGCTGGGATTAAAGGCGGTGCCACCACACCTGGCCCCAAGCAAACTTTTACAACAACAACAACAACAACAAATTAGAACAGCAAATGTATTAGAGAATAGCTCAGTGATTAAGAGCAAGCTGCTCTTCAGAGGACCAGCGTTCAGTTTCCAGCACGGAACTGGGCAGCTCACAACTGCCTGTAACTTCAGCTCTGGGAGATTCAAAACTTCTTTTGGCCTCACAGGGCACCTGCACATGTGTGGCACAGACTTACACAAAACAAACACATACACATAAATAAAAATAAATCTGAGAATTAACCTTAACCACCACAAAAATCAGTCCAAGGAGTTTTGGACTGATTCTATTATATTTATTTTTATTTTCATGACATTTATTTATTTAGTGTGGGAGGCACATGTGTGGAAAAGCACAATTTGAAGGAGTCAGCTCTTTCCTTTTTTTTTTTTTTTTTTGAGACAGGATTTTTTTTTTTCTCTGTGTAGCCTTGGCTGTCCTCGCCTCACTTTGTAGACCAGGCTGGCCTTGAATTCACAAAGATCAGCCTGCTTTTGCCTCCCTGAGTGCTGGGATTAAAGGCGTGCCAAACCACACCCAGATAGTCCTTTCTTTTTTGTCATGTGGATTCCAAAAATCAAATTCATGTGGTCAGCTGGGCATGGTAGCACACGCCTTTAATCCCAGCACTTGGGAGGCAGAGGCAGGTGGATCGCTGTGAGTTTGAGGCCAGCCTGGTCTACAAAGTGAGTCCAGGACAGCCAAGGCTACACAGAGAAACCCTGTCTCAAAAAACAAACAAACAAAACAAAACAAACAAACAAAAAACCACAACGTGGTCAGGACTGACAGCAAGTGGCTTTAGTGTCGGAGCTCCTCTTTTTTCCTTTCCTCCCCTCCCCTCACTCCTCCTTCCCTTCCTTTCTTTCTTTTTTCCCTTCTTCTATTTTATTCTTTTTCAGACAAAGTCTGATGTGGCTCTGTCTGGTCATGAACCCCTTGACCCTCCTGCCTGCCCTGCCTAAGTGCCGTGATTACAGCTGGGAGCCACCTCGCCTAGCTATATGCGGACAGATGTTGGCAAGAACTTACTTTAGAAACAAAGCTCTATGGTGGTTCAGCTGGGGCCCTCTAGTGGCCTGGAGGACAATGTGCTCCTGTGACTCTTGAACATTCCCTGCCTGACATCAAGATGGTTTCCTTTGGGTAGAGCCCTGAGGTCAGAACATGTGGCTGCACCACTGTAACAGTCCCTCCTCACAGATGAGGGGACAGCACCAGGCTGGGTAACCGGCACGCTCTCATCTTCCTTTAGCTGCACATGACAATTAGTGATGACAAGCCGGGTGCAAGGACAGGCCACTGGCTCCTTTCCAGCCTCACCTGGGCCCCAGAAGGCGGTACTGGTCCAGCCTGTAGTCATTCTCCATCCTGGCTAAGGGAGCCAGTTAAAAATAGCACCAGCCAGGACACCACTTGGGAAGCCAGATGCGAAAGTCTGGGGCTTGGTTGGTGGGGCAGACAAGGCTCTCTTTCTGGTTTCATTGCTTTCTGATGACCTTGGGCACAACACCCAGTCTTTCCTGGTCTCTGAGTGCTGCTTGTGAGGAGCGGTGCTGAGGTAGGGTCTCTCTGTGTTAGCCTTGGCTGACCTGGAGTAACTTTGTAGACCAGGCCGGCCTCGAACTCACAGGAATCCATCTGCCTCTGCCTCCCAAGTGTTGGAGTTAAAGGCGTGCGCCACCACACCTGGCGGGAATGAACTCTTCTTGACGTCCATAAGGATCTCTCAGAATCTTTTCAGCCTGGGAGACCCCCTCCCTGCCTCACCATAGCTGGTGATCCCTCCGAGCTGCCCCACCCTCTGTAGAGAGCATCTGATGCCACTGACAGTCTCCAGCTAGGATGACCTTTAGCTATCTGACTTCTGAAGAGTCTGGAGTCCAGCCACACCTTCAGGGACTTAGATCTTGGAGCAGACTATAGACACTGGCACAGTCTGGCTGGGGCACCCAGACCATAGCAGAACCAGGGTGACTGACATTCCCTGGCTTCTCCTCCCAGAAATCAGCTTCCATTAATGGCCACCTGTGTACAATCACAAATCGAGAATTCCCTTGACAACTGGGAATTCCCTGTTCTGTGCTCTGGTGGTCATGAAGTCCCATCAGACCAAGTCCCCAAAGATGGCTCACCCTCCTCATTGTTGTGACTTCACAGGACTTCTTCTCCGTGTTGGGCTCTGACACCTACGGGCCCCTCCAGCTCTTCGAATAGCCTTAGTTTGTCCCCACCTCACCATCCACAAGCCTGCTGTGTGGAGGGAGCTCAGCCTAGCGCCACCCTAGGACTGGGTGGCTGAAAGCAGCTATGTCCCGCACATGGCTGCTGTCAGTGAGTCACAGGGACGCTGGCTGTTTTTTTAGGACCCCGTGAGCTGATTTGCCAACTCTGGAACCATGGGAAGCGGCTAAGTTTAGTATGAGCGCTGTGAGCGGGAGGACGCTGTGTTCCTTCTTGTTCTGGCAAAGCCCGAGACGGGAGCCTTCTTTTCATCTTCTTTCTTCCTGACAAGTCTTTGCTTCATTTTCCACCAGATTGGCCTCCTCCCAGCACGTCTCTGTAATTAAGGGGGGAAACACCCCCCAATTGTGCTAGGCTGGAGAGCCTCAGATCGTTGCAGTGCTTTAGGGAACAGGCTTGGGAAAATAGGATGCTTTAACGCTTGACTGCAGATGCGTGCCTCTGGGTGTCTGTAGATCAGCTTCTCGGGGTGCAGGGACCTCCAGAATTTCTATGGGAGCATGCCTTACCAAAGAAAAAGGGCTTCGATGCCTTTTTACATTGACTGCCCTTAGAAGCGGTCACTCTCAGATTGACAGAGAGACGGCTCTCCTTGAGTTGCATAGCGCCTTTGATCTTTGGCCCTTCCAGGATTAGGTAGTAGATGCTTCTCCAGGCTTGCCCCGGAAACAGTCCCTGGAACCTAATTCCGGCTGGGCAGGCTGACGCCACACTGCTGGAGATACATCCCAGAGGCAGTACGGGAGGTCTGAAGCGTTCAGCCTGGCCTGAGGGAAATGATTTCATAGGCGGAAAGAGTCACTGGGAGCTGTTGGGTTATGGAAGAGGCATTTCCGGCTAACTCAGACTCCTAATGTGTCTAACATCAGTGTGGGAAGGGCTGAGTGTGACCCTCTGCTCACTGTGCCTGTGCCTGCTCCCACACACTGGCTCGATCTGGCTCGTCCTGAGAACCTTCCCGCTAGGCTTGACACCATGGTTTCTATTGTCTGTTGCCCAATGTCTCCCATAACTGAGGTTGGCCCCGAACTTGTGATCCTCCTGCCTCTGCCTCCACACCTCCTTCTTGTTGATTGGTTGCCTTTAGTCATTTGAGCTCCTCCTGGCCCCTTATCCCATCTCAAGGACCCCTGTCCCAAAGGCACGCGTCACTTGATGTGGAAGGCAGCGCTTGTGAGTATATGTCAGGCCACACGTGACTGGGAGGGGCAGCCATCAGTCAAAAGAAAGCAGGGATATGCTGTTGTGTGTCAGACACCTGTGGTCTAACCTTCTCCCCCTGCCCCGTGCCTGGTTGGGAGATGATGTGTGTCCCGCCCTCCCCCAGGGTGTGAAACTGAGAAGGGCAGAATATTCTAGTCAGTAGTGATCAGCAGACCCGTCCCTGTATTGACACCCCTGCATTCTGTTGTCAGTGGAGGCTGAACTGACTGACAGCTGCTGTGTGTCTCAAAGGCCATGTGGGGTCCCAAGACCCAGGTTCAAGTTTGAAATCACCCATTTGGATGCATATGTGCACATGTACACACATACACACACACTCACAGGGGTTGTCGTGAGAACACAATTATAAGGCATGCGTGTCTATGGAGCATTTTATTCTGAGCACTGAGACCACAGTAGTGAACAAGCCAATGAATGTCTCTGTCCTGGTGGAGCTGGCACATGGTATGATGGACAGACAGACAGGTGATCCCTGGCCTTGACCTCACAGAGATCTGTCTGCTTCTGCCTGAGTGCTGGGATTAAAGGCATGCACCACCATGCCTGGCTTTTTTTTCTTTTTTCAAATGGCACTAAAGTTCAGGATTTAAATTTTGTCCTAAAGTCACTAAAGAAAAAAAAATCATCATAAAACATTTTTTTCTTTTTTAAAAATTTTATGAAGGTGTCATAGTCATATCCCTTGGAACTGGAGTTACAGACAGTTGTGAGCTACCATGTGGATGCTGGAATTGAACCCGGGTCCTTTGGAGGAGCAGATGATGCTTTTAACCACTGAGCCATCTCTCTAGCCCCAACGTGTTTTTTCTTTAAAGACATATATCACAAATAAGCCCAAACTATTTGCTAGAAGAATGGCTATACACACGAAGTGGCACAATATAAGAAGGTTATCCTGGGCTACACAGCCAACTCTGAACAACAAAGGCTAGCCTGGGTTACCTGAGGCCCTGTCTCAAAAACAAAAATGAACAAAAAAACAAAAAGGAAATGAGTAAGTAAGCCGGGGCCTGTGAGAGGCCTCAGCAGGTGAAGGCTCCTCCTCCTGAGCCTGATGCCTCAGGTCGCATCACAGGAACCCACAGGGTACAGTCAGAGAACCAGGTCTGACAGCTGTCCCCAGCCTCCCACACTCTCCACCTGACCTCTAGAGTCCTCAGCAATCCTATCCACAAAGTCCCTGGGTGGAATATCTTCCGTGAGATTGATTGAGTGGGAAGACCATGTAAGCAAGCTCTGGGCCACAGGATGAAGGCACAGAGAACGTTCTGGCCTTGCAGAAGAGGGGTTGGCTCACACGCCCACTGACCTGCCTGGTACCCCTGAGACGTCATATTTCAGCAAGAGACATAGAAGCTGAGCCATCAGGATGCCTGTCGAAGGCCTATCTTAGTGCTGTGTTACCATAACAAACTGCCTGAGACTGGGTAAGCTATCAATGTATCCATGTCCTTCTAGTGAGACTGTTATTATTATTATTATTATTATTATTATTATTATTATTATTATTATTATTATTATTAAATTTCATTATTTTGTAATTTTCATTATCTTCATATGTATGCATGAGGATACATGTATCCTGAAAAAGTGCATGAGGAAGAGTCAGTTTGATAATTCCTTGGAGTCACTCTTACAGGTCATTTGACTGAGTCAGTGACATCCAAAGGCCAAGAGTTCTCACTTTGCTGAAATGATTCATACCGGATTTTGTATGACATAAGCAAATCCTTGCCTTGGGCTTGAAAGGCCCTTTGTTTTGTAGGAATTGTAGGTATTTTTGGAAAAGTCCCACAGGCAGCTCAGTTTTGTTTGCTTGCAAGTTCTTCTAGAGGGATCGCTGCAGCCATGCAGTGGCCAGACTGTTTCGGTAGCACATAGCTTGGAAGGAGAAATGGGCTGCCATGGAGTGTTTGGCCAAGCTGGTTTCTCCTTGAGTGCCTTTCCAGCCCCTGTGATAGGCAGAGTGCCCTCATCTGTCCCTTCACAGTCCTTTGCCCAAACCTCAACATCCAACCTCTCTTTCAGTGTACTGTCCCCATAGCCATTTCCCATGTTAGACTGTGAATCCTAGTGATCTGACACTAGTTATTTTGTGTTTCCATGTCCTGGATGGACATGGCATGGCACCTGTACCCTTTCTCCTTGGTAACTTGTATTGAAAAGATGTGTTGGCCAGGTGTGGTGGCGCATGCCTTTAATCCTAGCACTTGGGAGGCACAGGCAGGCGGATCTCTGTGAGTTCGAGGCCAGCCTGGTCTACAAAGTGAGTCCAGGACAGCCAAGGCTACACACAGAGAAACCCTGTCTTGGGGGAAAAAAAAAGATGTGTCAAAGAAGGTTCCAGAAGTATGGAGACAACCATTAAGCTGATTTGGAAGAATGTTCTTAGAACAGAAGCTCATGAAACTGTACATTTCTTGGTTACTGAGACACCATGACGAAGGCAACTTAAAAAAAAACAAACCATTTAATTGGGGGCTTGCTTACCATTTCAGAGGGTTAGCACATTATTATCATGGTGGGGAGCACAGTGCCAGGCAGGCAGGCGGGGCACTGGAGCAGTAACTGAAAGCTCACATCTTGAGGCAGAGAGAGACCCTGAGAATGGTGCAAGTCTTTTGAAACCTCAAGGCCCACTCCCAATGCCACACCTCCTCCAACGAGGCCACACCTCCTCATCTTTCCCAAACAGTTCTACCGACTGGGCATACCAGCACAGATGCACCGATAAAGGTGTAGGTCAGGCGTCTTGCCAGCTGCTTGTTACCTCTGTTCCATCATAAGGAAGAGATGACATGAAGAAAACACAGTAACTGCTAGGCTGGCATGTAGCTCACTTGGGGAGAGCTTACCTAGTATGCACAAAAGCCTAGGTTTCATCCCCAGCACCAAAAGCCTTCCCTCGAGCGGTTCTCTCCAGGAGCGTCTGGAAGTGGAGCGATGAACAGCCAAAACTATCCTAACTCTCCAAAGGCCCCACCTCTTTTTTCTGGCTCACTTACATATCTTCTCCCAGAGTCTGTTCACAGATCTTTTCAGCTGGCAACAATCAAGCTCCCGCATGAGGTGGTTTGCCTTCTAGTGGATTAACCTCACCTGTTCTCACAGGACTTGTTCTGATCCCGCACTTGGGATCATAACAAAAACAGGTTTACCTCTCCTTCAGGCACCTTGCCTTGAGTTCACTCAGGCAGGCACCTGGCAAAGGGTGAGGGTGAGAGGGACGCAAGGGGTGACAGCTGATGCTGAGAGAGGACAAGTGGGCTGGGGCAAGTTGGGTGGACCAAGCCAGTCTAAACTGAATGGGGCAATATAGAGGCCTGGGGTTAGGACAACCAGAGGCCCACTGTGTGCCAGAGGCCCACTGTGTGCCAGCCGCTTCTGTGCTGGATACCTGACTGGCTGCAGGTCTAGCTGGCTGACTGCCTGACAGTTTTTCTATACTGAACTGACAGATTGGCTGTTAACTCTCCAGTGCCCCTGGACAACCCTGGAAATGACATCTTTGAGAAGACGCGTCCTCCACTCTCTGATGGGGTGGTTTTCTCAAAGCCATCACCGAGGAGTACAGTGAACAGCTGGAGAGATGAACAGCTGGAGGGATGGCACACTTGCTGCTCTTCCAAAGGACCCAGGTTGGGCTCCTAGGTGCCTCAGCTCCAGGGAATCCAACACCCAGTTCTTGCCCCCAGTGGCACTCAAACACACCCATACACAAAAATTTAAAAAAGAGAAATGTAGAGTGGTCGATCTAGTCAAGGATGAAATGCTTTTGGCCCAGGAAGAAGGCTCAATAGGTAACCTTTGCTGCCAAGCCTGACACCCAGTTCAATCCCTGAGACCAGTGGAGTGGAGAGAGAACAGATTCCTGAAAGCTGCCTCTGGCTTCCACACCTGTGTGAGCACACACAAATAAAATTTTTGGGGGGTTGGTTTTGTTTTGTTTTCAAGACAGGGTTTCTCTTTGTAGCCTTGGCTGTCCTGGACTCACTTTGTAGACCAGGCTGGCCTCGACCTCACAGAGATCTGTCTGCCTCTGCCTCCCGAGTGCTGGGATTAAAGGCGTGCGCTACCACACCCTGCTACAAAAAAAAAAGATGTTAGAAATGATCATGTGCTTTTAACAACCAAATTATTTCCCAAAAGTTACTAATAATCATGTAATGATCAGAGTTCTCTATAGGCACAGAACTGAATGAATATATATTCCAAAGGGGTTTATAGATTGGCTTACACAGCAGGGGGTAACGATGGCTGCCGGCAGCTGCGGTGGTTCTGAGCCTGGGAGCGTCTCACTCTACCAGATGGGACGTCTCAGCAGTCTCAATCTGGCGCTGAAGACCTGAGGAGCTAATGGGCTTTAGTTTGTGTTGGAAAGTGGAAGAAGCTGGGTTCTGATGCCACCAAAGTCTGGAGGTAGTGGTAGTGGTGGTGGTGGTGATGGTGGCGGCGGCAGCAGCAGCAGCAGCAGCAGCAGCACAGATGCACTCTCCAGCCAGGAGCAAAGCTAGGCAGGCAAATGCCGCACTGTTTTCCCTTGGGGCTGTTAAAACTATGGCTCTGACAGGGGGACCTGCCCACTCTGTTCAGTTCCACTTCCTGGAAATGCAGTGTGTCTGGTGCCTTTACCCCTGCCCTCAAGGAAGCTTCTGCTAGCCTCTCTGCTGTCTACTGAACCCGGGTTCCTTTTTCTTGTCAATAAATATGGCCTCTCTGGAAGGATGTGGCCCACCTGACCATAGCCATCTCTTGGCCTCACGGTCCTCATGCAAGGAAAAAAAACAAAAGTCCATCCTCAGCTGGACACAGTGGCAATCACCTATAATCCCAACACACAGGAGGCTGAGGCGGATTTCTGAGTACATGGCTAGCCTGGGCTACATAATGAGATTTGGGGTTTTGTTGTTGTTGTTGTTGTTTTGTTTTTGTGTCTGTTTTCGAGACAGGGTTTCTTTGTGTGTAGCCTTGGCTGTCCTGGACTCACTTTGTAGACCAGGCTGGCCTCCATAATGAGATTTGTAAGAAAAGAAAGGAAAAAAAAAAAAAAGAAAGACAAACAGACAACCGTCTTAAGTCCTGGAATTTTACTTGGAGTCTTCCTTACAGGAAGGTTCTCACTTGTTTCTCAATAGTCACATGTTCCACTTAACAACTCCAGTTTTATGAAAGTCAGTACTCTACCTGCCTTTTGTCTTTTAAATAATTAATTAATGTGCTTATGTGTGTGGGTGTGTGCATATGGGCGTGTGGGTGTGTGGGTGTGTGGGTGTGTGGGTGTATGGGTGTTTTGCCTGCACCTATGTTTGTACACTACATGTGTGCCTGATATGTGCAGATACCAGACAAGGGTGTCAGATCCTCAGGGATTAAAGTTACATATAGTTGTGAGCCCCCACGTGGGTGCTGAGAATTGAACCTGGGACCTCTGGAAGAACGGCCAGTGCTCTTAACTCCCGAGGCATCTCTCCATCCCTTCTCTCTGCTCTTTGTAGAGGCTCTCCCGGGCTTTTCCTGAAGACGTCATGGCTTTCATCTGTCCAGGACAAGGATGAGAACTACATGACACACAAGCGCTCAAGCTTGAGAGATATGTGTTGCATTAGACCTTTGCCACACGGCAACCCTGCGGTCAGTGGGATGTGGTGGTTTGAATAAGATTGGCCCCCATAGGCTCATATACATGACTGCTTAGTCACCAGGAAGTAGAATTAAGGATTAGGATGTGTGGCCTTGCTGGAGCAAGCATGTCATGGGGGTGGGCTTTGAGGTTGCAAAAGCTCACGCCAGGCCCAGCCTTCCACCCCCACCCTCCCTGCCTGAGGATCAGGATGTAAACTCAGCTACTACTCCAGCACCGCGCCTGCCTTGCCTGCCACCATGATCCCCACCATGATAATAACGGACCACGTTCCTGAAACCCTAAGCAAGGACCCAGTTAAATTCTTTTCTCTATGTGAGTTGCCACGGTCGTGGTGTCTCCTTCACAGCAATAGAACACTGACTAAAAGCATGGGGGCTCCGAGCCCTTCTCTGAAAACCATCAGTGTCTTCCTAGCTGAATCCTCTTAAAGGATTCATGTAAACTTGGCTTTGCACTGAAAGCATTTTGGGGGTTTGGGGGAGATGGCCCTGTCACTAACATGCTCGCCACCCAAACACGAAGGCAGGGGGATGCCTGGAACTTCCTGGCCAGCCAGTCTTGACATAGCAGTGAGCTCTGGGTTCAGTGAGAGACTCTGTCTCAAGAAATAAAGCTAGCAAAAATGGTTTAAAGGTAAAGGCGCCTGATGCCAAGACTAACAACCTGAGTTTGATTCCTGGTGCAAGGAGAGAAGTGACTCCTCTGATGGCACCACCATGGTGGACACACACACACACACACACACACACACACAGTAAAAAAAAAAGGTGGCGCCAGGCAGTTTTTCTGTTTAATATAAAGAGAATGACAATAAGGTAATAAGATAATAAGGTACCAGACAGCAGATATTATGTTATAGAGGAATTGATTAAGTGAGCATCAGGGGAGAAAGGAAGGGGGGAGGGGTACCCCAGAGAGAGACAGAAACAGAGACAGTGACCGGAAGAGGAGGAGGAGAAGGAGAAGGAGGAGGGAGAGGAAGGAGGAGAAGAAGAAGAAGAAGAAGAAGAAAGAGAGTAGGAGAAGGGGGACAGAGAAAGTGGAGAAAGGAGGAAGAGAGAAAGGGCAGAGAGAGGGAGTAGAGAGACCACAAGGAGGGTTTGTCCTTTTATATAGCAGCCCTGGGCAGGGCCACGCCCCCGTGGCAGGTAAGCAGTGACATCACAGGTAGGCAGACTGAAGCAGAATCCTGCCTGGTGGTGCATACCTTTAATACCAGCAGGCGGATCTCTGTGCATTCCAGGCCAGCCTGGTCTACAGAGCGAGTTCCAGTACAGCCAGGGGTACACAGAGGAACCCTGTCTTGGGGGGAAGAAGTGGCACCGTACTGATGCTCAGTATTAACCTGGCCTTCATGCCATACACAAATATAGATGCTCCCTCATACACATGTGTGAACGCTTATGCATACAGAATTAAACATTTTTTTAAAAAAAGAAAATGTCACTTTTGGATGGGTGCCTTACATAGAGGGGTGGACATTGTGTGCCCGTGTGTAGGTGGGTGGCTGGAGGTTAAGCAGGTGAGGCATCACTGCTAGGCCTGGCACATGCCAGGTGCTGCTCCCCTCTCCAGCCTGGAAAGATCTCTTTATATTTATTTCATTGGAAAATGTCCCACTCTCATCAGCTTCCCAGGAACAAGCCGTCTCTGGGGTGGCTTGCAAATGAGTACATCTCTCCGCAGATGGCAGGCTCGAGATCAGAGCAGCACACCATGGGTACAAAGTCACATGGCAGGCTCGTGGGCGGCCGACAAGATGGCCCAGTGTGGAGTCAGTAGACCCCGCTTCCCCTCCCCTCCCTGTCCCCTTCAGCCCCACTTGGGCTGCTTTTCGTGAGTGTTTGCCACGCTACCATATTCTCTCTCCAAGTGAGCCTATGGCCCTCCACCTCATAGAGGGAACTTAATGTCAGGGCATTGTGGCCCATGCCTGTAATACCAGCACTTGAGAGGACCAGAAGTCTGGGTTATCTTTGGCTACATGTCAAATTTGAGACAAGCCTGGCCTACGTGAGAACCATGTCTCAAAAGCAACAACAACAACAACAACAGAACTGAAACAAAACAAAAAACCCAAACCCACAAAGCAAGCAAACAAAGGCCAGTGGCACTCTCGAGGCAGAGACAGGTGGATCTCTCTGAATTTGAGTCTAGCCTGGCCTCCAGAGTGAGTTCCAGGCCAGCCAAGGCTACATGGTGAGGTCCTGTGGGGTGGGGGTGGTAGAATTAATTAAAATAAATAAATAAACAAATAAAAGCTCACCAGTTTGTGTATCTAAGAAGCCAAGAGCAGTAGAGGCATGGCTGGGCCCTCAGTGTGCCCACGGCCAGATGACTCCTGTTTCCTCCCTTGCTGGTTTGAGTTGTGGCTTGCCTTCTTCTGTGGTGAGAAATCCACCTGGTGTTGCAGGCTATTGGATCCCCTTGTGATCCCTGAGTTTGTGAACTGTAAAAACCTGTCTTCTGTTTGGTGCAGTTGAGCCCTAACACATACCTGTAATCCAAGAGCTTTCCATGCACAGGATTTAATAAAGTTAAGCCTAGGTCAAGAGGTGGAGCAAGAAGGGATTAAAGAGTAGGAGGGACTTTGAGTTGAGGGGTATTTCAGACAGTGTGTAGAAGAAGAAGGAGCTCCTTGGCTTTGAGCTCCTCACCTCCTCAGCTCCTCCTCAGCTCCTGCTCAACTCCTCCTCACCTCCTCAGCTCCTCAACTCCTCCTCAGCTCCTCCTCAGCTCCTCAGATCCTCAGATCCTCAGATCCTCACCTTCTCACCTCCTCAGCTCCTCCTCAGCTCCTGCTCAACTCCTCCTCAGCTCCTCCTCAGCTCCTCAACTCCTCCTCAGCTCCTCCTCAGCTCCTCAGATCCTCAGATCCTGACCTTCTCACCTCCTCAGCTCCTCACCTCCTCAGCTCTTCCTCAGCTCCTCAGCTCCTCCTCACCTCCTCAGCTCCTCAGCTCCTCACCTCCTCACCTCCTCAGCTCCTCACCTCCTCAGCTCCTCCTCAGCTCCTCAGCTCCTCCTCAGCTCCTCAGCTCCTCCTCAGCTCCTCAGCTCCTCCTCACCTCCTTTCTTCCTCAGCTTCTCCTCAGCTCCTCAGCTCCTTGGCCTCCTGACTCCAGCTTTTTGGCCTTTTCCTTCTGGGCTGTCAGCTGAGCTAGTGAGCCATTTGGGCCTTTTCCATCGGGACGTGAGCTGAGTAGGAAGGTCAGCTGGGTGCCAGCAGGTTTTCACCCCAGCATCTGGCTTCCAAGTCTTTATTAGTAAAATAGAAAACTTGGGACTTCCATTTAAAACAACAACCTGCCAGTGTCCCTCCTGTTTCCAGTAAGTTCAGTTCAAGACTCCAGGGAAAGGCTTCAGCTGACCTGTCTAGTCACATGCATGTTCCCAAGCCAACAGGTGTGCATGACATATGTAAGTTATGGGGAGTGTTTTGGCTTTGTGCTCTGTAGCTGGAATTGGCTTGGAACCCACCACATAGTCCAGACTGTGCGTGAACACACAGGGTTCCTCCTGCCGTGGATTAGAGAGGGCTAAAATTACAGAAATAAGTTTTTTAAAAACACTTTATTATTTTGCATGCATGTGTGTGTGCACATGCGTGTGTGTGTGTATGTGCACTCATGTGCGAGTATGTTTTTGTATGTGCATGCATGTGTGTGTGTCTGTGTGGATGCATGCATGTGTGTTTGTGTGTGTGTGTATGTGTGTACACTCATGTGCGCACATGTGTGTCTGTGTGCATGCATACATGTGTGTTTGTGTGTGTGTACATGCACATACTACAGCACACACGTGGAGGTCAGAAGACATGGCATGGGTTCTCTGCTTTCACCATACGGGTTCCAGGGATTGGACTCAGGTCATTGGGTTTACCTTTGCCAGCTTGATGTAGGTGCTTTAACAAAGACGTTTATCTACCGTGGAGCTGGGTAGGAGGTGGGCGTGCTTGCTTCCCCAGAACCACACACAGACTTGCACCATGGCTTGTTGTTGGGAGCACAGCACAAAGGTTATTGCCCCCACAGATCTCCAGGAAAATCAGGAATGTTAAGCACACAGGAGTGTCCTATCAAAGGAATGGACATAAAACCGGCTCTTTCATCCAGAAAGCTGGGCATTGGAAGCGATTAGTAGCTGGGTGATCTGCGTTATCTTGTTGGGCCAGGCCACATCAAACTCCCACAGCCAGGACTGAAGGTGGCTAGCAATCTAAATGACCCTTACATTATCTGTATAGCTAGAGGCTCCCCTAAGCTCCCACAGCCAGGACAGCAGTTGGTTAATAGCACAAACGACCTCTAAGCTATCCAGATGACTGAGACCTGACCATTAAGCTAATGCGTGTAGCCTGTCTTTAGCACCCCCACCTTGGAAGAAATGGCATGTACCTTGAGTTGAATTTCGATGTAGTTATGCTTTCTTGTACATCGGGGATTGTATCACACCAGGAAACTTTTTTTCCAAGTTCTACTGTGTTTAAATATCCAGGCAATAACCCCTCTGGCATCGGACTCCCTGAAATCTTGAACCAGGTTGATGGAATCAGAGTTCTCATTTTCACCTCTTTGAGGTTCGTTTCCATGCTATAACCTCCTTCAGGGACCCCACAGCTTGTCAACAGCAGGACTTCCAGGGTCTCATCCTTGTCCTCACGGCTGTCTACGGCTTTCTACCTCTTATTCAGAGGGCGTGGTTGTTGGAGTCGGGTGGATGTGGGCTCACACTGCAGTCCTGCTGTGAGACACTGATCGAATTCTTTTATTTTTATTTTATGGGTTTTTCAAGCAAGGTCTCTCCGCGTAGCCTTGGCTGTCCCGGACGCACTTTGTAGACCAGGCTGGCCTCAAACTCACAGAGATCCGCCTGCCTCTGCCTCCCAAGTGCTGGGATTAAAGGTGTGCGCCACCACGCCTGGCTCTGATTAAACTCTTTAACCTGCTCAAGCTTGATTTCCTCATCTGGGGCACTTTCTACTTCACAAACTTCCTGTGGGGATGAAGGAGCCTCAAGCCTGGCATGGAGGGTGATATGTTTGGATCGGAAACACCCCCATGGACTCATGGTTCGAAAGAAAGCTCAGCCCCCAGCGCACAGTGCCACTTTTGAGAGGCCGTGGGGTTATTAGGAGGGAGGGCGTGGCTAAGAAAAGTAGGTTACTAGGTACAGGTCTCTGAAGGTTTACCAAAGCCCTGCTTCGCGCCACAGGCAAGTGTGAGAGAGCTCTGCTGCAGGCTCCCACTGCTGTGGAGCCCACCGTGCCCTCTCCTCAGGATGCCCTGTCCTCAGGATGCTCTCTCCTCAGGATGCCCTCTCCTCAGGATGCTCTCTCCTCAGGATGCTCTCTCCTCAGGATGCTCTCTCCTCAGGATGCCCTCTCCTCAGGCTCCCTGAAACGGTGAGCCATCGGTGTTTCTGTCAGGTGTTTGGTCATAGAAGCACAGAAGTGTCAACACCTTCCATTGTCTACACGCCTCTGGTCCCCTACCTCTTCTCCTGACCCCCCAGAGTTTGGGTTCTAGGTCTCAGTCTGCCTATCCTTGGGGCTACCTGCCCCCCTTCATGGGCCTGGACTCCCAAGGCCTCCCCTAGTGGAGGAGCAGCAGATGTCGGTAGGACGAGGTACATGTGGCTTTTTTGTTTGTTTGTTTCATCTTGAAAAAATGTGCAGTTTTCACACTGTCACAGAACAAACAGAACCTTGACATATGGGTATCTATTTATGAGCCTGATTTTTAAAAAAAGATTTATTTATTTATTATTTATACAGTGTTCTGCCTGAATGTGTGCCTGCAGGCCAGAAGATGACACCAGATCTCACTAGAGGTGGTTGTGAGCTACCATGTGGTTGGCTGGGAATTGAACTCAGGACCTCTGGAAGAGCAGGCAGTGCTCTTAACCTCTGAGCCATCTCTCCAGCCCCCACCCCCCACCCCTCACCCCCATTTTTGAGACAGGATCTTGTTCTATAGCCCTGGCTGGCTAATAGCTCATATTGTGTGTGCATGTGCGCGTGTGCGCGTGTGTACATATGCATGTCACCATATGCACCTTTCGCCATCTACATGGTTTTTTGTTTTTTGAGACAGTCTCTCACTAAAACCTGGGGCTCACCAATTAGACCAGATGGCCAGCAAGCCTGAGACTGCCTGTCTCCACACCCCTGATTCTGGGATTCTGGGCACACGCCACCCCTCTCAGCTTCTCTCACAGGTTCTGGAGATCTGGGCTCAGGTCCTCGTGCTTGCACAAGCAAGCACCTCCTAACAGCGCTGTCTCCACAGCCCCTGGGATGCTTCTTTGAACAGTAAGCACGAAGCCCTCAAATCAGCACACCCTCATAGGCTGGGAGGTTGCTGCTGTGGGGCTGTACCTCCCCCGGAGCTCGCTCCTGTCCACACTTGGAAGCATAGGCTGCAGCCAGCGCCTCCTGACATGAAGTCAGGGCACAGCGCCCATCTGTCTGTCTGTCTGTCTGTCGGTCTGTAAGTTATTTTAGTGCTCTCACCTCACTATTGTCATTGCCATCTCGGCTGGCTTTCTGATGTCCTTCCAAGACACAGCAGGACAAGAGGCAGCTGCTTTGCTTCTAAAAATCAAATCCATCTTCTTCCCCCTCAGAGAGAGGCCTTGGCTTCCACCGATGGAAGATGCAAGGTCCTCTACTCCAAGAAGCCTTGGTCTGCTTCCTCGGAATCTTAAATCCCACAAAATGGGTTACAGAGGCTGGTGATGTGGGAGAGGGGTGGCCTGGGAGAGAAGCTGAGAAAAACTGATGTACAGTGTTTCTTTCTTTCCTTCTTTCTGTCTTTCTTTCTTTCTTTCTGTCTTTCTTTCTTTTTTAATGTACACCAGAAGAGAGCACTAGATCTCATTACAGATGGTTGTGAGCTACCATGTGGTTATTGGAAATTGAACTCAGGACCTTTGGAAGAGCAAGCAGTGCTCCCTAACCTCTGAGCCATCTAAAAGGAGGAATTAGGGAGTGAGTCTACAGGGCCCAGAGTGGGAGCTCAGGGTCTGGGCAGCCCTTGTTCCACAGTTTTGGCCTGTGGGGTCCCTGCCCTTCCCGCTGGGGGAAACTCGACCAGGGCGGAGTGACTGGGGAGAGAAGGCTTGCTCTTGCAGAGTGGGTTTTTTGTTGTTGTTGTTGTTTTTGTTTTTGTTTTGTTTTGGTATGGTTTGGTTTTTCAAGACAGGGTTTCTCTGTGTAGCCTTGGCTGTCCTGGACTCCCTTTGTAGACCAGGCTGGCCTCGAACTCACAGCGATCCACCTGCCTCTGCCTCCCAAGTGCTGGGATTAAAGGCGTGCGCCGCCACACCTAGCCTGCAGAGTGTTCTTATAGTCCATAGGTGGCCAGTAGGCCCAGCCCGTTCTGCTGGATACTTACTAGCAGGGCACTCAGTCCCTGCCCGACCTGTGCCAGGCATTTAGCACAAATGACGACTACAGCTGGAGCTTGGCACGTGGCATGCTTACGGTACAGGAAGGCATCAGCGTGGGCACGTGGCAATGCTTACGGTACAGGAAGGCATCAGCGTGGGCTCGTGGCATGCTTACGGTACAGGAAGGCATCAGCGTGGGCACGTGGCAATGCTTACGGTACAGGAAGGCGTCAGCGTGGGGGGGGGTAGTCACACCTATGTCCAATTAGTGCAATGTAGGGGGGAAGTTTTGGAAAGACTGGTGTAGCAGGGAGGGCTCCCTAGAGAAGGCATCTTCTGGCCTGAGCTGTGGAGAAGCAGTAGAGATTAACCAGGCTGGGGTTATCAAGCCAGGGAAGAGACCTGGGCAGAGGCAGAGAGACTTAGAGGCCTGAGGAGGTCCGTGGAACTCTCAGGAGACTCCAGGCAGCAACAGTGCCCAGGCCTGGGGCCTGCCAGCGGGAGGATGCTCACAAGTCAGAGCCTTCCCCCGAAGCTGCTTCTGACTTCCTTTCTGTTCCCACCCTGCTGGCCTTTCCATGCAGCTCTGGGTGCACTCTGTTCCATCCCTCCTATTAGAGCATGGAGCCGACCCAGCATCCAGCCTGGGAAGGAGGGGCCAACGGTCTATCCGGGAGCCCAGGATTCTTGACTCCCAGGCCAGGACTCTCAAAGGAAATGCAATAGCTCTCAGCTCTCTCTGCCCTCTCTCTCTCCCTCTCTCCCTCTCTCCTTCTCTCTCTCTTTCCCTCCCCCTCCCTCTCTCCCTCCTTTTTCTCTCTCCTATTTTTTTTTTTCCCAAACAGGCTCTTTTATGTATGCAGGTTGTCCTCAAATCCACAAGTTTCCTGCCTCCCAAGTGCTGGGACTACAAGGAGGCACCACTACATCGTTGTATAAATGTTAAAACAAAACAATACAAAACAAAACACACACACACACACACACACACACACACACACACACACAAGAATGATTCTTTTTTTTTTCCCCTCTTTTTTGTTTTTTATAAGAATGATTCTTTAAAGCAAAGCCGCAGAGCTGGAAACAGCACAGCGGCTGAGAACACTTGCTGCTCTTGCAGAGGACCTGGGTTCAGTTCTCAGCACCCATTTCTGATACCTTACAACCACCCGGAGCTCTGGCACAGCTGACTCCCTCTTCTGGCCTCTGGTCACTGCATGCACCTGGCACACAGACGTACATGGTAGGCAAAACACTCATACACATAAAATTAAAATTCATTTAAAAAATATTTAAAGAGTAGACACAGTAGTGGTACATGCTTGTATCCCAGCCCTTGGTGGGGTGAGGCAGGAGCATTCCTAGTTTGAGGCTAGCTTGGGCTACAAACCAAGATACTGTCTCTCTCCCTCCCCTCTAAAACAGCTTCTGGGGGACTTTGAGTCCTGATGGGCAAATAAGAGTTCCCTTTCTAGCCCCTAGTCAGCGTCCTTAGAGCCTTGTGTAGGGAATACTGTGATGAGCTTCCAGACACCCAAGTCAGGGCTGGCGGGCTCTCCCTCCCCAGGAGGGCTGCAGGTTGCTACTCACAGATGAGGTTCAATGCGAGGTGGAGAAGTAGAGGAGCTGTGGGGGCAATCAAGTCTGTCAGCCTCGGAGGAAAGAGGAACTAAGGTCCAGACCCGTTGCCTCAATCTTGACAGATGTCGGGGGTTCTCTCCCCTCCAGGTTCCTGTGGGTCGGGGTGGGACACTTGTCACTGTGATGAAGTCAGGGTGGGACACTTGTCACTGTGATGAAGTCAGGGTGGGACACTTGTCACTGTGATGAAGTCAGGGTGGGACACTTGTCACTGTGATGAAGTCTCTCTGTACCTAGCCCTGGCCCTGAAATCCCTTCTTGAGAAATTTCTCTCACCAGTGACACCTTCTTTGACCCCCAAACTAAGATAGATTCCTTTACCATGTGCTCATGTCTCCTGGGCCAGCTTTTATAAGCAGCATGCTATCTGGCCAGTGTCTGCCTCCTCCATGGACTGGAACAGCCCCACAGGTGGGAGCCATAGCTGATATGATTCTCTACCCCAGCATGTGACTGTGAAATATTTGTTGTGTGGCCAAGCAACTTTACTGTCCCATCTAATCTAACCCCTTAGGAGGCCATCGCCTTTACTTAGATCTGGAGACTGTCTCCTTCGTTCACTCAGTAAATATTTACAAAGAAGAGCAAGGCCCTACCTCCCAACATCAAAATAATTCCAGATGGCTTAAAGATGTTTGTGTGTGAGAGAAAATAAAAGCGGTAAGTCTCTAGGGGAAAGCTGAGTATGTTTTAGAAAAGAATTTTGAGCTACTAAGGGACTTTATAACCATGGTACAAATAAAATAAAGTAAAAAAATCAGGGTGAAAAAGTTATTGCTCATGATCACATAAAATTTCAGACCTTTCTTCATAAGTGGGGGAAAAAAATAAAGAAGCTGGGTGTGGTGGCACATGCCTGTAATCCCCACCACTTGGTAGGTGGAGGCAAGATCAGGAGTTCCAGACAACTCCGGGCTATGTAAAACCCTGTCAAAAAAGGGTGTCGGGGAAACAAGGGCAGCTGCGGGTGTAGCTGGGTTGGTTGTGCACTTGCTCAGCATCTGCAAAGCACTGGGTTTGAGACGTGACTCTAATCCCAGCAGAGGTAGAGGCAAGTAGGTCAGAAGTTCAAGGTCATCCTGGGACACAAATCAAGTGCAGAACAGCCTAGGCCTCGTCTTTTTTTTCTTTTTAGATTTATTTTATTTTTAAGTGTGTGTGTGTATGTGTGTGTGTGCGCACGCATCTGTGTCTGTGTGTGTCTGGTGGGTAAGTACATATGAGTACAGATGCCAGTGGAAGACTGGAGATGGCAGATCAGCCCCAGAATTGTCGGTACAGGCAGGTGTGAGCTGCCCTAAGTAGGTGCTGGAAACAGCTCAAGAGCAGCGGTCCTCTGCAAAAGCTGGATGTGCGTGTGGGTGTCAAGTGCCTTTAATCCCAGCACTCTGAGGTAGAAGGCAGGGGGAGCTCTGTGGGTTTAAGGCCACTCTAGTCTACATAGTGGGCTCCAGGTCAGACAGAGCTGCATGGTGAGACCCTGTCTCAACAACAACAAAAAGAGATGGATGCTCCTCACCGCGGGGTCTCCAGCCTTGTGAGACCTCTTCTTCTTCTTCTTCTTCTTCTTCTTCTTCTTCTTCTTCTTCTTCTTCTTCTTCTTCTTCTTCTTCTTCTTCCTCTTCCTCCTCCTCCTCCTCCTCCTCTTCCTCTTCTTCCTCTTCTTCTTCTTTGTTTTCTCTTTTTTTTTTTTCCATTTTCAAGACAGGGTTTCTCTGTGTAGCCTTGGCTGTCCTGGACTCACTTTGTATACCAGGCTAGCCTTGAACTCACAGCAATCCACCTGCCTCTGCCTCCTGAGTGCTGGGATTAAAGGCGTGCGCCACCACCAACCACCCTGCTGAGACCTTGTCTTCAAAAGCTAAAGAAAGTAATTGTAACAACTATGTGATAAGGCTCTGAGTGGACCTCACACCAACATCTACCCCAGGTATGACCTGCTGGAGCACATGAAGGGCCGGACCTGCAGATGCAAAGATTAAGAATCTCCTTGACACATGACAACAACGGGATATCTGACAGCAGTCCCAGTGAGGATGTGGTAAAGATAGTGGAGGCCTCCAACCAGACCCATGACTCGTAGCAATGAACATTTGAAAGTAAACACATGTGGACAAAAGGCTATACCACGTGATACACTACAGCTTCTGTGATGGGAATTTTTGTTTGTCTGTTTGTTTTATTTTACTAAGGGGAGGAGAGGGATTTGGGTGCATGACGTGTAAATCGTAGACATTCAATAAAAGCATATAAAAAAGAATATTAATCTACTATAATAAGGAATTCTTGCAAATAAAGTTCAGATATCTGGGGGATGGTTCAGTGGTTAAGAGCACTTGCTGCTCTTGCAGAGAACCTAGGTTCGATTCCCAGCGCCCACGCTGGGTGGCTCACTATTGTCTGTAACTCCAGTTCCAGAAGATCTGATGCCTTTTTCTGCTCTCCCTGGGTACCAGTCTCACACATGGTGCACAGAGATCTATGCAAGCGAAACACTCATACACATAAAATAGAGATACACTAATCTTTTAAAAGTTATTTTTAAAAAGAAAGTTAGAAAACTATAGAAAATGTGAATAACAGGACAAAATCCAGGAAACCTGTTTTGTATTCTATACTATCTAAGATGGGACAATCCTGCAATGTCATTTTTTCTTCCAAGCGTGACTGAGTTAAAGCCATTGACAATAACCACCGGTTCTTGGCAAGGGTATAGGGAAGCAAAGGATTCATTTACATCCATTGGCAAAGCTTGACTTGGACTCTTTAGAGATCTTCTTGGCAATATCTGTTAAATTAAAGAGCAGTCACGTCCTTTGGCCTGGAAACCATACTTCTAGGGATGTGCCCACAGGCATGCACCCGGACAGAATGCGAAACACTGATGCTGCCGGGCGAGAAGGCAGGGGAACGCCTTGTCAGCGGGGCTTGTTACATAAGAGGTGGCCAATCCATAGGCCAAGGTTACAAATATCTCAAAGAGTGAGGTAACCTCTGTTCTTGGATAGTTTTACGCCAATTTGGACACAAGCTACAGTCATCTGAAAGGAGAGAACCTTAATTGATAAAATACCCTCATAAGATCCTAGCTGTAGGGCATTGTCTTAATGAGTGATTGACAGGGGGAGGGCCTAGCCCATTGTGGGTGGTGCCATCCTTGGGGTGGTGGTTCTGGGTGCTATAAGAAAGCAGACTGAGCAAGCCGTAAGGGGCAAGCCAGTAAGTAGCATCCCCTCCATGGCCTCGGCATCAGCTCCTGTTTTCAGGTTCCTGCCCGGCTGAGTTCCTGCTCTGACTTTCTTCAGTGATGAACAGTACTATGGAAGTAATGCCAAATTAAACCTGTCTTTCCCAAAGTGCTTCCGTCATGGTGTTCCCTTACAATAGTGACCCTAACTAGGACGCTAATGTACTGAAATGTACTGCATTGTACAGAGAAGGGTGCTCTAGGCATTTTCTGGAGACATGGACAGGCTCCTAACATAGAAAGGGGGAAAGGCACAGTAACGCTATCTGAGAAGACCCAAGGCCAGTGCTCCCCGGTGAGGAGTCAGGGCCCAGTGAGCTGGTCCAGCAGGTGAGAGCACTTGCTGAGAAGCCCGATGACTTGAGGGAGATCCCTGGAACCCACGTTCCTGGCCTCCTCCCCTGCCTTTTAAAAAGACAGGGTCTGGCTGTGTAGCCGAGGCTGTCTTCAGATGCCCGGTTCTCCTTCCTGCCTCCGCCTTCTGATTGCTGGGAACGACAGACTTGCGCTGCTGCCTTCAGCAGCTCTTACTTTCTATGTCACGCGTTGCACACATGGTGAAGAGTCATCGCTGACTTTTGTGACACTAGAGAACAGCAGCAGCAACAAGGGTCCGAAAAGACAGCGAATGCTCAAGGCTGAGCTAACCACAGCCCTAAGGCAACTGCAGAGAGGAGACTGGCCAGAAAGGGTAGCTGACAGCCTGGGTAGCCGACAGCCTGGGTAGCCCTTGCTCTTCTGGTGTGAACGGGTGGCGCTATCTCTGCTTCCTTCTTCTTCCTCTCAGCTGCTGTGGCTTCCTCACGTCCTCACATCTCTCCTAGCAGCTCAACCCTGCTTCCTCCCCCCCCCCTCTGGCCACACTCTCCCCTCGTGGTTTCACCTATGCTCTTGGCTATAGAAACCATCTGCCTCATGTGCAGGCTCCTGTCTTCCCTTCTGCTTGGTGTTCCTCTGCATCCGGGCCCAGCATGTTACTGCCTCCTCGGGGGCCCTTCACCTAGGAGGCATCTGTCTTAGACTGTTTCGTGTAGCTGTGATAAAGTGCCTGAGGCTGGATAGGTGATACAGTAAAGAGGCTCATTTGGATCATGGCTCTGGAGGCTGGCACGTGTGGTTCTGGCCTCTGCTTGACATGCGCTGTAGCCATGCCTACAAGACAGAGCAAGAGTGTCATCCCCAATTTCTCTTCCTCTTCCTATAAAGTCATTTGAAAAGGGCATCGGGCTCCAACCTCATGACCTCTTCTGATCCTAACTACCTCCCAAAGGCCCCACCATCAGTTTGGAGATTAAGTATCCAGCAGTCAAGTCGTAGATGGCCGAGAGCTGACACAGCTCAGTGCTGCCGGGGCCATAGAGGACCCCACCTGTGGCCCTCGTACTCAGCTGGAGCAGGAAGCCACAAGGTCGAGCCTGTGCTGCACGCTAACACTCCAGCCTCTGACTGCGACCCACTGGACGGTCTTCTCCGTGTGTCAGCTTCCTGTTAGTCAGTGGGGCCACTGTCCACCCAGCTGCTCGCTGTGGCCATTCAAGTCTGTTCCAGGCCCCACTTCCCTTCCCTGAACTCCCCCCCCCTTTTTTCTGCTTTTTCATTAGCAACATTGTTTTTGTTTTGTTTTTGTTTTGTTTTCTCCTTATTTCCAAATAGGTCCAACCCGGCAAGATGGTGGTCTTTGGTTTCAACACTTAGAAGGTAGAGGCAGGCAGGTCTTTGAATTCAAGGCCAACCTGGTCTACGTAGCAAGTTACAGGGCAATCAGGGCTACATAGAGAGACCCTGTCATTAAAAAGAAAAATTAGGCTGGCTGCTGCAGGGACAACGCCCAGATGTCCACCCACCATTTGTCATTATTACCTGCAAGTATGTGATGGAGAGATGGCGGGCTGTGAGTGGCCTGCCCCACCACCTGAGGCCATGGTGAGGTCTCTGCCCTTGTTGACCCTGAAGACCATGTCTGGGTTCATGACCATGCAGCAGCAGGGGTCTGTGTTGATGTCCATGGCTCATATCACCACCAAAGGCCAAGGGGACATGCCTGATCCGAGCTGACACCTGGGACCATGTTCATGTCCGAGGGCTGTGCAGAGGTGGCCCAGCCCCACAAATGGCTGCAGGCCCTGCACTACGCCTGGGTAGCACAGTAGAGCTGATCCTGGTGGTGAGGGCTCAGGTGAGTCGGCCCCAGGGGCACAGGAGCGGGAGGGATGGGCCTGCCTCTTGCCCGATGTGTCCAATGTGGTCTAGCCAGGGCAGTGCTGGAGAGCTCGCCCTAGTGGTGTGGGTGTGGCGGAGCTGCTGGGCTGACCAACTCAGGCCCAGATCCAGGGCTTTGAGATGCCCCAGGCCAACATTTACCCCATCTATTAACTGCTGGAGCTGGTATAGTTTGGTCCTACAGAACCAAACTACAGGATCTCCATGACTCAGGGCAACAGCAGGATATCCGAGAGGAGTCCTGGTGAGGAGGCAGTATTGACGGTGTAGCAGAAGCCTGAGGCCTCAAACCAGACTAATGACTCATTGCAATGAACCTTTAATAAAGAGAGAGACAGAGAGAGAGAGACACAGAGAGAGAGAGAGAGAGAGAGAGAGGGAGAGAGAGAGAGAGAGAGGGAGGGAGGGAGGGAGAGAGGGAGAGAGAGAGAGAGAGAGAGAGAGAGAGAGAGAGAGAGAGAGAGAGAGAGAATGAGAGTGTTTCCCTGGCTGTCCTGGATTCACTTTGTAACCAGGCTGGCCTTGAACTCACAGAGATCTACGTGCCTCTGCCCCACCCCCACCCCCCAAGTGCTGAGATTATAGGCCTGTGCAACCACGCCTGGCTGCGACGAACATTTGCAAGTAAAGATGTGTGGACAAAAGGGTATCCTGTGTGACACCAAGACACAGTACAGCTTCCATGCCAAGATTTTTGTTTTGTTTTGTTTGTTTATTTGTTATTTCCTTTTGGGAGGGGAGGTTGCAAGGGCAGAGGGCAGATATGAAGGGATGAGGAGATAAGTGGGATTGGGGTACATGATGTGACATTCACAAAGAATCAATGAAAAGAAAAAAGAAAAAAATTAAAAGATCCACTTAATTCCTTGTCTCCATTGCTTTTGTCATCTTTAGTTCAAATAGTGGGAACAAATGATGACTGTAGGTGGTGGTTTTTTTTTTAAGTCACTCTATTGGGTTCCTATATTTACCATGCTTTTCTACCCCAATCCATTCCAACTCCACAACACTAGGTAGGTGAGAAAGAAGATTAGAGGGGGAAAGGGGGATAGACCTCCTTTACTTCCTGCTGATCAGGGCATTGGGTTACTTGAGGTAAGTTTGACCTTTGCCATCAGGATATTCAATTTCTTCTTGTCTCTCTGTGCACAACTCGTTGACAAACTGCAACCAACAGCAACAAACTGCAGCCAGCCGACAGCAGCAGCAGTAGCCACGACAGCAGGGGGAGCAGCAACCTCTCTTTGGAGTGTCCCCAGCCTCTCTCTGGGCTCTGGCATTTATTCCCTCTGAAAAGTTTCCAGAATCCCAAACGTAATTGAAGAAATTATGTGTGTCTGGCAAAGCTATACCCCTGCGAGAGAGCAGGAGGCAAATCGCAGTCACCCCGTGAAGCAGCTGTGGCCAATCTAAAGCAGCTCTATATCCCACACCTGGAATAAAAACAAAAACATCCACATACCATGACTGGGCTTTTAAAGAAACCAAAATTCTTGCTACATCTCTCCATCTAGTCCAATAAATGGCTTTTTCTCTAACATCAATAAACTATATACAACAATTATGGGAACTATCAGGGAAGAATTATATTTACAATGTCTAGTCCATTGTATTTGGCAACCTTGCAGAAAGCCCTCCACTAGTCTATCTTACTGAGTCCAAAGTTCTGTACCTAAATAATTTCTTTTCTCTTTTGAGACAGGGTTTCCCTGTGTAGCCTTGGCTGTCCTAGACTCACTTTGTAGACCAGGCTGGCCTCAAACTCACAGCGATCTGCCTGCCTCTGCCTCCCAAGTGCTGGGATTAAAGGTGTGTGCTACCAAGCCCAGCGACTTTTCCTTTTGTATCTGATTACAAAGAAAACTGTCAAACTGTAGCTATCTAGTCTTCTACTGCATTCAGTGACCTGAGAAGGATAAATTTTATCTGAGTAAACAGGAAGTGCAGAGCAAACAGCTTCTAAAACTATAGAAATGATACAAAGTTTCAGCTACCTGGACGGTCATGCGAAGTTCCTCTGTATGTGGTGCATCTAGTCTTTTTTTTTTTTTTTTTAAGATTTATTTATTAAGTATACAGTGTTTTGCCTGCATGTATTTCTTCATGGGGGCACCAGATCTCATCATAGATGGTTGTGAGCCACTATGTTGTTGCTGGGAATTGAACTCAGGACCTTTGGAAGAGCAGGCAGTGCTCTTAACCTCTGAGCCATCTCTCCAGCCCCAGTGCATCCAATCTTTGACCAACAGGCCCAGAATATCTGACAGACTTTTCTGTGAAGCACAAATTTTGAAGAACTGGCTTACCTTGTCTTGGCAAAGTTGAGCAGTTGACTTCTCAGGGTCCTGCTTTTCCACAGTTTGGTCGGCGTTTGAGATAAGGTCGGTTTTTGCCCAGTGGCTGGCTTTGCCACATTTGAAGCAAACTCCATGTAGAGGTTCCTTGGGACCCATCATCTCCTTTGAAGTAAATTGGGGTGCTGCCAGGAGCTGGTGTGTCTGTCTGCCAGAAAAACCTATTACTATTAAGACATCTTAAATGCCATATTATGCAAATCTCTAAAGTGTTTGAGGACCTCTTATCTATCTCAGTATATCTAAATGGACAAACGTTGCTTGTTTCTAGCTATTTACTTTCTGCTTAACTTTGAAAACACCTACAGGAGGCTAAGTAAAGCTTATTTCTGTAATTAGTTAAAGAAGTACCTAACTAGACTACAGGCTTGATTATATATATGTGACTAATTACCAACTTATATTTCTGAATTATTCTAAACAGTTTGCAATAGTAGCTTTCAAGGACTATAACTTTATATCACATTTCTAAATGAGTTGCATGGGGCTGGAGAGATGGCTCAGTGGTTAAGAGCGCTGCCTGCTCTTCCAAAGGTCCTGAGTTCAATGCCGAGCAACCACATGGTGGCTCATAACTATCTGTAACGTGATATGGCGCCCTCTTCTGGCTTGCAGGAGTACATGCAAGCAGAGCAGTGTATACATAATAATAAATAAATCTTTAAATGAGTTGCATATGTACAATGCCTTAAAGAAGAGTTGAAATGTATATACAGTAAGTTGTAGCAACATATAAACTTAAATTTCTACCAATATACAATAATCCAAACCAATGTAAAATATTTGAGACTTGTTGCTTTCTTAGTCTAAAAGGAAATACATTAATTCACCTTTCTTTTTTATGCCCTTAATTGAAATAGACATTTTAAACTAAAGGCCTTTCAGGTCAGGGGTCAAGGTTTTTTGTTTTGTTTTGTTTTTTTCCTAACCTAGTGACTCTTGGTTGCTCTTGTCTAAAATGGCTTGTACTTTTTGCTGTGGGGCCTAAAACCACCAGGTCCCCCTTTTTGTCTCTGCAAACCTGGGGAAGCCTAACCTGTTCTTTTTTTTTTTTTTTAAAGATGTATTTATTTATTATTATGTATACAGTGCTCTGTCTACATGTACACTTGCAGGCCAGAAGAGGGCATCAGGTCACATTACAGATGATTGTGAGCTACCATGTGAATGCTGGGAATTGAACTCAAAACCTCTGGAAGAGCAGACAGTGTTCTTAACCTCTGAGCCGTTTTTCCAGCCCCTAAACTGTCTTTTTGCTTGTTTGTTTTTTGGTTTTTCCAGACAAGGTTTCTCTGTGTAGCTTTGGCTATCCTAGACTCACTTTGCAGACCAGACTGGCCTTGAACTCACAGAGATCCACCTGCCTCTGCGTCCTTAGTGGTAGTGCTGGGATTAAAGGCATGCACCACCATGCCCTGGTTTAAAAGTGTTCTTTCTTTCAAAACAGAAATGGCTTGTCCTCTTCTCTGTAGAAAGTACCGAATTTCTCACAGTTACTGCATTTTATTTATTTTAAAGATTTATTTATTTATTATTATGTATACAGTGCTCTGCCTGCATGTACACCTACAGGCCAGAAGAGGGCATCATATCATGCTACAGATGGTTGTGAACCACCATGTGGTTGCTGGGAATCGAACTCAGGTCCTTTGGAAGAGCAGGCGGCACTCTTAATTACTGAGCCATCTCTCCAGCCCCCAGTTACTGCATTTTATATCTGAGGCTTTTAACAGCTTGGTCACAATTTCTTTTGTAAATGGCCGAATTCACCGCAATTAAAGCACTGGGCATTTTGGTATCTGAGGCCTCTGGGGGCTTGGTCACAGCTTCTTTGTAAATGGCCGAATTCACTACAATTAGGGGAGCCAGCCAGCCACATGGTGGCAATGCCGAGAGCCAGGTGGCATCAGAGTTCAGAAGCCAGCTTACAGACCAGATGGCTTGGTAAAACCTACACAGGACCAAGACCTGGTCCTTCCTGAGGCCGCTGCAGCCAGCAGCCGAACAGAGTCCAAGTCTGGAGGGAGCCAGCAGTGAGATGCAGGTAATCTTCTGGAACGTTAACTTCCTTGTAGTAACTAGGGAGTGGGGTTATCGTGCTTCCTTCTAGAGTGCTAGAGTAGGCTTGGATGTACACGAACAGACCTAGCCAGTGCTTTGCACGTGCTAAGTGCTCGCAGCTATAAATAACAACCGAGTCTCTGAACCTTGGACAGAACTATTAAACCTACAGAAAGAGCTTAACTTCTGAGGCATGGGGGTGGGGCGGGTAGGTGGTGGTGGAGGCTGAGGCCACCAGGGGAATAGTGCTGGATTCAGTAGACTGGAGCGGAGGACTGAGTACCTGCACCGAGCCTGCTGCACATAACCTGACCAGCCTGGCAGGGTTGCATCCCAGGCTCAGAGCCCACAGGGAGGCCCGGATACCATCAAAGACAGGCCATCGCAAATCCTGCCATTGGTTCCGGAAGCAGGTGTGGTGTGCGTGCATGTAATCCCAGCATTTAGGAGGTAGAGGCCAGTTTTGGCTATCCAATAAATTTGAGGCTAACCTGGACTACATGAGGCTCTCACCAACAACAAAACAAAAAGGAGGCAGGCTGAGAGTTGCAAGTCCTTATGATTTTGTTATTACTATTGCTATTGTTGTTAAGTAGAGATGTGGCTGTGTGTGGCACATGCTGGTGCTCTTAGCACTTAGGAGGAAGGACCGAAAAGCCCAAGGCCAGCCTGGGCTACATAGAGTCTCTAAATTTAAAAAGGGAGGAGGTGGTAGGCTAGTGAGGCAGCTCAGTGCTTAACAGCACTCAGTGCTCCTCCAGAGGACCTGGGGTTGATTTCCAGCACCTAAACGGCAGCTCACAACCACCTGTAACTCCAGCTCCAGGGGCTCCAAAGCCCTTCTGGCTTTCATAGGCCTCCACAGACACATGGCATCTATGCAATTAGATGCACATCCACATGGTCATTTAAAAAAAAAATCAGATTTTTTTTTTTTTTTTTACCTTCTTGAGCCTTAAAGCCTGGATGCAAGGACCAATCCTCAAAAGGCTGGCCATTCCTGCCAACGATATGGTTAGTGAAGCGTGATATAAACAAAAAGTAAATCTAAGATTCTGCCCAGTGGAAGTGGTGGCGCACACCTTTAATCCCAGCACTCTGGAGGTAGAGTACACAGGTGGATCGCTGTGAGTTCAAGGCCAGCCTGGTTTACAGAGAGTTATGGGCTGGCTAGAGTGACATAACGAGACCATGTCTTAAAACAAAGCAAAGCAAAACAAAACCCTACAAACAAGCCCTTTTATTAATAATAACAATAACAATAATAATAATTGTGTGTGTGTGTGTGTGAGAGAGAGAGAGAGAGAGAGAGAGAGAGAGAGAGAGAGAGATATGGAGGGAGGGAGGAGAGAGAGACAGAGAGAGATGGAGGGAGGGAGGAGAGAGAGAGAGAGAGAGAGAGAGAGAGAGAGAGAGAGATGATGTGCGTGCCACTGTGCCACTGCTCATGGCCAGAGAGTAGTTATATGGAACTGGCTCTCTCCTTTTACCTTTACAATGGTTTAGGGGCTCAAATTCACGTCATCAGGGCTGTATGCTGTACTTGCTGGTTCTGTGTCAATGTGACACAAGCTAGAGTCATGAGAGAGGGAGGAGCCTCAGCTGAGGAAATGGCTCCATGAAATACAGCTGTAGTAATTGTCTTAATTAGTGATCAGTGTGGGAGGGCCCAGCCCATGGTGGGTGGTGCCATCCTTGGGCTGGTGGTCCTGGGGTCTATTAGAAAGTAGGCTGAGCAAGCCAGGCGACATCCCCTCTCCATGGTCTCTGCATGAGCTCCTGCCTCCAGGTTCCCGTCCTGACTTCCATTTGGTGATGAACAGCAGTGTAAAGTGTAAGCTGAATAAACCCTTTCCTCCCTTCCTCCCCAACTTGGTTTTTTGGTCATGGTTTTTTTTTTTTGTTTGTTTTGTTTTGTTTAAAGATTTGTTCATTTATTATATATACAGTGCACATTAGATCACATTATAGATGGTTGTGAGCCACCATGTGGTTGCTGGGAATTGAACTCAGGACCTCTGGAAGAGCAGTCAGTGTTCTTAACCTCTGAGCCATCTCTCCAGCCCGGTCATGGTGTTTTGTTGCAGCAATAAAAACCCCAAGACATGCTGGGCATTGGTGGCGCACGCCTTTAATCCCAGCACTCAGGAGGCAGAGACAGGTGAATCACTGTGAGTTCAAGGCCAGCCTGGTCTACAAAGTGAGTCCAGGACAGGCAAGGCTACACAGAGAAACCCTGTCTCAAAAAACTAAAAACAAAACAAAACAACAACAACAACAACAAAAACCCAAGACACATGGCACGTACCCTTACCAGCCAAGCGTGTGTTCCTGTATGGCACTCTGTGGTAGGAGGACCAATCACCATTTGGATGGGGGCTGAGAATAGATTCTCTTTTTTGATTAGTTATGGAGTCCCTTTAAAGCATCGTTGGCATCCCCCAGGAACTGTGGGCATGGGACATCCTGCTGAGCCATGTCACAGCCAGGATCTCACTATTTCACCAGCAATCCCAGCACACAGTGTCTGTGACATTCAAAGACAGGAAAAGAGTACTATGACCCCCAAAAGACACCGCCACCATAATGAGATATGATGGCACATGCTTGCAGCCTCAGCAATGGGGAGCCTGAAGCAAGAGGATCTCAAGTCCCAGGCCAGCCTCTGTCATGGAATACATAGGCTTAACTTGTCTCTAATTAATTCATTAAAAGAATTAATTCATTAAAAATAAGTCAACCTGGAGCCCGGAGCAGTGGCGCACGCCTGTAATCCCAGCACCCAGGGAGGCAGAGGCAGGTGGATTGCTATGAGTTCAGGACAGCCAAGGCTACACAGAGAAACCCTGTCTTGAAAAACCAAAAAAATAAATAAATAAAATAAAAATAAATCAGTCTAAGAGATGGGATAAGGAGATGAAAGAACAAAGTATAATGGCACATATGTGTGAAATGCTGTAATGAAATCCGTTACTTAGTACACTAACTTAAGAATGATTTTAAAGAAGCTGCGACCAAACTTGTTAGTAGAATGCTTGCTCGACATGCACAGAGCCCACGCAGTGGTCCATACCTGGCATCCCAGTATCTTGGAAGTGGGGGTGGGGAGATCAGAGATTCAAGGTCATTCTCTGCCACAGAGGGACTTAGAAGTCCGCCTGGCACACTCCTTTAATCCCAGCACTCAGGAGGCAGAGGCAGGAGGATCTCTGCAAGTTCGAGACCAGCCTGGTCTACAGAGCGAGTCCAGGAAACCCTGTCTTGGGGGGAAAAAAAAACGAAAGAAAGAAGTCAGCCTGAATTATATGAGACCTTGTCTTAAAATATTAAGGCGGTGGGGAGCAGGCACTGAGAAGAAACACATCACCAACATTTGGTGCAAGCAGCCTGGAATAGGGCAGGCTTGCTGCAAGCCCAGGTTTCTGTCAAGATGCTAGCTGCAAGCTTGTAAGTAATCACACCTCCCATGCCTAGCTGCATCAGCCTGCATCGCTCCAGCTGCAACCCTCTGGGAAGAAGCGCATGGCAGGAAAGGCAGTGCATGTCTGTGGGTGGTGGGGTTCTGGGCTCTGGCTGGCCTGGTGAGAGCTTAGGGGGTGTGCACTGTCCTGTTCTTTTGCCTTCTTTGTGGACCGAGGTGAATCCTGCCTCTCCCCCGGCAGTAAGACAGGCAGGCCCTCCTAGGACTGTAAACCCAGCTGGAGAAGGAGCTTTTTAGCCTAAATTGGCCCGCTGGGTTCAAGGAGGAACGGCAAGCCTTTCGGAGCACCGTGGATAATGTGTAGGTCGCTTCCTTCAGGGGAGATGCAAAAGGAACGAAGGGTTTGGGGCGGCTCTTTGGCTGAGTTGGTTAGAGTTTCTGTTTAGAATACAGAGCACAGGATCTGGAGGCACTGGGCATGTTGGAGATTTGGAAGAAGTGATGCGGTCCAGCCTGGAGGTGAAGGAGGCCTTCTAGAAAAAAAACGTGATGCCTGGTTGCTCAGTGGTGCCAGAAATGCAGGAGCCAATTGAGGACTCTCGGGACTCTGCAGGTGACCTATGTTACTCTTCAGTAAAACCCAGCGAGACACTGCTTCGCTCCCGCATACATGTGGATCTGATAGTTTGTGGGGCTGAGTGTTGCCTTCATCCCTGTGCTTGTAGGCATGGACGTCATCAAGCTGCTCAAGGCCTTGACCCTGGGAAGGACGTGGCATTACGCTTCCTCTCTGGTTAAGCCCCACCCACGCCCAGCCCCTGCAAAACCGGCTCCCAAGCCCCTCGACCCAATACCCTGTCCAGGTGTATCATTTACTCTTGTAGCCTGTGCTGGAAGCTTCCTGTTCAGGGAGTTCACGTACATACATACTGTGATCACGGCTTGCTTGCATGCTCCAGGCTCAGGGGCTGGGGGGCTTTGGGTACCCCGTTTATACCCTTGCTATGCACCCTGCTCAGTCTTTGCCAAGGAGAACGCCAAAGTAAAGTGATTGAATGAAGCCACGTTGGCAGTGGCATTCTGGAGCCCTGGATCTGTTTGCTTCTACTTCCGCTGGGTCCTAGAGGCAGAGGGGAGAAAGATGATCTCAGCCCTGCATTTGTCTCATTCTGTGAGACTAACATGAGACCTCAAATTCCTCCACATCTACAGGATCAGATTTTCAAGTGCTTTCATGTATACTAGTGTGTGTATGTGTGTGTGTGTGTGCATGCGTGTGTAAGGGGTAACAAATGTATTGATGCAGACCTGTGACTCCCAGGAACTACATAGAATGACTCTGTCCCCCAAACCAAAACCAAACAAAAATGTAATAGAAGGGGCTAAAGAGATGCTTCAGAGGTTAAGAGCGGCCCTTACAGAGGACCTGCAGTCAGTTCCTAGCACCCACAGGGCGGCTCACAACTGCCTGCAATTCCAGTTCCAGATGATGCCCTCTGAGCTCCACAGGCGCCATGCATGCTTTTGGTGCACGTATATGCAGGCAAAACACCCAAATGTATACAATGAAATAAATCTTAAAAAAAAAAAATTAAGATTCACACAATCTGTCTGTGGGGATCCCGTTCGTTCCCCCACAAACCCCTATAGGTAAACCTATAATCTAGTTCTACCTAGTTGTGGTTTGATTTAGAATTTTATTTTATTGTGATTAAAAACTCACTATGCAGCACTCGGGAGGCAGAGGCAGGCGGATCGCTGGGAGTTTGAGACCAGCCTGGTCTACAAAGCCAGTCCAGGACAGCCAAGGCTACACAGAGAAACCCTGTCTTGAAAACTCAAAAAAAACAAACAAAAAAATTAAAAAATAAAAACTTGGGGCTGGAGAGATGGTTCAGAGGTTAAGAGCAACGACTGCTCTTCCAGAGGTCCTGAGTTCAATTCCCAGCAACCACATGGTGGGTCACACCCATCCTTACTGAGATCTGATGCCTTATTCTGGCCTGCAGGTGTACATGCAGACAGACCATTGTATACATAATAATAAATAAACAAATCTTAAAAATAAATTAAGATTCAGTTGAATCTATACCTATGTATCTAGAGTCCTTCTTCTAAAAGTATAAAGCAATTCTTAAATTTTTGATTTGATCTTTCAGCAGGGCATTTGCCGAGTCCTTTACTGTGTATTCATTCAATGGCTACTTAGAGCTCGCTGTGTATGGTGCCCTGTTTAAGTATTGAGGACATAGGAAAGGGTGACACCATTGGGCAAGACGCCCAAATGGGCTAGAAGTAAAGCTTAGAGCGCTAGCCTAGCGTGGACAGTGTCCCAGAGATGACCTCCAGCAATTCTGAAACTTGGTGTCCTGGACAAGCCTCTAATTCCAGCACTACAGGCTGGGAGCAGGAAGATCTGGATTTCAAGGTCTCCCAACTCACACTGAATTCAAATCTATTCTGGGATACAAGAGAGCCTGTTTCAAAAACCAAACAACCCACTTGGCATAGTGGTGTGCACTGGGTTGGTTTGGTTTTTTTTCCTGGTTTTTCCAGACAGGGTTTCTCTGTGTAGCCTTGGCTGTCCTGGACTCACTTTGTCCTGGGCTCACAGCGATCTGCCTGCCTCTGCCTCTGCCTCTCAAGTTCTGGGATTAAAGGCATGCGTCACCAGGCCTGTCTCCAGCTGGGCCTGGTGGCATGGCTTCTCTGTATGGCCCTGCCCGTCCTAGAACTCAATCTGTAGACCAGGCTGACCTTGAACACCCAGAGATCCGCCTGCCTCTGTCTCCTGAGTGCTGGGATTAAAGGCGTGCACCATTACTGCCTGGCATGGTGTGTACTTTTGATCTCAGCACTCAGGAGGCAGAGGCGGGCAGATCTCTGGGAGTCAAAGGCTGGTCTACACAGTGAGTTCCAGGCCAGCCTGGGCTACATAGTGAGAGCCTGTCTGAAAGGTGGGGAGAGACTAACAGGGCTGATGGGGTAAAATGATGCCGCAGAGACAAGGATGCTGCTGCTCAGCAGCATTGCACCTGCTACAGGCTGGAATCGCTTCCACCGGAGGCACTTCTGTGGTTCAAGCAGAGGCTGGACTCTTAGCCCAGCGGCAGGAAAGGAAAGCTGGCAGAGTTGATGTGTTGGCATCTGGTTTCTCAAGGAAGGACGAACCAGGACCCACAGCAGAGGAGCGCAGGGAGCTTTGTGTTGGGAGGAGAGCGTATGGAATGTCTGTCCTAGAGAACGGAGCGCGAACTGTTTAGGAAAGGCCGGTAGAACTGCCAGGCCTCGAGAGTGCCAATTTGAGGTCTGTGGTCACGCCATTAAAGGGCAGCGGGTGTTGGGGCTGCGGACTTTCTTCCAGCATTGACAGCTGCTTCAGCCAAGGCACACAGAAGGAGGCTTGGGCGTGGGGAAGGATGGGCGTTAGCTGGCTTCACTGGTTTGAAAAGGGAGTGCAGCCTTGTTGGTGTTCTAGATGGAGTTCATAGTTATGGTGGAAATGTGATAATAAGGGTGGGAGGTTTGTTTGTTTGTTTATTTATTGGTTTTTTGAGACAGGGTTTCTCTGTGTAGCCTTGGCTGTCCTAGATTTTGTAGAGCAGGCTGATCTCGAACTCACAGCGAGCCGCCTGCCTCAGCCTCCTGAGTGCTGGGACTAAAGGCATGTGCCACCACGGCCCGGCTCCAAGGGCGGGAGGTTTTGATGACACTTAGGGGTGGTGAGGAAGCCAGAGCTCCGGGTATATGAGGAGAAGACCCTGGTGGCCTGGGCTCTGGAGCAAGCCAGGTTATAAAGGAAATTGCCTCAGGGTGCTGTACCCCAACAAAGGCTTTGAAAACGAAGGGGGATAGATGACCTTTGTGGGAAGCCAAAGGGTCTCATAACTCCTTCTGGATTCTTCTGGCCAGTTTCTCTCTACAACTCCTAGGTTTTGCCTGGATAACTGAAAAAGTGTGCCTGAAAACTCTGTGTGTGTGTGTGTGTGTGTGTGTGTGTGTGTGTGTGTGTGTGTGTGTTAGAGAGAGAGAGAGAGAGAGAGAGAGAGAGAGAGAGAGAGAGAGAGAGAGATCTTTACATTTAATCTTATAAAGTTATTTTTCTTTTCTTCCCTCCTCCCTCTTTTTCTCTTCCATTTGGTATTTTGATACAGGACCTTATAACGTAGCCCAGGCTTACCTAGAACTCACAACAATCCTCCTGTCTCACTCTCCTAAGTGTTGGTTATAATCCAGCACCTAACAAGAAGGCCATTTTTCAACTTCCTCTCTGGCCTAGAGCCTGGTTCTGAGCACACGTGTGCCAGTGGTCACTGGATGTTTTCTGGAACACATGCTGTGGGTCCGTCTCCCTAGAGAAAAGCCTGGTCTCGGCTAGCCAAATGGCTCCCATCTTCCACATACGCAAACACCTCAGCTAACGCTGGGTAAGCAACTCCGCTTTATTCTCCGCTCCTTAGCCACCTGGAGGGAGGGGCCCTTAGATTCATATTAAATGTCTAAAAACATTATTACTTACGTGTGTGTGCATGTTGGTGAGCACACCTGCCACAGCATGTATGTGGAGGTCAGAGGGCAGCTCTGGGGAGTTGGTTCTGTCCTTCCATCTCTATGTGCGTTTTAGAGATTGAATTCAGGACCTCAGGCTTGTGTGATGTGAGCTTTACCGACTGAGCGAGCCATCTCAAGCAGCCCTCCTAGACCCACTTTCTACAGGTAAGGAAATAAAACCCTGGAAAGGGAAAAAAAAGCTTTGCCACAGTGGTGTAAAGTCAACTCGAGTCCAAGGAGATTCACCATGCAGTAAGGAAGATGGGCTGGGAGCTGAATTCTGGGGAGACGACTCCGCTGTTGTGATGAGGTAGGTGTCTGTGAGTTAGGTCAACAGAACAGTTGGAAACATAGAGAAACCAGCCTGAAGCCTGCGTGATGGTGTAGGGCTGCAATACCAGGCCCAGGGAGGCTGAGGTAGGAAGGTTGTGAGGTTGGCTAGGGGAGGGGCATGCTGGAGGAGTTGGCAAGAGAGCTGAGAGAGTAGAGGCGCTTGCTGCCACGCCTGATGAGGATCTGACTTCAATGCCCTAGTCCCTCATGGTAGGAGGACAGAACTGGTTCCTGTGGGTGGTCCTCTGACCTTTCCGTTTATGCTGTGGTGAGTTTGTTCTCACACATACACACGCAGATGACTGAAGATTAAGCAAGTCATCATGACATGGAAGTCAACCATGTCCCCCCCACCCCCCCACCCCCAGGCCTGAGATTGTTGAGTAAAGGGAGTGAGGACCAACTGTCACACAGGGTTCTGGGGGTCGTGGGGAACCTTCAGTGGCCTGAAACCTCCCTGCCCATATCTTACCACATCTGAGGCTGTCTGTGAGTTGCTTTTTCTTGAGATGTGCTTTTTAGTTCTATCAGATTCTTAAGTCAGGCTCTTGACTTGAAACAGCCTTGGGTAGCAATAAGCTGGAAGACGCCAGCTGGACCCTGGCATGTGTAGGCTTTGACTGGAAATCGCAGTTTGCTCTCTAGTCCTCAGGCAGCCTCTGAAGTTTTCCATTGAAATTACTGTGGAAGGGACTTGGGAAGACAGCACAGGCTCACTGTGAGCCCCATAGCCCAGCCCTGATTTCCTACCAAGCGCTGCTCGGTGTGGTGTGGCTCACAGCTGTAATCTTAGTGCTCAGGAGACTGAGAAAGAGGGAACACTGAGGTGGGGGCCAGCAGGGTATATACAGGAAGCAGAAAGCTAGCCTGGGGTACAGAGAGTGAAATCTTATTTCACAAAAGGTTTCAAGCTGGGCGTGGTGGCACACACCTTTAATCCCAGCACTCAGGAGGCAGAGGCAGGCGGATCTCTGTGAGTTCAAGGCCAGCCTGGTCTACAAAGTGAGTCTATAACAGCCAAGACTACACAGAGAAACCCTGTCTTGAAGGAAAAAAAAAAGATTTCAAAAGTAGCTTATGTCTGAACTGATGTATAGCTACACCACACTCCCGCATTGGTGTGGATGGAACCCAGGGCGGTGTACATGTTAGACAAGAGCTCTTCCACATCCCTCACCTCACCTCGTAGACTTTTTTTTCCCCTCTTGTTACCTGGGTAACACAATAGAAAAGCCCTGTATACAGCGTTGGCACTGTATGAGTGTTCTAGACAATCTGGAGATGTTGAAAGTGTAGCGGGGTGACCGGAGGTTAAGGTAGGAGACGGGCAACTACTAGTTTGTATTTTGTTGTTTTTAATCAAAGTTGGAGCTTACTTAAAAACAACAACAACAGCAACAACAACAACAAAAAAACAGGTTTGTGGGCCAGTGCAATGGCTAAGCTGGCTAGAGCTTTTGCTGTGCAGGCTGATGACCTGAATTCAACCCCCAGGATCCATATAAAGGTAAAAGGAGAGAAATGACTCCACAAAGTTGTCCCCTTGACCTCCACATGCATGCTTTCATGCTAACAATAATAAACAAAATTAAAAAGAAACCAGTCTGATTTTTTTGTTGTTGTTGTTGTTGTGGCTCGTTTTGGTTTGCTTTTGTTTGTTTGAAATAAGATTGTACATATCCCAGGCTTGCCTTGAACTTGCTTTGTGGCTGAGGATGACCTTGAACCTAATGACCTTCTAGCCTCCACCTCTTCAGTGCTGGTTTTACAGGCATGAGCCACAGGGCGCAGTTTATGTGGTACTGGGAACTGGAATCTAGAGGTTTGCACACACTACACAAGTGCTGTGTTAGCTGAGCTCCAGCCCAAGGAGTAGTTTTCATACAGATGTAAGCATAAGCATTAGGAAAGAGAGGCGTACTTAGGCAAAAGACAATGTACATCCAGGACACTGGTGTGCTCAAAACAGAGTCACCCATATTCTTTTCTTTTTAAAAAAATATTTACTTATTATTATGTATACAGTGTTCTGCCTGCATGTACACCTGCAGGCCAGAAGAGGGCACCAGATCACATTACAGATGGTTGTGAGCCACCATGTGGTTGCTGGGAATTAAACTCAGGACCTTTGGAAGAGCAGGTGGCGCTCTTAACCACTGAGCCATCTCTCCAACCGCCCCCATTTTCTTTTCAAACAAGAAAGTCAAAGAGATGACTCAGAGGGTAAAGGCAGTTCCTACCTGAGAATCGGAGTTCAATCCCTGGACCAGAGTTGTCCTCTGACCTGTACACACACACACACACACACACACACACACACACACACACACATAGCCTTTCTCTCTCCCCCCCCCCCCCCCCCGCCCCACTCCTCTCTCCTTTTCCCTCTCCCTCTCTCCCTATCCCCCACCTCTCTCTCTGTCTCTGTCTCTGTCTCTCACACACACACACACATACACAGTCACACGATGTTAGGATGGTCTTGAACTTGCAGCACAAGGGAGATGACAGGTGTATGCCACACTATACACTGCTCTAACTACACAATTTTCTCTAAGAGACTTGTTGATCACCTGAGTTGGGGATCTGTAGGAAGGCGTGGAGCCAATAAGCTGAAGACGTGGAGGGATGACTCTCCCAGCCCCTTCTGTGTCCCCAGAGCATGGCCCAGGGCTGAGCACAGCTTTGCACCTCAGCAAATATCAATTGCATGGATGAGATGAGGAAAGCACACACACAGAGATATGTGTAAGAACAAGAGAGAAAGTGCAACTTGGTGAGAGATGACTCAGAGGGTGGGAGTGCTTCCTGTACAAGCATGGGGGTCGTGAGTTCAATTCCCAGAACCCGTGTGAAAAGTTGAGTGTGGAGACATGTGTACCTGTAACCCCAGCACTGTGCATGGAGGTGCATGGGGAGACAGAAGGAATGCTGGGGCTAGCCGGCTGCCAGCTTAGCGTCAGGTACTTTAAGAGACCTTCTTGGGGGCGGCAGGGATGGCTCAGTGGTTAAGAGCACTTGCTGCTTTTCCAGAGGATCTGAGTGTGGTTCCTAGCACCCATGTTATCCAGCTCACAACTGTCTGTAACTCCAGCTCCATGGATTCCAAAACCCTCTCTGGGCTCCCCATGTGACATGCATATACACATAAATTTTAAAAAATTAAAATTTTAATTTTAATTTTTTAATTTTTTGAGACAAGGTTTCTCTGTGTAGCTTTGGCTGTCTTGGACTCACTTTGTAGACCAGGCTGGCCTTGAACTCACAGCGATCCTCCTTCCTCTGCCCCCCAAGTGCTGGGATTAAAGGCATGCACCACCACGCCTGGCTTAAAAATCTCTCTAAAAGAGAGACTGCCTCAAACAAATAAAGACAGAGGGCCCTTGATATCCTCTGGCCTCTGTGAGCATGCACACACAGCTGGGCACACATCACACACACACACCACACTCATACACACATACAAACATGGTTTTTGTTTTGTTTTTTCCTGAGACATGGTTTCTCTGTGTAGCCTTGGCTGTCCTGGGCTCGCTTTGTAGACCAGGCTAACCTCAAACTCACAGCAATCTGCCTGCCTCTGCCTCCTGAGTGCTTTAAGGGAATCAAGGCGTGAACCACCATGCCTGGCTGAAACAGAGTATTTTAACGTGAGTGAACCTTATAAGCACAACACAAGAGTAGCAAGAGATGGGAAAGGACCTAAAAGTGCACTAACAGGAAAAGCCGATTTATACTATTGGAAGGAAATGTCTTGCTGCTGTTGTTTTGTTTCTGTGCTGCTAGGGATGAACACAGGGTCTCAAAGTTGCTAGACAAGCACACTGCCTTGTATCCCTATAGACATGTAATAAATAGCAATAAATAATGCCATTTGCATAGGATGGATGCCACTGCCTCTGCCTCCCTGAATGCTGGGATTACAGGCATGTGCCATCACCTCTCAGTTTTCATACATACAGTTTTTAAGTGCATCTAAAGGGCTGGGAAAGTTGCTCAGTGGTAAGAGTATTTGCTTAGCATGTGTGAGGAAGGAAGGAAGGGAGGAAGGGAGGAATCTCATACTAGTATTATGGCATACTCTTTTAATACCAGGGACAAATACCTGGGACAAAAGGACCACTATAAACTTGAGGCCAACCTAGACACTACATAGTGAGTTCAAAACCAGCCTACATTATGCAGGGAGGCCTAATGCCTTCTCAACAAACAAACCCCAAGAAAATTCCCCTCTCCAGGGTAACTGCACACATTTCTTGGACTGAAGATGGAATCCAGGAGCTCCCAGCTCTGCGTGTGTTACCCTAGACTCCAACAGAAACCTGCTGGCTCCTGCTGTGCCACTGAGGTGGAGGTGACTGCCAGGAAAGCAGATGTGAACCCCAGGGAATGCTGCACACCTGGTGGCTGTGGGGCAGCACTTCTCAGAGCTCAGTCCTGAGGAATGGGCCATGCCCTCTGTCAGCCTCTCATCCTCGACCCACACGCTTGTCTTGCTGAGTCTGTCTCCGCCATATATGCTGTTTTCTTTTCCTGCTTTGCTGCTCTATCCAGCCCTGGCCACAGTAGGAGTCTCAAAATGGGGTGCCCTGTTCCTGCTCTGGTCTCTTATTGCTACTCTTTAGGCTGTAGTCAGAGGGTTGCTTTTAAGCTGATATATATATATATATATATATATATATATATATATATATATATATATATATATATATATCTTCTGTACTATAGATACATATGTGTGAATATATACATGTATATATGTATATATTCACACATATGTATCTATAGCACAGAAGCAGCTTAAATATATATTTTAAAATACAAATATTATTGTATTATATATTTTCTATATATAATTATATATTATGTAAACATATATAGTGATTTTCATTTTATGTGCTTAGAGAGCTGTGTTTGTTTGTTTGTTTGTTTGCAACAGGGTCTCATGTAGTCCAGGCTGGTCACAGAACTCTGAAACTGACCGTAAACAGATGCTCCTGCCTCTCTAGTGCTGGGCTGACAAGCCACTATACCTTCCTTCATACCCTCCACCCTATGTCTTTACTGTGTGTGTGTGTGTGTGTGTGTGTGTGTGTGTGTGTGTAAATGTGTCATGGCACACATCTAGAAGTCAGAGGACAACTTTCAGGAGTATGTTCTCTCCTTCCACCATGTGAGTCTCAGGGATTGACTTTCAGGCTTGGCAGTAGATGCTGGTCTATGCACTGAGCCATCTTGCCAGCTCCTGCGGCACTTCTGAGAGGCCCCCAGGTGATGCAGTTGCTAACGCTCTTGTGCCACATTAGGAGCGATAAAGACTTAGACACTGTCCCCAGCCTCCTTCCTATGCCCTGCTTTATCTAGGCCTGTCCGGTTTCCCTAGACCATCTCTGCCTGCTCTTTGTCTTCATGCTGTGGTGACATGAGCCTTCCTTCTCCTACTGCAGTATGTTGAATTCCTGCCTCCGGGCCTTGGCATGCACATGATCTCCTGCACACGATATCCAGGCCCTTCCCTGGAGAACCATGCACAGGGCTCCATTTCCTTACTCAGATCTCTGTCCAGGCCAGGGCGGTGGAACACACTTGTCATCCTTTCACGTGGGAGGCAGAGGCAGGAGGATCAGGAGACCAAGGTCACATCCTAGGCTACATAGTGAGTTTGAGTCTTGGATACGTGAGCCTGTGTCTCAAAAGCAAACCAAGACTGACAAACCTCAGTTCCACGATCGGAGCATACCTCCTCGGCCACTTCTTTTTCCTCCTTTATAGCACCCGACACTCTCTGAACTTATTTGAGTAACGTATTGTTGACTTCTGTGTGTGTGCATTTAACTTAGATTCCTTTTTGTTTTTACTCGTGTTTATGTGCATCTGTGGGAATGTATGCATATGCCACACGAGGTCAAGCGCCCAAGGATAACAGCCAAGAGGTTGACATTTGTTTCCTCGCCAGCCCTGCTGTTGCCACCATGGTGCCACGGGTAGGTATGAATGCCACAGGCCCTAGGACAGCAAAGGGTCTTTGCCAGGCTTCCGGAAAAAAATGGTCCCAAGAACTGGAGAGATGTCTCAGTGGGTAAAGTGCTCGCCATGCAAGCCTAAGGGCCTAAGTTTGATGCCCTAACACCCATGTAAAGGGTGGGGCAGGAGGGCACGCCTATGATCCCCAAGGCTCCTTAGCCTGATAGTCTAGCCGAACCAGCTGGCCAAGCAGGGTCATCGAGGGACTCTGCCTCGAAACAATAAGGTGGAAGGTGACTGAGACCTTCTGCACTGTGGCTTCTCAAAGCACGCTGTCCACGCTAGCAGCATCAGTAGTACCACCTAAGAACTTGCTAGAAATGAAAATTCTCAAGGCCCGGGCTTGGATTGGTGGGTCAGGAAACTTACACGCTCTGGGTCTATCATTCGAGGACGAACACGTCCTCTCTCCTTGATTGTGATGCTTGTGAGAGCTTGAAAAAGCCACCATTGCAGTTTTATTTCAGAGTGGACCCTACGGCAGGCTCTGGAGTGGGGCTGTGGTAGCAGTCAGGGCTGGGGGATTTGTAAGTAGAGCACAGGGGTCTTGTTCACACCGTGTGAGAATCGCTGTGTTGTCATTCTCTGAGACAGAGTCTCACTAGACAGCCTGGGCTGATCCCAAGTGAGGCATCCCTCTGCCTCAGCCTGGAGAGTGCTGGGATTATAGATGTGAGCACCTAGCTGTACCAGTGAATTCTTTTTTTGTTTAGCTCTGTCAGATTAATTTTATTTTATGGGGGGGGATGAGTGTTTTGCCTGCCTGTATGTATGTGTACTGTGTGAATACTTGGTGCCTGCAGAGGTTAGAAGGTACCAGAAGCCCTAGAACTGGAGTTACAGATGGTTGTGAGCCATCACGTGGGTGCTGGCAACAAAACTCTTGAGTCTTCTGCAGGAGTAAATGCTCTTAACTGCTGAGCTATCTCTCCACCCCACCCCCTTCTGAGGCAAGACCTTGTTATATAAGGAGGACTTGAATTCATTACGTAGACCACATTGGTCTTGAACTCACAGAGATCCCTCTGCCTCTGCCGCTGGAGTGTGGAGTGCTGGGATTAAGTCTGTGAAATATGTGTGCCACCGCACTTCAATTTGATTTCACTTTTTTTTTTTAATTTTTATTTTAAAGACAGGGTTTCTCTGTGTAGCCTTGGCTGCCTTGGAACTTGTTCTGTAGACCAGACTGGCCTCAAACTCACAGAGATCCTCCTGCCTCTGATTCCTGAGTGCCACTGCCACCCGGCTCATTTTCACTTTTTTAAAAAAATTGTTAGAACATATGAGACGGACTGATAGGAGAGCGAACAGGTGTGTTAAGGCTTAAATGCTGGACTGAGATGTACGGGGACACACCGTTGCTTTGACCATGACTACTTAGGTTCAGTTGCTCATTTAGAAAGCCCGGGTTTAGAAAGGACTAGCATTTATGCATGACCACACGCGCCAGTAGTTAATCTGGGTGCTCTACAAACGTAACCTCCTTTTTAGAAACCCTCTGGGATAGAAGGCTACGACAGCCCCGTTTGATGTGAGGGAGAAAGCTGGGCACTCAGAGGAAAGCTATTTGCCCAAGTTCACACATCAGGCAGCGGTGAGGTGTGGTAGGAATCAAATTTGAACCCAGGTTATCTCTGTTCCGAAACTCTTAGAAGTGTTCAACAAATTAATATGCTGCCCACGTGTCAACTGCAGGGGGTGGGACGCTAAACTTACTTCGTTGAGTAAACAGAACATAGAAGAAAATCCTTTTTCCTTGCACATCCATTAACTTTGGATAGACAATTCAGGGTCAAGGTCTATGTGAACACAAACACAACTTAAAGTCAAGTGTTGTGAGGTTTAGATGAAAGTGTGTGTTTGTGTTTCTTTTTCTTGTCTTTCGATAGTGCTGGGGAATCAAACCTAGGGCCTTGTGTTTGCCAGGCAAAAGTTCTGCTATTGAGCTACATTCTTAGCGCATTCTCATACACCTCAGCCCCAAAGCTCACACAAAAATTTTGGGACTCTCCATCTCCCACATGATAGGGTTTATCTGGGTCTGAGCTATCAGCCCCTGCCCCACCCCATTCACCGGTCTTGGGAAGCTATTAATGTGTGTGCGCTTGCGTGTGTGAGAAGTGGGTGGTAGTGGGAGATGAGGGTAAAGCAACTGAAGACGATTGGGAACCAAGCTCCCACCACGACACACGAATTAGAGCAGGCGCACAGCAGCCCCTTCCCGGCGTCAGGCGGAACCAGAGTGCGGGCGGGGCCCCGAAGGCGCGGGCCAGGAGACAGAAGCGCATCGCGGACTACAAATCCCAGCATGCACCGCGGCCACAATCCGGCCCCGGCGGCCGCTTAAAGGCTCCTACAACCGCAGCCGTCGGGTCGCGGAGGCTTTCGCTTTGCCGCCGCGTCTTAGCGGTAGGAGGAGCGGACTAGGCTGCCGGCTTTCGGGACTCCAGGCTTTGGCGGCACCGAGAGGCGCTCCTATTGCATCCCGTCCACCCCAGCTCGAGGCTTCCCTGCCGAGGCGCCGGTGCCCCCGGGCTCCTTGCCTCGGCCCCCAGTGTCCCCGATGCCGAGGCATGGATAGAGCGGCGTTGCGCGCGGCGGCGATGGGCGAGAAGAAGGAGGGCGGCGGTGGGGGCGCCGCGGCGGCTGCGGACGGGGGCGCAGGGGCTGCGGCCAGCCGGGCGCTGCAGCAGTGCGGCCAGCTGCAGAAGCTCATCGATATCTCCATCGGCAGTCTGCGCGGGCTGCGCACCAAGTGCTCGGTGTCCAACGACCTCACGCAGCAGGAGATCCGGACCCTAGAGGTAAGGGGCCGCTGCGCCCGAGGTCCCGACCCGGCTGTGCCCCGGGAGCCGCCCCGCTGCTTTCCTTCCCGAGTTGCATCCTGCAGCAGGGTCGGCTGGCTGGAGTCTTCCTCCCTTGCCTGAGCTCGCAGCGGCGGCGGCATGAGGACCTACGACCGGCGCTCACCTTGGAAGGATTTGGGGGAGGGGGTATTAGTGTGGGACTGGAGCGAGTCTCGAAGACTAGCGTGCCAGGTTGGGGGTGCGCGCGGGCATCCCACGGCAAACCCCTTTCCGCCCTCACCCGGTTTCCAGTGCCCACAGTAGCCATTGTCCCACTGAATCACGCGCTGGACTTTTCTCGGTGTGCTAAAGCCCGGTAGCGTGGGCTGGGGTGATGGGGTGGGGGCGTCCCCTGAAGTGTGAGCGTCGGCGGGTGGCACCGACTTTCCCACACAGCCCGCTCTCCTTTTCCCTTCCTTTTCTTTTCACCAGGTCTTGTCTGCCGCCTTTCAAGAAGTGTTTGCTGAAACAGCATTTTTGCTGTTCGGGTGTTAGGGTGCTTTTCTTTGGCGATGTCACAGCGGTTCACTGATTAAAATGAAATGACCCGTTCACTTCCACTCTCCATCCCCATCAGGGCTCTGGCCTAGGCAGGATTATACTGGGGTAACGAACCACCGTTGGTAAGAACACACTACTTTAAGGGTGTTGCTGACAGAGATGACCTGGAGTGCAATAAAGAAATAAGGCGTGTGAGCTCTCTTCTCTCAAATTATAGCTGGGAAGCGCAGCATTAAAAGGATTTGGAAGAACCAGCCAGGAAGGTGGTTGGGATTTCAGAAGGAGGAGGACTCCCCCACCCCTAACATGTTGGAAGAAAACTAGTGCCTACCCAACTCGCTTTTGGCCAGAGACTGGAAGGCCTTTGAAAGTGCAGGGGGTCAGTTAATAACCCTGCTCTGAAGAAGGGTCTTTACCCCCCTGGCATTGCCACATCTGGCTTCTGTAGGCCTGAGGATGTCTGTTTTATTAGATATGTGATTTTACACGTGTGCACTGGCGCGCACACGCACACAAGCACACACGCACGCATGCACATATGCACGCGCACACGTGCATGCACGCACACACTCGCGCGCGCGCGCACACACACCATTGCTAATTGCATCTGCCAGCTGTCATAGATCCAGCCGGCGATTGCTGTAATTATTACAAGACCAGCCCTCCCTCCCCTCACACCACAAGCCTGAATCCTTGTTTGATCCAAACTCTCTCTTAGTTGTATTTTCATAAAAGCTATGAAGCCAGGGGCATTGGGAGACTCCAACCAGTGCTGGCTATTACTGTCTTTCTTTCTTTCTTTCTTTCTTTCTTTCTTTCTTTCTTTCTTTCTTTCTTTCTTTCTTTCTTTCTTTTTTTGTCGTTGTTAGAGTTGCTATATCAGAACTGACCAGGGCTTTGCTCTTAAGGCAACCTATGAAGCCCTGCACCTGGTTTTTCTGCATGTAGATTTCTTGAAAACAGCTGAGTGCCTGTTGCCCAGCAAAGTTTACGTTTAAAGCTGATAGGATAGGAGGGCTGTGTGTTGGAGTTCCTGGGTTGCTGTGCTGTTGGGTTGGCCAGTGTTCTTTGTGTTGGCCTCTGTGGATCCTCCCCATGTCCCGTGGAGGTGCTCCTGGATCCCAGGGTGTAGGTAGAACGGCTTACTCTTTACTCTGCAAATTCTCTTTGTCCTCTGACGTTGCACATTTTGACAAAGTTGTGGCAGCAGGATACCCCAGAGCCTCCGGCTCTTCAGGTCTCTGAGCTGGTCAGGTCATCCCTGGTGGCTTTCCAAGGCCCAGGGGGCCATTTGCAGTGTGAACAGGACACGTGCCCTGTTCTTTGCAGTGTATTTGAAGGGTCCTTCTGGTCCCTGAAAAGGCAGGACTTTGGGTGCTCTTTCCAATGGGAATTTTGACCTTGCAGCTGGTTCCCTAGAGTTGTTACCAGCTAGTTTGGTGTGAATCACTCCATCCCTGGGGCCTCAGCATCCCCATCTGCTCTGCAAGAGGTTGGAGCGGCTCCCTTCAGTCTGCTTCTGAGATGCTCTGCATTCTGTGGTTTCGTGACAGCGTGGTGGGGATGACATGACGGCGGCTCCGTTGGCTTCAGTTAAACATCTGTGTATGCTATTCTATGTAGACGTCCCTGTTTAAGAACAGCAGCACTAAAACCCAGGTGAACCAGGCAGATCGCATAGGAGACGGCCTTCATTACCATGAGCATCTTGACCGTAGGACGGTGAGGGAACAGGAGGCCCACACAGCTTGGCAGTTGGTCCTGTTTCTGTCCAGATGACCTTGGGGGCAAGCCTGAGAACTTCTACTCTCAAACTTGATCTGTTTTTTTTTGGTTTTTCAAGACAGGGTTTCTCTGTGTAGCCTTGGCTGTCCTGGACTCACTTTGTAGACCACGCTGGCCTCGAACTCACAGATTTGCCTGCCTCTGCCTCCCGAGTGCTGGGATTAAAGGCATGTGCCACCACGCCCGGCTCAAATGTGGTCTGTAAAGTGGGAATGCAGTGCTTTCACCTGTAATGTTTGACAGAGTCTGTGTTCCCTGGTTGGGGCCTGGTGACATTCATGCCCAGGGCACATAGAACGGATTTTCCTACAGGTGATGGCACAGGGCAGGAAGCAGTCCCAGAAGGCTGCATCAGGGCAGCCCACCCCAGTAGCATGTAGGAAGTCAACTAACCCGGGCTGGTCTCAGTGTCTCCTTGAATTTCTGATTTAAAAAAAAAAATGTATTTGTGTGTGTGAGCTTGTGTGACTTTATATGCACCACAGGTATGCAGGGGCCTGAGGATGCCAGAAGAAGGCAAAAGAAGCCCTGGACTGGAGTTGTTGTTAGCTGTCCTGTGGGTGCTGAGAAATGAACTTGGGTTCTCTACAGGAACAGCAAATTCATATTTGTGTGTGTATATGTGTGTGTGTACATATATGTGTATGTGTGTATGTATATGTATATATATGTGTGTATACACATATATGTATGTATGATCAGATATAGATATCTGATCTATATCAGAAATACGTAGCTCTGGCTGAAATCGGCATGTAGATCAGGCTGGTTTTGAACTCATGGCTGTTCTCCTGTCTCTGTCTCCTGAGTGCTAGGATTACGGGTGTTTGGCTGGAGAACTTGGCTTATACAGTTATATCAGACGTCTATTATCAACCCCAGCCCACTTTGTCCCTTCTTAGCTGAGCCCATGGTGGGGACTGGCAGCTTGTGGGGTGTCCTCTGTGGGGCCCTGAGCAGGGGCAGGCCCCAGGTCACGATGATGATACACTGTCTGCTGATGGTTCTGCCCCGTGGAGCAGTTCAACTTGGCTTGAACAGGGAGTTAGAAGGGATGGGGAGCATAGCTTGGTGGTAGAACAGTTGCCTTGCATACTTAAGGCCCTGTGTTCAAATCTCCAGTGCTGCACTTAACAGACAGAAAAAGGAGCCAAGGTGCAGTGTTCACTTCCTACATACCCAGCAGTGTGCTCGCCTCTTCCCAATCTCTTAGGACTCACTGGAGCGCTCTACCGACTTCATCACACACCACCAGAACTCGGTGTTTCTTCTGTAATGGACTTGCAGGGCTTTGCCACTGGGGAGGATCTGGTGCCCAGGCTCCCTCGAGGTCTGACTGCTACAGGAGGCAAGCGGGGCTTGTCACCCTCCAGCTGTGCTCCTGGAGGGACACCTGGCCTGCTGGGCCCATCCGTGGGCTCCCTGTGGGTACCATCTGTGTACTGGGGAGATGGTAGTGTGCAAAGCAGATGCTTACCTGGCCCCACACTCGTTCACTTTGTTGGCGCTCTGTAATTTGTTCTTTCTTGCCGGTGTACCAGTGCCTCCCAGAAACAGGCTCCATCTTGGCTGGGTGTCTGGTACAGGTTGCAGGGCTCCTAAAGGGCTTAGCTCATGAGGCCTTTCTGGGGGGAAGGATAACAGAGACAGTCGTGGGTACAGGCTGTGCGTTTGGCCACTTCCCTGAGCAGAGGTACCCTGGAGGCTTTGCTGTGCCTGAGAATGCAGAGAGGACTAACCCTCATCCAGTGGCCTGGGCAGAGTTCAGAGTGTCCCCTGTTAGGACCTGCTTCCTCATGGCCCTTGGAAGTGTCCAGTGGAACTGCTAAAAGTGGAGGGGCGCGTTCACTGGCCAGGCCTTCCATCACTACTGATGTGTTTATGGCAATCCTAGCTGGTGGCTCCCTTGACTTTGGTAGGCGGGGTACCATCCTGGTCTTCGGGCGTGAGGGGCATGTTCAGTCTAAAGGGGTCACCAGGTAGGTGAACAGCAGGGCTCCACTACCTCGGCTGGCAGAGAGCTCTTCAGTGTGGGCCTTGGATTAGGCATCCTGTAGAATCACTTAGTCTGGCCTACTGGTTCCCTAGGAGACATTGCCACAGAGTCTTGGTGACTGCCCCCAAGTCAGACTTCCCTGGAAAGAGCCTGGTTCTCTCCTAGCCCAGGTGGTGTCTGGAGAGTGACATTTCTCTGCCTCCGGTTTAACCTTTTGCCTGAGAGACTACAGTTATCACCAACGGGACATGGAGCTGAGGGCTTGTCTCCTTTAGTGTCCACTTTCACCTTGGCTACTTTTACCCTGGACAGACCCACTTCCCAGCCGCCCCTCCTAGGAGGCCTAAGGAGGACATGTGTTTGTGAAGGCTGTGAGCGGAGGAGGCCTTATCACATCTGCTCCCAGGACCTGCAGGCTGGGGCTGCTGCCTCCTAGCTGCAGGGCTGTTCCTTCTCTCAGACACCTGGCTTGGCTCACAGGCCTGGGAAGCAGCATTCCATTCCAGATGCTTCCCTGCCTGCTGGCGGCGGTGGTCCAGAAACGGACCATGCGCAAAGGTGCTGGCCTGTTGTGACGCTGTGACAGTGTCTGCAGACCTGATCTTTAATTTCTTTTTCATTACATTTATTTATTTTTGGCATGCACGTGGCGGTCAGAGCACAACTTTGTTGAGTCTGTTCTCTCTTTCTACTATGTGGGTTCAGGGAATTAAACTCAGGTCATCAGGCCTGGCTGAAGCCCTTTTACTGCTCAGAGCCATTTTGCCAGCCAGCCCCCTAAGCTTTTTTTTTTTTTTTTAATTTTATTTTTATTTTTTTAAAGTTCTTGCAGGGCAAGCTGTCTAGACCCTAGGCCCATTTATACATTTAGTTCAAAGGTGTTCACTGTCACCTGGCAACTTTTACCCTGGACAGACCCATGCCCCAACCATCCTTCAGAGGAGGCCCGAGGAGAATATGCTGTTGGTGAAAGCTGTGAGCCTAGGAGGGCTAGGATGCTGGAGAGAGGCCTTATCACATCTGCTCCCAGGACCTGCAGGCTGAGGTAGTGACGGACCGCCTCCTAGCTGCAGCCACACCAAGGTTCATGGGAGCGACCTCAGCAAAGAGAGGTCTCACATACGTGAGGACCGCTCTTGAACATGCGCCATGTGGAGTTCTCCAGTAGGCCCTTGGCACAGGTCATTTGGCCACAGGTCATTTGCTGCAACCCCGTGAGGTAACTGGAACTGGGAGAGCCAGAGAGCCTGAGGTAGCAGATAGCTGAACCTGCGTTTACTGGCATTGAACTTGAAGCAATCTTTCTGCCTCAGCATCCCCGGTACTGAAGTCACAGGCATGTGCCACCACACCCTGGTCTTGAGAAATGCATGTTGCTGCCTCTAGAAACCTTGATGGTGGGAGGGTTGGGGGAGCAGTGGTGGTCAGTCATGACTGCTGACGTCAAGGGAACGAACCGTCGTCACAGGACTGGCCAAGGATTGGGTCAATGAGTGACTGCCCCCCCCCCTCCCCGTACAGCCTTAGCGTTTGAGTGTGGGGTGGCTTCCTTCCCCTTCAGCCCAGCTCATCCTCAACAGCAGTTGGTGAGGCAACCAGCCCTGCTGGTTTCATTCTGAGAAAGGAGAAGCTGATTTAGATCCACTGACTCATGGTTCGTTTTTGTTGTTGTTGTTGTTGTTGTTGTTCAGATAAGGTCTCTCTCTCAGTAACTCTGGCTGGGACTCACTCCGTAGACCAGGCTGGCCTCGAACTCAGGGAGATCTGCTTACCTTTGCTTCCTGAGTGCTGGGACAGAAGGCATGTGGCCACCGTGCTCAGCCCACTCAGTTTTTTTTTTCCTTTAAATGGCTACCTCCTTATTCTCTCTGAGCAAGTCTCAGGCAAGGGATATACCCTCTGACTTGCTACGTTTAATTGCAGTGCTTAAGGTACATATTGATCCATGCTCCCTCCGCCAAAGGGGAGCACAGGGCCAGGTAACAGCAAAACCACCTAGTGTGCAGCCTGCCAAAGCCCAGCCAAGCCCCAGGGCTGTTTTTTGCTGACTCCCTGTGGCTCTTCACTGTGCATTTGCATGGCAAGGTGCTCACGCAGAGCTCTCAGTTTGTGCCTTCTAAGTGTCTCTATCTCAACAAGTACACTTTGCAGTGTCATCAAGTGACTTTACCGTGGGCTGATACCACACATTCCTTTAAACAGATCCCAATTTTCTCTCTTTTGTCTTTTCAAGACAGTTTCTCTGAACAGCCTGGCTGTCCTGGAACTCCCTCTGTAGATCAGGCTGGTCTGGAATTCAGAGATCCACTTGCCTCTTCCTCCCTGAGTGCTGGTGCTGGGATTAAAGGTGTGCGCCACCATGTCCGGCTTGTGTTCCAATTTTCAGTGCTTGCTTATTTGGATTCTCCCCCCCACCCCCCTCTCTCTTTTTCTCTTTTTCTTTGCATGCTGATGTATCTTCCTACAAGTATTATTTTGTTGAATAAAAATACCTGAATACATTTAGTATCTGTCCACTTAAACAATATTTATTTTTATGTGTATGAGTGTTTTGCCTAAATGTATGTATGTGCACCATATATGTGCTTTGTGAGAGGCTAGAAGAGAATGTCGAATATTCTCAAAGTGGAGTAAACAGATGTCTGAGCCACCACATAGGTGCCGGGGGGGGGGGGGTCAAACCCAGGTCCTCAGGAAGAGCATCCAGTCCTTGTAACCACTGAGCCATATCTCTAGCCATCTGGTATCTATCTTAAAAAGTCTTTTTTGGGGGGTGGTGGTGCCTGGAGAGGTGGCTCATGGGTTAAGAGCACTGGCTGCTCTTCCAGAGGACCCAGGTTCAATTCCCACTGGTGTGCATGGAGGCAGAGCAATTATATACATAAAATAAACAGTAAATAAATCCTTAAACTTTTAAAAAAGTTTTTAAAAAATAATTTTTTAATTACATTTAAAAAATGTATGCGTATGGCTGGACGTGGGTATGTGTGCCACAGTGCATAAGTGAAGGGCAGGGAGCAACTTGGAATTGGTTTGCTTCTAAAACTACATAGGTTCTGGGATCAAGCTCAGGTAAGTAAACTTGGTGGCAAGCGCCTTTGCTCAAGCTGAGTACCTGTTAGGGAGAATGAGCTGAGTGGTTGGCGAGCACTGAGCTAGAGGCTCTTCCCTGAGTGAGACAAGCTAGTGCCTTGAGCTTGCCTGACTGACAGGAAAGATGTAGGCCTTGTCCTGAGGAGTTCCTGTCAGAGAAGGCATGCCCTGGCCCTCTCTACTCCATCCAGTCTGAGGGACCCTGAGGGTTGGGTGGGTTCCAAAGCTGTCTGAAGTATCGAATGTGGGCCTGGCTCAGCCTAATGGGAGATCTTTTCTTTCTGCACCACCACACCCAGGTTGACTGGACTGCCTTTGGCCCCGACTATATTAATTTCAGCTCTCCTGAAAACCTCCTGACCTGTAGAGCCTTTCTACAGAAAGGTAGAAAGAGGTTGGAGACTTTCACGTAGATGTTGGGGTGGGTGGGATGGGGTGGGTGTGGGTTTCCCTATCCATTGTTGGTTCTGCTGTCAAGATAATTGTAATGGGCCCCGGAGAGATGGCTCAGAGGTTAAGAGCACAGACTGCTCTTCCAGAGGTCCTGAGTTCAATTCCCAGCAACCACATGGTGGCTCACAACCATCTACAATGTGATCTGATGCCCTCTTCTGTCCTGCAGGGGTAATGCAGGCAGAGCACTGTGTACATAATAAATAAATACATCTTTTTTTTAAAAAAAGAGCCTTTTTTTTTACTGGCGTTGGTGGTGCATGCCTTTAATCCTAGCACTTGGGAGGCAGAGCCAGGTGGATCTCTGTAAGTTTGAGGACAGTCTGGTCTACAAAGTGAGTTCAGGACAGCAAGGACTACACAAAGAGACCCTGTTTTGAAAAACAAAAACAAAACAAAACAAAACAAAATGCCGGACATGTAGTAGTGCATGCCTTTAATCCCAGTGTTCGGGAGGCAGAGGCAGGTAGATTGCTGTGAGTTCGAGGCCAGCCTGGTCTACAAAGGGAGTCCCTGTCTCTGAAAAACAAAAACAAAAACAAACAAACAAACAAAAACAAAACAACAACAACTAAAAGATAATTGTAATGACACTCCTGCTTTCAGTGTCTGCATTCACAGAGTGGGCCGAGTCTCTAGTTCAAGGCCCACCCGAACCCTAGGCCCACCCAAACCCTAGGCTATCGAGTGAGTTCTAGGCCAGCCTGTGGGCTGTGTGGTGAGGCCTCTGTCACATGACCTGCTGCTTTCCAGTTACTCAGAAAAGCATAACTTTCCCTTTTCTTTCTCTTTTTTTGGAGACTGGCCAAAAGCCTGCGTTCATGCACTTGCTCCCTGAAGCACCCCTCCCTGCTGCTGCTCGCCAACCTCCATTGCTGAACCCCATCATTTTCTTGAGGGCATAGTTTTCTCTCCTTCCTCCTCTCCATCTTCCTCCTCCCAGCTGCTCCCACAATTTATAGCCCGCCTGCCTTGTTTTTCCTTTCACAGTCTCATAAAATTGTTCTAGAGTTAAAAGAGAGAAAGAGGAGGGGAGTTGGGGGGGCGGGCGCAGAGTTCTTTCTCAGTTCTTTCCAGATTTGGTGAAGATCCAGCTGCCCCATAGGGGCTTACCTTACATCTGAGGAAAGCAAAGCCCTCTGGGTCACTATGTTGCCAGTTCAAGTGTGAGGTTGCTACTGTGTGGAGACTTGTTTCTGACGTCCTCTTTGGCTTCTTCTTTTATCCTAAAACGCAAGTGGAAACGCAGAGGTTTACTCTGGGGCCAGCTGTTGAGATTAAAACACAAAACAAAACAAAAACAAGACAAACCCCCATGCTCTGTATTCCTGTGCACTGAGGAAAAGTATCACTCTAGTAGACTGTCACCAGTGTCACCATCATCAAACCTCTGTATTCCAACACATCTGCATTTTCTCTTTCCCGGTATTGGTGGGCAGCGAGCATTTTAACTGGGCAGATTATCCCTTTGAAACCATCTTACTTGTATGCTTTCCTGGCCCCATCTTTTTTTTTTTTTTTTTTCCCCTGGGAATAATGACAAGAATGAGCTAACACTTGCATTCACAATTTTGAGGCAGGGGGGTGGGGTGGGTTAGGGGGATGGAGAATAAAATATGCAGCACAGGAACCAGCCAGCTCCTATTAGGAAGAATAAATTTCCACCCAGCACCAGCTTGTGTTGGCAGGATATTGACCCGGGACGGATTTGCTTTCCATAGATGTGAGGTGAAAGCTGCTTATGGGGGTCTTCACCACATCTGGAAGCTTTGAAACCAACTTAGCTGATTAATTTGGCTTTAGATATTTTGTTTTGATGTTTTGTTTTGTTTTTTTTTTCTTCTTCACTTTTAAGAAGACAGTGTCCACCTGTTTAGCCCTCATTGTCTGGAACTTGCTATCTAGACCAGGCGGTTCTGTTGTAGTGCTCCCTCCAGAACCTTGGCCTCCTCTGTGCTGGGATTTCAGGCCTACACCACCAGGCCCAGCGCACCTCAATGTGATTCAAATAATATAAGCCTATAGGGGACATTCTTATTCACACCACAGCATATGAATGTTTGTGGATGTGTGTGTGTGTGTGTGTGTGTGTGTGTGTGTGTGTGTGCGTGCGCGCGCATGCGCTGTGTGCATGTCTCATATCCACAGAGGCCAAAAGACAGCATAGGATTCTCTGGGACTGGAGTTACAGGTGGCTGTGAGCTGATATGTGGGTGCTGGGACTAAACTGGGGTCTTCCAGAAGAAGAGCAGCCAGCGCTCTTCAGTGTGAAGCCATCCTCCAGCCCCAGTTGCTGGTTGTTTTAAAAAAGTGATTTGAGTGTCTCTGTCCCGCTGAACAGAGCCTTAGACTACTGTCCCACTAAGCCTGGGGTCCTAAAACACTTAAATTTTGTCTCTCCCACACTGCAAGATGCTCCTTTGAAAGTGGGTTTTAAGTAGAGAAAGTATTCCATTAGAATGTCCCTCCCCCATAACTTCAGACTCTAAGGCACTGAGGAGTCCTGCCGCTGGGTTTCCCAAAGGACTTATCCTTGGGCCCCTTTTCCCCCTATAGCTGAGGGGCCGCCTTAGCCTTGAGCAAAGAAAGAGACTGTAGGCCTTGCTTGAACTAGTATCCTAGGTGTTTTATAAACTGGGGTTCCTTCCCATTTGAGGTTTGGTGGTGGCGAGGAGCCCAAGCCCCAGTGGACTCAGCCACAGGAGAAGTGGCTTTTTGTTGAGGGAGGTGTTTAGATGTGGAGGAGGGAGGGGGAGGGTCTCCTGGCACCTTAACCCTTCCACCACTGGTGCTCAGAGAGATCTGCCTGCCTGGGCATCCTACCGCCTTCCCTGCACCCCCACTCCCCCTTCCTTGTTGGGTAGAAAACAAAGCGGGAGACTTACAGATGGCTGTGGGTGCCTTTGAGCCCAGGGCTGGAGGTGGGGGGATG